>NC_137790.1:78899758-80099758 GCF_963383645.1 Muscardinus avellanarius | reverse complement strand
CTTTCACCTTAGCTTTCACATATTAGGGAAAGCATCCCAATTCTTAACTTTTTGTGACTGACTGATCTCGCTTAGCATAATGTCCTCAGGATATTAGCATTGGCCTATACCTCATCCTTGATTTTACTTTTTGGCATAGAAAAGGCTGAAAGACTCGTGATACTATGCTCCTGAATCCTAACTTTTTCCATGCTACCTGCAAGCATAGAGACACTTTATAATGCTTTTTAGCATAGTCTTGGACTGAGCATTTGCATAGTAACACAAATATATTACACATTTACTTTCCCTTTATTTCTCCTTTCTTTTCCAAATAGGGCATGTCTTAAAACATGTGTAAGTTAATTTTGTAGTAAGTTTTATTAATGAGTGAATTTTTGGATTTAAAGAATTAAAAAAATGCTTGAGTCACTGAAATTGATCAGGGTGAAGAAAGCACTGTTATAGGAAATTAAGCAAGAGCAGACAAATTTGTTCTCTCGTTGTCTACTTGTGCACACATAATTCGGTAGAATAAAAGGGCAATGGTGCAGATCTAAGTCTTTAGTAAGGAATGCAGGCTTGATAAATTCCGTATCCCCTTACTTCTGTGGACGTCTTACCCAGTTCTCTTTTGGCCATTTTTATCAGCTAGATCATCCTGTTGTCTTTTGTTGCAGATGGCGCTTAATAGTTGCTTCAGTGTGGACTATCCTGGCAACCCCCACCCAGGGGACTTGATTGAAGTGTTCCGTCCTGGCTATCAGCACTGGGCGCTCTACTTGGGTGATGGTTATGTTATCAACATAGCACCTATAGGTAAAGTTTGCTTCCAGGGGCTCCTGAGAGATTTTTAATTTTCTTGTAATAAGGAATTATGAGCAAAATAAAACAAGTAAAATGTAGACAGTTGATAAACCCAGAGAATCTGGGTTTTGGCAGGAATATTCTAAGACCACATTGTCATTGAAAATAAAACAAAGAACAATTAATATTAAAACTTAAAGCCTCTAGATTAATAGAAATCACAATAGTAAATAAATAACCAGCTGGGAAAGATTTTGTAATAAATGCAACTAAGTTCTGGGTCCTTAAAAATCATAAAAATAAATGATTTTCATTCATTCAACACCTATTGACATATTAGTTAGCTTGTGCTGCATGCCATTCTACGCACTAGGGATGCACAAACATCTCGCTGCATGGTGGTATATACATTTTAGTAGAGAGAGAATGAGTGAGTAAGAATAAAATACAAGAGTCATCATTCTAATAAATATAATCTGAAAGACCAATCATGTAACTTAGAGGAAAGAAGATTTTTTTTTTTATGGATTCAAGTTCAGTTCATGTGAGGCAAAGGACCATGAATTTCAGGGAGTGGAGAGAGGGAGAGCACATGGGCTGTGGTCCTCACATCATGGAGACTGGAAGCAAAAGAGAGAGCAGGGGAGAAGGAGCCATATATAATCCCAAAGACTGTTCTTCCTTCTCCAGCCACATCCTACCTGCCCAGGACACAACAAAGGTAAACTCATTATAATGGATTTATCCACTGCTGGGATTATAACCCTCCATACTCAATTATATCGACTCTAAACATTAATAAATGAGCCCTTTAGGGAATATTTTATATCTAACAGTGATGGCTTGCTCAGTTCTGGGCACAATAAATCCAGGCACTGAGTCCGCTCAGGACCGAGATTCTCTGAATGGTAGGCAAAGGCTTCGGTTATAGTTCTGCAGCTGCTTATCTGCAGTGATTTTTCCCTGTTTATGAAATAAACTCCTTTAAGTTCCTGTTCATGGCGCTAAAAGTGGAGATTCCTCTCTGGGAAAAATCTGAAATGATTGACATGGACAAATGCCTCTTGTGAAATTGGCAAAGTTTTGGGACTTCCGGGAAGATGGCGACCGAGAAAAGCGGGGCTTAAGAGCCCCGCTAACAACAAATCTCCATTACCACAAAATCAGTGCATTTCATAGCCAGAAAACACCATCACCAGAGAAACAAAAAAATCACCAGGCTCCAGAGAGAAAGCGGACTGAGAACAGAGCTCAGAGCCACAGAGGAGATACACCGGCCTCACGCCCGAAGACACGGCTGCAGCGTCATACTGCTGGTGGCAGCGGCGATTTCACCGGACGGCTACAGAAAGCCGAGGTGAGCCGCTGTGGAACAGACAGGCGAGATTTCTCGGTGAAGGAACATCTAAAGCTCCCAGTGGCTGAGCTCAGCACACACTGCAGGGATTCAGAGTGGAAATCAAAACCAAGAAGAAATACGCCAGCCTCACGGCTGAGGGCGTGACAGCGGCGCCATATTGCCACCGGCAGCAGCAGCAGCGAATTCACCGAGTCCAGTACAGCTACATCTGCGTACTCAAGAACAGTGAGTCAAATTGTGGGCCACAGAGGAGAAATCCCAGTACTGTACTACCTGGAACTTGACCCAGTGGGGGAGTGGCGGTGGCAGAGATATCACACCATAGGAGAACGTGCAACCTGACACCCCCCACAGTCTAAAGCAGCCTCTATCGACTCCCTGGGTTGGAGACTCTGTGATACGACCCAGTAAAGGAGTAGTGGGGTCTGAGATACTACTGACTCGAGATCCAGAACACCTTAAGTGAAGTCATAGTGAGCCAAGGGAAGAACCCAGAGAAGGCACAAACTTCCGAAATCATGGGAAAGAGGAATAATACTGGAGCAATGAATGCCCACAACCCCACAACATCAGAACCTGATAAAACAGAAAATCAGAGATTTCTAGAAGAGCAAATCAGGAAAATAACTGTAGAAATAATAGAGGTGCTTCGAAAAGAACTCAGAGAGAGCCAAAAAGAGATAAAGGATGCAATTAATGAAGTAAAGGCCTCAATTCAAAGCACAAACAACCGATTAGACCACATGGAGAACAGAATCTCGCTCTTAGAAGATGATCATTCCAAAAATGAACACATAGTTTCTAATCTAGAAAAAAATATCCAACAGCAGGAATCTGACATTGAAGAAATATGGGCCCATTTTAAGAGAGCTAACCTAAGAATAATTGGAATAGAGGAGGGAAAAGAAAGTGAAACCAAAGGGATCAACAATCTCTTCAAGGAAGTAATAGCAGAAAATTTTTCAAACATAGAGCAAGAGGTCGATACAGAGATCCAGGAAACTTATAGAACTCCCTTTAGACAGGATCGGAGAAGAGGATCCCCACGCCACATAATTGTCAAAATGACCAATGTGGAAGCCAAGCAGAGAATCTTAAAGGCAACAAAAACAAAGGGCCAAGTGACATTCAGAGGCAAACCAATTAGAATCACTCCAGACTTCCCAAACCAACTCATGAGAGCCAGAAGGGCTTGGAGTAACATATTCCAAACTCTGAAAGAAAACAACTTCCAGCCAAAAATTTCCTACCCAGCAAAACTTTCTATCAAATTAGATGGAGAAATAAGAAGCTTCCATGACAAACAGAAACCGAAGGAATTTATGTCTTCAAAACCAGCGCTAGAGAAAATACTCAAAGAGATTAACTACAAAGAAGAAATAGGTAACACACACCAGAACCAGAGAAATAAGATTTTCCATCCAACAGACAACTAAGATTGGTTATCTGTGGAGATTCATTATTTATGTTAGTATCTTACCTATCTCTAAATTGCATTGTTTGCCTTTATTGTTAATTTTTAGGATTTCTAGTTGGAATATTAATATACCTTCAGATATAGCATTTGGAAATATTTTATCCCATTCTATTAGTAACTTTTAACTCTGTTTACATTGTCTTTGGATATACAATATATTTTTTTTATTTTTTAGGGAGTTTGTATACTCTTCTGTTGCCTGTGCCATTGAAATCATAACCAAGAAATCACTGCCAATTTCAATGTTGTGAAGTTTTATGACCTAGATTTTCTCCTAAAAATCTATAGTCTTAAGATTTATATTTAGGTCTTTTATCTATTTTGAGTTAATATTTGTATATGGGATTAGGTAAGGGTCCAATTTTATTCTTTTCCATGTAATTATTATTTTTCAACAATATTTAGTTAAAAGATTATTATTTCCACCACCAAATGTTCGTGGAAACCTTGTCAAAAATAACTTGACAATATAGGGAAGAGTTTAGCTCTGGGCTTGTATTTAACTCCAATGGTTTATATATCTGCCTTTAGAACAGTACTACACTGTTTCAATTATTGTAGCTTTATATGGTTTGAAATCAGAAAATATATATCTTCTAGCTTTGTTCTTTTTCAAGATCGTTGTGGGTATCTAGAGTCCATATTCCATATTAGGATAGATTTTTTTTCTGAAAAATAAATATATAAATATATGATAGTTTCACCAAAAAAAAAATAGAAAAAAAAATTCTCTGGTAAGAAAGAAAGTAAAAAGAAATATTGAAATGTTATCTTTAAGTCATCAAAAGTTTGGTATCAGACAAATGAAACTGCTATGTGAAATTATCATTTTAAGTTTGGATAAATTGCTATAATACTAGATGTCAACCACTAAGCCAAGCATGGGAGGGAGTGATGGGGAAAAAATGGGGTGGGGATCGGGTGGGGGCTGACTGGGCGATGTGTGCTTGTATGTCTACAAAAGTTTGTATCCCACTATGATGTATGAATACAGTGCACCAATAAAAAATTTAAAAAAAAAGAAATTGGCAAAGTTTTAATTTTCATAACTGGTACTTATACCCTTATCCCCATTGTAAACACCAAAGGACAATAGTGAGGCATTAAGTGTAAACAAGATAAACAGGATAAAAGAAGATCCATGGCATCACAGTTTAAGATTCGTCTGGGACCTCGCAATTACATTTAACCCCATTGGCTTTTTGTGATTTAAATCAGGTTTCTAGCCTCACAGGTGAACCCAAATGGGCAAGGTCCAGAGTCCGGAAAGGCCGGGGTCACACCCAAAGTCTGTTTTGGAGAAATTCAGTCTTCTAGGATCTCCTTTAATCCTTTCGGAGTTTTTTGTCCCTAGGGCTTAGTCCATGCCCTCCTCTGCCTATCAAGATCCATAGGGCTGTGGTGAGGATTCATCCA
This sequence comes from Muscardinus avellanarius, assembly GCF_963383645.1. Lineage (NCBI taxonomy): Eukaryota > Metazoa > Chordata > Mammalia > Rodentia > Gliridae > Muscardinus > Muscardinus avellanarius. Next base: position 80,094,719 of record NC_137790.1, on the reverse strand, counting down.
GTCCTGTCTGCTCCACCATCCCCTATAAGGCAATACCTATATTACAGTTAGTAGACAGGGAAAAAACATTATAACACAGGTGATCGGATTTCTATAATTGTTCTTTAATGCATAATCTTGAAGCAGACTTTTGGGATTTTACTGTCCTGCTGCTGAGTCACAAATGGTAGGCTTTTGTTAAGTTGAGGCTAGAAAAGAACTTATTAGCATCTCTTAAGAGGGAAGCAAATGGCCCAGATTTTACATTTCTTTGGGAAATGGAGCAAAAGGTAGAAAATTGTTTTTGCAGCCTCCCCTGCTGGCAGAGAGGTACTGGGAACTAATCTTTAGATCAAAGGACCTGCTGCAGAAGGGCCGAGAGGAATTTTGCAGCCCTTGAAATCTGACTGCCCTTTATTAAAGCTGGAACAATACAGAGAAAGTCTGAGGGCTCAGACATTTTACTAGAAAATTTATCTTTCATGGACTCAACGTCTTCCACAGTCCTAATTCTTGGGATCCCGTTTTACATCATTGGAGCTTATTTGTATAGAATTCTAAGAACAGGGAGTATTTTTGCTAAAGATGATGCTTCCTCCTTGGGGCTTGCTTCCGTGAAGCTTTTTGCCAATAATACAAGCGTTTCTCACACACGTATATGCCGAGAAAGGACGGTGGCATCTAACTACAACAAAAAGTAAATATTAGAAGGGAAAAAGTGATAAGGAAAAAATCAATCAAGGAAGTGAGCTAAAATGTGCTAAAGGCAGGGAGATGGGGGTGAAGGGACTGTGGTTTCAAATGAAATGGTTAGAAAAATTTCATAAGAAAGAAATGTTTGAGAAAAACTTGAAAGAGGTGAGAAAACCAGTTAGACTATATCTGGGGAAATGTTATCCCAGGGTAAGAGGATAGAAAAACACTCAAATCCCAACAAACAGATAGACAAAGAATTGTGAACATTTTGAAAAAAAAATTTAAAAAAAACGGAGAGCCAATGTTAAGGCATGTTTAAAATTTTTTCATCTTTGTAGTCGTTGAAAATAATAAAATACTGCAGAGACAGATTTCATGCCTGTCTCATTAGCAAAGGATAAAGAATGATAACAATCTATGCTGGTATAGGAATAGTGAAATGAACACAAAGATATTGTTGATGGAAATACAAGCTGATAAATAATGTCATTCACTAAATCAATTTAACAGCATGTGTTAATAGTCTTAGGAGAGTGTATATACTGAATCTGTAATTGTCCTTTCAAGAGTCTGGGGAGATGCTTAGAAATGTGGATGAATACGTCTGTGTAAGGGTCTTCATTTGTATTTAATTTATAATAGTTTTTAAAGTGGCTTAATATTCAATAGGGGATGAATAAACAAATTATGATTCAGCCACAGGATGTTAGATATCTGTATTTGTCAGAATTTTTTAGTTGCATGTAACAGAAATAAAACTAGAATTAGCTTAAAAAGGCAAAAAGGTAAATTCATTGCTTCACTGAGGAAAGCTGCAGAAAGGGTAGAGGCAATGTTGGCATCTGAGACATCTGGATCTAGGGGACTGAATGTGATCAGGACTCTTGGATCACGTCTGCATTCTTCTTTCTAAGTGTTTATTCTCCCAGGCTTTGTATTTCTAAGGAACTGGAGACTATAGGCAATCTCAAAGTCTCATTTTGAAAGTTTGTGACTCAGCGAGAAAGAGCTATTTCCTGTTGCAGTTCAAACATCATGGAGAACCACTTTGATCAGTCCATCACGAGTCCTAAGCCATCTTGGACCATCACTGTACCCAGAAGAATAAGATACTGTGACTGGCACAGACAGTCATTTCCAGGAAGAAATAGGCAATGGTTGGGTGTGGTAACAGATAAAAACAAAGGCTATCATAACTGCCATTAAAAAACAGTTCCTGGACATGTTTAACTATATCTTGATGGTTCAATTATAACATTTATTTGAAAATTTCAAATTAAAATGCAGTATGTAATGCCAGTTTGCAAAAGAATAATATGTACACACATGGAGGCACACACATGCATGTACCTATACTCATGTATGGAAAAGGGACAGGATAAAGTTATACCAAAGTAATAATGGTTATTTCTGGGTGGTAGGGTAATGTGTAATTTATATTTATATGTTTATGCTTTATTTTTTAGTATTTTCTAAACATTTAAAAACACAAATTAATTTATTTATTAGGAAAATTATATGCAAATGACAAATAACCTGAAGCATTTTCCCTCAAAATACCTTTAAAGAAAGTTTTATAGGCCTGAATTGCATTACCATGTGAAGTTCTGAGAATTTTTCATAACATTTTTTTGCAAAATTTTGAATTATTTGCTTCTTGCTTTAGAATAGTATAAATGTAAATGACAAATAAAACATTTACAGTTATAGCTGTTAATTTCTAAGTTCAGATCATTAATGCTAAGTAAGCTTATATTTCCACATTATCTCTACAGTTTTCACATCTGGAAAAAATATGAGATTTTTGCTTTTATTTTCTATTATGAAACTCTATAGTAATGTTTCTACGTGACATTCCATATCAGTGTAGTTCAAGGCATTGAGTTTTAGTCCTATAGATTGAAACTGAGCTATTTCTATTATTAGTGACTATATTTTCCAAGTCAGTTTGCCACTCTGAACTTCAATGTCTTCATTTTTTCATTGAGTTAATTAAAAATGTTTAGTAATTCTAGTAGAATAAATATATTCATAATGTGAAGAACATTCAGTGTGTAAGATACTGACAGTGCTGTTTCATTGGGAAGGAGGATAGGCAAAAAGATAAATGAAAGAAAGCTTACTTTCAGTCATTACTTAAAAGCAAGATTTATCATTGATGCTGGTCATGAGAAATCCTTCCTCTTATGAGTCACCTGAACATGGCCAGGCATAGGGGTGGTGGACAGTTGGAAAGAGATCGGGTCCTGGTATTAGAGCTGTGCCCTGAGGAATTTTCTGTCCAGCCTCAGGTAATGTTAAGGACAGGCCATGATACAGAGTTTCTTGGAAGCCTAAGCAAATCGTTTCCCAAGAGAGGCAGTTATGATAGAGTGGCTGGGCACAGGACCTTGTGATAGGTATGTAGTATACCCCAGGTAGCCACATCCGGTGCATAGTACCTGTTAAAATTAGCTTCAGATCCAGGAATTTAGTTTCTTGCCCAAATGAACTGGCAAGAGAAAAGTGGGACCCCAGCTTGATCCAAGCTGATTCCTCATGGTACTGGGTTATCATGCACATTTCAGAACAGAAAATTGGGCCTCAGATGGAAGTCTATTTGAAAGAATAAGTACATAAAGAGGTGGTCAGGATGTTAAGGGGATGGGAGTGCAGCTTATGTATAAGACCAGCCTGGTATCATAATGTTCTAACCTTCCTTATATTAGCTGGAAAGGTTCAGATGCCAGAAAATAAACTGCATATAGAAAAAGTAGACAAAATCTCACCTGCATTGTGTTAGAAACACACACCAAGATATCCAGTAATAACATCAATTGATAGAGAACATATTTCCCAAGAATAGGAAGAATGTTCTGACCCTACTTGTTCTCCAGGAAGATCATACATTTTCAGAAAAATTATCTCATATTCTCTGTCATACAGTACTAAATGTTATTGGTAATGCCTATGGAATGAGAGCTTGTAGCTGATCAGATTAAATGGTTTCAGATTTGATGGTATATAAGAAGCAGAGCTAGGTCTAAGGATGCCAGTGTTTCCAAAGTCTTTAGATGGCATTGGAGTTCACTGGACTGAGTCACTAAGCCTTGCTAACCAGAATTATCCTTGCAGATGGCATCCCTTCTACATTTACAAGTGCGAAGTCTGTGTTCAGCACAAAGGCCCTGGTGAAGATGCAGCTCTTGAAGGAGGTAGTGGGAAGAGACACATATAGAATAAACAATAAATACGATGAAACATACACCCCTCTCCCTGTGGATGAAGTCATGCAACGATCAGAGTTTGTTATTGGACAGGAGGTGGCTTATGACTTATTGGTCAACAACTGTGAACATTTTGTGACTCTGCTTCGCTATGGAGAAGGAGTTTCAGAGCAGGTGAGTTTTCATCAGGTTACCTGAAAAGGTTAACCTTGAGAAAATAGTAATTACTGGCTATAATGAAGTTCCCCGGCCTCAAATAAAATGAAAAGAACATGAAAACACTAAAGGACAGAGAAGGAGATTGAGTTGTTCAAGGTCATGTGGTAAGGTAATGATCACATTGAGAATAGAAGGTGGTCAGGATCATGGATTTGGGGCTAGAAGGGACTTGGTTCTTTAATAGAACCAAGACCTAGCTTTCTGTCTTTTCCCCATTACTCCACCATAACAGCAGTCTCAAACCAAATAACTTATGGACTGAAAAGAATATGCTAAAAGGGATAATGGCTGTTTTGAGTGGCATTTAATTTACTGAAATCATAGATGGTCATGCTGAGATTCTTTTTCAGTGACAGAGTCCAACTGATGACATAGCTTGATGAGTTAGGAAATATATTCTTCTTTCCCTGCAATGCTAGCTTTTAATGAAAATGTGTGCTTCTAAGTAGGTCCTCTGACTCATTGAGCTTTTGGATGACCTTGCATGAATAATTGACTTTAAAGTACTTTGCAATTTTGGAAGTTACTACCACGATTTTGTAGTATTACAAATTTCCTGCTAGCTGCATGTTTACATCTGATGCCCTTTCTCTACCCATTCTCCTACCAACCAAGTCCATGATTGTTGTCCTAGACCAAAGATTTATTAAGGGAATCCAAGGTAACGAATACATAAAACTATTACAGGAGGAAGTCTTCTTCATTCAAAATACATACAAAAGTATTAATTTTTAAATTAAAATGCCAAAAATAGTCTCACAGCTATTAAACTCCTGGGAGTTGATACCTATAAAAACCTTCAAAAAAGAGATCGAAAGTTCAAAGAATAATATCATAAAACTTTAATGATATTTTAATAACTCAAATTTATTCAAGACTTCAAACATCTTGAAATGGTGGATCAATCATATCAACTTTTATTCCAAGAAATGAGATTTCCTTTTCACAAAAGCTTGGAAAAAGTAGGAGTTAAAACATAATGAAAGGGTGCATTTGTTTTCATTAGGAAATAATTTAATTGGAAATTTATTCTCATTAGGAAATACATTAGCATAATGAATGTCCTACTCATATGTAATGATAAATCACTTTTCATCCAGAACATAGAGGACACACAAAAATTCCTCTTCACTTTTATATTGAAACCAGTGGTATAGATAGGAAATAGGTTCTTTTTCTTGTCTTTGTTAATGATGAAGTTTTTCACTTCACTCAGCAAGTAATATTCTTATTTATTTATTTAATTTTCAGAAATGGAAAGATATTAAGTCAAAGGATACAAATTTCAGTTGCCTGAGATAAATTAGTCCAGAGATCTATAGTGCAATATAGTGCTCATGATCAATAGTACTGCTTTGTATACTTAAAATTTTGCTAAGATGTTAGAACTTATATTAAGAATTCTTACCATGAAAGGAAAAAACCCCCAAACACAACAACAACAGCAACAGCAGCAGCAATCAAAATAACAAAACCTAGCAAAAGCAGTAGGGAATATTTTGGAGGTGATAGGTAAGTTTATGGCATTGAGTGTGATGATTTTATGGTGTGTATCTATTTCCAAATACATCAACTTGTATCCATTTTATATATGAATATTTATGTCTACAAACTTTTGCATATTAATTCTATTTCAATAAGTAAAAATATTATTAAATTAAAAACTATTAAGATCATCTTGCTTTTACTCAAATTTTTAATTCATCATCTTCTCACCTTTCATACCCATGAAAAATTAATCAACAAATAGTACCACTTGCCTCCAGCAGGTTCTGATGAGAATGGCTCAGTGATAGCCCTGAGCATACCTAAATTTTAGTGTCCTGCTGATCTAATCTAGAACCACATCTTCAGAAACACTTAAGCTGAATGACCCTGGGTGCATTATTTGTCTGTTTTCTACTTTATCTACAGAGGTTTTTAAAATATTTTAGGACATATTTGAGATCCCGTATCATACTATGTTATTATTATTCATCCTAGTAAACATATACCTGTACTTGATATTATTTTAATTATATTATTTTAGAAATTATATAGATCTTTGTTAGATTCAATAATAGGTAACAGAAACTACAGAACTTGGATCAATAATTAAGTGTATTCCTACTAAATAATAGTAGTATTAGATTCATTTTAGGTCCCCTTAAAGCTTAGAGATCTTTAATTTAGAAATGTTTTGGTGCTGATCAGATTTTTTTTCTCTCTATGACCAAAACACCTGACAAGAGCAACTTAGAGGAGAAAAGGTTTATTTGGGCTCATGGTGTTAGAGGTTTAGTTCATAGTTGGCCAGCTCCAAGGCAGAAATCATGGGGAACCAGAGGGCAGGAGCAGTTCCAGGGACAGATAGAATCCTCAAGGTCACACCCGAAGTGACTCACCTTCTCTAGCCATGTCTCACCCCTGAGCCTTGGTGCACTGGAAACAAGGCCTTCAACACCTGAGCTTTTTTTTTAATTTTTGAGGGGAGAGTAATTCCAGATTATTTTCATGGGAAATGACTATGTACTTCTACAATTTAAAAATAACAAATGCATACAAATTATTAGAATTGAAGGATTTGGTCCCATCTTTTGTTTTCTTTGTGCTTTTCTGTATTTAAAAAATTAAGGCAATTTTTAGAGCAGCTTATAGAATCACAGCAATATTGAACCTACAGAGTTCCCTCCCTTAACTACAAATACAACAGCCTTCTTCTCCAACAGCATCTCACATCAGGGTGGAATATTTCTTAAAATTGGTGAGCCACCTTGACAAGCAATTGTTAGCCAAAGTCCAGAGCTTGCATTTGGATTCACTCTTTGTAATGACAATGCAAATTTGTAATGACATATATCCACCATTATAACATGATAATAGCTTCCCAGTACTAAAAAAAATTTTTCTGTGTTCCACCTATTCATTCTTCCCTTTCCCCAGATCTCTGGAAACCATTGACTTTTTTTTTTTTTAACAGTTCCTATGGTCTTGTCTTTTCTAGAATAATGGGATAATGTAGCCTTTTAAGTTGCTTGTAGCCCTTTCAAGTTGCTTTCTTTAACTTTGTGATATGAATTTAAGGTTTTTTCCATGGATATTAGTGGCTTGATAGCCAATTTATTTTTAGCACTGAGTACTATTCCATTGTATCAATCTACTACAGCTTATTTTCCTTTTACCCATTGAAAGACATCTTGGTTGCTTATGAGTTTGTGCTGTAGATGATAAAATTGCTATATGAACATCTATGCATAGTTTCCTACCTTCTTTAGGTAAACTCAAGGAATGTGATTGCTAGATCATATGTTTATTTTTGTAAGAAACTGTCAAACTGTCTTCCAAGGTAGCCATACATTTTGTATTCCCACCAGCAATGAATAAGAGTTCCTGTTGCTCCATGTCCTCACCAGGATCTATGATGTCAGTGTTTGGGATTTAATCTATTCTGATAGACATGTATTGGTATGTTATTATTTATTGTCTTAGTTTGCAGTTTCCTAATGCATATGCTACTGGGCATCTATTCATACGCTTATTTGCCCTACTTATATCTTCTTTGGTGATGTTGTCTCTTGACATTTTTTACCTGTTTTCAAACCCCAGAGGGTTTTAAGAATTCTTTGTATATTTTGGATTCAGTCCAAACATTTTTTTTTAAGATATATGTTGTCGTGCCAGGCGTGGTGGCGAACGCTTGTAATCTCAGCATTTGGGAGGCTTAGATCACGGTTCGCAGACAGCCTCAGCTACTACCTAGTGAGGCCCTTTGAAACTCAGTGGGATACTGTTTCAAAATAAATAATAAAAAAAACAGGGCTGAAGGTGTAGCTTGGAGGTAGAATGCCCCTGGGTTTATCCCCAGTACCACACGCACACACATGCACGAGCGCACACACACACACACACACACACACACACACACACACACACACACCATGTGTCTTGTTATGAGATGGCCACACCCTTGAGGATGCCTGGACAAGCCAACTAATGACTGCACCCTGCCTGTGATCCAGTGACTGTAGCCTTGGAATTTCAGGAAGAGATGCTTGATAAACTCTGATGTCATCTGTGCCCCTGCCATCCTGATATCTGTCTATACACAGGCAGTCCAAATGAGATAATGTTTCCCTGAGCATACACAGATTCTCAGAGTAAGGACTTCATTATGACCCACCTACAGAAGGCCTTGCAAAAGATAAAGTGTGCAGAGACAGATTTGGTGACCTTATAATCCTAAGTAAGCCCTGAAGTAAAGAGTTCCTGCATTTGCTGGTTCACTAAGAACATCTTAAAGTGTTAAAATCCTGCGCAGGTCAGATCACATCAGATATAACTCCAAGTGATTGTCTCAGTTATATGGAAGTTTGTTATCTGAAATGAGACTTGAAGCAAATGAGCATTTGAGGTTTGGGAAATGTGTGCATTCTTGAAAGTGGTTTTATTATATTGATATCTTCCCTGGGATCTCATGGAGTTTTTGGCTTGGAATCAAGTTTCTCATCCCCTCTCCAAGTCTATTATAGTCATGAGATTTCTCTAACATGTTTCTAGAAACCAAAAGATGCCTAGTCAGTTAGGCTGCATCTCACTTGGCCTCCCCAAGGCTGCACCCTGATGTCATTTGGCACTTGTGTTTGAAGTCACCTGTTGTACTTCCATGCTTTTTCATTGCCTGCCCATTTCCCTGTATCACTTTCTTAGGAGCTCAGCATCTACCTGGAGTTGTACTAGGGTTGGGCTGGGTTTATAATCCTTTATCTCTGCTAATTATAAACTTGGCTCCCTCTTTGGAATTTATTCTGTATCCTGCATTTCCCTGCAGGGAGATGGTATGTGGATAGCTTCATGCTTTAGTAAGTTCTTATTCTCTTGGGGAATAACTTAGGTAGTAGTTAGTTAAAAATTACAAGTAAAGCCGGGTGTGGTGGCGCACACTTGTAATCCCAGCATTCGGGAGGCTAAGACGGAGACCGGAGGATCACGGTTCGCGGACAGCCTCAGTTACTTAGTAAGGCCCTCTGCAATTCAGTGAGACGCAGTTTCAAAATAAAGAATAAAAAATAGGGCACAGGGTGTGGCTTGGAGGTCGAATGGCCCTGGGTTCCATCCAAGACCCGCCCCCCAAAAAAATTACAAGTAAGATGAAAAAGCAAATAAAAGTACAATTATAAGCTAATGTAGGATTTGTCAGATCTCCTTCACAACTGGAGGTTGGAGCAGAGGCAGGGAATCACAATGAGAGGCATTGTCCCTGCAGACTATAGGAGAGTATAATGGAGGGAATGCTTACTTCAAATGCATGGAACAAATGTTGCTACCAGTATTGCTACCATGTGACTCTCTTGGCCCCAGCCCTTTTTGTCTGTTCCCAGCAGGGAAGCACCATATGTGTAATAAGTGACTGGAAGGCTCAGTGGTGGGTGCCTATAGGTTAGACAGAGGGTGCACTCAAATGTGATGTGGGTCATTTTTGCAGTAGTTGGACTGGCTCCCAGTTATTTGCAAATAAAATGTTTTGCATTACTTTAAAGCCCTGATCCTTAAATCCTAGAAAATAAATGTTGTTTTCAGAATACCTGATGACTCTGAAGTCTACAAATGTGACCTTTGGGTCATAAAATAGTACTCAAACCCATGCAGATGGAAGGCAATATTAGTTGAGTGCCATGAACACCATGAATATTCATTAGGTCTCTCATCATGATGATGATTAATGCCCTTAAAACTATAAATGTCTGAACCTCTTTATGGACAATTGAGCTTGACAGTGGTTTACTTTATTTTGTCTATATGATAAATTAATTTGACATGATAGTTAACATCAGTATTGACTTTTCTTGAAGTTTGTTTATTAAAAAGGGAATTGTGTGTACCAAATTAGAGCTTATAGGCATTTACCTCAGATCACATCCCTAAACTATTTTACTGACAGACATTCTGTAGTAAGAGAAACATATACATACATACTGTACTCACCCTGAAACAGATTCAATCAAACCAGTTTGGGTTGGGGACTGTAGGGACTGCAAAAGGGAAAACATGGGTTGCAGAAGACCCAGCTTACCTCTAAACATCTTAGTTTATATAACCTTGGGAAAATCACTTATAAGCTCCAAAGTTTTTCAGATCATGGGCAGTGCTACCTCTCTCACCAGTATACTTGATGATTAATAAGACTGTGTTCATAATGAGTGTATAAACTGTCAAGTGCTTGAAAATATGGAAAATATATACTAATATATATTTATGTCTTTTGAATAATTATAAAAACTCTAATTTTATTTTCTTCATCTTCATGTAGTATTGACATTAAAATTTAAAATATATCCATTGTACATTAAAAGAGGTGTTCAGTTTAGAAAACAAACTAAAGCTTTATTTAAGACACCAAAATGTCTTGCGAATAAGATGTGTTTTTTGTTTCTTGTTCCCTTTTAGGCCAACCAAGCAATAAGTACCATTGGATTGGTGACAGGTGCTATTGGTGTCTTCTCATTCCTGGGCTTGTTTCCAAAAAGAAAAAGAGCAGAATACTATTAACAATTTATTGAAGAGATATTGGAACTGAAGGCATTTGTAAGGAAGGAAAAAAACCTGGATGAATACTTATTTTCAATGCATCATTATTGTTCCAAATTCTGATGATGGATGGCAGGCTCTTTAATAAATTGCTTACTGATATTATCTTATCATTGAGCCAAGGAATTTTTTCTCCTACTAGAATATATTTGCTTTGGCAGTTTGAAAAAAGCAGTAGTCTTTTGAGTGAGCCGGCAGAGGATCTTAACACAATCACATCACATTTTATCTTCTGCTATAAATATTGTTTTCTTTTTCCCCAAGGGTGGCTATTTTGCCAGAGGATAGAGAACCACTTATATATGGTTTTCAAAGGAATGTTAAGAGCCCCAAAATTGTTAGGGCTGACATCTAAATTCATATTCTTTTTCTTATGGAAAAAAAAGAAAGTAGGACATTCAATGTTTAAATTGGAGGGAATACCTCCATCTTCTCACACTGTGTAGGTGTGGGTGGGTAGGGAGAGCAGAGTAGGGGGGTGCTCTTTACTCCTGAGCTTTTGCTTGGAACCTGCTTGCATTTCAGCAGTACACGGCACTCCATGAATGATGTGGGATGCTATTTCTGCAGAGGTGCATTGTTTCCTCTGGATTTTGAAGTACTTCAGGGATATGACCTTTTAACCTTGGCAAGAGATCATTAAGTGTTTCTTTCAAGTGCCATTTTTAGAAAATAATATCCTGTCCCACTTTTAAAGACTTGCTATAAGTCAAGGGCTGTCATCTCATTCTTGCATTTTATTGGCTTTCTGTTGAACTGAACAAACTACTATTTAATACCTCTCCACAAAGTTCTTTGTGGCAGCAGGGAAAGAAAGATGGGGTTGTGATGTGTCCACACTAGAATGTGGACCTTGGACATTGGACATGGTAACATTTCCCCACAAACCACACTTCCAGCCAGTAACATCCTTCTTTCATCATTGTCAAAAGCATGCCATTAAGTAAATAAAACAATCCAGCAATATGGGCAAGCATATGATAAAGAAATTAGAATATGGTACCAACAAAGGTCTTGGACCTATGAAACTGATTTAGAACTTACTACACAATCAGAAATACTGGTCAAGCCACTTGCAGGGTTGGTAATGACAATAGAAAGGTTGTGAACTACAGTACCAGATAGCAGAGTATTGTGGGGTGGGGGAGACAGAGAGAGAGAGAGAGAGAGAGAGAGAGAGAGAGAGAGAGAGAGAGAGAGAGAGAGAGAGAGAGAGAGAGAGAGAGGAGAGAGAGGAGAGAGAGGAGAGAGAGGAGAGAGAGAGAGAGAAGGAGAGAGAGAGAGGGACGGGAGAGAAAGAGAGAGAGGGATAGAATCTCTTCTCTCTCTTCTCCCCCCCCCCCCCCGCAGTACTCTGCTGTCTGGTACTGTAGTTCACAACCTTTCTATTGTTGGAGAGAGAGAGAGAGGAGTGAGAGGAGAGAGAGGAGAGAGGAGAGGAGACGCTATCCCTCTCTCCCTTTCTCTCCCCTTCCTCCTCCTCTCTCTCTCTCTCTCTCTCTCTCTCTCTCTCTCTCTGTGTGTGTGTGTGTGTGTGTGTGTCCCCCTCTCTCCCTTCCTCTTTCAAATGGTGCCAACTCTGTCTTCAGTTAATTCCCAAACTCTTTCAGCCTCCACTGGTTTTCTGGGGAGATGTGTCTTCTACCAGGTAACAAGAGCCAAAATTATCCTCCCTCCACACATTCTTTTTTTTTTCCAATTTGCTTGGTTTTAGCAGTGCTGGGGATGGAACTCAAGGCTTTATATATGCTAGGAAAGTGTCCTACCACTGAGCTACAATCCCAGGCCTTTTTGTTTTGTGACAGGACCTAAGTTGCCCAGGCTGGGCTTGAATTTGAGATCCTCCTGTCTCCCAAGTAGCCGTGAATACAGGTATGTTCTACCACATGCAGCCCTTTCATTTTTATTTTAAATTTAGGTCTCTGTTCCTTTATTCCCAACTCCTAAATAATAGTCAATTAATAAGCAGTTTTCTAGAATTGTTAAATTAAGGTGAGACTGGAGCAATGTGTTGCCTTTCCCCAAGTGTGCTTAATTTTCAGTAAGGAAGTCTGCAGAGGGCGAACCTTCACCCACAACAGGAGACTTGACTTTGGCAGAACATTTTCCAGCGACAGGGAGTGGAATTTTAGACCAAGAACCTCCCGCGGACCTCAAGTCAGATCTTTCTAGAATACTATGGACATTTCCATTCCAGAGGGCTTCAAATCAGATCTTTCTAGAGCACTCTGGACATCTCCATTCCAGGATACCTTCATAGCTTTGCTGGATAAAGTCACAAATGCCCCTTTTAATTTCTGAGTTCATTCTCACATTGGCACTGTTGGAAGATTCAGTAAACCTAGAAATGAGCTCTCTGGGAGACCCTCTTTCAAAATTAAAAGACTAAAAAATAGGGCTGAGGGTGTAGTTTGGAGGTAGAATTCCCCTGGGTTCCATCCCCAGCCCAAATTAATTAATTAATTAATTAATAAACTAATTAATTAATAGACTAAAAAAGTGAGCTCTCAGAGTTAGTCATAGGCTCCCCATAAAATGTCTCTGGCTGCTCAACACCATTTGGCAGCTCAAGGATGCCCAGATTGGTTTCCTGTAGTTGATCTGATCTTATCCTTTGCTTTGTGGTCATGTGCATTGTGCTTTTATCAAATGTTTTCCAACACCAAAAATCTTTCTTTGAACATATTTTATCATGTTCCAAAAAAGAAATGTGAAATAAAGATAATCATCTACTAGATACCTAATAAGTTGTTGGTCAAACTAGAAAGAAAAAAAAGTACTTTTATTGAGTCAGGATTAAAAAATATTTCTAAATGTCATACTGTATCAATTTCTTTCTAAATGTCAAATTATTGAATGTCACACTAGGGAACCTGAGCTATGATATTTTTTATGTTGATATACATTTCCTAATCATAAGGTAAAATATCTTTGCTAAAAATTTTTTATGTTGTTGGTAGCCACTAAATTAGACACATTTTGAAAATGATCTCGCTCAAAAGAGCTTCAAAGAGCGAAAGAAAATGAGAAAAACTTAAAAAGCAGATGAAATGTAAGAGGGCTTATTTGTGCTGCTGGCTTGAGTGACAAAGTTCATGATGCTATCTACAGGTACACATTGCTAAAATGTTGAAAACATTTGTCAATCCTAAACATTTCAGATTGTAAACTAAAGGTCATCTTATACTGAATCCATATATCATGGTATTAAGGATGTTAAAACACTCATGGGATGAAACTGGTTTTAGTTAACCAGCAATTAGTCTTGCCTATGATGGGTTGAAATAGATTTTTAGCAAAATTGCGCATGAATGTTACTATCACCATTAACCACATTATAATGTGAGACTATAATGGACCAAGTGTAAAAATATTCATTATTCTAAAGAAAGCTTAATAGATAATTTTAAATGTTCACCAGAAAGAAATTTCCTCTCAAGGTCAGAGGGCGGTATATACATACATCTATATATTAAAGGTAACTGTTTATACAGACTCTATTTGTAAAAGTTGTGCCCTTTTTGTGATATTTCGTGTGCATCTTAGATGATCTAAATAACCAAAACATAAATTAGGTCATAAGGTTTACTAGCAACCTGAGAAAAGTCATGGTGTAGATACAAACATAATGGGTTTCTTCCCTGAAATTGTTTCTTAAGATGAGCACTGTTGCCTGGCATGGTGGCATATGCTTGTAATCCCAGTATTTGGGAGGCCGAGACAGGAGGATACATGTTTGTGGCCAGCCTTAGCTACTTAGGTCCTCTGCAACTTAGTGAAAGCCTGTTTCAAAATAAAGCACAAGCAATGGGGTTGGGGTATAGCTCAGAGGTATAATGCCCCTGGGTTCAATCACCAGCACCACACACACACACACACACACACACACACACACACACACACACACACACACTGTTGAGGTGAGCTAATTTTTAGACTTAAAACCTGAGGTGTTTATGTGTCTCTGACAAAAAGCAAATAAGATATCAAACTTTTTAAAGTGAAAAACACACTTTAAAGAATTTAACTAGCATTGTGACCTTCTCTGAGACTTCTAGCTCCCTGGTTCCATCCACAACAGTGAACTTTGGGAATTGTCAAACTTTGGTGGAGTTTGCTTAGGTCCTAGCTATGCCTGTGCTAGGTTTGTATGCAATTACCACAGATCTTGTACACTCTCCATTGCCACACAAGACTTGCTATTCAGTGAAGGTTGATGTTTATGAAGTAAATGTTAACTCTTGTTTCTATTAAACCATACCAAAGAAGCAAAAAGGAGGAATTTAATGGCATTGATGGCATTGCTAAAAAGGTAGGTATATCCATGTTCTTTACAAGTGAATGTAAAGTTTAAGGAAAATTGTGACAATATATCAATAACATTTCAAAGACCAAATATTTCCTCAGTTTTTCTTTTTTTTATTGATGTTCCAAGTTCATTACCATAAGAGCTGTGCATTTTAAGCAATATGGTACAAATAAAGTTTGTTAAGAATGAGAAGACAAGAAATGCATTTTTTCCCTCAATAGTAAAGAAGACCGTCAAACTGATAAATTTAAGGTCCCTTGTTGCAAGGCTAAATATATTGAGAAAGGTGCTTTGAATCCTAAGATGGAGAAGAGACAAGATAAGGGTAGACCCTTCTCACCTCTTCACAGTGTTTTAATTTTGGGGGAAAAGGTGATGCCATTAAACATGTGTGGCATTTCCAATTACAGTCTGGTCCAAAAATGCTGTTCTTTGTTTTGACCTCCCAGTTTGAGTTTTTCTTTGGGGATCTGTTCGGGGCTTTCATATCCTTTGTTGATGTAGCACCCATTTTTGCCATCTCTTGAGTAATCTGTTCTGTTCACTGGAGGCCAGGTGGAGTCTTCTGCCAGCTTTCTTTGCCAGCACCTATATTGACTTTTAGAGTAGAATCCAAATTCTTTCTTGATCAAAAGCCACAGCTCTCGATTTTGAAGGATGGCATCCTGGAAAATCAAATGGAAAAAGCAATCAAACCATTATGCACGTGCAGGTTTCCGGCAGCCAGAGGGCTCAATATAGCTCTGGCCCAGCTTCCTTTGGGTCTAGTTGCTGCTGCAGCTGCTGCTCTTTCTTCCTGCAGTCCCTAATTCTCCTCTTAAGAAGTGAGAGGCTCCTTCTATATGCAGAAATCTGCTGGAAGCCATGGCCCTCACCTCTACAGATTTCCTAGTTAATACCTGGTTTGTGACTCACTCAGAATTCTTTAACTGCCAGACTGAAATAATATCAAGAAAAGAAAAAGTAAAAGCATTATCTTGCTACCTAACCATGAGTCACATACAAGATTCCAAATACATTTTGTTGACTGAATAAATGAACTCTAGCTATCAAATCTTTTTTGTTTTCCATTTTATTAGTTGTCTTTTTGTCCATGTGCTTATGCAATTTTATAAACTTCTATTTATAATAATAGTATTGGTCCAATTTTGCATTCCATGTCTGTTTATACTAGACTTTCTGACATACACAATTTTTATGTAATTGTATTCTCTTTAAAATTTTTATTGTGATAAGAAGCCGAGCACGGTGGCACATATCTGTATTACCAGGACATGCGAGGCTGAGACAGGAGGATCTCAGGTTTGAGGACAGCCTCAGCAACTTACTGAGGACCTCAGCAACTTAAAAATAAGCTAGTGCTTGTGGGGGTTGTAACTGGATGCCTTTGAGGATAGGGATTGACAAGAATGAGCATGGCTTCCCTTCTCTCTTCTTTAAGAAAGCCCTCCTGAAGTCAGTCCTCCCCTCTAAAGGTTCTCATTGAGTTTTAAGATGCAGTGTCACCTGGTCTCAGCTCTCCGGGATGACTGAGAATATTAGAGAAGTTCAATACAATGCTTTTATGAGAGGCAAAATTAGAGTTAATTTGATATGTTGCTTTATCAGGAGAAGATAGCAGATTTTCAAGCTGGCTTCAAATAATTTCAAATAATTCTTCAGGGAATTTTCCCGAAGAGAACATACACAGCTTTTTAAAGAACTCTTAATAACTACTATTTGTGTGTGTGGTGGAAGGGGGGACCAAAGTAATTGCTCTAAAAAATGAGCATCTGCTGAGAATGAGGCTCTTTATTTGTTTAGCTCCCCAGAAAACACACAGAAATTATGCACTGCCATACAGAAATTACCTCTACGAAAAAGGCCACACAGAACTGGACAAGGGCTGCCATCAGGATCGAAACTCTCCATGACGTGATGGTTGGAATGAACTATTGAGAAAGAAATACCACTGTTACGCTTCACATACCTTACACTTTGAAAATACACACATCAATACCTTAATTAATGGATATGTTTGCAATAACTCTCCGAGTTGGAGGATGGGTATTTCTTTCTCCACTTCACAGATGAGAAAACTGGAAATCAGCCCCTTGCCCAAGGGCTCCCTGGGAGCAGAACCAGAAGCCAAAGGAGGCTGATTCCCTGGCCTGTGCTTTCTTCATGGCTTGATGGGGTGGCAAACAGAGCTTATGTGTCTCTCTTAATTTTTATTCTTTAAAACATAGAGAAGGAGTGTAAGGTTAATGCATTCATCTATTAATTGTATTGCTTCTCATTTTCTCAGAGCAAAGTCTACTGAGAATTTTTTTTTTCAGTAAAATTGACATATGGGTAAAAAAATCTAAGCACTGAGACTAGGTCCACATATTTTAAGCAAAGGTTCCTGGCCCCAGAGCTTTATGAAAATATCACTCACACCCTTTTAAAGACTAAAGGGTACAGGATATACAGTGATCATCACATCCCCATATTTAATACATGTGACAGACACAGCTTCCCATGTCTGCATCTGTAGGGAAAGGATGCTTACACAGCCCCATTTTTGGCTTCACATAGTAGAATTTGGATGGATGACTGAGCTCCATTAATGTCTGTTGTTGTTGTTGTTGTTGATGATGATGATTATCATTATTATTATTGGCTTTGGGGATTGAACCCAGGAGCACTTTACATCTGAACTCACCCCTATCCCCTCTTCTCCTCTATTTTGAAACAAGATCTCACTAAGTTGTTAAAATTTTCTAAATAAATTGCTGAAGTCAGCCTGGAATCTGCAATTCTCCTCTCTCAGCCTCTCAAATACTGGGATTACAAGTGTGCACCACCAGGCTGGCTTCCATTGATGTCTATAACTACAGACATAGTTTCTAAATTCTTACCTTAAATTGTTACTTTATTCTTATTCTGATATGGGTTATATTAAGGTAATACTTGGTTCACCCCCCACTCCCCAAGTTGAGATAACCTTTATCAAGTTGTGAAATACAGCACACTGAGTGAAAGGGATGACTGGAGAAGGTGGGTCCGATCCTAATAGAGAACCTGGCCCATTATAATCTCCCTGCTGCCACTACCTGGATCAGGGATGCTCTTCTCTGGCGCTTGACCTAGGAGTCACTTGGTTCTGAATTACTTACACAGTGGTCTTTCCTCATAACTTCTGAATGACTTAAGAGCAATGACCACATCTTACTTGTCTTTGTAAATCTGGTACCAAGCATGCTCGGGAGATCTGTGATGTTTGGTAAATGAATGAACAATCTGAGCTTTTTTCTTTCTTTCTTTCTTTCTTTCTTTCTTTCTTTCTTTCTTTCTTTCTTCTTTCTTTTTTTTTTTTCAGTGCTGGGGATGATGAAACCCAGGGGCTACACCCTCAGCCCTAATTTTTTAGTCTTTTAAATTTTGAAACAGGGTCTCACTGAGTTGCAAAGAGCCTCACTAAGTAGCTGATGCTGTCCGCCAACTGTGATCCTCCAGTCTCAGCCTCCCGAATACTAGGATTACAAGCGTGTGCCACCACGTCCACTCTGAGCTTTCATTTCTAATTGTGTCTCCCTCCATAGCCTCTGCTCTCACATTCTTCTTGCCATTATCTAATTAATCTATCTTAAATGTCCTCCTGAGAAACCTTTGGTGACTCCCCGATGGTCTTTTTTGAAGTCTGAACTTCAGTGGCTGCCTTGGCTCACGCAGCCTTCCTTTGCTCCTTCTTTTACCTCATACTCCACAGTGCACCACTTCAGTTTTGGCCAATAGTCTGGCACGTTTATAAAGCACACCTTGCTTTTAATGTTTATCTCTGCCACCCTACATACTTTGCATTTCCAAAACAAGAAGCTCTTTCAGCTCCCTTGCCTTGTGCCTAGGTTGATCTAAAACAGCTTTGTCTCCTTCCTAGCAAAACCCTGCCTTTAACTCTGGACTCCAATCAAGTTGCATCCCCTTCATGACACCTCCATGACAGCCACAATCTGCAAGAACTCCTTCTGTGTTTTTCCAGTTTCACGTTTATATTTTTTTCAAGCAATGATGGTATCAGGTGGCCATGCCATCCTTTCACTTAAGTATGTCTCATCTTCATTTTTTTTTTTTTTTCGGTACTGGTGATGGAACCCAGGGGCATTCTACCTCTGAGCTACACCCCCAGCCCTATTTTTTATTCTTTATTTTGAAACCGGGTCTCACTGAGTTGCAAGCGGTCTCACTAAGTAGCTGAGGCTGGCTGCGAACTGCAATCTTTCTGTCTTAGCCTCCCAAATGCTAGGAGTACAAGTGTGCACCACCACACCCAACAGTATGTCTCATCTTTACAACAAAACAATAGTCTGAAACTCAGGAACCAATCCTTTTCTGTCTTTCATGTCTCTCACAATATTAGGTCCAAGAGTAGGTTCAATGGCATCTTGATGAGTTTAATTTTAACTCAGTATATTGTGGACCAAATGATATCTACTAATATCCATAACTATACCTATGTAGACATCCATCTAGAACTTCATATAGTCAATGTCTGATGGAACATGATTGGCATGCAAGTCTCCTTTTTCTTTCTTCTCACAACTACATTATTAATAATTTGTATTATAGGTTTAAAAAATAAATGAAGAATTATTAATGTATTTATGTTATTGTATTGGCAGAACATGGCAGAATAAAGTATCCAAACAGAGAACAGGATAAATGTACCCAAATGATAACATAAATAATATGAAAACCTATGTGAGATATGGAAATAGGATCACAATATTTAATGGTCAGAAAAATATGGTGATAATGGAGTTGCAAATAACAAGGTAAATATGGTCCATAGCACAAATGAATCCTTATGAATGTATAAATAGAAGAAACTTACCTCCATTCCACGGTATATATCTTCAAAATCAGAAAACATAATGAAAATTGTGAGGCCCAAGGCAGATATCAGCAAAAATGAAAATTTATCTGAGAAAACACCAAGCATTATTTTTATATGCTAAAAGAATGTTGCATATAATTTGGCACACATTGCAGAATCAATTCTCTCTAGTGGGCAAATATTGGATATATCTTCAGATGTTTTGATATATCCTCATATGTTTTTAAATATGTTCTAATGCTTAGAAGATAAAGGTGACATCTTAAAATCTTTCTTCATAAGACTGGGTGTAGAAGGTTCATCAAATGAATTACAATAGTCTCCATAAAGGAGTTCTCTTGACTGGATTCCTGGGGTCTGGGATTCCTGTGGTTACCAGCCCACTTGAATGATCATGATGGAGGACTTGGTGTATAATTGCTACCTGTCTAGTGAGTAGTGCATGTATGAGATGAACCATCAGTCCTCTTGGCAGCAAACCTGTTCTTCATTGCCAGAATATATTCTCAGAATTTGCCATCGACACTTGAGATCTTCCACAATCTGGTCCCACCATCTTTTCTAACCTGATATCTGAGTGTTGTTTCTTATGTGGGACAGGAAAGCTAAATGACAGTAGTACTCACCACTGTTACAAAGGGCCAGTACTCTTGCTCACAAATGCGCTGTGTAGACAATATTTTTTCTCTGTTGGTATATATTCCAATTTTTCTCCACTTAACATGACCAGTTCAACTACCACTTTCTTTTGTAAGACTCTCTAATCCTCCTGTACAAAGTTTATTTCAGATGGTATATATTGCACTGCTATGCACAATCTTAGTTCTATCAACTAGTCTGTAACCACGTGGAATTGACTTCATATCTAGGTCAGTAGGACTCTTGATTTGAAAAAATAAGTGAGAAATTAGCATGTACATTTAATGGATTCCTTCTTTCCAACCTGCCCCAATTGCTTTACTTTTGGGTGAAAAACTTCCCAGAATGCACAGCGCCCAAATCACAGTTCTTATGCTCCCAAGATTAACCACTCCTGTTCATCACAGAATACTTTGGAAATGTCACCTTAGATAGGATTAATCTTTGACGGGATCATCATCATGAGGCCACAAAACTAGAATTTAATCAGTGTTTGCTCTCTCTCTCCATATATATATATATATATATATATATATATATATATATATGTGTGTGTGTGTGTGTGTGTGTGTGTTTATTATAATATATAATAATCATATATATATGATTATTATAATATATAAGAATCATATATATATGATTCTTATAATATATATAATCTTATAATATATATTATAATCTTTATAAATTAAAAAAGAAAACCCTAACAGCTAGGTTTTCTTTTATACTCTTTGTCTCTGTCTCTGTCTCTCTCTTTCTCTCTACATCATTTATTCCATGTTGGCGGTCTAATAAACACTCTCTTCTCCCAACTCTGTATCTGTACTAACTAGAAACCTGAGCAACTGCTTCTTTACAGTGAACTCTATTTTTTAAGCCATCAGAGCTGTGTCTTCATCCTTGAGCACTACACCCATCTTTGGTGCCATCCATGCCTGACTTTATGCCTACAGTTTGGCGCAATACCTCACAAAAGAATGACCAGGCTTGCTGGGGCAGGGCATGAGACATGGAGGAGAAAAGTGATAAATTCCATCTCCCCAAATCAAGCACTCTGACCATCACGGTGATAAGAAGATCACAAGAGATGGCTGCATGGCTCTTTGATTTACTTCATTGTTTTGAAGTCCCAGGGACTCAGAAGATGGCAAGAAGAAGATACCTCAAATGTCCATTCTGCTCAAGGCCCCAACACTCTCTCCTCAGACTAGTGACCTACAAAGAAGGCTCTCTTCCTTGCTTCAGCTTTGGTTGCAAAATGCAAAGAATTGAAATGAATGTTTGCTCTCTTTGGTTAGTTGCTGTTGACAAGAAAATCTGAAAGAGTAGGGCTCTGTTGATGCAAGTAATTTGGGGAATTAAGTCACACACAAGTCATTATAGTTTATTTTCAAATAAGGAAAGGGTTAGTGAATATTCACACTTGTGCCATAAAAATGAAGTCCATACTTGTTTTTATATCTTGTCATTATAAAATCGAGCTTCTGTCAAAGACTAAGAAAAGCAAAAATTTTCAGTTATTTCAAAATAAAATTAATTGTTGGCTGTATCATGGTAGTTACAAGGACTTTTGACTTATGACATGGAGAGTATATAAGATTATGTTTGTTAGAATATTTGTTTATAAAACTTTTTTTTTATTTAGAATTTTTAGTTGTGTTCAGCCTAGGGGGTTTTAGTCTCACTTCAAGCTTCAAGTCACTATGTTGTAACTAATGTAACTCGAATTTATTCAATGTACGTAAAGTACTTTGAAGCCATTATTAAAGTACTAGCTAGAGAATATATCTTTCTTGTAAAATACATTTCCAATTTAAAATAACCATTAGAAATCAACTTCAAAATATAAAACAAGATCTTAATTGTTATGACAAGAACCAAGGGTGCTTTCAAACACTGTAAAAAAATTTAGAAAAAAATATGAAAATTCAGAAAGAGGTTTATATATTCAGAAATATAAAATTTGAGAAAGACCTTAACATGCTTTCAAATCCTTTAACTATAAAGTTATTCCAAAATATCAGGCAAGAAAAAAGAGAATTTAAATAATGTAATTGTTGAAACTTGTTTAATAAAGTAACTGTCTATTTCTAATGTAGGAATAGGAGTCTACTTTTCTAATATCAGTAACTTACCTAGAAAGTATATGTTTGGAGTTTATACCATGTGACACACAAAAATTTTTAAAGCAGAAATTTATCCAAATATGACAATAAAATAGGTATTAATAGCCAAGTTTAAATTTAAAAAATTCCTCTAATGTACAAATAAAGAAATCTTTTGATGTCAGAAAGACAATCAAATATGTATTTGTAGCCTATTGAGAAATAGTATCAAGATAATTAAAACAAATTCCTTCCCTCTTATCAACTAAAAGTCACAATTTTGGAAACTCTTTGACCAAAGAGGAAATTAGGTCATATTTAAGGATATATGAAAACATAAAGAACAGAGCCAAAACTGTAACTACTGGCCTTAAATGATTCTCTAATTTTACAAGAATGAAAGACAAGATGTTAATTGTAAGGTCAATTTAAACATTTTTAAAAATTCAAAGATACTAAGAAGAAAAAAGCAAAAGTTAATAAATTAGAATATAGAAAAGATATGTAATTATAAATACTGAAACAATTTAGTCTAAAAACAAACATTTATAACATATGTAAACATATAAGCAATATATCTTTCAATTATATTTAATAAAACTTGAATACACATATATAGGTATTATGAAATTGCTATCAAACTCACTTGGGAAATAAATAAATGAAAAGAGTATTAAATACTCTATAGTAAAATAAAATATGCTGGGAAAACTGGCTGACTAGATGGATAAACTAATTTGATTCCTACCATAAACTGTACCAAAATTATATTTGATTTTTTAAAGCATTAAAAGAAATTTAAAAGGCCGCACAAGTGATGACCTATCATATATGCACTTAGAAAAACTTTCTGTTCATACAGGCAATGGGAAAAAAGACAAAGGAATAAACAGCTCATACAAACAAATAAGGAAAAAAGTAATTTAGTAGAAACAATATATTTAAGAATGCACATAGATAATTCACAGAAGAAATAGCTAATAATATGAAAATGTCTTCCTCACTGAAGATTGAAAAAAACTCAAATTGAAACCAAATGAGATATTATGTTTAGAAAGTCTTATCAGATCATCAACAATTTTACTTTTTACTGTAATACTTTTAATATCCTAGGTTGGATATGCTGTTATGAAATGAACCTTTCAAAAACAGATGATAGGAATAAAAATGAATACAAACTTTCTGGAAATAAATTTAAATTGTGTATCAAAAGTTATAACATATTTAAACAGTTTAACCAATTAATTGAACTTGATTATCCTAAGGAAACCAGAGGTTAGGTCAAAGTGATTTATACAAGTATATTTTTTCACGACATTACTTGTAATACTTGGGCAGATCACATGGTAGACAGGTGACCACGTGCCCTCATTTGCCTGTGTTTACTGCTTGAGTCTGGCAATTATCAATGGTGTTCCCTTTTTTCTTTCGGTAGTATCCTAGTCTTTGTTATAGGTCATACATAGTCTGTGGCTTTTCTGCCTAAATGTCTTGATTATACTTTTGAAGAGTTTTTTTATTTTTGTTGCTTTGCTTTTTAAAATTCTATTTATATGAATATACCGAGGAGGTAAATAATCATTTTCGAGTGGCTATTATAGTGTTGGACCCTTTCTATATATTGAGCTAAGGCCTTTTTACTTAAAATGTCTCATGTAGTTCTCCTTCTAGAACTGATGGCTATACAGTACTCCCATTAAAGTGATGAAGAAATAGAATGAAGTAACAGGATGAAGAAAACAGATGAAGAAATAGGAGCCCAGAAGAGTAAAGCTCAGTGTTATGGAGCTCCAAAGAGGTCATCTTATATATGAATAGTCTAAAAGCCTTTGAAGAATACCATGGTTGTGCTTAACATGTTTCTTGATGCCGAACAATAGGCAGGACTCATGTGATTGCTGAATAATGTCTGTGTTCTGCAAATGAGCAAGTTTCTGCCCACAGGCTCTGCCACCCATGACCATCACATTCAGTAATCACTCTGGGAATGCAATTGTTTCTTCCTTCATTGGTGAATTGCAACTCTGGGGAAAATGGGGAAGTAGGCAGAAGGAAAAATTAAACTTCACATACTTACAGTTTGTGTAGATGGATTTTCGAAATGGCTTTCCCTTGGAAAAGATGAATGCCACTGTGATACAGTTAATAGTAGTGATGGGCCACAGTGTGGTGCTCTCGAAACTTAAGATTGAACCAGGAATCAGGGTTGCATTTCCAGTCCAGTTCCTTTCCAAACTCGCATTGGTTGAGAAATTGCTTTGGTTGGCTAGAAAGCACTCACTACAAAAGAATTGCCAACATTTATGTGACTTGTAATTCTACTTTTATGCATTAGGTGAAAAAAATAGTTTAATAACTATCATGGGACTTCAGCTTTAAACCTGTTCCAGCTGGTGCCTACCAAGACATATTTTATTCCTTTGCAATGATGAAGCAGAAATAAAATTCACAAGAAGTCAGGATTGTTCTCTGGCACTTCATTTAGAACAAGTAATTTGTCTTGGAGAGACTTGGATAACAATTTCCTTTAGAATTTCTTTTAATTCAAAGAATAAATGTACCAAGTGGAGAGTGTGTGTGTGTGTGTGTGTGTGTGTGTGTGTGTGTGTGTGTGTGTGTTTCTCTTTCCTGTATGCCTCTGAACCTGTGTCCTGAGTTTGAATCTCCCTATTCCAATCTTCTCTCTTCATATAGTCAAAATCTACCTAAAGATCTGAACATGATGATGCTCTTTCTATTGTGAGGTGTCTGCAACTGTATTTGCCAAACAAATTAAACTCAAACTTCTCAGGCTGATCTAGAAAAACTTCACATCCTGGGCTCAATCTGTCTTCCCAGCCTCATCTTTTGTCACTTCTGTGCTCCCTACATTCGTAATATATAGAATTATTCCTTGTTCCTCTAATACTACAGTTTTCAGCTTTGAGTTGGACTGCTATTCTCTTCAACTAAAATAACATTTATCCATAGCCGGGTGTGGTGGCATACGCTTGTCATCCCAGGATTTGGGAGGCTGAGACAGAAGGATCACAGTTAACAGCCAGCCTCAGCTAGTTAGTGAGGCCCTTCGCAACTCAGTAAGACCTTGTTTCAAAAATAAAATAATAAAAAAAATAAAGCTGGGGTGTGGCCCTGGGTTCCTTTCCACGCACCATGTAAACAAACAAACAAACAAATAAATAAATAAATAAATAACATTTACCTTTCCAACCTCACTATGTCTAAAATTATTTTTGCTGGAAAGTAAATCTAGTGTGATCTTTTCTTCTATTTTTTTGTTGTATTTAGCTTGTTGTACTTAGTCATTGCAATTTTTGTGTTGGTACATGCTGTCCATCTGTGGAATGTGACTTCCTTAAATATGAAATTTTTCTTTTGATTTTGTTTTTCTGGTTTTGTTTTACTTAAATTTACAACAAATCCTTGGCACCGCGTACAGTGGGGTCATATAATATTTACTCAGAAAAATGTTTTGTTTAACATCTGGATATTCCTTGCCATGATTGATCTGATTGCAATGCTCTCCTTCTGCTTATTTTATTTTTCAATAACAAGACTTACAAATTAGTTCCCACTAGATTGAAACTTTTAAATTACTATTTTGCTCTTCATAGATGAGATTCATTTTCCAAATGTGAATTCAAATTGCAAGACTTAATTCTTAATTCTTATTCTGGCTCCTCACGGTCCAGAAATGTGCTTTGATATAGTAAATGTTCAGTTAATAATGTTTATTAAATACATTAATAAAAGAACCAGGAGTCATGTTCTTGCACAAAGATGGATAAAGAGACTGAACGACCTGAATTGTAGAGTTTAACAGTAAAGAAAACCTAGTGCAACCCATTCACACCACACAGAAAGTTGAGGCCAGTGCAGTACAGGTAGTTAGTGATGGAAAAAGGACTGTCCTGAATGTCTGTTCACCTTCTTTGGTGATTATTTTTTTAAATTTTCATTCAGAATTTTACTTTCCTGAGGAATTCATCTTTAAGTGGGATTCTATATTCCAGGTAATCTCCAATTGCTGAATTTGAGGTCTAGATGACAAACTTAGCCATCATTTGGTAGTTTCCAGTCTGTGTTTTACTGAATCTGGTGTTCTGATGCCTTTAGGATCACATTAGAGTGAGGGGGAGGAATATATATGTGCCCTATTTCAAAACAAAACAATAGATATTTTTCTGACTTTTTGGGGGGAGTCATTGAAGCTTCCTCAAGAAAAAGCAAAGTTTGAGGATTAATAATATAGTTTACCCAATCGTATCTTTGACTTATAGTTGAAGAATTGAAAGTTCAGGAGGTAGATGTTTTTAGTCCAGTGTTCCAATTCAAACAGAATAATGATACCATAAACTAGCATGTACTTTTAACATTCATTTGAAAAAAAATAGTTTAAGCGAATCTCCCTGCATGTCCATATCAGGGATCAGCAAGCTATAAACCACAGGCCAAATGTGACTCACCATTGTTTTTATAAATAAAGTTTTATTGGAACACAGTCTCATCCAATTATTTACACATTGCCTATGGAGACCATCAAGATCACAAAACCTAAATTACCTATTGTCTAGTTTCTCTACAAGAAACATTTCCAACCCCAAGTCTACACGTAATTATAACTGCCAGGGCATGGCCACTTTCACGTGGTCAATCAGAAGTCAGACTTACATATCAACAAGTGTGACAGATCTGTTCTCAGGCATGCCACATGACTCAACCTAGCACCTATCCATTCAGTGTGCTCCATTTTAACATTTGTGTTTTGCAGTATGGAGACATCATTTTTGTAAATTATAATTTTAGGATAATGTTCAAAGCAAGTTGAACAAGGTCATTGTATGCTTAATATATTGTCTGAAAGGAAAACTAAGGAAATGAACTCACCTGTATTTGTAGACCTCACAATACCAGGGCTGCTGCTTCACGTAGAGAAATGCACAGACCTGCACAATGCAGGTGAAGCAAGAGTTCAAAAAGATGGAGAGCAGCAAAGGGGGAGAAAGGAGCTGTCCTGCTGGTCGGTATGGAGCCAGCTTTGGATAGGCATGAGTTGAACTCACTGGAAGACAAGTGTGTTTTTCCCTTTACAATTTTGTCATTGAAGGTAAGAGAATAAAATACATATTATCTTGAGCCTTGCATTAGGATTCATCTTAAGCAAACATGAATTTAAGGTTTACATCTACAAAAGCATAATACCTAGTTGTGTATCTAATTCTACCAGCCGTTGCCTCTTCTATGATGTACTTTCTCTTTCAGAAATGACAAGTAAGGTGCTATAAAAAGTCTGTAATTAATACAATTACCATATCATGTGGTGCACATGATTTTCCACATTCAGACTAATCAGAGGTGGTGTGTAAATGAGGGAGCTGGCCTCTCACATAGGATAAACAGTGCCACTGTCTCTCAGTGGTGATGGGAAAGTAGAGAGTTAGGTTGAGAATAAGTAGGCATTTGACAAGACTAATATTATATTCTGGGCAATTAAAAGAAAGCTCTCACTCTATTAGTCATTCAACCAATGTTTTCTGAGCACTTCGATATGCCAGGAACTGTGAAAGATGCAAGAGGTATGTTTTATTCCTTCCTGGATACACCAATAACGGGAAATTGCTAATGTATGTTTTCCCTAAATCTTTGGCATTCCTTGAGTGTTAGGAGTATCTTTTTCATGGTGGGCCCTGACAGTTTATGCTAATAAGATGACTGATGGTGCATTTGTGACTGCACAACTTAACAGAGTTGATGTTAACATACTCAGGAATGAGGCAGGCCATGCCCCAAAGTCCAACTGTGTGAGTAGGTACTGGGGCTCAGAATCACATAACCGCCTGACCTCCAAGAGTGGGGAGTGGTGGGGGTCAGCTGGAGATTGAGTTTCACGTTGAGGCCAGTGATGCAATCGGTCATATTCACATAATGAGACCATAGTAAAATCTCCAGACTCTGAAACTCAGCTTCAGAGCTTCTCTGGTTGGCAAGACTCCACAGGAAAAGGAGAATGGAAGCCACATTCCAGACCCTTTCCAGATCACCCCACGTGTCTCTCCCTTCCATTCTGATTTGGATCCCCTTGCTATAAATAAAACTGGAATCATAAGGAGAGTCTTCCCTGAGTTCTTTGAGTTGTTGTCACATGTTATCGACTCTGAGTGGTAGTGAGAATTCTTATATTTGTACCGTTAGTCAGAAATATGGGAAGCACAGGGACCCTCTCAGTGAGGTCAGTCTTGCAGAACATGCCCTTGTTCTTTAGCTGTGTCTTGGTACTAGGTAGGTGTCATAAGTCATGGCTTGGGTACACAGAGAAGTGGCACACAACTTCTGGGCCGATGACTGCTCAGAGGCACTCTCTTAGGTCACAGAAGGTGGAGGATTCAGGGCATGGAATTCTTTCTACACATTAGAGTCTTAGATGGAGTGTGGCTGCAGAGCTCATGAACAGGCTGAGGGTGCTGGACAGAGCTTAGTCTCTGTCTCTGTCTCTGTCTCTGTCTCTCTCTCTCTGCATTTGGTCTCTGTCTCTTTGCTCTGCTTTCTCACATGTTCCTCACTGTTTCTAGCCTTTTTACTTTGATTTTTTTACACAAAAACTGTGGTACATTGAATTATTAGCCTCATAGAGATGGAATTAGTTTGGGGTTTTCCTTTGTGACTTTGGCTAGCCAAAGACATGTTAACACTGGTTTTTAGCATTCAGGTCTCACTTGCCTGACTCTCCAGCTTTGTCCTCTGTGACTCTCGGTGAGAATATACCCTGTCTATCTATTCAGCCAATGCAGAGTAGACTTGAATCAAACCCCAGAGCATCATCAAGATCAACTAATCCACAATATAAAGTATAACTGTGGCTCAGCTGAGCAACTTAGATTGCTGAATGACAGTCAACCTCTCAGCCCATGAATGAGGAGAATAACTGCTTGGTGGTAAAAAGCCACTGAACTCGGAAGGGTGGGTAAGATTTGTTAAGCAGTAGTATTGTGACAATAGCTGGTTGATATTATTCACCGAGTCTTTTGACTTCTTTCATATTAAAGACACCTAATATTTCTAACAAGGAATCTTTATACCTATCTGTAAAAAATAAATAAAGAGAGACTACCATTTTAGGATACTTATGAGGCTCCAGAGATGATGCCAAGTGTCTTATCTTTATTTCCTTAAAAAGCAATGCAAAATGGGCAAGTTTTACAGATAAAGAAATTGAGGTTTAAGGAGTTAGTGGCAGGGTGATGACGTGGACTCAGGTCTGTCTGACTGGAAGCCCTATGTTCTCTGCTTTGAGCATATTGCGGTATGATGGATCTCCTAAATTAAAAAGAGCACAATGAGGAGCCCTGGAATACAAGCTTGGATGGTAATGCTGTTTATCCACAGCCAGAAGAACTTTTCTGAATTGTCCACACTTACTTAAATTATGATGATGTATGCCATGAGATTGCATGCAAAGGAATGCAAACTCATGAAGTATTTTATTCAGAATTAATTATCCCCTCCTCTGCCTTCCCATAGCACATTATTCACATTGCTGCTGTGACAGAGGGCGTCTCGCATTAAATCTAGTTGTTTACATATGTACTCAACCGACTGTGAGCTCCCTGAGGGAAGAAACCCTGCCTTGTTTCTCTTTTCTCCTTTACTAAATCCAACATGGGCCTGCTATGAGGGAGGACTTTAACATTTCAAATTCTATTATCAAATTACACTTTTTAATTGTTTGGCATCATTTGGATGTCATGTTGCTGATTTACTTTGTATATTGCAAATCACGTAAGTCAGTTTTCAAGAGGCTCATGGACCCACCTAAACTACATGTCATATTCCAAGTGTGCATCATGAAATTGCCAAGGTGAAAAGATCTTCCATTGGATTATCCAAGAGGATGGCAACCCAGAAAAGGTGAGGAAGTGCTGGAGTCCTGAGGGGGTTAATCCTCCCTGGATGCTGTCTCCTTCCATCTGCTGGAGTATTCAGGCTAAATGAAGCTGAATTACAGGACCAGACCATCATTCACAGAAATGACTGGCCTGGGGGTAGGAGCCTTACCCAAGTTATAACAATGCATTTTCTCTAAATACAAATCTCTAAAAGATTTGCAGATTGGACAATGAGAGGCTGAGCTCACTAACTATGGGGAGACTAGCAGAAAGGCTGTGGAGGCTCAGTCCTAGTTTCACCTCTTGGGGATACTTGTTAGGTGAATGTGTATAAATTAGATTAAAACTATAAAATAAAAAAAAAGAAAAGATGGCTAGTTGAAAATAAAGAAAGTTGCCTCTGTTTTGACCCTTTGATGTTCTAGCCTTTCTCAGGCCCAGGGGCTTCAGAGTTTCTGTTCTCAGGTTTTTTGATTTTTTTGTTGTTGTTACTGTTTTTTTTTTCTTTTTTGTTTAGAATTGCAGTGTGTGTGTGTGTGTGTGTGTGTGTGTGTGTGTGTGTGTGTGTGTGTTGTGCTGGCGATTGAACCCAGGGGCATTCTACCTCCTTTTTATTTTTTATTTTTTGAAACAGGGTCCTGTTAGGTTGCTGAGAGTCTTGCTAAATTGCTGAGGCTGGTCTAGAACCTGCAATCCACCTGTCTCAGCCTCTCAAGTACTGGGATTACAGGTGTGCGCCACCATGCACAGCCAGGGAAATATACTCTAAATTGCCATCCTCCTCTCTCTATATATTTTTTTTGGTCTAGTTTAAGGGGATCTTGTTAAGGACAGGAATGTTGCAAACTCAGTTTTTTTTCTAGATAGCTATTGCACATGTTAGGGTCAAAATGGAGTTCAAGACATGCATTTTCCTAATTAAATTTTCTCCTGATTTTACCCTATCTTTCTCCTTGATTCTAAGGCAGGGTATATATAGATAAGTATATAAATAAATTAAATATGTGGTGGTATTGTCTTTTCCCTGTATTAAGCTTTAACCTGGGAACTTGGAAATGTAAGAAGCCTTGATGAGAATCATTTCATATTAATGACTCCAGTTATCAATGGCTCCTGAGAGCCTCAGATGAATCCACACAGTTCTCAACCTGGCATTCAAGGCTCTCTGTGTTCTGGGCCAACACAGCTTATCCAACTGTATCTCCTGCTGTTTCCTTCCACACATCCTACAGTATGATCGAATTGGAAAATACACACTCCATATTTATCAGCGTCCTTTTACTAGTTCTTCTTCCATCTACTTGAAAAGCAAAATATTTTTTTAAGTCTATCCATCCATCTTTCCTATGTTGGGATGAGTGCTACTTCCATGAAGCCATCTCCAACACCTTTCTCCTGTCTCCACTGCAGTCTCCTCCTAAACACACATTATCAGAGACAATCATTTTTTTCTGAACTCCAAAAGCATCTGCTATTTTTGGCCACTCACCACTTGTGACTCATTCATTCATATATGTGAATCTCCTACTAAACTCTGAACTTGAGTGATCAGCCTTTTTATGCCCAATATACCTTACTCTAATGGAGAGTAAGACAAGAGTGTTTGTATAAGAGGGTGTTGAATGATGCTTTTCCTGTGGCATGGAGAGTTTCTGAACTGCTACTTGAGGACACTGCATGGTTAAGTGCTAATTTAGTGTGAAGAGAAATGATCGTAATGTCTCCAAAGACCCTTGTAAGAGAGTTCCATATGCCTCCTTCAACCACAAGCATGCCCCCACCCTACCCACTAGCTATGTGCTGAATTTAAGAGAATACTGTAGAGATTATTGAGATGTAGAGATTATCAAGAGATTCTTTAAAGGGAATTTTTAAAAGTAACATCAACTGTCACTTTCAGAGTGTTGCCACAACCCAATGAGAAGTCAGAAGACTCTTACAGACAGCATAAAAGCCTGAGGAGAGGTTTTGGCTTTTCTTACTCCTCTATTAAAATACAGGAGAGAGAGAGAGAGAGAGAGAGAGAGAGAGAGAGAGAGAGAGAGAGAGAGAGAGAGAGAGAGAGAGAGAGAGAGAGAGGCACAGACAGTGAGAGAAAGCAAACTGCATGTCTCCTATGGGGTGAATCAAAGAGAAGCCAGAGAAACCAGCCATGCTGGAACAGTTCCAGAGGGATCTGTCCAGTGGCACAGCCTGAACGTGTCTCAGGTGTTTGCTACTAGAAGGCAGTTGCAGAAAAAATTCCTGAGGGGCCAGGGAAAGCACAGCCCACGTTAGGTAGTGGTCTAGTCCAGACCAAGCCACAGAGAAACTCTGAAAGAGTCACCAATGAACCCAACACAAATGACCTGAGGTTAGACACTTGCCATGTAGAAAGCCTTAGACAGGAGGAAGCTCCGATGCCCCCACGTAAGGAAGAATCACTGTGCTCTTGTTGCTCTGAGTTTCTGAAGCAGGGCTTAAGAGTAAGAGTTACAAAGGAAATAAAGAAGACACGGCCTTCTCTCCTATTGCTAGCTCCAAGCCCTAGCTCAACTTGTTCTAGAGGAAGCCATACTAGTGGGTGTGGTGGTAGATACCTATAATCCCAGTATTTGGGATGATGAGACTGGAGGAGCTCAGATCCACGGTCAGCCTCAGCAACTTAGGAAGACTTTGTTTCAAACTAAAAGATAAGAGTGGGATATAGCTCAGAGGCAGAATGCCCCTGGCTTCAATTTACAGTACAAAAAAACTATTTATTTATAGCACTTGGACTTCTCATACCTAAAGATGAGATTATTTTAATAGCTGAAATTGACCAGGAAATGACCTGCCTGCAGAATGGCTGAGTTTGCAAGGTATGGAAAAACAGCCTTTTTAAAGAAAGAGGGTAAAGAAAAAAAAAAAAAACAGATATCTTCTGCTGCTTGTACCTTCACTTTCACTCATTTCCTCAGAGTTCTGCCCAGTTATTTTGAACAATAATTGGATAAAGTGGTATCAATTTAATAGAACATCGTGCTTCTGATCTGTTCTTTTTCTGAGGTTTGCTTCCCAATACTCCCGCTGAACCTGCACTGCTATGAGAGGCTGAGTTTCATGGGGTGACCAGCTGGCATGAGAGTGGACAGGCTATTGTCATGGGAAAGAATGAAGTAGCACCATCTTCCGGGAGTCAGATCCATAACTAATTAGGATGGAATTGGGTGTGGAAAACCCAGAATAACTTGCTGAAGTTCCTGTAGCAATTCTGAGGGAAGGCTAGAATTGCTGCCCATGTTTTGGAGTTCCTAGTGACATGAGTCTACATCTAGTCCTTTCTGATTTTTTTCAGGTGTGCACCAGTGAGTCAATCCGCTTCAAAGAAGAAAAGGAGGAGAGGCACAGTATGAGGCCATTCAGCTTATATGAGTACTTAGTGTTCTCTGCACTGTGCTGTATACTTCATAGGCCTCGTTTTATTTGATCTTCAGAACCCTATGAGGACATTTCATATGAGGATATTATTTATTTCTTAAATAACTTGCCAAAGGTCACAGAGATAAGAAATGGTAGAGGAGGACCGTGGCTTTTACTCCTATGCTCTGGCGAGGTAGCTTAGTTCTTAGAGCCTCCTGGGGTTCTTTCTTCATTTCTATTCACAAACAAGTCATACAAATTGCTTTAAAAGATTCAACATTATGGAAGCAATACCATTGATTCAAAATTACTCAGTCACATGAATATTAACAATATGTAGAAAAGCATTTAGTGGGCCATGAATAGACATTTCAACCCTAATAATCAAACCTGGTATTACTTATATTTCCGATACTGATAAATTTTGTCATTTGGTGGATGTAACAAATGACTTCAATATCAGTTTCATGTTTTAAGATGCTATATGAAATTCTCAAGGTTATTAATATCCCAAATTGCCTGATGCTTTATCTGTTATTTTTCCTAACACTCCATTGTTGAACAAAGAAAAGGGAATGGCAAAGCCATTCTTTTTCTTTGCTTTCTGCTGTGGCCGTCACCTTTCTCACTTATTAAGAGTTAGTAGCAAGCCCCGAGTTCCTTGATCGGAAATCCTTTGTCAGTGTCAACTCAAAGGAAGGAAATGAGCAATAGCTGCTGTACGCCACACCTTGCTTTTGAGAGATTTCCACTAGAATAAAATGTTAGCATTTGTTTTCGTGTGTCAAGGACAAAACAAAAGCCAAAAAACACGAGTTTCACGACAATGTGAAGCATGGATGAGAAATGGAAAGTGACCTTTGAATTAAATACAAAAATTCCTTTCTAGATTTCTTATTTATTTTCCTACATACCAGATATAAGCCTACAATGAACTTAGAATACGTTGACATGTTTTGGAGACTAAAACTTATTTATTTGTTATCAGGATGTCTTACTGACAAGTCTGGAGACTTGAAACCTCAACTTACCCCCGACATCACTTCCAGAAAATTTATAGCCAATGGGGTTCTAGTAATTAAAGTGCCATTTACTCAGAAGTTCTTATTTGTGCATGTATTTCTGGAATTTCACAGACAAATATAAATAGCACAGTTTATTTTGCCAAAGAGCTTACTTGTTAAACAGACCATCAAAGTAATGGCTACATCTTGCATGAGATACTGGTAATTCCCAAAGAGTTGTAGCTGCTGAAAAAGAAAGAAAAGTAAATATGTCATCATAGAACTTTTACCATTTCCAAAAATCTTTTTAATGTACTTAGGAGGTGATTGTTATTTTTATCCCCTCATTTGGAATAAAATGACTTACCTGAAATTATTAGCATCTCCTGGCACGGAATGAGGCCAGAACACCGTTTTCCCAGCATTTAACTAAATTCTGTATTAGCTGTGGGAGGCAGACAGTGTGGAACCACCCTAATATTGGCCATATTCATTCTGGCAGTGGTCATCTCAGCCTGGGTGGTTGAGTTCTCAATGTAAGATATTAAAACCTGAAAATTCTCTTGAGAAATTTAAAGTCAAGGCCTAAGCACATTCTAGATCAGATTTATGTGCATGAAAAACATGAATAGCCTTTTCGAAGGTGAACCAAAGGCCCAGAGTTTTTGGATTAAGGTCCTTGGACGACACGCTTACTTGTGTCTAGACAATCAGAATGAATGACTTCTCAGGGACTTAGGTTTAACTCCATCCACAGAGATGAGTTCTGCTTTTACTTTTTTGAAAAGCTACAAATGGTTCCTCAGTGTTCCTCCCCATCTATATTCTTTCTTGCATCCTTTTCCTTCTCTCCCCAGATTGGTGAAATTCCATATATGCAGATAGAAATAGAGCAGGGAAAAATTACCAGCAGCAGCTTTAGTTTTTATTATAAGAGTAATTTCCATAGACCGACAGAGAACTTTAAAAATCAGCCAGTTCAATGGCCCAGAGGCAAGTATTTTCCAAGGGTAAGATCTAATTTGTTTTTTGGACAGAGGCATAACTTGAGCCCAGTTCTCCATTTTTTTCACACCTGCCTGTCCTTTAGTTTTGTATGTGTGAAGCAATAGCCCACCGGATGCCCTGTAGTTTGTGGTCCTCTTGTTCACCTCTTAAGTCTCACAGGAGAGCAATAAAATACCTCTTTCCCCAAAGTATTCTTTGAGTCTGTTGTTTCATTTTACTGTAGACAAATTATGATCAGACTAATGAAGATTACTTTCAACCTATATATATATAGTTCTTCCTGACAGTTAATTGACTCCTAAATGAATATTATCATTTGATTTTGAGTCATTTTAAAGAGTTGCTAATCCTTTACTAATGATATGCCTAACTGTATAAATTCTAGATAGGTTTGGAAGGAAAGCTCTATTATGAGAGATTTTTAGCATTCTCATCTTCCAAAACCAAATTCAACTTCTCTTCCTTTTTATCTCTTCTCAGTCATTTGCCAAAAATATTGCACAGTTGGAGACTGATCTACTTCCTGCTGGGTTATATTTAGGCTGCTCTGAAGCTCTCTTTATACTCCAAAGAGAAGAAACAGGAGCTTGGAAAGGTCAAGATTCTCAGGTTATGTAGAGAAAAACAACAACCTCGAAAACTGATCCATGCCTACTTACTTCTAGCTTCATGTTTTAGGCACCATTATAGCAGGTGCCAAATCCATGGACACTGACCTTAAGAAATGTCCTTTATTTTTAATATCTTAAATGTGGTGTAATAGCCACATCCCAAAGAATAAAATCAGAGATTGAAATGTAAAACTGGGAGAAAATTATCTTGGTTCATACCCAGTAAAGCAGTGATGTTCCAATAAACTGGATGATGCCGTACATGGTCAAATATTTAAATACTCCAAAAGATGAAACCAGGGCAGCTCGGCCTTCTCTGTTTAAAAATAAGTACATAAAAATAACTGGCCATGTATAAAACACATCTCCTCGTCTCTTGTATTGCAAAAGAAATCCAGTTTTAATAGCCTGCTGATATACATTTACTTAGTCATCAATCCCTCCTCTCATTTATTTAGCCATGCATTCATTCATTCTCTCCTTTAATCATTACCACACTCATTGATTTCTGACTCACTTTTATTTAGGTCTTATGAGGTACCAGCATTACACTAAGAGTCATGGAGGATATACAGTGAATCAGGCACAGTCCTTTTCCATGAAGTAAGAAGTCAACATTATGGAAGCAATACCATTGATTCAAAATTACCTTGTGCATTATAAGCATTATAAGCACAACTCAACCCAACATTATGATTAGGTGCAATAGGTCAAGTGTTTCCTCAATAGGATATATGTTCCCTGTATCCTCACAGTATGTGATTCCTGGGAATGGAATTGTGTGCGAGTTTCAGAAGCCCTTAGAGACATCAAGCTAAAGGATGGGCTCTTGCATTATAGGGAGTGTGGATGTGACCCTAATATTTGAGATTGGAATTGGTTTTGCAGGATTCAGTGCCCCAGGAAGACAGCAGAGTGCCACTCTGAGCTGGCATGGAGAGCAAAATAAAAACTGTAAAAAGTAAAAACTGCAGCTTAGATAGTATATATATATATTTTAAAATATATATATATTTAGATATTATATATATTTAGATAGTATATATATTTAGATTTAGATATATATATCTAAATATATATATCTAAATATATATAGATATATATCTAATATATATATAGATATATATCTAAATATATATCTAATATTTAGATAGTATATATATTTTAAAAGGGGATATATATATATATATATATATATATATATATATATCCCCTTTTAAAAATTCCATTTGAGCTGTTACTCTTTTAATTGAGCTTTGTTGGATTATGGGTCATGACTGGCCATGAGAGGACAATGTGAGGGTATAGCACATGATGGCCTTGCAGCCTGTTCTTGTCAGGGTAGAAACAAATGCACATGGAAGTGACCCACATCCACTTCAGTTCTAGCCTCAGCAACATAGACACCTGCTCTGCTCAGATAAATATTAAAAGGCAAAACTATCAACCACATTGCCTTAGGAAGGATGAGAGAGTCGGGATGGGAGGTGAGCCAGGATACTTTGGGCAGATGTTTTCCAACAGGCAGGGAGTTGTTACTATTCATTTTCAACACAGAAGATGGAGCAGAAAACACAGTGAGAAGAGGCAAGCATGTGAAGCCTGGATCATTTTTCCAAGTCTAAAATAAATATGGGCTTTCATCCTTTCTCTGAATTTACATATAATCCCAGAAAAGTAAGAAACCCAGATTCAAAAAAAGTAAAAGATAAAGGGTACTTATATGGGCCTCCAAACTTACTGCCATTCTTAATGATCATAAGTTTTGGGTATTTATTCATGCATTTTTCATGCATTCCACAAACATCCCCGTGAGCTTAGTGCTAGACATGAAGCTTGATACAGAAATGAATGAGACATAGCCCTTGCCCCAAACCCTTGCCTAAAAGAACTTGAACTATAACCACCAGTGAATCATGCTTCAAAGGATAACAACAAGAGCCTGCGGGTATGGATCTCTGCATCTAAAACCTCATCGCTCCCCTAAAGTGCCTTCTCAGGAATAAGCATACATCAGGGATAGCAAAGGGTAGAAGGAGCCTAACAGAGCTGAACCATATCTAATTTTATGAATCTCTGAAATATAAAAGCAAAGAATTTCTACCCTGAAGTTTTACCAAGCCAATTGCCACTAGAAAAATTCTATATCATGACTTGTATTCTAAAATGTCATATTACATTTAGAAATACATGGGGCCACAAACATAAGGAAAACAATATGAGACTCTGTATTTTGGATGCATTAGGTAGGCACCTTGGACAACTATCCAGTAGGTCAAGCTTCTACACAACCCTTCACATTTGGCTCTGCACCTTGCCCTCTACAACTCCCATCTGAGAATTTTGGCTCAATGGGGCTAACTCACACTGTACTCCCCAATTATGATCTTAATTCTAAATGCTATTTATTTATTTTGGTACTAGGGATTGAAGCCAGGGGCATTCTCTGAGATATATCCCAGCTTTATTTCTTTTGAAATAGGGCCTTGAACTTGCAATCCATCTCTCTCAGCCTCCCAAGCACTGGAATTATAGTCATGTACCATTACAATTGACTCTCCTTTCTGTTTATATAAGTCCTGCTCATCTTTCGAGCCACTGAAACCTTCCCTCATGGCCTGAGCTCTTAAATTCAACTGCTGGACCATTTACTCTATTGTTTGGATGTTAACTGAGTTAGAGAAAATTTATTGGGCACCTCTCACCAAGTGTCAGGCATAAGATTCTCTGGGCTGTCTTTATATATTCTTTACTAAAACTGAAGTCATTCAGGGCAAGGCTCTATCTCATTCTCTATTCACCACATTTCCAAGCACAACATTTAAAAAGAGCTCTATGAGTTTTATTGATGATGAAAATTATACTATCAACACTATGACTGTGAAATAACCATGACATGAACCAAGGTTAGAAAATAGATATAGTGAGTGAAGGGCTTGGAGATACCCTGCAAAGACAAATCAGAAAAATGTAATGTGATTCTGGCTATAGGTGAAGACTAAGAAAGAGTTAAAAGTGCACTGAGACTCAGCACCTCGATGACCAGCTCTAAGGATCAAATCATCCTGAAGAGCAGGGAATGTAGAGTTGGGAAGAGGACCTGCTTTGGAGGTGGAAGAGCTCATCAAGTTTGGGGTGAGGAAGGGCACAGCTGCAGATGCCAGGGTTCAGGAGATGTGTCAGACTTCCTTGCTGATATTCAGCCAGGGGCATGGAGCTTCAGGCCTCTCCCATGTAGTAACCTGTTCATTCTGATGCCCCAGGTGTCATGCTGGAGAACTCCATGGTCATCTTTTGTGTATACACATCAAACTTGATGATGACTTCCACATCACTCACCATGGAAATGCTCAGAAGTCACCCCAATGTGTGGGAGACATAGGGAAATAAGGGTTATGCACAAAATATATAATCTAATGTGTTATTATTAATTACATTTAAGACATACATAGAGATAGGATAAAAATGAGAGTGGAGTAAAGGAGGTATATTGGGAAAATAAACGGCTCTTCTTTCCCCTTCTGTAATCAACTGCAATATTTTTTGGATATTTTCTGATTTTTATTTTGGAGACATACAATAGTCTTTGGAGAAACTATCTAAAGACATGTTTCGCTTCTGTTTTTTTCACCCACCCCAAAGTTCTGAGGATGGGTCTAGCATACAAAACAAAAGAAGAGAGCCAGAATACTCTCAGGTTTTAACTATTAAGTCAAGCTTTCAGCTATCCACACAATACACCCATCTATTCTTTAAAGTTCAGCAAAAGCAACTTTTGAATGGTTTTTGCCAGCATTTCCAGGCAGCACGAATTGCCCTTTACCTGGTTATTCATTAGTGCTTCACCCAAAGGTCTATGCTAGAGTTTATTACTTAAAGTAGAGATAAATTCTGTCTTCAGAGAAAGATAAAGTCCACTGGTCATGGGAATGGGAGGACAGAAGTGGCTTACCTGATGAGGTGTGGCACACACTCAATGTTGGCTATTTTCGAGGTGAAAGGGGATGCCACGGATGCTTCCTGCTCTGACAGCGAGATGCCTGCATGAGCCATTTTCAAAGCCTGGAATGATCCATTATATGTGTCATACCTGTGATTCCTCAAACCAAGCTCTAACTACTAGAACACCATACTCCAGAGCTGCAGCCCAGTGTCTTTCAGCTCTGGATATCTGTTCACATTGTCCCTCTACTTGGAATGCTCCATCTCCCTTGATCCACAAAAGTATTCATAAAAGTGGGACCAACTAAATGGTGATCCACAGATAGAATGGTGGTGTGTGTTTGTGCACATGTGTGTGCATGTTGTGTGTCCACATAACATACTAGCTGAGGGAGGTGCAGATGTCACAATGAAATAGTAGCACTCATTCAAAAATGTATTAAAACAGTGACTGAATTTGGATGGACAATGGCTGTTGACCTTCACCGTCTCAGTTCTTATACTCAGAAGATCATCATAAAAAACAGGGAGAGATTCAATCTCCATCTTTCCCTGCTCTGCCAGATCCAGTCAGCCAGATAACTGCTGGAGTGAGAGACATGGGACATACAGCACTGTCCCTGGAGACAGAGATCAGATCATATTCCACAGATTAATTGCAGCACATGTGTTATTCATTAAAGTAGTGGCTAATTCATTTCTCACCCAGACTGAAAACTGTCCAGGGAGTACACACCAAGTGGACTAGCCCAGACAGGCCAGAAAGCCTTGTATCCTACAGAAACTGTGGGGGCATAAAATAAAGTTTTGTATTTAGGTAGTTCTGTAACAATACAAAATACCTGGTACCATAATTGGTATATGCTTGATTGAAATCCAATAAACATTACATTTCTTTCTTCCTCTTTTCTTCCTTAGGATCTTATCAATTATATAATTTAGGATCATCTACCATATGTTAATTTAATGCATGATTCTTCCTGCCCCTTTGAGGGGCAAAAACTATCTTTTTTAAGCTTTCTATACCTATTTTTTGTTCTAAACTCCACATAACTGATAGGAGTTTGTATTCATTCTATGTTTTGAAGAACAGACTAGCCAGGCATGGTGGCGCATGCTTGTAATTCCCCGAGCTTGGGAGGTGGAGACAGGAGGATCGCACAGGTTCGAAGCCAGCTGCACTGGTGAAAGAGACCCTGTTTCCATATAAAAATATAAAAATTAGGAGTCTGGGAGTGTAGCCCAGAGGTAGAAGGGTTTCCAGCAACCCCAGTACCACCAAAAAAAAAAAAAAAGGCAGGTGTGGTGGTGCATGCTTGTAATCCCAGCATTCAGGAGGCTGAGACTGAAGGATTGCAGTTTGTGGACAGCCTCAGCTACTTAGTGAGGCCCTCTGCAACTCAGTAAGACCTGGTTTCAAAATAAAGAATACAAATAGGGCAGGGGGTGTAGCTTAGAGGTAAAATGCCCCTGGGTTTCATCCCCAGACTCACACACACACACACACACACACACACACACACACACACACAAGAACAGAATATTAACCAGCATTTTCTCATCAAACATAAGGCAGAAATTTTTATAAAGAATATCTATAAATGGTTTATTGCAGAACTTTGTAGATAAAATATTTAAAAGAAAAGTAAAATAAATACCTACATTTCAGATATCTAATAAGCTTTGGAAATACAAAGCAATCTTCTTCCCTCCTTTTTCCCCCCCTCAATACTGGGGATGAAACCCAGGGCCTCATACATGCTGGGCAAGCACTCTACCACTGAGCCATATCCCCAACCCTAATTTTTTTTCGTTTTGTGGTACTGGGATTGAACCCACATATTTTTATATTTTGAAACAGAGGCTCATTAAGTTGCTGTTGGTTTTGCTAAATTGCTGAGGCTGGCCTTGAACCTGTGATCCTTCAGTGTCAGCCTCCCAATTACTGGGATTACAGGTATGTACCTCTGCACCTCGCTTCCAGCCTTCTTCTTCACTTCTTGTCCCACAATAAGATGTTAAGAAATTTTTATGCAAGCAACCCTCAATATAGACTATTGTTTCAAACAGACCTTTAAAGCTCAGAAAATAAAGTGTATTTACTTTCTACTTTCCATGAGAAATAATTTGAGAACCATCTCATTTAGATTTTGTTATAGTATGTACTAACCAAATAGTTTTAAGATTTTACCAAGTATAAGAGGTTTATGTAAGGCTAACTTTCAAAACTTACCCCCAAGTTGGAAATTTGACAGGAATAAATACAATTTACACATAATTGAAAACTTCAATAATCAGTTTCAAACTTTTTCTTAATAAGACTTTAATAGTTGCATGCTCTTGGGCAGAGACACTTCAACCCCGCCCCCCACCCTTATTTCCTTATTGATAAAAGGAAAGATTGAGACCAGCTTAATCTGGTAAAATCTCTCCTGGATCTGAAACACGGGAGTCTATGTAGCATTCCTTTGTTTTCGTCAGTCCAGGAGTTGATGGAGAACAGCTAAGGTTACCTCTCTCCACTTCAGCTCACACAAGACAGCTGTGGGTGTGAGCAGTCAAAGCTCAAGGGACACAGGCCTCAGGGGTGTTGGGTCCTCACCAGGGAAAGCAAGGAGCTGCCTGCATTAGCCAAGGTCATCTCTACTCACCCCACAGTCATTGGCGCCATCTCCACACATGCCCACATAGTAACTGCAAGGGAAAGGGCATGAAAAATTAATAACTTAGCATCTCACGTGTATCATTTCCATCATAAATAACTCACATGCGATGTGTGACTGAACACATGTGGACACAGGCTGAAGGAAAGGGACTTGGAGAAATATAGTCCCAGAGGAAAGAGGCTGTTGCGTTATTTAAATTGTTTCAATCAATCACATTGAAAGGGTAGTGATACCGCCAAGGACGTCGGCAAAGACAGTAATTGCACACTTCAAAAGAAGTCCTGTTTGATTATATCTGCCAACTCCAAGCTTAAAAGTGTGCAGTCATGATTATTGCACTTCCAACATAGCCTAATGCAGAGATCATAGCCTAGCCTGATGGATTGGTTGTAAGGGGAGGACTGGGGATTGAAC
The DNA here is from genome assembly GCF_963383645.1 of Muscardinus avellanarius. Taxonomy (NCBI): domain Eukaryota; kingdom Metazoa; phylum Chordata; class Mammalia; order Rodentia; family Gliridae; genus Muscardinus; species Muscardinus avellanarius. Next base: position 80,051,235 of record NC_137790.1, on the reverse strand, counting down.
CTTAGGACATTCTACCCCCAAGCTACACCACTAGCCCTTTTTATTTTTTGTTTTGAGGCAGGTGTTGCTAGGTTGCTGAGAGACTCTTAAGTTGCTGAAGTTGGTCTTAAACCTGTGATCCACCTGTCTCAGCCTCCCAAGAACAGGGGTGGCAGGTGTGCACTGCCACACCTGAAACCTGGCTAGGTTTTGATTGTTGACTGCTGCTGAGAGTTTAGAGTTCAAACACTAGGAGACACATTTGGGATATCGTTTCACAGATATAACCAGAGACATAAAAGATTCTGGATGCATTTCAGTGACGATGAGGTAATAAACTCCCCATCTATACCAGTTTGATATGCAAATGGGATATAAATAGAAGGGTACAAATTAAAGCTTCTCCCAGGGTTAGAAAGTTCTGATGCAAGACACAGTCTGTCTGCCATTATGAGTAAACAATATATTATAGGTGCTAATTAATGGTAATACTAAAGATTCAGTGGCATTTTCCAAAACCAGATAAAACTATAAAAATCAATAAATAAAGTTCACTTGGAATAGTCATATAATTAGTCAGAACATAATAAATGACCCTTCTTATAGGTAAAAAATGGCCAATGTGTGGAAATTCATGTGGTTTGAATGACCAAAACACCAAGAGGAAGAGGGGGAAATTGAGAAGACGGCGCATTCCTCTGAGAGAACTCAGCTTTTCAGAATTGGGCATTTGAGTTGATGGTGTTTTCTGGGCACTTGAGACAGGTGACTCTCTTCAGATAACATACCATAATGGCCATGTGAGTGAACTAGTCATTGAAGATACTAGTCACTTCTCCCTCCTGAAAGCACTGTGGGAGTTACAGGTACTGGTTGAGACTTCCCTATGGACACATGGGCACCGAATGCACTGGGAAAGGCAGGATCCTGACGCAATGGACTACCTATCACCAGTTATCCTTTGTACTTTCTCAGATCTTCAGGCCAGGAACTGTAATGCTCCCAGGAGTGCTAGGTGGTCTTATCACAGCAGGAGCCATTTTGCTCTGATATGTCCTGGTCATTTATGTTCTTGAGTGAGATAAGACATTATTGTTTTACTTTGGTGTCTATATCTAATCCCTGTCAAGTGCCATTTCACTTCTTGACAAGAGGACTGGAAGTTGTTCACAATCTTCTCATGGACCAACCTGATAATTTCACGGGATAATATATACAGTCCCACTTCTCTTATTCTGAGCATATATGGACTTGTTATTTCTTTTCTCTATGTGTAAGCAGCAATTCTTCCTCTAAGATGTGAATTATGGGCCACAAAATTTACTGCTTTTTGAGGTAGGCAGTTTCTTATTTATTGGTGCATTGTAATTAAACATTGTAGTGAAATCTAAAGAAATGCATTCATAGATGCACACAATGTCTCTTGGCTACTTCCCTCTACACCCTTCCCCCTCTCCATCTATGCTAGTGAGAGCATTCGTGATACATTCAGATATGAGAAGGGCATTATTTGTTCTGTTTTCTTCCTCTACCATTTTAGTTCCCTCTCACTCCTTCTACTACTCTCCTGGTCTTCTCCTTCTTATGAAATTCCTTTTCTTTAAAATATTTTCTCTTTAGCTTCCACATAAGAGAGGAAACATGTAGGCCTTGATTTTTCTGAGTGTGCATAGATCACAATTTGTTATTCTTTTATCTGTTGACAGACAGCTACGTTGATTCCATAATGGCTATTATAAATTATGCTATAAACATGGGTTTGCATGTATCACTGTAGTATGCTGACTTGAATTCTTTTGGAAAGTTACTGAAGAGTGGTATAGGTGGGTTGTAAGGTGATTCTATTCCTTGTCTTTTGAGGAACCTCCATACTTATCTCCATAGTTGCATTAATTTACAATCCCACCAACAGTGTATAAGTGTTCACTTCCTCCATATCCTTGCCAGAATTTATTATTATTGGGATTATTTTTTGTGTGTATTGTAGTGGGGAAGGAACCCAGGGACATTCTACCTCCAAGATATACTCTTTTAATTCTTTATTTTGAAACAGGATGTTACTAAGTTGTAGAGGGTCTCACTAAGTAGCTGAGACTGGCCTAGAATCTGTGATCCTCCGGTCTCAACCTCTAAGTACTGGAATTACAAGCATACACTATCACGCCCCGCTTATTATTGGTATTCTTTTTTTTTTTTTTTTTTTTTTTGGTGGTACTGGGGTTCCTGGAAGCCTTTCTACCTCCGGGCTATACTCCCAGACCTATTTTTTATACTTTTTTATTTGGAAATAGGGTCTCCTAAGCCAGCGCGTGTGGCTGGCTTCAAACCTGCATGATCCTCCTGTCTCCGCCTCCCAAGCGCGGGGATTACAAGCGACACCACGCCCGGCCTATTATTGGTATTCTTAATGATTGAGGTAGGCAGCTACTTGAATGGCTCTCAATGGTCCCAACCTCATGGTACTCATACTGTTGTGAAATCCACACCCTGGAGTGTGGGCTGGACCTAGTGACTTGCTTCTAATGAAGAGATGACAGTAAAATGGATAGGATGACTTCTGAGACTAGGATTTGAAAAGGCAATCTCTTTCTCTTTCTCTCATGCTTACTCAGTCTTATGAAAGCTAGCTACCACACTATGAGCTTTATTATTTGAATGGCACTTATGTCAAGGAATTGCGAGTGGCTTTTTCCAATTATCAGTGAAAACTAAGGCCCTTAGTCCAGCTACCTATGAGGAACTGAATCCATCTAACAGCATATGAGAGAGGTGGATGGCAGATCCGGTCCCAAGGAAGCACTGTGAGGACTGTAGTCCTGATTACATCCTGTGAGGCACCCTGAACCAAAGGCTTATCTGAGGCAAGATTCCTGACCCACAGAAATGCAAAATAATAAATGGTGTTATTCTAAGCCACTAAGGATTGTGGAAATATGTTATGCAGAATAGATAACAAATACATTCTCCTTTCATGCTCTACCACTTACTTTAATTTCTGAAATTCTTCAATGAGGCTTGATTTCTGCCCAGGAGACATTCTTGCAAAAATGGTTCCATTCACCAGAATCTAAAGAGAAAAATAACCACTGCAATAAGATTAGGAAGAAGAACATTATTATAAAAATGGAAGTCCTGAAAAATCATTCCTGGCCACTGATTTAATATAACATTGGGCGATATGTCATTAACCCCAATGTCAGAAAAGGGAATAAAGGGACTTAAGGCTTTAATATTGAACTTTCACTTTTGGTCCTCCATCACAACTCTATTACTTTTTTCCAGACCATTTTTCCAAGATGAGATGACCCCTAATTAATAATAACAACTAAGGAGCAGCGGGGCATAGAAATAAAAATGCCCAAGGAAGCACAACTCTTTTCACTCCCCAGTGTCTCCATAGCTGCGGCACAGGCAGAGAACAGAGCAGTACACTGGAGAGTAAGAAACAACATTCTGTTCTCAGCACTGTCCCAGCAAGCTGTGCAGACCTCAAGCAAGTGACTTAACCTCTCTGAGTCTCGGTTTCCCATCTCCACAATGAGGAACTGGACTAAGAACTTCCTAGATGTCTTTGTGTATCTGGATTCCACTATCTTTGGTGGAATGACAGAATTTTTTAAGGCACTGCTAACAGATAGCTGCTGCCCTCCGCTTATGGTTTATCTCCACATCGACAACACAACCCTGCACAGCACTATTTTAGAACAGGACACACAGAGGACAAGATAACAAATGATTTTGAGAATAAACGTTGGAGCTTTTGTTTCTTCCTGCTGTAAATTAAGAATCCAGACAGGAAGGGGAATTAGCACTCAACCTGACGTGAGCTGGTGGCTCACAGAGAGAGGCTTATCCACCGATTAGGCAGCCTGCGGGAAACTATCTGGGAATCCTCCAATGTAGGAGGGAAGGACAAAGGCTGAGATTGGACTGACCACAAGGGTGGGAGACTGAAAAGGAGTGTGTGTGTGTGTGTGTGTGTGTGTGTGTGTGTACATAAGCTAGCTATTACCATTAGTTTGTTCAATTGCTTCAAAAAATAGGGAGGCAGATTATTATTTTCTTTCAGTGCCTAAACTCCTTCAACCAGGCAGGTAGAGAAGGCAGGAGACCAGGAACCATGTGCATGAGCAGCACTCCCTTCAGAGCCCTCATGCTCTAACTCAGACGACCTCAGTGATCCCTACTGTCCTCTTTCTCCCTCCCCGTTATGCTCCACTAATTTGAAGAGTAAACAAAATGCATCATTTCCCCAGTACTCACTTTGGGAAGCAAGCTGTTGAAATGCTGAAATATCACTTGGTATGATTTTCCACTCATTGCAAAATGGTAACCGCTCCCTCTTTCCCCATCAGGTATTGAACTGTTTCCAATATTAATGTAGGCATCCTAAAATTGAGAGGGTGTTATTTCTACATTGGCTCTTAAAGAGTGTCTCTGTTTTTCTGGATTTTGTGGAAGGAAGTGTATTCGTGGTGTACAATAAAGTGAGAGACAGCAAATGCAGAATGTGCAATTTGCTCATGGGGCTTTGACCCATGGGAGGATGACACTCAAAATATCCCCTCCCCCAATTATGTGAACATATGCTCCTCTGACTATGTAGTGCTCTGGCTCCTTTCCTGTGAGATAAAAAATTGTGAGGTTAGTCTGCTGAGGAAATCATTCCAAGGTACCAATTAGTAATCACAAGGAAGACTAGGAATCCTCCTTCTACTTCACCCTGCTCCTCCTCACACATCCTTGTATCTTAGGAGCTATTATTGTTAGTTTGTTCAATTGCTTCAAAAAGTAGGGAGACAGATTCTTTTTTTTTTTAAGTGCCTAAACTTCTTTAAGCACCTGATCTCTGACCCTGTGACCCTGCCAAAATGGATGACCCGTTTGCTCATGGTGCCCAGAATCTCTTCCACATCCTACATTCCATTGCACCAACACCACTCCCTTTCTGAAGTCCCTTCCTCCCGTCTTGGCCCTGTCAGGGCTCCCCTCCTGCTGTGTTCTAGCCCCTAGCTCCCAGCTTGGGAGGAAGCAGCCGATGCCTGTGTATCCATCATGTCAATAGCTGATCATGCCTTCTCGTGCAACATTTCTCAGAGGTCCTTACCTTTACATAAGACTCTGAATTCAAATAGTAGAGGAGATGAAAATACTTTACTCACTGGAGAAATTTGTGTTGGGGAAAGCTCTGTATTTGGAAGAAAAAAAATCTCCCGGGCTGAATTGGGAGACAAGGTAAAGATAGCCTTCCTCTTTGAGCACCAGCAGCAAAACAACTAACAAAACATGCTCTACAGTACACCAAGTGAAAGGAGGACAGGAATCCCATTAGCTTGTCCTAGGAAGGTTGGGAAAGGAGGTGTGGTGGAGAGAGACAGAGAGAAGAAAGAAGAGGAAGGCTGAGATGAGACTGTGATGTAACTTCTCCCAGTGGTCACTAAACCTTCAATGAAGGTGTTAAAATCGTGAACAGAGAGTGCAAGTGGACTACTTGTTAAAATTAGAGAAAGTCCTGAGTTCTGAATTAGGCAACATACACTGATGCAGAAAGCAAGTGGGTTCAAAAGGAAATTAACACTAGAAATCTATCTACCAAAAACATAGAGAGAGCTGTTATCTTTCACAGCCCATGCAATTGGACTTTGAGCCCTCCCAGGCCAGGACAGGGCCACTGTATACTTAACAATCTGAAAGGCTGGTCAGCCTGGGCAAGGGAGCATTTCTGTAATTCATCACCTGGAGGGCCATCTCTTTGAAGTCACACAGAAGCACAGGTGCTCCCTTAGGTGATGAATGTCAGTCTGGACCCATTTACAGGAAAAAGCTATTCTGCTGCAAGCACACAGACAGTTGCTATCTAGAGAAGCCAACGCCTGTCAACTTCATGTCACAGGCACAGTAGCATCTAAATGTCCGTGGATCCGTGTGGAATCAAACAGATCTGGGTCTTCTTTTTGCTCTGCGACCCACTGCCTTGTGCTTTGGCAAGCTTCCTTCCGTCGGCCTGTTTTCTCATTTGTAAAATGAATAGTTTTCCCTAATGCATAGGGTTATTGTGAAGATCAAATGGGAAATATGAGCATAAATCAGCAGTTCTCAGCCATGACTGCACACTGGAATCATCAGGAAAAAAGGGCCGAAGCAGGCTCCCACCCCAGGGATGCTGATTTAATTGGTGCAGCCTGCATTAGGCGGCTGGAAAACTACCCTGGGTGATTGTGATGTGCAGCTGGGGGCTGAGAAGAGCTGCTGGAAATGCTCTGCAAATTGTCACATTCGGGACAGATGTGAGGGATTATCACTGTGATGACTTCTAGAGGCTAGAAGGCTGGGTCGTGACAGAGCTGTTTTCCATTAGCCCAGACCCATGGAAGGGGCTTCTAATGTTTGCTCACATTCTTCTTCTCAGGTCTAATCTTGTGGCTTTCTGCCAACTGCCAAGTCACAGAAGCAGGAATATGCTCTCCCGGTTCACTGGCTTCAACCATGATCACTTGGCCGCCTGGAGGAATCATTTCAGAATTCTTCGCCACAGTAATGGCCGTTTGAAGATTATCACCTAAAAGACAAAGAAACTTTGCATAAGTACAAACTTCCTTTTGGCAACCAGAAGTCAGCTCTCCCTCCTCCACCTTGCTCAGTGCTCTTTGGGGCATTTATTGCTTTATGCATTCATATTTCTCTCTGCCCAAGCCTTTTTGTCTCTATGCTCGCCTCTCTTTTTTTAAGAAGACTCAGCATGGCCTCCAGTCTACTGTGTATTCTCAAAGCATGTATAAATGAATGAAGAAGCCCGTAAGTTCTTATGAATGACTAATTCTCAGGTGACACACAGCATGTGGTTGTTAACATGAGTTCAATCTGAGAGCACAGAGCCGTCCTCAGTATCTGGATCCCAGATAACAAGAAAAGAGAGCACATGGGGCCAGCCTGAGCTTGGGTTTTAAGATCATAAGCTACGTGTGGTTCTTGTGCCATGGGCACAAGGTAACATCTTTTGTGCAGAGGTCTCATTTGGATTCTTGATGACAGCATATCTGTTGTCAAGTTTGCACCTTTACTGTGACCCTACTAGCACTCTGCAGATTCTGGATGGGAGGAGTGGATGTTAGAGAGTATGTGATGGTCTCTGTTTCCAAACTGGTCAATTTGGGAGAGTAGCACAGGTAACTGGACCACAGGGTAACAAGCTCAGCAGCAGAACATATTTCTTATATTTCTTTCTGCTTCGGTTGGTCACATGAACTCACTCAGCCCACACATCTTTTTCTTATGCCAAGGATACAATCAGCTCTCCAGGCTTCTAGAAACAAGCATACCTGTAATCATCACCGTTCTGATGCGAGCCTCGCTCAGCTCCTTCAAGACTGGCTTAGTTTCCTTTTTTAGGCGATTCTCCATTATGAGAAGTCCCAGAAATGTTAACTCTGACTCCACTTTCTCCCTTTGGATTCAGGAGAAAATCAGTCTTAAAATGTAGCTATGTAATCTCCGCAGCTGAATTTATTCCTTTTCTTTAAAACTTTTTTTCTAAGGCAACTAAGTTGAAGAAACTAACAATCAAAAGAATACTTTATTCAATTTATAAAAACCATTAAAATATAGTTGCTACCTTTATTAATATTTGGGGGCTTAACTATAACTGCAAATATGTGAGGTATTTTTGGTTTGACTTGAGATAAATAGATTAGGATTCAACATTTCTCTTCAATTGTTGTATGACTTTTTCAGAAATGATTTTATGAAAATTGTTCAATAAGTCATTCATAAAACATAAAATAAAAAATAAAATCTCTTTCTATGTTTTATTAATGTAATACATGTACATGCTCTTTAAAAATCAAAAAGAACCCAAGAGCTTACAATGAAAACCAATAGGCCCTATGTCTACAACACCTCATCCCTTCTCCTTTCCCACAGGAAACCACTTGTAAATTTTTAGCTACTTCGAGTCTACAACTACATTTATGTTTAAAAAGACTATACTATCTTCCAACTCTTCTGTTAATTTTTAAAATTATGTTAGTTGTATGAATTTTAAATTTCTATTTTTCTCTTTTTTGACATTGCAGTAAAAATTCAGTTTATTCAACATTTATTAGGTACCTTCTGAATACAAGACACTACAGTAGCCGTTGAATAGGAGGTCATTCATTTTAGCCTGCATCTGTGACCACCAGTAAATACATGACACCAGACAGTTTTCAGAATTTGAAACTGGAAGCTTGGAATCTAAATGGGTTACATGAGTTGTGTAGGATGTCTCCTCTTTAAAAAGTAAATTCAAGGTCAGGAACTCTTTCTTGATCCTTCATTGTTCATTTTTCTGTGCAGAGTAGGGTTCAGCTTGTAGCAAGAGAAGAAGGGAAAGGAAGACCCAAGGCACAAGTTCTCTACTTATGGTCAGTTTTTCCCAAATTCAGCTTTGACTCACCTCTTCTGTCTTCTACAGTGCATAGCATGGCTGAGTCTGGGACCCTCCGGGGACCCACAAGGGGGAACTGGCTTTCTTTTCGCTTTTTTTTTCTGACTAGTATAGCCGTCCCCTGTATCTACCCTGTTAATTTAGGTACCACCCCCCCACTCTAAATCTTACAGAAGTGTGTTGAATTATCTCACCTGCACTAAGCACTTCTCTAATTTCCTGTTTATTAATCATGTTAGGAATACTTGGGAGAGAGAAGAAATGAACAAATGGTCATTAGGTTTTCAGGGTTGTATTTTGATGAGAAAAATTATTCAGACTTGGGTAAGACACAATGAAATAACTTCCCTCTGGAATATAGTATAATTTTCTCCATCATTCATTCAAAAGTTCTCTTGCTAAGTAACTACTAAATTTTAAAACTTATATTAGCCACTTTGGTGACTATTCAGAAAATCAAATATCAATTCTGCTTAGTGACTTCAAAAATACTCTAAAAGATAATCTACTATGATATGAAATTTAAGACCTATCATTTAATATTATTACTTCTTTTTAAAATTATATTAATATTTCCTTATTAAGTAGAACACAAAAATGAAAAATCATCAATTTTTATCAGAAAAATTACCAATTTATTCTGAGCCTTTTAGTTAGAGTCACAAAAGATTTTATTTTTAAATTGCTTTATTGAGATGTAATTGCTATATAAAACTATATATATTTGATGTATACAATTTAATGAATATATATATATATATATTTTTTTTTTGGTGGTACTAGGGGTGGAACCCAGGGGCTTTTCTGCCTCCAGGCTATACTCCCAGACCTATTTTATATTTTATTTGGAAACAGGGTCTCACTAAGTTGCTGAGAGCTTCACTAAGTAGCTGAGGCTGGCTTCGAACCTGTGCGATCCTCCTGTCTCAGCCTCCCAAGCGCGGGGATTACAAGTGTGCACCACCACGCCTGGCCAATTTAATGGGTTTAAAGAATATGCATACACTTGTGCAACTGTCACTACAAACTAAAAAACAAACATATATCCAAGTGGCCAAATGCTTCCTCCTGCTCCTGTTTTCCTGTTTTGTTTAGTTTTGCTTTGTGATAAGGACACTGGAATCAACCTTCCTTACAATACGTTAAGTGTACAGTACAGCATTATTAACTATGAGCGCTATGCTATGCAGCAGATCTGTAGAGCTTATTTATCTGGCATAACTAAAATTTTGTACCTGCTAAACAGCAACTTTCCACTTTCTTCTCTCCTAGTCCTTGATAATCACCATCCTACTCTCTTCTCTTTAGAGATTAACTACTTTAGAAATGTCATGTAAGTGGAATCATGCAGTATTTGTCCTCTGTGAATAGCCTTACTTCACTTAGCATCATGTACAACCTCCAGGTTCATCCATGCTGTCTCATATGGCAGTATTTTTTTCTTTTTTTGAGGCTGAATAACATTCAATTGTGCATATATACCACATTTTCTTTACTTGTTCATCCACTGGTGGACATTTAGGCTGTTTCAATATTTCAACTATTAGAAATAATGCTTGAAGAATGTGGGAGTGCAGACATCAATTTCAATATAAATTCAATTCAATATCTATCTATCTATCTATATATCTATATCTATATCTATATATCTATCTCTCTCTCTCTCTCTCTCTCTCTCTCTCTATATATATATATATATATATATATATATATATATATATGTGGGATTGTGGGATTGCTAGATGATATAGTCACTTTTTTTGTGGTACTGGGGTTCCTGGAAACCCTCTACCTTCAGGCTACACTCTCAGACCCATTTTTTAATATTTTTATTTGGAAACACGGTCTCTTAAGCCAGTGCAGCTGGCTTCGAACCTGCATGATCCTCCTGTCTCCACCTCCCAAGTTGGGGGATTACAAGCATACGCCACCACACCCGGCTAGTTACTTCATTTTTAACTGTTTGAAGAGCCTCCACACTATTTTCCATAGCAGTTGCACCATTTTCCATTTTCACTAGAAGAATACATATCCTCACTAACTTTTTTTTTTCAGTACTGGTGATGGAACCCAGGGGCATTCTACCTCTGAGCCACACCCCCAGGCCTATTTTTTATTCTTTATCTTGAAACAGCGTCTCACTGAGTTGCAGAGGGCCTCACTAAGTAGCTGAGGCTGTCTGTGAACTGCAATCCCCCTGTCTCAGCCTCCCAAATGCTGGAATTATAAGCGTGCACCATCACTCTTGGCTCTTTTTGGTTTTATTAAAGAACCAGTGTGATAGGCATGAGAAGATCTAATTGTAGTTTTGATTTGCATCTCACATGATTAGTAAAGCTGAGTGCCTTTTCATGTACCTGATGGACATTTGTATGCCTGAATTGAAGGAATGTTTATTCGTATCCTTTGCTCATTTTTAATTGCATTGCTTATTTATTGGCTATTGAGTTATATTTCTTATACATTTTGGGTTGTAATTCCTTATTACATATATGGTTTGCAAATATTTTCTCCCATCCCATACGTTGCTATTTCACTCTGTTGGTTGTTTCCTTTGATGTACAAAAGCTTTTTAGTTTAATATCTACATGTAAAAGAATAGAATTAGACTATCATCTTATACAATGCCCAAAAATCTACTGGAAATGGATGAAAGTCTTAAACATAAGACTGGAAACTGTGATACTTCTAGAGGAACACATGGGGAAAGTTTCCTTGAGATTGGTCTGGACAATGACTTCTTGGATGTGACACTAAGCACACAGGTAACAAAAGAAAAAAATAGAAAAAATTCTTGTTTCTATTTTACAGCTCTTGCCCTCCTTCAGTGTTTCAGACACTATGGCATTCCCAGTGATGCCATGCCAAGGCCTTTGTGCCATGGTTCCTGGTCGCTGCAATGCCCCCCATATCCGCATATACTTTCTCTAGTAATTTACTCAGATCTCAGTTCAAATGCTGCTCCTCAGAGGGCTTCCCTAATCACCCCATGCAAACACTCTCTTCCCTGTTTTTTTTTTTTAAAATTTTCCTAACCTACTCATTTTTCTCCTTCAGGACATTTGAGAACCACCACCTTAGTTCCTTGAGAATCTAATACCTAGTAAAAGCTAATAAAAATTTGCTAAACTAATAAAGGAATCTTGATGAAATATTTCTTTTGTGTGTTAGTTTCAGATGATATTTTTGTTATCTCAAGAAACACTTTTATTCTCCCTTTCACAACTCCAGTTTTTAAGGAATTTTTTATTTTTCTAATTGTAAAACTTTGCTAAAGATAATGTGATTCTAATAAAAAATTTAAAAACAATCCCTATACCCCATTTAAAAATAATCATTAAATACTAACAAGCATATTAGGCTCCAGATATTCCCTGGGAAATTCTGTGATGGTTGGAAATCTAGCACATTTTATTATTTTGTAATATTTATACTAGTGTCTATTTTGCTATTGGCTCTTAAATAAGAACACAGCTGCATTTGTCTCTGGCAGCTGTGCAACGGTTGCACTCCACCTCTAACTACATAAATCTCTTCTTCTCATATGATCTTAACATTTGTTATTCAAATATGTGTTTGAAAAATTACAAAATCCTATGTGTTATGGGCCTTCATGCTTGCTCAAGAATAACTAACACCTGGAATGTTAAATATGAGGATATCGTTCATATATTGCAAAATAAGCTTTGTGATTCTATTCCAAAGATTAAAATGTCATGGCTGAAAGGCTCCTTAGAAATCATCCAATCCTACATTTTTATATGGGGAAATAGGCACAGAGGAAGGATGAGACAATGATTATTGATTATCTTACATAGACTTAGGCTGCGAATCATAATTGTTAACCAAAGATCTTATTATCTTACATGAAGTGGCAATTTTAAATAAACAAGAATCTCAGCAAAATTTAACTATATAAAACAGTAAATAATACATAGATTTTCAGCTATTCAGTTTTCCATAGTATTCCTCTACTCTTCCATCATAGTTAATTTAAAAGCAACCTTTAGTTGAATAACATAGCCAGGTGTGGTGGTGCACACTTGTAATCCCAGTACTTGGGAGGCTGAGACAAGGATTGAAGATTTGCAGCCAGCCTAAGCTACTTCATGAGGTCCCCCTGAAACTTAGTGAAACCCTGTTTCAAAATAAAGAATAAAAAATAGGGCTGGGGGTGTAGCACAGAGGTAGAATGCCCCTGGGTTCAATCCCCAGTACCACACACACACACACACACACACACACACACACACATAATGATAAATAATATAAGCCGAGTGTAGCGGTGCATTCATGCAATCTGGGTACTTAAAGGCTGAGACAAGAGAATTGCAGGTTCGTGGCCAGCCTCAGCAACTTTGTGAGACCTTCAGCAGCTTAGTGAGACCTTGTTTCTAAACAAATATAAAATAGGGCTGGGGGTGTAGCTTCGAGGTAGAATGCCTTTAGGTTCAACCTCCAGTAAGAACATTGGAAGATACAATGTGAAAATTATCTAATGATGATGAATTATCCCACTAATATGATTAAAATTTTTGAATTGTATTTCTTATAAAGAATTCAATTTGTACTCATTACCTTCCCAAACCTGAAGTAAGCACAGTATTGAACCCTGAAACAAAAAGCCTAAGGAATCCTGGGAATCTTTCAAAATTTCAACTGTCTCCTTCTCTCAGCCCCTCTATGTGTAGGATGACTGAGTAAATCCGGCAATTAACACTGAGAAGGGAGTTGTTTTGGTGAGATAAGAGCTGAGGCTTAGGTAGGCATGGCTCAGTGCAGGACAGAGACAACGCATGGGACATGGGCATCAGAGATCTCAACCACTCACTAGCCTTGTTCTGTCACCAATCAGCAGTGTGACCTGAGTAAGTCTTCCCCTTCACTTACAATTGCTCATCTTCAAATCAGAGGACTGGATAAGAGTGTTTCCCCTTCTCCAAGAGGCTTATTGGTGATGTGAGCTGCCCACCGTCCACCTCTAAGGCCCACTCCCTTCATGCACACGGAGCTGCCCTAGGGCCAAGTTCTGATTCCTTACCTGGACAAACGCTCCACCTCTGACAGCTTCCTCATCTTCAGAGCTTTGTGGGCGAGGGCAATGACACGGAAGCCTTGCACTGTGTAATTCCTCAGCTCCTCTGGGAAAGTCTTGGGCACTGTAGAGACAGAAGGAAGAAAGAGGGAGCATCAGAGGCTGCCTAGATCTCAACCAAGCCTCCCAATTCTTGCATTGTGCCTCGTTTTAACATTCATGTCATAAAACATTTTATCTGTATGTGGAACTGGCAATCGAACCCAGGGGTATTCTAACTCTGAGCTACATCCCCAGGCCTATTTTATTTATTCTTTTGAGACAGGGCTTCACTAAGTTACCACATGCCAGCCTCATACTTGCAATCCTCCTGTCTCAGCCTCCCAAGTACTAGGATCATAAGCATGTGCCACCAAGCCCAGCATGCCATGAAACTTCTAGAGAACACTTACAGCTTCTGCCCAGAGCCAAAGACAACTTCATTGGTTTGTTATTACTTTGATGGAAATAAATGCAAAGGATGTACTGGTGCCCAGAATGGAATGTTTTGTGCCTTCAAATTTATGTGTCTTATCCCTACTGTGATTATATTAGGAGGTGGGACCTAAGGGAGGTCATTGGGTTATAAGAATGGAGGCCTCACAAATGGGATTATAACATAATAAGCCATACGAGAGATGATGTCTCTTGCCACTATATAAAGATATAGCAAGACAGCTTCCATCAGAAACTTCCATCAGAAACTGCACCTTAATTTTGGATGTTTCAAATTCCAGAACTGTGAAAAATAAATTTTTATCACTTAAAGTATCCAATCTGTGGAATTTTACTATAACAGCCTACGCTGGCCAAGATAAAATGTGTGTCAGTTTTGACTGAGTTCAGTGTCTACTTGGATAAAATACAAGAAAGAGCTGGTCTTCCAAACCAGGGGTTGACAAACTATAGTACACAAGCCAATGGACCATGCTTGCTTTTGTAAATAAAGTTTTATTGAAACACAGGTGTGCCCATTTGTTTGCTCACTGTCTTTGGCTGCTTTGGGGCTATAGAAACAGGGCTGAGTAGTAAATACAGATACTCCATGGCCAGCAAGGTCTAAAATATGTGCTATCTGGCTTCTTAAAGAAAATTTGCTAATCTCTGTGTTATATGATGGATAATATAATGTCAACATTTGTGTATTTTGGTATGCTAGCTATATTTATATATTTATAAACTCTTCAGGGTTTATACTGTGTCTATGTGAGCATTAGAAAAAAAGAAGCTGGGCGTGGTGGCGCACGCTTGTAATCCCAGAATTCGGGAGGCTGAGACCAGAGGATCGCGGTTCGCGGACAGCCTCAGCTACTTAGTGAGGCCCTCTGCAACTCAGTGAGACCCAGTTTCAAAATAAAGAATAAAAAATAGGGCATGGGTATAGCTTGGAGGTCAAATGTCCTTGGGTTCCACCTCCAGACTCCCCAAAAAATTAAAAGAAAAAAAAAGGAAAAAAAAAAAAGTAAAAGAGAGAAGCACAATGGGAGGTGTACTAACTAAGGTGCAAAACAACAGGGTTCTAGTTTCTACCCCCAACCTGCTTTCTGAGCCTGACCATGTTAAATCTTTCTTCTGCACCTCAGGTTCTTGCCCATAACATGAGTAGGTTGCAGATCCCCATATTTCATTTATCTCAGAATTTCTATAATTCTAAAATATCCTAAAGATGGGGATTCAGTGTCAAGGAAGCTTCCAGCTCTCTATTTATTATATAGGATGGGGTGGGAGCCACCGAAGAGAGTATAAGCCTATGTGAAAATTCAGAAGTGATGACAACAGAAAGAACTGAAAGGGCTGCGACAAGGATAAGAAGTGTCAGGTGACAGACACATCCCTTCCTGACAGAGCAGGGATAATAGAAACCAGGATAATGTCATCGGTGTCTGTGTGGCTCCAAACAAACAAACAAAAGTCAGGTGTAGGCGGTAACCTGGGAAAGGCAGGGTTAATGGAGACAGTGAGGAAGATCAAAGGCAGGAAAGAAGGGGGCACTTCTAAGGTAAATAAAAAGGATTCTAAATAGAGAGAGCAATCACTTGCAAATCTGGAATTCTGAGCACAAATTGATGGCTATCAGCAATCACAAGGAGAATATGGATGAAAATCAGGAGACAAAAAGGCCAATTTTGTCCAAATGAACTCATCTATATGCAACAATATTCTTATAAATCTGGCTGCTGCTTAGAAAGTACATAGGTTTATAAGACCAAGAAATAATACAAATCATCTCACAGCCTGAAACTGAAAGATAAAATTTCTATAAAATGATCAATCACCTTGCTCTAATATCATCTAATCTACCCCAATCACTTTTTTCCTAAAAATAAATATATTTTCTCTATTTCCCTTCCATCTGTCTGTCTGAGCCCCTAATTGTGCCACCCCCCACCGAAGGTGGCAGAGCATTCTGTCTGCAGAACGAGGCTGATGCCCAGACCTCAGTTTCCTGGCATCCTCCTCATTCTCACCTCCCTGCTTCTCTGAGTAGCTCCTATTGTACCCTCAAAGCTTTGCTCCAGTCTCCTTCCCTGGTGCCCATTACAGTTGTACTTTTCTGGCCGGATCACAAGCAGATACTTATTCTCTGCCTCTGGGCCTTGAAATTGTCACCACTGCCTTATAGGATCTTCTAGAACACTTTCCACTCATCCCTAAACCAATCTGGTCTACACTCAATGGTTGTGGAGCTTTATGTGCTCACTTGCTTTATTTATTTATCTATTTGCTTATTTTTAGGGTGCTGGCATTGGCTTTTGGGGCTTGGCTTTTTGACATATGTAATTTCTTGAAAGAGGAAAGGGTCATTACCTGTTTCAGATCTGCAGAACCTGGCCACCATCTCGGGGGCACCCTTCATGTAGACGTGAAAGTGATGGTTCCCAGCCAGCTGAGCGATCACAGACATCCTCTGCAAGCTTGATGAAAATGGAAACTGGCGCAGGATGACGATGGCTTCCACAGGACTCTGAAAGGGCATCAGTGAGAGGGCATGTGGAAAGGTAGTTGTGTGTGTGTGTGTGTGTGTGTGTGTGTGTGTGTGTGTGTGTGTGTTGCAGTACTGGGGATGGATCCCAGGGGCATTCTACCTCCGAACTACACCCCCAGCCATGTGTGTGTGTTTTACTGGACCAAGGGGTATTCTACCTCCGAGCTAAAGCCCCAGCCTTATTTTATTTTTTTATTGTGAAACAGGATCTTGTGAAGTTGCCAAGGGCTGAGTTGCTGAGGCTGGCTTTGAACCTGTGATCCTCCTGTCTCAGCCTCACAAGTACTGAAAGTACAGGCATGCGTCACTATATCTGGCAGAGAAAGCTTTTACGTGCTATTGCTGAGATGCACACCAACAGAAGGGCTTAGTCTGCAAAGAGCCTAGGACAGGCATCATGAAGTAGGATGTTTGTCACAATACTGATATTTTCCTGGCTACTTCTAAGGTGACTTTCTCAACATTATTGGTTTTCAAGACCCTTCCTTTTGGCTGCCTGGAGAAATCTTAATTACCTTCCAGGCTAAGTTCGCCTCTTCTGTGACGCTTCCCTCTCTCAGAAACAGCATTCTACCCCAGCTCTGGACTCCCACAGCTCATTCGTCAGCCTTTATTATAGTACTTGGCACATGGTATTGCACTTATTTGCACCCGTATTGATTTTTTACAAATCTATGTGCAATTTCAACATGAGCTCAGTGTGCCTTGTTTTGAACTCTAGCACAATGTTCTAGCACACATAGGTACTTGGTAAGCCTTTGCTGAATAATCTAATAAACTCAGGGCTGAAGAAATGATCAAAACAACTGTGGAATTTATTAGGATAATGCTTTAAAATGGAAATATGAAAGTATGTGAAAGTCAAATTTCACCAGTCTTAAGGGAAAAGAGCTACATGATTTAAAGCAGTGAATCATACCTGACTGGCTTTTGGTCCTGGTTTTATTATGGTGTTTGAGTCTGCCACACTGAATTTGCAGGAGTCTGCATTGCAATCTTCCATTTTCTGTAATAAAATGAAAATATATATACAATTCCTTGGAGAAAAATAATAAGAAATAAATATCTCTTACTTGCTTATCATCTTAATCTTTCCAAACCCCTTTTTATTTATTTCTCTTTCAGGACAATTATCTTAATATGATCACTGTTGACTTTCTGTTGTGTTGATTTATAGTAAAGACCTTACTTCAGAATAATCAAAAAGCCAAAAATACTGGAAATACATTCTACATAGTAATTGATGGGAAGTGTGTCTGGCTAGAGGTTAAGGGCCCTTCCTAAATTGTTGTGTCTACTAGTTGGAGGAGAGCTTAAGTGGAGATTTTGTTCCAAGGTTGTAGAGCACAAGAGCTCTCAGATGGGTTAGAATTGTATCCTGAGATAAACATGAGACTACTTCTTTATGATATTCTATTACTAGCCTAATTAGTTAGCTAGAGAGTTAGAAAGTTAGCTGCTGGAAATTAGAAAGCACATCTGAAAATGTCACAACGGTAAAGTCAGTATCTTTGAAAACCCAATATTAAAATACCTAAAAAAGCAGATAACAGAAAATATGAGCTAGTATCTGGTTTCCACTATCACTTATTTCTTTAACCTTGGGGACCTGGTTAAAGGTCCATTTTCATATTTCCATTTTTCATTCATTTCTTAGATCTTTCTTCTGAAAAGAAAAAAAAACATTCTTACATCCCCTCTAGAGCTAAAATTCTTAAGAATCTATAAGTATAGAAAATTTTCCCTCCTCTCTATGTTTAATGGAAGGTTCCTAACAAAGGATATTTAACTCAAGATTGCTTCTGACCTAGCTTTAAACTCAATGAATAATCTTGCATTTTAATGCTTTATCTGGGGTGGATACAATTGTTCTGACAGTTCTTACAGAGATAAAACTAAAGATTTATGTTCCCAAATAAGACCCTAACTTGTATGTCACCTGTACATAGATCAACCCTCCTCCGATAGAGAAGGGGGCACTTAGGATCAGGATCAAAGTCACATGTAGTAAGGACTCTGTGAAACTTATCATCTTGTCAATTACAGTGATGCTGGTAAGGACATTCATTGTTTTATAGGCTGTGCTCTGATTCTCCTCCACTAAGATCCAAGAGGCTGGTGATTATTTTGTCTTTGTGCCAAAAATTTCTGCATAGCAAATGCTTTCATTTTAACTTACTGATGTTAGAAATTTCCTTTTTACCAGGTTTCTTCCCCTGCCACCCTTTTTTTTTTAAATTTGGCCTCTAGAAAGCTAAAATTTTCCTAATACCCATCTTTATATCAGCCTCTTTGCGAGGTGTACTTCATGCCCCTGCAATGTATTTTATGTATCACTGTAAGTTGCTTTAGAGCTCTTTTTTTCAGAGGGCAACAGAATGTGATTAATTAACTAGCTAATTAATGAACATGCTCTACTTGTTTGGCACCTTATAGTGCTGAAAGCCCCTCGGGGCTCATTGTTTCTATTCTCACTAAAATCCATGAATGAGATATTATCATTCTGAATGAGCATGTGAGGGGTCAGGCTAAGAGCCTTGGTTCTGGCTTTGCCATCAGGGTGGAGAGGGTGGAGCGCAAGGCTCTCCCCACCTTGGCATGGCAGCCTCCGGCGTGCATTCACACCCTTCATTTGTCAGCTACATTCTGCTCAGAAAATGGAACCACATGGAATGAGCGTCCTCCAGCTGGGTGTGCTGACCACTGCTGTCCAATACAGTGGCTATGGGCCACTGTGGCCTTTTAAATTTAAGTGAACTGAAACCAACTGAAATTAAAATTTCAACTCTACAGTTGCATTGCCACATTTCAAGGGATCATGGCCACAGATGTCCTTGCTTTAGACTACATATTCTCCAAAGGTGTTTGGAGAACAATTGTATCAACACATTATGGCTGTCAAGGTTTTGATTAAGTAGGTTTGGCAAATACTGCATACTACATACTCTCTTGAATACTTATGACATACCATACTATATTTAACAATTCCTGCATTCAAAAAAAATCAATTTAATTTTGCTTAGTGTTATGGGACCCTATTTCATGTCGCACCTCTTAACAGAATTCTTTAGAATTCTTTGGAATTCAGAGGTTGACAAATTCTGGAAGTATTAGACCAGAATTCATAGTAATTTTGGAATCCTCTCTGGGTTTTAAATGAAACTGGAAGTGCTTCAGAACTCTGAGTAAGGGTTCTTCGTGTTCTCCTCATTCAATTAGACAAACTGTCACCTTACCCAGGCAGTGCCTTCAAACATCTTTAGGTCCAGAGGGTCTCCCTGGATGGTCCCGTCAAGAAGGATCAGAGAGTGGCAGCTGGCCATGGCTGCACACAGTGGGCCCCAGGGCAAAGCCTTGCCCGAAGCAAAGCTGTGAACTTTCTGGAAACTGGTAGAGAGGATAATTTAAAAAGCTAAAATCTTTAATGAAACCATTTTGTACATTCTGTCCCTTACATCTTACTAAGGTAGAGCTATAGTCACCTCACGCATATACTCAAAACTCTTCGGTGCTTCTCCACACTCTATGTGATTAAATCCAGACTCTTCAGCCTGGCAATTAAGGTCCTATCTGCCTCAGTTCTATCTCACTAACAGCTGCTACTCCTACTAATATCATTTATTTATTTATTTATTTATGGTACTAAGGATTGAACCCAGGAGCATTCTACCTCTGAGCTAAATCACCAGCCCCTTTTAATTTTTATTTTGAGACAGGGGATCCCTACATTGTTGAGGTTCTCTTTAAGTTGCTGAGGCTGGCTTTGAACCCCCAAACCCTCTTGAAAAGCCAGGTATAGAGACCCATGAGCAGAACTGAGATAGATCCCGGTCACAGCCCAGAGCATCTTCTGCAGCCTCACACTGCCTGTGTGCTGTTACTCACGCCTGTTCTATTTTCCCCATGGTCACTTTGAAAAGCATCTGTGTGGCTCCTCCTCTGAATGGCAGCTGCCTCAGCCACTGTTTGAAGTCAAACATGGGAGTAGCCAGAGCTTAAGAGCAGAGTCCATCACTCTCAGACAGAGGAAGCAGGTGTTAGCTTTGCATAGATATCTATGGGGTTATCTTCTCCTCTCCATAGTGCCATTTTTAGCTCTCATCTATAAAATTTCTATCTCTGTCCTTCAAAACTATCTCAAATGGCCGGGCGTGGTGGCGGATGCTTGTAATCCTTGCGCTTGGGAGGTGGAGACAGGAGGATCTTGCAGGTTCGAAGCCAGCCTCGCTGGCTTAAGAGACCCTGTTTCCAAATAAAAATATAAAAAATAGGACTGGGAGTGTAGCCCAGAGGTAGAGGGGCTTCCAGGAACCCCAGTACCACCAAATAAATAAATAAATAAATACCTCAAATGACATCTCTTTCAGAAGGCTTTCATTGATCCACTAAATTTCAAAATGAATTTCTACCTTTACTCACCACGTTATTAGAAACATCAAGATTGTGTGTTATTTCTAGCAATCTTTACTGCTTCTTTATTCTGACTTTCTGCTTTAGCAGTAATAACATTTTGGCCTGTGTTGTACACTGACAGTGAGAAAATTTGCACCTTCTGATCCATAGACTGTGAACTCCACAAGGGAGAAGAGGGAGCCCTTCTTTCTTGGGTCCCCTACTACCACTGCCTGCAGGAGCCACCCAGGCAGCCTTTGTAGTTTTTAATCAAGCATGGCTTCAATTTTGTTCTTTGCTCTTCTGTTTTATTCATTGGGTTTCTTAATTATCCACCTCATTCTATTCCACTTTTCATGTGGAATTTGAAGACCTACTTTCCCTGCCTGATTCAGAACTTAAGATGCATTTAACTAAACAGTACAGAAAGGTTGGGAGTAGATTCCAGCCTCTTATTATCTATATTTGATGTGACTCTCATCCCTCAACACTAGAAGGGTGGATGTGAGTATCACCAAGACAACCCCTCCATCACTCATTTCATCTTCTCTTAAGGGGCCTACCAGTTGTCAGCAGTAGGGACGGTTCCCCAGAGGTCCAGCCCATCTTCTGTAAGAGTGCCTGTCTGAATAAAAATTAGAATTGGTATTAGTATAAGCTTTAAAACTTTTAATTAAGCCAGGCATGGTGGCACATGTTTGTAATCCCAGCATATGGGAGGCTGAGACAGAAGGACTGCAGTTCACAGACAGCCTCGGCTACTTAGGGAGGCCCTATGTAATTCTGTGAGACCCTATTTCAAAATAAAGAATAAAAATAGAACTGGGGGTATAGCTCAGAGGTAGAATGACCCTGGGTTCCATCTCTGGTACCACACCAAAAAAATATTTTAATTATGTTGTGTTTTAGATGAAACCCAAATTTTCCAGAAATTACTGTAGATCCAGTCCAGACACCTTTTTTGTAGGCATTCAATTTTATTTTATTTTATTTTATTTATTTATTTTTATTTACTTATTTATTTATTTATTTTTTGTGGGTCTGGGGATGGAACCCAGGGGCATTTGACCTCCGAGCCACACCCCCTGCCCTATTTTTTTATTCTTTATTTTGAAACAGAGTCTCACTAAGTTGCGGAGGGCCTCACTAAGTAGCTGAGGCTGTCTGTGAACTGTGATCCTCCAGTTTCAGCCTCCCGAATGCTGGGATTACAAGCGTGCGCCACCACGCCCGGGTTGGCATCCAATTTTAAATCAGATGTCACCTGGTTCCCCAAAGACGATGCCCATAACTAGGTATCACAGTTAGATACAGATTGTCCCCTGAAGAGCTCATGTATCAATGCTCAGAGTTGATGTAATTAATTTGTGATGGTTTTACTGGGTGGTGACCTAGGTAGATAGAGTGCAGCTGAAGAAGGTGGGTCCCTGGAGGTGTGGTCTAAGGGGCTGTTTTTGTCTTTGAATCTCTTTGCTTGCTTGTTCTCTCGCTTCCAGCCTTCATGATGTGAGAGCAAGCTTGTTCTCTCCCTCTCGGCTTCCTGCAATCATTCCCTGAGCTCTGCATAACCCAGCCTCACAAAGACTGAACCATAAACTTCCCAATACCGCGAGCAAGTAAATGTTCCTCTTTCTAAGTTGTGTGGTCAGTTGTTTTCAGATTACTGTAGTGAGAATATTGACTGAAACACCAGGTGATTCTAGTTACTGATGGTAAAATGCCAGTGTTTTATTTTGATTTTGTTTTTTGTTGCATCTGTTTTGCTTTTGTTATAGAAGAAGCTCAGTAAGTGAAATTCCAGCAAGAACCAGCTTGAGTTTGACTCTTCAGTTGGCACCTACTGTCTTTTCAAGATAGAATTCAGAATTTCTTTGCTTTTTTCCACGAGACTGTTTAGTTCACAATTTGCCATCTGGTTCAGAGTAATTTTCTGAAAATATGGGTGACACAGTGACTGTCCAGATTGGTAATGAAATGTTGATAAAGGGCTTTGAGACTACAGAGAGAAACTAAGTGCTAATAATAACTATTAATTAATGCCTATGAGTGGATTTTATTGTTGGATCAAGAGGAAAACGTTCAGGATCTATGATTTACAGTATTGTGGGAACATATTTGTCAGATATTATAACAGAGAAAGCAAAATGGAACTGAGCACCATCACAGCACTTCATTTCCTCACTGCTTCTCAGACACACATTTACCGTAGACCCTGGTGTGTTGCTGTAGCAGCTAACAGCATCAGCCTGCTTAACACCCCGAGTGAGCGGAGCTGGATGCAGCTGCTTCAGCACCACCAAAGGAGGGCAGAGTGCCCCTAGGAACTATGAAATATCCTCTTGCAGCAAGGACACCCGGTCAAGTTTTTTAAGGTCATCTCTCCATCAGATGTTGAACTCTGTAGTTTCTTATCAAATGATATGTTCTATCATCACAGCACATTTCATATCAACATAAGGTGAAGTGCTTGCGATGCTTTTCATTCTTACACTGAACAGATAGGGTTGAGGCAGTTTAAAGGCAAAATGAGCAGCAGAAGCGTTAGACAGTGGCCTGTAGGCAGGTTGGCAAGGCAGAACCAGAACCAGTCCTTCTGGAATCTTCTACCCCTAGAAATGTTAAGTGAATTGTGCAGTCTGCAAAGATGAAACTCATTCCGGGTTTCTGAATTAAAGAATTTAGAAAGCCAGGGGCAGTAGCACATGCATGGTGGTGCATGCCTATAATCTCAGTACTTGGGAGGCTCACACAGAAGAATCACAGGTTCAAGGCCAGCCTCTGCAACTTAGTGAGGCCTGCAGCAACTTAGTACCACAGGAAGAGAGGGGGGAGAGGAGGGGAGAGAGAGGAGAGGAGAGGAGAGGAGAGGAGAGGAGAGGAGAGGAGAGGAGAGGAGAGGAGAAAGAAGGAAGGAGAATAGAATCTTTATTTCATTGATTCAATTGGACTTTATAAACAGCTATTATTGTGTGAGTTATTAATTTAATGATAATCACTTTTAAAAAAAAATCTACTTGCTTCATTTCATTCCTGAATTTTGTAGGAACCCCAATTTGTCCATTTACCTTCCAAAACCCATTGGGTTCCATTTCAAAAAGAGTTAATCACTTAATTCAAACTGAAATGTTTTCCCAATGACTAGATTATGTTTTTAAACATCAATATTTTGAACATGAAAACAGATAATAGTGTATCAAAACAGAAATGAAACCATGCTAGTTCTCTATGTGAAAATGACCCATATACAATAAAGCTAACCATAAATAGAAAGAAAACTAAATTGTACTTGAAGTCCTAAAGGAAAGAAGATAGAGAAAGAAACCTCTTACCATAAATACAAGTCAAGGCTTGGGCCAAATTGAATAAAAACAGAGAACTTGTCATAGAGAACTTCTAACAAACCAATATAAAATAGAAATATGTATGGGAATGAACAGACTCAGAAGCCCAGTGATAGATACCTTCTAAATTGAAATAATATTAAATGGAAATTCAATATTGTAACTTCATATTGATACACTTCTATAATGTGAAAGCTCAAATTGTATAATTTGAGATAATTGTAGTTCAACTTTTTTTTAAGAGACAAAGAGGAAGTGGAGGATACATATTCAAGGAAGAATGTGGGTCATTTCAATAGGGAGAGAGCACCTTTAGGGTTTCAGAGTTCTTTTATAGGAGACCTCATGCAGGGGTAGGTAGGGGTGCACAGCAGGGGTGGAGTTCTGGACTCCCTCAGACCCTCAGGTTCCTGATCAGTGGGTGGTGGATGGGTGGCACCTGAGCCTGACCTTCCTTATGGAGCCTTTGTGTCTCAGGAATCTCAGGTGGGGTGATCGTCCTTTATAGTTAAGGGTGTGGGCCTACTGAGATTTTGCCCAAGAAAAAAAGCAGGCCCTAGAGAGTGAAGATAGGGATTATGAAGTCTCTAGAATATAAAGCTATAATTACTTCTTTCTTTCTAGTTTATCTCTTGTTTTTTACTATTATTGTAGTTGAACTTTTTGTCTCAGAGAGTCACACAGAAACTTAGTGGCTAGTTCCGAGCTCGATTTTTTGCTGTGACAATTGTCAATCAAGTGGCGTTTGCACTGTAACACATCACATAGAGTTTGGCCACAGAGGCCTAGAAGTGGCCTCTCAGGCAGAGTAGAACGAGGATGCAGAGGAAAAGGTTTTATACAGGATGCAAAATGAACAGCCTCCGGGGAAAATTAGTCTTGGAAACAGATGAAAATGTAAGGAACATATTTTATAAGTAACCCTCCTGTATTCTAGATGCTAGTGAGGCTGTTGGTTAAGCAATAAAAATCCTATCAGAAAACTTCCAAGGAGCTGTAATTTTGCCCTAAATCTAAAATGAAGCCATTGCTAAATTAACTCTGCTGGGTCCTGACTGCTGGCAATGGAGAACTTTTTATGAAAAAAAGAAAGAAAACAGAACTCTTTGAAGGGTTATGCTACTTCCTGTGGGGACAACTTGGGTCAGATCTCCGCAGGGGGCTTTTCCTGTTTCTCTTCAACTCTCCATTCTAACTCTCAGTGTCTAGGACTATTAATGATCTCTTTAATTGTCCCCAGGTAGCCCCTCCTCTGTTTCTCTCTCTCTCTCTCTGTTTCTTTCTTTCTTTCTCTCTCTCTCTCTCTCTCTCTCTCTCTCTCTCTCTCTCTCTCTCTCTGTTTCTTTCTTTCTCTCTCTCTCTCTCTCTCTCTCTGTGTCTTTCTTTCTCTCTCTCTCTCTCTCTCTCTCTCTCTCTCTCTCTCTCTTTCTCATCCCTTTCCTCAGATGGAATAAATAAAACATCTATAAAAATGTCACTTAATTTTTTAAAAACATTATTTTTAATTTAAAAATTTTTTATAAAAAAGTTTTAAAAAATGTATTCTTCTTCCTGACAAGGCCACACTCTGTAGCTTGCCAGCTCTGCCCTCCTAACAGCCCCTGTTCCAGCCACACCTCACTGTTCTCATTTCTGGTTCCCTGGGCTCTGAACTGCTTCCTCTGAGTCTGCACTAAAAGCCAAAAGCTATAGCCTGAAGCTGACCTCCCACCTGCTGTGGATAACCACACCCAGATGCTCTGCTCAGCATCTACATGCTACATTAATAATTATTATTAATAATAAGATGTGTACCCTTAAGTACACATCTCACTGCAGGATGGTTGTTAACACTCCAGGTTTCCCTGCACCCTTGGTTAGATGATAAACTTCTCAAGAACTAGGTATGTCTCATGAATGGGAATGCCCAGCCACATTGTGGAAAGCTCTGGCCCTCTGCCAACGTGGGTCAACTAAAACATGGTCAAAGCTTTGATCAGCCACTTAAATGCAAAGACAGGGAAGAGCCAACCCTGGCCCGCTGCACTACATCAGTCAAATGGCCTGTCCATGTCCAGGGCAGGATCTGAATGCCAGGGGCTAATGCTGATGTTCTTCCAGGTCCCTATCTGAGAATTATAAGAGAGTCTTGGGATCTTCCCACAACAGCAGTCTCTTCCTTCAGCACATGCTCCCTCTGCCATCTTCCCAGGACCCTAAGCATAGAAGCAATCAGCCCTAGTCCAGAGCTCTGATTCTTGGGGAGCGAAGGGGAAAAAAGAGCCAGGAGCATATAAACAGCCATGGGCCATAGGCTACTCCTTCTTTTCCTTATGAGAAACAGGGAAAGAGGAAGAAATAATTCTTTTATGCTCTGGACAAAGCATGTCAGGGAACAGAAATGGGCCTGCCTCTCATTTTTTGCCTAAAAATGACTCAATCATAAGAGCCATTAGAGTAAGATAATTTTTAAAGCACAAAACAGGCACAAAAAATTGCTAAATTTCACAAGGGAAAAAAATGTGAATTTGTGGCTAAACTGATACTTTTTTTTTTTTTTTTTTTTTTTGGTGGTACTGGGGTTCCTGGAAGCCCTTCTACCTCCGGGCTACACTCCCAGACCTATTTTTTACATTTTCATTTTGGAAACAGGGTCTCCTAAACCAGGAAGCTTCGAACCTGCGCGATCCTCCTGTCTCTGCCTCCCAAGGGCGGGGATTACAAGCGTGCGCCACCACGCCCGGCTAAACTGATACTTTTAAAGTCAGCAATGTAGCATACAGAATGTGTTTTCTACAGCCAGGGGTGGTGGCGCGTGCTTATAATCCCAGTATGCGGGAGGCTGAGACAGGAGGATCATGGTTCGCAGACAGTTGCCGTTTGCAACTCAGTGTCTCCCTGATTCAAAATAAAGAATAAAATAATAGGGCTGAGGGTGTAGCTCAGAGGTAGAATGACCCTGGATTCCATCCCCAGTAGCGCCAAAAAAAAAAAAAGAAAAAAGAAGAAGAAGAAGAATGTGGTTTCTACACTAGCCTGCCATGTGGCCCTTCTGGCCTCAGTGTTCATGGCTGCAAAGTGGGGTACTGCTCATACATTCTCCAAGGCCCTCCCCAGCTTTTCGAGCTCCCTCAAATCATTGCCCTTCCAAACCATCACCCTTCAACCAGGAAACTTTGGGCCCTACTTTGTCAAAGCACACAAGGTTGATTTGCCCACACATATTGATTCTCTGTGGGGAGATACAGAAGATTTTCTTTTTCTTCAGCCTCTTCTGGGCATACACAATGCCTATGGTCAGGGCGGCCGGCAGCACAGGAGGGACTGTCACGGTGAGGAGGATCAGGGACATGGTTGCAGTGTTTCTGGGAGGGACCTGGGGAGAGGGAGAGACAGACACACAGCTTAGCCCAGCACTGCAGGCTGCCATGTTGGTGTCTTCCTGACAACTGCCTCCCTCCACCTCGGAGGAGCCCCAAAGATGGTGGCTCAGAATGTTCCCAGTGAGTGGGCATGTTGATGGGGCTGAGTGTTCTCTTGGTTACCCCAATACATGAGCACATTATCTCCCACTGTATACCCGAAGGAGAACTTTGATTCCTGTTCCAAGTCCCCCTGCCCTTTCCTGACTCAGTTTCTCTCTAATTCACATTCATTCCACCCAGTAACACATTCCTTCAACTTAGAAACCAATAGTCAAGTTGCTGAGTGAAATGCTACAACCTAAGGCCAGCCCTAGTGTCCTAGGAACACTATTGGTTTCTAAGTTGCTAAGGCTGGTCCCGAACCTGTGATCCTCCCATCTCAGCCTCTCAAGTACTGGGGTTACTAACTTTCTCTCCTCCATAGCACATAAACTCCTTGAGTGAAGCAGTATTAAAATTAGTTTGCTCTCACTGGGGCAGGCACTGTGTTAGCCAGGCCCATTATTTACTTGTCCATACAGCACCTGCTTTTTCCAACTACACACACAGAGGAATTTTGACCTCGAGGACTCAGCTCTGCATAAGCCTGAACCAGGGAAGGTAGAGGAAGCCAATGGGGATGCCGGGTGTGATCCACCTGAAGATGAGCTCTTGCTGCCTTGATGTGCACTGGATGTCAAGTTTTGCCCAGGAAGCTGTCATTCCCAGACGGTGCTGGGGCTTCCATCTGGCATTTCTGTTCAGTGTTCTTGCTCCCCAGGTAAAACTCGCACACCATTTTATATTCTGACCCATGGCCTTGACTTGTTGACTACTTCTACCAGGGCTCCATTCTACCACGAACAATATGCACTGAACTGCCCTGCCCTCCCTTGCCTAAAAATGTATCCTAGAGGCTTGCTTCATAATGAAATGAGGATTCAGAGGTTAAGTTTTAGCATGAATGTTGCCTAGAAATTTCTGTGACTATCTTTGCCTACCAATATCCATCTCCTCTCCCCTCCATACACACACAGAATTCACTGATACCACTAATTTGAACATTGCAATAGGTTGCTCAAGCCTAGTTTCACACCTATATTTTGGTGTCTTATTTACAATTTCCTCATCTTCCCTATTAGCTCAAACTCCCATATGTCTTATATAAGACTCCCATATGTCTTATATAGAGACTACATGGTCCACAGCAGGATTGGACTCAACACCAGAGGTTAAAAGTGACAACCCCTCTCTCCAAACCATCTCACCTATGGACTAAGGCATGCAAATGAAACTGACAACCTATACCTTAAAGGGAAGATGGGATCCCAGGTGGTACCAGTTCTATAAAAGTAAATATTTAATTTTATTTCAGATCTCAAGCAGAAAACATGAGCAAGTGTTGGAGGTTGCCTAGGATACTTTTGAGTAGTTTAGGAAAAACTTCAGACCAGACATGGGATTCACAAGCCCTTTCAATCTGATCTACTCCTACCTTACTAGACTTCTCTCTTTTAATTGCTGGCTGGTTCCAGAGGACTCTTGTGCATTCTTTTCTTTGTGTTTTGATCACTTAATTAGCATGCCATTTCTGCTTTTTGACCTGGTTGACTAAATCTTTCCCATCTTATTATTAAAGTGAAAACATGTATTTACTTTAGGCTATGGGGTGTATTATAAATGTCACACTTGGAATAAACCCTCATTCAAAAAAAAATTGTGAAAACATCCAGTGAACTTTGCTACTTGTCATAGCTGCATTATCCAATATGATTGGAGGGTCACTAACCACATGTGGCTATTTAACTTAATTGAAACGACATAAAATGGGAAATTTATTTCCTCATTCACATTTACTACATTTAAAGTGCTCAATAAGCATGTGTGGCTACCTGCTACCATATTGGATAGTGTAGAAACAGAATATGTCTACTATCTAAGAAAGCCCTTTGGACATCATTGATAATAAAATGGGATCAAGAAGTAACTTTAACTCTCTTTATTTAGGCTGAGCTCTTTTTTAAAAAGCTATGCTATTTAAAAGCCTTATTAACAGTACTTACTTCATGGTACATATATACCCCTAGGGCATAGAAAAATCCCACAATGCCAAGGCAGGCCAGGAACACCATGAATTTGAAGGCATCGCTGTATAGTTTGAAGTTCAGAGGCCGAGGATAGAGGATGGATCTCACCAAGTCTCCTTTGGCTGTATTGTAACCTATATGATATAACCACAGTGGAGTAAGGTCCTTTAATATAGTTTCTCTCCAATCAAAATTGGTTGGGTCATTGGAGTATGGAATGAAACCACATCACTCTGACGTAGTGGTATTTTTGCTTTCCTTGTTGTTAGCAGACACCAGTGCAAGCAATGGCATCCACTTAGCCCTTTCCAAGCCCTCTTGCTCTGGGAATCAGTGCTTCTGTGGCTCCCACATGCAGCTCCTCATTCACCCATGGAGCTGAGGAAAACTGGACTAAGATACTAACAGATGTGACAAACAGAAAAAAAAAACATTGACAAAAGGAGACTTCTCTAAAATACCTATGTGGGGAAGGTGGGGACAAAAATAAAATAAATGTATGTTGAAATAGATATGTATTGAAAAAGAATTGAAAATTAAGAGAAAAGGAAGGTGAAAGGCAAATATTTTCTTAAGTACATAAGTATAGGCCTCTGGTCATGTCATTCTTGTGTTTCTGAACCTTCCAGAGCTTCCATTTTATTAGAATAAAATTCAAATTTCTAGGCATGGTATTTGAAGTCACCTTCATTCTGACCTATTCCTACTTATTGAACTGATCTCTAACTATTCATTGCTCCCAAAGGACCCTCGCATATTTTCCTTTGTATCTTGTAAATACAGCTTAACCTATCCTTACAGCTCGAATATGATTGGCTAAACTTTTCCCATCTTAGGCTTGTTTAAAATGCCACTGCATTAGACAAGTGTTTCCAGAATTCTACTCCTCTACTTCATACCAAGGATCATTTACCTCACTCTAGGATCCATGCAACACTTGGTCACATGGCATCTATCATTGCTCCATGTTTTAGTTGGCTATAAATTCATCTGTCTCCTCAAACAGTTTATTATAACCTGGTTTTAAGGGAAAGATGTATCTCACAAATTATTTCTTTAGCCCTCAGTGCAGAGTGCATAGTAAATATTCATTAATCTATGCTCGATAGGAGTCAGTACTGTATGTATAAAATGTGCCTTATCCCCACTGCTACCTGGATACCTGGTCTCCTCAATCATGGCTTTTTTGCCTTTGAGAGCAGGAACAGAGTTGCCTCTAATTTGCTGTTTCAGCACTGTAAAAGTACATTAGTGGTTTCCATGATCTCTAGTTATTAGATTCTGTTTGGGCAGCAGGCTGAGAGACGCTCTAAAACCCACTAACTAGTTTCAATGAAAAAAAAAAAAAAAACGAAGTCATATTTTTCATTTAAAAGCCATTCAGTTAAGATAATTGAATCCTAGACCAATGTAAAAAATAATGGTATCAAAGTACAAGGTGTGTTTTGTGTCTTTGAGTGTGTGGGACAGCAGAAACACTGGTCAGGGGTGGGGGCGGTGAGCTGGGATCAGGTCATGATCAGATTTGGTTGTATAATGGCATGTGGAAGTTTGAAGGTAATAAAGCTATCCATGGAAAGTTTTTGAGTGTAGTATGTATGGGTTACTCCAAACTAGGTTTTTGAAATGTGATTTGTGTGACAGCTTAGAGAAAGAGTGGGGCAAAAGTTGAAGGAAAACAGTCACAAGATGAGTTTTCTTATAATAGTTTAAATATGAAGTACTGAAAGCCTGCATACAGTATCTGTGGGGATGAAAAGTAGGGGAATGGAACGCAGGAGGTACTAGTATAATCACTGATATTTGACATGAGAGAAAGTGAGGAGTTAGGATAGCAATCAGAGTCTAGCTTGATGACGATGCTATTAAAATAGAAGCAATACAGAAGGAGGACGAATTCACATTTAAATGTTTGATTTTAAAGTGTCTGTAGAGCACCCAGCAGAGAATTTCATATATAGCCTAGCAAAGCAACTCTCTTTTAAAGGAAAAAGACTATAGTCATTACAGATGACATTTTTTGGCAGGCATGCAAAATATTGAGGGAAAAGAGAAGAATCCTATGAACACAAGCCAAACCAAAAACATAGTTTTGCTTTTAAGAAAATTAACACCATCTGCAGGTATCTTTCATCACCTACCAAGGTTTTAACAAAAAAATCATTCAAAATGGTGACTATTCCGGTTAGGATGGCAATTGTCATGAACACAAAGAACAATAAATGCTGGCGAATTTGGGGAAACCAAAATCCTATTACACTGTTGGTGGAATTGCAAACTAGTACAACAGCTTTGAAAATCAGTGTGAAGGTTTCTCAGAAGATTGGAATGGAACTACCATATGACCCAGCAATAGTGATCTTGGGCATCTTCCCAAAAGAAATGAAATCAGATTTTTATAATCATACATGCATATCCATGTTCATAGCAGCACAGTTTACAAAACCCAAATTACAGAACCAGCCTAAATGTCCATCTACAGATGAAAGGATCACGAAACTTTGTTATATATACACAATGGAACTTTCCTCAACCTCAAAAAGAATAAAATTACACTGTTTGCAGGAAAATGGATGAAACTTGAGAATATTATGCTAAGTGACTACACTCAGTCCAATAGAAAACATAGAGGTAACACCAGGCGTGGTGGCGCACGCTTGTAATCCCCGTGCTTGGGAGGCGGAGACAGGAGGATCGCACTGGTTCGAAGCCAGCCGTGCTGGCCTAAGAGACCCTGTTACCAAATAAAATATAAACTAGGTCTGGGAATCTATCCCAGAGGTAGAAGGGTTCCATCCCCAGTACCACCAAAAAAAAAAAAAAAGTACATGTATGTTCTCCCTTCTGTGTGGAAGCTGGAGGAGAGATATTTGGCAATAAGGACATCATCAGACAGATGATAGATAGAGAAGGAAGCATGGGGGATGAAATCATAAAGCGTGCAATAATAAATATAATGTTATGAATAAATACAAAATTGTGAGTTCCAATCTCAAAGATTTGCAGTGTGAGAGGGGGACCCGATGGGAAGGGCAACGAGAATATGTGTACCTATTTTTCTAACATTCTATACCCAATATGATGTAAAACTGCAATGCATCCAATTGAAAAATGGAAAAAAAAACTGTGACTACTTAATAAGGTTATGATTAGGAAAAGTATGACCATTAATACCAGAATACGGCAAACTCCAAAACCCTAAATAACATTTCCCTCACACAACTCCCCCTACCTCCAGGCAGGGAGCAAATGGACAAGAGCAGAATGCACTAACCTGTCTGCAAAACCACTGCTCTCACAGGCCCGTGCCCAGGGGGTTTGACCTGGATAACTTCTGTCCCGCAGAAAAGGACGTGCTTCCGATAATCCTCCGCACCGTGAGCTTTCCAAGGCATGTTCTTCTCCACCTGGGGCAACGGTGTCTTTGTGACAGGTATACTTTCTCCTAAAGAAGATACATGCTTTGTTGATTTTATGAAACCTCAGAAAGTTATTTAGAACTAGTGCTTGCCAGTTTCAAGAATTTATACAACCACAACTAATCCAGTCTTAATGCCCATCTCATGTGTCAAGTTGATTATTCTTAGAGATGTGCGTGTTTCAAGCAATGATAGACTTGATTCTATTTTAAATACTTATTTATTATCTGCCTGTCTTAAACTGGGCAAGGCAGCATATGCCTGTAACCCCAGTACAGGCATGTGTCTGGAGGCTGAGACTGGTGAATTGCAGATTCAAGGCCAGCCTCAGCAACTTAGTGAGATCCTATTTCAAATAAAAAATAAAGTAGGGCTTAGAGGCGTGGCTTGGAGGTAGAATGTCTCTGAGTTCAACCCCCAGGACCAAAAGTAATAAAAGGATCTGCCCATCTTTACTATACCTCGTCTGTATGGTTTGTTGGCGTAATTTTAAAAGCAGCCTAAGTTAGCTGCTGTCATCTAACCATTCTCCAAGTGTCCATGGCACCCAGCACTATTTTAGGCCAGGAAGGAGCTGTAAAGCACCTGGATTCTAATTGCTCTTTGCCTTTTATCTTCTCATTTATCCATTCATCCAATCATCCACTCATTTACCTATTCATTTAACAAAAATTAAAGTGCTTATTCTGTGTCAGAAACTGTGCTATGGCCCAGGAATATAATGAAAAGAAGTCAGAAATCCTGCCCTCATAAAGCCCAGGGAGCCAGGCTAGAAAGCTGAGGTTGTCCTACACCATATCTGGGTAAATCCTATCAAAATCTCCCTTTTATTATTCCAGTCTTTGGCTTGAGAATCTTTAGGCCTTTCCATTGCCATTTCTAAATAAAGCCAAAATTCTTGCTACATTGTCAAAGCCTGACACAATTACTCCTCATATGAGCTCCAGCTAAACCAGGGCCTTGTAGGTCCTTATTTTGACTCCCATTCTTTACTAGTACCGATCACCTCCTCTTCCCTGATGACTGTAAGACAAGATACTTTAGGTATAATGAAAATTATCTCAGAGTTCAAAAATGATAAATTTCAGAGATAAAATAAAAATGTTAATAATACTTCCTGGGTCTCAGATTTAAAGAGCACTTAAATGAATTTAAAATTCCATCATTCTTTTGCTAAATGTTCAATTAGCAAGATAATATGGCATCTTTCCAATTTGGAAACCATATATTGATTATGGTTGTACAGATTTAGGTCTTATCTCTTTTCAGGTAATTCTGAAGGATCTTTAATATATACAACATTTTATACTCCTCATTTTCCCTAGTGGTTTATAATGGGCTCAAAATACATATGTTTGTTAAATGCATGTACAAATTAAATAAAAGCAATTCCTCAGGCCTTCCTATTATTTTTTTAAAATTAGTTTCCTACCATGGTACATTTTTTTTTACATTGTAAGATATAAGAAGCTATAACATTTTTACTAGCAGCCTTGAGTATTCTTCAGGAAATCCTTTTAGCCAAGCATTGTCCCTATACCATTTTCTTTAAAACTATTGATATTACTCTATTCTGTTTATTTGCCGACTGCATTCCAAATGGTTTTGTAAAAGGGATAGGCCCTTTTGTCCTATCTTCGAATCATTAAATCATATTGTTTTTGAGATCAGCTTTTATAACAGATACTTTCAGAAAACTGCAAAGGTTTCTGCATTTGCATCAAGATTATTAACCCACTACATATACTTTAGCTAATATAGTGTTAGTAATTTTCACACATGTAACCAATGAAACTGGAGATAAATCAAAGATAAAAGTCATCTAGAGATAATATTTTCCAGAAATGGAGCTCAAATCAGATGACTTCACACAGGACTGATTTTTAAGTCTCCTTTATGCTATTTATATATCAATAAGAAATATCACGGCTTTGTCTTTCTGGTGCATTTACTACATAAGACTGGAGGGATCTAAGGAGGCTGCATAGGGCTTTAGAAAGAGTATCGGCATCTCTCACTGTCAACTGTATACTTGGCTCCTGGGACCTGAATACTTGTGTTGCTGTCAAATGGAGATTCTCTCCCTTAAGGACCTAGATCCCTTAACATGATGACTATATTTGAAATGCCATGTCTTCGTTTATTTACATTTTAGGAGTCGCGTATAAACACTTTGAGAGCAGGAGCCTGTCTCACTCATCTTGATGACTCCAGCGCACAGCACAGTGAGTGCCTCATAGCAGGAATTGCTGAACTTCTATTATATAAAGGGAAGAATGAGCTAAAGAGAGGAGGATGAGGAAAAGGGAGGAAGAAAGGAAGAGAAGAAAAAACTGACTATCCATTGATTATAAGCATGTCTGTTAGGATCTCGGTGCGAAGACTTGGAGGGAAACTATGTGTTACACTCAGGTAGCTGCACACTTTCTGCATGTGTTTCAAATAAACCAGTGATTTATTTATTTATTTATTTATTTATTTATTTATTTATTTATTTTTGGTGGTACTGGGGGTGGTACCAGGGTCTTTCTACCTCTGGGCTATACTCCCAGACCAGTTTTATATTTTATTTGGAAACAGGGTCTCACTAAGTTGCTGAGAGCCTCAGTAAGTAGCTGAGGCTGGCTTCGAACCTGTGTGATCTTCCTGTCACAGCCTCCCAAGTGTGGGGATTACAGGCGTGCACCACCATGCCTGGCAAGCCAGTGATTTAATAAGAGGAGAGAAAGGGAAAGTGTGTGGCAGAAAAAATGTCACCCCTCTTCCCCACAATTGGCCTTCAAAGAACAAAGAAGCACTGGTTATAAACATAAGCTCCATCGACAAAATATCTGGGCATAGGTGTTTTATTTTCTTCATAGTACATAATTGTTGGAAATGTATGTCATTTATGTCGTCCTACTGATGGGGATAACTGTGGCTTGCAGCAGGTGCTTCACACTGGACACTTTAAGAATGGAACCATTGGGAACCAAAGTAAAAACCGAGTGTAGGTATAAGATAGTGTGGAACTTCTTGTAGAGCTGAGCTTTGGACAGTAGGATAAGACCGAGATGAGGAGGATGGAATCTTACCAGAGTGTGGGTGCTGTAGGTGGGAAGAACAAGCAGAGAACAAAAGGTGCTGAGGCCTGAAAAGGAAGACAGCAGCTCTATGCACCTTAATCTCACTCCCTCACTTTTGCTGGGGGCAAATGCCAGCTCCAGCTCTGAGGCTTTCAGCAGCTGCTGGGCAGTGTGGTCTCGTCACCTCACCGCAGTCCCCTCATTTGCAAATTGGTATCATAATAACTCCTAGTCTAATTTGTTTTATGCCATAATGAGATGAGATGTTAAAGTTATTTATAAAATATAAGTTGCTAGGAGTGTTTGCTATGCTTAGTTTTACATAAAGATTTCTATGTCTGTGAAGGATTATTTTGCACATGAAAAGAATGATCTGAGTCACATTTGTGGACAAATACCCTAGAAATACATTTTCAGTTCCAGGAACCTAACCCTAATTTTCTAATTTTTTTTTCTGGCCAGGCTCCTTTGTACAAATACGTAAATGAGTGGGAGGTTCTATGTAGGTGGTGCAATAAACTACAGCATGCTGAGAATTAGATGTTTCTGAAGAAATTAATGAGAAAGAAATATATCTATATTTCTGTTTCATGTTCCTGTCTCTATGGTTGCCTTTTATCAGTACTTAGGTACATAGATAGTGCTGGTGAGTTTCATTTTCCCAGAAATGGACATTGACAAAGCCACTACCAGTTAAGGTCATTTTAGGTCAATTTTGTTCATTTGTTAAAAGGCAGCACTGTTTACCATTTCTGACTCTCTGGAACTTTCTGAATTTCCCTGAGAATCAAAGTCAGCACTGAATGCATCAGCCAGTGAGAGAGAAAGAGCAGGCAGAGGCCACAGCCTTCCTGTCTTTCCCACCACCGCCGTGCTCTCTGGTGCCGGGGAGAGGAGTTATTCCACCTTGCAAGCGGCTGAGAGATGTGAGACAGCAGTTGCCTTTGAGAAGGACAGTTTGTGGAGCTGAGGTTTGCATGTTGGGTACTATGGCAACATTCTGGATAAAAGATATGATCAGTATGCAAATCCTCATCACTGTCATTATAAGGCAGTTAGAATCCAACACATTAAAGGGGTATTTTGTAATTATACCAAACATATTTATGTTTACTACATTTTCTTGTCTCGATTTTAAATTAAGCAGAACCATTTTAATGTGAAATCTGCTTATGTTGGACAATTTAGAAATAGATAATGATCTTCCATCACATTTAGGTTGTGTTAAAGTTTTGCGTGTGCTTTCCCCGTCTTTATACCATTTGGAAACAGAAAAAAATCTTTCAGCACAAAAAGAAAAATAGTTTCTATTTTTGGGTTTCTTTATAGTCTTTTTTATTAAAATTTGCTGTGCTCTGTGTGTGTTTTAATCTAAATTATATTTTATAAATAGTGTCTTACTAATTACACAAATACAAGTAGACATTGTAAGTTACAAATGAAACCTAGGACCATTCAAAGTGACTAGACCAGTTTTCTGCACAGTGAGATCAACTTGGAAATGCAATTTCAAAGAGAACAGAACCGTTGTACTGTCTGCCCTCAGGTTCAACTCAAACTCTCCAGTGAAACCGAAGTCTCAGTAGCTTTCCATCCACAGAATACTAGGCTGGAAAAACACTTCACACCCTACGGTCTGCGGAAGTTCCTGGTTTTTCAGGTTGTGTTTTGTTTGGATGTGGGTATAAACTATTTTCATATTGATGAAGAGATCGTGTTCCAACTTGTTTACTTGCTCCAGCTTCTTTCTACTTACCCTGTTCACCTCACATGTCAGGCAATTAATCTCATATGGTATTAAATGTTTCTTCTAGTTTTGTACTTATCGTGGCTTAATTCTTTTTATTAAATGCTGCCTGTTTGTGTATATTGTATCTCTAATATATATGTATATATGTATGTATATGTACACGTGTATGCGTAAATATATTATGTGTGGTAGCACAGAGGCATTCTAACTCTAAGATATACCTCTGGCCCCATTTTATATTTTTTATAGTTTACTCTGAAACAGAGTCTCTCTAAGTGGCTGAGGGCTTCATTAAGTAGTTGAGATTGTCCTCGAATTTGCAATCCTCCTGTCTCAGCTTCCCAAGTACTGGGATTATAGGCATGTGTCAACACATCCAGATTGTTTTTATCCTTTTACTGGTGCACTGTAACTGTACATCATAGTGAAGTTCAAAGTTTGTGACTCTGTTTGAATGAAAAAGTGAGGGGTATCTCCCTTATTTGTCTTTTACTATCTTAGTATGGGGCCTGGTACAGGCAGATAAGTATATTTTGATCTGCTTTGCTAAGACTACTTGGTCTGGCTGCTGGGCAGGAAAGAGGAAGCCCCATGACCACTGTTTACCTGTGAGCATGCCTTCGTTCACCACACAGCTCCCATCAATCAGAACAGCATCACATGGTAATGAGAATTTTCCTGGAAGAATAAGAATATCTCCAGGAACCAACAGACGGGATTCTAGCTCTTGCAGACCTGCAGAAGAGCACAGTTTTCATGACTAGCTGAACTTTTCCCTTTTGTGTGTGTGTGTGTGTGTGTGTGGTACTGGAGATGGAACCCAGGGGCATTCTACCTTCAAGCTACACCCTATTTTTTATTCTTTATTTTGAAACAGGGTCTCACTGAGTTGCAAAGGGCCTCACTAAGTAGCTGAGGCTGGCCATTAACATTGATCCTCCTGTCTCAGGCTCTGGAATTCTGGGATTACAAGCATGTGCCACCACGCCCGGCTCCCATTTATATTTAGAACTAAAGTGACTAAGAACTCTTATTGATCAACTGTCCAAGAGCTATCCTACCAGTTCAACTAATCAAGCCCCTTTCCCCTCAACTGAAAATCTTCCCCCTCCAAAAAAAAAAAAAAAAAAAAACAGGATTGAGAAATAGGTTTGTGGAATATAGTAAAGGATTATCTCAGCAACAAGCTCACAAGTTCCCATTTTGATTGTAAAACCAGGTCAATGTTCTGCCTACATCCAGTACTTAAGGGCACAAGTCAGTGAGGAAGTGCCCCTTGGCTGCTGTTTATTCTCTTAGAATGACCCTATGTGGCATGCTTTGTTTCTTGGGATTGTGGCCTTAGGTAAATTACCTAAAGGGCTTCTGATGCAAGACAACTGTGGCCACCCCACCCTAGACCAGCTCAGAGAAAATGCCAAGTATCCCGCCAGCATCTAAAAGCCCCATTCAGCCTGGCGTGGTGGCGCACGCTTTGTAATCCCTACACTTGGGAGGCGAAGACAGGAGGATCGCGCAGGTTCGAAGCCAGCCGTGCTGGCTTAAGAAACCCTGTTTCCAAATGAAAATATAAAAATAGGTCTGGGAGTGTAGCTCAGAGGTAGAAGGGCTTCCAAGAACCCCAGTACCACAAAAAATAAAAAATAAAAATAAAAGCCCCATTCAAGCCTAGATCCCAGATGCTAGTTTAAAATGTTTGATGCCAGATCTTTGGGGTGGTTAGTTGGAGAAAATAAAAGAGACTTAATATCCAACTGAATGGGACATGGAGGAGGAGGGATTTGAAGTGACCCAGACATGCGGTAGCAATGGTTCGATAAGAGCTAGGACAAGGGTGAGGCCCAGGTAAGGTGTAAGGAGGCGCTCTCAGGTAGGGTAGCATCTGCACAGCTTCAACTCCTTCAATTTCACATCTTTGATGCCTCTTGTGTCTCCCTTTAGTTCCAGTCCTGGGTTCAACCATAAAAGGCCTTTTCTCCTTGACTAATAATCAAGGACAAATGAGACAGATTCTAGGATGAAATGGTGGGATGCTGGAGAGGCAACGCATATTCTCACCTTTGTCTTTTACCATGATTGTGACCTGGACTTTGTTGTGGTCCTCCACGAGGTTGTGCAGCTTCACTGATTGCTGTCGATGTAAAGTCCAGGTTTAAATAACAGACCATATTCTGCAAACCACTTGAGCTCCATACAGAAAGAGCCAAGCCCAGTGTCACAGACGATTCGGGACAAAGGATTCCTCTTCTACTTTTAATGCTCAAGTTTCCCTGCCCCAACTTCTAACCCCACCTGACCATCTACTTGAAAGAACAATTATGTGCTGCGGTTTGATGCTATTTCATTTCATGAAAAAGCAATATCCAGCCGCTGCTGGAGGACCTATACCCAGGAGGCAAGGCTTCGATTCCTGAGGAGGCACAATGAGAATGAGGAAGGCCAAGGAGATGGAGCAGGTCACTCCCTCTCTAAGCCTTTGCTTCCCAAAGCTAATTTTCATCTATAAGTGACTTTCTGCTTGTAAGAGCCTATGACTGTTTACGCTGAGTGTTTTGGGGTTTTGTTTTGTTTTTGTATACTAGGGATTGAATCCAGGGGTGTTGTACCACTGAGTCATGCTCCCAGCCCTATTTTATTATTTTTTTATTTTGAAATAATATCTCTCTAATTTGCCAAGGATGGCCTCAAAATCGCAATCTTTCCCTCTCAGCCTCCCTTCAGCTGTGTTTTGACTGCATGTGAACAGCCATCCCCGTGACAACCTGTGGATTTTCAGGTGGGATGAACCCGCTGCATAGAGTTGTGCTGCTCTATTTTGAATCCTGGTGCTGTCATTTGTGAGTTATTCAGCCTGTTAAACCCCCTTTTGCTCCTTTACAAGGAAAGAGGATAACTATCTCTGTTTTATAGGATTGTTGTAAGTTTTCAGTTAATTCTTATAAAGCTCTTTATATAGTACTTGGTATTCTGCTGAGAGCTCATAAAATGAGTGTTAGAGATTAATAAGAGAGTTGCTGTTGGAAAAACAGGTGTTAAGTGTTGCATCAACTGGGAAGATTTGTCTGAGGTAGAATTTATTGAGCTCTGATTCTCTGTAAAGTGGAGG
The DNA here is from genome assembly GCF_963383645.1 of Muscardinus avellanarius. Taxonomy (NCBI): domain Eukaryota; kingdom Metazoa; phylum Chordata; class Mammalia; order Rodentia; family Gliridae; genus Muscardinus; species Muscardinus avellanarius. The sequence continues at coordinate 80,010,228 of NC_137790.1, read as the reverse complement.
AAAAGGAAGGGGCCAGGGGAAATGGATGCACCATCCTCTAGGGTAACAGAAAGGCAGAGGTGAGGGGCAGCTACCCGCATGCTTCTCTTTACTGGCTGTTGGGCTGCCACCAGGCAGAGGGAGCTGGACACTGGGCCAGCAGAGCAAGGCCAAGTAGCTAGAGTTCAGCATGGATGTCAGTGACCCTGATGCCTCTCAGGAGAAGAAGACTTGGCTATTGTCAACAGTATTCAAAGGCAGTTTAATCTAAGTCAAACATAAAACTTTTTATTTGAGATATTAAATTACTTTCATCCCCTCTGTTGATGGTTTTTCATGTTTAAAAATGTCACCAGGCTGAGACAACCATTTACAACCAATTATGCAACTTTCCTCTTCGGAGAACATAACAAATTCAGTGTTCATATTTATATGGGAAAATTTACTATTTGCTTTAATTTTGCATGAAAAATTAAACTTCACTAATTTGGACCATTCAAGTAAGGAAATCATCTTATTGCTGGGTACATATTCATTGTCCTAAGGTGACTTCTGAGGCTTAAATGTTAGAGTCTGCATATTTTAAATTAATTTTATTTGTTTATTTATTTATTTTGTGGTGCTGGGGATTGAACTCTGAGGCATTCTACTTCAGGAGCTATAACCCTCTTCCAATTTTATTTTTTATTTAGAAACAAGGTCTCACTAAGTTGTGGAAAGCCTTGCTAAATTGCTGAGGCTAGCCGAGAACCTGCAGCTCTCCTGTCTCAGCCTCCCAAGTACTGAGATCACAGGCGTGTGTCACCACAACTAGGTGGACATGCATTTAAATGATGAGTGGCCTGAGAAAATTAGCCATGGCTCTGTGGAAGAACACTGGAGCCACTCAGAATCCTTGAGCTGTAGGTCTAGATCACCCACTAACCAGCCATGGACAGTAGGTAAGAAATTTCACTTTCCTTACAGGTTGTTTTCTGTATAAACAAATAGCATTGAACTGGATCAATTTCAAGTTACCCTGAAAATCTAAAATGGTACGGTAACTGATTTATTTTGCATACCATAGATTTAACCAAAACCCTCCAGACTTGTAGAAAAAATTTACATGGTATATAATTGGCTCAAGCTATTACTTTTAAAATAGTTGAAAGCCAGGTGTGATAGAGAATGCCTGTAATCCCAGTACTTGAGAACCTGAAACTGGAGGGTCACAGGTTGGTGAACAGTCTAGCAAATTAGTGAGACCCTGTTTGAAAATAGAAAATAAAGCCAGGTGTGGTGGCGCACACTTGTAATCCCCGCACTTGGGAGGCGGAGACAGGAGGATCGCGCTGGTTCGAAGCCAGCCTTGCTGGCTTAAGAGACCATGTTTCCAAATAAAAAAGTAAAAAAAAATAGATCTGGGAGTGTAACCGGAGATAGAAGGGTTTCCAGGAACCCCAGTACCACCAAGAAAGAAAGAAAGAAAGAAAGAAAGAAAGAAAGAAAGAAAGAAAGAAAGAAAGAAAGAAAGAAAGAAAGAAAGAGAGAGGAGGAGAGAAGAGAAAAAAGAAAAGAAAAGAAAAGAAAATAGAAAATAAAATGGCTGGGGTTGTAAGCTCAAAGGTTGAATGCCCCTGAGTTCAATTATACTACCAAAAAAAAATTGATAACATTAAATAGCTACTATGTGAGAAGCACTAGCGTAGGCACTTAGAATATGTTGTTTGGCATTTTTATCTTCAAAATAATTTTATGATGAAAATGTTACCTCCAACATACATATAAAAAAACAAAACAAAAAGCCAAAACAAAACATAATGGGTTTGAATATGTTGAAGTAATTTTTCCACAATCGTTTACTTATTAAGTATTAAGATGACTTTGTTCTTTTAGTTTAAAAAAAAATTTCCTTTTAGAAGATAAACATCCTTCCTTTCAACCTTTCTTAAGTTATTTTCTTGCTCAGCAAACTTGTTTAGTCCATGCCATACTAACTTCCATCTGAGGAGGATAATAACACATTTGGAAGTATGAGTGAATAGCACTTGTCTGTAACACTCAAACCTTATTATGCTACAGAGCTGGACTTGTTTATCAGACTTAGCATTCTGTGCAACCTGCCATGCTTCCAGGCTTTTGCTCAGCCTCTTCCTTAGAATGTTCAGCCCAGTAGAGTTTCTACTAGCAAACTCTAATCTTTCACATAAAAGTCCCTTTTTACTTAAATGTCACCTCCACTCCTTAAGTCTCCATCGTCAAGATGAATACATTTTTCTGTTCACTGAGTGTTTACCAGTGTTGGATACTGACCGCAGTCTATTACAGTTATCTCTTGTTTTGCTAGATCTCCCCTGGGAGCGAGGCAGTTCGTAGAAGATGTAGTCATCTCTGTATTCCCCAGAGTCCACCACATAGTAGGCTCTCAGCAAATATGTATTTAACAAAACTGAATCATCCTAATTCTCCCAACAACACTAGAGTAGGATAATGTAAGCATCCTCTTTGAGCTAATGTACTTCAGAACTCTACAAGCACAGGTTTCTATGACAACCAACCAGCCAGGAGAAGGCAAATGCTGTGATGCTTGCCGTGCTCGTGAAGCTCGCTGTCTGATTTCCATTAGGCTCCCTCTGGCTTCTCCAGCCCCCCTCCAGGGGGACCAGGATGAGTTTCCAATACTAATTTGCATATTGTTATTATTCAGCATCTGTTGCTCCTGTCCTTGCGTTTGCTATGGCTGGATTTCCTCCAGAGATAAGTAACAAGGGCATTAACTCAGGTGCCTCTTGAGCCCAGCTCAGTCATGACTAAAGGCAGAGTACTGCAAGCCAGACTCTCTGTGCTATTTCTAGTTGCTGCCCTCAGCAGAGCCTAGCAGTGGAGTGTTCAAATATAGTTAGACAAAAATGCAGGGGGGCTTCAAGGAATACACTCTGGCCTGCACTCTACTTGTCGGACGGGGACTGCAGCAGGAGTGTTTCTAGGCATAAGTGAGCTCTCTCTGTGCAGCATGATTTGGGGCTAGAGTACAGGAAGATCACCTCTTACACATTTGCAAACCCATCCCCTACTATAATAATGTTTAAATGCCCGTGTTTGTTTAACTAAGTCTTTAATTCAGTGAAGTGATAAACTTCAATGTAGCTCAATAGATTTGGGGTGGCAGTGCGTGCCCCTCCCTTCATTCCTGCCCACCTCCTTCCCCCAAATCTTACTGCTACGATCAAGTCCATGGGTCACTTTGAGAATGCATTCAACAAGACAGTGCAGAGGATTGATTTGGAGTCAGGAAACCTGGGGCTGGGGCTACAGCCACTGCTACTTGATGGTGGGCATGATGAAGTCCCTTCACCTCCCTGAGTGTCCCTGTCTTTCCCTCTCAGGTGGCAGGGAGATAACAACAGCTCCATGTGCCTCATTTTACAATTTGTCATGCTCTACACAAACACATAGATCGTGCATGTGGAGGGCCTATTGTATACTGAAAAATACTAAGCAGATGCTATGATGCATCAGTAAAAGTATAGAAATAAATAATTGAATGAATTCATATCTAAAAATAAAGAGGCTTTGTGATTTAAACGCCAAAGATACAGTTTCAGGAAGCTGGGTCGTTTTGTATGGTTTTACAAAACGCCTTACAGTTGAGTCAGGTAAGCTTTTAAAACAAATACCAGCTGCTAATGGGATTAGGTTTGTCTTCTAATTCCTTTTCTTCTTTTTAAAGAAACCCTTTGTAATACTGCCATCAAGTTCAAAGTTTCCATTTTAGTCACTATTTTAGGCAAAGGGATTCTGCTAAGATGTAAGACCTGCATGTTTAAGCATCATTAGGATTAAAATAAATGTTAACCGAATTTCAAATGAAAAAAAAAAAATAACCTAACTTGGGAGAGGGAAATCCTTATATGTAAAGCAGGGAAATCAGAAACCCAAAAGAAAATGGAAACACACTTGACTCTACAGACTTTTAATGGATAGCAAGTGTCAAAGTCAAGAGAAAAAAGTGACTAATGATAGAGTCCATTAATATAAAAAAACTAAAATGGAAATATGTCTACTTTCACTAGTAATCAGGGAAATGTACATGTGAAGATCAATTTTTAAAAACATAAAGCTAAAAATTTTAAATATCAATATGTTGATATATAATGCCCAGTGCTGGTGAGGGTCTGGGGAAATGATACTCTTTAGTCTTGTTGATGGAAGAAAGTATTTCATCTGAAGAAAATTAAGTAGCAAAATCTATTAAACTCTCTGGGTCAGAGACTCTGTGATACAACCCAGTAAAGGAGTAGTGGGGTCTGAGATACTACAGACTCAAGATCCAGAACACCTTAAGTGAAGTCATAGTGACCCAAGGGAAGAACCCAGAGAAGGCACAAACTTCCGAAATCATGGGAAAGAGGAATAATACTGGAGCAATGAATGCCCACAATACCACAACATCAGAACCTGATAAAACAGAAAATCAGAGATTTCTAGAAGATCAAGTCAGGAAAATAACTGTAGAAATAATAGAGGTGCTTCGAAAAGAACTCAGAGAGAGCCAAAAAGAGATAAAGGATGCAATTAATGAAGTAAAGGCCTCAATTCAAAGCATGAACAACCGATTAGACCACATGGAGAACAGAATCTCGCTCTTAGAAGATGATCATTCCAAAAATGAACGCATAGTTTCTAATCTAGAAAAAAATATCCAACAGCAGGAATCTGACATTGAAGAAATATGGGCCCATTTTAAGAGAGCTAACCTAAGAATAATTGGAATAGAGGAGGGAAAAGAAAGTGAAACCAAAGGGATCAACAATCTCTTCAAGGAAGTAATAGCAGAAAATTTTCCAAACATAGAGCAAGAGGTTGATACACAGGTCCAGGAAACTTATAGAACTCCCTTTAGACAGGATCGGAGAAGAGGATCCCCACGCCACATAATTGTCAAAATGACCAATGTGGAAGCCAAGCAGAGAATCTTAAAGGCAACAAAAACAAAGGGCCAAGTGACATTCAGAGGCAAACCAATTAGAATCACTCCAGACTTCCCAAACCAAGTCATGAGAGCCAGAAGGGCTTGGAGTAACATATTCCAAACTCTGAAAGAAAACAACTTCCAGCCAAAAATTTCCTACCCAGCCATACTTTCTATCAAATTAGATGGAGAAATAAGAAGCTTCCATGACAAACAGAAACTGAAGGAATTTATGTCTTCAAAACCAGCACTAGAGAAAATACTCAAAGAGATTAACTACAAAGAAGAAATAGGTAACACACACCAGAACCAGAGAAACAAGAGTTTCCATCCAACAGTCAACTAAGACTGGTTATCTGTGGAGATTCATTATTTATGTTAGTCTTTTACCTATCTCTAAATGGTATTGTTTGCCTTTATTGTTGTTAATTTTTAGGATTTCTAGTTGGAATATTAATATACCTTCAGATATAGCATTTGGAAATATTTTGTCCCATTCTATTAGTAACTTTTAACTCTGTTTACATTGTCTTTGGATATACAATATTTTTTTTTATTTTTTAGGGAGTTTGTATACTCTTCTGTTGCCTGTGCCATTGAAATCATATCCAAGAAATCACTGCCAATTTCAATGTTGTGAGGTTTTATGACCCAGATTTTCTTCTAAAAGTTTATAGTCTTAAGATTTATATTAGGTCTATTATCTATTTTGAGTTAATATTTGTATATGGGATTAGGTAAGGGTCCAATTTTATTCTTTTCCATGTAATTATTATTTTTCAACAATATTTAGTTAAAATATTATTATTTCTACCACCAAATGTTCATGGAAACCTTGTCAAAAATAACTTGATAATATAGGGAAGAATTTTTCTCTAGGCTTTTATTTAACTCCAATGGTTTATATATCTGCCTTTAGAATAGTACTACACTGTTTCAATTATTGTAGCTTTATATGGTTTGAAATCAGAAAATATATATCTTCTAGCTTTGTTCTTTTTAAAGATCGTTTTGGGTATATAGAGTCCATGTTCCATATTAGGATAGATTTTTTTCTGAAAAATAAATATATAAATATATGATAGTTTTACCTAAAAAAATAGAAAAAAATATTCTCTGGTAAGAAAGTAAAAAGAAATATTGAAATATTATCTTTAAGTCATCAAAAGCTTGGTATCAGACAAATTAAACTGTTATGTGAGATTTAAAAAAAAATCTATTAAACTCAAATTATGCTTATCCTCTGATCTAGCAACCTGGCTTTTGGTTCCTATGCTTGGAAAAAAATTGCAAACACTAATATAGAAGCACAGGTCTAAACTGTAGCTATGCTTAACTCAACATTATTTGTGTTTCCTCCCATTGAAAACGAGAGGAAAATAATCTTATTTTTTATAAACAAAAATTGGTTGAATTAATTATGATATTTCATGAAATATCATACCATTACTTTTAAACATAACTTACAATTATTTAATTACCTGGATTCTTGGATTCCCATTATATATACAATAAAATAAAAATGTTAGATTCAGATATTCAGATTAATGTGCATATTAGTAAGGTCTTTTTTTTTTTTTTTTTTTTTTGGCTGGCGCTAAGCATTGAACTCAGGGGCATTCTATCTCTGAGATACACCTCCAGCCCTATTTTTTTTTCCTTTGGAGACAGGGTCTTCCTAGGTTGCTGAGAGGCTCACTAAGTTGCTCAGGCTAGCTTTGAACCTGGGATCCTTCTGTTTCAGCCTCCCAAGTACTGGGATTATAGCCATGTTCCAACAAGCCCAGCTAAGATCCTATTTTAATTAAAAATTAATAAGAATCCAAACCTCCACATAACTTTGTATTATATAGATACCTAATAGAGTAAGAAGAGCAAACAAATTTGTTGGGCAAGGATGACATTATTAAGAAAATAAATACATGCACTGGGGATCTTGACAGTTGAATTTGTCTTTCAGCAGATTTTTCTACAATAGTTCTTGAGCCTTTACAATACACAACAACCACCTATTATGAAACTGTTAAGACGTGCAGATTTCTGTCATCACCCTGGATATTTTGACTTAATGGATCAAAAGACCAGGAATTTCAAGTAATTTTCTTGCTGAAACCCTGCCTTATAGACTTGAGAATCAAACCTAATTTTCCTACAATCCTTCCCCTAACTCCCACACAGGAATCTCTGTATTTGGATAGTGGGATGGTTCTAGAAGAAAGGGATACCTAAACTCTAAATGAAGAAGTAGACATTATAAAAAAAAATCTTGAGAGAAAGACTAAAATTTGTCAACATTTAGATAGGAAATGTGCAGAACAAATACAGTATATAAGTCAGGAAAAGTGATGCTGCCAAATCATTCTAGGAGACACAATGTCTTGACTAATCGGAATTATTTAGAGAGCCCAGCTCCCCATTCTCCTAGTACTACAGCGGGCATTACTCCACCACAGCTTTCTTTGCCACCTGCTCAGACACAGCCTCAGAGTCCTTCTAAACACAGTACTCAATGATGCCGTCAGGTGGTAATCAGAGTTTGCAAAGACATTTAAATCTACCTGGTGTGTGTGTGTGTGTGTGTGTGTGTGTGTGTGTGTGTGTGTCTGAGCTACACTCCTAATCCTTTTTATTTTAAAACAGGATCTCTCTAGATTGCTAAGTCTTGCTATGTTACTGAGGCTGATCTGAAATCTATGATCTAAGTACTGGGATTTCAGGCGCGTACCACTGCATGTAGCTCTGCCCACAATTCTAAAAGCCCTCTTCCCAAGATTCCACATTTTGGCAAACTTCCCCCCACCTTTTTTGCTTTGTTATGACCTATTTAACAATGTAACTCCTTATTTTCAGTGGAAACTCTACAGGCCTTCCTTCCTTCTTGGGCCAAAAGTTAAGTGGAATCCAGCTGTCACTTTAGCTCTTACCTGTCGCAAATCATATACACTTAGGACGATGGAGATAATGGTCAAGATGATGATAGCCACAGAATATTCTATGTAACCTTGAGACAGCCACAAAGTTAGGGTGAAGGCTTGGAACACATAGAATGGGTTTAAAACCTGTAGGTACAAAAACAGCACTGGAGTCACTTGAAGGGAGCTTAGTAGTAACCAAAGTGGTGACATTTTCTTATAGAATGCTCCATTTTTACAACATATAATAATCTTTAATACTTAATAATTTATTCGGCATTCTATTAATTTGAGTAGAATTTAAAGCACATAGAATGGATATGGTAGAGACACCATTATTATAAGTACTCAGAACCATGCTCACAGATTGGTAATTCTTCTTTATTTGAAATTTTCAAAAATATTTTATCAGTAACAAAATCCAAAAATTTGTCTTCTTAAACAGATTCACCCATAATGAAGGATAAATATGACTCAGTCTCTTTTTTTAAAAGAACTTGATTTTGAACAGTTGTATTAAAAGTTTATTTTTAGCTGAGTGTGGTGGCACAGGGCTATAATCCTAATTTGGGAGATTTAGACAAGAGGATCATAGGTTTGAGATAGTCTCAGCAGTATAATGGACCTTCAGCAACTCAGTGAGACTCTGCTTCAAAAAATAAATTAATAAGTAAATAAGGCCAGGCGTGGTGGCACACGCTTGTAATCCCCGCGTTTGGGAGGTTGAGATAGAAAGATCACGCAGGTTCAAAGCCAGCCTCGCTGGCTTAAGAGACCCTGTTTCCAAATAAAAAGATAAAAAATAGGTCTGGGAGTGTAGCCTGGAGGTAGAAGGGTTTCCAGGAACCCCAGTACCACCAATAAATAAAATTAATTAATTAATTAAGGAAGAAAAAGAGTGATAAAGAGAGAAAGACAGGAAGGAAGGAATGAAGGAAGGAAGGAAGGAAGGAAGGAAGGAAGGAAAGAAGGGGAAGGGAAGGAGGTTGGGTATATAGTTCCAAGGTATAATGCCCCAGGGTTCAATCCCAAGTATAAAAAAAAAGCTTATTTTTTACATAATCACATACTACAGAATTAATCAAGTTGTACAATTTTAATCAAAGATTCTTTTATCCATGTCATTTAAATATATCATGTTCTTCAATGTCAAAGGTTATGACTAAGTCCTCTGAAAATCAGTGTAATTAACATGGCCCTTCCCTTGAACAAGAAGAAATTTCTTCAGGTAAGGCTACAGTGAAAATCATGAACAGAAGCCCTTACCAGGTCCAAAGCTGCTCAACACTGCATGTATCTTTTTGGTCTCTCTGCAATACCTTCTAATTTTTATTCCCTCAACTTTCCATTTTGGTTCTATTGGCTCCACTTTTAGCAGTAAAGCAGAAAGACCAAATCTGAGGTGCTAGAGAAAGGCCACATGATGTACAGACACAATGAAAATTAAAGGGCTTACTGGAACAAAGTCAGGATTGTTTTCACAGGAACACCCCCTTTATGATTTTTACAAATTATATGAAATATTGGTTAAAACCAGTGGTTCTCTTTCTTGCCTCTACTTTCTACAATTCCCTAGTACATTAAATACAATTCTATGTTAGTCCTAAAAATGAGTTGACACCTGGATAATAAGTAAATAAGCTGTATCTTAGGGGTTTCTTAAGCTCTTGTATATATTTTGTGCACCGAAAAAGCTTTTGTTTCTTAATTCTTAATGTTTCTTGTTAGTTCCGTCTCAACTGCTTTACTTACAAATTACAGCTCTTATGTTTGTTTGGCATAAGCCCCTCTAGTTGTAGATTATGCCCTAGTGATAACGTGATTTGGAGTTTATAGCAATCCAATAGAAAATTGGTTAAATACTCCTTGTAGAAGAAATAGCACATCATAATTTGCCCCCTTATTCAATGTTCTTTTGAAATCAAATAGGAAGATAGTTTTCCTTGCTTTTTTTTTTTTAATACTAAAGACCTAGTAAATAAGGGCCAGGAAATACTTTCACCCCTTTCAAAACAGATCAGTTGACACCTGGGAGAAGCTTTGGCAATTTGAAAAAATGTACTTTGAGTAAAAAAGTTTAAAAGGAGCCTGCTTTTTGAGAGTTGGGAAAACTACGTATGTGTGTGGGGTGGAAATCAGTATATGAGAAATCTTCATCTCCATTTTTCCATGAACCTAAAACTACTCTAAAAAATAGAAAAATAATAGGGTGTTTTTGCTCTAGACACAAAACAATGGTGGATAAAAATGATTTTGATATTATAGAGCTATGACCATGCTCCAAAACTAATAACAATCTTCATAGGTTAGAAATAGACCCAAATCATGCAGCACTGGGTGGGGACTCACACCATCAGCCTAGTGAGTTATGGACAAGAACAAGACAGTGACAGCTAGTAGCTCAATTTGGGGCGATAGAAACAGAAAGTGCCCCACAAGGGGCTGGGGACAGAAAATGGGCTTATGGTAAAAAAAAACAGCGGTGGCAGTGGGCTACTTGTTCCAGTTAGAGATGGAAAAAGTCATAAGCAGAGATGGGTCCATCTGAGGGTAAAGCAGTAGAGAAGAAAGTCCATGGTACCGCATGAACTGTGCCTAGCCCCACACTGGCCGGGGTGTAAATACAACTGACTGTTGAGGGACAAATGCCCACATGCCCAGCACAGGCCTGGTTCTGAATGGGGCCCGTTGTGACCAGTCAGAGGGAAAAACAAAGCCATCAAAGCAGGGTAGTAAGCACAGGGAGAAAGGGGAAAATAGAAGGAAGAAGTATCGTGTTTAATGTGAGTTAACAAAAAGAAATACATTTTAAATAAAAGGAACATATTGTTTAAAAAAAAAACTACTAACTGGCACACACTTGTAATCCCCGCGCTTGGGAGGCAGAGACAGGAGGATCGCGCAGGTTCGAAGCCAGCCACGCTGGCGTAAGAGACCCTGTTTCAAAAATATAAAATAGATCTGGGAGTGTAGCCTGGAGGTAGAAGGGCTTCCAGGAACCCCAGTACCACCAAAAAAAAAAAAAACCAAAAAAAAAACAAAAAAAAACTACTAACAAAAGAAGTCACTTGATAAAATGAAAATAATAGAGCAATTTGGAAAAGACCAAAATAATACATTTCAAATCCTTAGAAATAATAGAAGTAATTACTTTGTCCCATGGTGTGAGCTTACTGTCTGTATGCCTCATCAAAAAATCCATATGTAGGCTCAGCATGGTGGCACAGGCTTACACTCCCAGTACTTGGGAGGCTGAGACAGGAGGATCGTAGACTTGTGGCCAGCCTCAGCTACTTAGTGAGGCCTTCTGAAATTTAGTGAGATTCTGTTTCAAAATAAAGGATAAAAATTAGGGCTGGGGATATAGCTCAGAGGTAGAATGCCCCTGGGTTCAACCCCCAGTGCCGAAAGGGGGAAAAATCATATGTTGAAGCTCTAACCCATAGGATAATGTTAATTGGAAGAAGGGCCTTTGGGGATTAACTAGGGTTACATAAAGCCATAAGAGCAGGGTTCCCATGATGGGATTAGTGTTCGTGCCAGAAGGAGAGACCAGATAGTTCTCTGTTTCTACCCTTAAGGACTCGCTGAGAAGGTGGTGTTGGCAGGCAAGAGGAGCTCTCACCAGGTACTGAACATGCAGACACTTTGTGCTTGGACTTTCCAGAATCCAAAACTGTGAGAAATTAATGTTTGCTCTGTAAGCCACCCACTCCATGCTATTTTGTTGTATAACTTGAGCTGACTGGGACACCTTTCCTCACCACCACCACCACCAACAACACTACCATTAAAATCAGAAGGAAAAACAAACAGGCGATTAGAAAACAGGAGTCTGTCTCACCCTGAGAAGAGATTTTAAAGTAGATTTGAACTTAAGTAGTTATTGAAAAGGTTCAATTAGAAATTCTGGAATTAAAAATATATACTTATTGAAATTAAAAAGAAAACCCTCAAAAGACAGGAAAATAATAGAGTCAAGGGAACAGTAACAAAAGAAGTAGCATAAAACACAGATTTTATTCACATTGAAGTCGTCACATGCTCTGATTCCTCTGAGTACCAAGAAGTCAGAAATAAGGGGCAGATATTATTTTTCTGTCCCAAAGAAAAGATCTAGTTACCTGTTTCACAAGCAGCTTCCATATGGGTTGGATTTCAACCTCAATGGCATTGGGTCCACACACTAATCTTCTGTAAGGAGATTGATCAACCATTAGTGTCACACCTATAACTCAGTGACAAGTGAGTACAGGCTAAGTGCCGACCACTTCTCTGCTCTCCAGGTATCTTTTCTTTCTTTCTTTTCTTCTTTCCTTCCTTCCTTCCTTCTTTCTTTCATTCATTCTTTTTTTTTTTTTTTTTTTGCATTACTGGGGATTGTTGTGAACCATCCTTTTTGTCTTACATTGCTATCTTCAGCCTCCGGGACAGGCCTTTAGAATGCAAACTGAAAACCTAGGAATGAATGAGCACTGGAAGATGACCGATGGTCTTCACCGTCCACATGCAGGCATTATGTACAAGGTGTACGTACAGTAGAAAACAGTATAAAAAGAAGCTCTCACATTCGTATAGCATTTCACAATTTACAAAACTCTTTAAAAAGTTTCATTTGATCCTCACAATAATCCAAACAAAAGGGTAATATCCCCCTTTTGCCAAAGGTGAAAAATTTGGTTGGTGTGGGTGCTAGGCCAAAGGTGCAGCCATCTAATACTAGTCATGGCACTATAGCTTTTAAGCAGAGATGGCAATACCAGAAACTGCGCTTGGCCTTTTATATGCATTACACTTGCTGTTCCCTCTACCTGGAACCAGTTGCCCCTACATCTTTGCATGGCTTACTCCCTAGTTCCATTTAGATCTCAGTTGAAATAGCACCACTTTATGGAGCTTTCCCAAACAATTCTATTTAAAATAGCTCCCCTGGAGCTGGAAGCAAGCATAGCTCGGTCTTAGAGCACTTGCCTAGCATGAGCTTTTTTTTTTCCTTCGATGTTTCTATGGAACCCAGAGCCTTGTTCATGCTAGCCAAGGGTTCTACCACTAAGCTAGAAAGCTACCCTAACTCTCAACTCAGAGTCTCTTTATCTTCATAACCTACCTTACTTTTTTTTTTAATGCAAATGCTTACCTGAATTTGAACCTCATATTTAACATGTTAATTAGTATGCAAATAATAGATTGCATCCTTCATTATAACATAAGCTTCTAGAGGACACTGATAGATCCTGAAGGCCTAAAACAGGGCCTAATACAATAATACACTAAATAATTATTTGTTAGGTGAATAATGGGTGGTTGAGAAAGGGGCGCATCTTAGTTTCCACATCTGTAAGTACATCTAATAAGATTTTTATCCGCGTCATAATGTGATACATATGTAAAGCATTTAGCTTGGGTACCTAGAATATGACAAAACTCCAATAAATGGTAGCTGTCTTTGAAGTCCAACTCTTTAACACACTTAACTGTATTTTTTCTCATTCAATAATACCTTCTTTTTTATTAATAGTGCTTACATCATTGAATTGTAACATGCATTTATGTTTTTATCTTCCAATTGCCTTAGACCTCTTTTAAAGGCAGGAGTGTAAGTTTTTTCATCTCTATTTTTCTAGCATCTAAGGACACAGTATCAGACCCCGAGGATGTTCCTGAAATGCTGAAATGAATTAATAAGAATAATTGTGACTCATATTTAGAATATTCTCTCCTGACAAGACTCAAAACCTAGACATATAACTAAGATAGCAGTCAGGCTGTGGAGGGCCAATTCAGAAAGCAAAGCCAAGGCCCACCCAGTGCTCTTTGGCTCTCCCTGTTTGCTGAGATGGTTTCTGAGATTACCATTAAAAGAAGAGCTCAGGGCCCAAGAGGATGGGGATGGGAGTGGGTTAATCCTTGCCTGTAGATAATCCTCTTTAGGGCTCATCTGGGCCATGTTTAAATCATGGCCTGGCATGCCCCTTATTGCTTTGTCTTTTCTGCTGTTTCTTGCCAAAAAATAGTGTGTTTAGGGAGCACATGCCCATCTTAATCTCAGCGCAAGCCAAGCAGAATTGTCAGGGATGTGGACCAATGGTTGAGCAACCAGAAGGAATATGAGGCTTGAAGCTGGGTCACATGGGGAAAGGTCCAAGATTATATTCCCTGACTAAAAATATGATGAGCTGGCAGGGAAATAAGGCCCTGGAATTCTTCCAGGTAGCTTCTCTGAATGATACAGCCAAACACAATTAAATAAGCTCGCCTGACATTCATAGTAATTTATCTAGGGAGCAGTTGCTGTGGAGGTAGAAGAAATTGAACAATATCACAGGAGGGAAGAGGAAACTTGTGAAGGGAATTTCTGTGCTAACCAGAGGTGGCACTTGGAAGACCACTGAGAATCTAACTCTGGGATATTAGTAAATCTGTTGGGATGTCTTAATTCTGAAACTGTAAATTGTGAAACCAATAGTAAATGACCTGGAGTACTTTCTATGGTGGCGCTTCATGCCCCTTTTTAATGTGCTTATTTTTCTTTCATTAATTTATGCGTTTTCACCAACAAATTTTTGCACCTGCATCATGTGGAGTGCTGATGCATTGTGGGCTCTGGTGGTAAAGACTAGAGTGGGCATCCCCAAGGAGAAAGGAAGAACATGTTAGAATTCATCAGCCCTGCTGGATGGGTGGAGATTTGAACATGGAACCTACTGGAACAATTCACTTCCTCTCTTCCTGGTGCCTTCTGGTAATTTCTCTTCAGGGTAAAAATAAGTACATCATCTGAGTTTCTTGCAGATCCCTCATCCTTTATTTCTTATATCGCACTGTTAGTTCTCCCCCCACTCCAGCATCCGGGATTGAACCTAGGGCCTGTGAGCTCTCTACCACCGAGCTACATTCTCATCTCTACCCTCTTGTTGTTGTTATTGTTTTTAATGCAAGAAAGCTCAAATTCATTTTGAAGATTAGCAGTTTATCACTCAACTAATACCTTAATCACTTTTAATATATATTTTTAAAAGCCTCAGTCTTATCTTAAGAAATAAAGGGAAAATATTTTACATTCTATGTACTCTCTTTTTGCCTCCATTTAGACATGCCTATAAAATAAAGTATGCCTATGTTTATAAGATTATCTCCCCTATTTTTTATATTTGAGAAACCATACTCTGTCTTGCTTATTAGATTGTCAAGTTCTTTATTGTGTGGACCAGATTTAAATTTAATTATGTATGATGTTTATTAAAGCTTGGCACTTGATAAATAAGGACAAGTTTGAGGTAGCTCTACTGATGGGGCTCTTTCCTGTGGAAATGGCTTCCTCGGCAGAGTGTAGCTACATTTGTCAGTGGGATTTCTTACATGCCCTACATCAATCCTTAAACATTTGCGCTTAGTGCTATTAAACCATTATGTTTTAAATGACTTTGAAAACTTTTCATATTTCTATGTATTAAGCATTACATCTGAAATTTTATATAATGATACAGTGTCTAAGGCATTTTGCAGTATTGTCCTAGTCTGGATATCTGGTTCATTTTTCATAATGTTCTGGAAAGGGAAAAACTTAAAAATAACAAATCAGTCATTCTTAGGCATTATTCATATGCAAACTATGGAAGTTGCTTGCTAAAAATAAAGTTTCTTCATTTTTCTACAGAATTATCAGAATTATGGGGGCAGAGCCCCCAAACCAATATTATAAATGCTATATTTTTTCTTGGCTTGAGAATTGGGGTTTCTGGATGCCTGCAAAGAAGATTAGGCAGGTAATGTCCCTACAGTGACTGAGACATGAAGTAGAATACTCAGATTCTGGGGGAGACTTGCAATGGTTTCCTGCCAGATACCCTTGGATTGGCTCTTTCAAATACTGTTGAAGGAAGAAAGGGCTCTATATCTCTGCGGGTCGATCGTGTGTACAAAGCCAGGCATGTGCATGCCTAATTATCCCAGTACTTGGGAGGTTGAGACAGGAGGATCAGAGGTTTGAGGCTAGCCTCAGTAATGTAGCAAGGCTCTCATCAACCTAGACTGTTTCAAAACAAAACAAAAATAAATAAAAAGGGTTAGGGGTGTAGCTGAGAGGTAGAATGCACCTACATTCAATTCCTAGTAACACACACACACACACACACACACACACACACACACACACACACGTGTACAAGTATTTCCTAATCTATGTGCATCTATAGGTACCAATCTCACGATTGTGCCACTATCCTTGTCTCTCTTTGTCCCTAGTCAGTGAATGTCTCTTGGACATTGACTGAGTCTTTCTCTTCAGATGGCTGGCTTCTTGCAAAGTGCCTGGCGTATTAGCAGTTAATAAAAGAATGGATGCATTTGTTTATTCATTTATCCTACAGATCTCTACTGAGTGCCTGTTATGGGTCAGGAGCTGTTCTAGGTGCTGGGGACACCGCTGTGAATATGTAGCTACCAGGACAGACAAAATTCTCACCTCTAGGGTTGTTTGCCCATTGTAAAATGCAATTTTAGCACTGCCTTTTTGGATCTCACAAAATCTGGAGGATTCAGAAGCTGAAATGTAGCCAGGTGTGGTGGCATACACTTGTAATCCCAGTGTTTAGGAGGCTGAGACAGGAGGATTGCACAGGTTCGAAGCCGGCATCAGCTACTGAGTGAGGCTCTCAGCAACTTAGTGAGACCCTGTTATCAAATAAAGTATAAAATAGGTTTGGGAGTATAGCCCAGAGGTAGAAAAGCTCCTGGGTTCCACCCCTGGTACCACCAAAAAAAAAAAAAAAAAAGCTGAAATGTATGAAATGACTCAAAATTTTTTGAAGAAGGAATAAAAACAGCAATGCAAAAAGACCACTCTGTAAACCTGAGTAAAAAGATGAAACCTTATTTGATTGCATTGCTCCTTACTCTTTTTTTCTAATAAGTTTTCTTTTCTTGTTTTGTTTTTGGTATCAAGGATTAAACTCAAGAGCATTCTACCTCTAAGATATACCTCCAAACCTTTTTACTTTTTTTTTTTTTTGGTGATACTGGGGTTCCTGGAAGCCCTTCTACCTCCGGGCTACACTCCCAGACCTATTTTATACTTTTTATTTGGAAACAGGGTCTCTTAAGCCAGTGCGGCTGACTTCGAACCTGCGCGATCCTCCTGTCTCCGCCTCCCAAGCGCGGGGATTACAAGCGTGTGCCACTATGCCCGCCCCCAAACCTTTTTACTTTTTAAAAATTTTGAAACACAATCTCACTAAATTGCTGAGGTTAGCCTGGAACTTTTGATCCTCTCGTCTCAGCCTCCCAAGTACGGGGATTACAGGCATGCCCCCACTGCATCCAGCTTTGAGTAAGTTTTTTCAAGGGAACAATTGAGAGTATTTCTCTGATGCCAGTAAATGAATGAGGATTATATGAAGTCTGTGAAGCCTTAGCTTGTAGTGCACCGATGGTAAACCATCCAATACTGCATTTTTTTATGGAAAAATCAGCTTTCGCTCAGGGAGTCCTGCACATCTCACCTGATCTCCTGCTCGTCACCGTTCAGACCTGATCCAAATGTGTGATGGATGTCATGGCAGGAGTTGCTGTCTTCCAGAAGCCTAGGATGTGTTCAGGATAGGAATCACACTTCAGTTCATGGCACTTAACAAGACTGGTTTCCTCCCTGCACCCTGATATAGTGCTGAGAAAAATTGTACTTACCCAACTTTCTGAAACCGCTTCTCCAAGTAATCCCAAACATACCTGATCTTCTGCACTTGGATGCATCGCAGCTGCAATCATAAATGTGAAGAAACAGGTATCATGTATGAGAAAGAGGACCATCAAAAGGGAATTGTCCGATAGGAGTTCTCACGTGAGTCTCACGTTCTTTGATACATAGCTGTCATTCCCAAAGTTATATTTAAGACTCTCAACAGACATTTATTTTATTGCCTCTCTCTGCAAACATGTTATCACAGCGCACTCTCAGAGTCTCTTACTTTTAATTCCGGCTTCATCACGGCCTGGTTTATGACAGAATGGCGGTCAGCAACCAGGGGTTCCTCTGGCTTTTTGCTTATAGGAAACTGGAGCGTGGACAAGTCGAGACAGAGCACCTGCTTCCTCATATATCTTTGAAACTCATCCTAAAAAAAGTCAATCCAGCCCATGAAATTCTCAAGAGTGATTCAATAAGGTCTTCAATTAACCAGTTACCTACTGTGCGCTAACGGCTGGCGGTTCCCAAAGTTTAAATAAAACCTTCTCCTTAACAAAAGCAGCAGCACTATTTAAGAAGTTACAGAAATGCAGACTCTGACCCTACATCAGAACTACTGCTGGTGGGGCCAGCTGCCTTCGCCACAGTGAGCTCCTCCAGAGGACTTAGATTTGCACACAAATTTGAGAATCAATGAGGGAAAGGAGAAAATACTTTTCAGGAAGGCTTTATGTCTAGAAAATGGTTTCTAGCTATTTTTTAATGCCATATTGATGTTTACAAAAACCTCATGTCCTCCAAAATACTATGTGTGCATATGGGCATGTGTGTGGTACTGGGATTGAGCCCAGGTGCATTCTACCGCTGATCTACACCTACAGTCCTATTTTACTTTTTATTTTGAAACAGCATCTCCCTAAGTTGCTGAGGGCCTAGCTAAGCTGGCCTGGGACCTGCAATTCTCCTTCTTAGCCTCCCAAGTACTAGAATTACAGGCATGCGCCACCGTACTTGGCTTCAAAAATATATTTTTTAGGAAGTGGATGTTTGTTCCCATATTACGGTGTCTGAGAGTTGTGACACTGGCAGCCACTATGACTCGGTGGCCAAGAGCACTGCCCGCCAGCCTGAGGTGCCAGAAACTCCCCCAAGCTAAAGTAAAGGAACCATCCCCGGGCTCAAAAAGAGACAGCACACCAACTCAGAGACACGCCTGCCATCTCCTTTTATATCCAGGGAAACTCTTTAAATAGAAAAGAAATGATGGTTAGTCATTGGAGAGACCACAGACACCATACATGGCTTTTCTTTTCTTTTTAAAATTGACACATAGTTTAATTGCACATATATTTGGGGTGCAGTGTGACATTTCAATTCATACATACAGCATGGTGTAATGATCAAATCAGGGTAATTGGCCTATCCATCACCTCAGACATTTATCATTGCTTTGTGTTGGGAATATTTAAAATCCTCTCTACCTGCTATTTTGAAAGTCAAGTAATCGTTGTCAACCATGTTCTTTACCATGCTATAGAACCTTTGAAATTGTGGCTTTATCCAGGCGCACCCCTGTCCTCATCACCCACTCTTCTCTTCATCCCTCCCTCCCCACCCCTGTCCAAGGTTCTGGTGACCACTATTTCATTCTCTGCTTCTATAAGATCAACATTTTCGCTCCCACATATGGTGAGAGGGTGCAGTATTCATATTTCTGTAGTGATCGCGGCGTTTAAAATATGTAACAGAAGAGCACGTACTGTTGTCCGCAGCAAAACAGTGTCTGCTTCTTGCAAGGAGCATGGGATGCAGCTGGCCCGCACCCTCCACTCAGGTCTCCAGTAGAACACCAATGGCAGGATGCCACCCGTCAGCACGGAAGCGACCAGGCACAGGGCCCTCCGCAAAGGCTGGGTGTGGTAACCAAACACCTCCTGGCCAATAAATGAAAAATCACTTTTCAGTTTTCATGTGAACATATTACCGTGTTTCGAAAGATACACTTTAGACACCGAGGTATTGGTTGGGAGACAAATCTGGCGTTAGCTGGTTGAATCAGGTTGACTGCTCGCAGCTGTCATTTGATATAATAGGAAAAAGGATTCCTTTTACTCTGCTGCCATGTGAAATTAACCCTCAGACAGGAGGAGCAAGGAAGGAGCACACTTAGTTCTTGCCATGTATTAAGAAGTCTCAGGTGTTTATAAAATATCTCATGTTTTGAACCCAATTTGTTTTCTTTAAGTATAGGGTACTTAAAAATTGTTGATATGAGTTTATTGACAGAAGATATCATCACCAAATGATGACATCTAGTTTTATCCACATTCAGATTTGTTTGACTGAAAAAAAAAACATGACTGAATATAACCAAAAGTATGAATAGAGGTATCATTTTCTAAATCCATATAATAAAATTGTTTCACAGCATTTAAAAAAATTTAAACTAAATTTTTAGGGAATTTTGAAGACCCTGAGGGATGCTGATTATAAATGACTCCTTTTAGATTCTGATTTTTTTTTTTTTTTGCTATGACTCTGAACTCTCATGTCTATCTCCTAGAGCTGTGGTATCAAGAAAATAGGTTTTTGCAGAGTTTCTATAGCACTGTTGATGGCAGAACCTTTTGAATTTTATGCCAGTTTAGATCAGGCCATTGTATAACAAAGCATTTGGCTTAGTTCTTTGGAAAAGTTTTCATCTTTGGTATAGTCGTATTCATTAACTTTTCCCAATAACGCTGAAGTAGATGAAAAGTATAATAACAGTTGTTGAAAGTAATCCTTAAACACAGTGGGAAGGTCACACACATGCTTAAGAAATAAAAAAATAAGCTTGTCCCTGCTCTGACTGACATCAGCTGTGAGACTCGAGGTGACTCGTTTCACCTTGAAGGAATCCAAATTCAATCCTCTATACAACCATGGGAAACACATACCTTACAGAATATTTGTGCTCAAATTAAATAACGTCTGCTTCACTGCTCTGTAATTGTGAGAGTTTCTTTCCACTAATAATAATATCACTCACCTGGGAAAAGTGCTCATTAAATTTTGTGATATAGTCACTTTATTTTGAGATTATATTATTATTTACGAAAAGGTTTGATTTAATTTAGAAACATTGTTCACCTTTTCTTTTTTTTTTTTTTTTTTTTTTTGGTGGTTCTGGGGTTCCTGGAAACCCTTCTACCTCCGGGCTACACTCCCAGACACCTATTTTTTTTATATTTTTATTTGGAAATAGGGTCTCTTAAGCCAGCGAGGCTGGCTTCGAACCTGCGCGATCCTCCTGTCTCCGTCTCCCAAGCGCGGGGATTACAAGCGTGCACCACCACGCCCAGCTCACCTTGCTTTTAAGAATATTTTCAATTGCAACACTTCCTTCTCTTCCTATATTCCTCTGTTTCAATAAACTTTAACTTGATTTTTCATATATGCCAGGTCAGATATTGTGTGATAAATAACATATTTTTTGAGTTGTTTGCAAGGGGCTGTGGTCAAAGTCCAACTATGTACAAAAGCAGAAAAGTTTGGAATTTTAATCCTGCTTGTAGCTGAAATAAGATCATTCATAAAGAACATTCTCTTGCTGTTTATTTACACACAGCACTGGCACTAGTAATCATAATTCTGGTGCCCCTTCAGTTCTCTTCCATATAACTTTTTTTAATTAGAAAAGGAATTCACAGTGCTAGCAAAACTGCAATGAAATCACTATAGCTACATATTGCTAATAACCTTGAGCACTGGAATAATGCTTTAGGGAAAGCAAAGTTACAAGTTATATTAAGAATTATAAAGACATCTCTCCCCCTTGAATCAATAACTCCTCACTTGGAAATATACCCTAATGAAATCTTATGTAAAGGAAAAGTGATAGATGTGAGATGTTCATCACAGCCTCATCTGTAATAGCAGAATTATCAGGAGAATGAAATGAAGCATCTAAACAAAGGCTACAATAGAGACGGCGGAACAAAATGTGTGATGTTCCTGCAGAAGTGACGGACTTTGTATGAGTGCACTCAAGGAAGGAAGGATGGACAGAGTGAATGGAAGACAAATGGCATCATATGACCCACTATGGCACCAATGATGTTAAATGTAGGTGATCTTAATACTATGACCAAAAGCAAGGAGCGCTAGGAAGAATAGTAAGGGACATTTTAAATATAAGCGGACAGAAAGGAAAAATAGACCCTATAAACATTAACAAATTGAAGCAGTGTATAATATCAGATGAAATGATATTTTCAAGGATATTTAAGGAAAGAAATGTTATAAGAGAAAAATATATTTCATAAGCTAAGTAGTAAATTTAACAGGAAGTCATAATTCTAAATTTTTGCGTACCTAAAAACACAATCTCGAAATTTAAAGCAAAATTGATAAAATTTAAGTTTACTCTCAGCATTGGAGATTTTAACACATATCTCTTAGTAATTGATAAAATAAACAGATAAAAAAATATTGGTAAGTATATAGAGAGTTTAGCCAGGCATGGTGGCGCACGCTTGTAATCCCAGCATTCGGGAGGCTGAGACTGGAGGATAGACGGTTCGCAGACAGCCTCAGCTACTTAGTGAGGCCCTGCGCAACTTAGTGAGACCCTTTTTCAAAATAAAGAATAAAAAAAGGGCAGAGGGTGTAGCCCTGAGGTAGAGTGCCCCTGGGTCTGTCCCTAGACCAGAAAAAGAAAAAAAAGAATATAGAGAGTTTGAGAAACTTCATTAGCTAAGTTAACCTGATGGGAAAATAAAGAAAATTATAGTCAATGACTGCAAAAATTCAATTTTAAAAATACATATAAAATATATACCTAAACTGACCATATTCTTGGACATGTGCTGACACAATTGAACTAGAAATCACCAACAGAATGAGAACTGAAAAATGTCCAAATGTTTGAAAATTAAAAAACATTTCTAAATAACGCATGCAAGTTCAATAAGAAATTACAGCAGACATTTAGAAATATTTTGAACTGACTAAAAATAAAAATTAAGAAATCAAGTTGGTGTGGTGGCACATTCCTGTAATCCCAGTACTTGGGTGACTAAAATAGGAGATTGTAGGTTTGAGGCCAGGCTCAGTTACTTAATGAGACTTTGTTTTAGAGGTAGAATGCCCCCTGGGAAAGGAGAGAGAGAGAGAGAGAGAGAGAGAGAGAGAGAGAGAGAGAGAGAGAGAGAGAGAGAGAGAAAGGAAGGAGGGAGGGAAGGAAGGAAGGAAGGGGGAGAGAAGGAAAGAAAGAGAGAGGGAGGAAGGAAGTGGAGAGGGAGAAGAGGAGGAGGAGGGTGAGGGACAGGGGAGAAGATGAGGGGAATTAAAGCATGTAGGATACAATTCAAACAATGCTAACAATGCTTGGACTGGGAATTTATGGCTTTAAGTTCATATATTAGAAAAGAAAGCGTGAAATCAATAAAGTTTCTAACTCAATATGTTATAGAAAAAATAGCAAGATAAATCCCCCAAAAAATGTAAGAAAAGGAATTATGAAGAGGAGTGAGGAAACGAATAAAATAGAAAGTAGATATAAAATAGAAAAACTCAACAAAGCCAAGTTGGTACTCTGAGGAGATTTTTTTTTTCTCTAGTACTGGGGATGGAACCCAGGGGCATTCTACCTCCGAGCCACACCCCCAGTCCTATTTTTTATTCTTTATTTTGAAACAGGGTCTCACTGAGTTGCAAAGGGCCTCACTAAGTAGCTGAGGCTGGCCGCGAACCATGATCCTCCTGTCTCAGCCTCCCAAATGCTGGGATTGCAAGTGTGTGCCACCACGCTCGGCTCCTGAGGAGATTTTTTAATGGACAAGCTAATACACATGTCTGAATATTTTTATAATTATTAGAGAAAATTAATATGCAATTATAAACCTTCTTGCAAAGAAATCTTTAAGCCCAGATGGCCTGTGAGTCCTTTCAGATATTTCAGGTAGAAGTGACACTTTCTTTGTGCCAAGTCCTTCACAAGTATGGGAGCTTTCCTAACTTGTTTTTACAAGGCTAGCATACCTAGATACCAAAACCTAATAAATATGTCACAAGGAGGATAATTACAGGCTATGATTTGTTATTATTATAGAGAAAATACTCCTAAAATATATTATCTGCCTAAATCATTGATACAGTAAAGAGTAATGCATTATTACTAAATGATATTTGTTTCAGGGATGCAATGATTGGAAAATTGGTGTATTTTGCCTTAATATTCAAGAAGAAAATCAGAAGGTCACCTCAATAAATACGGAGGAAAAAAACCATAAAATTCAACAAACACATTACATGATGAAAAATCAGCAAATTAAGACTCGATGGAACACATCCTTCAGCTGACATCATGTGTACTGATGAAATAGTGAACATCCTTCCCTCCCACCCCGCCTAGGTCACGAACAAAAGAAGACTGTTAACAATTACCAAGAATATTTATCAATGTAGTACTGGAAGTCTTAACTAGTACAAGGAGACAAAAAAAAAAGAGATAAAGATATAACAACTAGATTATTTCAACAAGAAGCAAAACTCAGTCAATAATGTAGTTGTATATATTTAAAATCAAAAAGGGCAAACAAATTTTAACAGTCAAAAAGTGAATTTATTAAGATTGCTGGTCAATACAGAAAACTCAACTGTATTTGTATATACTAATAACCAATAACTGAAAAATAATTACTACTTTTAATATCATCAAGAAATTGTCTTGTAATAAATTTAACAGTTTTACAAGAGCTTTAAATTTAAAAATGTATATTATTACTGAGAAGTAATAAATGGAGAGAGATATTAAGTATGGGAATTAGACACTAACAGTCCCATGCTACATCAGACTTTTTTTTTTGTATGTGGTAATTGATGAGCCAATTCTAAGATTGGTGTGGAAATGCAAAGGACCCAGGATAGTCAAGGCAATAATATAAAAAGAACAAACATGGAGGACTAACACCACCAGAGTTGAAGATTACTACAAAGCCCCCGGAATTAGGAAAACAGGGTACACACAATATAGATAAAAAGGGCAACTAAACAAGAGTGTCTAGAAGGAGACTAAACATGACCACATCATAGACACCAAAGGAACCACTAAACCTGTGGGGGTAGGATGCTTTGCTCAATAATCAGTGCTGCTGGAGAAAACTGAACAGGCACAGAAGATGAGTTTACCTCTCATTTATGTGTTATACCATGCACAAAAATTTGAGGTGGCATATTATGTAAATATGAAAATAGAAACAATAAATCATCTGAAAGAAAACAGAAATTCTTGAACTTCAAATAGACAAATATTTCTTGAACAAGAAACAAAAAAATTGGCTTCAGTGCAACTAAAGCCTTCTGTTCATCAAAAATATCTCTAAAAAAGATTTTAGTTCTTATATGTTATATATATTAGTTATATATGTAGGGAAGTATTTGGAATATATAAAAACTTACTACAAACCAATTAAAATGAATAAAAACAATAAAAATGGGTAAAAAATAAACTTGAATAGGTACTTTACCAAAGAGGATTTCCAAAGAGACTATAATGCCTAAGAGGCTGCTCAATATTATGTCATTAAGAAAATACAGCCGGGCATGGTGGTGCACGATTGTAATCCCCGGGCTTGGGAGGCGGAGACAGGAGGATCACGCAGGTTTGAAGCCAGCCTCGCTGACTTAAGAGACCCTGTTTCCAAATAAAAATATAAAATAGATCTGGGAGTGTAGAAGGGCTTCCAGGAACCCCAGTACCACCAAAAAGAAGAAGAAGGAAGAAGAAGAAGAAGAAGAAGAAGAAGAAGAAGAAGAAGAAGAAGAAGAAGAAGAGGAGGAGGAGGAGGAGGAGGAGGAGGAGGAGGAGGAGGAGGAGGAGGAGGAGGAGGAGGAGAATACAAAGTAGAGCTGGATATGGTGGAACAAGCCAGTAATCCCAGTCTAGGGAGGCTGAAATGGGAGGATCACATGTTCAAGGCCAATATGTGTCCAGTACCTTAGTAAAACCCTGTTTCATAATTTAAAAAAATAAATAGAAAGGGCTGAAGGTGTAGTTCAGAAGTAGAATGCCCCTTGGTTCAATTCCTAGTACCACTGGAAGGAAGGAAAGAAGGAAGGGAGGGAGGAAAGAAGACAAGATGCATTATGGAGTAACCTTTCAGAGATTCTCAGTCTTATTGGCTTACCACATGGCCTTTACACACACACACACACACACACACACACACACACACACACACACACACATTACTCAGCCCTCATCTTGCTTCCACTGCTCACTCATGCTCTCTCTCTCTCTCCTGGGGATTGAATCCAGAGGCATTCTACCTTTGAGTCCTATTTGATTTTATTTTTATTACAAAACAGGGTCTCGCTAAGTTGCTGAGGGTCTTGCTAAATTGTTGAGGCTAGCCTCAAACTTAAGATCTTCCTGACTCAGTCTCCCAAGTCCTGGGATTATAGGCACGCGCCACCATGTCTGGCTGCCCTAATTTAAGTTTCTCCAATTGTACCTAGACTACTATGGCCTCCCCCAAACCTGAATAAGTCCAACTTTCCCCCACTAGGGGGCAGTATCGCCTACTTTGTGAATCTATGGAAGACACTCCTAAAAAGGAACAAAGTTGGGGGCTTTGCACAACAGTATTAGAGGATTTATTTTAAATTTATACAATGATACAATGACTTTATGATACAATCACAGGACATCTAAAATTAAAAACTATGGATATATCAAGCGGTGGTAAATGTGTGGAACAACTAAAGCTCTCGTGTTGGTGATGAAGGATAAACTGGTGGGAACATTTTGAAAAACTGTATTGCTAAAGAAGTGAATACTGTACTCTAAAATTTCTCTTTCTTTCTTTCTTTCTTTCTTTCTTTCTTTCTTTCTTTCTTTCTTTCTGCATTACTGGGGATGGAACCCAGGGCATTCTACCTCCGAGCTACACATCCAGCCGTATTTTTTATTCTATATTTTGAAACAGGGTCTCACTGAGTTGCAAAGGGCCTCACTAAATAGCGGAGGCTGTGCGTGAACCTTGATCCTCCTGTCTCAGCCTCCCGAATGCTGGGATTACAAGCGTGTGCCACCACGCCTGTCTAGTCTTAGATTTCTATACAAGAGAAATGAATGTGTATGGTCTCCCCCAAATTTGTACAGTCATATTCAGATCAACTGTATTCATAAAGTCCCAAACTGGAAATAAACTAAAGGTCCATTGACAGGAGAAAGATAAAATAAATTTTGTTTTCATCACAACGTCAGGCTACAAAGCAATTTTTATAAAACATGTCTCTGATACACATGCCAGCACAGATGAATTTCACAGCTATTATACTGAGCAAATGAAGTTCCATATAGCAATACAGAATTTTACTTATATGTAGTTTAAAAATGAACAGACATGATTAATGATAGAAGATATGGAACCCATCCTAAAATTACTGCACTTTATTGACACCACTGTATTTATTATACATGTCCATAAAAAGTAAAAGAGAAAGACAAAGTGGAGTGAGTTTGTTTATAAAACATTCTGTTCCAAGCAGATGGAAAAAATATGCCATTTTATTTATTTATTTATTTATTTATTTATTTATTTATTTGTTGTACTGGAGATGGAACCCAGGGGCTTTCTACCTCTGGGCTACACTTCCAGACCTATTTTATACTTTATTTGGAAACAGGGTCTCACTAAGTTGCTGAGAGCCTCACTCAGTAGCTGAGGCTGGCTTCGAACCTGTGCCATCCTCCTCACGCTCTCAAGTACTGGGATTACAAGCGTGCGCCACCATGCCAAGCTTACTTCAGTTATTTTAATGAGGATAAATTGAAAAAGAAAAAAAGTGAGTAAAACTTGAAAACTTACATATGTAGAAACTAGAAAAAAAAGAGAGAGAAAAGACCTGATAAAAATTAGGAAAGAGACAGTAGAGTAGTGGAAGGGGATTAAACAGCGAGAAGGGAAGGTTTCTGGAAGAATGTCATTTGCACATGTAAATGAATCACTGTCAGTCTCACTGCCGAATACAATGACAACACACCAATAAAATTGTTTAAAAAGAAAAACAAAAGAAAAATTTAAAAAACTTGAGGAATGATAAAAGAATAATTAACTAATGGGGGGAAAAAAGAAGGATCAAAGAAGAGATCCCCAATGGGAAATGGGAGGTTTGATGCTTTGAGAAGACCAAGGCTGCCCTTGGGTGTGAAGGTTTAGCTGCCTCCATCAGAGTGAAGGTAAAATCACATTGCTAGATAAGGGGTTTCTATGAAAGATTCTTCTTATTGATGGAGACATATCATTATTAAAATGTCAAATTTTTTATTTGTAGAAAAGGAAAAAAAGAGGGAGGAGTAATAAAAGAGAGGGACACAGAGAAGACAATGAAAGAGACAAAAAAGAAAGAAAGGGTGGAAGGGAGAGAGCAGCTCATAAATGTCAAAATTACTTTATGAAATGTGTCTTCCTTGAGCAAAGATGAATAGAAGCAATGTTTTTGTTTCCTTGATAAATCGGCCTCATAAACCTTGGTAAAACTTCCTTTTAAATCATTTCTGTTTTCCCTGAGGTCTGAGGCTGGATGTGGAACTTGAGACTGTCTAAAGAACTATGGCTTCATCTACAATTCTTTTAAACAAATGCTCTCAATTAGACTGCTAATGTTTGTGCGATTCGGGTTTATTGAAATGTGGTTTCCATTTGACCAATTAACTTCAAATGTAATTTATTTTTTAATGATTATTCTTCTGATGTAGTCAGAGCCGCTCAGATTTCTTCTAAATATTTATAACTCCCCCAATAAAGTCCATTAAGAAATATAGGGGAGGGAGGGAGAATATTTTTTGTCATAATAAGAAATAAAGAGAATCCAGAGAGGGTGTAAACGTAAAGATATGGGGAATAGCCCAGTGAGCCAAACCCATTATACTTGGTTCCATGCAGTAAAGTAAGTTTTGTCAACTACTGCCCACGGACCTCAGGATTTAAATTTGCCAAGTCTCTGTTTCTATCTCTGTGTTCAGGAGAATATCAATAGCACACACCTAGAACAGTAGTTGTGCTGATTAAAGGACGGGTATAAGGTATTGAGCAACAAGGATGCTCGATGAGAACAGGTGGTTTTAAAATAGTGTGAGTCAACGAACAGAGGTTTCAGTTGCAATATACGAGGTCAAGGTTGCCAACAGAAACTCCTGTGTTCCAGGAGGCCAAGGAACCAGATGTGCCACCCATTCCTTGAGCCAGAGGCACAGAGGGTGGCACATAGATTTGATGTTTTTTTTTCTCTCCAAGGATCAGTATTACTTCACTTTGGTTTGCTCGTTTCCAAACTAGAATTTTGTATTCCAGATGTGGAAAAGTTCCACATCCCAGGCAGTGTCCTTTAAGCCTATGATACAAAGGAATAAGACTGGATTGGGAATGACAATAGTGTATACATGTGCTTTTGGACAGAGTTGCTGTCTAATGGCACAGCTTAGAGCCAAGGTCCCCAAACGGGTCTGATGGCTCAGCCTCTCCTCTTTGTACCCCATCCCACTACTTTCTGGAGACTCTTACTTCTCTTCCCTGCTCGCCACTTGCCAACGATTAAAATATGCTGAAATTTAGATTTCTCATGTGAAAATTGTGGCTGGTTATACAATGTAACAGAAGTAGTTGAGTACAGCAGCTAAAGCTGGGGAACTGGCAATTCAAACCATTACCTCCAAGATTTAACCAGATATGTCACTTTGGGTCCATCCATGTTCCTCCTTTGGATACCTCAATTTTATCCTCCATAAATGGGTATAATAACAATAACTATCTTCTAGGGTTGCTCTGAAAAACTAGTAAGATAATGCATATAAAGCATTTAGCATAGTTCCAGAAACATTTTAAGCTCTTGGTATGTGTTAATGTCATCTTGGGTAATACTCCATGCAGCAAAACTTCAATAAATTAAAAGCAGTTAGCTGGGCGTGGTGGCGCACGCTTGTAATCCCCACGCTCGGGAGGCGGAGACAGGAGGATCGCGCTGGTTCGGAGCCAGCCTCCCTGGCTTAAGAGACCCTGTTTCCACATAAAAAAGTTAAAAAAATAGGTCTGGGAGTGTAGCCCATGGGAGTGTAGCCCGGAGGTAGAAGGGCTTCCAGGAACCCCAGTACCACCAAAAAGAAAAAGAAAATTAAAAAGCAGTTAGTACCTTTAGATTCAGGGTGAAACGATCTGACTACATCCAGGAGGCAATAATATCTCTAAAAGTGATGGGTCCAATAGCTGAAATGGAGTTTTTACTTTTCCCAAAATACATGAGTTGTCAAAATCGAAGTCAAGTAGAGGCACCAAAGCAAACTGCTCACCTTGGTAGTATGTGAACCGGGGAGGTCTTTAGGATAAACACAAAATAAATTCAAAGACTAGGTAAGTGTGGTAATTATATGCACGAATACACACACACACACACACACACACACACACACACACACACACACACAAGCACACATTATTACATTCCTTCTTCACCCATAAAAGAGGAAAGTAATGCAATAGAGCATTCTACTTCTGATGCTTATGCAAAATGATCTTGTTTATGTTACTTAATTGATCCTAGGTTTCTTCAGATAAGATGGGTATCCAAGTGATTACCTCACAGAAATTATTTTACTTTATATCTTTTTGAGCCAGATGTGGTGGCACATGCCTATAATACCAGTACTTGGAAGGTTTAGACAGAAGTATCACAGGTTTATAGCCAGCCTCAACAACTTAAGAAGACTCTGTTTCAAAATAAAACATAAAATAGGGCTGAAGCTAAGGCTCGGAAGTAAAATGCTCCTGGGTTCAATCCTCAGTAGCACAAAATAATAATAATAATAATAATAATAATAATAATAATAATAATAAGCTCATAGCAATTAAATGAGAATCTACATGAAGTGCTACAAAAAGCACTTTTTAGGTTATTTCTTTTTCTTTATTTTCTTATAGTTAGCTCTTATACTTGCCATCAGAGAAGGAACTATGATTGGCCAAATTCATCAGAAGGAAGAATTACAGGGTAAAGCTTTATCTAAACATATTTTATTTCCCAAACTCTCTTTTGGTAGAATCATCTTAGTCTTGATAAACTATTCCCTGGGACCATTAGCCATAGCTAAATTTTCATCATATCAGGATCACTAGCATTTATGCAAGACTGATCTTATAAACAAGGTATTTTTTAGTTTTTGTAAATCCTTTTTTTAAAAAAAAATATTTATTTATTTATTTTGTGTGGTACTGGGGTTCCTGGAAACCCTTCTACCTCCGGGTTACACTCCCAGACCTATTTTTATATTTTTATTTGGAAACAGGGTCTCCTAAGCCAGAGCGCTGGCTTTGAACCTGCGCGATCCTCCATCTCTGCCTCCCAAGCGTGGGGATTACAAGCGTGCGCGACCACGCCCGGCTTTTGTAAATCCTTTTAATCTTGTGGTTTTTGTTCGTGTGGTTGGCCATTTAAAATATTTGCTACACACCCACCACTACACCTACGGTACTATGTAATTCTAATTCTTTAAAATGGATACTTTACAGTTTGTGACACTTTCACTTAATCTTAAAATTCTTATGGCACAAAGTCACAGATGTATTTACTTAG
The DNA here is from genome assembly GCF_963383645.1 of Muscardinus avellanarius. NCBI lineage: Eukaryota > Metazoa > Chordata > Mammalia > Rodentia > Gliridae > Muscardinus > Muscardinus avellanarius. The sequence goes on along the minus strand of NC_137790.1, from coordinate 79,979,087 downwards.
TCAAGGCATAGCAAAAACAGCTCTCATTATTGCCATTGCCTTTTGTAAACTGTAATGCCGGTTGTGTTTTCTTGCTGTTTTTTGTGTTGTTTTTCTTTTGCTGTGATCCCCTGGGTTTTTCTATGGGAAAAATGTTCCCAAGAGTCTTAGAACAAGTTAGCTTTTTTTGTGCAGGCTTCAAACTTGTAGGCGGCCCTTGAATCACAGTCAAAGAGATAATATTTCTGTATCTTATGAAGCTAGAATTCATTATGTTTTATCTTCTTTGTCTTTTTTTAAGCAACAATTGCACTACGAGTTTCTATTTATTATTAACAATCTACCCTTTGTTTCCTCTATCTGGACATGCCAAAGTGTATTCCTTTGTGTGTTAGATGGGAGGATATTCTCAAAACTCTGCACTCTTATCTCTACTTCTACCAACACACCAAGGTTCTTCTCTAATAAAAGGATAATATTGTCCTCATTAATAGATCACATTAGTACAACCAGTGTTTCTCAACCTTCTATTACTGGTCTGGCCACATGTAGCAATTTGCACTGGTTGTCACTGAACACCATTGTGTGTGATGACTTCACACATTATAGCCTTCCTTCCTGCCGTGGAGTGCTTTCTGAGTAGGGACAAGATGTCTTGAATCACTTTCCTTAAGTCTACATTTGGCAAGAAGGACAAATCTTTCTTGAACATTAGGCCTCATTCAATCCTCACAATAGTCCAACTGGGTGGACTTTATTACTTATTAAAATAAGTATTGTTATTAATGTTTACAAATCATTATTATTACTTGGAGATCAAAGAACCTGAATCCTGCACATGTTCAAAAATATTAAACAGTTCAACCTATTATATTTCCCCCTTTCACTTTCTTCCTGGAGTAGAAAAGACCCTTCACTCTCTCTCTCTCTTTATGGATCAAAACCCAAGGCTAAAGAGATGAACACGTTATTACTCTCAGTTGTGAGCATTCTCTTAACTTCAGGTGCACTACTGTAACAAAAGTGCTAACATACGGATTTCCTGCGAGGTCAAGTGCAACTAAGGTCCCTTGTTTGGTGAAGCTAATATCAAGAGAGCTGGGACAATTTTTTGACCCAGAATTTGCCCTGTCAAGGGCATGGGACAACATGGTATTGAAAGGTCTGAGCCTCTGCTCCGCAGGGGGCGGGGCCGGAAGCTAGGAGGCAGAGCTCCGTGATTCCCAGAGGAGACCACTCCTCTCTATTTAAGGTAGCCACTGCTACCTCACAGACAGAAGCCTGGCACAGGCACACACGCAGAGAGACAGGCGCTCTGTCCCGTGGGATCCCTCCCCCGCAGGAGCGGGAACCAATAAAGGCATGCATATCATTTATATAGGACTCCTGCGTGTATCTGCGCCGATGGGACCTGCCGCATCTTCTTTCAATCAACTATGTGCTGTGAAAGGTCATTCATTAAGTAAGAGCACTGGCAATCAAGAGGGGTCTCAAAGATTATTTGGTTCAAATTCCTTGCTAAATTTAAAAAAAAAATCTGGACACTATTCTTGGCAGCTGAACATCTATTTTTTGCTCACAGTGGGCTTTTCAGTACCTTCTTGGGCAGTACATTCCCTGGTTGATCAGCCGTGATGGTGTATTTGTTGGTTTTCTATAACTGCAAAGCAAACTAAGCTGCTTAAAACAACAGGAGATTATTATCACATGATCTAGGGTTAGGAAAAGTCAAGCTAGCCGGGTCCTCAGCTCAGCGTTTCACAAGATGGAAATAAGGTATCACCTGGACTCTGTTTCTTCTCCCTTTTGATCAACTCAGCTGAGTACCTTTTGATTACATCTGTAAAAATCCCTTTTGCTATAGGACATATCTTAACCATAGGAGTTACAGCCGATCGTCTTTCAAGCTCACAGGGTTGTTGGCAGGATTTAGAGCCTGCAGCTTCAGGACTGAGGCCCTCATTCTGTTTCTAGTTGTCATCTGGAAGCTACTCTCAGTGCTCAGAGACCACTCAGAGTTCCTTATCACAATGCACCTTCCTCCTTCAAAAGAGCAACGGATATCTTTTTTTTGCATCAAATCCTTCTCATGCTTTGAACTTCTCTAACTTTCAAAAAAGCCCAGTCCCTTGAAAGAGCTCATCTGATTATTCAGGCCCATTCAGTCTTTGTTTTCATGAACTCAGCTGTGACTTTTGATTACAATTGTACAACCCCTTTTGCTATATGACATAGCATAATCACAGGAGGTACAAACGGTCATCTTTCCAGGTTCTGCTCACACCCAATTGGAGGAGGTTATACAAACGCAAAGATCTTAGCAGAGGTGATCTTTCCATCACCATGGTTAGGAAGTTCTTCCATAAAGAAATTAAGTTAAGATGGCACCTGCCAACCTCAATTTTGTTCTGTGCACCAGCCTCTCAACTTTTGAGAGACAATCACCAACATCCTTCATTTGGGAACTTCTGCCAATTTTTTAAAAACAGTTCTGATGTGAAACATGCAGACCTCCCTCCAAAGACGCTATAATATTTGGAATTTATCTGAAAGTATGAGCTTCAGAATTAAATATAATTTTCTGGAGTTTTCTTTAAAAGTATACACTATAGCAGAACTATTTTTGTTTCTTCTATTCTGCGAGACAGATTTCTATTAAGACATTCCAGGATTACGCTTTTATAGCTACAACACACTGGCAACTAAAATTCACCCATAATCAAGTCAAGCACTCCAATTACTTTTCATGCACGCTACCAAGCCCAAGTCACTGATAAACTCACCTTGCATTTAAATAATAATGTAAAACAAAAACTCAGTGGCAGGGCCTGTTTGTACTGCATCTTGCCAATTTGTCTCCCACAGTTCAGCCTAGAGAAATGTTTAAATCTTGATTCTGTCACCTCCATTGTTCTCTCTCCCTCACAGCTAGGTGTCAGTTGAAGATTGATAAGCTTGCCTTCTCCCAGTTGTTAAATGTTGCTGGGAGACAGGAAGAAAAAATTAGGGCTGGCTTTTCCACTTCAATTTTCACTTTTCAATATTAATCCTTTGAGGGGTTACTGTTCTTATAGATCTTGCTGGGAGGAAGTGAAAGCCCCCCCCCTTTTTTTTTAAATAAGGAGCTGAGCATAGTGGCACACACTTGCAATCCCAGTACTTTGGAGGCTGAGACAGGAGGATCCCGGGTTAGTGCCCAGCCTCAGCTACTTACTGAGGCCCTCTGCAACGTAGTGAGACCCTGTTTCAAGACAAAGAATTAAAAAATAGGGCTGGGGGTGTAGCTCAGATGTAGAATGTCTTTGGGTTCAATCCCCAGTATCACAAAAACAGAAAGAAAGAAAAGAAGGAATATATAACATTTTGGCAATAATCCAAGCTGGGTATAGTGGCACATACTTATAATCCTAGCTTGTGAGGCTGAGGCAGGAGGATTGCAGGTTTAGAAGAAGCGTCAGCAACTTAGTGAGGTTCTTAGCAACTTACCAAGAACTTGTTTCAGAATAATAAATAAATAAATAAATAAATAAAGGCTGAGGATGTATCTCAGAAATAGAATGTTCCTGGGTTTAATACCCTGTAAAACACAAACACAAACACAAACACACACACACACACACACACACACACACACACACACACACCAATAATAATGGTAATAATAATATAGATGTTTTAAATTTTCTGATTTTTCTCACTGATTCTTTATATATTTGCTTTTATTATTCTCAGCAATTATCATTCTCTAAATTTTAGTAAAAATATGTTCAATATATACATACATTATATACATAGAGAGACATAAAACAGTGCCTGCATTTTTCCAATTTGCATATCATAAATGCAATATAAATTAACACTTACTTTTCACAGCACTTTTTGTATTTTGCACATGGCTCTCACAAGATTTGTGAATGAAGAGAGTAAGTGATACAGTTTTTTTTAATCTTTAAAAATTTGTTATTATTATGGAGATAAATTACATAATATGAGGAGATAAGGTAAAGCATAATCTCAGGATCATCAAAACCCTTTTTTTGGAGAATATTTCTTTTTTAATTTAATCTTAATTTTTTTATTGGTGCACTGTATTCATACATCATAATGGGATATAAACTTGTGTAGACATACATACACACATCTCCCAGTTAGCCCCTACCCAATCCCCACCCTATTCCCTCCCTACTACTCCTTCCCATGCTTGGCTTAGTGGTTAACATCTAATATTATAGCAATTTATCCAAAATTAACAATGATAATCTCACATAACAGATTCATTTGTCTGATATCAAACTTTTGATCACTTAGAGATAACATTTTAGTATTTCTTTTTGCTTTCTTTCTTACCAGAGGATATTTTTTTCTTTTTTTATAAGGTAAAACTATTGTACACTTTTTTTTTCAGAAAAAAATCTATCCTAACATGAAATATGAACTCTAAATACCAAAAACAATCTTGAAAAAGAACAAAGCTAGAAGATGTACACTTTCTGATTTCAAACCTTATAGAGCTACAATAATTGAAACAGTATAGTACTGCTATAAAGGCAGATATATAAACCAGTGGAGTAAAATAAAAAGCCTAGAAATAAATTCTTCCATATATGGTCAAGTTATTTTTGACAAGGTTTCCAAGAACATTTGGTGAAAGAAATAATAATCTTTTCACTAAATATTGTTGAAAAATAATAATTACCTGAAAAAGAATAAGATTGGACCCTTACCTAACACCATATGCAAATATTAACTCAAAATAGATAAAAGACCTAAATGTAAATCTTAAGACTATAAACTTTTATAAGAACACCTGGGTCATAACACTTCACAATATTGAAATTGGCAGTGATTTCTTGGATATGATTTCAAAGGCACAGGCAACAAAAGAATAAACAAACTTCCTAAAAAATAAAAAAAAATTGTACATCCAAAGACAAAGTAAACAGAGTTAGAAGTTACTGATAGAATGGGATAAAATATTTCCAAATCCTATATCTGAAGGTATTTTAATATTCCAAATAGAAATTCTAAAAATTAGCAACAATAAAAGCAAACAATACAATTTAGAAATACAATTTAGAAATAGGTAAAAGACTGAAATAAATAATGAATCTCCAAAGATTTTAACCTATAAACACATGAATATAGTCTTTGCTTAGTTGTCTGCTGGATGGAAAATCTTGTTTCTCTGGTTCTGGTTTGTATTACCTATTTCTTCTTTTTAGTTAACCTCTTTGAGTATTTTCTCTAGCGCTGGTTTTGAAGACATAAATTCCTTCAGTTTCTGTTTGTCATGGAAGCTTCTTATTTCCTCATCTAATTTGATAGATAGTTTTGCTGGGTAGGAAATTTTTGGCTGGAAGTTGTTTTCTTTCAAAATTTGGAATATGTTACTCCAAGCCCTTCTGGCTTTCATGACTTGGTTTGGGAAGTCTGGAGTAATTCTAATTGGTTTGCCTCTGAATGTCACTTGGCCTTTTGTTTTTGTTCCCTTTAAGATTCTCTGCTTGGCTTCCACATTGGTCATTTTGACAATTAAGTGGCGTGGGGATCCTCTTCTCTGATCCTGTCTAAAGGGAGTTCGATAAGTTTCCTGGACCTGTGTATCGACCTCTTGCTCTATGTTTGGAAATTTTTCTGGTATTATTTATTTGAAGAGATTATTGATCCCTTTGGTTTCACCTTCTTTTCCCTCCTCTATTTGAATTATTCTTAGGTTAAAATGGGCCCATTCTTCTTCAATGTCAGATTCCTGCTGTCTGATTTTTTTTTCTAAGTTAGAAATTATGCATTTGTTTTTGGAGTGATCCTCTTCTAGGAGCAAGATACTATTCTCCATGTGATCTAATCAATTGTTTATACTTTGAATTGAGGCCTTTACCTCAATGATTGCTTCTTTTATTTCTTTTAGACTCTCTCTAAATTCTTTTCGAAGGTCCTGTATTATTTCTACAGTTATATTCCTGATTTGAGCTTCTGGAGATCTCTGAATTTCTGTGTTATCAGGTTCTGATAATATGGGATTGTAGGCATTCACTGCCCTATTGTTGTCCTCTTTCCCATGATTTCAGAATTTTGTGCCTTCCCTGGGTCACTATGACTTCACTTAGGGTGCTCTGTATCTCGAGTCTGTTGTAATCTCAGCCGCCACTACTCCTTTACTGGGTTGTATCACAAAGTCTCATACCCAGGAAGTTAATCGAGGCTGCGTGAGACTGTGGGGGTGCCAGGCTGGGTGTTTTCCCATGGGGAGCTGCCACTAGGGTGTGGTATCTCTGCCACTGCTACTCCTTCACTGGATTGGACTGTGAAATCTCAGACCCAAGGAGATTATCAAAGCTATGCAAGTCCCTGGGAGTGCAGTACAGGGATTTTCTCCTTTAGGGGCCGCAATTACATTCACGGTGATTGTGTGCACAGATCTGGAGCTGTGGTGGGGCGCGATGAACTCGCTGTTGCTGCTGGCAATATGGCGCCGCTGTCACGCCCTTGGCCGTGAGGCTGGCTTTGCTGGCAATATGGCACTGCTGCCACACCCTCGGCTGTGAGGCTGGCATATTTCTTTTCTGGTTTTGAGCTCCGTTCTGAGTCCCTGGAAGGTGTGATGAGCTTGGCTATTGGGAGTTTTAGACATTCATTGCGCTGAAAGAACTGCTGAATTACACCTGAATGTTCCGCAGCTGCTCACTTCAGCTCCTTGCTTACCTTTCCTCTCTGGAGCCTGGTGCTTTGAGGGAAGATGGCACTGGCGCAGCTCTGCTGCCACATTGCAGGCTTTATTTCTGTCTCTGGTTGTTCTTCTAGTCTTTTTTTTCTGTCCCTTGTGTTTACATTTTTTTATTTCTCTGCTGATGGTGTTTTCTGGTATGAAAAGCGCTGATTTTGTGGCAACAGAGATCGAGTTTTAGCAGGACTCGTAAATGCTGCTTTTCTTGGTCACCACCATCCCAGAAATCCAGTGGTACAGTTTTTAACCAGTAAGGTCCATATATGTTTACATAACTGTGTGGTTAGCAGCCGAGCCTTGACTGAAGTCTACATCTGCCGTATTAGTGTTCAAGGATCCCCTACTCTTTGGCAGAAGAAAATCACCATAAAGTGAAATGCTCCCGTTACTCCTGCATCCTCCATACCAAACAGCTTTTCCTTTCGAGGGCTGCTCCCATTTGGAATGCTGACATACAGGCCGTAGGTAGAGGGGGAGGCACAGAGGAAATGGTCAGGCTTCACAACTGATATGAGTGAAGGACCACTCAGGCTGGGCTGAGGCCAGAATCCTCAGCAAGTAACTGCAGCCAGTAAGTGTAGCCAAAAGGACCCTGGAGCAGAGGCTGACATGCACAGTGTGCCTGACTGAGAACAGATAGACTGCTCCCCGCCCCCAAAGGATAACAATGATTAAACAATGCCTCACATTCATTGAGAACATCCTAACCTTTCCTGTGGAGGTGCCATGGAACTGGGAACAGTAGTCAGGAGAGAATCTATGTGTGCATAAGTACACACACTCATGCATGCATTCATGAACACAGAGGAAAAATTACACGGATCCATAAGCATGAAATTATAGTGCACTGGAATGACCTCCTTAGGGTTTCACATAAAACTATAACGTATTCAAGACTGAGAATCCCTGTGTCACCTGCCAACATTTTTCACCTAGCATTCTCAAGCCTAAGTGATAAGGAAAAAAAGACTTTTCTATGATGCCTCTTAATACTGTTCTGCAGAAGATACATTTGGAAAAACTACATTGCTTTATTTAGTCCTTAACACAACTCCAAAGAGTAGGATTACTCTCCCCACTTTACAAGGGACTCAAGTTAGAGAACTGCCCAACAGAACCAGATCCAAACCCAGCTCAGCCTGAGGCCAAATGCCAGCCATCAGCTGTGCCACTCTCTGAAGGCCCCAGGCTCCTTGAAGACTGTGTGGTGAGGGGTTCCCTGGGCTGTGAGCAAAGTACTGGGTCCTGAGAGGACCTCATGAGCAGAGGATAAAAGTGCCCAGGAAAAACCCTGGGCAGGAACATTTCTAGGGGAAGGGAAGGCAAAGTAAGACGAACCTATTAGACCTGCCTTGTAGCAAGAAGTGGGCAGGAGCAAGTTGGGGAGGTCGTTCGAGGTCTGGAAAGCGGGAGTGTCGACCCAGCTGTTGTGCAGATGTGATGATGTACTGCTTGTTGAGAGTACCCAGCCTCCTCACCCTACTTGCACCCCGCCTTGCCCAAGAGTAAGCCTTGGCTGCTGCCCACCCCCTTTGGAGGACTTAGGGCCTGTGACCAAGAGACAGGAATGATAACAGAGGTAACTCTCAGCCAGTGAAATGCTTTATGCCTATGCTGAGCTCAGCAGAATAACCAAGACTGCACTTGAATAATTCACAAACCTTCCCCATCCGCTTAAGTTCTGCCCAGGTGTTTGAAAGAATTTGTTATTTGTTCCAACAGTAGAAGTAGAACGCAAGTAGAAGTCAGATCAGGCCATGAAGAATCTTCCAGAATGTAAGAGCAAGAGGGGTAACACTGTAAGAATCACACACTGGGAGCTCCCTAGGGTGGGCACTAGCCACGTTCAGGCTTACCTTGACCTACTGATTGATTTTTTTTATTCATTTTCAAAGTTAATGATCAGGCTATTTGACATTAAAGTACAAATTTTCCATTTTCTCTAGACGTACAGATGTGATGACACTGGGCTGCCGACTTGCAGGACAGCAATCTCTGGGACCCTAAGTTGTAGCTTCCTTTTTTGCCTGTGCACCTAGGTTCCCCAATTCCCACCAGGCCCACCTGACCTATAGGGTTACCTGATTTGGCTTAAATAGGATTTGCTGCTGCACTCTGCCCAAGAGTAAGATTTGTGAACAAGAAATCCATCCCTCCTCCCCTTCCCCAGAAAACCTGGACAGGGTGAGGTAAACAAAGCATAGACCCAATGAGAGGCTTTTGGTGGACACCGCTAAAAGTGTTTGATCACCCGCTCAAAAAAGAAAAAAATTGCAGCGCCTGGCCAATTGTTGAGTCCTTTGATACCCATGCCCTCCCCATGATCAAGATAATTAAAATACTGAGTTCTCAGCTCTATAAACACAACACCTAGTAAAGAAGAATAACTGAGCAACCTAAACTTTGCATGAATTCTCATCTTCTTGTTCAAAATGCCTGGGACCTGACACAGAGCCGTTCAGCAGCAAACACAGGTGAATGGATTTCATTCTTTCAATCCCTTCAGTTTGAAGATTTTATTTATTTATTTTTATTTATTTACTTATTTATTTTGGTGGTACTGGGGTTCCTGGAAGCCCTTCTACCTCCAGGCTACACTCCCAGACCAATTTAATACTTTTTTATTTTTGGAAACAGGGTCTCTTAAGCCAGCGGGACTGGCTTAGAACCAGCACGATCAAGCGAGGATTATAAGCGTGTGCCACCACGCCCGGTGTCAGTTTGAAGATTTTAAAACACTGTGGTCCATCAAGTTCAGAGTAATACAATAATGCACAAACATCGTCCACAGCAGTAACTCTAAATCTCCTGCAGGCACGTTACAGAAGCAAAGAGTCAAATGGAATTAATTTTTATAATAGATTATATTCCGTCCAACCTATCTCAAGTATTGTCATTTCAGTGTGTGACAATATGAAAATTACCAGTAGGATATTTACTTTTTTTTTTTTTCGGTACTAGGGATAGAACTCAGGGGCATTCTACCTCAAAGCTACACCAACATCCCTATTTTATTTCTTTATTTTGAAACAGGGTCTCACTGAGTAGAGGGCCTCACTAAGTAGCTGAGGCTGTCTGCAAACCATGATCCTCTTATCTCAGCCTCCCAAATGCTGGGATTACAAGCTTGTGTCACCACACCCAGCTGGATATTTAGTATCACCTACTAAGTTCTTCAAGGTCTGGCATATATTCTATGCATGTAGCACATTTCAATTTAAACCACTTACTTTTCTAGTACTCGAGAACCACAGGTGGCTAATGAATACCTTATTGGATAGCACCATTGTAGGTAGATATATCACTTTTTTCCTTAGATGAACAAATGAGGGGAGAGAGAGAGAGAGAGAGAGAGAGAGAGAGAGAGAGAGAGAGAGAGAGAGAGAGAGAGAGAGAGAGAGAGAGAGAGATTTCCCATAGCTCTCACAGAGAACTGGAAAATCCAGACAGGAAACTGACACCCTTCTGATATATGAGCCACTGCCCTGAGCACGTCAGCCCGGTGTGGTGCGTCTTCCTTCCCTCCCCTCCCTTGCCTCCCTCTCTTGTTCCAATCCCCTAACTGGGGCACCTAGACAGAAATGAGACAGCCTGGGGTATAAGAGCTGAGGAGTGGGCTGGATTCAAAGCCTGTCCCCTTGCAGTCTAATGACCTTGGGCAAGCTGCCTAACCTCCCGGTTTCAAATTTCTATCCTATGAAATAGGATTAGTTCTTTCATTTCTGGGTTTGGAGGATTAAATACAAAACATAAATGTAAACTCCTCAGCAACAAATAGACACTGTAAGAATTTTTAAGTTTTTAATGATTATTGTTCAAGATTTATACATGTTTGATAAAAGGGGCAGTAGACAAGAAAAATTGGAGATGTGAGAGATTTGGTTTTGTTTTAATATGCGCCCAAATCCCTGGATGTACATTGCTTCTTCTTTAGCACTTGGTGCTTAAAACCTTCTTTGGTTTTAGTAAAAAGCTTGACTTCAGCTCAAAGCACCCTTAGCCCAGTTTATGCAGACGGACCAAAAGCAAAAGCAAAAGAAAACAAAGCATTTCGGTTCTCACTAGAGTTCCTCTACTGACATCCACTGACACTGTGGCCCAAGTGAAAAAGGAGAGACACCTTAACAGGCACCACGTGAGAGAATGTACCCCAAGGAAAGTTCCCTCCACTGTGAGATGGCTGAAGGAGCTTCCTGTGGCCCACACACAGGAGGACCGACTGAATTTCACCATCCAGGAGACGCAGGTTTCTCAGCCCCTACAGATTCCCCCGCAACAAAATGGTGCCTTACAGCTCTGATGGGGCCTTATCAGACTTAAACCTTGCCAGGTCCTAGAATCAGCACCATCGATCCTGCTTACGGGCTCTCCTTAGCTGAACAGTCACCCTGCCATAGCCCTGGGAGCTTTGAGGAAACTCATAAAAGCAAGGGGAGACTCACCAGTTCATTCTCCTCTCCTTGGTTGAGCAGAGCCCGATGGTCCTGCTTACCGTTTCCCTCCATCTGAAGCAGACCCGGCTCAGTCCTTGGGGAAACGTCAAAACCACCTAGGCTTCTGTGAACTCAGTTACTACTTGTCATTGCTGTTCTCAGGTGCTTATAAAATCTATTGGCACACACCTTGCCTATTATACCAACCAAGGAAGGAGAGGAAATCCTCTCCTCAGCTATGGGATTGGTCTGGTAACCTGTCTGCTTGATGTGTGGTTTTTCTTCCTACTGTTTATTTACTGGGTTAGAATTGAGTGCCTCCAGACGTAAAGAGTGATGGGGGAAAGAGTTATTAAACTGGAAAGATAAATAATTTCACATGCTTTCCAGAAACATCTTAGCTGATGAATGGGCCACTTTGTTAAAAAGCCTGAGACAAAACCAGTAAGAGATGTATTAAAAGCCCTGTGAACTTGAGAGACTTAGTGAACACACTGGGAATGGTAATGAGAATTGAAGAAGGAAGGTTAGCTCCTGAGTGGGGAATGTAGGAATCATTCTGGAATCAAACAAATCTGAGTTCTAACCCCTGCTACACTGATGACCCTTCTCGATATATTGCCTAAAATCTAAATTTTAGATTTCTAGTATGTAAGATGTCAACAATACAAGATTGATATAAAGATATAAGATGATATGTGTAAAACACCAACTGGAACACTCAATAAGAAATGAGTCATCATCATCATTAACATCGTAATCACAGTACTAGGTAAGAGGAGCTTTTTAAAAAGCTTTTTAAAGCTATCACAATAATTTGATTCCTTTCATTATCATTTTACAGTTTATAAAGTTTTTAATTTAATTAAGTATATAGAAGAAAGAGGAGTTAGAAAAGCTAATGTTAAGGATATAACTCAAATTTCCTTGCCTGTACAATCACTGGTTATTTTCACACACACACACACACACACACACACACACAGAGAGAGAGAGAGAGAGAGAGAGAGAGAGAGAGAGAGAGAGAGAGAGAGAGAGAACTGATTCATTCAGGAGTTAATTTGTTCATGACAAAAAAAAAACTTTGTCAGTTTATCTTCTATTGAGTCTAGTCTACTGAATGAAACCCTTGCCATTCTGGCCATGGGAGAACATTTGCTAGGAGAGAACACTATTAGAGATGAATCCCAACTGTTTCCATTAGCTAAAATGATCAGCAGCTGCCTTCAGCGGCACAAGTGTCTGTCCTGATGTTCAGGATATGTCAAAGCATTTCCCAACCCAGGGAGGTACAGCCGAGGAGAATAAACAACTGTGGCTTTCCATACCAGCAAGACTACTAAGGTGCAATGCTGAAGAAACTCTGGGCCTTTCCACACAACTCCTCCTTCTTGTTAATTCATTTAGAAAAAGCATCTAAGATGGCAGACCAGTGTTAGGATGAAGAGGGACAGAAATGGAATAGAGAATAATCCTGCCCTTGGTGAGTTCAGAGTCTAGCAAGGACACAAAAAAAGACAAACGTGACCCAGCTACAGGGGGAATAATGAGGTGGGCTGGAAGGTACAGTGAGAGAAGGGTCTAGAGGAGGAATAGAAGAACAAAAGACCTCAGAGTCTAGCAGAACAATGGACTAACAAGGGTGACTCATTTGGGCGTTCCTTCATCTGCTGGGAGTCACAGAGAATCTTGAGTATCTGATGAAAAGTATAGTTTTCTTCTCCCAGGAATGATACACATGTATGCACATGTATAAAAGTGTGCTTATGTTAGATTTTATTTACCCCTCATTTTATTGTGCTTCAATAATTTGTTGAAAAATATGCACTAACTACTACTTTTTTGTGGTACTAGAGATTGAACCCAGGGACATTGTACCTCCAAGCTATACCAATCCTATTTTTATTCTTTATTTTGAAATGGTCTCATTAAGTTGCAGAGGGCCTCACTAAGTAACTGAGGCTGACTGTGAACCTGTGATCCTCCTGTCTAAGCCTCCCAAATGCTGGGATTACAAGCATGTGCCACCACGCCCACGCTGAATACTACTTTCTATCAGGCAATGCCTACAGTGGTAGCGCAGGCAGTGGCCAGTGCAGATGACAGTCACATGCAGTTGACATTTCCTCAGGGAGGACTGATGGTCAAAACAAGTAAATAATCCCAGGTTGGATAGTAATACTGCCATGGAGAAGCTCCAGTGAGGAGTATGAACAGGCAGTGCTGCTGACAGTGGAGAATGAGGAGATGCAGGGCAAGGGTAGGTGGAACTGCATTTTAAATAAAGTGGTCAGAGAAAGTACTGCAGAAACCTAAACAGTGAAGGGCACATTCAAAGAGCTTTGTCCACTTGGCAATCTGGGCAAAGAGGGCTTCAAATAAATGAAATACCAAGGGTCAAAACCCAAATAAAAGAAATACCAAGAGTCAAAATCCTGAATTTGGAAATCAGGAAGGAAGTCAGTGTACCTAAAGGTGGTGCTCACAAGGAGCAAAGTCATAGGGTTCAAGGTAGTGAGGTCACAGTGTGGACCTAGCTTACTTGTAACTCAAAGACCTCCCTCATCCATATGGGGTGTGTGTGTGTGTGTGTGTGTGTGTGTGTGTGTGTGTTACTAGAAATTGAACCCAGGGTCATTCAACCTCTGAGCTATTCCTCCAGCCTTTTTTTGTTGTTGATGATGTTGTACTGGGGTTCCTGGAAACCCTTTACCTCTGGGTTACACTCCCAGACCTATTTTTAGTCTTTTTATTTGGAAACAGGGTCTCTTAAGCCAGTGCGGCTGGCTTCAAACCTGTGCAATCCTCCTGTCTCTGCCTCCCAAGCACGGGGATTACAAGCGTGTGCCACCAGGCCCAGCTTCCCCCAGCACGTTTAATTGTTCATTTTGAAGCAGGGTCTTGCTAAATTGCTAAGGCTGGTTTCAAGCTGTGATCCTATTGTCTCAGCCTCCCAAGCACTGAGATTACAGCTGTGCACTGCCATGCCTGGCTTATATGACACATTTTTAAAATTGTGAAATAAAATGAATACTAGCAATGACTAGAAAATAAACATATACAGTGAAATTATTTTTATTAAATTTTGAATGTATAATTATGTCAGTCAAAAAGTTTTTTAAAGGCCCCGGGCCGGAATGCGCATAGCAGGCCAGACCCCTGGAGAAACTGGGCCCAGTACCCTGGATCCCGGGCGGGGGTCATGCGGGGCATGCCAACCGGGGCCCGGGTCGTGGGACTCTCCGGGCTGGAACATGCATAGCACCCCAGACCTCTGGAGAAGCTGGGCACAGTAAGACGCTGGGTCCCAGGCGGGGGTTGCGCGGGGCACGCAAGCCGGGGCCCGGGTCGCGGGACTCTGGGCCCTAGGCCAAACCGTGCATAGCATGCCAAACCCCTGGAGAAACCGGACCCAGTACCCTGGGTCCTGGGCGGGGGTCGCGCAGGGCACACAAGCTGGGGCTCAGGTTGCGGGACTCTGGGCCCCGGGCCGGAATGCACATAGCATGCCAGACCCCTGGAGAAACCAGGCCCAGTATCCTGGGTCCCGGGTGGGGGTCGCATGGGGCACGCAAACCGGGGCCCGGGTCACGGGACTCTGGGCCCTGGGCAAAACCACGTGTAGCACGCCAGACCTCTGGAGAAACCAGGCCCAGTACCCTGGGTCCCGGGCTGGGGTCGCGTGGAACATGCCAGCCGGTACCCTGGTCGTGGGACCCTGGGCCCCAGGCAGAGTAGTGTGGAGCACTCTGGACCCATGGGGAAACCGACCGGGTCACAGTGCTACTGAGTGCCTGATCCCACTGCCTCCTCAAACCACATATACTGTCTTCTCTTATTAAAAAAAAAAAGGAAAAGAAAAAGAAAAATATCAAAGAGGAGTTAAGAAAGCTGTTGCAAATGTCAGGACACTGGAGATGCAGACAAAACATATCTAAATGCACTGGAACTTATGGAAAAATTCCCTGTGAAGGAGGACTGCTGTTTCTCTATATTGTTAAGAATCTTGGACATCACCTGTAAGGAGAGTTTAGCAGAGAACAAGGAGAAAGGCGGTGTTGAAAGCGGTCTCCACGATGGCGGTGGAGACTTGTATTCAGGAGAAGCAGAAACCGGATCCTACCAACTTTTTTTTTTTTTTTTTTTTGGAGAAATTACACCAAATGTCGAATGCTACCATCATGCATGCTTAGGAACACTGGACAACATTCAGAGTGGAAAAAGAGCCTGGGAAGGATTTGAAATGGTGGAGGCAGTGGTAATGGCAGTGGCCAGTACTCAGGGGAGGCAGAGATCTGATACATTACACCTAGAACCTTTGAAATAATAACCCCAGAGACAGTGATTGGAGCCTGTCAAGGGGTTAGGCTGGTGCTGGGGCCAGTGAGTCCGGCATCAGAGTTTGCCATGAGGCAAGGCCGGTGCTGGGGCCTCAGAGGCCAGGATAAAAGCCTGCCAAGGGGTTAGGCCGGTGCCGGGGCCAATGGCCGGCATCAGAGCCTGCTGTGAGGCAAGGCCGCTACTGGGGCCTCCGAAGCTGGGATCAGAGCCTGCAAAGGGGTTAGGCTGATGCCAGGGCCAGTGGCCATCAGTGAAGCCCACCATGAGGCAAGGCCAGTGCTGGGACCTCCGAGGTTGGGATAAGAGCCTGCCGAGGGGTTAGGCCGGTGCCGGGGCCAATGGCTGGCATCGGAGTCTTCCATGAGGCAAGGCCGCTACTGAGGCCTCCGAGGCCGGGATCAGAGCCTTCCGAGGGGTTAGGCTGGTGCTGGGGCCAGCGAGGCCAGCATCGGAGCCTGCCGTGAGGCAAGGCCAGTGCTGGGGCCTCCGAGGCCAGGATAAGAGCCAGCCGAGGGGTTAGGCCAGTGCTGGGGCCTCCGAGGCCGGGATCAAAGCTTGCCGAGGGGTTAGGCCAATTCTGGGGCCAACTGCCAGCATCAGAGCCTAACAGGAGGCAAGGCCGCTACTGGGGCCTCCGAGGCTGGGATCGGAGCCTGCCAAGGGGTTAGGCCAGTGCTGGGGCCAGAGAGGCTGGGATCGGAGCTGGGCATGGTGGCAGAAGTTTATAATTCCAGTACTTGAGTGTCTAAAAAAGGAGGATTCAGGTTCATGGCCAGCCTCAGTGACTTAGTGAGGCTCTCTGCAACTTAGTGATACTCTGTTTCAAAATAACGAATAAAAATATAGGTCTGGGGGAGTTATCCAGAAGGTAGAATAACCCTAGGTTCAATCTCAGAACATAAATAAATAATAAAAATATTTATTAATTTAGTATGTATAGCTACATAATAAAATAAATACATAAATAAATAAAATTTTATTCAACTTCAGAAATTTTTTAAACATTTTTATTGGAAACAAATGGTATACATTTATTTTTTATTGGTGCACTGTAATCATATATCACATTGGAATAAAAAAACTTGAGAGGATATACAAGCATACATCATCCAATTAGCCCTCATCCAGCCCCCATCCTATTCCCTCCCCCTCCCTCCATCCCATGCTTGTTTGGTGATTATTTTTGATACATTTGTTTATGTACCTCCTGTGTTTTAAAGAGGCTCCATCCTCCCCTATTCCATACCCTCTGATTGGTCACCTTAATTGCTTCACTATAGGGCCCTTTCTAGAGCTCGACCTCTTCCTGTTGCCCCTTTCCTCCTAGTTATTGATGATTAGGGGAAGCATCTGGTTTTCTTTTTCTGCGATATTTCTCTGTGCATGCCGCATTGCAAGTACCATCCCACTCTTGACGACCCCAGTAGTGGCCTGGCTACCCAGTGGACTGATCCAGACCTCACTGGCTCAAGCAGCGGCCTTGCCTCATGGGAGGCCCCAATTCTGGTCTCGCTGGCCCCGACACCAGCCTAACCCCTCAGCTGGCTCCGATCCCGGCCTCGGTGGCCTCGGCACTGACCTAACCCCTCAGCAGGCTCCGATCCCGGCCTCGAAGGCCTCAGTAGCGCCCTTGCCTCATGGAAGGCTCCAATGCTGGCTGCTGGCCCTGGCACCAGCCTAACCCCTCGGCAGGCTCCGATCCAGGCCTCGGAGGCCCCAGCACCGGCCTTGCCTCATGGCAGGCTCCGATGCTGGCTGCTGGCCCCGGCATCAGCCTAACCCCTTGGCAGGTTCTGATCCTGGCCTCGGAGGCCCCAGTAGCGGCCTTGCCTCACATCAGGCTCCAATGCTGGCCATTGGCCCGGCACTGGCCTAACTCCTCGGCAGGCTCTTATTCTGTCCTCGGAGGCCCCAGCACCGGCCTTGCCTCACAGTAAGCTCTGATCACAGCCTTGCTGGACCCGGCAATGGCCTAACCCCTCGGCAAGCTCCAATCCCGGCCTCACTGGCCCCAGCATTGGCCTAACCCCTCAGCTGGCTCCGATCCCGGCCTCGGAGGCCCCAGTAATGGCCTTGCCTCACGGCAGGCTCTGATGTCAGCCATTGGCCCCGGCACCGGCCTAAATCCTCGGCAGGCCGTGATCCCAGCCTTGCTGGCCCCAGCACCGACCTCACCCCTCGGCAGGCTCCAATCCGAGCACCCTCTTTGCCCAGCCATTTGTCCCCCATTCTCGAGGGTGCATGGTGGTAGCATTCTGCCTCTGGGGTTGTTACTTCAAAGGTTCCAGGTGTAATGCATCAGATCTCTGCCTCCCCTGAGTACTGGCCACTGCCATTGCCACTGCCTCCACCATTTCAAATCTTTCCCAAGCTCTTTTTCCACTCTGAATATTGTCCAGTGTTCCTAAGCATGCACGACAGTAGCATTCAACATTTGGTATAATTTCTCCAAAAAAATAAGGTTGGTAGGATCTGATTTCTGCTTCTCCTGAATACAATTCTCCACCGCCATTGCAGAGACCACTTTCAACACCGCCTTTCTCCTTGTTCTCCACTAAACTCTCTCCTTACAGGTAATGTCCAAGATTCTTAACAATATAGAGAAACAGCAGTCCTCCTTCACGGGGAATTTTTTCATAAGTTCCAGTTCATTTGGATAAGTTTTGTCTGCATCTCCAGTATCCTGGCATCTGCCTCGGCCTTCTTGACCCCTCTCCGATATTTTTCTTTTTTCTTTTTTTCCTTTTTTTTTTTTTTTTAAATAAGAGAAGACAGTATGTGTGGATTGAGGAGGTAATGGGATCAGGCACTCAGTAGCACTGTGACCCGGCCCGCTTTCTCCAGGGGTCTGGCGTGCTCCGCACTACTCTGCCTGGGGCCCAGAGTCCTGCGACCTGGGCCCCGGCTCTTCCAGGGGTCTGGCATGCCCCGCCTGATCTCTGCCCGGGGCCCAGGGCCTTGCATCTGGCCCCTGGTTTCTCCAGGGGTCTGGCGTGCTCCGCACTACTCTGCCTGGGGCCCAGAGTCCTGCGACCTGGGCCCCGGCTCTTCCAGGGGTCTGGCATGCCCCGCCTGATCTCTGCCCGGGGCCCAGGGCCTTGCATCTGGCCCCTGGTTTCTCCAGGGGTCTGGCGTGCTCCGCACGATCCCACCTGGGGCCCAGAGTCCTGCGACCTGGGCCCCGGCTGTTCCGGGGTCCTGCGTGCCCCACCTGACCCCTGCCCGGGACCCAGGGTCTGACGACTGGGCCTGGTTTCTCCAGGGGTCTGGCGTGCTTCGCGCGGTCCGGCTTGGGGTCCAGAGTCCAGAAATGTTTTTAAGTATAAACTGAAGTTTGCACTTAGCCATGCAGAAATATTACAACTCCCAATGTGCACTCTAAAGAAGAGATGCAGTAACAAATAACTAGACAGCTAAACTAGAGCCAGAAGATGGAAGTCTGAAATGTCTAGTTAAGGGATTATATTCTATAGGGTCTGCAGCCCTCTGAGGTATAATAGTAGCTCACCAACCTCTTCAGGTCTCCTCCATTCAATTCTGGCCACATGTGAAAACTTGCCACATGCAAAGCCCAATTCTAGTTTCTGAAAATGGGAACCCAGAGATGAACAAGGCACAGGCCTTACCCTGGAGTTCAATTTATTGGTGATTTGTTCCCTAAACCCAAGACTTAAAATATATTTTTATTTTTAATTGACACATAGTAATTTTAAATATATGTACAGAATACATTGTGACATTTTTATACATGTATACAATGCATATGATCAGATTAGGGTAAACTGAGATATCTAACATCTCAGACATTTATATTTCTTTTTACAGGGAACATTTAAAATCTTCTCTATTGGTGATTTTGAAATGTACAATTAGTTATTGTCAACCATAGTTATCCTACTGTGTCATAGAACATTAAAAGCTATTTCTCCTACCAAGTTGCATTCCTGTACACATTAATTATAATCTCTTATTCCTCTCTCCTCCCCTACACCCTTCTCAGGCTCTGGTAACCACTACTCTACTTTCTATGTCTATGTAACAAACATTTTTAGCTTCCACACGTAACTGAGAACATGTGATATCTGTCTTTTAATGCCTGACACATTTCACTTAATGTCCTCCAGTTCCATTGTTGTGATTGAAAATGACAGAACTTCATTCTTTTTAGTTCTGAACAATATCCCATGTGTTGATATATTCATTCACCTGTTGATATACACCCAGGTTGATTCTATTTCTTGACTACTGGGACTAGCACAATTAACATGAGAGTACAGAGGTGTCTTCAACATCCTGATTTCAATTTCTTGGGCCATATAACCAGTGGTGGGCTTGTTGGGTCATGTGGTACTTCTACCTGAACCTAAGTCTCATGGATTCTCCACTTTTCCTCCAATTTCTCTTGTGACTCAAATCATAAAAGCATTTTGACAAGCTTGTCTCCCATTGCCAGGTCCAAGTTGACTTGGCACTGGTGTATGTATATGTATATTATTCATTGATGAGATGGGTCCTTCAAAAGCAGATGCTTCAGAATGTCATGGCTAAAGTTATAATGCTTGAACATGACTGACTGTTGGAATGTCTGAAACTTAATAGAAAGCAAGGGCTTCTGATTAGAGGATGTGAAACTAAAAGGAAACAATATTCCATCTTGCTCTCTCATAGCTGACTCCTGGTGGGTGAGGAGAAGGCTCCCCTTCTTTTGCTCCTAGGTTTTCTCTCGGGCATCATTTCCACTCCCATTCTAGGCATGGCTGCCCCTCCTCCTACTCTTCACGGGGCCAGATACACACACACACTCAGGTAGCTGGGCTCACTCTTCCATGCCCCTCCTGGGAGTCAAGTACCAAAACTCAGATTAAATCCTATGCTCCATTTTGTTTTCATTGTATAATAAGGATCCATGCACTGTCAATACTGTTAATTTGTTGTGGATTATTGAAGCCATTATTCCTTTTATTTAGTTGCTTCTTTTTTTTAATTTTCAGAGTACTGTCTCTTCAGTAGTAAAAAAAAAAAAAGTATTAATTGACTTACTCTCCTATGGAGTTGTTCTATTTTCCAAGTTATTTATATATCTGAGGCTTGGTGGCCCCCATTGTCCTTGAATCCACCAACTTTTCTTGGGAATTAGCTAGCCCTATGGTGTTCGATGCATAAGCCAACAATGGCTTATCACACTTAAAGGAAAGCCATTTGTCTTCAAGTTCACATAGTTAGTACAGGAAAGAAAAAGATGGTAGTTGTTCAATACATAATTGTGTGAGTTACTAAATCAATTTTTTCCTGCCTAACAAATCTGCTTGTTCTTTGAGTTGGTCAGAGGCAGAGTGGAAAAGAGACTGTGACACATGCTGTCTGTTGTCTACTTGGATCATTTTAAATGCCTTCAGTGCCTGCATGGGTGCTTGTGTGTTTTATTCTAGTGCCCTGCCCTTAAAATTCTCTCCAGTGAATGCTTTTGAGCACTCTGTCATTGGCTCCTTTTTCTTTCATAGAAAAGACTCTGAATTGCCTGGAGTGTCCTCCATCCCATCCTGCCCAAGCAGCCCTGAGCCAATGACTGACAAAGACAGAGGACTAAAAGCCTGCTCATTTGACAAACTTGGGGTAAACTGGAATGAATTTTACATTCTGAGTTCCCTGGCAGCATCAGGATATAGTTAAGACTCTGCCTAAAATAACATTCTTAGTTGTATTTCCCTCCACTCCCCTATCAGACTCTCCTTGAAACCCTCCCTTAGTAGAATCTTTAAATCCACCTCCAGGTATTGCTATCTACTTCTGGGGAACTCAGCTTCTGAAAAGAACAAGCATGCCTAATGTTTATACTCCATCATCTAGGTAGGCACCATCAGCCTATCACTCTTACGGGAGGAAAATCACCTGCCACATAGGCAGCTTTTATCCTTCTATTCTTTCAACTGGCTCTTAGTTCTTTCATTTAAAACTTTCAGTTTCTTCTCTCCCTAGTTTCAAATTTTCTCATGCATTCATGTTGAGTTTTGTATGACTATTCTTTCTGTTTACGGTATTAGAATTGTCCCAGGAGAATTCAATAAGCTGCTTTATGCTGCTAGACATATATTGACTCTTGTCAAGGGCTTTAAGGTTGCCATAGTTTATGCTGTTTTGCCTCCTGTTCTGTGTACTTAGCTGCAGAGGAACAGAATGTCTGTTTACCATTCTGGAGAGCTTTCCAGGTGTCTGGCCACAAGAACAAATCTACACAGACTGCTAGTTGCATGGCTTGTCTGATGAGAGGAGTAACTGCCAGCAAGAGTGACCATCAGATGTGAACTATATTTGGCAGATAAGTTACCAACCAGAGTGGCCAAAAGGATGTGCCAGTGCTGTCAGGTCAATACCTCAGTGAACAATAAACTGATCTCTACTCCCCTCACTGCTACTAAAATGCCAACAACCATTGAGACCAGAGAAGATGAGGATGAGAAGGGCAGTAAAGGTTATGAACAGAAGGGCAGTGCATTTCTGGAATCTGTATCATCACTACTGAAAGAATGAAGGTTCAAATGCATTTGTCAATTCAAAAGGCTTCCCCAGGAAGAAAACAGCTGGGATGCGGGAGGTGGTTACAAACATGGAGATGGAGTTAAGTGTCCAGAATGAGCTATATCTCAAGATCTGTCCTAAGGAGACTATTAACCTTGATGTCCCAAGAGGAATTGGATTCTTACTAACCAATTGCAAATGATCTAAACTGATTAGAGAGTTAAAGTTCCCCTTAAAGTAGTCAAACCTAAACCTGTCGTGGTGGCACACGCTTGTAATTCTAGCATTTTGGAGGCTGAGATGGGAGGATCTTGGTTTGAGGACAGCCTCAGCTACTTAGGTTCTTTGCAACTCAGTGTGGCCCTGTTTCAAAATAAAGAATAAAAAATAGGGCTGGGGATGTAGCTTGTAGGTAGAATGCTCCTGGGTTCCACCCCAAGTACTGAAAAAAAAAAAAAGTCAAATCTAATGATGGTCCAGGCGCAGCTATTCTTTTTCTTGTTCTTTCTTGTAGGGTGATTGAGTTTGAATCTCTTTAAGAATGAAATTTTGCATAAACTTTCAACTGCCTTGAAGTTCAAATTTTCTAATACCTCTAATAGAAGGTATTAGCCTTTATTCCATGTTTTTGTCCTTAGCTCATGGCAATGTTTTTCTTACTGGACTTGGCCACCAAAAGATTGTTTTGTCAAGAATAAAATTTTAAGAGCTATAGCAAAGGTCAGGGCTAAAAAGACTCACCCAAGAAATAAAAGTCTGTCAGCTAGATTTCCCATTGGGGACTCTTTTTCTAATACATATAATGCAAAGCAACAAACAGAATTTCCAAAGAAAATACACCTCCAAAAGTTCTCTCAAGGCAGGGGTGAATTACTATAAATAAATCTCTATGGGGATTAATATAAGATAGCATATTTAAGAGAAAATAATTTCAGTTATTCTGGGATTATACTTCTAAACATGATTTATTATCAGAATTGTCCAAGAGAGCTTGATAAAGATATACCTTCCCAGGACCATTCAAGAAATTCTGATTGAGTGTCTGTGGGAGGATAGACCCAGGAATTTGTTTCTAATAAGCTCCTTTTGGATTCTTTTTTATGATGGGTCAAGTTTGAGAACCATGCTCCAGAAAGAGCTTATGAATTGCTGTGGACTATTCTCTAGAGAAGAAAAACTAGCCCATGATTTGAGAGAAAAAAATACCAACTAAACATTAACTACAAATCTGTCCAAATGTGGACTGTTTTGCACAGGTCTTTGAATCTCATGGGATGTCTTATGAAGTTGGAAATTATCTTGAAAAGGCCAGTTTAAAAAAGCAATTCTTCATAGTAGTCAGATGATAGGAGAAGAATGGCTATAAAATGAAACCTAGAAAATTCAGTTCATTGAAGTGAAAGTAATCCTGCAAATGAAGGCTGGAGCAGGTCATTCTGTGTCATTTTAAATAAGAATAAGTAGGCTAAATTAAAAAATAATTTTTATAGAGGAAAATCAAGATGGTAGCTAAGATCCCCTCCCCATCTCTCCACACAGACACAACTCAAAACTTGAATAGCTATTCATGCACCACACCACCTCCCTAAGAGATAAGGAACTCATATTGTAGGCCATAGTGCCTACTTTTAGTATAACAAAGTAAAAATATGCACTACTGGGGCCTCTGAGGCTGGGATTAGAGCCTACCAAGGGGTTAGGCCAGTTCTGGGGCCAGTGAGGCCAGGATTGGAGCCTGCCATGCGGCAAGGCCGGTGCTGGGACCTCCGAGGCCTGGTTTGGAGCCCACCGAGGGGTAAGGCCGGTGCTGGGGACAGCAAGGCCGGGATCAGAGCCTGCCATGAGGCAAGGCTGGAGCTGAGGCCTCCGAGGCCAAGATATGAGCTTGCTGAGGGGTTAGGCTGGTGCCGGGGTCAGAAAGGCTGGGATCGGAGACTGCCTTGATGCAAGGCCAGTTCTGGGGCCTCCGAGGCCGGGATCGGAGCCAGCCGAGCGGTTAGGCAGGTGCGGGGCCAGTGAGGCCAGAATTGGGGCCTCCCATGAGGCAAGAAGGGTGCTGGAGTCAGTGAGGTTGGAATCAGAGTCCTCCAGGTGGCCAGGCCACTACTGGGGCCGTCAAGAGTGGGATTGGAACTTGCAATGCAGCATGCACAAATACCACACAAAAAATGCAGAAATATCACAGAGAATACAAACCAGATGCTTCCCCTAATTAGCAATAACTAGGAGGAAAGGGGTAACAAGAAGAGGTCGAGTTATAGAAGGCCCTACAGCAAAGCAGTTAAGGTGACCAATCAGAGGGTATGGGATGGGAGAGGGTGGAACCTCTTTAATACTCAGGAGGTAGTAAACAAATGTATCAAAGATAATAACCAACCAAGCATTGGAATGAGGGAGGGGGAGGGAATGGGATGGGGATTGGATGAGGGCTAATTGGATGATGTGTGCTCGTATATCCTCTCAAGTCTTGTATTCCAATGTCATGTATGATTACAATGCACCAATAAAAATTTTAAAAAGATGCACTAAAGAAAATAGAAAGAAAGAGTTGCTTATTTTAGCCTCCCCAACTCCAGCAGCCCATTGTGAAAGGAGATGCCTCATGTTAGGGGATGGAAAGTGAATCAAGTCCAGGTCTTAGGCTTTTTCAAGGCCCAGTACCAGGCCTGCCATGGTGAAATGTAGTGCTGGGAAAGTCCCCACACTCTCTACTGCTAGACCAGTACCCAGGGACTGAGCACTGGAATTGTATTAGGTCCAGGGAAGACTTCCTCGAACATCATTCCTACAACCTCTGCAACAGAGTGGGGAGCATGACCCCTGGGGAGCAGGACACTAGAACTACCACGGGCATTGTCTCCAAGCCCAGTTCAAGGCCCACCAAGATGAGCTCCAGCATTCAGTAAAATCTAAAGTCCCATATGTGGGTCAGAGCTTATAGACAGAGCTTCAAGATTGGTGCTGACATGAGAAAGAAGCATGTGCACTTGTGGGAAGATGAGTTTTGGCCACATTAGTTCCAGGTTTGGAGTATGTTTGGGGTACACTTGCCTTCTTTCTGTGACTGCATAGTCCCCTGAAGCTGTGAGACTCAGGTGCAACCCAGCTTAGTGCCAGCGTTGGTAGCCAAGGGATTGTCTCTACCACCCACCTCCCAGCCCTGGGCAGCATAGCTATCACCAGGTCAGTGTTCTCAGATATGGCTCTAGAAATTCCTTGGCACCAGGCAGAGACTTGTGCCCTGAAAAGCAGACTGTGTTTGTGCAGGTGGCGAGGGTCCTTGTGTGCCCTCAGACTGTGCAGGTCTTTGTGGCTATGAGACTGATGCCAGACACAATTTGGCATAAAGGCTGAAGGGACTACATTCAACAACAACACCCCAACCTCAGACAGCCTAGCATGGGACATGGCCTTATTTACTGAGGGGTAGGAAAAGATAGTAAGCACATATCTTATTCTTAGTGCTAAGCTGGTGAAACTTTACACTGGGCAGATTCTAAGAGATCCCTGCAGACAGAGCCTCTGGAACAGCTCTAGTGGAAGCTTCCAGGGGTAGACACAGAGCCCCAATCAATCAGAACTCTATATCATCTATTACCACCCCTAGTTCATTGCAACTGGCTTAGGTCATAAGTCTACTTAAGCAATCGGCAGTCTATAGCAAGATGGGCCTTTGTCCTAACCTGGTGTTATGCTGGTCTTTGCAGGCTTTTGGCTCAGGGTATGACAGCTTGGAAGCATTGGTGACCACAGGTTTGGCATGGGAGTCTTGGGCTGGTCCATCCACAGTGGCCCGGCCCAGAGCCATGGAGTATCTGGCAGTGTCTGATCACAGGTCAGTAACTGTAGAAAGGGTTCTGGTCCCAGGGAGCAGACAAACTCCTCTTTCTAGATGTTCTCTTCTTTTAGTATTGATCTTTTTTTTTTTTTTTTTACTTTTTCTGAATATTACACTAACAATATATTTGGGACAAATATGGGCTTAGATTTCCCTCTAACACTGACTTACTGAAAACACACCAACAGAAGACTCCTGGCAAATATGTACCTTGGTGCCATCTAGTGCAAAAATAGTGAAAGTAACTATAGATTCAGAGAAAAATAAGTAGGCTGTTTGGAATTTCTGAAAAGATAAGCATAAAGCTAAATTAAGAATACTAGAATAAATATCTTATTCTTTAATGGCCAGGTGACATCACAAGTCAACAAACACCAAGAACTTTCGGAGACCATAGTCTCACCCCAGTATTTAAGGTGCCAGAAACTGACTGGGCAGTAACCAGTATGAGAGAACCTCTCAGAGAATTTAAAACAACTGTTTTAAGGAAAGTCAACAAGCTTAAAGAAAACACAGAGAAATATTTTAGTACACGAATAGAGAAACTAAACTAAGAGAGGGAAACAATCTAAAGAAATCAAACAGAAATTCTTGAGCTAAAAAATACTTGGCAAAATTAAAAAAAACAGTATAGAAGGCATCAATTAACAGGATGATGAACAAAAGAAAAAATATAAGCTCAAAGACAGGCTATTTGAAGATACAATGTTGAAGGAGATAAAAGGAAAAGAATAAGAGAAATAAAAAAAAGCTTATGAGAACTTTGGAATAAGTGCCACATGGAATTCTTATTCAAAGAAACAATAACAAAACGCTTCCCAAACCTAGTGCAGGAAGGTCAAGGTCACCAGTCAAATTTAACCAAGTTTACAGCAAAACATGTTACAATCAAAGTTAAATATAAAAATTATGTTCTCAAGGCTGCAGGAGAAAAAAATCAAAGAGAGTATAGGGTTCCCCAATATGCCATGGTAGCTCACTTGTTATTAGAAAACATACAGGCTAGGAGAGAGTGTCATGACATTTTTACAGTAAACTAGAGGAAGAATTTGTCAACTGAGAATACTGTAACCAACAAAGTTATCCTTTAGAAATGAAGGAGGGATAAAAACATTCCAGGACAAACAAAAACTGAGAAAGAATGTACCTACATCAGACCTGTTTTACAAGAAATGCTAAAGGATTTCAAACTTAAAGAAACATTAGTGAGTAAGAAGAAAACATAGGAAGGTATAAAACTCACTGGTAGGAGTTATATAAATGAACTCAGCATGTTGTAATATTGTAAGCATTGTGTGGAAACTATATCTTTAGTATAAAGACCAAAATATAAAACAATTAAAATGCCACATCAATTTGTTAAGCAATATAAAATATAGAAAAGTATAAATAGGATTTTAAAAAACAGAACATCAAGAGGAATGAAATATAATTGGATAATTTTCTTTTTTCCTTTAATTTAATTAATAGATGGAGTATATTGAAAATGGTATACATTTAGACTGTGCTTGGTGCCCTCTCACCCCCACCCCAGTTCCCCTTTCCCCCTCCCTACAATAAGTGTCCAGGTTAATCATGCTATATTCATACTTTTACACATATTCGATGTAGCTCCTCCATTAATCAACCTCAGCCTTCTTCCTCTCCTATCCTTCCATTTCAGCTTTGCTGAGGTTTCCCCTCCATTATCTGGAGTCCTTCTGGTATCCCCAATGCTCCCTAGTTTGGGAATATAAGAGAAAACATATGTCCCTTCTCTTTCTGTGCTTGGCTGGTCTCCCTTAACATAATCTTTAGATTTTTTCATCTTCTTGTGAATGCCATGATTTTGTTCTTCTTTATGGCTGAATAGAATTCCATTGTGTGTATTTCCCATAATTTTGCAATCCATTTATCTGTTGATGGAGATCTGGCTTGGTTCTATAGTTTGGCTATTACAAATTGTGCTGCTATGAACATACGTATGCATATGTTACTGTAATTCTCTGATTTCAATCCCTTTGGAAAAATATCCAGGAGTAGTAGATATGGATCATACGGTGGATCTATTCCCAGTTTTCTAAGATTTCCACACTGATCTTCATAGCAGCTAAACTAGTTTGTACTCCCACCAACAGTGTAAAAGAGTTCCTCTTTTCCCACATCCTTGCCTTGATTTCTTTATATTTGCCACTCTGATTGGGGTTTGATGGAATCTCAGCATAGTTTTTATTTGCATCTCCTTGATGGCTAATGATGTAGAACATCTTTTCATGTATCTATTGGCCATTTGTACCTCTTCTTTTGTGAAGTGTCTATTCAGTTAAGGCTATACTTTCAGGGATCATTTCTATAGTATGTTACTAGTCATACATCTTAATGGGATAAAAGATTTGTGGAGATTAGTCAGTCACAAAAAATAAGAAATCAGATGCTTTCCCTAATATCCAAAAGCTAGGGAGAAATGGGTAACAGGAGGAACTCTAGGTGAAGAAGGAGATTGTATAGAGAAGCAAATAAGGTGACCTAACTGAGGGAATGGGAGGGTGAAGAGGGAACCTCTCTAAAGCACATGATGTACTTAAACATATCAAATTCAATCACTAAGCCAAGCATGGGAAGGAGGGATGGGGAGGGAATGAGGTGGGGATTGAGTATGGGCTAATTGGATAATGTGTGCATGTATGTCTCCACAAATCTTTTATCCCATTAAGATGTATGAGAATTTTCTTTTTAGCATATTTTCTCTTGCTCTTTTGTTGGTTTTGTTCTTTATTATGTTAAATTTCTATTATTTTAAGTAGTTGTTTATAATTAAAAGACGTTTTAAAATTTATTATTATCTCTAAAAGTAAAAATTTATAATAGACAAACCAAAAATATAAGCAAAGAATCAAAGCACACTTCTAGAGTTATTAACCACCAAGGAAGGCTCTAAGAGAAAGAGAAATAAAAGAAGGAACTAGAAATAAAACTAGAAAACAGGTTGTCTAATGGCTATGTAAGACTTTACCTATCAGTAATTACCTTGAATGTAAGTTAATCAAAATCACCATTTAAAAGACATAGTGGCTGGATGGATTAAAAAAAAATGACTCAAGCATATGTTGCTTATAAAAAACTCACTTTACCTCTAAGGAAAACAGACTCAAAATGATGCTATGAAATAAGATATGTCATGCAAATGAATCCAAAAGAAAGCAGGAATAGCCATACTAATATCAGATGAAACAGACTTTAAATAAAAAACAGTAAATATACAAGGAAGGGCATTTTATAATAATAAAGTGCTGAATTCCACAAAAGGAAGTAGCAATTGTAGGCATATATACACCCAGTATTGGAGCAAACAAATATGTAAAGCAAATATTAATAGACCTAAGCGGGGAGATTGTCTTCATGATAATTGTTGGGAATTTTAACACCCCACCTTTGATGATAGTCAGCCAGATGAAAAATTAACAAAGAAACAAGCAGAGTTAAATTGTACCCTAGATCAAATGTATGTACCTAGCAGGCATCTATAGGACATTCTATCCAATGACAGCCAAATACCTATTTTTCTCATCAGCACATGGAACATTCTTTAGAATAGATCATATAATAGGCCACAAAACAAGTCTCAATAAATTTTTAAATTAAAATTATATTGAGTATCTTTTTCTGATTATAATACAATAAACCTAAATATTATTAACAAGAAAAAGATTGGAAACTATAGAATTACACAAAAATTAAACAACTTGATTTTCAATCAATGAAGAAATCAAAAAGGAGATTTTTAAAATTCTCAAAACAAAGAAAATAAAAACACAATCTCCCCAAATCTATGGTATGGTATACAACAAAAGCAATACAAAGGGGAGTTTTATAGCAATTGATGACTACATCAAAAAGTAGAAGGATCCCAGATAAATATCACTGAACTAGAAAAACAAGAACAAACTAAACCCAAGATTAGTAGGAGGAAAAAATAGTAAAGATCAGAGCAGAAATAAATAAAATGGACACTAAAAAATTACAAAAGATCAGCTGAGTGTGATGGTACAAGCTTGTAATTCTAGTACTTGGGAGATTGAGACAGAAGGATTGCAGATTTGAGGACACCTTCAGCAATTTAGTGAGGCTTTCAGCAACCTAGTGAGACTCTGTTTCCAAATAAAAAATAAAATTTGTCTGGGGGTATAGCTTAGAGATAGAATGCCTCTGGGTTCAATTGCACGCTTGTAATCCCAGCATTTGGGAGGCTGAAACAGGAGGATCACGGTTCATGGACAGCTTCAGTTACTTAATGAGGCCTTCTGCAACTTAGTGGGACCTTTTTTCAAAATAAAGAATAAAAAATAAGGTTGGGTGTGTAGCTAGGAGATAGAATGCCACGAGTTCCATCCTCAGTACCGCAAAAAAATAAATTACAAAGATCAACAAAATAAAGAGCCATTTTTGAAAGATAAATAAAATAGACAAACTCTCAGCTAGATTAAGAGGAGTAAAGACTCAAACAAAATCAGAAATGAAAAGGGAGATATTACAACTGACACTTCATAAATACAGATCAGGTAGGCATGGTGCTACAACCATATAATGCTAGTACTTAGGAGGCTGAGACAGAAAAATTGCATGTTTGAGGTCAGCCTCAGCAAAATAGACTCTCAGTAATCTAGTGAGACCCTGTTTCCAAAGAGAAATAAAGTATTTTAAAGGCTGGGGGTATAGCTTTGCGTACCCCCAGTACTTGTCCACATATATGCATACACACACACACACACACACACACACACACACACACAATACAAAAGATTATTTAAGATTATTATAGCCGGGCATAGTGATCCCTATGCTTTGGAGCCAGTCCTTGCTGGCTTAAGAGACCCTGTTTCCAAATAAAAAATATGAAAATAGGTCTGGGAATGTAACCCTGAGGTAGAAGGGTTTCCAGGAACCCCAGTACCGCAAAAAAAAAAAAAGATTATTTTAAATAATTACATGCCAAAAATTTGATAATCTAGAAAAAATGGACAAATTCCTAGATACATACACCTTACCAAGACTGAATCATGAAGAAATAGAAAACATGAGCAGGCCAATAAAAACTAACAGGATTTAATCCATGGTTTTAAAAACTCCTCCCATAAAAGAAAAGCTCAAGATCAGCTGGCTTGACTGCTGAATTCTACCAGATTTTTTGTTTGTTTGTGTGGTACTGGGGATTGAACCCTGGGCCATTCTACCTCTGAGTTACACCCCTAGCCCTATTTTTTATTTTATTTTGAAACAGGGTCTCACTAAGTTACAGGGGGCCTCACTAAGTAGCTGAGGCTGACCAAGAATCCTGAGATCTTCCTGTCTTAGCCTTGAAAGTACTGTGATTACAAGCATGTGCTACCACGCCCGGCTCTACCAGACATTTAAAGAACTAATACCAGTTCTTCTTAAGCTATTCCAAAAAAAGTAAAAGAGGAAATCATTCTTCCAAAAACATTCTATGAGGCCAGCATTACCCTTGCTACCAAACCAGATAAAGACACAACAACACAAGCTGCAGGCCAATATCCTTGATAAACATACATGCAAAACTCTTCAAAAACACTAGCAAACCAAATTCAACAGTATATTAAAAAGATTATTCACCACAATCAAGGTATGAAAGGATGGTTTATGTTCTTTCATAATAAAAAGGCTGAACAAATTGGGCATGCAAGAAATGTATGTCAACATAATAAAGGTTATTTAAAACAAGCCAATATCTAACACTATAACGAAATGGGGAAAATATGAAATATTTTTAAGATCTCAATTAAGACAATGATTCTCACTTTTCTTCTTTTATTCATTATAGTACTATAAGTCCTGTCCAGAGTAATAGGGTAAGATAAAGAAATGTAGAGCATCAAAATTGGAAAAGAAGTCAGATTGTCACCGTTCACAGAGGAAATGATATTTTATGGAGAAATCCTACCAAAACTCTATAAAAATATTAGAAGCAATAAATAAGTTCAGCAAAATTACAAGATACAAAACCAACATACCAAAGTCAGTAACATTGCTATATGCCAATAGTAACTTATTTGAACTAGAAGTCAAGAAAGCAATTTAAGCTGGGTGTGGTGGCGCACACTTGTAATCCCAGCATTCGGGAGGCCGAGACCGGAGGATCACGGTTCGCGGACAGCCTCAGCTACTTAGTGAAGCCCTCTGCAACTCAGTGAGACCCAGTTTCAAAATAAAGAATAAAAAATAGGGCAGGGGGATGTAGCAAATGCTCCTGGGTTCTATCCCCAGACCTGCAAAAAAAAAAAAAGCAATTTAGTTAGAAAAGCTACAAAAAACAAAAAGATCTAGGAAAACTTCTCATCAGAGAGATGGAAGACCTTTACAATGAAAAATTTAAAACATTGATGAAAGAAACTGAGGATGACACACACAAAAAAAAAATGGAAAGATATCTCATATTCACGAATTGGAAAAATAAATATTGTTAAAATATCCATATTACCTGAAGAGATTTATAGATCCAGTGCAGTCCCTATCAAAATACCAGTGGCATTCTTCACAGAACTAGAAAGAAATTTCTACGTGTATACGAAACACACATGCAAAAAAAGTCAAAGCCATTCTGAGAAAATAAAAGCAAAGAAGGAGACATTGCACTATGTGAATTCAAAACATACTACAAAGCTGTAGTAATCAAAAAAGCATGGTATTGACATAAAAACAGATCCATAAACTAATGGAACAGAGCTTATAGACAACTTATCTATAGACAACTAATTTTTTACAAATAGGCTAAGAACATACACTGTATAAAAAACAATATTTTCAATAAATGGGATAAGTGGAGCTCTGCAGTCAGAAGCATAAAGCTTTATCTCTTTTTTACCAGTTACAAGACCAACTCAAACTGGGTTAAAGACCTAAATGTAAGACATAAAATTTCTAGAAGAAAGCAGAGGGGAGATGACTCAGGATATTGGTATAGGCAAGATTTTTTTATAAGACCCCCAAAACACAAGAAATAAAATAAAAATATACAAATGGGATTAAACCAAACTAAAAGCTCCTGTGCAGCAGAGGAATCAATGGACAGAGTGCAGAGACAATGTACAAAATGGGAGGAAATATTTTCTTTGCATGCTTCTGTCAAGGGGTTGATTATACAGAATACATAAAGAGTTCAACAACAACAAAAAGAGACAATAGCAAAAGCAAATAATATGTTTTTAAAATAGGCGATAGTTTTAAATAGACATTTCTCAAAAGATGTAAGAATGGCTGCAAGTTTTATGTAAAAATGCTAACATCACTAATTATCAAGGAAATACCAGTCAAAACCAGAATGAGTTACCACCTCACTCCAACGAGAATGACTACTGTCAAAAGACTGAAACTATCAAGTACCAATATGTATGTGGAGAAAAGGAAATGTTTTAACACTTCTGGTGGGAAGATAACTTAGTACTTTCATCATGGAAAACAGCATGGAAGTTTCTCAAGAATTTAAAAATAGAACTACCATATGATTCAGCAATCCCAGTACCGGGTACATATTTTTAAAAAATTAAAATTAGTATGTGGAGGAGACATCTGCACTACCATGTTCACTGCAACACTATTTATAATAGCCTAGAAATGAAAACAACTGAAATGTCTTTCAACTGATGATATATATATATATATATATATATTCTATTCTTTTATGCCATAAAAAGAAAGAAATACTGTCATTTGTAAAACATGGATAGAACTGGAGATTATTATGTTAAGTAAAATAAGTCAGGCACAGAAAGACAAGTATATGTTTACTCGAAATCTTAGAAGACTGATCTCATATTAGTTGAGAGCGGTGTGATGGTTTCCAGAGGCCAGGACAAGTTGCATGCGGGTCACTATGTGCTGACATACAGTTAAATAAGAGCAAGTAGCTCTGGTGCACTGTTGCACAGAGGGGCAACTATAGATGACAATAAAGTACTGTGCATTTCCAAAAGCTAAAAGAAAGGATTTTAAAAGTTTTTATCACTAAAAAATTATAAAATTGGAGGATGTTGTCTGAATTAAAAATTACACAATATATATAAGTATAGCACATTATGTTGCACCCCACTAATGTATACAATTTTTATGTTTTAGTTAAAAATACATTTTAAAATAGCAATAATTTAAAATAACTAGTAAAACTTGAAAAAGTGCATTTTCATTAAATAGAATTACATGCATTTAGTTTCTGAATATTTGGAGCATACTCATTGGTTCATTCATTTTTCATTTTCATTTACTTTCACTCATCCACACAACACACTAAATATCTATACTAGGTGTAAGGCCAGGACCTAAGAAACCTCCATATAGCTTGAGACATTAAAGAAGACAAATTATATGCCACACGTAATCTTTGATTATTTCCTTTTTTGTTTTTTTTTTTTGTGTGTGTGTGTGTGTGGTACTGAGGGTGGAACTCAGAGGCTTTCTACTTCCAGGCTATCCTCCCAGACCTATTTTATACTTTATTTGGAAACAGGGTGTCACTAGTTGCTGAGACCCTCACTAAGTAGCTGAGGCTGGCTTCGAACCTGTGTAATCCTCCTGTCTCAGCCTCCCGAGCGCTGGGATTACAAGCATGCACCTACGCCCAGCTTTTTTTCCAGTTTTGAATGAGGAGATAGCGTTTCTACCCCAACAGCCAAAGATACAAAAATATAAACATAATGACTGATTTTCTCAAAATTACAAGTCAGAGAAATTTGAATTTAAGGTCAGACCTGTTTGACTTCTAAGCTTGTATAGTTAATTGTCATATGCCATTTCCCCAGTGAGACACTTTCAGTTGCTCCTAATGATGCCTTCAGATGTGGGGGCCTGGTAGAAGGCTGTGACTTCAGCACCATGACTGCTCCTGTGCTCCCCAAGGACAGCTTTGCCCTGGAACAGTGCAGGTGCCCTCCAGCCTCCCGCTGCCCTGAGCCCCCACTGTGCCTCAGGACACCTGCCAGCCTCTCTGCCCTTTGCCCACAGTGCAGTGATCAGAACCTTCTCAAGGGTGACTCTGGCATCTAGACCCAGCTGGATTCGGAATCTGTCAAAGGAGATCCCAGTGAAGCCTATAAAATTGTCCCCAGATAAAACCAGTTTCTAATTAGTCAAGTACCATTGCTGAATTCTTATGGTTATTTAAGCCTTTGACAAATTCTCAGGGCTAACCTTGGGCTGAGTAAAGAGAATACTGGCTCAGATTTCAGGAAAAAATGTCCAGCCAGCTGTGAGCTCACCTCAGCTTGTACTGTGCCCAGTTCTTGAGTAGACCAGGAGCCAAGTGGCCTTGGGGCTCGACAGTGTTTTCTCAAAATGCCACCAAGCTGGCATTCACCTGTGAGGTTTCTTTCTTGTCTTTATAACCTATATTCCCTTGGCCACATAAACCAGAATGGGTTATCTGTGTGGGCCATGGGCCACCAATGTGAGGTGGCCTCTGGGGCTTCCATGCTCAGACTTCCATGGGCTTTGCCTGACCCATAGATTGGTTGCTGGGGACCCCAGGACTTTGTGATGTGCGTAGCCACTTTGTGTCATCCTTGACCATTTTCATCCCCATCGCCTTTTCCTTTGGACCCCTGGAGACATGCTCCGGCTTTTTATGTCACCTATGTATCTCTCTGTGATATCATCAGCCACTAGCAACATGCATCTTATGCCTGTGTTCCCACATTCATATGACTGCCAGGTGACAGAGGTGACAGGTAGGTTCCCTTCATCCTTCTCTTACTATACCCTCACACACAGACCATAGAGTGAGTCAGTCCCCCTCTCTCTCTTTCTCTGTCTGTCTCATCAGGAACTACCACTTCCCACATGTTCTGGGCCCGTGCATCACATCCTATCTCTTCATCTCTATATTCATTTCTATCTCTCCATAATAGCTTTCTCTTCCTTGAGTTTGTACCAAAGTTCCTAAAATCAAACAGGATGAAAAATGCATGCCCTGTTGTACTCCAACTTTGCCCCCTCCCCTTATAGCCAGTGCTCGGTTTTAGAACAAGCATATTCACCTCGGCTCTTTCTTCTCTACGGCTGAGTGTTTTTCTGTGAGATCCATCATGCTCTCATGCCAATAAGCATGGTGCATTGAACATACTGAGATAGCCTTTGTAGCATATACCTAACTTCCAATTCCACACCACACTCCCATCCCCTCGCTATATAAACAAAGAGGAAAACTTATTAAACAGAACATTGTAATCTCTACACTTTGTACTTCTAGTTGTTTTTATTCATAGTGCTATTGTTTGAGTTAAACTTTTTTGTACTTGATGGAAAACAGATGTTCACAGACAAAGGAGGACATATAAATCAACAAAATATCCCAGTGATTATATTTTTTATTCAATCATGCCACAGCTGCTTGCTGGGCCCATAGCATAGCCTCTTGCTAGGCACAGAGCAGGTAGATGAGACCCAGGCTTGATCCACACCCTTGATGAGTGTATTTACTATTAGAAATACTTTTGGGTAGGATTAGGAAAATAAAAACACTATAGAACCATAATATTTTAGATTTTAAAAGGTACATACCACACAAAGGATGGATTTGTTTGTGGGTTTTTGTTTTTTTAATTGGTGGTACTGGGGTTCCTGGAAGCCCTTCTACCTCCGGGCTACACTCCCAGACCTATTTTGTTTTTGGAAACAGGGTCTCTTAGGCCAGCGCGGCTGGCTTCAAACCTGCGCGTTCCTCCTGTTTCCGCCTCCCAAGCGCGGGGATTACAAGTGTGCGCCACCACGCCCGGCCAAAGGATGCATTTGTAGAGTGTAGTGTGTGCTGAAATAAGAGTGCTGCTTCCTCCTGATATAACAGATCAGGTAGCAATCTTACTAATATTGAGGAATATATGGGATTTGGATGTATGGAAATAAAAGTAATCATTACTGATGCCCCAGTAGGGAGAACATATGAGCAAATGTATTGAAGTGGGAAGATGAATACCGGCTGCTGGGAAAAATAGGAAGCTTAGTTTGCTTTAATAGGAACTGCAAGAAGGGAAGCTGGGTATGGTGGGCACGCTTGTAATCCCAGCATTTGGGAGACTAAGACAGGAGGATCATAGTTTGTGGACAGCCTCAGCTACTTAGTGAGGCCCTTTGCAACTCAGTGAGACCCTGTTTCAAAATAAAGAATAAAAAAACAGGACTGGGGAAAGGTCAGAGATAAAAACCAGATGTGGCTGAAGTAAAACACTCTGAATTTCTTACTAAGCACATGTGCTTTATATGGTAGATTATTTATTTATTTTTGGTGGTACTAGGGTTCCTGGAAGCCCTTCTACCTCTGGGCTACACTCCCAGACCTATTTTTTATATTTTTATTTGGAAACAGGGTCTCCTAAGCCAGTGTGCGCGGCTGGCTTCAAACCTGCGCGATCCTCCTGTCTCCACCTCCCAAGCAATGGGATTACAAGCGTGCGCCACCATGCCCGGCTATATGGTAGATTATTTAGACAATTAAGGATTTCCAACCATGAGGACGTGACATCCTCAGATTTGGGCAATTCAGAGACCTTAAGAAGGAGAAGTATAAGAGAGAGCTACATCAAGGAGGCCAGTTAAGAGGCTCTTATAATCAGTCAGCTGGTGACCAAGGTTCTTGAGAAGTGTTTCTGCATGAGAGGTATTGCAGAGAGAGGATCCAGGGATACGGGAACTGAGTAGAGGAGGGTCAGGTGGCACTCTTCATCGCATGCCTGTTGGTGGTTGCAAAAAACTGATGTCCTCACTTACCCATGAGGCGTTCTTGTTGCCACATAGAACCACCACTTGGGTTTGCAATACAGTATGAATGGTATCCCGCAGTTGTGCAGTGCATGATTAATTCACATGATATATATGAGACCTCTCTGTGGTGTAGCCACCTTCACCCACAACTTCAAGCTCAACAGTCTCCTTAGCCTTTATTCCAGGCGGTGATTTTGCAGACTTTCCCTGGAGCTGACACTCTACAGAGAGGGAGTAAGGAGGTGGAGACAGTAAGGATATAGAACTGGGAGAGCCTAATGCCTCCCTGAGTGCCTTTTATTCAGTCATGTATAAGGCTCTACAATGCCCTGCATTCTTTTTCTCAGTGTATTAGCTAATTCAATCAGCAGACTCTGGCTAGGGATGAAGACTATGAGGAACCTTGATTGAAAATCTAGTAGACCTGGGTTTCAGACTCTGTTTCTTACTTTTCTAAGAATGTGATTTTGAACAAGTAGTTCCCTTGCAAGCTCAGACACCTGCAAGGTTGCCCGAGTATGACTAGAAATCAAACCAAGCTAAAGGGATAAGGGTAACATGAGGTGCAGTGGTCAGGGAAGAAGTGCCAAGTGAGCTGAGGTCTGAAGGAGACAGAATCAGCAGCGGGCACAGAGCTTGGGGCAGAGAACTTAAGGTAGATGCAGTCTTTCTCGCGAGGCACAGGCTGAGTGTTCTTGGGAAGACCAGGGGGCCTCCTCCTAAGGCGGGACCTCTCAGCCCCTCCAGCAGAGCTGAGTTGTGTTGTTATTTGTATATTTGTTCACTTTGGAAGAAAATCGTTTTATTGATAGAGCTGAGAAGGTCATTTTAACAAGTCTAATGGGAACCGAAGGACAGACAGATATTCTGTGGTAGCTGCTTTCAAATTCTTTATGTGTAGAGAAGTATACCTAGTTCAAAGTCACAAGAGAAGCTACGTGACCCTGACAAGCTGAACAGAACAGGGGCCAAACAACATCCCTGCAGAAATGGAGGTTTCTGCTTCTGGGGGCTGCAGTCAGAAACAGAGCTCTATGGGCTCCCACGAAATAGACTCGCTCGGAGGGTTTGGTGATTGTACTCTCTCCTCGGTGCAAGCTCACCTCTGCAGTGGCTGATGGTCAGTTTCAGAAGAGCCTCTATGCGAAACCAAAAACTTTCTGGGGGAAATTATACTCATGGGTGCAATGGCAATGGATAGCTGCTTTGCTATCGGCTTGTTTTTCAGTGCTGCAAATTTTTCATTTAGGAGGAAACAGCACTAAAGAATGACGCAGCAGAAAATTTGCAGATGGAGGACCTGCTTCTGAGTCTAGTTCCTCTACCATTAGCGGCATGTCCTTGGCCGAGTTACTCAGCCCTTTGGAGGGTCTGGAAGCTCATAAAAGCAGGAGGATAGCCAGACACAGCAGAAAACACCTCTAATCCCAGTATTTAGAAGGCTGAGACAGGAGGATTTCAGATTCAAGGTCAGCCTTGGTAATTTAGCCAGCTCCCCTACCCCCGCAACTTAGTGAGATCCTGTGTCACAGTAAAAAATAAAATAGGGCTGGAGGCATAGCTAAGAGGTAAAATGCCTCTGTGTTCAATCCCCAGAAACACACACACACACACACACACACACACGCCAGGAGTATAATGGTCCTTGCCTTCCTCCTCAGACTGTTGTGAAGCTTAAATGCAAGAAGTATGAAAGTATTTTGTAAACTGTAAAGCCCTGTGTGAACATATCAAGCAGGAAATAACAGATAACAGCATCTGTGATGCTAGAAAATTCCTGAAACTTTGAAAAGATACCATTTTGATTCAGCGTTATTGAGGTAGACCATACTATTTTGTTAGCCAGGGTGAAAGACTCCATTGGAGGGAGGGAGGAAGGGAAGGAGGGAGGGAGGGAGGGAAGGAGGGTGAGAGAGAGAGATTTTAGAATGATACGATTATAGATTTTACTTGCCTCTTTTCTAAAGAATAATTTATTATGGCATACACTAAATACAAAGTTCCTGTGCAGCAAGTCTGTTTGTGCACACCTCCCTGCGCCTGTGAGGACAGGAGGATATAGACACAGCTCCAATCTCAGGCCATCACATGTGGCATGAAGAAAGCAGAGTCTTCTCTGCAGGTAAGAGCTAGGCACATGGGGCTGAACGTACAAGGAAACCCTCAAGTGGTCTGGATCCTGTGATGATGTCGTTTTCTCCTCCCATTCAGGTCAGGAAAGAATATGGGTGGAGGGAGAATTACATTTAAATCTGGGGCACTCTCCCATGTTCTTTTACTCAAAGTTTATAAATACCTATTTCTAGATTAATAATAATAATAATAATAATAATAATAATAAATCAAGTCAGGCATTGTGGTGCAAGCCTGTCATTTCAGTACTTGGGAAACTGAGACGAGAGGATTTGCAAATATGAAGTC
This sequence comes from Muscardinus avellanarius, assembly GCF_963383645.1. Classification (NCBI taxonomy): domain Eukaryota; kingdom Metazoa; phylum Chordata; class Mammalia; order Rodentia; family Gliridae; genus Muscardinus; species Muscardinus avellanarius. The sequence continues at coordinate 79,939,093 of NC_137790.1, read as the reverse complement.
AGTCTCAGCACCTTAGTGAGATGCTTAACAACTCAGTGAGACACTGTCTCAAAAGAAAAAAGATAAAACAGGGCCAGGGTATAGCTTAGAGGTAGAATGCCCCTGGGTTCAGCCTCCAGTACAACTATGTGATATATGTATATATACACATACACGCGCGCGCGCGCTCACACACACACACACACACACACACACAAACACACTGTGCTTCTTTTCCAGGCTATCCCCACTGGGAGCCCCTTCCAAGGTGTAGAGCTGTCAAGTCTATATGTCCACACAGGAGCATCTTCCAGGACTGGAAGCCCACTGCCCAGCCCATCTCCCCATGAAGATCCGTGTATTTTGTGTGGGCAGCTGGAATACATAAATGAATCACATCACAGCATAAGACAGAAGTGTACCAGGCCTGGAAGGGATCTTGCAGGAAACTGAGTTTCATCTGATACCTGACTTCCATCTCTAATTGACTTGCAGAGCCACTTACACCTGTGATGTCCTGGAGTACACACCTGGCACTCACCAGTTCCCACTTGCCTCGGGGCTGGCTGCTCCGCTCGGGCAGTGGTCCCACCAGCTCTGCAAGTGTCCTGGTTCTGCTTGCTCAGGCAAGTTGCATCCTTCTTTCCTACGATAACCCTCCAGCATTCAAGTGCAGCTCTCATGGCCCCCTTCCTCTCCTTTCTCCCAGGCTACTCCACCCTGTCCTGTCACTTACTGTTTCTAAGATGTAGTCAGTTCTAAGAATACAGTCTTTAAAATGAGTCCCTCTTGGCAAAGATCATAGGGCTGGCAGCTGGTAGAGAGGCAGAGTCTGCTACCCCTGCCCCTGCCAGCCATTTATAAATTGCTGAGGATAGACATCTATGAGTACCAAGGCATGAGCAACTCAAAGTTTCAGAAAGACAAACATACCCTTTTTTGTTTTGTTCTGTTCTTAGCACACCTCTAGTCCAGGCCTGGCAAGATGCCTGGTATTCATTTGAACAGAGGCCCTGTTATTAGCAAAGGATTGCCTCTTTCCACCTGGAAAATAAGAGCACTATTCTTTGCTTGGTTATGTGACCTGCTCAACACCCTGCCCTAATTCCTGGAGCTTTGGTATTAGCAGCTGTTTGAAAGCAATAAGAGGTTGCTCAGAAGATCTGCATTTGAGGCCCAGGTCTGCTCTTGTCATCCCGAACCTTAGTTTTCCCATCTGTATGGTAAGGATGATAGCCCTTCCTGGTCTATGTACTGAGGAATCGTGTAGCTACAATGAGTAAGTGGAGGGAAAAGCTCTCAGTGAGTGCCCTGTTTAAGTAGCCACTTCACAGGCCATTCTTGCTCATGCCTAGGTTTTAGGCCACCTCCAGCTTGCCTCTGCCCAGAACTCTCCACTTTGAAAAACTGGGAAAAGCCACCAGTTTTAGAAAAAGACATCCAAAGCTATCATATCACCCCTGAGGCTGCCTTTGCAAAAGGAAACTGTTCTCTGTGCCAAGAAAGACTGACTCTGCAGACTTGGAAAATGGAAATAGCTTCATGTCTTGTCTTAAAATCAGGAACAGAAGCAACAGATACCCTTGTGATTAGCAGACAGGACGTTCCCAGCATCAGGAGTGCTCGCAGGCACTATTGAGATAAAGCCTATCAGGGCCAGAACACTGATCCTTGCTCAGAACATTCACTTAGGATTTTGTGTTTATAATGAAAATTGTTCTTTCGCTCTAAAATGCTATTTGTGGATGTTCTCCTGGATTTCTGTGTTATCTGCTGACCTAACAGAAACCTTCGGTTTTCTGTGCTGAATTAATTTAACATGAGAAAGTTGTAATAGAGATCAAATAAAAGAAATTTTAGTTTTCCAGAGACTGAAGTCCTAACAAATGTGTAGGTTGTGAGAAGACTTACATCAACAATGACATGTGATACCAAATGTAGGAGACTAAAATTTCTCAAAAATAATAGAGCTGAGGAAGGAAAGCTGGGAAAGCTGGGCATGTCAGACTAAAGGTTCCCCCAACATCAGGAAGGCCACAAGCTAGGAGACAAGCAGTTTAGTGGACTAAACTAGTGCAATTTGATGGACTGCTTTCCTTTTTTTTTTTTTTTTTTCCTTTTGAATGAGAGCCAGAATTGTATTTGTGGGGCCCAGTGCAAAACAAAAACGGGAAGATTTTTGCTCAAAAATTACAAGACAAAAATAGCAAAGCATTAAACCAAGTATAAGACCCTTCTAAATGAGGTTCCTGTGTAGTTTTGGGTCGCATGCCCATGAAGCTCCCCTAGATACAGGAGCCTGCACCTCCTAGCTGCTTGTACAAATTGCAGGCTAATGAAACCAGGGTGGGGCAGAGACGTATGCTGCTTTGGGGAAAAGGAAGAAAAGCCCCCCCACACACACATACACTTGCTCTTTAGTGTCTTCCTTCCCCTGTCACATAAACATGAAGTCCTGGTGGGGACTTCAGTCATCAGGTGAAACAGTTACCACTCTAAGGACAGTTGTTCTAAGTTACCTGGAGCAAGAAAGATGCTGTAGTGTGTGAAGGCATCTATATATGGGGCTTGTTTATCACTGCTGCATAGGCTAAACCTATCCTTAATAACACCGAGGGGAAGGCCAGAATAGAAAGAAAAGGACCACTAAGGAGAGGAAGCCAGACAGTAAAAACAGATATGATGATTCCCATGCAGTAGTTTTTCCATCAGTGAAGTAAAAAATGATTTTTAACATGTTACAACTTTGAGTATATATAGTATGACTTCCCCTTAACTCACTAAAACCAAAAAAAAGGAAAGAATTAGCCTAAGAAGAAAGATTACATATTTTTCTCCTTTCACCTGTCAATCCCTTGGCCCACTGCAATCCTTGGCCCATTTGTGGTTCACTAGATTCATCCAATACTTTCAGACGCCAAGAGGAAAGCACTCTTATGGGGCAGTGTTCTCGCCTGTAAAAGTATTTAATCTAATAGACTTTAATTTGTCACCATAATTTGATAGGTATCCCCAAACTCCAGCTGACATTTCAGGGTCTTGTTAACTTAACATCACTGAAAAGGGTCCCTTTATGTCATCATGTCTCTGTGATATCAACTTGTAAATCACATTTTCTTCAAAGCTGTTCCTCATTGCTCTCGAACACGGGATTGCTGTAGGACACCCCCCTGCCGCACCCCGACACATCAGAGTAGGAGATCTGGTTCAGAGGGGGCCAGCTGGAGTCATTTGCCAAGTTCTTTTGCCATATCCGATACTGGCTTTTTGAACGATAGCCAAAACATCTTTTGATTGCCGTCCACAGAGCTCGGTTTTCAATAATAGCCTCCTGCAAAATGAAAGAGTTACTGTTTACTATCATGGGTCAAAGGCTCTAAGGCTACAGCACTCCACAGACACTGTCGCGATGGCTGTCTCCATCCTTCTTGACAAAAAGGACTTTGGCCCTAAATGAATGTAAAGTGGTTTCATGGGCGAGGTCTTGGCTTCTCAAACTTTTCTACTTATATAACTCTTCTGGAAAAAGAAAGAACATAGTTTCCAGGACCTGAGAGTCAAGCTGGAACTGTCCTGCCTCAAAGATAAAATTTCTTTTGAATCTCACATTTAAATTAAATTTGAAATAATCTAAATATTCTATACTCTGCCTAGCATGGTGGCACATGACTTTGATCCCAGTACTTGGAAAGCTGAGGCAGGAGGTTTGTAGGCTTGAGGCCAGCCTCAAGAGTTTAGTGAAACCCTTAGCAACTTAGCGAGACTCTGTTTCAAAATAAAAAATAAGAATGATTGGGGTGTATCTCAAAGGTAGAACACCCCTGGATTCAATCTCCAATACCAAAATAAATAAATAAATGAATAAATGAATAAATAATTCTATATGCTATGACTACCTACAAATTTGATTTAATATACAATAATATTTTATAAAATTACTTACCACCAAATAGAATTGACCCTATAGAAAGAGGTAGCATGTATAAAATGTGTTTTTTGTATACCCCAGCACATCACTATCTTGTCAAGAATACAAATGAATGACCAGGCATGGTGGCACACACTTGTAATCCCAGCATTTAGGAGGCTGAGACAGGAGGATCACGGTTCAGGAAGAGCCTCAGCTACTTAGTGAGGCCTCTGCAACTCAGTGAGACTGTTTCAAAATAAAGAATAAAAAAACAGGGCGGGGGATGTACCTCAGAGGTAGAATGCCCAGAGGTTCAATCCCCAGTATCTAAAAAAAAAAAAAAAAAAAAGAATACAAATCAATGAAACTGGAATGTAAACCTCAGTCTTGGAATTGGACAGATCTGAAGTCAGTCCCCAGCTCTAACACATGGGCCTATCCTAGTTTCAGTGGTTAGAAATAATAATCCTCTCCTTATGTTTGTTGTAAGGATTATATAACTCCCCTTACAATGCAGGGCAGGGCAGGGCATAGCTCTTACCCTTTCCCACCCTTCTGAACTACTCACTTAACAAGTGGCTGCACACTGTTGAGGAGGTAGAAAGGAAATAGGCAGATAGGGAAAAGGCCTCAGTAGAAAAAAGTTCATTTTCTGAGTTTCCTGAGTTTCCTGAGGGGCAACAAATACCTGAAATTCCAAAGGCTCAGAGATAAGAAGGCCAGAGCTTCACAAAGCCATCTGTTTACTAATCAACCAACCCAGGAGCCAGCACAGAGCAAGTGGACACTCCTACTGAATGAAAGGAGATGAGACCCATCAAAGGACTTGCAAATACCCTATGCAAATTCTCCTTGGAATCCCAAAAGTCACCCTAACCAAAAGCGGACTAGCAAGCGGTCAGGCCTTGACTGACTGGATGACAAATTGGGGACTTTCCCTCTCTGGACCCCCTCCCCTTTTGGGGAGCTGTTCTCTCTCTCGCAGGTCGTGTTGGCCCTGAGAGAAGGCAGAGTGCATCTGAAGGCACGTGGCTCGGGCGACTCTCGAGTAGTGACATGAAGGCCTCTGCTGGACATCAAGACTGGCCAGGCCCCTAGGGGTGACCTGCACCTCTTTTCTGGCAGATCGCGTGGACTCTGGGAGAAAGTAGTTTGCAACTGATGGGCACTTGGCTCGGGCGACACTCGGGTAGTGACCCTGAAGGCAGTTACTGAACCCCGGAGTTCCGACCGCCCCTTTGGGGTATTCGGCCACTTTTCTCTATTCCCTTCTGGCAGATCGCGTGGACTCTGGAAAAAAGCAGCCTGTGCCTGAAGGCAATTTGGCTTGGGCTACTCTCAAGTATTGTCCTGAAGGCAGCTGCTGAACCCAGAGTTCCAGCCCCTTTTGGGGTGTTCTGCCATCCTCCCTCCATTCCCTGCTGCTTTCAATAAACCTTTTACTCCCCTTCCTGAGGTCTGCGGGTGTCATTCTCTGCTCACCATAGACAAGAACTCGCCGGGTTTCCTCTCAAGAAACCCCCGTTTCACTGAGGCCCTGTTCACACACACCATCCTTCACCTTCTTTGAGATACATTCTTTAAATTACAGAAGTTATGGAATTCTGCTCAGCTATAAAGAAGAACAAAATTGTGTCATTCGCAAGAAGATGGAAAGACCTGGAGAACATTATGTTAAGTGAGATCAGCCAGGCACAGAAAGAGAAGGGACTTATGTTTTCTGTAATATGCTCAAACTAGGGAATATTAGGGATACCAGAGGGACTCCAGACAATGGAGGAGAAACCTCATCAAAGCTAGAATGGAAGGATAGGAGAGGAAGAAGGCTGAGGTTGATTAATAAAGGAGCTACATCCGAATTTGTGTAAAACTAGAAATATAGCATGGTAACCTGGACACTCATTGTTGGGAGGGGGGAAGGGGAAGTGGGGGGGAAGGGTACCAAGCACAGTCTGAATGCGTGCCATTTTCAATATGTTCCACATAAAAATAAAAATAAATAAATAAATTACAGAAGTTACATCTCTTTGAAAACATTTTGGACTGCCACTTTATTTCAAAAGTTAGGCTGAGCCTTGAACAGAACCCAGGGTACAATTTACCCTGAAAATTATTCTAACTTTCTAACTTACCCTGAGAGTAATTCTAAAGAGAACTATGGTTCTCTTTAGAGTTGGGATAAGCAGGAACATTAGTATCTAAGTTAACTCCAAGAAAAGCAGAGTGCATGAGAGGTTAGCATATTAATTTTCCATTTTTATCACATTTGGTCATAAATATTGAGCTTCTTAGATGTTATTATGAAAGAAACCAGGAGCCAAGGGGTCCATAGAATTAGAGCTGATTTTGATGTCCACCAATTTAGCAAAGATTATTATCTTTGATAAATTGAAAGATGATTATCTTTGCTAAACTGAAACAGTTAATTCTGTAGGCTTTTACAAGGAACTTTACCATCATCTGCCTCTTGCAAACCTCAGGGCTCACCCAGTTGGACCTGTTATACCACTTTCCTACAACAAGGGTTTTGTCTTCCTTATTAATCAGAACTGTGGTTCTCTTTAGAGCTGGGATAAGCAGGAACATTAGTATCTAATTTAACTCCAAGAAACCTTAGCAGGCCTTCAAACAAAACAAATCAAACAAAACAACACACATAGGAAGAGGGAGAGAGAGAGAGAGAGGAACTTCAGTGCTCTCTACCTTGTCTGAAGCTTTTCTCATTCTACAAGTGTGATGACTTATATCACTTTGCTTCCCTGGAAGGGGACACTGAGACACTGAGGTGTGATCTGTCCTGTCACTCTACATTGTAAATTAAATGCAGAGCTAGAAACAATGGGAAACTCTTGGTAAGATTCCATGTCTTGAAAACATCTTCACCACGTGAGCTTTTCTGACTGGCTACCCAAATAATTCATATGTACTTATATACCTACACATACACAAACATGCACACACACATGCACACCACACACACACACACACACACACACACACACACACACACACACACATTATTTTTAAAAAGATGGGAATTAGCAAAGCTACCCACATGAGCTCTCCTGGACCTCTCAGCAGGAAGAGAGTGAAACTTAGCATTGTAGGCTTCTTCAAACCTGCTTTTTTTTTTCTTTGCTGCTGTAAGATTGGGTTAGAGACAGGGTTAGGATGAGGGTTTGAGTTCAAATTCAGCAAACCAGGCATTATTAAGAACTATGTAAAAGGAGGCCAGCCATCCTTCATGCCTACCCTTCAAAAAAGTCTCTAGAGTTTTTTTACTGAAGGCTGGCCAGGCAATAGGGAGTTAGGATAGCCCATCTGAGGAACCCTTATTAGCTTCTGACACATCCAAGGAACAGTATCTTGCTGTGTCCAGGACAGTGTGGCTCTTTGCCTATTCTGTTAGGCTCACCACACAAGGCAGGAAAACTTAGTGTTCATAATTCTCAATTGCAATTACCTTTACCTTAGACACAAATGGCTTCCTGAGCATCTGCCCAAGGCAGGAAAAGGGGATAACTGAGCATCTGTGAGTACAGAAGGGGAAACTGAGGTGGGAGCTAGTATCCTTCAGTGCTACTTTTTAATTTAGGAGCTACTGAAATCCACACTAAACATCCATGTGCATACCTCTATTTCTCACTCAACATGAGAAACAAAGAAACTTTACCTTTCATAGGCACCAAATCACACTGCTCACTTGCTGGGGGTGAGAAAGAACACTTCTTACATTTAATAAGCAAATAAATATTTACTCAGACTCAGGGTTTTAGGTACAATGGTGACTAACTTTACTTATTCTTAACAGCATACTTTAATAGAAGGCAAGATAGAAATTAATGCACAAGTAACTCTAGCAATTGTTCTCTTTCTCCTTGTAGATTGTGGGTTCTACTCTTCAGTAATCCTTCTCCCCTTAGCATAGTACCCTAGAACACAGCACAGGGTCAACAAGTGCTTGTGGAAAGAACCAAGAAAATAAAGGAATGACTGAAGATTTGTAGATACAAAGTAAGAAATGGTTAGAGCCATAAAAGATAATTTAATGATGGCCGATATTTTTAAATACCTACTATTTGTTCTTCACTGTTCACATTTCAGACTTCAATAATGTTATGAATCAAGGTATGATTATTGGTACCATTTTACAGAGTAGGAAACAGACCCAAAGTAGTGGAGTAACCTGCCCAAAGCCAGACAGGAAGAGAGTGCTGGACCCAGACCCACACGCAAGCAGATTACTCAGTACAGACATGTCAACAAGAAGGGCTTCCTGCCAGGGAACTATGGGAGACTTTGACACTCGACTACCCGATAGCTCATTCCTCCCAACTCTCCCCTGCCCACCTAAAAGGGGGGCGTAGGAGAGAAACCAGCTAAGCCAGTCTTTCTAAGTCAGTCTGTCTAACTTTTGGCAAGGGTTTCCTTTCCCAGATTCCTTTTCTACTCAGGATGACAACAAGGCAGCTCTAACCAATGAGACAAGAGGAGGTCTGCTTGCTGGTGGGCTGCAGAAAAGTTTTGTTTCCTGATTGAAAAAAAGTCAGACTTGAATGATCAAAACCTTGTTGGTGACTTTTCTTCTATTTTCTTCCTGGATAAAAACAAACACACCATGCGGCTATGTGGGAGCTATCTGGGTACTATAAGCCACAAATACATGCAGGAAAGGCCACATCTGTAGATAGCAGGAGAGAGGGAAAAGAAAACAAGTAGCTAACACCACCACTGAATCCTGAAGCCATGTACCACTGATCTTCTTTTTGAGTTAAGAAATAGCTTTATTATTTAAGCTACCTTTAGTTGAGTTTCTTTATTTGCCTAGTGGATCCAGGGATCCAGAAAGATTCATAAAGAGGGCAGTACTGTAGCTGTGCCATAGAGAATTGAGTAGAACTTCAATATGGGGAAAGGTGTACCCAGTGGAGAGCTACTGTAAGGCACAAGGGCAAGATATGCATGTAAGATTATCCTTCTGCAACTCGATCTGAGGACTTCTACAAGCTTAGTTCTCTTCAAGTTTTTTGGTTGCTTTGGAGATCACAGAGTTCAGCATAGTGCTCCTTACAATGTGCTTCCTGATCCAGCCACGTTAGAATCACCTGACAACGTGTTAGAAACGCAGACTTAATGAGTCAGACATTAAGCTGGGAGTACAGCTCAAGGATCTATGCCTCCAGGTGATTCCAATGCATCCTCATATTTGAGAAATCCTGGCTTAGTGTACAGAGAGAAGCTCCTGTACCTCAATCCAGTGTTCTATTCTGTCACCAGCTCCTGTGCAGACTGTGCTCGTAAGGAAAGTTTACCGAGCTCCTGCTGAAATTGTACTGCAGGGAAGCCAGGCTGCAAGGTGCTCACAGCCCATCACAAATGCCCCACTTGCCAAAACAAGCTAGTTTTCGATTCAGAGCATGCATGGAGACAGATGGACTCCCACATCACACTTCTCCTTCATGGACGCCTTTTAGGAGGTGCCTCTTACCCAGCAGCAGGCTTTGCAGAAGGGAGACTGTGTCTAACAGCCCAAAGGGAAGAGAGAGTGAACCATGCAGAGATAAAAAGGAGGAGCCTCAGCTCAATTCACTGAGAAAAAGGAGCAAATGGGCACTGCAGAATAAAAGCAGGAAAGCTCATTATGGATCTCATTTCCTATCCATAAAGTCAAAATGATGCAAACTGTTAAGTGAAATAAGCCAGATACAAAAAAGCACATACTGGATGACTTAATTTATATGAAACACACAGAAGAGACAAAATCCATAGAGACAGAAAGTAGATAAGTGGTTGTGAGGGATAAGAGGAGGGAAATTGAAGAGTCATGGCTAATGGGTATGGGATTTATTTTGGGGTGACAAAAATGTTCTGAAATTAGGTAGTGTTGGTGGCTTCACAACTCAGCAAATATACTAAATACCACTGAGCTGTGTACTGTAAAAGGGTGTGTTTCATAGTATATAATTCATATCTTATCTTTAAAATGCGCATTGTAGCCAGGTGTTGTGGTGCACCCTTGTAATCCCCGCGCTTGGGAGGCGGAGATAGGAGGATCGCAGCCATCCTCACTGGGATAAGAGACCCTGTTTCCAAATGAAATGTAAAATAGGTCTGGGAGTGTAGCCCAGAGGTAGAAGGGTTCCATACCCAGTACCACCAAAAAAATGTGCATTGTACAATAAATACAATGAAGGAAGGGAGGGATGGAGGGAGGGAGGGAGGAAGGAAGGAAGGAAGGAAGGAAATATGCATCTGTTGGATCTCTATCTGGGGATGTTGGAGATGAATAAAACCTTAAAAATCATACTTCCATTCTCCCTAGATCCACTTTACAAAAATGTACTGACTTGTTTGGAACTTAGAGAACAATATACCGTTCATCATAGGAAATAAAGGGGCCCCTGGCACTGTTGAGCCCTTTCCCACTAAAGCTGATGTTTTTAGACTCCTGAAACACTCTCTCACCACTCATGCACCAGCAGCCTGGGGACACTTACCTCCACAACCAGGGACACGATGAAATTGGAGCTGAGCATGACGAGGATGTAGACCCTCCACAGGACAGGAGTGCAGAGCAGCTGGCAGGGGAAGAAACTCAGTTAGCCTGTGAACACGTATATGCTGAAAAATGTTCATATCCTCACCGAGTGCATTTTGGTAGGTTATAAATCACATGTGTGGCATGCATGTACATACATATTACATATATACATGCACACGTATATGTGTAAAGATTTCTCTGGATATACATGTGGGAAAAAGTATGAAAGGATTATTTTCAATAATTCCAATGATATGGTTTGCTTCTTTCTTTTCTCTATAATTTATAAATTTCCTAAAATAACTTTTGTCATTTGGCAATAAAATAAAGAATAACAAAACATTTTTGTCTGCCTGCTTTGCTTTGCTTTTCAGAGGGAAGGTAGGAATGTGGCTTCATTCCCAAGCAATTCCGAGGGTGTATGTGTCAAACCTCCACGTGGACAGCACAGCCCTCCTCTCACTGGGGCCATATCTCTCCTCAGCCAAGTCCTGCCTTTGGGCACTGGGTCAGAGCCTCACCCTCAGGACTGTGCTCTTGCAAGGGTACTTGCCAAAGGAGTATGTGGGGATGAAATCAAGCCTGTCATTACCTGTCTCTTTTCCCATTTTTTCAGTGTCCTTCCCAACTTCTTCCCAAGAATAGTGTCTGCTATGTATGTATGCTGAATTAATTAATTAATAAGTGAGTGAATTAATGACTGAATGAGTTGAATGAATGAATGAAAAAATGCCAAGTGTTCTCTGCTGTACCAACCAGTTTTGTACATTGCCTCATACACTGACGGGAGTAAAAAGTGATATAACACCATTGAGAACCATGCTCTCAAAATTAAAATTTCAAATCCAGGGATAAGGATATAGGTCACTGATAGAGCACTTGGATTCCATTCCTAACACCACACACACACACACACACACACACACACACACACACAATTCAAATCCATCTACAAGTTATCCCAGAGATATATTTGTGCATGACTAGAATGATACATGAACAGTATTATTTTACTACATTCTTGCAATAGTAAAAAAAAATTGTAGACCACCTAAATGTGTATCAGTAAGGGACTACATATAAATTATGATTATATAATGTATTCCATATAATATAAAGCTTATACATAATAAATAGTATGTTATCATTAAAAAGAATGATGAAAATTTGGGTTTTAACCTGAAACAATTGTCAAAATACATAGTTATCTGAAAGAAGCAAAATGTAGGACTATGTATGTGGTTATGGCAGCCATGAAGATGCTCCATCCAAACCTCCTGCTGCTGAGAAGATAAATGAAGGATTCATCAACTACTGTGCTCAGAATTCAGCACCATGTCCAAGTCCCATGGGCTGAAAGCCAATGTCTCATGGGCTGCTCATGGCAGATAAATAAGGACAACATGGATCCCATGAGACTCATTCCTGACACTCCTATCACTCCTGATAGGCAACCTTGGCTTGACTTCCTCAAAACTGCACTGAAGGCTGAAACTCCCCCTTCCTCCCTCCCTTTCTCCCTTCCTCCATCCCCTCCTTCCTTCCTTTCTTCCTTCCATCTCTCATTCACAGGGGCAGACCCATATTCCCGCATGATGTCTCCTCCACCTTTCCTGGCCTTCTTCTTTCCTACTCCACAGGCATCTCCTGCAATAAATTTCTTGCATAACTCATCCCTCTTTGATGTCAACATCTCAGAATAGTGAACAAATGTAACTTGCTACTATTTGTATAAAAATGGAAAAGAAGATATGCACATCAGATATGCTTCTGCACATATGTATAAAATAAGCGTGAAAGTACTAAATTAAACTGGTATATCAGTTGCCTCTAGAGGGGATCTAGGATGGAAGAGAAATTCTTACTCTATTTTAATGTTTAAATCTTAAACCATGTGACTGTACACCCTATTTAAAAAAATATGACAGCTTTTTTTTAAAGTGAGTAGTATCTAGGTTGCAAAACAGTGTGATTCCATTTAAAATAAAATAAACTTCATAAATTAGTCAATGTGCATTTATAATACATGGATTTTAAAAGATGGAAGAATAAAGTGAATAATGTTATAATTTTCCTTGCCAAATACTCTATATTTGCTTAAATGAATCCATATTTCACATAACAAAAGAAACATAATAACTTTAAAGGAAACATTAATTTTTGTAGGATCCATTCTAGTCATACCGGGAATGACTCTACACAGGCTTCCTCCAACCAAATACATTCCCTGCTTTGTTGTCCCAGAGCACCCAGCCTCTCTGTATGAGTCCATATATACTAAAGAGTGTTACTAAACCAATACATTTTATCCTTAACCTCTGGAGGAGTTACAAGTTTTAACTGGTAGGTAAAGTATATATATTGCTACAGCATCTCATGCAGATCTTGAGAAAGCTCAATCAGAGGATCCGCAACAGCATAGATCCCCCATGAAGTATGTCTAGCATTCCTTTCTTCAAAAAATTATTTTAGAATTATTTGGATTAATATGTATAATTGGAATTTAATGTATAAGCATTATAACTAAAACTGATGGGCAGTGGCTTGTGAGAAACTCAGGGAGCAAAGATTTTTTCCCAAGGATAAAGTTTGGGCCAAACATTAAGCTCAAACTGACCTTAGCTTGGGCCAATGTATAAGATTAAGTTTGAGTCAGCCTTGTGAAGTGAGACAAAGCATACTATGATTATTTAAATGTCTGGTACCCTTGCCCTAAACTCTATAAAAAATAAAACTTTTCCTGTTCTTGGAGATCCTGCTTGCATGGCTATGCCCTTGCTTTTCTGCCAAAAAAGAAAATATAAAAATTGTAACAAATCCTGAGTAAAATGGAGAAGCTTGAATCTGATCTCGTGTGGCAGTTCTTCTCTTATCGACCTCGGCTTTCTCTCACCAACACACGAACCTCGACTCTTGCTAGTGCTGGACCCCGGCAATATATATATATATATATATACACACATCAAATGTTTCCAATAAATGATGATACTTAACAACAATGGTAAATATACTACTAACTAAAATAATGAAATTATAAAAACAAAGAAACAAATGCAGATATTTCTTAGAATTTCCACTTTCACTGTGGGTTTGTGAGGGTATTGCTGGTTTCAAGAGTACCATATGTTCTAAGTGCTTGTCTGAATTTAGGAACAGAATATATAACAATCAGAGCTCACTCCAGTTCACCATTGGCAGTGAACTGGAGTCAGACTCAAAACTAGGTATAATTAGTACACAATTCAAAAGTTAGCTCTTATTTTGCCTTTTTGCTTTTAACTGATTTTGCCTTTTTAACTTATTCACATATACTTTAATTTATATACATTTTTAAAAGCTCAGTTATTTTATTCACCATTTATATATTGTGCTTATTGATATAAAATTCATTTAGTAATGATTATATTTTAACTCAAAAGTAGAATAAGTTGGAGGAACCAAAATATTATATTTCCCCTTGTACAAATATGTAAAATTATGCTATCTTGCAGAGTTTTAAAGTTGTCTCAATATTACAAAATGTAAAAAAGAGCATGAAGTAGGGTGTGACTCTTTGAATAAGTTTTCAGATATTGATAAGAAAATACAAAAAAATGTTTTTTTAAGATAGTAATTAAAACTGCCCGAACAGCCAATTTTATTGGTACTGCATTAAAAATAGCATAAAATTAACACAATTTATTTTATAGAAAACCAATATTTAGCATTATTATTTTTAAAGATTAAGAGGTTTTTAGTTTTTTGTTTTTTTTTTTTTTTGTATGTATATGTTACTGGGTTTCCTGGAAGCCCTTCTACCTCCAGGCTTCACTCCCAGACCCATTTTTTATATTTTTATTTGTAAACAGGGTGTCTTAAGCCAGCGCGGCTGCCTTAGAACCTGTGCGATCATCCTGCCTCCACCTCCCAAGCGCGGGGATTACAAGCGTACGCCTCTATGCCTGGCAGAGGTTTTTAGTTTTTAAACTGGTGTTATTTACATCAAAAAGCTTTAGAAAAGAGAATAACTGTTAAGACATTGATAGTTTAAAGAGGTAAAAATATAAATATAGATTTAAGACTCAATCAAAAAAATGTTACTGGCAAAACTGTTTCAAACAGCTTCAAAACAGAAGCACTTAGGAAGAAATTCTCTCACATTTGAGAGATAAACTGTATAAATAATTTTTTTCTAATCTTACAGGTGATATTTCAAAATAAAAATGTTCGATAGTCTTTCTTATGGTTTGATATAGAATATCCCCTGGTGAGCTCATGTATCAATGTTCAGGGTTGATACAAGTGAAGTCATGAAGGTTGTAATCCTATCAGTACGATGGATTTTCTGGGTGGTAACCTAGGTCAATTGGGTATGGCTAGAGAAGGTGAGTCCTTGGGGTTGTGGCTTAGGGATTGTCTTTGAATCCCTTTGCTTGCTCTTTCTTTCTCTGGCCTCCATGATATGGGAGCAGAACACTTTCTCTCTCTTCTTAGCTTTGACCTCCATGATATGAGGAATAGAGAGCCTTTGTGCTCTCTTCCTCTTTTTACTTCCTGTTTCCATGCCCTAAGCTCTGCCTGCCCAGCTGGACATGGATTGAACTCCCAAATATCCAAAACTGTGAGAAAAAACATGACCCTTCTTCTAAGTTGTGTGGTCAGTGGCTTTGGATTATGGCAGTGAGAACTGACATCAAAGGCTGTCATTAGTCTCAGGAAATCCAGACTAGATGGTATTTCACTTCCTGATTAGCTTAAACAAAAAAATAGGTATAAAAACTCTGCCATTTAAAAATTAAATAATTGGTGTTAAGAATCCATGTCAATTGAAATTGTGACTTGCTTTATAAAATTGGGTACAACAAAACTGTAAAATATCATCATATCCCCGGGGATGAGACTTACATCCAAATACCTATACAATTCTGGAATATCAGCAAATAGAATGAATAGACACACACCCAGCTGCATAATCAGCACAAGGACGAATACATCTGGGAAAACAAGAACACAAATTATCACTTTGAGAAATCAGAGTATGAAGTGTTATGTCTATTGACAGGCATATTCTAGATTAACACTGATTAAATTTACTTGATTTGTACATCCAAATACAGCATAATATATGGAAAACACTCATTTCTATGCAATGGTTCTCACCTCCATAATTTCTAAGCATGTCCTTGAAGCAACTGGTAATTTTCACATGCATAAGTTTCAATTAATAAAAATGGTAAATATATATAGAATAACATTGACAAAATATATTTTCAATAAATTCTTTGAAGTATCTGGCTCACTTTAACACAAATCATCTGCCTCAAATCATTTTTCTGAAAAAAAGGAAGGCTGTAAATAAACACACTTTAAAACTGCAATTATGTAGTGGTCAACAGTTGATGCATCCTCATCTCAAGCAGAAGGGCATAATAATTTTCCTTGAACAAACAAATTTTTATGAGGATACTGATACTTCAACTTGTACTTCTAAATTTTTTTCAATCAGAAGAGTAATGATGGTATGCAAATCAATGTTCCAGGGACTAAACAAGTCACCCACTTCTCCTAGCACACCTTCCTACTCCAGGATGTAAAAAGATAGAAGTACTTCAGCCAAGACCCCCACAATCCTCTATACTCCAGGCTACACCCACTCCCCACCTTCTACAACACAATGCCATCATGACCATTATCTTTGTGATAGGAGACAGATTCCAAGTGAGTATTGTGATACTTCACTCTACCTCTCCCAGAAAGAATTCCAACAAGTACTGACAAGTAAAAAAAATAAATAAATTGATCTTTGCAATCTGGAATGATACCAAAAAAAAAAAGATACCTAAAAACAAATGTCTTGGTGAAGGAATGGGATGGAGAAAGAACCCCTAGTATTTGATGCAGTTTTATTTATTTATTTTTATTTTTTTTTATTTATTGGTGCACTGTATTCATACATCATAGTGGGATACAAACTTTTGTAGACATACATGCACACATCGCCCAGTCAGCCCCCACCCGATCCCCATCCCATTCTCTCCCCATCCCTCCCTCCCATGCTTGGCTTAGTGATTGACATCTAGTATTATAGCAATTTATCCAAAATTAAAAATGATAATCTCACATGACAGTTTCATTTGTCTGATACCAAGCTTTTGATGACTTAAAGATAACATTTCAATATTTCTTTTTACTTTCTTTCTTAGGAGAGAATATTTTTTTCTATTTTTTTAGGTGAAACTATCATATATTTATATATTTATTTTTCAGAAAAAAACTCTATCCTAATATGGAATATGGACTCTAAATACCCATAACGATCTTGAAAAAGAATAAAGCTAGAAGATATATATTTTCTGATTTCAAACCATATAAAGCTACAATAATTGAAACAGTGTAGTACTATTCTAAAGGCAGATATATAAACCATTGGAAGGAGCAAAGAACCATAAGGGTGAGGCTGTACAATGCATTGTACAGAGTTCTGGAGTAGAAGTCAGAAGATATGGGGTAAGATTTCCCTTGCCAGTTGCTTTCTGAATGACCTGGGCATGCCATATCCCTTACCTCTGATCCCAAACTATTCTACTCACAGTTTGTGTAGGTGGGCTGCCTAAAGGGTTTTCCTTTAGAGAATATGAGAGCCACAATTATACAGTTGATTGTTCCCAAGAACCATACAGTAGTGTTCTCAAAACTTGCAAAGGCACCATTACTTCCAATTTTTTCTGGAGTGGTTGGGACAATGGTTAACTTTGAGGTACTTTGATTTTGTACTGTGCAGGCACTAAAAAGAAAACAAAAAAAGTTCATGAAATAAGGTGACAAGCCCTTATGGAGCATTTGTATCCTCTAGACAACATGCCAAACAGTGTCCAGAGCAGGCACACAACACTTCTACAAATACCTACACTTTAGTAAAGAACAAGCTGAAAAATAAAAAGAAAAGAACACAGATTGGCCTATTTTAGATATAATAGGTAGGTAGGTAGATAGATATGATTAGTTATTTATTCATCAAATTATCTACTTATGTTATTAAGGCTATATGGAAAGAGATGAGCAAGTCATGATTCTTCTCTTCTGTGGCTTAAACCTTCTGATAATTTATAAGTAAGGTGACCATATAGTTTATCACAAAACAAAGAAAGTTTTGAAAGTAAAAAGAAAGCCCTTAATAATTTCACTGAAACATCACTTAAGCTGGAATATTTAAATTGGGCCAGATCAAGAAAACTATAACACATGGCCATTGTAAATATAATAAATGGTCATGAATTGTTATACAATAAAAGCAAAGGTAAGTGCCAATGAATTATACCATCAAACTGTGCTACAAAGGAAAAACAATTGCTAGAAATTGCCCAATAGACTTAAGGAAGCCAGTATCTTGGGCAGGATGAAGACTCATCTGCCCCCTTTTGTACTGGCCAGATTATGTTTGACAGAAATTAGAATGTGAGTGCTGGGGTTGAGGCTATGATCATACCTGTGCAACTCCATGGAATACCAAGGCTGCTTCTGAACCAGGATGAAACCCATGATATGCATGGCCAGGCTGAGAAGAATGTTGAGAATGACAGAAAGCAGCAGAGGTGGGGATATCAGCCGTCCTGCAGGTCTGAAAGGCACCAGCTTGGGGTAGGCACCATTCAGATTCACTACAAAATAAATTCAAGGTTTTCTTAATTTATGAGACCTGGAAAATATTCTATTCTTGATCAGAAGGATGGTGTGATTTCTTTGGCCCACACATCTGAGGAAATGGACAAGTCAAGATACATTACAAACTAAGCAATGAATAGATTCAAACTCAAGTTCTATGAGAAACCCTTAAAAGAGCAGATGTAAAACAATCACAAGATGCCTTTATTGCCTTTTATATAAGCAAAGGCTATTAAGTTATAGGCAAGGGAGTGACAAAATTCATCCTTTCAGACACTACTTGTGTGAATATAAATTGATGCAAAACTTCTGCAGAGCAGTTTGGCAAAAAAATGTGAAAAGATGGGAAATTTTTCATAGGTTTGGGCATGGCTACTCCACTTCTAGAAGTTTATCCTAAGGTAAGAAATCATCAAAAACTGTGAAAAGAGATCATCACAGAATTATATACATTATGGTATATCTATATTCATCACCCAATAGAGATCTTCAGTAAGATTAATTGCGATTTTCCCAACAGAAAGCATGTAGGTCAGAATTCAATAGGTTCACTTATTTAAAGAATGAGAGAAAACAAAATACCCTTTCACCAAAAATTCTATATTTGGCTAAAGAATCCATCATAAATGAAGGAGAAATGAAGGCATCATCAGATAAACAAAAACTAAATTGGTTCCTCATTACTAAACCTACCTAAAATAAATGCTAAGGGACTCAGACTTAAACAAAATTACACTAAACAATAATTCAAACACTTATGAAAAATAGCTATCTCCAGTAAAGGTAATTATATCAAGTATAAATGCTGGTATTATTGTATCTTTGGCTTGTACTTTTATTTCTGCATGATTAAGATAGCATCCATAAAAGTAATTATATATTTATATTATTGTGTATATAATGAATAAAGATGTAATATTTTTACATTGACACATACAGGTATAGACAGCTATAAAGGAGCAGAGATTTTGCATATTTTTAAAGTTAAGCTATGTTTTTAACTTCGATAAAGTCCAACTTGTCTATATGTTCTTCTATTGCTCATGTTTTTGGTGTCATATCTAAGAACTCATTGCCAAATCCAACATTACAAAAATTTGCTCCTATGCTTTCTTCTTAGAATTTACGGTATTTAGTTTTTATTGTTATGGCATTGACTCATTCTTATTTTAATTTTTATATGTGGTGTGACCTAGACATCCAACTTCATTCATTTGTATGTGAAAATACTGCCCTATAATCATTTGTTTATGAGACTGTTCTTTATCCCATTGAATGATTTTGAAACTTATGTTGAAAATCAACTGGCAGATTTATGGTTGTTTCTGGACTCTAAATTCTATCCCACTGGCATTTATGTCTCTCCATATTCTGTTTTGATTACATTTTGTTGTTTTTGTAAACTTGAAATTGGTATGAGTGAGTCCTCCAACATTGTTTTTCTTGTTTTGCCAAGTGTGGTGGAGCACACTTGTAATCCCAGTACTTGGGAGGCTGAGACAGGAGGATCACAGGTTCTCAGCCAACCTCAGCTACTTAGTGAAACTCTCCATAACTTAGTAAGGCCCGTTTCAAAATAAAGAATTAAAAAAATAGGGCTGGGGGTATGGTTCAAAGGTAGCATTCCCTAGCTCAGTCACCAGTACCACAAAAATAAGTAAATAAATAAACAAACACTTGTTTTACTTCAAAGAGCACTATCAAAAGTATGATAAAAAGCCAGACATGGTGGTGCATGCTTGTAATCCCAGCATTTGGGAGGCTGAGACAGGAGGATCACGATTCACAGATAGCCTCAGCTACTTAGTGAGGCCCTTTGCAACTCAATGAGACCCTGTTTCCAAATAAAAAATAAAAAATTGGTCTGGGGGTATAGCTCGACAGTAGAGTGCCCCTGGGTTCAATCCTCAGCACCACAAAAATAAATAAATAAATAAACGTGAAAAGATTGAATACAAAATGGGGAGATACAATCATATATCTGATAAGAATTTAATAGTCGCAATATATTAAGATATCCTAGAACTCAACAGCTATAAGACAAAATCCAATTAAGAAAGAGCCAAAGGACTTGAATAAACATTTCTCCCCGAGAGACATACAAATGGCCAATAAGAAAAAAAAATTACATTGAACATTATTTTTCACTAGGGTAATGTAAACCCAAATCATAAGGTTCCACTAAATTATGTCTAAAACATTTTCAAAGTTAAATAAAAAGCGTTGATGAATCTATGAAAAATATTCCTGGTAAGAATGTAAAATGGGGCAATCACTAAGAAAATGGTTGAAGATGGTTGAGTGTTTCCTTGAAATGACACAGTAATTCTATTCTATACCTGAAAGAATTGAAAGCAAACTCAACCAAATAATTTGTGCAAATTTGTATTGTATTATTCACACCAGCCAGTAGATAGAAGCAACCCAAGTCTATGAACAGGTAAATAAACAAAGTGG
The DNA here is from genome assembly GCF_963383645.1 of Muscardinus avellanarius. Taxonomy (NCBI): domain Eukaryota; kingdom Metazoa; phylum Chordata; class Mammalia; order Rodentia; family Gliridae; genus Muscardinus; species Muscardinus avellanarius. The sequence goes on along the minus strand of NC_137790.1, from coordinate 79,918,565 downwards.
GATATATATATTTACAATGGAATATTACTCAGTCATAAAAGGAAATGAAGTTCTGATACATGCTATAAACCTATTAACCTGAAAAACAGTATGTTAAATGAAATAATCCAGAAACAGAGGGACAAACTGTATAACTTCCTTTCTAAAAATATATTGAAAAGGTAAATTTATTGAGCCAAAAAGTAAATTAGTGGCCATCATGAATTGGAAGGAGGGGGACTGAGAGTTATTACTATTTGAGATGATGAAAATGTTTTGGAAATGATAATGGTGACAGCTGCACAACATTGTGCATATAACTAATGCCCCTTAATCATACACTTAAAAATAGTAAAAATGGCAAGTTTTATGTTATGTATGTTTTTATTATTTTTGTTGTTGTTGTTTGATGGTACTGGGGGTAGAACCCAGGGGCTTTTCTACCTTCGGGCTATACTCCCAGACCTATTTTTTAATATATATTTTATTTGGAAACAGCATCTCACTAAGTTGCTGAAAGCCTCACTAAGTAGCTGAGGCTGGCTTCGACCCTGTGCGATCCTCCTGTCTCAGCCTCCCAAGTGCGTAAATTACAAGCATGTGCCACCATGCCTGGCTGTTATGTATGTTTTTACCACAGTAAAAATAATTGAAATATTTTGATGACTTTAAAAAGTAATTATAAAGCTAGTAAAGTGAAAAATAGTGTGTACAAGTACGTAGAGAACATAATTCTGATTTCTTGGTTCACATATAAAAAAGACTAGAAAGAAATTCATTAAATGTTTCATTGGTTAGTTCTGGATAGCAGGATAAAAAATATGTTTTTTTCCTTTGTTATATCTTACAATATTTTCTATCTTCTTTTCACAATGAACACATGTTAGTAACATATATGCTTAATAAATGCTAAGCAGAAAAGAACCAAATTATTTAACAAAAAATGTGGAGAAAAGCCCGTAGATGTTTGCTACAGAGAAGAGAACAAATAGAAAATAAATAGAATAAATGAGAACCTTTTCTATTTCTCTTCTGTGCCACCTCAAATCATAGTACTGGGATGGGTGAAAAGAGGAGATATCTATTAGCAGTTCTAATAAATGTCAATGAGCAGGTTCTGTTCAAAATGTTCTATCAATGGACCTAACAGATACCTAGTGATCTCCTTTAATGTATCAGGGACTCTTAGAAGTACTGGGAACCCAGCAGTGATCCAGACAAACAAGTGGCTATTCTCATGAAACCCACTCTGAAAGAGGGAAGGTAGGTGAAAAGCTAATAAAAACAAAGACAAACATCACCATTTCCAATTATGGGAACTACTGTAAGAAAAAAAAAAAAAAAGCAGAGTTGTGTAGTCAAGACAGTGAAGCGGCCACTACTTACAGTGCTCTTTCTGAGATAGTGACATTTGAGCTGAGACAAGAATAATACAAACAAGTCAAAGCCATATGAAGATCTCCAGGCAGAGTACTGCAGGCAAAGGAGAGAGCAAACACAGAGGCACTGAGGTGACCACAGCTTGGCAGTGCTCAGGACACAGGAAGACCTGGGGACAGGCATAATCGAGTGGCCATGGGTTAGAGTTGAAGTGGCAGGATCCTGATCACGGAAGACTTGGAGTTAGTGGAAATGGTAAGCCACCGGAGCAGTTTAAGCAAGAGAGTGACCTCATACTAATACTATCTACATTTTAACAAAACACAACTATGTGAAGAGTAGGTGGGGATGAGGAGAGGGCAGCAAGAGTGAAAGCAAGGTTGCGAGGTGGTTGGTGAGCCACAAGAGAGGTGGCAGAGCGGAGTGACAGTGGCTGCAATAGAGTGGAGAAAAGGGAATCAGAATATGTTTTGGAGGTAGAACAATTAGAAATGTCCTATGTATTAGCTACACAGGGTGAAGGAAAGGGTGACTCTTGGTCATTGAATTGAATATCTAGGTAGATCACAGTGCTCTTTCAGGAGAATGTAAACTCCACAAGGAAATGAACCTTGGTTGTGTTTTGTTTCACTAATGTATTTCAATGTGTTTTGTTTCACTAATGTATTTCAAGTTTCCAGAGCACTACATGGTATGAACAAGGGACTTAGTAAGTACCTGACAACTTTACTGAATATTAGACCCAGTACAATAAAGATTTCTGTTTAAGCATGTTAAGTTTGAATCTTATTAAGTACCAGTATTAAGTATTTGTTGCTACATTTGTAGAGCTCTGGACAGATAGCAAACCTGGAGACATAAATGTGGGGCTCATTATTATATAGATGACATTAAAGTCATGGGGCTGGGTGAGATTACTTGGGGAGATGGTTTAGACTGAAAAAACAGAATACAAGAACAAGCTTTGTAATATTCAAAAAGTTAAAAGGACAGTAACACAAAAAAAGATGGAAAAATGTGTTCATTAATGATAGATAAGCCAGGTATGGTAGTACATAACTGTAATCCCCATACTTAAAAGGCTGAGACAGGAGGATCATAGTCCAAGGCCAGCCTCAGAAACTTAGTAAGACCCTGTTTCAAGACAAAAATTAAGAAAAGTCTGGGTGTATGGCTCAGAGGTAAACTGTCCTGGGTTCAATCTCTAGTACCAAAAAAAAAAAAGTAGATAATTCAGGAGTGAATAGCATCTCAAAAGACAAAAGAGAGTCTTCTGTTGGAAAGAGCTGTTGACAGATACAAGAAGGGAGAAGTGGCCATTATCACAGATAGTGTGATTGGTCAAGGGTGACAGGAACAGAGCTCCATTTGGGCGTGTTCTTTGGAGCTTTTGAATGAATTTTTAAGATAAATTAGCAGTATGGCTGTTTAGATTGTGATGAGAGATGGAAGGGAAAAATGCAGGCACCAGATGGTGAGGTAGAAGAAGCATTGAGAGATTGGCTTCAACGCAATATGTGAGGAATGGGGCAGGGAGTTGTTTCTCCCAGAGTGGCTCATAGGACAGTTCATGCTAAATTTCCAAGGCAGTTATTAAACTCAGACATTCGTAAAAGTAAATTATATAAGTTTGCAATTAAAGTTATACATATTAAAAACAAAATAGCAAATATTCAAAACCCATAACTTCCTAACTACTTTGCTAGTATTAAGTATGTTTTTGAGGTTCATGAAGAGTAAATTTTAAAATCTTTCATATTTGCAACCATTACATTGTGAATAATTTTTAAAGCTAAGAAAATATCCTTCCAGCATTCAACAATTACTATCTGATTCAACAAATAGGTTGTTCACATCACTAATGAAGACTGAATTTTTGACATAAATGTTGTTTTGCTTTTTTCTTATTCACTCAGATAAGTATAATTTCAAATAACATTTATGTGGGAACAAGTTCAGTCATCAATTGCAATCATAGTTTGATTATGGACAAGAGATTGGCAAAATTCAATGAAAACATTCTGTGAAAATCAGTTGACTAGATGGCATTCTCAATTTTAAAAATGCATATTTTATACTTATTTCATCATTATCTTAATTTTATAGTTTTTCACTATAAATTTTCTTTTCAGTGAGGTGTATAATGAATTCATATGAATTGGGCATGGTGACACACACCTCTAATCCCAGTATTTGGGAAGCTGAGACAGGAAGACTGCAAGTTTTAGGCAGCTTCAGCAATGTAGAGAAACTCTGAGCAAACTAACTTGTTTCAAAATTTAAAAAATAAATTCTTTTTAAAGAGCTGAAGGTACAAAGTCAAGGTAGAGGCCCCTGGGTTTAATCCTTAGTACAAATAAATAAATAAATAAACTTTTGCATATGTGTGTGAAAATATTCTGTATGACACTCCAGTGGTAGATACAGGTTATTTTACATATGTTTCAACTCTTGGAATGTCCAAGACCAGTCTCTTTCTCCATTAATAATACTTTAACAGTATACCACTGCCTCCCACCAACCACCACAAATCCAGAATTTGAGTTCATACTTTTGAATGTTAGAATCTGGCTGATTGAAATAGAATGGCAGGAAAAATAGAGACAGAAAATAGAGAAGATGAGGATACACAACTGCCTGGGATGTTTAAGAATAAAGGCAGCAGAAACTATTAGTGAGTTTTGGGTCAAGAAGGATTGTTTGTTTGTTTGTTTGTTTGTTTGTTTGTTTGTTGTAGTACTGGGGGTGGGACCTAGGGGCTTTTCTACCTCCGGGCTATATTCCCAGACCTATTTTTCATACTTTATTTGGAAACAGGGTCTCACTAAGTTGCTGAGAGCCTCACTAAGTAGCTGAGGCTGGCTTTGTATCTGTGTGATCCTCCTGTCTCAGCCCCCCAAGCACTGCTGATTTTACAAGCTTGTGCCACCATGTCTGGCAAGGAGTTTTTAAAAAAGAAAATATAAGAATATACTTATATGCCAGTGTGATTGATATAGCAGACCAGATAAAACTTGATAATGAGAAAGAGATTATTACAGGACTATTATGAACCCCTTGAGAAGGTAGAAGGAAAGAAAACTGAAAGCACAGGTGGCATCACACCTATTAGAAACCAAAAACAGTGTCACCCCCACATGCTGGTGAGGATGTTGAACAAGAATTCTCATCCACTGCTGTTAAATAGGCCAATGATAGGCCTGCTCTGGAAGACAGTTTGGTGGCTTCTTACAAAACCAAGCATACTCTCAGCACCCAATTCTACTCCACCCCTGGGTTATGTATACAAAGGAGTTGAAAACTTAAGTTCACACCAAAACTTGCACACAAATGTTTATAGCAGCTTTACTCATAATTGCTCATAACTGAAGCAACCAAGATGATATTCAGTAGGGTGAGTGAATAAACTGTGGTGTACACGCAATAGAATATTATTCAGCACTAAAAAAAAAAACCTTGAGTTACCAAGCTATGAGAAGATGTGGGGGACCTCCAATGCATATTACTAAGTGAAAGGAACAAAATGCTCACACATTCCAACTATGAGACTTTCTGGAAAAGGCAAAACTGTGGAGATAGAAAAAATCACAGAGTTTGTCAGAGGCTTTAGGGAGAGAGAAAGGACAAGCAAATGGAACACAGAGATCTTTTAGAACAGTGAAAATATCCTATATGACATTCTAATGGTGGATTCAGATTATTTTAAATATATTTTAACTCACAAAATGTCCAAGACCAAGAATGAACCCCAATTCAAGCTTTGGACTTTGGGAGATGACAATGGCCAATGTAGGTGTATCAACTGCAACACACATACCATCCTGGGGGAAAGGGGATATTGATGTACGCGAGGCTGTGTTATGTAAAAGAGCAAAGAGCATGTGGCAAACCTCTGATATTTCCTCTCAATTTTTCTGTGAATCTAAATAATAGCTCTAAAAATAATTAAAAATTAAATTTTTTAAATTTTCTCTATTAAAATTAAAATGTTCTCTATGCAAGAAAATGGAGGAGACAATTCATATTTTTTAAAAGGTGGTAGTAGTATAATTAACCTCCATTATAAACATGGAGAAGCTTAGATACGAAGGCCAGAACTATAAAAGCTATTTATTTTCTATAAAGTGGGCATATTCCAACTACAACCATTTGTAAAAGTACATTAGGGTCATTGTTTTTTATTTTCAAGATACTTTTTTTACTTTAAACGTTTAGTGTCCATTTAAGGAAGCTCTTATATTGTCCAGAAAACAGAAATGACCAGCATTTCCTTTGCTCATGCTCTACTTCAATATCAAAAAAAAGGGGGGGGGGAGATTCTACCTGCTCCCTTCCATTTTGAGAGTAAGTCCTACAGCCCTGCTGCTGCAGGCTTTCATGGCAGACAAACCTTCCAGGGGCAGGGGAGCCAGCTGAGGGAGCACCTCTGGGAAGGAAGTTTGGAAAGTGTCTTACTTGTTACACCAATGAGAGTTGTAATGGCCAGATCCTGGAACAGAAACTGGTAGTTTGACAAGCTATTTGTCTCCTGAAAAGAAAAAGAAAAGGAAATCACAAAAGTCAGGACGTCTTGGATGAAGTCTGGCAGGAGTTGTGTATTGGATTTTCCAAGAAGACTACCAAGCAGGTGGTGACGCAGGGGCCTGCCTGGGTTGGTGACTGCTGATGTTAATGAAAGGGCTCACAGCCACGCCTGTGAAACCCTCTCCAAGAAGGAGGGCTTTCGTCGTGTGCTTCCTGGGGTAGACCCTCGTGCATCAGCATAACCCTGTGTTGAGGGGAACATCTCTTTCTACCATCTCTGTTTCTGATTCATCTCTGTTCTCTTTTCTGCTTGTTAGCAGAAAATCTGGGATTTGGTCTGGCACAATAAAAGCGTTCATGCCCAGTAGTAGCAAGTGACACATGTGTGGTAATCTTACCTGAATTTTACTGATGGAAAATGAGAATACTTGAACCCACAATTTGCACTCTTGGGTGTTACCAGATGAAACATTAGAAAGTCTTAATGAAACATATGAATACTCATAAGAAAAAAGCGTTCAGGTCTTACCGACTTCATGAAGTGTACTTCCTTGCTCCCTGTGTTTAATTCTACTTATGAACATAATGGATTATTGGGATTCCAAATTCCCATAAATAGCCCACCCATTTTTAATCCACACATCAGTGAATATGAAAAGATATAGGTAATTTAAAATTAATAGAACTAAAATCCTTAACCTAGGAGAAAAGGCAAAAAATAAATATGAATTAGATATTTGTAGTATATAAAACTTCCTTTCCTGGTGTCAGGATTAAGAACAAGCTCACACAGAAAATTCATAAAACTAGGCATGTCTGTTCTATTATATCCTGCCCAGCACAAGATATATGTATTTATAGTATGATATGCTAATTTCCCAATTCCTATATTCTAGGAACCAGAGGTAGGCTGGCTTTTACAACTCTTGAAAGTCAATTGCTAAATTTTCAGAAATGTTATGAGCTGGTTGTTAAACATAGCCAATATAAATTATATAGTTCAGCATTTCCCATATTTTCCTACATTTGACTGTTACCTATGCTCTGAGCTTGTTTACAACACTTTGATCTATATGCTACGTAGTGCCCATCTCTTCCCCACTCCACGTTCAATATTACCAGGTAGATAACGTGAAACTACCTATGGTGGTAGCATTTAAATTGAATTTAAATTGGCAAAGATTAATAATCAGGGAAATCCATTTATGAAGTAGTATGCCAATGCAGAGTATCATCTCTTTAGTGAATGGTACACTACAGAAGAGCCACACTGGAACTGATAAGATAGAAACCTGGTCCAAGCATGTGAAAACACACTGAGAGTGAACATGGTGTGCTCACTTCTGATCTTTAGCTAACATGGGGTCAAGTTTTCATCTCACCGGGTCACCAATAATTCTTCCTGGATAATTTCTCTATTTCTGATCTATTTTAAATGATAATAATATTTTGATATTAATTTAATTCATATTTAATGCTATTAATGATATTTAATAATATTAAATATGATATGATACTGATAATAATATAATTAATGATGTTTTTATTTTATTTTTATTTATTTATTTTTTGTGTTTGGTGCTGGGGTTCCTGGAAACCCTTCTACCTCCGGGATATACTCCCAGACCTATTTTATATATTTTTTTATTTGGAAACAGGGTCTCTTAAGCCAGCAAGGCTGGCTTCGAACCTGCGTGATCCTCCTGTCTTTGCCTCCCAAGCGTGGAGATTACAAGCATGTACCACTATGCCCAGCACTAATGATGTTTTTAAAGGGGCTCTTGATGCTCTGCTAGCCCATTTGCACTCTTTCTTAAGGGGGCATCACAAATTGGGATTGTATCACCACTTATTCTGGTTCTCACTAGCCAAGAGACTATGTCCCCAGTCATACCCAGTAGAGCAGCAGAACACCAACATACTGGATCATACTGTACAGAGCCATGTACTTAAACATGCAAAATGAGGTCACAAGAGCCGCACGTCCTTCCCTGCATAGGAAAAGAATGAAAAGGGGATGAAATGAAAGCAGTGGAGAGAAATCATGTCAGTTATTCTGTATTATTTAGCTGAGCTTAGGAATAAAAGACAACAGAAGTCTGATTATACAATTCCTTATCTGACAGACTGGACAGCTTCGAGCCGATGGGGAGCTGGTTGTCAGTAGGCTAAAAAAACTAGATGTTCAGGCAAGACTCACTCCAGGGCAATGTCCAGAGGCCTTGACCACGCACAGAGCCCAGACTTATAGCTGCTTTTGTCCTTGCTGCAGGCCCTGTTTGAAGAGCTGAGTTCAGAGTCTGGGAACTAGTCCCAAATCACACACATATATGCTAATATGGTTTGGACGACCATTTCCCCTGTCTCAATTTCTCCATCTGTGAACCAAGGAATATAAAAAAGATTGCAGGTATGAAAGAACTGTTTTCATGAGGGTACTTAAGGAGTTTGGCAAAAATTGGATTAAAATTTCATTTTGACAACCTCAACTTTGCCTAAAACTGGACTAAAATAATAGGCACACTCAAATTAGTTATATGTTAAATTTAAATAAATTGGATACAGTGAGCATACTCCTTTGTGTTATTATTGATTGATTTTATGGAAAAGGCCCATTATTAAAACACAAAATAGAAAATTACCTATGCTAATCATGATTTCCAAGGTCTAATCCTCAAGCCGTTTTTCCTCCTATATCAGGGTTTTGCTACTAACATTTGCTCTGGCCAGAAGGTAGTTTCTTCTCTTTCTTCACCTCCTTGGAAAAGTTGCCCCTGTCTAGAGCAGCAAATTCCTCATCTCCCACCAATTTATCACAGTACTAACTTTCACACTACTTTTTTTATTTCCTTGACAGCACTTATTAAATCAGTATTATCTTTATCCCCCTTAGATCTTGGCACTAAGTCCCCACTTGATAAATATTTGTCAAGTGCATGAATAAACATTTTTAAATGGGAGGAGCTACCCAAACCATTACTTCAATATGGTATAAAAAGTATAATATTTGCAGATAAAACACATTTAAACAAATTCCCTTCTAAAGCAATCCATAAACTTATATGGCTGTGTGAGTTTGGACATACTGGTAATGCCTAGGTTCTCTGAGCCTCAATTTCTTTATTTGTAAAGGAAATAAAAACCATTCCTACACCTTCAGGGTGTTTAAAAGTATAAGGTAATAACCTTTAAGGCACTTTATAAACACAAGCAAGTTATAATAACCAAGAGTGGCCTCAATATTAACAACTGAACAAAATGCAGCTAAAATACATGCTCTAGGAAGAAGAAAAACACAACACCAGGATGAATTTTAGTGGGAACAGCAAAGATAAATAAAGACTTTGAAAACTGGGGGTGGGAAAAGTGTCCCAAGGTAGCATAAAGAGGCAGAGAAAAGAAAAGCAAGTGCTTTTCCTGATCCCCAGAATAAAGCATCTGCAAAGACGTTTTTTACAAGTTCCAGATTCCAATGCTTTATAACCTAATCAGTGACCCTAACTGGAAACAGCACTGCTCTCCCACTATCATTGTAACTCCTGGTAAGTCTATGAGGCAGTAGAATGTTTACATTTTCTCATAAAGCACTCTCCTCACTTACGGACCCAAAGTTCTCCTGGTCTTTCCCAAACAGAATAATGTTATTTGCACCTAACTGTCAAGAGAGTGAAAACAACAAAAATAATGCTGGAGTAAGTGTCTACTTACTTAATTAGTTGAGGTACGCACTCAATATTTGGAGTTTTGGAAGTGAAAGGTGAAGCCACAGATGCCTCCTGCTCTGATAATGAGATGCCCACATGAGCCATTTTCAAAGCCTGGAAGCAAAGAGTTAGCTTATTACTTCTGTAGACTCACACAAACATCTACTGAGACCGAAAAAGAAAAGGCCAGGTTAGCTGGCCACAAGATGGCTTGTGGGCCCCAACACTAATCAGGAGATGGCCAGGCTTTGCCCTGCCTGCAGTATGACAAAGATGGCAATGGGACACTTTATCAGGGAAGTGGGGACTCCAGGATAGATTTCTACCTTATTTAGCCAGTACCGACCTATATTTAGTCACCGTATGGCTTTGGTCAAAACCCTCCCAAATTCTCAGCAGCAGTTCATCTATCACAAGGAATGGAAATGGGTCAAAGCCCAGTCAGAACTGTTTCCAAGAAAAGTATCATTGAGAGATCTTGGCCCACACACTGGCAGCTACTTACCCCACAGTCATTGGCTCCATCACCACACATACCTACAAAGTAACTGAAAGGGAACCATGTGAATTGTGGAGGAGATCAAAGCTGTCTTAGCAGCTAATTTCTCTAATTGAAAAAACAGCTATCATTACTTAGGGTGTAAACTTATTTGTTTCAAGGGAGTTTCACTAAGAAACTAGTTAAAAATTAAGTGTGAAGCAGCAGTTTATACAATGGTGATATCCATCCCATCATACCTGACTTTAAATGTTTAATTAAGACACAAAATAATTCACCACTTAAGGGAGCAGCTGTAAAATGTTCACAATCACAGGATGGGGAGGACACAGGATTTGAAACTAGAGAATGAGGCCGGGCGTGGTGGCGCACACTTGTAATCCCAGCATTTGGGAGGCTGAGACTAGAGGATCGCAGTTCAAGGACAGCCTCAGCTACTTAGTGAGGCCCTCTGTAACTCAGTGAGACCCGGTTTCAAAATAAAGAATAAAAAATAGGACAGGGGTTGTAGCTCAGAGGTCAAATGCTCCTGGGTTCCATCCCCAGACCCGCAAAAAAAAAGTAAAAAAATAAAAAAATTTTTTTAAACAGAGGATGTAGAATATGACATCCTTTTTTTTCTTTTACAAAGTGTTATAAGTATTACTAGAGTGCTGCATGGGAAAGTGCCTAAAGTCTAAAACAATGAGCAAGTATTAGTTGTTGGTACAGTTACTATTAACTGAAGAGGAACTATTAACTGAAAGGATAACTACTATCCGTTCAGCTAAAAAATAATGTGCCAGGCCCAGATTTTGGAGAAATAAAACATATTCCTGCTTTAGGATGGCCTTTTGAGTTTGAATGAATATCTCTCTCTGGAATTGTTGATAAAAATTTTAAATACTCAGCTTCTTAAATGCCAGGCACTATGACACCATTCTAAGAATATGCTACACTTTTCTTCCACACTGCTGTAAGGTAACTACTTTACCCTTTGGGTCTTCAGCTATGTATAGAAGACAGTGCTTTCTCAATTGAGAAGCTTTCTTAACAACTAAATGGCATTAGTGAGAAGCTGGAACAGGACGGAGAATGAGTAGGGGTCATGGAGATGTGGTCCAGTGTGGCTACTCATGAGGTTCTATTAGCAAAGAAACAAACTTTATTTGGCTTTATCATTCTGTTTAGAAATGGACACCCTTCATGTTAGAAGTATTTTTCTGTTTGGGAGTGCAAAGGATGCTTTACTAGAAGAATATTTTAATAGCTGAGGAAGTGATCTAAATCTCTTATCATATTAATCTCTCTAGAACATACCTGTGATGGTAACTCATAAGAATAAAATCTAAATTCTCGTTGTGCTTTGAGGAGTTGAGCTTAAATCAGCTTTTAGATCTTATTTTTTTCACCATAATTTTTCATGCTTCTTAAATTCTAGTCCAGTGGTTCTTGACTTGGATGCAAAATTTACTTACATGAGGAGTTTGAAAAAAATGCTGATGTTCAAGCCCCATGTGAGCAATTAAATCAGCATCTCTGGACAGCACAGTCCTGGTACTGCTATTTTTTCAAAGCTCCCTCAGTGATTATCATGGGCATCTAGGATAAGAACCACTGCCCTAGCCCATTGAGCATCTCCTTGTACCTCTTACCACCACCCCTTACTGTCAAGAACATGTGTAATTCATGCCACTTGAATTAGCAAAGAACCTACTCCAGTTTTTGAAACTCTTCCACCAGGCTGGATTTCTGCCCGGGAGACATTCTTGCAAAGATGGTCCCATTGATCAGTATCTGTAAGAACACAAAAAATAGATCTTTTTACCATGTCAGTTGGTCATACATGAAATAGTGATAATATTCAAAACATTGATGAGGTGATGATGCCCACAAATAAGAAAATAAAAAGTTGTTTCCAAGGAAGATTTTTTTAACCTTATGACAGATATTGAGGCTTTTGTTGTCAGATAAATGACAGTGGAAATAAAAAATAGTAAGATGGTAGTTTAATAAAATATTTTATGAAAATAATGACCTACACAAATTTAGCCCAGCTACCATGGAAAATGAGTCTTGAAAAATCTTATACTTAATGGAACCTAGAAATTACAAAGTCTGAGAAACTTTCAATGTAGCAAGAAGTCAGGATCGTGGACAAAGAAAAGAAGCAACCACTGCTTCAAAAATTGTTGAGAACAAGGAGAAAATAGCCTAATGGTATAATAGTGACTATTCTGTTTGTGGTCTTTAACTTAATCATACCATTTGAACTTGACCAAATTATGAAACTTTGCTATCCCAAACCTAATTTGACCCATGGAACATAGGTGGTTTTAGGGTATAAACCCCTGTACCAACTCTATCTACCTCAGCTCCCCTCTTTCTGAAAGTCTGAATTCTTCTATGTTAGAGCTGTGTGCCTTGCTGTGCTTGTCAGCAAACTCAGCTTGGTGTTCACTCAGCATCTTTATTCTTTGGCAGACAAGTTAGCTGCTCTTATTATGGGATATATTTTCTTGAGAAAAGCTTTAAGTTTGACCCTCTTCAGCATGTAGGTTCTCTCTTAAAACCCTAATGGCGTTCATTTATTCTTGGCCTGCTTTTCTGTATAATTGCAGGATTTCCACTATACTGTGAGATGCCCTCACTGAGGCAATAAAGTGACAGCTATCTAAAATCAATCCTCATGATTGGAGAAATCGCTGACACTTTGATTCTATAGATGCTGAAAGACTGACTAATCAAGCTTATTTATTTCAAATCTAACAAGAAATAAGACCATAGTAACCTCTGCAGAAATATCTGCTCTCTTATGTGTAGAACTAGATATCTCTTACCTATTTAGGGGTTTAAAATCACTTAAGCCCATGTTACATAAATGTTGTCAATTAGCCTCTTTCCTGGGAAATTGTGACCCTGTTAGAACTTACCTTTGGTAGGAGGCTGCTGAAATGTTGACTTATCACATGAAAAGATTTGCCACTTAAGGCAAAATGGTAACTTCCTTCTCTACCATTATCAGATTTTTCTTCCCTGATGTTAATGTAATTGTCCTGCAAAGCAAGATGCAGTTATTTTACATTCCCCTACTTGATAGAGTGGTTAGAACCACAAGCACAGCTGAGAAAGAAAGAGATGAAGACAGATGAGGGCCTCTCTCTAAAAGTCACACTCCAGCCCTGATTCCTCTGAAAAGTACTTTCTCTTTGATGAATCCATCTTCGCACACCACAGCCACTAGTGAATAGGAGGATAACACTTACTCATGCTCTGTTCTCATTCCGATTTGATCTTGGTGAGTCCCAGAGAAGAACACATTTCACACATTTCAAGTGTAAAATACAAAAGCATTGCAGCTTAACAAATATCTCCTTCAAGTGAGAACTTACTATTTTTTCACAGAATTAATACTCTTTCACAAAGGCACAATGAAAATTCAATACCAACACAACTGGAGATAAATGAATAAAGCTTTTTCTTTCCACCATGAAGACATGGTTTGATTTTTCAATACACATGGCAATGTCTGTCCCAGGGACTAAATTCCTTCTGAATCCAATGGGGTGGCTGACAAGCAAGAGGGGGCGGGGGAAATCGGAAATTAGAGTCACAGTTCTGCTAACTCTATACTTTCTCTACAAAGCCAAGAGGGTTTTAAGTGTAAACACATGGACTATTTCCAGCAGCCAGGAAAGCCTATACATTAGAACACAGTGAAACCGCATGGAAAACTAATATGATTCAGTTCATTGAACTACATATTTGCTAGACGTTGACTCTAGGTCATTCAGTGCTTCTGCTTGTCACACCTGTCAGTCATCACCACTGTGATACAAGTTAGAAAACATGGCTGAAGATCTGTTTTGGAAGTGTACCTGATTCCCCAATGCAACATGCTTCTTCTCCTCTACTAATTTCCAAGATATAGACGCTGATGAAGACCCAGTAGTTTCATTTGCCTCAATGAGAATGACTTTCTGGCTTTCAGAAACCATCCCAGACTTTCTGGCCACTGTTATTGCAGTCTGAAGATTGTCACCTAGAATAAAATAGGAGCACCCTGAGATGAGGTTGAAGAGAAAGAATCAACAAGGGCAGGAACTGGAAAGCCAGGCTCAAAAGTTCAGTGCTATTTCCAGTGTGAAGATGAATAATTTCTAAGGACTTGACCAGCCCTAACTTGTGATTCTGCAATAATTTTTCTGGCTATGGTTCCTTTCATCAGGGTACTTCATGGAGTACCACTGTATTTTTATCAGAGAGTAGAAAGATAAAAATAATGAAGCAAAAATTCAAATCTGCTCCCATCACTTAAGAGCTTGGAAGACATTGAAGAAAACCCTATCGAATTAATATAGTGTCTGGTGGTTTCTCCTCCAGTCAAGATGGAGTGGACCCAATATGATATTATCTTTCACATTGATTGCAACCAAGTACTCTAAACAAAAGATAGAAAGCAACCACCCAGGAATTTGGACGAGCATATTGTGGAAGGGATTCAGCTTTTCTCAACGAGTTTGTTTGTTTGTTTGTTTTTCCTTTTTTCTTTCATGTGTTTGACTTGAATGTAAACTCTAGTCCCAAAGCTGTTTAGGCAACTAAAACTCCATAGAAAACTGGGTTTCTGGTTTTTGCTTTTGATTTTGGGGGGTTTTATTTTGTTTTGCTTTTTAGTATGGGGATTGACACCAGAGGCATTCTACCTTTGAGCTACCCCCCTAGCCCTTTTTATTTTTTATTTAGAAATAGGGTCTCGCTGATTTGTTGAGTCTAAACCGGTGATCCTCCTATTTTGGCCTCCTAAGTACGAGGATTACAAGCATGTGCCACCACAGCTGGCTAAAACTATCATAGGCAAAACAAAACTTGTGGCTGATTTCTTTATAACACATGCACACACACACAAAAAAAAAAACTTCAACATTCTTCAGATCATTTTAACAGGATCCAGAATCTCAAACATGATATTTAAGATGTTCAGAATACTCAACATCCAAAAAACCCTGGAAAATATGGCCAACTCTTAATTAAAATAAAAAATAAAAATAACAACTAACAGCTGTAAACCCCTGATGACTCAGATGTTGAAATGATCATATGGCAGTACAAGGCAACTATTCTAAGCCTTTTTTATTGGCAAATGTTAATATTCATGAAACAACAGAAGGACAGAAGTTCTCAACAAAGAAGTATATAACAATAAAATAAGAACCAAAAGAATACATTAGAATTAAAGAATAAAATACCGAAAATTTTATTTAAAACTTCATTGGTTACGCTCCAGAGTAGAATGGAGATAACAAGACAGGATAAATAAACTTGGAAGAAGCCAGGCGTGGAGGCGCACGCTTGTAATCCCCACGCTTGGGAGGCGGAGACAGGAGGATCGCTCAGGTTCCAAGCCAGCCATGCTGGTTTAAGAGACCCTGTTTCCAAATAAAAATATAAAAATAGGTCTGGGAGTGTAGCCTGGAGGTAGAAGGGTTTCCAGGAACCCCAGTACCACCAAAAATAAAATAAAATTAAGATTAAAATAAATAAACTTGGAAGAAAGATCAATACTGATTATAAAGTCTGGAGAACAGAGAGGAAATTAAAAAAAACAATGAACAGAGACTCAGCTAAATCAAAAGGATTCCCATTTGTGTCAATGGAGTCTGAAAAGGAGAGAATAAAGAAATTGGAGCAGAAAAAATTCTTTGAAAGAATAATAGCGGCAAACTTCTCAAATATGGCAAAAGATTAAGTATTCAGATTCAAGAAGTTCTAGTGAAGCCCAACTAGGATGGATTCAGCTATCTTAGTTTCTAAACTTAGTTTTCTTTAGTTTCTAAAAACTAAAGATAAAGCAAAACAGAGAAAAATATCACATTACAAATAAGATAACAATGGTTCAAATTATCACAGATTTCTCATCAAAAACTATAGGCAAAAAGACAGTGGAACTATATCTTTAAAGAGCTATAGAAAAAAGAACTGTCAACTCTGACTCCTATAGCTAGTGGAAATATCCTTCAGGAATAAGGAAAAAATAAAATCATTATAAGATAAAAGTAAACCCAGATAATTTGTTGGCAGCAGATGTGCTAAAAAAAAATGCTGAAAGAAATTCTTCAAGCTGAAAGGAAATGGAACCAGAATCTAATTGGTACTTAAGGAATAAAACCTACCAACAGAAATGATAAAGTCCTAGGTAAACATGAAAGTCTGATTTTCTTCACTTACATTCTTTAACTCTGGACTATGGAAGGTAGTGTATAATGTCTGGTGGATACTTTCAATATACATCATATCTAGGACAAATAATAGCACAAAGAGTAGTCAAGGGACATTTCTGGTTATAAGGTTTCTTAAAAGGGTAGGTATGAATAGTCATTCTTAGAGCAACTAATAAAATAATAATGAACAGAATATCTGGATGACTATTCATCATGACTTCTCCAATATTTCCAGTACAATTCATAGGACAATCCTGAAAGGAGCTGGGCTAATGGAAAAAGCTTTGAGATCTGATATTGGAATAGGCCATGGATCTCTGAGAGGTAAGGGCTGCTTCCACCTGCCCCAACAGGATGCCAACAGCATCCACCTGGGAACATATGTCCATTTCACCTCTATCACCTAAGAGAGATCCTTTGGTGGGATTCACAGACCTGGCCTGAGCCTCAGTCATCTGACAAAGTGATTTTACAACTTTTAACAATCTAAGAGGCCCCCAAAGCTGAACAGGAGACAATCAGGCACAGCAACCAGTACCTGGGGATGACTGGCCAGCTACTGGAGACCGATGAAACCTGCCTTGAAATAATGAGAGCACAAAGGATCTCATATGCAGCAACAGCAATAGTGAAAGGTTTTCTAGAACCATGCCCACCCAAAGACCTGATTTAAGAGCTTAACAATTCAATACAAGATTTGAAGGAGATAATGATGACTGTTAAGACCTGTGACTGTGGTATGGAAAAATTGATCTCCACGTCTCCTTGAAATCTTAAAACACAAAGTAACACAAACATGATATTCACAAAAAAGATAAGACACTAAGTGGCTAGATTAAGAGATCTGTCTTATGAATAATAGAAATTTTAAAAATTAATTAAAGGTAGAGAACAAAAGCAATAATTAAATAAACAGTAGAGGATACTTTCTGGAGAGGAAGAAGGCAGCTTAAAAGTGCTATGCTTCGACTAAATTAATTTTAAAAATATGTAGGCATCCCCTAGGAAGATGTCTAAGTTAAAAAAAGATTATGGCAAGAAAAGAAAAAGTTGCCTACGGTAGACTGTCATTGGACTTGTAAAATACCAAAAAGTCAAAAAGCAACAACAATAAAAGCACTTGCATACAGTTTACTAAGAAAAAAAATATTGTAACTGATATCCCTGTCAAGGAAAAGAATGATATCTTAGAATATGTAACAAATCAGGAAGCATATCACCTCTATCCCATTCAAGGACTACACTTGAGAAGAATTCGTAAACAAGCAAGGAAAGAAATAGAGCAGAAATTTCAATGTGAAGCAAAGAGAAATTGAAGAGGGAGAGTGTACAGTGGTAAACTCTCATTGGTATAACACCTAAATGGTTAAGTATATATTATGGAAATATGTAATAAAAGTATTAAATAAAGATGTTTTTAATAGAAGGGTCATAGAACAAAGGAAATGCTACTAAGTGGTATACTAATCCAGCAACATCTAAGGTTGGACTGAGGACCAAAAGAGCCAAAAGTAAAAGTGATTTAATAGTGTCTTGAGTGGGAGATAGAATGGAGGGTGCAGAGGTATCAAAGGGGCACTAAAAGTATTCCAGAGGCCCAGCTTTGCACTTAGGCTCAGAAGAAGAGGGAGTGGAGAGTTGGCACTTTCGTGAGAAAATATAATGTCTACTGACACAGATAATAGAGTAAAACATACCTATGAGAGCAGAAAGGGAGAGGCAGCAGTCTCAGAAATATGGATTTATTAGGAAATCAGTTATTCATCTCTGGTCTCTTTCTCAAAAAAATATAGCCAGGCGTGGTGACACATGCTTGTAATCCTAGTACTTGGGAGGCTGTGACAGGAGGATCGCAGGTTCACGGCCAGCCTCAGCTACTTAGTGAGGCCCTCTGCAGCTTAGTGAGGCCCTGTTTAAAAATAAAGAATAAAAAATAGAGCTGGGCGTGGTGGCGCACGCTTGTAATCCCAGCATTCAGGAGGCTAAGACCCGGAGAATAGCAGTTTGCGAACAGCCTCAGCTATTTAGTGAAGCCCTCTGCAACTCAGTGAGACCCAGTTTCAAAATAAAGAATAAGCCGGGCGTGGTGGCGCACGCTTGTAATCTCCGCGCTCAGGAGGCAGAGACAGGAGGATCGCGCAGGTTTGAAGCCAGCTGTGCATGCTGGCTTAGGAGACTCTGTTTCCAAATAAAAATGTAAAATAGGTCTGGGAGTGTAGCCCGGAGATAGAAGGGCTTCCAGGAACCCCAGTACCACCAAAAAATAAAAATAAAAAATAAAAAAATAAAGAATAAAAACTAGGGCAGGGGCTGTAGTTCGGAAGTTGAATGTCCCTGGGTTCCATCCCCAAACCCCCCCAAAAAATAGGGCTGGGGGTGTAATTCAGAGATAGAATGTCCCTGGGTACAATCCCCATATATATAGATATGTATATATCACCCATTGAAAAATGTTAGCTGGGTGTAGTGACGCACGCGTGTAATCCCAGCATTTGGGAGGCTGAGACAGGAGGATAGTGGTTCGTGGACAGCCTCAGCTATTTAGTGAGGCCCTCTGCAACTCCATGAGACCCAGTTTCAAAATAAAGAACAAAAAATAGGGCAGGGGCTGTAGCTCGGAGGTCAAATCCCCCTGGGTTCCATCCCCAGACCAGCCAAAAAAAAAAAAAAAAAACTTAATGAAAAAAATCCATCCATTTTCTTTAAGTGATACCTTCTTCTTGCTCCTTGTTTGTATGAGCTGGTGTTAAGGATTAGGAATGGAGAGGATAATATTTTCTTTTCATCTCCAGAATTATAGATGCAATTATTAATGGGCCTTTAGTACAGTTTATAGATTGCACTGACTAAGCATTCTTCTTCTCTCAATATTTGACACTAAAAGTCACCATCTTTGCATGGCTCAAATCTTCTTGTCACTCAAGGCTTATTTCAAATGCCTCCACTCTACTGACTGCATTGTAACCTAGACAATCAGTTGCCACATTTTACTGCCTCATCTTGTTTTGCGCACCTCAAAGCAATAAAACACCTCAGTGTTTTATTGGTGGTTGATTGATTTTTGCTCTTCCTGCTTGGAATGGCAGCTTGGGAGAAGAAATAACTTTGCTTTTCTGTTGTCCTTCCCTGGCACCCAGAACAGCACCTGGGATCACAGTAGGTAATCAGCGGTATTTGTTAAATGAGTTGACTCCTATCTACTTCCACACCAAGTTCTCTTTGTTTTCACAGCACACACTCTTCATACCTGTGATCATTACAGTCCTTATCTGGGCAGAGATGAGCTCTTCCAAGACAGGTTTTGTCTCTTCCTTCAATCTATTCTCCAAGATCAGCAATCCCAGAAATATCAAGTCTGATTCTACCTTTTCCCTGGGGATACAGGAGAAATATATATGTGTGTGTATATATATACATATATATATATGGTATATGTGTGTGTGTGTGTATATATATATATATATATATGTGTGTGTGTGTGTGTGTGTGTGTGTGTGTGTGTGTGTGTATGTATATGACCAAACAAAAACAACACATCATAGCTTTCTTGCAAGACTTAAAACAAAAAGACAAAGATCCCTATAGGAATGCCCCCACTCATTCGCTCAAACATTCTTTCCAGGGCACTGATTATGTATCAAGAACAATCCAGAAAATAAAGATAGGAGGAGACATAAGGTATGCAGAAGTCTTCACTCTGAATCAAGGGGAAGAAGATAGTTATAAAACAAAAACTTGGCCTTAAACTGGGCATGATGGCACATTCCTGTAATCCTAGCACTTGGGAGGCTGAGACAGGAGGATTACAGATTGTAGGAGAGCCCCACACCTTAGAGAAACACTAAGCAACCTAGCAAAACCCTGTTTCACAACAAAAAATAAAAAGAGCTTGGGGTGTAGCTCGGAGGTAGAACATCCCAATTTTCAATCCCCAGTACAAAACAAAAGCAAAACAAACAAACAAACAAACAAACAAACAAACAAACAAAAAACAACTTGGCCTTAATCTCTGTAGATAGCAAGGGTTTCTTGGTGTGCTTTGGTTTTCCTGGTGTTCATTATCTCACATTTGGCACAGAGAAGAGTTCTAATCCTCACACAAAACACTATGGCAAATGATTGAATCACAAGAAAAATAAAGTGCCAGATTCTTCAAAAATCAAAGCTCTAATTGATATCTTTTTAGACAAAGGAAGTGTGATTCAGGTCAACAAACGGGGCCCTTTTATTAAGGCCGAGCTCCTCCCTCCCTCTGTTTTTTCTCATTTGGTGGCATTGCTCTTCTTCATAGAGTGCCAACACTTCTGCAAGTCAGTGAGGGCTCCCAGGCTCCTATCCACCACAAGGACATTTTCAGGGACATTCTATAGGACCAAGTAAGGGGGAGTGTATTTGGTGTTAGCAATTCAAAGACACTTCTATGATTTATTTATGTAGACTCAAACACAAGAACATGAGCTTTGCTCAATTCTGGTCTAAACATAGATGCAAGTAGCACCCAATAAAGCCAACTTGCTGATTTTGCTCTGTGCATCTCAAGGATGAGTCTCACCACCCAGAGCTAATGGTGAAGGCAGGAAACTCCTAATACTGGAACATCAGGAAGTAAAAACATGGCATTCCCTAGTCTTTTGAACCTAGTATTTAAATGTCCATATGATCTGGTTCCAAACTATCTTCCCAGCTTTATCCATTACTAAGTTCTTCTCCCATTCTGGTCTTCAGCCAAGTTAGACCACTCACCATGGATGTGTTCTAGGCTTAACCATCTCCTGACATTTGCTCCAGATTGCTGTTAGACTTTCTTCTTCATTTCATGGAAAAGTTTATACTTTCCCGTGATCTGCCATTGGAATCTTTCCTGTATCTTGAGGCCTAACTCACCTGCTACTTTTCTCATAAAGGCTTTCCAGACAGAAATAATTGCTCCCTCCATATAGTACTTCTAACTTGATTTAGCCTATTTTTGTTTGTCCATATATTGTTATTATTGGCTTCTTCATCTATCTCTATATCCTGAAGGCAAGCCCACCTGATTCAATGCTGTGCTCAGCAAAGCCCACATGGGGCCCACACACATGAAATGCTTGGCAAATGTGCACCTAGTTGAGATGTTTTGATGCCTGTTGTGACCATGTTCAGCCCTGCAATATAGGAAAATTAATTTCCCTTTTCACATTCTCACTATGAACTCAGTCTGTTAGGCTCTCAGCATTTGCTGAACACCTAATAAATGCAAGGAACAGGAGTAAGGAAAAGAGGGAGAGAATATACAGAGACCACTTAGTAGCCCTAGACTCCAGATATTTTAAATAATCATGGGAAAAAAATTAGACATGACCACCTTGTTTATATGGAAAGCTGGAAAAAGTACCAGGACACATGTGCTAATCAGAGCCCCATGGAATCATAGAGGAGGGTGCATCATTTATGACTGAATCCTTCCTGAAGGAAATGAAATTCCAGTAGATCTGTGAAGGATTATTTAGTCAAGACATGATTGAGGAAGTCCTTCTTGTGGTTCTCTTACTCAAGCTTTAACTTTAGATATTTACAGAGACGATATAACATGAGCCAAACACAAGGTAACATATTAGGGCCAAAAAAATTGCCACGGGGTTAAACATCTGACATAGACCCTGGATCTATTTAGTATTAGTATTTCTAGTTCCTCTGACATATAGGGCCTTCACAGGGCCCAATGCACAGCAATGTTCAACAATAGTCAGAAAACTGAAGGCCTAATCTTAGGCCTACCATTTCTTGGCTGCATGACCATGAGTAAATTGCTCTTCTTATCTGGTAATCTAGATAATCTCTGGATCTCTGAGGTCTCAGATAAATCCAACATTCCATCATTCTTCTTTTCATAAATATTCAATCTGAGCCAAGAAATAAAAAAGAGTAATTCCTTGAGGAGTCTCAAACTCTGAGACTTGGAATAATAAGGTATCTTTTTCTGCTTCCTACACAGACCTTATCCCTCCTCCTGAACCATATAAAATTAAGAATGGGACTTCCGGGAAAATGGTGACTGAGACAAGCATCATTTATGAGTCCTGTTAAAAATCGATCTCTATTGCCACAAAATCAGCACGTTTCATAGCCATCAGCAGAGAAATAAAAAGTATAAATACAAGGGACAGAGAAAAAGAAGGCTAGAAGAACAACCAGAGACCAGAAAAGAAACCAACCCACATGGCAGCAGCAGAGTCACGCAGGCGCCATCTTGCCTCACAGCACCAGGCTCCAGAAAAGAGAAAGACTCAGAATGGAGCTCAAAACCAGAAATGAAATACAGCAGCCTCATGGCCGAGGGTGCAGCAGCAGCACCATATTGCCAGTGGTGGGGGTGAGTTCACCGCGCCCACAACAGCTCCAGATCAGCACACTAAACAACCCACCAGGCTCTAGAGAAGAAAGGTAAACAAGGAGCTGGAGTGAGCAGCTGTAGATCATTTGGGTGTAATTCAGCAGTTTTTTCAGTGCAAAGAACTTCTAAAACTCCCAGTGGCCAAGCTCATCACACCCTCCAGGGACTCAGAATGGAGCTCAAAACCAGAAAAGAAATATACCAGCCTCACGCCTTCCAAGAGTGTGGCAGGAGCGCCATATTGCCAGAGGTGGCTGCAAGTACACTGCACCCGCTACAGCTCCAGATCAGCGCACTCAATAACCATAAGTGAAATTGTAGCCCCTAAAGGAGAAATCCCAGTACTGCACCCCCAGGGACTTGCGCAGCTTTGATAATCTCCCTGGATCTGAGATTTTGCAGTCCAACCCAGTGAAGGAGTAGTGGTGGCAGAGATACCACACCCTAGTCTCAGTTCCCTGTGAGAAAACACCTGGCCTGGTATCCCCATGGTCTCACGCAGACTTTATTAACTCCCTGTGTCTGAGACTCTGCAATAAAACCTAGTAAAGGAATAGTGGTGACTGAGATTACAACAGACTTGAGATCCAGGGCACTCTAAGTGAAGTAGTAGTGACCCAGAGAAGGCACAAACTTCTGAAATCATGGGAAAGAGAAATAACAATGGAGCAATGAATGCCCACAATCCCAGAACATAAGAACCTGATAACACAGAAATCCAGAGATCTCCAGAATATCAAATCAGGAATATAAATGTAGAAATAATACAGGACGTTCTAAAAGAATTTAGAGAGAGTATTAAAAAAAAAGGATGTAATCACTGAAGTAAAGGCCTCAATTCAAAGTATAAACAATTGATTAGACCACATGGAGAATAGAATCTCGCTTCTAGAAGATGATCACTCCAATAACAAACGCATTGTTTATAATTTAGAAAAATAAATCCGACAGCAAGAATTTGACATAGAAGAAGTATGGGCCCATTTTAAGAGAGCTAACCTAAGAAAAATTCAAATAGAGGAGGGAAAAGAAGGTGAAACCAAAGGGATCAATAATCTCTTCAAGGAAGTAATAGCAGAAAATTTTCCAAACATAGAACAAGAGGTCGATACACAGGTCCAGGAAACTTATCAAACTCCCTTTAGAAAAAATCAGAAAAGAGGTTCCCCATGCCACATAATTGTCAAAATGACCAATTTTAAAGACAAGGAGAGAATTTTAAAGGCAACAAAAACAAAAGGCCAAGGGACATTCAGAAGCAAACCAATTAGAATCACTCCAGACTTCCCAAACCAAGTCATGAAAACCAGAAGGGCTTGGAGTAACATAACCAAACTCTGAAATAAAACAACTTTCAGCCAAAAATTTCCTACCCAGAAAAACTATCTATCAAATTAGATGGGGAAATAAGAAGCTTCCATGACAAACAGAAACTGCAGGAATTTATGTCTTCAAAACCAGCACTAGAGAAAATGCTCAAGGAGATTAACTACAAAGAAGAAATAGGTAATACACACCAGAACCAGAGAAACAAGATTTTCCATTCAGCAAACAGCTAAGCAAAGAATAATAAACTGTATCTCAAACAGAAATAAAATCTTAATATGTTAGGAATTAAAAATTATCTCACAATAATTACACTGAATGCAAATGGCCTCAACTCCCCAAGAAAAAAACATAAAGTGGCAAAATGGATTAAAAACCAGAATCCATCAATCTACTGCTTACAAGAAACACACCTTACAAGTAAAGATAGGAACAAACTCAAGATAAAGGGCCAGAGTAAGGTAATCCATGCTAACGGAACTTAAAGGCAAGCAGGAATAGCAACTATGATATCAGACAAGTTAGACTTCAAACCCAAACTTATTAGAAGAGACAAAGAAGGTCATATTTTACTGGCAAAAGGAATAATCCAGCAAGAGGAAATAACAATAATCAGCATCTATGCCCCAAACATAGGGGCAGCTACTTTCATAAATCAAACTCTTTGTGACATGAAGTCACACATAAATCCCAATACAATAATACTGGGAGACTTCAACACACCTCTCACAACATTAGACCGATATTCCAGACAAAAGGTCAGTAAAGATGCCTCAGAACTAAAGAACACTATTAATCAAATGGACCTATTGGACACATATAGAATATTTCACCAAACTACAGAGGACTTTACATTTTTCTCAGCTGCTCACTGAACCTTCTCCAAAATAGATCACATCATGGGACACAAAATGAGCACTAGCAAATTTCAAAATTGTTACATACTTCCCTGTGTCATTTCAGACCATAATGGAATGAAACTAGAAATCAACTATAAGAAGACCCAGAGAAACAACATAAACATGTGAAGACTGAATACCACACTTCTGAATGAAGAATGGGTCATAGAAGATGTAAGAGGTAAAATCAAGACATTTCTAGAAACAAATTAAAATATACAACATATCAAAACCTCTGGGACACATTGAAGGCAGTATGAAGAGAAAAATTTATAGCACTAAGTGCTCACATAAGAAAAATAGAAAATCTTTAAATAAATAATCTAACAACACACCTCAAAGCCCTTGAAAAGCAGGAACAATCTAACCCCAAAGCCAGTAGAAGACAGGATATTATTAAAATTAGATCAGAAATGAACGAAATAGAGAATAAAAAAAATACAGAAAATCAACAAAACCAAAAGCTGG
The DNA here is from genome assembly GCF_963383645.1 of Muscardinus avellanarius. NCBI lineage: Eukaryota > Metazoa > Chordata > Mammalia > Rodentia > Gliridae > Muscardinus > Muscardinus avellanarius. The sequence goes on along the minus strand of NC_137790.1, from coordinate 79,893,213 downwards.
TTTCTTGAAAAAATTAACAAGATAGATAAACCATTAGGCAACCTAACTAAAAAAAAGAGAGAATCAACCCAAATTATGAAGATAAGAGATGAAAAAGGAGACATTACTACTCATAGTGTAGAAATACAGAGGATTATCAGAAACTACTTTGAAAAACTATACTCCAACAAAATGGAACTGGAGGAAATTGACAACTTCCTAGATAAATACAACCTTCCTAAACTGAATCAAGAAGATATATAACACTTAAACCAACCAATAACAATCAAAGAGATTGAACCAGCAATAAAGAGCTTACCATTAAAGAAAAGCCCAGGACCAGATGGTTTTCCAAGTGAATGCTATAAAACCTTTATAGAAGACCTAACCCCGATACTTCTCAAACTATTTCATGAAATAAAAAAAAAGTGGGACTCTCCCAAATACATTCTATGAAGCCAACATCACACTAGTACCCAAACAGAATAAAGACAGTTCAAGGAAGGAAAACTACATGCCTATATCTCTGATGAACATGGATGCAAAACTATTAAACAAAATACTAGCAACACCACATAAAGAAAATTATACACCATGATCAGGTAGGCTTCATCCCAGTGATGCAAGGCTGGTTAAACATGAAAATCAATGCATGTTTTTCATCATACAAACAGAATCCAAGACAAAAATCACATGATCATTTCAATAGACACTGAAAAGGCATTTGATAAAATTCAACATCCATTTATGATAAAAATGCTGCAGAGAATTGGAATAGAAAGAAAATAGCTCAACATCATAAAGGTAATCTACAATAAGCCCACCACCAACATCATATTAAATGGGGAAAAACTTCAAGAATTCCCCCTAAAAACAGGAAGGAGACAAGGATATTCATTATTACTACTTCTCTTTAATACAGTACTAGAAACTCTAGCCAGAGCAAGAAGGCAAGAAAAGGAAATCAAAGGAGTACAAATAGGAAAAGAAGAACTCCAAACTTCACTATTTGCAGATGATATGATACTATATTTAGAAAAACCAAGAAACTCAACCAAAAGGCTTACAGAACTGATCATCAAATTCAGCAAAGTGTCTGGATACAAAATTAATCTTAAAAAATCAGAAGCTTTCTTGTACACCAACCATAAATTCACTGAAAAATAAATTCAGAAAACACTTACACTGAGGATCACCCACAAAAATAAAATAAAATACTTAGGAATAAACTTAACCAAGGAGGTAAAAGATCTCTACAAAGAAAATTAATAAACATTGAAAAAATAAATCAAAGAAGATCTTAGAAGATAGAAAGATCTTCCATGTTCATGGAGTGGCAGAATAAATATCATTAAAATGGCCATCCTTCCAAAAGTGAGCTACAGATTTAACGCAGTGCTCATTAAACTAACAAGATCATTCCTCACAGACATAGAAAAATCAGTCCTTAAATTTATTTGGAATAACAAAAAGCCCAGAATAGCCAAAGTAGTTCTCAGCAACAAAAACCATGCAGGAGAAATCACAATACCCGACTTTAAACTATCTACAAAGCCATTGTAATAAAAACAGCATGGTACTGGCACAAAAACAGATACATAGACCAATGGAGCAGAATAGAAGACCCAGAAATAAGTCCACACACTTTCAGCCAATTGATTTTTAACAAAGGGGCCAAAAACATACACTGGAAAAAAGATAGCCTGTTCAACAAATGGTGTTGGCAAAACTGGTTAACATATACAGTAAATTGGAAATTAATCCCACTTTCTCACCCACAAAAGTCAATTCAAGATGGATCAAAGACTTGGAAATCAAACCAGAGACCTTGAAGCTCCTTGAAGAGGGCATAGGTCCAACACTGCAACACATAGGAACACATAAACACTTTCTCAACAAGATCCCAAAGGCACAACCAATTAAAAGGAGAATCAATACGCGGGATTGCATGAAACTGAAGAGCTTCTGTTCAGCAAAGAAAACTGTTAAGAACCTCAATCTAGAGCCAACAGAGTAGGAGGAGATTTTTGCCACCTACACCTCCAATAGAGGACTAATATCTAGAATATACAGAGAACTCAAGAAACTCAACACTAAGAAAACAAAGCATCCAATAACAAAATGGGCGAGCAAACTAGACACTTCAAGAAAGAAGAAATTCAAATGGCCAATAAATGCATGAAGAAATGCTCAACATCATTGGCAATCAGAGAGATGCAAATTAAACTACCCTGAGATTTCACCTAACTCCAACTAGAATGGCAATTATTTTAAACACAAACAACAACAAATGCTGGCGAGGATGTGGATAAGTGGGAACTCTAAGACATTGGTGAGATTGCAAATTAGTTCAACCACTTTGGAAAACAGTATGGAGAATCCTCAGAAGAATGGGAACAAATCTACCGTTTGATCCAGCAATACCACCTCTGGGTATCTACCCAAAAGAAAGGAAACCAAACTACCAAACTAATGCATTTGTATCTATGTCCATAGCTGCTGCACAATTCACCATAGCCAAACTATGGAACCAGCCAAGATGTGCATCAACAGATGAATGGATTACAAAACTGTGGGACATGTACACAATGGAATTTTACTCAGCCATTAAAAAAAACTCAATTACATCATTTTCAGGAAAATGGATGGAACTGGAGGACATTATGCTTAGTGAGATAAGTCAGTCACAAAAAATAAGAAATCAGATGCTTTCGCTAATATGTGAGAGTTAGGGAGAAATGGGTCATAGGAGGAACTATAGATAAAAAAGGAAATCCTATAGAGGAGCAAACAAGACAACCTAAAGGAGGGGATGTGGAGGGAAGAAGAAAAATCTCTAAAACACACAATGTACTTAAACATATTGAAGTCAACCACTAAACCAAGCAAGGGAAAGAGGGACGAGGGAGGGAATGGGGTGGGAATTGGGTACGGGTTAAATCAGTGATGTGTACATGTATGTACACACAAGTTTTTTACCCCAGTATGATGTATGAATATAATGCACCAATAAAAAAATTTAAAAAAATAAATAAAATAAAATAAAGAATGATATAATTTTTTTCAATTCCTAGTATTTAATTTTTTTTAATTGGTGCACTGTATTCATACATCACAGTGGGATACAAACTTTTGTAGACATACATGCACACATCATCCAGTCAGCCCCCACCCGATCTCCACCCCATTCTCTCCCCATCCCTCCCTCCCATGCTTGGCTTAGTGGTTGACATCTAGTATTATAGCAATTTATCCTAAATTAAAAATGATAATCTCACATAACAGTTTCATTTGTCTGATACCAAGCTTTTGATGACTTAAAGATAATGTTTCAATATTTCTTTTTACTTTCTTTCTTACCAGAGAATATTTTTTCTATTTTTTAGATGAAACTATCATATATTTATATATTTATTTTTCAGAAAAAAAAATCTATCCTAATATGGAATATGGATTCTAGATACCCAAAACAATCTTGAAAAAGAACAAAGCTAGAAGATATATATTTTCTGATTTCAAACCATATAAAGCTACAATAATTGAAACAGTGTAGTACTATTCTAAAGGCAGATATATAAACCATTGGAGTTAAATAAAAGCCTAGAGCTAAATTCTTCCCTATATTGTCAAGTTATTTTTGATACGGTTTCCACGAACATTTGGTGGTGGAAATAATAATCTTTTAACTAAATATTGTTGAAAAATAATAATTACATGGAAAAGAATAAAATTGGACCCTTACCTAATCCCATATACAAATATTAACTCAAGATAGATAAAAGACCTAAATATAAATCTTAAGACTATAAACTTTTAGGAGAAAATCTGGGTCATAAAACCTCACAACATTGAAATTGGCAGTGATTTCTTGGATATGATTTCAATGGCACAGGCAACAGAAGAGTATACAAACTCCCTAAAAAATAAAAAAATTATTGTATATCCAAAGACAATGTAAACAGAATTAACATTTACTAATAGAATGGGATAAAATATTTCCAAATTCTATATCTGAAGGTATATTAATATTCCAACTAGAAATCCTAAAAATTAACAACAATAAAGGCAAACAATACAATTTAGAGATAGGTAAAAGACTAACATAAAAAATGAATCTCCACAGATAACCAATCTTAGTTGTCTGTTGGATGGAAAATCTTGTTTCTCTGGTTCTGGTGTGTGTTACCTATTTCTTCTTTGTAGTTAATCTCTTTGAGTATTTTCTCTAGCGCTGGTTTTGAAGACATAAATTCCTTCAGTTTCTGTTTGTTGTGGAAGCGTCTTATTTCCCCATCTAATTTGATGGAAAGTTTTGCTGGGTAGGAAATTTTTGTCTGGAAGTTGTTTTCTTTCAGAGTTTGGTTATGTTACTCCAAGCCCTTCTGGCTCTCATGACTTGGTTTGGGAAGTCTGGAGTGATTCTAATTGGTTTGCCTCTGAATGTCACTTGGCCTTTTGTTTTTGTTGCCTTTAAGATTCTCTGCTTGGCTTCCACATTGGTCATTTTGACAATTATGTGGCATGGGGATCCTCTTCTTCGATCCTGTCTAAAGGGAGTTCTATAAGTTTCCTGGACCTGTGTATCAACCTCTTGTTCTATGTTTGGAAAATTTTCTGCTATTACTTCCTTGAAGAGATTGTTGATCCCTTTGGTTTCACTTTCTTTTCCCTCCTCTATTCCAATTATTCTTAGGTTAGCTCTCTTAAAATGGGCCCATATTTCTTCAATATCAGATTCCTGCTGTCGGATATTTTTTTCTAGATTAGAAACTATGCGTTCATTTTTGGAATGATCATCTTCTAAGAGTGAAGATCATCTTCTGTTCTCCATGTGGTCTAATCGGTTGTTTGTGCTTTGAATTGAGGCCTTTACTTCATTAATTGCATCCTTTATCTCTTTTTGGCTCTCTCTGAGTTCTTTTCGAAGTACCTCTATTATTTCTACAGTTATTTTCCTGATTTGATCTTCTAGAAATCTCTGATTTTCTGTTTTATCAGGTTCTGATGTTGTGGGGTTGTGGGCATTCATTGCTCCAGTATTATTCCTCTTTCCCATGATTTCGGAAGTTTGTGCCTTTTCTGGTTTCTTCCCTTGGGTCACTATGACTTCACTTAAGGTGTTCTGGATCTCGAGTCAGTAGTATCTCAGACCCCACTACTCCTTTACTGGATTGTATCACAGAGTCTCCGACCCAGGGAGTCGATAGAGGCTGCTTTAGACTGTGGGGGGTGTCAGGTTGCACGTTCTCCTATGGTGTGATATCTCTGCCACTGCCACTCCCTCACTGGGTCAAGTTCCAGGGAGTACAGTACTGGGATTTCTCCTCTGTGGCCCGCAATTTGACTCACTGTTCTTGAGTACGCAGATGTAGCTGTACTGGACTCGGTGAATTCGCTGCTGCTGCCACTGGTGGCAATATGGCACCGCTGCTACGCCCTCAGCCGTGAGGCTGGCATATTTCTTCTTGGTTTTGATTTCCACTCTGAATCCCTGCAGCAATGGCTGAGCTGAGCCACTGATAGCTTTAGATGCTCCCTGCGCCGAGAAATCCCGCCTGGCTGTTCTGCAGCGGCTCACCTCGGCTTGCTGTAGCCGTCCGGTGAAGTCGCCGCTGCCACCGGCAGTAAAGTGCTGCTGACGCGTCCTCGGGTGTGAGGCCGATGTATCTCCTCTGTGGCTCTGAGCTCTGTTCTCAGTCCGTTTTCTCTCTGGAGCCTGGTGACTTTTTTTGTTTCTCTGGTGATGGTGTTTTCTGGCTATGAAAGGCGCTGATTTTGTGGTAATGGGGATTGGTTGTTAGCGGGGCTCTTAAGCCCCGCTTTTCTCGGTCGCTATCTGATGTAATGTTTAAAGAAAGAAATATGCAGAAAGATGGCCAATAACCCTCAAAGAGATTCTGATACCCATGCAGAAAGCATCCTGAATAAATATTCACATATTCATACACATACCATACACATGTCACATATGCATCAAAATAAATAAATATATAAATAAATAAATACTAAATTGTTTTGTCTTAATCATGAACTAGCATATATATGTGTGTGTATACACAAATATATTCATATATGTATATATACATATCCAATATATATATATATATATATATATTTGTATGCTTATATATGTGTGTATGCATATATATATATATATATATATATATATATATATATGTGCACATGCTGGTGTTTGGCTTTTAAGATGGGAAAGGCAAATTGACAATTTAAGATCAGATTCCATTAGTAAAATTGTGCTTTGTCCTTACTAGGTTCTAAAAGTTGGAATTTGGAATTTTGGTACGTTCCCAAGTTTTACCAAGTGATATTAACCTCTCACAGAGTCACCTGTTTCACAGCAAAACTGTTCAGGGTGTTTGAGACTACACTATATAACACACCTATATCAGTCTTCATTGTATCTGTGAGTGCCTCAATGACTATATGCACGTATAGAGTCATTATGCATTTTGTCTTAGTGGAATCAGCTGAGCATTTTATTGAACCATTACTTTTGTGGCAAATTATTTTTGCTTTTATTTTAACTATATAGAAGAACATTATACTTGCTTTTATTTTAACTATATAGAAGGACATTATACTTACTTTTTACAAAGAATATGTACATATAATATTACATATAATTTTTATGTTAGTATATTAAAGGAGGAGTTTAAAATATAGTTACTAGATAGCATTAAGTATCATGAAGTTGCAAGCAAATAGTTAGACCTTCCAAATTTAAAATCCTAAATAACAAACTGAGTTTTGATCATCTCCACAGAAATGTGAATAGTAGTGGCTGACATAGAAGAATGGAAATGGCATTTAAATTAAAGTAAATATGATAGTCAACAAACAGTGGAAATGAAAATCCACAATAAATAAAGTCAAAATCATAAATACTGCAATCCATTTTAGCTGGTGATCATCCCTATTTAAATGCATGCATATTGTAACTTTCTCTACTATGAGCCCTTGGACATGTTTCTTGTTTGTTTTTCTACAAAAATTAACTAGATTATGTAAATTCAAGTTATATTTGTTTGTTTCAATAAGCTGTGTGTTTCTTATTAGGATTTTTTCAAGTAAATGTTATCTTTCATGATTTGCAACCAATCTACCAATCAAAATTTTAAAAACAGTGGGGCATGACCACAGTTTAAAACTCTGAAATATTGCTTATATTCATATGCCTGTTTTTACAATGCTATAAGATTGCATTATATTTTACATTTTATACAGTTTTTCTAATAAGTTTTCCTAGTGTACTTATCTGCTTTGTGATTTTGGCAGGGCAGAAATGTTCATCAATGTTCACAGTGCATGCACAAAAACTGAATAAGCTGTCTGCTGTGTCTACCACCCAAAACCCTTGAGTCTCACCCCTGTCTGGCACATCTTCCCCACAAACCATTCCACTTTATCAAAATTCTCTCCTTTTACCTTGTCAAGGCCGTTGTGTGATGGTCAGTTTCCAGTTTCTTGTAGGCCAGTGCTATGACCCGGAAACCCCGTGTCGTGTAAATCTGAAGTTCACTAACAAAACTAGTGGGTACTGTTCAGAAAATAACACAGGATTAGTATGCAATATTTACTTGGCCAGTGCTGGCAGAGGAATTCTTTGCAAACATCCAGCTCTCACCTAAGAAAACACAATTCTAAAAAGTTACACAAAAAAAAGACAGAATCGTATAAATTGCTAGGTTGCTAAGGTTGACTTCATAGGATCCAGTGAAGCTTAAACAAGAAGGAAGCATTAGAAAAAAGGCAAAAGGAGAAGAATGTGTAGAAACCTTTCTTCTTCAGTTTAATCAACAAATATTTATTGAAGGTCTGCTGTGTGCTAAGCATGGGCTATGCAGATTAAAATGCAAGCTCGGCTCTAAGGATTTCTATTTATTTTGACAAATAAAGCCATTGTACTAACAGTACAATCAAAAGAGATCACTGCTGTGGTCCCAGCAATTGCAGCACCTTACAGACACCCTTAGCAGTGTATACACTGGGCTGGGAGGAAGTGGATGGGTGAAAGAAGGAAAATGCTTTGGGTTGAGGGAGCACCCTGTGCTCGGGCAAAGAGACACAAGACAGCAAGCCTTGAGCAGCTGGCTCAGCTCAGAGGAAACTTAGGATGTAAGCAGAGGAGTGGTAAGATATGTCTAGAAAGTTCTACAGGGATCAGATCATAAAAGCTTGATCTTAAAGGAGTTGATAAATACAGTGGAATCACTGAGAAGCGTGCAAATGAATAAAAATAAGTTGCAGCATAGTTGTGATGGAATACCCATCTGATCACAGTATGGAGGGTGAATCAGGGTGGGGTTGAAGAGGGCAGGATGTGGGGATTCACCAACTATTGAAGTGATAATGGGTGAGGCTGCTCCGAGCAGATGCAGTGACAGGACAACTGAGAAAGGGAAGAGAGAAAGAGACAGAGCAATCAGGGATGAGTCCTAAATGGAGTGGCAGTGGTAGCATTACTGAAAATGGAAAATTGGGAAATAGATGAAGTGGGAAAGATAAGCTCAGTTTTGTTATTGATTTTGGACTGCCAATGAGTCAGCCAATTGGTGCTGGCCCACTGGCAACTGGATTCCAGCTAAGCACAGCGGTGACCTATTCGGCCAGATTTGCCTTTTGTAACCCAGGTCTGTTCACTTACCTGTCTCAGGTTGACAGAAGCCGGCCACCCGCTCTGGAGCACCCTTCATGAAAGCCAGTCGATCACCACCCATCTCCTGGACAATGACGGTCATCCTCTGCAGTGCTGATGAGAACGGAAACTGATGCAGGATTGCAATTCCTTCCACTGGGACCTAGTGGAGGAATAGATAGGGACCATCCACATAGCTCCTACCTATTAGGAATTAACTACTCCTCCCTCAATCCTAGTTTTAGAATATGAGGGGGAAATGTCTCACCACTTTTCACACCTGAAATTAGCAGAAGTCGGGTATGTGTGTTTTCAAAACCTGTGGGCCAGGAGGGAGTTTCCCTAGGAGTCTGGGTGTTGTGGGGTGAATGGCATTCAGGCTTACCTGGCTGGCTGTTTTGCAGGGCTTGACCACCATGGCGTGTGCTGGCACTCCCTTGATGTGGAAATCATCTGCAGAAATAGCCATTTCCTATTTCACAAGTGAGATATTTTATTGTAGAGATTTGTTTGTGGTTCAACCACTGATGTGAGACACAAACCCTCCCTCTGAGAAAATCCTTGAGCCACCTCAAGGGATTCTCTTTCTCCTCCCTCTGAGAGGTGGAGGTAAACCACACTGGTTCTACCACAGAAAAATAATAATACATTGGAAATGCTAGGGAATTTAAAGGGCAGACATTCTGAATTATGCACGAAATTTATCTCGCTTTCTCTTTTGGAGTGTGCTCCAGAAAGGCTCGGCCTCTATTTCTGAAGAGCTTAACTTGAAAATGATGAGTGTGTTTGTAAAGAGGCTCCTTGCTGTCTTGCTTTGTAGTTCAAGGCTGATCCATCTATTTCCTATCTGACTAATTTGAACTGATGGTCCTCAGGGCTGGGCAGAACAGGGCAGAAACTGTGATGTACAGGGTTAATGTTTGGTAATTGCTATAATAATGACTCAAATTATAGTCAAAAAGTACCTTTTACCTAAAGATATCAAAGTGCTTTGTAATCATCTCATTGAGTGGCTAAAAAAAAATCTCAGAGAGGAAATTGTAATTCCTATAAAGATATGGAAACAGTAATACAGAAATGATAAAGGGCTGGAAAAGTTACACCAGGCAGCTTTAGAATCCTGCTGTTAGAAATGGAAGGGAGCACCCGGGCATGGTAGTGCATGCATGTAATCCCAGCATTCAGGTGGCTGAGACAGGAGGATGCCGGTTCACATACAGCCTTAGCTACTTAATAAGGCCCTTTGCTACTCAGTAAGACCCTGTTTCAAAATAAAGAATAAAAAGCAGGCAGGGGGTGTAGCTCAGAGGTAGAATGCCCCTGGGTTCCACCCCCAGTATCACACACACACACACACACAAAAAAAAAAGGAACCTAAAGATTGTCTTTTTTTTTATATAGTCCTCAGATGTCACAAAGACTGGCATCTGTCTGCAACAGAGGAAGGGGTGGGCTAGAGCTAAGTGTTTGGAGATGTGCATTCCTTAATTCTCATCTTCACCCCCACATTCTGGCTCAGCCAGGGCAACTCCAACTATTTGGGTGATTGGTTGGTTGGTTGATTGGTTGGTTGGTTGGTTGGTTGGTACTAGATTGAAGTTGGAGGAATTCTGCCTCAGAGCTACAGCCCAAGCCCTATTTTCTTTGTTGTATTGTTTTGAAACAGGAACTTGCTAAGGTGTTGAGGATCTCACTAAGTTGCTGATGCTGGTCTTAAACCTCTGATGTGATCCTCCTGTCTCAGTCTTTCAAGTATTGTAATTATAGGCATGTGCCACCAGGCCTGTCTCAACTATTTGGTTTTTAAAGAGTGTTTCTGAATAATGTTGTCCTTTAAGAAAAGATTTCAAGTTGGGCATGGTGACACAGTACTTGGGAGGCTGACAGGAGGCTTACAGGTTTAAGACCAACCTCAGCAACTTAGAAAGACTCTTAGCAACCTTGTGAGATCTTGTTTCAAAATGAAAAAAAAAATTTAAAAGGACTGAGAGTATAGCTCTGAAATGGAATGCCCTTGGGTTCAACCCCCAGGAGGAAGGGAGAAAGGTAAGGAGGGAGAAGGGAGGAAGAAACGAAGGGAGGGAAAGAAAGTTTTCAGCTTTTTTATTCATGTGTTTTGTGAACACCGTTGATCTAATTCAAACCCCTCATTTTATGCTCACGGGAGTCATGTCCCCAGCGTGAGAGAGATCTTCATGGGATTGATCAGTTAGAGCAGAGCTGAAACCGGAACCCAAAGATCCAGATTCCTGAACTATAGCACTTACTCTTAAATCTAATTCAAAATCTCAATGGAAGCTCTGTGATGGTTTTCCTCTTGTTACAGCAAGTTACCCCAAATACTTAGGATAACCATGTTTTCTAATCTCTATGTTCTAGAAAAAAAAATTGTCATTTATTGTTTATTCTTCATTAACAAATATTGCATTTGTGGGATGCAGTAAGATGCTTGATCTATGTACATTATAGAAAGATTCAATCAAGTTCATGAACATATCTAGCACCTCACCAAATTAATCCTAGAAAACACAGACACCAGCCATTGCTCATAGGACAGTACAAAGAATTAGGACCTAATTATACAAGAGTTCTAATTACACTAGTACTATTAAACTTATCAAGTGTCGGGCACTGTGCCAAGGATTTTATAATGGATCATCTCATTTAATCCTCATGATAATTCTACAATAAAGAGACTATTATTAGCTGTCATGTACAAAGAAGGAAATCAACTTTAGACTAGTTTGCCCTTCGCTCCACATTGGAAACCTCACAATGTATTAATATTAGTGGCTGTGGTTTGCCCATATTGCACTGCTATTAAAAGAGCTTATATTCTCTGAAGGGCAGAGGCCTACCCAGGTGGTAGCTTCAAACATCTTGAGGTCCAGAGGATCTCCCTGTATGGTCCCATTGAGAAGAATCAGAGAGTGGCAGCTGGCCATGGCTGCACACAGTGGGCCCCAGGGCAAAGCCTTGCCAGAGTCAAAGCTGTGGATTTCCTGGAAGCTAAAGGAGAAAAGAAATGGCTTTAGTCCTATCACCTTAAGTACCAAATAGTTTCTTGAATGTTAACATCTTTTAGAAAAATAATTTAATATGCATTATTGCATTACATACTCTCTCTCCAATTCCCCAAATTATCAATGCTTCTTCATTCAGCCATCCTCCTTAGGTAAGTTCCCTGAACATGAGAAAGCCCCCAAGGTTCTTTAAAGCTCTTTTCTCCTTTGCTTCTCCATCCCTTCTCAGAATGATCTAATTTCAAAGGTATGATAAGAAATAGAAGCATCACTCTTATTTCTAAGTACCTCCATTCTCAACCACCTCCTGGACCTTCTTTTCCAGCCTGGAGGACAGAAAAGACTAGCACATACTCAAGTTGTGTATGGTGCAACTCCTCCAGTCAATACTTAAGGGCTGGGTTTCCATATATCTCTCCCAACATGTATAATGTTTGACCCACAGTAGACAGTAAAGGAATAAGTTCCTAGAATCCACAAGGCCATGATGGTGAAGAAATGAGCCCAAAATATTTTTCAAAGAGACCTTGTGTTTCTCTCTCTTAAAACCTGGCATCCAGCGGGGAGTGGTCGCACATACTTGTAATCCCTGCACTTGGGAGGCGGAGACAGGAGGATCGCACAGGTTCGAAGCCCCTCGCTGGCTTAAGAGACCCTGTTCCATATATATATATATATATATATATATATATATATATATATATATATATATATATATTAGGTCTGGGAGTGTAGCCCCAGAGGTAGAAGGGTTCCATCCCCAGTACCACCAAAAAAAAAAACTGGCATCCAGTGTCCATATTGCTGCCATTGTCCCCATTATTTCCTATGGAAAGTGACCTCAGATAAAATCTATGGAAGTACAATTCAAATATCACATGCAGGGTTCTTTCACCAACTCACAGTGGAAGTCCAGCCTCAGGCCTTCTAGAGGAATGTCCTATACAACCTTGTTGATGGGACCCTTCTTGATGTATGACACAGTAGTTGGTTTGCAAAGCAGCCTGTTGCATTTGGAAGACATCTGAAGAGCAGAAATTTCTTCCTACCTAGAGACAGAATCTGCTTCTTGGAGCCCGGAAGAATCTACTCACTTTCTCTCTTACTAGTCTCAAATTCTTTCAAATTTGTGTATCAGCTCTTCCATAATCCCCAACCCCTAGCCTCCCATCTTCTGGGTAACAAAGGAACCTCTAGCTCTTCCTCTAATGCCAGTTTTATTGACATCTCACCTTCCTAGATACTTTTAAAAAAAGTTTTTATTTGTCATGGTTCATCTTAAAACGTGGCCTCTGGATCGCACTATTATTTTTAACAATATGAACACTGCATTTCTTGAAATTAGATCACTCTAGCCTTTTGTTTTTTAAATCATTTCTATCACAAATGTTAACTCACAATCCCACTATATTTCTTCCTGGATTTTGCATTCAAGCTTCCTTTTTTCTAAGAGTTCATAAACTTTTGGCTTATTATTGACCCTGTAGTCCTACCCACTATTATATGTCAAAAGAACAAGTTATCTCAGTGTTTACAACATGTCCCATGGCATTTCAGTAAATATCTAAAAGCAAGAAATCACCAGCAATATTGTTGACACAGAAGCTTAAACTAACACTGAAAATAAAAGTGCAGATCAAGAAAAGAAAATCCTATTTTTATGATGACAAATAATTCTGAGGATATAATTCTAAGTGCCAGAGGATTAGGCCAGACTCTGGTTAGCACAACAAATATGTAGAGCTCTCTATCATTCCTGCCCAGATATTTTTATTTGAGTATATATAATTTATCCCTTTTTGAAAAAGATTTATCAGGCCGGGCGTGGTGGCGCACGCTTGTAATCCCCGCGCTTGGGAGGCGGAGACAGAAGGATCGCGCAGGTTCGAAGCCAGCCGCGCTGGCGTAAGAGACCCTGTTTCAGAAATATAAAATAGGTCTGGGAGTGTAGCCCGGAGGTAGAAGGGCTTCCAGGAACCCCAGTACCACCAAAAAAAAAAAAGATTTATCAGATAAATTTGTCCTTTACAAGAATATATTTAATAACCTATAAGTCAGCTGCTGACTTCTTACCTAGAACCAAATCTTATTTTTCTCATTTCATTTAATTAAATTTGTAAAATTTTTATCTTAAATATCTGTTTTGTTACTTGCAACCATCTTTGACCTTTTTGTAGGAAGGAGAAGAAGAAGAATGAGAGGAAGGGAGGAAAGGACAGGCAGGCTTAATGGATTAATTAATAACTTAAACTTCATATCAATTGTTTTTACTTAAATATCATAAGTCATTTTTAGAAGTAGAAAGTTTTTAAAATATGAGGAATAATATGATGCCAATTCAATAAGTAAGACATTCAAAAGATAGATCATATTTAGTTCCTTCTAATGAGCATTTACTGTGCACCTCTATGTGTCTGGTTTAGTGCAATGACATTGAAGACATGAGTATAAATAAGAAATAGAGTTCTCTCAATATTTTCACATATATGAATAAATGCATATATTTTTGTAAAAATGAATAAGGAGACCCAGTACACATTGCAATCCATCTTCTAAGAAACATGAAAAAAAGCTTTGAAGGTTAAACATATGTGAGAGGCTTCTGTGGGCTAACATGGTTAGAAGCACCAGAATTAATTTCGACCTAGAAAAAATACTTATTTACAAATGGCATTTTAATATAAATATGTACTAACCATGTATAATTAAAAGTTCATTATGAATAAATTGTTATATTGTCTGCCTATGCAAAAGAGCCACAGTATACCTTTTATGTATAAAATACTATATGATATAGGTTGTAAATGTTAGAAAGAAAAGGCTTTCACTTTCAAACAAAACAAAAACATTAAATCTCAGGTTCTAACAACATTGGAGTGCTGGTGGGGGAAAATAGCTGGTAGAGAAGCAAACTCACAGGTGGCCACGAGAGGGCCACGGTGGGGGGGTTGTGAACTTTGCAATACCAAACAGAAAACTACCCAAAGAAGTATTTCTTGAAGAAAAATAAAAAGAAGACATTTCTGGAAGCTAGAAGGTAGGGTTCTGAAAATCAGAATACCAAGGAAAATGAGTACAGTTTCTATGGCCCACAGATGTTCCTCTTCCTAAAATTCAGGTACAAAAGCCAGTGTAATGTTCTCCTTCTTGCTAACACATCAAAAGGCTGCAGTTTGTACAAGGAGCATTACCTCCTTGAAGGACAGAGGACTGGTACTATCCACATTACTTATACTGAGCCAACCAATGTCAGGCTTATGATAAATATGTTGAAAGCAAGGATATTATATCTTAGCCAGGATGTGCATGTGGTGTCAAAACTTCCCCTTCACCTCCTGAGTTTGTGAGTAGCATGGTGCTGGAGATAGAGTAGGGGGAAATGTGCATGATTTAAGGAGCTCTGAAAGAAGTCCAGGGGAGAAAGAAAACAAGTAGACTTTGGCAAACAGTGTTTACCAAAGCCAAAACCCAAATGTCTCTATCGGGAGTTTTGAGAGTAAATGTGTAATTCTACAAAAAAGAAAAACTGCAAAGTGTTCGTTAAAGGCACTCACCCATTCCTATCACAAGGCACGACTCCCCAGAGATCCAAGCCGTCCCTTGTTAAGGTGCCTGTCTAAACAGAAACAAATACTCAGATTACCCTGAAGATCTGATGACCCAGAGTAAAGACAAATAAGAGATGTTTTAATAGAGACATGCATGTCACAAACGTATTATCAAGACTTTTTAAGGAGGGTCACAATAAGCCAAATATCTGGAGTCCTGGGCAAAAACTTTGATGAACTTAAACCAGTTGTATGACAAGCCCACACTTAATCTCTGAACTTGTGTCCTCCATGGTAAGAAGAAAACAGTATCTCCCTTCCATACCTCAGACTACTATTTGACGACTAAAGGTAGAACAAACGGATGGGAACATTCTTGGTAAGCCTGTAAGAGCTATAAAATGGGTGAATCCCAGTTTTATAGTAGAGGTTAAAAAGTATGTCTCCATTCCTAAGAAAGGTGGGAATAGATCCACCATATGATCCAGCTCAACCACTCCTGGGTATCTTTCCAAAGGGGTTGAAATCAGAGAACTACAGCAACATATGCATACCTATGTTCATAGCAGCACAATTCATAATAGCCAAAATATGAAACCAACCCAGATTTCCATCAACAGATGATTGGATAGCAAAACTTTGGGAAATACACACAATGGAATTCTATTCAGCCATAAAGAAGAACAAAATCATACCATTTGCAAGAAGATGGAAAGTCCTAGAGAGCATTATATTAAGTGAGATCAGCCAAGCACAGAAGGAGAAGGTACATATGTTTCCTCTAATATGCCCAAACTAGGAAACACAGAGGATACCAGTGGGACTCCAGATAATGGAGGGGAAATATCAGCAAAGTTTGAATGGAAAGATAGGAGAGGAGGAAGGCTGATCTTGATTAATGAGGGTCTACATCTGAATATGTGTAAAATTATGAATATGACATGGTTAACCTGGACAACCATTGGTGGGAGGGGGAAAGGGAAAATGGGGATTTGGGAGAGGGCACCAAATATAGTTTAAGTATATACCATTTATGTTCAATAAAAATTTGTTTAAAAAAAAAAAGTATGTCTCCAGAAACAAGTAATGGAGTAGGATTTTTACCTGCAGAGCACTGTTTGTAAAAATACTGTAAGGAAAAGGTTGGCTATTTGACACCGGTTTGATAAAAAGGCGTCTATTGCCATCTTTCTCAGTGCAGTATAATGGCTAAGAGTTCAGACTAAGTTCAAGTTCCACTTATGTGATGGGGATAATTACTCAGTCCTTTAAACATCAGAGACCTTATCTAGAATAATCAAGTAGAGTTGTGAAGGTTAAATGAGATGATATGAAGTACCTAATATAACACTTAGCATACAATGAGAGCTAATAATAAAGATAATGACTCATAGGTATCAGCTGTTTTTATTCAATGTCATGTCACAATGATCTCTTCCACTCTTGTTTCGTTTTTCAAGCCCACAGATAGGATCTCATAAACAGGATGTCTTTCCTTATAATGCTAATTTGATCACAAAATAATATCAAATGGTGGCAGAAGCCATTCCAACTTTGGTGTATTTTCTAATTCTCCAGTAATTCTAAAGTACAGCTCTGACCCCATTCTCTGCTACCAAAATCTTCAATGTACTGTTTAATGGGTATAGAGTTTCTGTTTAAAAAGATGTAGGGATTTCTCCAGATAGATGATGGTGATAGTTTCAGAACAGTGAGGATGTACTTAATGTCGGTGGAATATACAATTAAGATGAGCAAGAATGTTAAATTTACATTATGTGTATTTTACCTCAAAAAAAAAGAAAAGAAAAGAAATAGCTAGGCATGACTACAACAAATGGTTGTAATCCTAGTACTTGGGAGGCTGAAACAGGAGGATCGCAAGCTCCTAGGAAACTTAGTAACTTAGTGAGATCCTCTACAATTTAGTGAAACTCTTTCAAAATAAAACCTAAAGCTGGGCGTGGTGGTGGACACTTGTAATCCCAGCATTCGGGAAGCTGAGACCGGAGAATCCCGGTTAGCGGAGAGCCTCAGGTTCTTAGTGAGGCCCTTTGCAACTCAGTGAGACCCTGTTTCAAAATAAGAAATAAAAAATAAATTGGTCAGGGTGTGTAGCTCGGAGGTCAAATGCCTCTGGGTTCCAGCCCTGCCTGAAAAAAAAAAAAAACTAAAAAGGGTTTGGGTATAGTTCAGAGGTAGAGCACCCCTGGGTTCAATCCCAAGTGCCACAAAAAAGAAAAGAAGAAAAAAAGGAAGGAAGGAAGGAAAGAAGGAAGGAAGGAAGGAAGGAAGGAAGAAAGGAAGGAAGGAAGGAAGGAAGGAAGGAAGGCATTGATATCAAAGATGACCTTCACTGGCTCCACACTGCTTAAATAATATGTAAAACTGGAGCTGGGCATGGTAGTGCACACTTGTAATCCCAGTATTTAGGAGGCTGAGACAGGAGGATCCAGGTCCACGGCCAGCCTCAGTTACTTAGTGAGGCTCTGTGCAACTTAGTAGGATCCTGTTTCAAGTAAAGAATGAAAACTCGGGCTAAGGGTATAGCTCAGAGGTAGAATGCCCCTAGATTTAATCCCCAGCACCACACAAAAATAATATTAATATGTAAAAATGTCTTCACTAGACATTCAAGGTCCACAGGCTCACCCTCCTCCAACAGTAGTGTCCTGTCCCAGCCAAAACCACACACTCTCCTGTTGTCCCGCTGCCACACCTTGGCCTGTGCTCACTTACCTATGATACCCTTCAATTCTAGCTTTTCCTCTTACAACCCACATTCCCTCCAGCTTATACATGTATAGACTAAACAAATAAACTAAACACTCAAGAAAGGTAAAGTAAGAGGTTTCTTAGGAATAAAATAGGTCATAGGAGGAACTCTAGACAAAGAAGGACAAACTATGGATGAGAAAATAAGGCGACCTGACTGAGGGGGATGGGAGGGGGGAGAGGGAAATTCCCTCATGTACATGATGGACATTCACAAACACATCAAAGTCAATCACTAAGCCACACATGAGAAGGAGCGCAGGGGAGGGAATGGGGTGGGGATGGGGAAGGGCTAAACAAGTGATGTGTGCATGTATGCCTCCACCATCTTGTACTCCATTAAGATGTATGGCTACAATACACCAATTTATAAAACTAAAAAATAAATAAAAGGAATAACTGGCAAATAACCAAGGATCATTATAGGCAATAAACTACAGATGGAATATATAGTAAGTGTTTGCTATGGGGCATTATTGTGATCAAGTCTTATAGTAACATACAATTTAATAAGCTCTTTCTTTTTAATTCATTCATTAATTGAATAATTATTTGTTGAGCATTGACTACATGTCAGGCAATATTCTTAGCATTAGTAATACAGTAGTGGCCCTAGTAAAGAAATTAAATTTTGCTTTTGGTAGGAGGATTTGGTTTTGTTTTTAATGAGGGTTTTGACTATAAGTGACGATATGTTATTTAAACTCACTGTTTTTCACAAAATATTGAAGACAGAAGAACCCAGAAGATTCACCTATTTAGTGCCTATTCCCATGTTCCCTTCTCTAAAGCACAGAATCTGAAACTTCAAGAAATGGATCTTTTCCAGGTCATACACCCAACCAGAGATCAAAATGATGTCAGGTACCCGCATCCTATGTTTTCTGCCTCCCAGAGGATAAAAGTACATATCCAGGATGATAAAATGATGATGAGTGAGGATGCAACACACATACCTTGTCAAAGCACACAAGGTTTAACTGTCCACATACATTGATCCTCTGGGGGCTAATGCAGAAGATTCCTCTCTTCTTCAGCCTCCTCTGGGCATAGATGATGCCGGTGGTCAGAGCAGCTGGCAGGGCAGGAGGAACTGCTATGGTGATCACATCCAGGGCTTTCTTCACCACCTCCTCAGGAGATTCCTGGAAGACAGCCAGCCATTCCTTAGCAGGTACAGGCAGATCAGCAGTGAACAACTTTGTGCATAGGACTTTTTCCTTCTTTGCGTTTATTCTTTAGGTCGAGTTCTGAGAAATGGTATCAGTGGGTCAAAGGGTGTAGCCATATTTATGGCTCTCAATATCTTTTTCCAGAGTGCAGTAAAAACACTCATAATAATTTCTACTGCTACAAGCAATACATCAGTTTACTACAACTTTGCCATACTGGGTATCTGACTTTAAAATTCCTCATTTAATAGCTACAAAACAGTACTTTCTGGAAGTAAATATATTTCAGTTTGAAAACAAAAACATGGCATAAAGAAAAACAGGAGGAATTATGTGCAAGAGTACAAGTGTGTTGATATTTCAATAAACAGATTGTTTTTCCTACTATCACACACGATCTGATTGTTACTATGGGATTCAGTGATCAATTGCTTATTCTGAGGAACCCGGAGCCTATAAGCAGATTTTGCTGTTTTGATTTGTTTCCCAGGTTTGTACACCATGCCCTTGGAAAAGGTCAACATAGAGGACATAAAAATACACAGAGAAGAGTAAATGTGTGCATGTAACAAGAGAACAAAGACAGCTTACCCCACTGAGCACATAGACACACAGAGTATAGATCATGCCAATGGTGGCCGTCCCTACGAGGCACAGGAGGAACCTGATGGCATCCCTATAGAGCTTAAAATTCATTGGCTTGGGGTAAAGAATGGATCTCACGAGGTCCCCCTTGGCAGTGTTAAACCCTGAAACGGCAAACACACATGTTATTTTTTTTCCAGGAAGACAAATCCTGCTGCTAATGCTCTTTAAAACCTCAACATTGCCTTTATTTTTCTCTAGAGATATTTAAGTAGTGTTTAAACCCAGGGGCAGTGGAATGGTAATTGGGAAAATTCATGAGTGTTAGCATGGAAATATGTGACCCATTTCAGAGCCTGGTACTCTTTCCAGCCTTCCTTCTTTTCACTTCCAATTTCAGTGCATCCCAGACACCAGAAACCACCACACTAGAAGCAGAGCACAACTTTTCCAAATATATTTAAAATAAATGCTTCATGAATGTGTGTGTGCATGCACACACATACCTCACTTGAATTAAAATTAAATAGCTCAGTAAATACTAGACTCATTTCTGTAATGATTCTTAGTTTCTAGTCCTACATAGGAAGTGTTTGGGATTTGTGTTAGAAGATCTGAATGTGAAATCCAACTCTGTCAGTTACTGCCTGTGACAGTTTTTAAAAGTTCACTGGACTTGTGTGACCTTAGCCTATTTATGTACAAAGTGGAGACAGTGAGCATCTGCTCTGCGAGTTCAATGTGCAGAAGTAGTTTATGAGCTGCAAAGCACATAAATAGTGGTTGTTGTCATTAGTATTATTTCTGCTAAAATTCACATGTCACAGTTCAATATGGCAAATTGGGATTTAAGATATATAAATTTATAGCTGGGTATGGTGACACATGCCTGTAATCCCAGTATCTGGGAGGCTGAGATAAGATAACAGGTTCTAGGTCATCCTCAGCCACTTAAAAAGACTTTCAGCAAAATGCAAACTAAAATGGTCTGGGAGTGAGGCTGGGCATGGTGGTGCATGCTCGTAATCCCAGTACTTAGGAGGCTGAGACAGATGATTGGAGGTTCAAAGCCAGCCTCTACAACTGAGTGAGGTCCTCAACAACTTAGACTCTGTTTCCAAATGAAATTTTTTTTAAAAAGAGGGCTAAGGGTATAGCTTAGAGGTATAGTGTCCCTGGGTTCAATCCCAAGTTCCACATAATGATTAAATAGGTAGATGATAAGTGATAGCGAGACTGATTTAAGTATCTTTTCTTTGCTATCTAAAGACTTATCCTTGCCCAGTAAATTTAGGCACTAGACAACGTGAGCAGAAATATTTCATTAACTGTAACAGCACAAAGGAGGAGAGCTAACCAGTCTGCAGCACCACCGCTCTCACAGGCCCCGAGCAGGCTGCCTTGGCCTGGATGACCTCTGTTCCACAGAAGAGGACATGACGTTTGTAATCCACTTCGCTTTGTGTTTTCCAGGGTGCAGAGCTATCCGTCTTGAGTAATGGCGTTTTGGTGACTGGAATGCTTTCTCCTACAGAAAACAAGCATCTCGTTTCCTGAGGCTCAGTGCCTTCACTCAGGGAAATCAGGTCTGCACAGGCTCAACATGTCACACCCATTTGCCCAGAGCCTACCTCATGGATGTACAGCCCCAAGTGCTGGGGACACAGAGTAACATTGTTAAGAGGTCTGTAGTTGAGAATGGGAGACAGATGCAAATAATTATGAATACTATATTATGAATACTATGCATGTCGTTATTCAAACATAGAGGTTAAGACAGGAAGCATCCTCTGAGGGAATGGCAAGCTGTAACGTCTAGAATGTGAGGGCTGGGAAATAAAGAGCCAAGCAGACTACGAGGGAGCTGAAGGATGGAGAGCCTGAAGCATAACAGATTTGAGCGTTTAAGCTTTTTTTTTTTTCTCCTGCAGGCTATGGTGGCTGATAGAGATTACCTTATTTAATCAGGAAAGTAATATTATTTTTATGTATAAAAATCCTGACTAAGAACCTTCTACATTTGTATATATGAGTCCACAGTACAGGGGCTGAGTGAGTCTGGTAAGGCAGGAGGCTGGACATCCAGCTGGGAGAGGTCTCAGGAGGAAGTCCCAGATAAAGGGGATGAGGTCTGAACTAATGCTGCCAGCAGTGAAAATAGAAAGGAGGAACTGTATTTAAGAAATAAGGAAGTGAAAAGCTACAAATGTGGGGGAGATTTTTATATAGCAAAAAAAAAATTTATAGCAGGTCATAGGGATAGAGGAGTTTAAACTCCTCTATTTTGCTTCCTAATTTGGGACATTGAGTAGGGATAACATTATCCATCAAGGTAGGGATTATAGGAGGAGAGGAAGAACTGCCTCTGGACCATGTGATTAAATATTTATAGCGATCTAAAGCTCAGATAAGGGTCTAGACTAGAGATATTTAGTCAGAACTCATCAGCTTATAAATGGTAATTAAAAAACACAGAAAGAAACAAGATTACTTAAGGACCGAGTGTAGGGTGAGAAAAGGAAGGACAAGGACACAACCCTAAGCAACACCAAAAATTAAGGAGGCTCAAGAGAGAAGCCATGGAAGAAACTGAATGGGTGTGGTTAGAATTACAAGAACTTGGAGAGAGCATTGCCTTAGAAGGCTGGGGAGAAGAGAATTTTCAGAAGTGGAGGTGGTCAGAAGAGTCAAAGTTAACAGTAGTCAAAAAGATGAGAAATTTAAAGAATCTATTAGATTTGGCAGTCGAGACATTGGCGACTTGAACAGGCGGTAAAGGAAGCACATTGCAGTGTTATACTCGATAGGGAATGAAGCTGTAAAAGCAACGATGATCTGTTTTGAGTAACAAGCTTATAAAGCTTTCTACTGATCTTTGTAGAGTTAGCAGAATACAGTCAGAGTTACAGCCAGGCACCATGGTGAATATGCGTAATCCCAAAACTGGGAGTCTGAGATAAGAGGATCACAGGTTAGCGGCCAGCCTCAGCCATTTAGGAAGACCCTCAGCAACTTAGCAAGACTCTGTTTCAAGACTAAATAAATAAATAAATAAATAAATAAATATTATAAAGGGCTGAGTGTGTAGCTCAGAGGTAGAATGTCCCTGGCTTAAATCCCCAGCACCAAGGGGGGGGGGGGGGAGCCAGAGTTACATTTTGGTATGTAACACGAGCTATTCTCATTAGAAAAAGCTATTGAAAAGTCCCCACACTAGGGGATCTTTATGAATCTGTAGGTTCTTGAGGAAAAGGAACTTGACCCCATGAGCTGCCATGCACTTTATTTTTAAGTTCATACAGGAGGGAGGTGGAGATGTGTGGTTTCGTCTCCATCCCATGCCTTTCTGATCTGCCTGGATTGATGTGGACTTTCCTAAGGG
The DNA here is from genome assembly GCF_963383645.1 of Muscardinus avellanarius. Lineage (NCBI taxonomy): Eukaryota > Metazoa > Chordata > Mammalia > Rodentia > Gliridae > Muscardinus > Muscardinus avellanarius. The sequence continues at coordinate 79,870,093 of NC_137790.1, read as the reverse complement.
TAGGCGCCACAACACATCCATGCGGTTTTGCTGCCTCCCACTTCATCTCTGAGAAGGCTTTATGATTCTTCTTTACGTTACAGAAACGCTGGCACAACGCCTCGTCATTATGCTGCACCCCTGAGAAATGGGAACAGCACTGGCTTGAGCAAGCCACCTCTCCTCTCTAGACCTTAGTTGTTATGTCTGTGAGGTGACATGACCTCTAAGGTCCTTCTCAGCTCAGCTGTTTAAAAATCGAGTTCATCCAAAATTCCAGTGTGCGTTTGGAGGTAGCAGATTTACCAAATGCTGCATCGTGACCATGTTAGCATTTTCTAGCCAAGCCAGAAGGAGCCTGGGCTTGGACCTGTGTTTCAGGATGTTGCTGATGGTTTTCAGGCACTACAGGTTTATCTGAAGACATATTCTACATCAAAATACTAATACAAAAGTTACAGACAATTCTGGGAGATCTAATAATCCCTGCAACCTTTAAAGGTGAAATAAGAAGGTTATAGTCGTCATTTATTCAAGGAAGACAATGACTTCTTGAGAATAAACACTCAAAATGTTATGATTGGAGCCAGGCGTGGTGGCACATGTCTATAATCCCGGTACTTGGGAGGCTAAGATGGGAAGATCGTGAATTTGAGGCCAGTCTCGGCAACTTAGCAAGGCTCTCAGAAACTCAGCAAGACCCCGTTTCATAAATAAAAAATAAAATAGGGTTGGAGGTGTCGCTCAGAGGTTGAATGCCCCTGGGTTCAATCCCCAGTACCAAAAGAAAAATAAAGTTGTGCTGGTGCTGAATTTTGCACATAGAAAGCAGCTTAGCTTGAGCGCTGTGATCTATGGATAGCAGGACTAAGCAAGATGCATGGAAGCAGGGAGGTCACACGGCAGCCCTGAGCCCTGCAGGGTGCCACTCATCCGGGTACAGAAAGAAGGGGACCATCATAGTGCAGAATCCAGGGCGGCCTGCGGAGCCCATAAGCTGAGCGATGCCACTGTACCTGTTAGCATGCCTTCGTCTACCACACAGCTGCCATCGATCAGGACGGCATCACATGGCATTTGCACTTTGTTCCCTGTCAAAATTAATAAATCTCCGGGCACCAGAAAGCGTGATTCCAGCTCTTGGACTCCAGCTGTAAGTGTGAGGAGACAGAGTAGAGTCACATTATTTTCCTACAGAAACACAGTCCACATCTCTCTAAGTTGGAGATCAGTGGAAAAGCAAAACCAAGGCATTCTTAGAAAGATAGCTATTCTTTGACATGAATCTGAAATCAAAAAGCAAAAACCAATAATAAACTACATAAAAGAGAAACTTTTGTGTGGCTAAAGACAAATGGGCCAAGGAATAAGCTAATGACAAATGCAGACATCATATTTAAAACTTACAGACAAAAGATTAATGTTCCTAATATAGAAAAGGTCCCTGGCAGCACATTCCTGTAATCCCAGTACTTGGGAGGCTGAGACAGGAGACTCTCAAATTCAAAGCCAGCCTCAGCAATTTAGTAAAGCTCTCAGCAATTTAGTGGGACTCTATTTCAAAAGTTCCTAGATATTAGGCCGGGCGTGGTGGCGCACACTTGTAATCCCTGCACTTGGGAGGCGGAGACAGGAGGATTGCGCAGGTTTGAAGCCAGCCACGCTGGCTTAAGAGACCCTGTTTCCAAATAAAAATATAAAAAATAGGTCTGGGAGTGTAGCCCTGAGGTAGAAGGGCTTCCAGGAACCCCAGTACCACCATAAAATAAATAAATAAATAAAAGTTCCTCAGATTTACTCATAATAAGAGAAGTAAACATGTTTTCCTTTCTTCTTTCCTTCATCAATGCCTGCTTAATTGCCTTTACATCTCTTGTGCCTTATTCAATCCCAAAGTTGTTATGGGCTGAGCCAGACAGGGCTGCATGCAGGTTCTGGGTGAGGCGGGGTGACGCACTACTCTTGGGCACTGGAGCCTAAGCAGGATGGACAGCTGTTGAAATGGCCTCACTCTGGCAGAGCAAAGCCCAAGCAAGGAGAGGACACTGCAGTGGCAGCGGCCTGCTGTGGAGTGTTGGACTCTGAACTGGGTGAACATGTGTCTGTGTCTACGTGGAGGGGGGCAGTGACAGAGGACTGGCCACACAGGCACAACTGACATCTGTTGAGTTTCCAAAAGCCAGGTTTCTCACATTTTTTAAAAATGTTACAAATCAACTGGGCGTGGTGGCTCAGTCTTGTGATCCCAGCATTTGGGAGGCTGAGACAGGAGGATCGCAGTCTGCAGAGAGTCCCAGTTACTACATAGTGAGGCCCTTTGCAACTCAGCAGGACCCGGTTTCAAAATAAAGAATAAAAAATAGGGCTGGGGGTGTAGCTGGGAGGTAGAATGACCTTGAGTTCCATCCCCAGTACTGCAAAAAAAAAAGTTACAAATACAGAAAGATACAAATATAAAATTATATAATTCTTAGAACTAGAGATATTAACATAATAGACAGAAATAGAAATAATATATATATAGCCGGGCGTGGTGGCACATGCTTGCAATCCCAGCATTCAGGAGGCTGAGACAGGAGGATTGCCATTCGCGGACAGCCTCAGCAACTTAGTGAGACCCTCTGCAACTCAGTGAGACCCTGTTAAAGAAAAAAAATAGGGCAGGGGGTATAGCTCAGAGGTAGAATGCCTCTGGGTTCCATCCTCAGACCCACCAAAAAAAAAAAAAGAAATAATATAGATGCAAATTTGCAAGAATTTAAGAATATGTACATAGAAAATGTGTTTGCTGATCAATTTTTATGCATATATTCTCCAATTCTTTCTTTGAGAGAACCTAAGAGCACTGAAACACCAATAATAATGAGCATACCTAGTGCCCAAATTTGGTTTCTAAATTTCATTCATCCCCCCCACCCCAAAACAAGAAAAGTTCCTTAGAGAAACCGTTGATTACAAGCCTGGGCCAAAAAAAATTACAATATAAGCTAAGACATCTTGTGTCATTGAGTAGGGAAATGCTCCAAGATCGATGGAGATGTATTAAGAAGATATAAAAGCCAGCTGGTACCGGACCTACGATCCTAGTACCTGGCAGGCTGAGACAGAAGAACTGCAGATTCAAGGCTGAGAGTACTCAGCAGCGTAGTGAGATTCTCAGCAACTTAGCAAGACCCTGTTTCAAAATAAAATAAATAAAATAGGACTGGGGGCAAGGCACAGAGATAGAATTTCCCAGGTTCAATCTCCAATCCCCAAGAAAAGACATATATAGAGAGATGATAGATGATGGATGATAGATAGATAGATGATAGATAGACCTAAAAGCTCCTCACTGCTTAACAATTTTTAACGTCTGAGTAAATAATGATAAAAAAGAACTATAGTCAACAAAGAAAATACGGGTTCATACATACGTAGAGATATAAGTAAATGGATCAATAAATGAGAAGAAGAGCATTTCCTTGTAACAAAATAGCAATTAAATAATTAAAAAGGAAAGATAAAATTAGAAAATAATTATTTAGCAAGTGTCAAAGTAATCATTAATTTAGACAAGAAATATCAATAGATGCAAAACTAGTAGGTGAAAATTTGATAAAGATGGTCTGTTTATTCAGTCTCAAAGTATCTCCCAACAAAATAACTATTAATTACAAGTGGGAAAAGAGCAAATTTACAAAAAAAGAAGCCTGCAGACACCCTTTAATTAAGTGATCCAAATTAACAACATCAGTAATAGAACAGATTTAAATTATCTACCACTGAGAAGAAGCAAAATATAACATTATATCTGTGATTTGCCAGTCAAAAATCCAAAACCCGAACTGAGCTATGGCGAAAAGTCAGAAACAATCTCAACTGAGGGAAGTTTTTCAAAATAACCAGAGTTGAAAGTCTTGAGGTCATGAAAGTCAAGAAAAGATTAGAAAATGGAGAGTCATGGCAAACAGCACCGCTGAGCGATCCCAAATCCCTTCCTACAAATAACATTACTGAGACAATTGGGCCTTGCGTGGATAGGATCTGACCATTAGTCAGTAGTCATGTGTCAATATTAACTTTCTGATCACACTGTCATTTGCCTGGGAGAATGTTTTTGCCTTAACAAAACCACACTAAATTACATGGGAAAATGGAGCCATGCAAGAGCAATTTATTCCTAAATAGTTCTGGAAAATAGATATTTGAACTGTTTTTGCAACTTTGCCATAAATTTTAAATTATTTCCTAGAAGAAAGAGAAATATATAAGAATTAATACTGTTCGCTTATCTGATTAGAAAATCAAAATGTTTGAAGTATGTTCTGTTGCCATTCCTGATGTGTGGGCAAATTGGTACATTCTCTATATTTATCTAGTAAAAGTACATATGTATTTATTATTTAATGTAGTAACTTCTTTCACTTCTCAAAATTGATACCAAAGATAAACTAGAAAAACATGAAAAGATATACACACAAGGCTTTTGATCACATCTCTACTGAAAATAGTAGAAGACTAAGAAAAATATTTTTCAGTAAAGGACTGATAGAGAAAACAATGGATCCTCCACACTACACATTACATAGCTGAAATAAAGAAGAAAGAATATCCATATACACTGCTATTATATAGGATCCCTGGAAACACAGTTAACTATGAAAAGTATATACATCAGGAAATATAGTTAAATATTCTTAATCTATGTTTAATCTAAAATGACAGTAGTATAAATATATATCTTATTTTTATATGCAATATGGAGCTGTTATTTTATATGCAAATTGTTTACATTTTTAATTTAAGAATAAATCAAAAGCAAAGCAAATGGAAGAGATTATAATAGAGAGTAAAGCATGAAGTAGTGAGCAGAGGGGAAGAGATAGACTTCCTCAAATGTTTTCTTTCTTATGGGTTTGACTTACAAACCATGAAGATATTTTTCACAATGTGTATACAAAATAATATAAAAATAATTTTAAAAAGCTAATTCTATAAGTTTAAAGCAAAACAAATGAAATGAACCAATCAATTTGTGGGCATAAATCTGCATAAGAGAACTATTTTGAGTGATTTTAAAGCATAATTTTTAAATTACTCTGAAATTGTTGTAAATAATGAGATAAAGCAAATGAGCAATTGGTTCTTATCATTGAGAATGGAAATTTTTACTATTAGGGGGAAAAACAAGTACAGTCAACAAAGCTTAATAAAATGTCCATGGCTGTAAACTTGAATTGGAAATGTCAGTATGAACTGACATCGTATTTTATTTTTAAATATTGTTTGCAAAGCATGCCTTCAGAAAAGGCCAACATTGACTTTCACTATATACATGAGCACCCCGTGATCCTCTTATTAAGGCCTCTAAGTACCATATCTAAAAGCTAAAAAGTATGAACATGTCTAGGTTTGGGAGCATGAAATGAATTGTACAAATAACTATCTTGGTCATGTCCAAAGAACTCAGCATCCTGAAGAAGTTTTAACAGCAAAAGATGAAATAATTTGAGCAAAATATAAGGACGGAATAGGGTGGAAATGTACCAACAATGTCTAACATTGTCACACTAAAAAGAAGGCCTTTAAAAGATGCTAGACGATCAACTCATTATTTTGAAAGTGGATAAAGAAAGAGAAGAAATAGGATATTTACTATTCTTTCTTAAACTGAATCTCAGAGTAATGACATAGTGAGGAGTGTTTTTCTTACAGAAATATGCCACCTAGATTGGGTTGTTTGTGTCTCTAGTATAGAGTCTTTTGAGCTCTTTGTATATTCTGGATATTAGCCCCCTATCAGAGTGGTGGCTGGTAAAGATCCTTTCCCATTCTGTAGGCTTCCTCTTTAGGTTCTTGATGGTTTCCTTTGATGAGAAGAAAATTTTTAGTTTGAAGAGATCCCACTTATTAATTCTTATTTTAATTTCCTGAGCTTTGGAAGTCTTAATGAGAAAGTTACTCCCTGTACCTATATGTTGGAGTGTAGATCCTATGCCTTTCTCTAATAACTTCACATTCTCTGGCCTAATTTCTAAGTCTTTGATCCATCTCAAGTTGATTCCTGTGCATGGTGAGAAGTAAGGATTCAGATCCAACTTCCTACAAATGGATAGCCAGTTCTCCCAGCACCATTTGTTGAAAAGGCTGTCTTGCATACCCATGTTCATAGCAGCACAGTTTGTAATAGCCAAAATATGAAACCAACCTAGATCTGCATCAACAGATGAATGGATTGCAAATTTATGGGAAATACACACAATGGAATTCTATTCAGCTATACAGAAAAATAAAATAATAGCATTTGCAAGAAGATGGAAGGAAATAGAGAACATTATGGTAAGTGAGATTAGTCAAGCACAGAAAGAGAAGGGACATATGTTTTCTCTAATATGTCCAAGCTAGGGAGTAGTGGTAATACCAGAGGGACTCCAGATGATGGAGGGGAAATCTCAGCAAAGCTAGAATGGAAGGGTAGAAGAGGAAGAAAGCTGAGGTTGTTCAATGGAGGAGCTACATACGAATATGCGTAAAAGTATAAATACAACATGGTTAACTTGGACACTCTCTATTGGGGGGGAGGAAAAAGGAGGGGGAAGGGCATGAAGCACAATGTAAATGTACACCACTCTCAATATGTTCCACTTATAAAAAAGAAAAAAGAAAAAAGAAATAAAAAATAAAAGAGAACTACAGATAAAAAAAGAAAAATGCCACCTAATATATAAAGTTGACATGATAGAAACAAACATTTGAAGCTCCTAATGAAATAATAAATCGAAGTCATAAGCATTCATGCCTGTTAATGTCACAAAAAGAAAACAATTAGGTATTATGTGCTTCCAGTATAGCATACCAACCACAGGATATTCTTACCAAAAATTTAAGTCTCAATTTAACCACTAATACACAACAATTTTTTGTTTAAAAAAATTTTTTTGAAAAAAATATATAAAGGCAGGAACCTGTGAGTTGAAATAAATTTGAGGCATAATCAATTTTAAGATATGAAAATCCTGATTTGGAATATATATACTATATTTTATGTTAAAAATGTTCACATATGGTACTTGTCTCAGTATGTATTTAAAATAATCCATACATGTAATATGTACATGTAATAAATATGTATGTACAACCACACTGATTTAACTGAGGAAATTTGAATACTGCCCATATAACTGATGGATGTTAAATTTTATGGGAGGTTTTAGACATAATAAAAGAACCTGGAAGATGTCTTAATATTTTAGAGCCACGTGCTGAATTTTTAAATGAAAAGATCTAATATCTGGGATAGTTTCAAAACAATCCATGGTGTAAAAAGTTAGTAAGACAAATATTTTTAGCTACTTGGGTTTCATTATCACATTCTCCCTACTGTTGTATATGTTCAAAGAGTTTTATCATTAAAAGAGCAAAAGATGTGGATACTGGGCGTGGTGACACTCATGTGTAGTCCCAGTACTTGGGAGGCTGAGACAGGAGGATCGCAGGTTCACAACCAGCCTCAGCTACTTAGTGAGGTCTTTGAAAACTTAGTGAACCCTTGTTTCAAAATAAAGAATAAAATTAGGGCTGGGAGTAGAGCTTGGAGGTAGAAGGCCCCTGGGTTCAATCCCCAGTTCCACAAAAAAAAGAGCAAAAAATGTTCAGGATATTTTCTAAATGTAAAAATTCACCTTTTTTGGTGTTGGAGATTAGAGCTAGAGGTATTCTCTCTCTGAGCTACACTTCAACCCTTTAATTTTTTTTTGAAACTGGGTCTCACTAAATTGCTGAAATTGGCCTTGAATCTGTGATCCTCCTGCCTCAACTTCCCAAGTACTGGGACTACAGGCATGCACCACCACATTCAGCTATGATGGAATTAAAAGAACAATATTTATCTTTCCACGTGTAACAACCAAAAATAATACAATATGCTTGAGGAGAGTGAACATTAAACAACAAAAAAGATGAGAAACAAATGAAGGTGGCCCGTGTTTGCCCAGCTTTCTGTCTTCAAAGAGTTTCCAAGCTGCTATTTAGGGAGAGGGAACCCAAAGTCCAAAGGACTTTCTAAAGTCAGAACTCAGATGAGACTCTCTGGGGAGAAGTTCACACAGCACTGAGAGAGCATGCGCCAGGAAGAGCCACAAAGGTCTGCAGAGGCTCCCTGTGCAGGGCACAGCAGACTGCCCATCAGCCCATACCATGTGGAAAAACTGCTACGGTGAGAAATCAGACAACTACTCTTAAAATAACATTCATGTTAGTGTCTAAACTATGAAATACTTGAGAAGAAAACTGAAAAATAATGTTTACTACTAATACACTGAAAACTACAAAACACTGCTGAGAGAATCAGACACAAATAAATGGAGAAAAATATCATGTTTATAGGGTGAAAAACAAACTGGTTAATTTTCAATTTTCCACAAATTGATCTATAATTCAACACAATGCCAATCAAAATGCCATCATTTTTATAAGAAAGCTTTAAGTTGATTTTAAAATTCATGTGGAAATATGGATTTAATACATCAAAAATGGGATAATAAGGGCCGGGCGTGGTGGCGCACGCTTGCAATCCCCGCGCTTGGGAGGCAGAGACAGGAGGATCGCGCAGGTTGGAAGCCAGCCGCGCATGCTGGCTTAGGAGACCCTGTTTCCAAATAAAAATGTAAAAATAGGTCTGGGAGTGTAGCCTGGAGGTAGAAGGGCTTCCAGGAACCCCAGTAGTACAAAAAAAATGGGATAATATTATTACTCTGTTTTAAAACTTATTATAAAGTGCCATTATGTGGTATTGGTATGAAAGACAAGCAAATGGGCCAATGGAATAGGATAAGTGTCCAGAAATAGATCCATCTATATGTGGAAAGCTGATTAGTGACAAAGTCAATTTATTAGAGAAAAGATCATTTTTTCAACAAATGGTAATAGAGTATGAAGACACCTGTTTGCAAAAATTAACTTCAATCCAAAAGTAATAATAACATTGCATAATTGATGTGAAACCTAAAACTGGAAAATAACATAGAAAATCTTGCTAAGGTTGGATTAGGCAATGATGTCTTATCTATGATATCAAAAGTTGGATGCTTTGTTTTCTTAGTGTTGAGTTTCTTGAGTTTTCTTTATATTCTAGATATTAGTCCTCTATTGGAGGGGTAGGTGGCAAAAATCTTCTCCCATTCTCTTGGCTCTCGATTGAGGTTCTTGACAGTTTTCTTTGCTGAACAGAAGCTCTTCAGTTTCATGCAATCCCATGAATTGATTCTCCTTTTAATTGGTTGTACCTTTGGGGTCTTGTTGAGAAAGTGTTTATCTGTGCCTATGTGTTGCAGTGTTGGACCTATGCCCTCTTCAAGTAGCTTCAAAGTCTCTGGTTTGATTTCCAAGTCTTTGATGCATCTTGAGTTGACTTTTGTGCAGGGTGAGAAAGTGGGATTAATTTCCAATTTTCTGCATATGGTTAACCAGTTTTGCCAACACCATTTGTTGAAGAGACTGTCTTTTTCCAGTGTATGTTTTTGGCCCCTTTGTCAAAAATCAATTGGCTGAAAGTGTGTGGACTTATTTCTGGGTCTTCTATTCTACTCCATTGGTCTATGTATCTGTTTTTTTTGCCAGTACCATGCTGTTTTTATTACAATGGCTTTGTAGTATAGTTTAAAGTCAAGTATTGTGATTCCTCCAGTATGGTTTTTGTTGCTGAAAACTACCTTGGCTATTCTGGGCTTTTTGTTATTCCAGATAAATTTAAGAACTGATTTTTCTGTCTGTGAGAAATGATCTTTCTTGGTCGTTTAATGGGCATTGCGTTAAATCTGTAGCTCACTTTTGGAAGGATGGCCATTTTAATGATATTTATTCTGCCAATCCATGAACATGGAAGATCCTTCCATCTTCTAAGATCTTCTTCAATTTCTTTTTTCAGTGTTTTATACTTTTCTTTGTAGAGATCTTTTACCTCCTTGGTCAAATTTATTCCTAAGTATTTTATTTTTTGTGGGAGATCCTGAGTGGAAGCGTTTTCTGAATTTCTTTTTCAGTGGATTTATGGTTGGTGTACAGGAAAGCTTCTGATTTTTTAAGGTTGATTTTGTATCCAGATACTTTGCTGAATTTGTTGATCAGGTCTATAAGCCTTTTTGTTGAGTTTGTTGGGTTTTCTAAATATAGTATCATGTCATCTACAAATAGTGAAAGTTTGAGTTCTTCTTTTCCTATTTGTACTCCTTTGATTTCCTTTTCTTGCCTTATTGCTCTGGCTAGAGTCTCAAGTACTATATTGAAGAGAAGTGGTGATAATGGCCTTGTCTCGTTCCTGTTTTTTAGGGGGAATTCTCTAAATAGACACTTCACAAAAGAAGAAATTCAAATGGCCAATAAATGCATGAAAAAATGCTCAACATCACTGGCAATCAGAGAGATGCAAATCAAAACTACCCTGAGATTTCACCTAACTCCAACTAGAATGGCAATTATTTTAAACACAAACAACAACAAATGCTGGTGAGGATGTGGATAAGTGGGAACTCTAAAACATTGGTGAGATTGCAAATTAGTGCAACCACTTAGGAAAACAGTATGGAGAATCCTCAGAAGAATGGGAACAAATCTACCGTTTGATCCAGCAATACCACTTCTGGGTATCTACCCAAAAGAAAGGAAACCAAACTACCAAACTAATGCATTTGTATCTATGCTTATAGCTGCACAATTCACCATAGCCAAACTATAGAACCAGCCAAGATATCCATCAACAAATGAATGGATTACAAAACTGTGGAATATGTACACAATGGAATTTTACTCAACCATAAAAAAAAACTCAATTACATCATTTTCAGGGAAATGGATGGAACTGGAGGACATTATGCTAAGTGAGATTAGTCAGTCACAAAAAATAAGAAATCAGATGCTTTCCCTAATATGTGAGAGTTAGGGAGAATTGGGTCATAGGAGGAACTCTAGATGAAAAAGAAAACCCTATGGAGGAGCAAACAAGACAACCTAAAGGAGGAGAAAGGAGGGAGGAAGAGGAAAGTCTCTAAAACACACAATGTACTTAAACATATCGAAGTCAACCACTAAGCCGAGTAAGGGAGGGAGGGAAGGGGAGGGAATGGGGTGGAAATTGGGTAGGGGTTAAATCGGTGATGTGTGTATGTCTCTACACACAAGTTTTTTACCCCAATATGATGTATGAATATAATGCACCAATAAAAATAAAATAAAATAAAATAAACATTATGAGCCAAAAAAGTTGGAACCACAAAAGAAAATATTGATAGACAAGACTTTAAGTTTATAAACTTAAAATATTAATAAACCATTTAGAAAAAAGTATAGGTCACTTTCACATAAACACACTTTTTCAGGCTGAAGCAAATCTGAATGGTTTTCAATGTGAACATTCCATATAAAAGTCATTCTTAGGGTAATCCCCACACTGGGAGGCTGAGACAGGAGGATCACACGGGTTTGAAGCCAGCCTCAGCTACTTAGTGAGGCTCTCAGCAACTTAGTGAGACCCTGTTTCCAAATAAAATATAAAAAAGGTCTGGGAGTATAGCCCGGAGGTAGAAAGCCTCTGGGTTCCACCCCTAGTACCACCAAAAAAAAAGTCATTCTTGGGAGCCAGGCGTGGCAGCGCACACTTGTAATCCTAGCATTCGGAGGGCTGAGACAGGAGGATTGCGGTTAGCGGACAGCTTCAGCTACTTAGTGAGGCCCTCTGCAACTCAGTGAGACCCTGTTCAAAATAAGGAATAAAAGGTGAAGCTTAGTGGGTAGCTTGGAGGTAGAATGTCCCTGGGTTCCATCCCCAGTACAGCAAAAAAAAAAAAAAAAATCATTCTTGGGTTTATTTCTAAACAGAACTTGTCTCTAATGTTAATGTAACAGAAATGTATATGATGATCAATATTTAATAGAATTTTTTCTAGTGGTAAATTTCAAAGCATGAAAGAACACAACAACTCCGTGACAATGCTAACACCTCAAACATCACCAGTCAATATCCCCTAAATAAATGAGAAAAGGGTTAAAAAAAAAAACACCTGCCTCTTGAATGATGCTGGCAAGAGAAGATGTCATAGGCCAAGAGAAAATACTTTTGAATCATATCTGATGACAGATTTGTACCCAGAATATAGAAAAACTCTTAAATTGAATAATCAGGAAACAATATAATAAGAGATTTAAATGGATACTTTACCAAAAAAAGATACATAAGTGTGAAATGGAAAAATGTTCAAGACCATTAGTCAATAAGGAAATGCCAACTAAAACAATAATGAGGTACTTCACACATGAAAGTGACTAAGATTAAAAAGGTAGATGATGCCAAGTGTTAGTAAGAATGCGGGGCAACTGGAACTCTCGCACACTGCTGGTGGGCCTGTAAAATGATGCAAGCACTCTGGAAAACAATTTAGCAACTTCTTAAATATCTAGCTCTTCTACAGGTAGGTGCTTTCCCCAAATAAGAGAGTGCATACCCTCAGAAAGACAAATACTGAAATGTCCATAACAGCATTATTTGTAATAGTCCTAAATTATACATATATATATATATATATATATATATATATATATATATTCATCAACAAGTATATGATGGACAAACTGGTGCTTCCATATACCAGTATACGCTCAGGAATAAAAATGAACGAACTACGGACATACTTAAAAACGGACAAATTTCAAAATAATTATGAGCATTAAAAAATCAACCCAAGCCAGGCATGGTGGCACACACTTGCAATTCAAGCATTTAGGAGCCTGAGACAGGAGGATTTTGGTTCTTGGACAGCCTCAGCTACTTAGTGAGGCCCTCTGCAACCCAGTGAGACCGTGTTTCAAAATAAAAAATAAAAATTAGGGTAGGGGTGTAGCTCGGAGGTAGAATGAGCCTGGGTTCAATCCCCAGTACCATAAAAAAGGGGAAAAAATCAACCCAAAATATATCACAAATGAAAAACTGCATACTCTACAATGCCATTTATATAAAGTTCTAAACATGGAAGTTAATCTACAGTAATAGAAAAGAAGATGAGACTACCTGAGTATTGGGGTGAGTGATTATTATCTTGATGGTATTGATGATTTTGTGAGCATATACTTATGTCAGCACTTATCAAATTGTACACTGTAAACATGTTCAGTTTATCATAAGTTAATTCTACCTCAATAGAGTGGGAGGATTTTTCCTAAGGTGAAAATACCTCAGGCTCCTCTTCCCTATAAACAAGTATAAAAGAAAGATGTATATAAAGATTTGAGTAGCAAACAATCAGAAATACAAATTCTAGTCTTTTTTTATAACACCTACCTCTAAAATGATGAAACTTACCGTTTCTCTCACATACAGAGACTGTAATGCTATTATGTGACTCAACTAGGTGGTGGAGTTTTACAGATTGCTAAAAAAAGGAAGGAAAAATGGGAAAAGATTATCAGTATGCATAGAGGACCCAGGTATTACCCAATAAGGTGTTAGTCTTCTGTAAAGAGCAGTTACTGTCTCACTGCCAAATGAATGTCCTGGTGTAAACAAGACTGAGTAGCCTCGTACTCCACCAAAAAGGATCATTGCCCAACAATAAGAACTACGTGTTCTTTAGCAGAAAAAAAGTTTCCAGTATTCTTTTTCCATTCAAAAGAGTTTTGGAAAACCATAAACTTGTGTGCAGTTCTTTAAACACATAGGTAAATTCAGGAGCATTTATTTTTAATACATGTTTATACCTAAATAGCTTGAAAAATTAAGCATTATTTCAGCTTTGGAACTTAAGGAATTTCATATTAGAGTTTCTGATTTATATCTTTATAAGGAGTTTAATGGTTCCTGTTGTTTCCTTGCACTATTTGTGATTCTTTTTTTTTTTTTTTCAGTACTGGAGATGAAACCCAGGGGCATTCTACCTCCAAGCTATACCCCCAGCCCTATATTTTATTCTCTATTTTGAAATGGCCTCACTAAGTAGCTGAGGCTGGCTGCAAACCATGATCCTCCTATCTCAGCCTCCCAAATGCTGAGATTACAAGCGTGCGCCACCACACCCAGCTGTGATTCTAATATATAAAATATATGGGACATTGAGAGTGAATGAATAGGAGAAGACAAAATAAAAATAAAGTTGTATTTGATGCCACATTTATTACGGAACTAGTGTATGAAAGACCTTCTACCTAATTCTGAAGGTATATAGTTTCAAACCACTTAATGAATTCATTTTTATGCCAATGATTGTCATTTAAAACATTCCCGAGATCTCATGTTTTTTAATTATTTACAAATCTGGTAATTATGTGCTGGGAGTGACTGGTTAACAGAATAGATTAAGGTCAAAGTATATTCTGCTACTAATTTGCTCTTTCATTTGTACATTCACTCATTCACATGTATTGAGCAACCTTTAATATGCTAAACGCTATGCTAAGAAGTTGGACAGAAAGGTAATACAGAGAAATGGTTCTTACCATCAAGAAATGTACAACCTACTGAGAGAAATATATTCTAATCAAATAATCACATGCATAAATATATAATTATAATGAATAAGAATGGAAGTAAGTTTTTGGAGAATGTACAACAAAGGGAATCAAAGGATGTCTTGAATACAAGAGGAAGTAACATTGAAGCTAAGATGTAAGCAAGGGTCATCCAGGCAAAGGGGATGAGGGAAAATCGCAGAGAAGAGCAAGAATAGTTCCCGTTGGCATGTCCAAAAGTCCTCTGGCTCCAGAAAAGAGGAAACAGACTAGTGCAGCTAGAAATCAGAAAGAGGCTGGGGGATTAAGGCAGGAGAAATGAGCGAGAACAAGTGCAAGGTCAGTTCAAGAGCATCAGTTACAAATACAGCAGGAGCCGGGGTCCTCTTTGAGGGATCCCAGCTGCCTTGGGGTCTTCAAGAATTTCCCACAGGTCCTGAGAAGTTGAAACTATTCTCATGAAAAGCATCATTGCCTTTTATAATCTCGGTCTTTCACAAGCGTACAGTGGAGTTTTCCAGAGACCAAAGAATGTGTAATATCACAAGAGGTTGAATGCAGAAGCAGTTAAGCCAAACATTAAAGCGATTTGCAAAAGTGCAAAAGAATGCCATTTGTCTCATTAAATTGTTTCTATTTCAAAACATATACTTATTGGTCCTAAATATATATTTATAGTAACATATTATAAGGCAATATTTTAGTTTAAATGAATTAATATTTTGTTAGTTTTAATTTCTAATATAATAAATATCAATAAATAAAATCTATAAAAACAAAAACTCTTTGAGATCCCCAGTGATTCTTCACAATATAAAGGAGATACTGCGCAATGAAAATGACCAATTTATGACTTGTGCGTGTATTAGTATATCCTATAGGATTTCACCATTTTGTATAATTATAATGCACCAATTCTTTAAAAAGAATGTGAGAGATTCAGAAAGTAAGAAGTTTGAGGACTTCTGAGGTAAATTCTTAAAGACCATCATGACATTTAGATGTGTTTTGTGAGAGGAGCAATGGAAATACTTTGAATCACTTTTGCAGAAAGAATCCAGGACAATCATGTTCTGGTTGGCATTTTAAAGCCCGGCTGAGCCTGAGGCAAGGAAAGCAGGTTAGAGGAAGGCAAGGATGGACACGTGGACATCAGATGGGAAGAGATGAGCAGATAAGAGATAATGGTAACTTGAACCAAAATAGTTGTAGGATAGAAAGAAGTGAATGATGTCAAGAGATATTTAGAAGGGAAAACCAGTAGGACCCAATGCATGATTGAGAAGGAAGGAAAAGAAAGTTTCAGGAGTGAAAACCAGATTCAGGCTTGTGTAACTGGTCAGTGGTGTATTTCAACAAGTCAGCTTAGCCTAAAGAGCACATTTAGGGGACAGTTCTTGAATTCTGTCAAATGTGTTGAATTTCGGATATTTTTTGGATGTAAAGGTAAGGATGTTAAGTTGGGTGTTGGGTCTGAGTCTGGAACTTAAAAGTGATATTTGGAATTCAGATGAATATGTAAATTTTAAGAAGTCATTGATTTTATAGGTAGCTATAAAAATAAAAAATCTATCATGTACTCACATACAAAGAGCCTCAAGACATACTAGCAATAATTTTTAGAATACCTAGGTATAAAATTAAATAATTATGTTACAACTTGCATAAGAAAAAAATACTTGTTTGTTTTTGCTTAGTCTAACATTTTTTTTGAAAGAATATATAAGAAACTAATAAAAGAAGTTGGTAAGTATAGAGGAAGCAGACGATGACACCTTTAAACTATATGCATTCTCACATTATTTCAATTTTGAGGCCAGGTGGAAAAGGATGAGCTATCAAAAGAGAACAGAAAGCCAGATGTGATGATGCATACCTGTAATCCCAGCCACTCGGGAGTCTGGGCCAGGAAGATGAATTGAGCCCAGAGGATCAGAGCCAGCCTAGGCAACATTAGCAAGACTCTGCCTCAAAATTAGAAAGGGGAGGAGAATGGAAAAGAGAAAGTTGAGAAGATGGAGAGTGTGGTCACTGAAGATGAAAGGAAGAGCACTTCAGAAAGAATGTGGTGGCAAACTGCGTCAACTACACTGAAGAATTTTAGTGAAAGAAAGATGAGTAAAAAGCAGGGGACCATGATGTCAGGAAGCAAATCTGGACAAAGGACACAAATAAGGCACAGTAAATGTACAAATAACTTAAAACATGGAGATATGCTTAACTCATAGTGGAAAACAAGCTGTTGAAATTAGGGAATTCTGTTTCACTTATATCTGCAAAGATGAGGAAAACATTTACCTTTTGAAGGAATGTAAATTGGTATTATTTTTAAGGCATTTTCACAATGTATTAAAATAGTGCACCTAGCTTACAGCTAAGTCATTCCAATTGCAGAAAATTTATATTTCTATATCAATATAGATATGTAAAATATATAAACTTGATATATTCATGTTTATATGTAATATAAATTGCATGTGTTTGTATTTTATATATGTAATATCTGTATACACACATATAGATGTTGATGTGCATATGTGCAAGGATTCTATTGCAGTATTGTTTAAGTAGCAAAAGACTAGGAACAACCTAAGTAGCTATCAATATTAGACTGCTTAAAAGATTATGGTAGAACTAAATATAATATATATATAAAGTTTATATATATATATATATATATATATATATTGTGCATATATAAAAAGATAGTAAGATCTATTGGCCAAAAAACTTGAATGCAGAATAGTGCCTATAAGGTACATCATACTTTAAAGTGCATGAATGCATATAAATTTAATATTGCTAAAAGCACACAGAGCACTCAGTCCCTGGAGATGCCTCTTAAAAGGTGAGCTGAACACTTCAAACTTTCCAGTGTCTCCAAAAAAGAGCTGGACACTAGAAAGTTTCATCCTTAATTTTCATTCACATTTTTGGCTGTATTTGACATTTATTTTTCTCATTCCCATAGAGTTCCCCTGTATTAAGAGGAGAAACTAGTTAATTTAAAAATATTCCCTTAAAGATGACTACTTCAGAGGTTTGCCTCCCAGATACCCCTTCCAGGTCTGAGCAGCTGCTGGGAATGTGGACTGCTGGCTGCTCACAGATAAGTCCCTTTTATAAATTGCTCTTAGCTTTAGAGAACTGTCTTGCCCAAGGTTGCAACCTCTCCCACACAGGGAGCTGCACCAGATAACTCTTCAAGATGGTGTGCAAAGACCTGCACTCTGATTTCCATTTCTAGATTTGGAATTAGCCTCGGCCTGTGCTGCAGTTTCAGCACAGTTCAGTTCCTCTCTCACCCTGCTCGCTCACTCACTCTCTCCTCTTTTCCTCACTCATTCATGGGTAGTATTGTTGAAAGCATTCTAAAATAAACTTCCTGTGTGCAATATAGATGATAGATAGGTAGATAGATTGATAGATATGATAGAGAATTTTTAAATATATATTGACTTTTAAACTATGGGCTTTAGGATTGTAGTGGCAACCATAAGAGTTGTTTAAATAGAGTCATGAGAGAGGAAACCAGGTCAGCATGAGTAAAAGGTGAGCAGAAGATAGATAATGATGAAAGTGGGCTTCAAGATTTAAATTTTGGGCCAGGTGTGGTGGCGCATGCCTGTAATCCCAGTACTTGGGAGGCTAAGACAAGAGAATTGAGGTTTTGAGGCCACCTCAGCTACATAGAAAGGTTCTCCATAATGCAGTGAGACCTTGTTTCCAAATAAAGAATAAAAAGTTGGGCTGGGGGTGTAGCTTGGAGGTAGAATTCCCCTGGGTTCAATCCCCAGTTCCAAAAAATAAAAAATCAAGTTTTGCAGTAAAAGAAAGATGAGACATTCAGCAGTAGCTGAAGGAAGAAGCATGGCCAAGAAAAAGAATTGCTACTGGGCAAGGTGGTGCATACCTATAATCCCAGTACTCTGGGGTCTGATCACAGGTTTGAGGCTAGCATGCAGTAACTTAGGAAGACGTATCTCAAAATAAAATGGAATTGAGGGTGTAACTCAAGGGTAGATCCCTCTTGGGTTCAGTCCCCACAAGAGAGATAGAGATAGATAGAGATAGAGATACAAATAGAGATAAAGAAAAAGATTGCTTTAGGTTGGAAGAAGTTCAGGAATGTTGAACACTGATGGGAAGACCTGGGGTGATGGAGAGAGGAGTCATTCATGAAGTACATAAGCACCCAAGAAAGTGCTTCTTGCACCCAAGAAAGGATGGTATCTTGGCATGTGCAGAAAGCATGTCCTCCACTGAACTAAGGACAGAGAAGGCAGAGGCTGAAAGAGATGGACCATTTGACGAAATGAAGAGTGGGGAGTTCAGCAAACTCCTGTGTTGGCGTCTGTCATCTTTGTGAAATGAGTAGCAGGATTATCTGCTGAATTAGAGAAAAAGTGGAATTTGGAGAAATGGGTGAGCATCTCAGAAACCATACATGATTTGAAACTTCAAGTTTAGATAATGGGAGAGCACTTCGATGAAAGATATGTAGGGAACTTGTCCAGATGAGGTTGGCTCTCATGGGTTTATAGTGCGATCAACCAATCTGTTTTATGTGATTTTCCCCCCAATAGCCCTTAGATTCCCTGATGCAGGCACAAAAAAGGGCCAGAGTTGTATTGGAGCTTTGACAAATGAGTATGGACCAAACATAAAGGTCAAAGGAATCATATTAAACAGGGACTCCCCTACTTCTATCAGCGATAAAAATCACCAGAATGACTAGGGTTTGGGATATGAGGGGAAACAAAGGACAAATATGTTTAACAGGCTCTTGGGTCAGATATTTACAAACTGAGCCTCATTTAACATAGACTGAGAAATGACTATTCCATGAGTCACCTTTCTAATAAAAGTTCAGTGGAGTCACTAATGCTCCCTTTCTATGACCACAGGAGTAATAGGAAAACTCACCTCTCGGAGATCATAAACAGTCAGAGCTATGGAGATGATGGACATGATTATGATGGCAAAGGCGTATTCCTTATAGTCTTCACTGAACCACAGACAGACACTGAAGAGTTGAAATATGTAAAATGGATTTAAAACCTGTTGGCAGACATAGAAACACAAAGACAAGGGAGATATTTAGCCTTCACACACAGCTATTCATTGACTTGTTTTCATGATCATCTCCGTGACATAAATCATCCCACACAATATGTCATTGTCATTATTATATTTGCTCAGCAATTTTCACATACCAGATGCTGTGCTAAGCAACTTTGCCTGAATTTGTTCATTTCATTCCCATAACCACCTTCTTTACCAGAAATTATTGCTTATCGCTGTTGTAAAGATAAACTGAGCCTTAGATGTTGAGAAACTTTCCCAAGGTGCACACAGAGGGGACTGTCACAGTGCTGAGACTTAGACCAAGGCAGTCTGACCCCAGGACACTCGCTGTTAATCACTGCTGCACTTTGTAGCTTGTGGCATAGTGACTTCTGTGTCATCATGTAGTGGTATAAAGAGTGCATATTACCATCTCCTGCTTACAGGTAGTAGCCTTCAGAAAGGTGAAGTGTTGGATCAGGTTTACAAAATCAAAATACTTCCTTGTGGTTCATTCTCTATGACATAGCAACTGCCATCTTTGAAGCCATTAAAGAACTTCATGTTAATGGATGAGCTGAAGACTACATGTTCCCCTAGCAGAGAGCTGAGCTGAAAGTTATAAGTTACACCAAAACATCTAGAACACTGTGGGAGAGAATAGATGTTAATTCCAACAGCTATAATCCTGCTTGCATTATAGGCATTTTGTGCCCTTATTCAAATTTCCTCTAGCTATTCTACATTCCCTGAAACAAAATGGGAATCCTTGCCTCTGATTGTAGACAAAGCACAGAAAAACTCTTCCTACAGAGTTTTTTGTTGTTGTTGTTGTTGTTTTTTGTTTTTTGGTTTTTTTTTTTTTTTTTTGCTTTCTTTCATACTTGAAAGCTTGCTGGAAATATGGAGAAATGACCTAAAATGTGACAACCATTTTTTAAGACAAGAAGGAATGGAGGTAGAGTACTCAGTAAGATACAGAGTACTGCTATATGGTAAAGGCTTGAAAGATGAGGTCTACATAAAGACCAAGAGAAAAACTTTTAACTTAGTAAATGTCAGTCAAGTCCTTCTTTCTCTCATACACACACACTGAGATCAATAGAACTTAATAAGGCTAAACAGATGTTTATTTTTCTCCCTACAATTTTGGATGTCGAAGGAAGAATACATGTTGCCTAAGAAAAGGATTGGTTTTCTAAAAAAAACTTTATCTATCTATCTATCTGTCTATCTATCTATATAAAATTTTAGTTTCACAAAGTTAACCAGGCTAGGAGGTATAGTAAAAAGAAGAAAAGAAATATCATATTCAGTCATTAAGTTGACACAAAACATCTCCTAATCACAGTTAGTTATTAACAAGTAGCACTCCTACTGATTAAAAACTTCTTTATTTTCTTTTAACATGAAGATAAAATACTAGAGAAATTACCTCCTTGATGAGAAGTTTCCAAATAGGTGTTATTTCAACATCAATAGTATTAGGCCCACATATTAGCCTCCTACAGGGAGAGATCAAAGACCACTGTCACTAAGAATGAAAAGGAAACTCATTTACTGCCCATTCAGAAAGAGGTCAAATCCACGTTTTCTTTCTCATTTCTGGCATCAACAACGTAAGCCTCCCTTGTTATATGATATCCTCATCCTGCTCAAAATAAATAGAGGAGGGGTCCTAGGTGCAAAAATAATCATGATCATATTGCTTCTATGGAACTAGACTCTTCCCAAGGTCTATTTCCCTAAATGGTAATTTGAATATTTAAATTACCATTGTCTTGTTTAAGTTTCAGGTTTAGTCTTTTCTTAACTCTTCCTCCACCCCCAGTTCTGGTTCCATGGAAGTGGAACAGAAATATCATTAAGATGAAATAGTTTTATAGATAAAAAAAAATACTGCACCTATTTTCTTACTCCTATTAGGAAGTCCTGGGAAGCTGCATAATTTATTTTAATGTAAGTGAAGTGGAAGGTTCCTGAGCTCTCAAAAATAGCTCAATATATAGAATTCTACATCCCTCAAATTGAATACTCAGAGATGTGTTTCTTTGATCATACAGAGGAATGGCATTTTATGAATTATTTTGCTGTTGAGAACAGTAACTACCCTCCCTGTGCCTTCCACATAGACATTCAGATCAAATAACTTGGCTGAATGTTTTAGAGCAGTGCTCCTCAAACTTTAACATAAACATACAACTGGGATAATCTCACTAAAATGCAGATTTTTATTAAATAGTGGCATGGTGTGTTCTAAGGTTCCACATTTTTTTACACTTTTATTGGTGCATTGTAGTTATACCTCACAACAAAATTCAAAGTGATACAAACACATACACATATATCACTTGGTGTATTTCTCTCTACCCAGCTCACAGGTAAGGTTGATGATAAAAGGGTCTAGGACTCTTTGAGGTGCTAGAAAGAGGAAAGGAGGAAGTATAAGAATCATAGAAATATAAGACCAGTAAAGCCTTTATTGAGTCCTTACCTTTTAATGATTGGGTAACTAAGGCCCAGAGAGAAGATATTTGCTCAAAGCCATGCAGACTCCTGACATTCCAGGGCTTACCCTTGCTTTTCTGCCTAGTAATTGAGTTGGAGCTCGTCATGGTGAGATAGAGAATGCCCCATGAAGAGCTCATGAACTAATGTTCTGAGTTGAAGCAATTGAGTCATGATGGTTGTAAGGGGTGGTAACCTAGACAAGTAGGGTGTGGCTGAAGACCGTGAGTCCCTGGTTTTTGAGATTGTGATTGTGTCTCTGAATCCCCTTGCTTGCTGGCTCTCTTGCTTCTGGTCTCCATGATATGAGAGCAGAGCCTTGATCTCTCCCTCTCTCTGTTTCCTGCCAACATGCCCTGAGCTTCAGAGCCTGGCCCTACATGGACCAAACCCAGAATAGCTCCATGAAACTGTGAACAAATAAATCTTCCTTCCTCTAAATTGTGTGGTCAGTTGTTTGATTTTAGTTGTGAGAATATTGACTAAGACAGAGCTGTGGAGCTAAGCATCTTGCATGGCATTATTCTGATGTTCCATAATGGCTATTTAATTTTATAATCATGATAATATATATATATATTTTTTCCTGGTGATAACCAAACCTATCTCAGTCTTATCACTGGATAACATTGATGAGAAATATTATGTGGAGTGGAAACAGTGCTAAACCTACAGTTGGAAGAGTGACTTAGTTCTACCTCTATCTCTTCCCATCTGTGAGCTTATTCAGGCCATTGAACCTCTCTCAGTGGGTAAGATTTCACATCTCTCATGTTGGGATGGTGATGATGTTTGTTCTACTTCCCCCACAAGGGTGCTCTGAAAATGTATGAGATAACATATGTGAAAGCCCTTAATTTAATAATGCTAAAATAGAGCACTGCAACATTTCTAATATTAATTAAGATAAATACCTACTGGGCTCTCTTTGGCTAACAGTTCTTTTGAGCTAATACAGACAACAATATGCATGATACCTAATCTCCTGTTCTTCTCTTGTTAGACCCGATCCAAATTTTAGATGTATCTTGGCAGAACTGAGCCAGTCCTCCAAAGAGCTAAAATAATAATGAGAAGAATATTTTTAGAAATAATATATTTTTTGCAATAGCGTTTTTCTTCTTTGGATGCACTTGCTAAAACAACTTACCCAATTTTTTGGAACTGTCCTTCTAAATTATTCCAAACATATCTTATTTTCTGCACTTTTATGCATCTCACCTGCAAAAGAAAAGTACTAAGAAAATATCTAGTTTGAAGACTGGAGAATACACAGCAACTCAGTGACTACATAAGCATTTGAGGAAGAAAAGATATAAAACCTTAAATACTTATTTAAAATTTTTATCTTTTTCTAACTTATCCTATTCTTCCCTACAATTCAAATGGTGTTCTTTTTGAAAGCATCATTCAATTGACATGTATCATGGGCCTACCATACAGATAAATATATGAATAAATAAAACCCAGTCTGTGCATTCCACTGCCTTATAACCTAATAAAAAAGAAAATATATTTCAAAAATAAAATTGTTATATAATCTAGTGTATATGTCAAAGAAATAAAATATAATAAATTAATAAAGTCTTAAAATGATGTAGAAATAGAGGACAGACAGCAAAAGGCATCAGAGAGACAAAATCTGAGCTGAGGAGTGATAAGTTAGGAGAATTTTGCTCAGATGAGAAGTGGATATTTCAAAGGAATTGTGCACATGTTAGTTAAGGAGGAATAAGACAGTGGCTCATTTGACTGGAAAATGAAGAATTAAGTCAGAAAGATAATTAAGATAATTAATTAAGATAATTAAGTCAGAAAGATAAACTAAGACTAGATATGATCAGCCTTAAATGCTAGAATGAGACGATTGAGACCTTATTTCAAAGGCAATCAGTTTGTGGAGTAACCTGTAGAAAAGATGCTGAAGAACATGAGGCTGGCAGCCGGGAGAGAGAACAGGTTATTCCAAGAAAATGTGTTCCAGGAAATGAGGTTCTGTGGATGTTGCCAGTGAAAAAGAAAAGAAGGATTGATGTTTATAATAAATGTGCCTTTTTTGGATTTCTTTAAGAAATTTTATATGTAAATTAGAACTTCCATGGACTAGTGATCTCATTAAACACAAGAAGAAATAGTGAGGCTTTCAGATTGCTATGGAGCAACAGTTATAACCCCAGGTGTCACACTGGAAACTTCTGGGGAGCTTTATAAGTTCCTGCTCTTTGAGTCACTCTGTCTAGAAACTCTAATTTTTCTCCAGTGCATCATGGGCATAAATATTTTTAAATTTCCCCAGGTAATTCTAATGTATGGCCAAAGTTGAGCATCAGTGTTCTAGACCTCCTTTTATAGTTACTCTGCTACTTGTGTCCTTGAGGAACTTCAACAAAATTCCCCTGCACCTCAGTTTCCTCATGAATAAACTGAAGGAATTGAATAGATTATGTCTAAGTTCCACTTCAGCTCTTCTTTAGATATAATACATGTATGAAAATTATAGTCTGTGTATCCAATAGAGAAATTCTAAAACTGGAAAGAGCATATACCTGGTACATAAAAAGTACTCAACACATTTTTTAGTAAATAATTGAATGAAGGCTTTATAAAACCATGTCAACTAAAAATACAGTTTAAATCTCTAAGCTCCAAGACCTAGATTATCTCAAATGAGTCATAATACTACTGAATAAGTGTGTTGGATATATGCACACAAATATATAATAGTTAACCAGTAAGAGTATTTAGTGTTATATTTAAAATAATTTTACACAATGAATTTATTTCAATGAGATTGGTTGGAAAACAAATTATTGTTACTGGCAAAATAATACTTCCTTTGTAAGCTGCAAATAAAGAGAAGGAAAGAGTATTTGAACGGGATGATGAGCTCTGGGCATGTTAGCCACCATTCTGGAACCTCGAGTTCTTGCCTCACGACTTAGCTTCCCATTTAGCATTTCCTGCAATTTTGCAAATAGCACTAATCACTGCTACTATTTCCTGAGCATTTTAGAGCTTATCTCACATAATCATTAGTCTTTCTTATCATCCTGTGGTGGGGAAAACAGGAATTTTCACTTTGCACCTGAAGTTCATGTCACTCATGAAGCAGGAATCTTAACTCCAGCCCAAGTAGCTTCAAAGTTGGGTCTCCAATGAATAGAAGACTCAAACTAGTCTCAAAAGAAAATATCAAAATTCCTTAACATCAGGATTCAAGATGGACAAAGTGAGGTATACCTACTTTTTTAATTACATAAATTTGAAAATATGTCTTAGAAAAAAAAGTTTTAAGAAAACCTGGTTAGAATGTGAAACCCTCTGCTTCAGGTAGAGAACTTGCTTCCAGAAACTATGAAACTACAACCAAACTGAGAGAGTCATAAAACATAAGACATAAAACATCTGCCAATTAGGGCAATAATGATGAAAAATAAAGAGGTTTCTGGTAGCTGGGCATGGTGGCACACACTTGTAATCCACGCTTGGGAGGAGGAGACAGGAGGATCATGCATTTTCAAAGCCAACTGTGCTGGCTTAAGAGACCCTGTTTAAAAAAAAAAAGTATAAAATAGGTCTGGGAGTGTAGCCCGGAGATAGAAGGGTTTCCAGGAACCCCAGTGCCACACAAAAAAGAAGTTTCTGGTAAATTTGACCTCAAGCAAAATATAGGTGAAGTATGATTTCATCATAGACCTTTGAGATTCCCCCAGAAAGAAGCATCCCTCCCTAGAGTGTATCAGCCTCCCTCAGCAACTTCAGAGCTTCTGAAATCTGGTGGAAGGTGGATATGAAGCAGAATATTTGCAAGGATTGGAATTTATTCGTCTTTTTCTGGAACTGCAGATCAAGAAATAGTAACTAGGAAATCAAGTATGTTTGGGAGTGAATTTCATCTTTCTGTTCAGGAATCAGAAGAATTTCCTCTTCCCACAACTCTCAATCTGAATTTCTTGTTGGTATATGTAAGAAAATCCTCAGGTGGGTTTCAGTTTTGCATGGGTTCCAATTTTGCATGTAATCCTTAAAAAGTGGTCTTTCACGTCTCTTCCTACCCTACATTGAAAACCTAACATAGTTCTTCACCTCAGTCTCCAAACTCTCCATTAAGAGTCCTAAATGTATATAATCTTGAGATTGTTGTTATTATTATTATTATTCCCATTGATATCACCATGGCTGAGCCCATGACATTTCCAACTTTAATGAAAGTTTTGAACTTCATTGTGAACATAGCTTATAGCAGTTCTCTAACCACCTTAATATCCACCTTCACATTTTAGGTTTACAACAGCCCTGAGAAACAGGGAGTGAAAGGATTATGACTCATTTTATTTAAAAAAAATTCAGAGAAGCAATAACTCCCCTTGTGCTAAGCTGGTAAATTAAGACATCCAGCCTGGACATCAAAACTTTCCACTTCAAGACCTTGGCCCTTTCTCACATTCTGTTTCTTTGAGAATTTCTTCCTTTGACTTTTCACTTATCTTCTTAATACAGTTAAAGATGCCCAAATTTTAGAAGAATAAAACTCTGAGACTCTGTCCTAAGGTTGAATGGGGAGCCAAGCACTCTTCCGGGTGAAAGGCCACAGAGCAGATGAGGCCTTTGCTCCTGGGAGTGCTTGAGCTCTTTTGTTTTTATTTACTTTGTTAAGACAACTGGGTGAGGACAATTGATAATAGAGAAACTGCTCAGCAATTGAATCTTATTGTTGTTTGAATAAACTTGACCTTGAACTCATAAAACTAACTTATAAGCATAGTTAAATGTAAGAGAAATCACTCATAAAATGTTTTTAATATGAATGTTAACTAGTCATAACCCAAGCAGCACTTATTTATATGGCAGAAAGGGAGTCACTCATACATGTTTGAATGGTACAATTCAGAATAAGGTCATTTTTCAGACACAAGCAAACTCCTTGAGATCAAATTCCTGTAAAATTAACATTGTTGTACATAATATAATACAAGGACTGATGCTATTAAGAACTAACATGTATTGAGCACCTACTATATACCTGGCACTATATTGATCTTTTTACTTCTTAAATTATTGAATTTCACCAATTAATATTAGAGATAAACATTATATTATTATTATTATTATTATTATTATTATTATTATTATTATTTGGTGGTACTGGGGTTCCTGGAAGCCCTTCTACCTCTGGGCTACACTCCCAGACCTATTTTATATTTTTATCTCTTAAGCCAGCACGGCTGGATGTGAACCTGAGCGATCCTACTGTCTCCGCCTCCCAAGCCTGGGGATTACAAGCGTGCACCACCACGCCCGGCTCATTATTTTTATTTTTAAATGAGGAAGCAGGGTCAACTGAGTTAAGAAATTTAACAAAGGTTGCACTGTTTAAAAGGATGAAAATCAGATTTGAACTGAACTCTGTCTTCAAAGTTCTTGTTACTTATAAGATTTTACAATGACAATTGAGAGTTAGCACAGTAGAGGGTCTAAATTTAACCTTATATTTTAAGTGGAAAGATTAAATTTCTCTGGAATCAGCCAAACTCATGTTACTTACCTTTAGGTCTGGCTTTCTGATGGCTCTATTTATGATATACTCCTCATCTGTAATGAGAGGGTGGTCAGGAGTGAGACCAAATGTGCTGCTTAATGCTGACAGGTGGATCCACATCACCTTTTTCCAAGAATAAATTTGGAATTCATCCTGAGGAAATAGGTATCAAACCCCCCAGAAGTTAAGAGAAGTCATCAGGCCAAAATTCAATCTGAAAACATTATTTTAAAATAATTCTGTAAATTTATAGGGATAGTGAATTCTAAACAGAATTAATATAGTTCTGTTTATATATATATATATATATATATATATATATATATATATATATATATATATATATATATATATATTAATATTAATATGGTTCTAGAATTAATTCTAATTCTAGACAAAATTATATGCCTCTGAAAGATAGCAGACATAGAATCTTGAAAGGGAAAAGGCTTATCATCATATATTAAAGAATATGGATAATGAATATGAGGTACTGATATATAGCAAAGTTTCAGAGCTGGAAGGCAGGTAAAGAGACATTTTACTCCACTGCCTTCAGTCCACAGGGCTAAAGCATGATACACAATTTCACAGGCAAAACAAAAGAACAAAAAAGGCATCTCTAGGGTTTCCATGGATCTCTGAGGGTGAGGCAAGCAAATCAATTAAATCATCCCCATCTTTTGAGAATTAAATCAAATTTCACCTTTTCCAGAGCAACACCTTTAAAATACTCTCACTGGGGGGGAAAAGGGTACTGTTCTAGCGTCAATATATATATATATATATATATATATATATATATATATATATATATATATATATATATCAATATATTGATATATGGGTATTGGGGTTCCTGGAAACCCTTCTACCTCCAGGCTACAATTCCTGGCATCTCCTAATTCTGGTATCTCCACTGCAGCTTTGGCTTCATTCTCAGTTTCATTCATGGCCCTTTCAAGGGCTCCTTGAAGTAATTCCTACCCTGCTATACATTGCTTGGCCTCAGAGGCCTTTCTTTGCATGTCTGTGGAAGCCTCCATCACCCCCTAACTCCAGCATCCTGCATTCCAGCAGAACAGCAACACATGGATGACACCAAGGTCTGCTGCCAGCTCAAGCAATAGCCAGGACCCTTTTGGACCAGGGTTATAGCAGTCTCTGAGTCCTTGGGTGACTAACATGGTGAAACTGAACCTGGAGAAAGAACTTCTTAAGCTGACCTGTGCAGGAAGGATGCCCTAAAGGTCTCTTCCCAAGATAATCTCTTTCCAACAGGCTCCCACCGTTGTACCCTTAAGCCTTAAGCCTTGATGAATAGGGTCTTGCTGATTTCTGAGCTATCCTCAAATCATTTCGTATTGTCTCTATGTGTCTATGCAAAGTTGGTACTTAGTGTGTGTGTGTGTGTGTGTGTGTGTGTGTGTGTGTGTGTGTGTGTGTCTCACTGGAGATGGAACCCAGAGGCATTCTACCTCTGAGCTACACCCCCAGCCCTATTTTTCATTCTTTATTTTGAAACAGGGTTTCACAGAGTTGCAAGGGCCTCACTAAGTAGCTGAGGCTGTCCTCAAACTGCAATCCTTCTGACTCAGCTCCCAAATGCTAAGATCACGAGTGTGCTTCACCATGCCCAGCTAGTACTTAACTTCTTTTTAATGATGGTAGTTTCTTCAGCAACCATACCTTTCTTGGCTCCACTATTACATTTCTTTCTCTGGACAAACAATGAGTTTTTCTCCTCTGCCTTCTGCTCCTGATTGTCACAGTAAACCTTGATAAAAGGTGCCAGCAATACCCCCATGATACTTCCCAAATGATGTGCTTTCTTGAAATACTCTCTGCCAGATTAATTAGTTCATTGCCTTTAAATCCAACCTCATGCAAAGTCTCAGAACATGAGCAAAATGTAGACAATTTCTTTGCCAGTGTGTAACATGAATAGCTTCTCATCTAACTCCCTATGGATCCTCCTAGTCACCTGAAACCTCAAGAACAGTCTTTACTGTACACATTCCTATTGGCATTCTGGCCTTCTAAGCTCTTACAGAACCAGCCACTAAGCTCTATGCTTACAAGATTCCAACGCTTTTCCAGCCTACATCTCCTAACCTCTACAAATTTCTCCCACAAATGAGTTCCAAAGACTTCTGAATAGCATTGTCAGGTTTGTCACAGCACAGATCCTAATTCTCTGATATCAGTTTCTGTTTAGTCAGGTTTGTCATCACTCTGACTAAAACACATGACAAGTACAACTTAGAAGAAGAAAGGTTTACTGGGGCTCCTGGTTTCAGAGGTCAGTCCATGATCAGCCAGCTCCAAGGCAGGATCTGTAATGGCAGCATTTCAGGGTATGGGAGGGAAAGAAAAGCTGCTCATGATTCTTTCCCGAGCGTGCCCTCTGCCTGTCCACCTTACACTCCTCTTGGGATGTGCTTAGAGACCATGTCTGATGGGTGTCTATGCTCCAACCAGGCCTAGCATAGATTTTGAGAGGGAAAAAGAAAGGTAGAGATAAGAGAAAGAGGAAAGGGTACAGAGGGATGGACTGGAGGAAACAAGCAAAGGAACAAAGGAGGGGAGGAGAAAGGAAGTGAAAACTACTAGCTAGAAATATGAAGACTGATGAATTAATTTTTTAAAACTAACAGAATTGGCTATTATTCTGTTCAGCAGAAAATATGACTAAATCAAACCAAGTCAAATTTCCATGGAGTTTTTTCAGAGCCTAAGAGCAACTGAAAATAGCTAAATTTCCAATAATTGAGCCACTGAGCAAGCACACATGTTCTAGCAATGACAGAGTAGGCACTCAGTTCTCTAGAATATTTACTGACATATACTATGATTATATAGCTCTGCCTTTGATGTCTCCAAAGAGAACTTTGCTATGAGAAGAATTTTTGAGTTTCTAATAATAGCAGTTTCTAATGTTTAGCACTCACTGTGTTCTAAGCACATAGTTCTATATACATATAATTCCATTTAATGCTCAAAATCCCAATGAGGCCAGGCATGGTGGCCCATGTTTGTAATCCTAGTACTTGGGAGGCTGAGAAAGAAGGATCACAGATTTACAGCGAGTCCAGCAACTTAGTGAGGCCCTCTGCCATTTAGTGAGACTCTGTTTCAAAATAAATAAATAAAATAGGGCTGGGGGTGTAGCTCAGAGATGGAATACCCCTGATTTCAATTCCCAGTACAAAAAAAACCCTATGAAATAGTTTCCTCAATTATTCTATTTGTGGGTGACAAAATAAAGACTGTTGATAACTATTAGAACTGCAACTTGATGGCCTACCACCACCTCTTTTTGCCCCCTCCAGGGTCCTCTCTTACCCTCTGCTCTATTAGACATTTTACTAAAAAAATTTTCAGTTTAATTGGACTGCCATTTTGATGCCCATCCTAAACTGGTGCTTCCAAAGAATAATATTTCAATCGAAAAATTGGTAAAGCCAATGGTAGCACACACCTATACATGGGATGGTAAGACAAGAGGATCTCAAGTTCAAGGCCGGACTGAGCAACTTAGCAGGACCCTGTTTCAAAATAAAATAGAACTAGTGGTGCATCTCAGAGGTAGAATGCCCTGTATTAAATCTCCAGTATCACACACAAATACCCCCAACACACACACACACACACACACACACACACACACACACACACACAATTAAAAATAAACCACCGATTTGTCAGTAAATAAAAATACAACTTATAAAATAGGCATTGAGAGCAGAAACCTCTGTCCACCAAGTGAGAGCAATTAGGAAAACAGCTACTCCTTGATCCTCTTAACTAATTAAAATACTATTAGCTACAAAATTTCATATGATTTCTTAGCAGTTTCTAAAATGTTTTTTGTACCCATTATCTTATTGTAGGCTCACAATTCTCCAAAGTCAGTAGTATCTCATTTTTCAGATGACCAAACTGACCACAAGCAAGACTAAGAACTGACCTTGGCAGTTGGGGCAGAACTTGGACCTGCACACAGGACTTCTCACTCCAAATCTTAACTCCTTCTTCTTTATTGAAACAAGTTTTGCCATGGTATTTGTGGCTGTGCATGAAAATCTCTTGAATTCTGAATTGTGCAACAAATAGCACCCACTTTGTCCCAATTTCTGCTCACTTGGTAACACAAAGTCCAATTCTAAAATCAAGCTGTCACCCTGTGGCCCTGCATGTCACTTAACAGCCCTCCAGACTCTAAGACTTAAAAATGGGAAAGCAAAGTGGACCATCCGAACTCCCAAGCTATCCCAAATTCAAACGTTAGTACAATGCGCCAAATGTATGCTTTAGTCCAGGCAAGTATTAAAAACCAAAATTTATCTATGTGCCTATACCTTATTATAGCTTGTGGTATCACTAAAAAGAAGGTTCTTGAAAGTATTTGTCTGTAAGTTCATTTCTGTCATGCCTTTTACCCAACTAGCCCAATAACTCATAGCTATAGATAACAGAAAATAAAATTTTATAGGCAAAATAAAAGATGCAGTGAATGAACATTTTTCTTTTCTTTTCTTTATTTCTTTTTGGTGTGTATGGTAATGAGGATACTCTAAGCTACACCCTCAGCCCTTTTTATTTAATTAATTAATTAATTTATTTATTTATTTATTTATTTATTTTTGCAGTACTGGGAATGGAACCCAAGGGCATTCTACCTTTGAGGTACACCCCCAGCCCTATTTATCATTATTATTATTATTTTTGAAACAGGGTCTCACTGGGTTGTAAAAAGCCTAACTAAGCAGCTGAGGTTGTCGTGAACTGTGATCCTCCTGTCTCAGCTTCACAAATGCTGGGATTACAAGCGTGTGCCACCATGCCCGGCTTTAGTTTTTGAAACAAGGTCTGACAGCCTCATTCCCTTGTGAAGGCTGGCCTTGAACCTGACAGCCTCCTGTGTCAAGCTCCCAAGTGCTGGGATGATAGGCATGTACCACCACAAACATTTTTCTTAGAATAGGGTGGTGACTTTAATCTCTTTTCTTGTTTGCTATCCCTTTTAACACTCGGTCAAATCATCTAACATTTTTTTTCGGGTCTGGGGATAGAACCCAAGGGGCATTTGACCTCTAAGCTACACCTCCTGCCCTATTTTTTATTCTTTATTTTGAAACAGAGTCTCACTAAGTTGCGGAAGGCCTCACTAAGTAGCTGAGGCTGTCCGCGAACCATGAGCCTCCGATCTCAGCCTCCCAAATGCTGGGATTACAAGTGTGCACCACCACGCCCGTCTATCACCCAACATTTTTTAGGAAACAAAAAAAATCCAAAAGGAAAGGATGGGAAGTATGTCAATATGAAGTCATTTCAGGTAACATTGCCAACTTCTCTCAGTTTTTAGTTTAATGTTGTTAATATATTAAAAAAAAAAAAAAGCAGGCTTGAGACCTAAGCCCAGGTCTCAGCTCCACACTGACTTACAACTCTCTAAACCTAATTCTCTTTACCCAGTAAAATGGAAATAGTAATACTATTTCATGGATGTTTGAAGGCTTAAATTTTAAAAACACACGCCCGGCGTGGTGGCGCACGCTTGTAATCCCCGCGCTTGGGAGGCGGAGACAGGAGGATCGCGCAGGTTCGAAGCCAGCCGCGCTGGCATAAGAGACCCTGTTTCAAAAATATAAAATAGGTCTGGGAGCGTAGCCCGGAGGTAGAAGGGCTTCCAGGAACCCCAGTACCACAAAAAAAAAAAAATTTAAAAACACATAATGATCCTGGTCCAAGCATTGGCCCATAGCAAGGATGCAACAGAGGCTAGTTGGTATATAACTCCATGCCTCACTTTTCACAGCATGCTGTTCCTGAGATCTTTCTGTAAATAGAAGCTTATTTTCCCTTTAAAAAAAAATCTTTAGAAGCCAGGTGTGGTGGTTCACACTTGTAATCCCAGAATTTGAGAGGCTGAGACTGAAGGATCACAGTTCACGGACAGCCTCAGCTACTTAGTGAGGCTCTCCGCAACTCATGATACCCTGTTTCAAAATAAAGAATAAAATATTGGGCAGAAGGTGTGGCTCAGAGGTCAAATGTACCTGGGTTCCATCCCCAAACCTGCAAAAAAAAAAAAAAAAAAACTTTAGAATCTCTATGCTAGTGTCTCCATTTTTCCTTTCTGAATAGGCAGCATTTTTACCTGAAAGTGACGTCTTCCACTTTAGTCTGTTTCCCATATCTTCTCCAAGCATTTAGAAATATGTAACATATTTGAATGTACCAGAGGAGCTATTTTAATTAAATAATAGTTTCATAATATGAATAAATCACACTGTTTGCCTGGCAAATATGAACTTTTTATATCTCTAGTGCCATTCATCAAACTTTATCTCCTCTTTATCAAAAGAACTCAAGACCTTGAATTCTAAGAGTAGGTTTCAAAGTAATTCAAGAGTGCATTTTGAAAGTTGGGTGTATGCAGAGAAAGAAACTATATTTGACCTGAGCAAACAATAGAAAAATAAACTGGGCATTTTCTGGAGTCTTGTACTTTCTGAACCTGGAAATGCCAGACTAACTTTTATATTTGAATGAAGTAGATTATCTTGCTTATTTTATTTTAACCTTTTTCTAAAAGCACCTCAACCTTTGGAATATAAAAGCAGCATAATGGTCACTTCAAGTTTAGGCCAGTCCATTGGCTTCTCTTGTGTAGGAGTTCAGTACACACACACACACACACACACACACACACACACACTGTACTTCTGAGCTTAGCCTAAAAAGAAAAGAAATTCATTGCAAAGTTCCAAAGAGACAGTAAAAAATAAATAATTTTGTCTTAGAGATGGGTGCAATTATGACTTGAAAGTAAATGTCTCCTGGACCATGTGCTCTGGAGGCAGCCATGCTTGGAGGCGGGTCCCTGGGGGCTGGCTGGGTGCTATGTGCAATGTGTTCTGAGGCTGCTCCAGCTTGCATCCCTGGGAACACCGATAAGTACTTACTGTGGTGTGTCTGTCTGTCTGTCTGTCTGTCTGTCTGTCTGTCTGTCTGTCTGTCCCAGCCCTGCCCAGCCGCAGCATCTGGACCATCATGCCCTATGGACCTGTAGCCCCAGTTCCTGCTTGTTAGCCAGCATAAAATGGACTATATATGATTGAACTGAAATCTCTGGCTCTGTAAGCAAATGAATCTTTCTTCCTCTAAGTTTTGTGTGTGTTAGGTGTTGTATCACAGTGGTGAGGATGCAGACTGAAACAAATGCCTTCCCCTGCTAAACCGATGAGTTCCACCTAAGGTGAAGTATTTGGAGGATTATGGATAAAGTAATAATAGTGTACATTTCACAGACTCCTCCAAGACACTCCACTACCTTTAGAAACCCATAACCTTGGACAAACACTACTTTATATGTATCTTTTTTTCTTTATTTTTCTCATCTTGCCCAGACCCATTGATGTTCTTGACACCCTGACCCCACACTCCCAATGTTTCTAAGCTGAAGAAAGGTAACATTGGCTATAATATTGGATTTAGTCCCTTCAGAAGATAAATAATAATAATTGATAAAATAAATAAATAGATAAAATAAGAGATAAAACAAATAAATAGATAAAATAAATAGAGGGAATGTGTACCTAAAAGAAACATAAGACTATATTCTACTTTGAAATAAAGTACTAATAGAAACCATAAGGGTGTATTCATTTCGAGTCACCCCCCATGTCATTTTGGCATGGGGCTGTATTTCTATTTTCTGTATTTCTATCTTTCTAATAAACTTCTTTAAATCTTAAAACAAAAGAAACTATAAGGCAATTTATAGTAGACTCAATTCAACTTATTCAAGTGAATTAAATAAATATGGATCACCTGCTTTTGCCATGTGCTAGGTGCCATAGAGAATGAGAAGCAAACCACTGATCACTGCCTTCAAAAATCCTATAACCTAAGTAAAACTATAAAAAGGAATGTAGCATAGAGAGGAAATAAATATCGAAGGACTCAGGGAGTCAGAAGACCTATATGCAAGTTCTTTGCCTGAATGATTTCCTCTACCTCCCTGTCAGTTGTCAACAATTTTTAAATCTTTTCTTTTTTGAATTCAGAAAAACCTTTTCTGATTTTATTGACTTGGCTAAACCTCTACTATATCATCTTTTCCTAACCATGAACCTTTCCTAAGTAGCACTTTTAATAATTGGAGTTCACATTTATCTATGTGGTGATTGGAAGAACTCCATGAGCCCTGCCTTTGTTTACCATTATACTTCCCCTGACATGCAACCACTGATGAGTTGGCACCATGAATGGCATTAAACTGTGTTCATCACGTTTAGGAAAAAAGATAAACAGAGGGAGGAAACTCCTGGCTCTGACATTTATTGGATTGTAAAATTACTTGTTCTCTCTGTATTCTCATCTGTAAAGTGGATATGATAATGCCATTTTCCAGGGTTGTTATGAAAATTAAGTGAATTAAGTGAAATGATCAATGACATGCCATATTATAAACTTCA
Organism: Muscardinus avellanarius; assembly: GCF_963383645.1. NCBI lineage: Eukaryota > Metazoa > Chordata > Mammalia > Rodentia > Gliridae > Muscardinus > Muscardinus avellanarius. The sequence goes on along the minus strand of NC_137790.1, from coordinate 79,834,042 downwards.
AGGGAATAGCATTTCAATACAAGGCAGACTGCCAAAGCCATAGAAATGAAAACAGAGAGCTAAAAGAGAATGCCGGACAGATGAGCAGCTCCTGCCAGAACTGGGGCAGGGAATGAACCAACGAAGACATAGTAAAAAAGATGATAGATGGCTAAGGAATGAGAAGATTTTAATAAGTAGAAAAAAACACCTATTCTCTACATCTATTTTATTAAGAGAGTACGAGGTGTGTGTGTGTGTGTGTGTGTGTGTGTGTGTGTGTAAGAATGAGAGAGACTTGACTCCTCACTAGTATGACACTCTGAAAGAACAAGAATTTCTATCTGTTTTGTTCATATGATCACAGTGCCTTTAACAAGGTCTGGTTGGTACTTGGTAAGTACTTATTGGATGAACTAATAAATAAGTGAACAAATGAATGAAGGAAGGGAAGAAGTTTATGTATAAAACCATGAACAAATCAAAGTGTCTGGTTCCCATACAAAAGTGGTAGCATGGAATGTAAGAAGCCAGGCTGCAAAGGAGGGCCCAGGAGAGGATGTAAGGGCCTGTGTAACACAAATGCAACTGATTGTGGGCTGGCAGCTTCAGGATACCATTTGCACGGTTAATTTGCAGGTTCTAAGTTGTTGTTGTTGTTGTTGTTGTTCTTTTTTTAACTAAAGCCTTCAGCCCTGACATCTTTAATTAAAACTGAAGGGAAAAGGCTGCCTGTTAAAACATCAAAATGAAGTGCCTTGAGTCTAGCCTCATGACTAATCATCACAACGTTCTTCTTTGCACATCATGGGCCTTTGACAATATGTGACACACAATGACAAAGAAGGAAAAAATGTGCATGTAATTATAAAAAATGGAACTACAGAAATCATCAGGAGCATTTAATTCAAACCACCAATGAATGTAAATCAAGTTATTTGCATAGAAATATGGCATCACTACAGATATTGGTTAAAATTCAGAAATAGATGAATAATGAATAAAATTCCACTTTAAAATTTATAAAATAAAAAGGTAATTAGTCTTATCTTTTGGAAAAAGACAAAAATCTTGCATTTAGTGGTGCTTAACCAGATAGGGCAAGAGAAAATAAACGGAATATTAGAATTTTCAGTAAGCACATCATGAATTTTTTAATGTTAAAAATGACTACCTAATCAGCATCTGTGATAATGATCTATAATCTTCCAGTGTGAGATTGATGATAAATACCAAGTTCTGATTTTTTAATAACATGAAGAACAGATATACAACATATTTTCAGGTAGGAGTCACCCATTTTTCCTTAATGGGAAATTGTTAAGGGGAAGCTATTGTAACATAATTCAAATAATATCTTTTTAAAGTGTCATTTTAATGCAAATAACCTAGCAGCCAACTTTTAAACCACTGGTGCCCAAAGCTTATTTTTAACCTAAGTCTCAGATAGTAAGATGTTTGAAATAATTGAGTTCTTGTCTAATTACATAAAGGCTAATTTAGAACCTCATTTATTTGGAGGGTCTCTGGCATAGGAAATCCATTTAAAATGACAAACAAGAGCAGATAATTAAAAATTAAAGTTGAAATCAAGATGGGAAAGACAAGATTGAAGTGGGTTGAAACTGCTCTAACAGCTGCTCCTGGGGGGAGGGGGGTCAGGAAAAGACAAGAGACAAGTCACAGACTTTTATTTTATTTTATATTGGGAATTGAGCCCACCTATATTTATAGTGGGTGTTATACCTCTGAGCTATACCTACAGCCCTACTTTATTTTTATGTTGAAATAGGGTCTCACTAAGTTGCTAAGGCTGGCAGTGAATCTGCAATCCTCCATTCTAAGCCTCCCACATAGTAGAATTTCGGGTGTATACCACCACATCCAGCGATTCACAGACTTCAAAAAGCTAGAAAGAAAGAAGGGGTAGGATGGTCGGTGGGACACAGCTTTCAGAGGTTCTAGTGTTTTTTCTAATCTTTCCAGTATATGGCCAGTTGCAAAACAGACCACATGCAACTTGGAGAGATCACCTGTCTGGGGATAGAGGAGGGCTGGGACTCCCTGTCATGAGACACCTTACCCCATGTCTACTGTCCTGGGAGTGTATGCCAGGCCTGCTGGTCAATAAAGGAAGGGCACATCATTCAGGTAATCAAGGTTATTAGGCACAAATGCACCTTCAAAATTGCAAGCTCTGTTGCTTAGAAAGCCTTCGGATCTACTTAAGCAGTAGTGTGTGCATGCGCGCGTACACACACACACACACACACACACACACACACACACAGAGAGAGAGAAAATAGCCTTTAACAACCCTTTCACAAAGTACAGGTGGCTTTTTAACATAAGCCCAAGGGTGGGAAAAAAATATTTTATTACCCCAGTGAGGACTAGAAGTTGGAACATTTGATTCCAGATTCCAAAAGGCTTCATCTGCTTATGTACTGACACTTGTTTTCTTCCTCAAAAATAAGGTTTTTTTTTATTTTTTGTGGTTTTTTTTTATTTTTATGGGGATCGTATTAAAAAGGCATACATTCACACAGTGCTTGGTGCCCTTCCCCCTTCACTTCCCTTTCTCCCCCTTCCAACAAGTGTCAAGGTTGACCATGCTACATTCACACTTACACACATATTTGAATGTAGCTCCTCCATTAATCACCCTCAGCCTTCTTCCTTTCCTACCCTTCCTTTCTAGCTTTGCTGGAGTTTCCCCTCCATTATCTGGAGTCCCTCTGATGTCCCTAATACTCCCTAGTTTGGGCATATTAGAGAAAACATATGTCTTTTCTCTTTTCTGTGTTTTGCTGATCTCACGTAACATAATGTTTTGCAGGTCTTTCCATCTTCTTGCAAATGATGTGATTTTGTTCTTCCTTATTGCTAAGTAGAATTCCATTGTGTGTATTTCCCATAATTTTTCAATCCATTCATCTGTTGATGGAGACCTAGGTTGGTTCCATATTTTGGCTAATATGAATTGTGCTGCTATAAATATGGATATGCACATGTTACTGTAATTCTCTGATTTCAACCCCTTTGGAAAGATGCCCAGGAATGGTATAGCCAGATTATATGGCAGATCCATGCCCAATTTTCTAAGGAGTCTCCACACTGACCTCCATAGTGGCTGAACTAGTTTGCACTCTCACCAACAGTGTAAGAGAGTTCCTCTTTCCCCACATCCTTGCCAGTATTTGTTGTTATTTGACTTCTTTATGTTTACCACTCTGATTGGGATTAGATGGAATCTCAGTATATAGTTTTGATTTGCATTTCCCTGATGGCTAATAATGTTGAAAATTTTTTTCATGTATCTATTAGCCATTTGTATCTCTTCTTTTTTGAAGTGTCTATTCAATTCAGTTGCCCAATTCTTGATTGGATTATTTGTTTTGCTAGTGTAGAGTCTTTTAAGTTCTTTGTATATCCTGGATATGAGCGCTCTATCAGAATGGTGGCTGGTAAAGATCTTCTCCCATTCTGTAGGCTTTCTCTTTAGGTTTTGATGGTTTCCTTTGATGAGCAGAAACTTTTTAGTTTGATGCCATCTGGCTTGTTAATTCTTGATTTAATTTCCTGTACTTTGGAGGTCTTGTTGAGAAAGTTACTGCCTGTGCCTATATGTTGGAGTGTTGAGCCTATGCCCTCCTCTAATAGCTTCATAGTCTCTGTTCTAATTTACAAGTCTTTGATCCATCTTGACTTGATTCCTATGCACAGTGAGAGGTAATAATTTAGTTACATCTTTCTACAAATGGATAGCCAGTTCTCCCAGCACCATTTGTTGGAAAGGCTGTCTTTTCTCCAACATATGAATTTAGCCCCTTTGTCAAAGATTAATTTGACTATAAGTGTGTGGGTTTGTTTCTGTAGATTCTATTCTATTCTGTTGTCTATATGCCTATTGTTGTGCCAATACCATGCTGTTTTTACTATTATTACTTTGTAGTATAATTTGAAGTCAGGGATTGTGATGCCTCCTGCATGGTTCTCATTGCTGAGAATTGCTTTGGCTATTCTGTGTCTTTTATTACTCCATATAAAATTCATGAATGATTTTTCTAGGTCTATGAAGAATGTTGTTGGTATTTTGATAGGAATTGCATTGAATCTGTAGATCACTTTTGGCAGAATGGCCATTTTTGGCATTTTGGTGATGTTTATTCTGCCTATCTATGAGCAAGGAAGATCTTTCCATCTTTCAATTTGTTCTCCAATTTCTTTCTTTAATATTTTATAGTTTTCATTGTAGAGGTCTTTCATGTCTTTGGTTAGGTTTATTCCTATGTATTTTATTGGTTTTGAGGTTATTATGAATGGGATTGTTTTATTTCTTTCATTATGGATTTATTGTTGGCATATAGAAAAGCAACTAATTTCTTTAGGTTGATTTTGTATCCTGCAACTTTGCTGATTTAGTTAATAAGCTCAAGTAGTCTTTTGGTTGAGTACTTTGGGTCTTCTAGATAAAGGATCATGTCATCTGCAAATAAGGATAATTTTAATTCCTTTCTTCCTATTTGAATTCCTTTGATTTCCTTCTCTTGTCTTATTGCTGTGGTAAGAGTCTCAAGTACTATAATGAAGAGGAGTGGTGATAGTGGGCATCCTTGTCTTGTTCCCGATTTTAGGGGAAATTCTTGCAGTTTTGCCCCATTCAGTATAATTTTGGCTTTGGGTTTGTTGTATATTGCCTTAATGATGTTGAAATATGTTTCTTCTATTCCAATTTTCTGCAGTGTCTTTAATATGAATGGGTGTTGGATTTTATCAAATGCTTTTTCAGCATCTATTGATATGATTATGTGGTTTTTTGTTCTCAGTTCGATTTATGTGATGAATAATATGTATTGATTTGCATATGTTGGACCAGTCTTGCTTTTCAGGGATGAAATCAACTTGGTCATGGTGTACAATTCTCTTGATATGGTTTAGAATGCATTTAGCTAGTATTTTGTTTAGAAGTTTTACATCTATGTTCCTCAAGGTTATTGGTCTGTAATTTTCTTTCCTTGAGGTATCTATATTTGTTTTTGGTATTAATGTGCTACTGGTCTCATAGAAGGAGTTTGGGAGGATTCCATCTCTTCAATTTCCCAGAACAAGTTGTGAAGTAATGGGATTACTTCTTCACTGAAGGTTTTGTAGAATTCAGCTATAAACCTGATGGGGCCTGGGCTTTTCTTTGATGGCAGCATTTTTATTGCTGTTTCTATTTCTTTGCTTGCTATTGGTTGTGTTAGGCTTGCTGTTTCCTCTTGGTTCAATTTAGGTAGGTTATATGTGCTTAGAAATCTATCAATTTCTTCCATGTTTTCCAGTCTATTGGAGTATAAATTTTAAAAATAGTTTCTGATAATCCTTTGAATTTCCCCCACTGTCTGTGGTGATGTCTCCTTTTTCAATTCTAATTTTAATGATTTGAGTTGATTCTTTCTTTCTTTTGGTTAAGTTGGCCAGGGGTTTATCAATCTTATTAATTTTTTTCAAAGAACAAGCTCTTTTGTGGATTCTTTGATTTTTTTTCTCTATTTCATTTATTTCTGCTCTGATTTTAATTATATATTGCCTTCTGCTGGCTTTGGAATTAAACTGTTGCAGTTTTTCTAGGTCCTTGAGATGTGTCATTGAGTTGTTAACTTGGTGACTCTATTCTTTTTATGTGGGCACTCAATGCTATAAACTTTCCTCTTAACACCTCCTTCAAAGCGTCCCATAGATTTTGATATGTTGTGTCTCTAGTTTCATTTATTTCCAGGAATTTCTTTATTTCTCCCTTTATTATGATCTTACCCACTCATCATTCAATGGTGTATCATTCAATCTCCATGTATTTAAATAGTTTCTTTTGTTCTTTCTTTTGTTGATTTCTACTTTCATTCCATTGTGGTCTGAAAAGATGCAGGGAATTATATTACATCTTTAGAATTTCCTGGTGCTTTCTTTGTGGCCCCGAATGTGATCTATTTTGGAGAAGGTTCCATGAGCTGCTGAGAAGAATGTGTATTCTGCTGTTCTTGGTTGAAATATTCTGTATATCACCGGGCGTGGTGGCGCACGCTTGTAATCCCCGCGCTTGGGAGGCGGAGACAGGAGGATCGCGCAGGTTCGAAGCCAGCCGCGCTGGCGTAAGAGACCCTGTTTCAAAAATATAAAATAGGTCTGGGAGTGTAGCCCGGAGGAAGAAGGGCTTTCAGGAACCCCAGTACCACCAAAAAAAAAAGAAGAAATATTCTGTATATGTCTATTAGGTCCATTTAGTTTATAATTTTCTTTAGTTCTAAAGAGTCTTAACTCATCTTTTGCCTTGAAAATCAATCTAGTGGCGTGAGTGGTATGGGAAGTCTCCCAATATTATTGTATTTGGGTCTATTTGGGATCTGATGTCTTGGAGGGTTTGTTTTACAAATGTGGCTGCATACACATTTGGGGCATAAACATTTACTATCATTATATCTTCTTGGTGAATTGTTCCTTTCAAAAGAGGAAATGCCCTTCTTTGTCTCTTCTGATGTGTTTACCTTAAAGTCTGTTTTGTTGGATATCAATGTTGCTACCCCTGCCCATTTTTGGTCTCCATTAGCATGATATATCTTATTCCATCCTTTCACTTTCAGTCTATGAATATCTTTGGCTATAAGGTGAGTTTCTTGCAAGCAGCATATATTTAATCCACATTACCAGTCTATGTCTTTTAATTGGTGAGTTAAGACCTTTGATGTTCAGGGATATTATTGAAATATTATTTTTGTTTCCTGTCATTTTGTGTTCTATTCTTCTATTTGATATAATGATATTCTTCTTTCCTTAGTTGCCCCACTGATCAACTTCATCTCTTCTCTGATTTTGAAATTTGCTTCTTTTTTCTTCTTTATGGTTTATTTCTTTAAGTATATTTTTCTAGTGTTGGCTTTGTATTCATGAATTTTTTGAGATTCTGCTTTTCTTGAAACACTTTTGTTCCTCCATCTATTTTGAGTAATAAGCTTGGTGGATATAGCAGTTTTGTTTGGAAGTTGTTTTCTTCCAGGGTCTAGATTACAACATACAAGTCTCTCCTGGTATTCATGACATGGGTTGTAAATTCTGGGGTGATTTTTATTGTTTTGCCCCTGTATGTCATCCTTTAGTTTGTTCTCACTGCTTTTAAGATTCTTTCCTTAACCTCTATGTTGGTTATTTTGATTATTACATGGTGTGTGGAGATCCTTCTTTGATCTTGCCTTAATGGTGTTCTGTATGTCTCCTATATGTGTATGTCCAAGTCTCTTTCCATATGTGCAAAATCCTCTGAAATTATTTCTCTGAAAAGATTACAAATACCCTTGGTCTGTAACTCTATCCCTTCTTCAATGACTTTTATTCATAAGTTGGGACGTTTCATGTTGTCTCATAGTTGTTGGATGTTTAGGCTTTGTTGCTGTTTACTTCTGTATGTTGTTGACTGTGCTTTTGGTTTTGAATGAACTGTCTTCTAACAGTGATATTCTGTTTTCCATCTTGTCTAATCTTCCAGAAATTCTTTTTATTGCTGTCTTCATTTCATTTATTGACTCTTTCATTTCATTCCAGACCTCTTTCTGATTATTTCTTAATGTCTCCATTTCCTCTTTCACTTCCTGACACTTGCTGTAAGGCCTTTCATCACATTGAAGATCAAGATTCAGAATTCTCCTTCTTGAATTTCTTGTAGGTTTGTATTCGTGACTTTCCTTATATTCTCACTGTTCCTAGTTCTCATATTTTCAGGATACTCAGGCTTGTTTTTCTGATGTATTGGCATCTTTTTTGTGTGTGACTCTGTGGGTAATCTGTCTGATCCAGTCTTAGCAGTAGGAATTTAGAGGTGTCAGCAGGTTTGTTAACAGGTAAGCAGTACTTTTTTCAATGGTGAGGGTTGAGTAAAAGGAGAGGAGCTGGGGTGGTGGGTACAGGACTCAAGTAAAGAAGAGAATATGATTAAGTTGAGTAATAATTTGAGTACAATAAGGTAGTATCTAGTTGAGAATAAGAGAAGGTAGAAGGTAGTAGAGTTTTAGGTATGGAGATATGAAATAATTTGAATATCAAACAAGGAGATACAGTAAGAAAGAAAAGTTTTGAGAGAATAGAGTAGATAGGCTAGAGTGAGGCCATTGTAAAAGGAATGGAGAAGGAATAAACAAACATACATAAATTAACAAATTACAAAAACTAACAATTATAAATCTTTGACAAAAAAACAACCAATATAAAAAAGGAAGAACAAAAATTTAAAAAAAGAACCAAAAGGACTAGCAACAGTGTGAGAGAATAAAACAAAACCAAGAAAACAGCAGTCCTGCTAATTTTCATATATATGTCTTGGGCCCGTGTAATAGCTGTATGTCTGCTCACTGTGATAGATTCTGGAATATATCCCAATGTCTCTCATTTGCTCTGTAACCTATTGTCAGCATTTGGACCCACTTTATGAGTGTTTGTGCCCCTCTCTCGTCTCTGATAGCTTTGTGTTTAGGTGTCAGGGCATCGGCTTCACAGTTCATGAGTTCCATGTAGGCCCTCCAACCCTGGGCTCCATGGTCTCCAGCCCTGGCTTTGAGATCTCAGGCCTTGTCCTCTCTGCTTTCCTGCTCTGTGCCTGTGCCTCCCTACCCACACCGGCAGAGGGTGTCCAGTGTAGCCTTGGAGCAACCCCCTGTGACCCCGCTCAGGCACCAGGCCTTGAGCAGTTTGAGCCCTTTCTGTGTCTCTGGAGGTTCCAACTGAATTACCACTGTGATGCACCACTAGGTCCCAGCCTGCTGAGGTCCCAGGGCTGCTCTGGGTGGTGCTCTGGGCTGAGTAAGGAGACCCAGTTACCTTGCTGTCCTGTGTGCTGGGTCTCTGGAGGGCAGTTTGCCACCGCAGGTGCCACCTCTGGTGAGTGCACGGGCTTCTGGATCTTCTTCTGCATCTCTGAAGCATGGTGCTGGTCGCCTAAGATGTTGGGACTCTGCAGCCACTTTCTGCACTTCAAGTTCTTGAAATATTTGTTGAGATTTCTCGGGGCTGCAGCGCAGGAACCAGTAAACACAGTTCAGGCCAGTGGCCTAAGATGGTGCTGGCCACCACACCAGATTAATCACAGGCTTGGACTTTCTGCAGTGGATCTCACGTTCAGAGCACTAGATCTCCTCTATTGTGATTCACCTTTGTTTTTGTTTGTGAATATGTTCCGCTGTTTTGTTTATTTTGTCTGTCAAGAAGCTGCATTCTCAGTAGTTGAACTTTACTTGCTGCACCTACTGAGATGTGCTGCATCCCACAGTTGCCATTTGGGGTCTCCTCTCAAGCTGACACTTGTTAAAATTTCACTCTTGTAGGTGTTTCATTCTTCTGTTTTTTTTCAAACTTGTTTCCCTCCCCACTTCTTTCACCACCTTCCTTTCCCTTTTCATTTCCTCTTATCCCTATCCATACCTTTATTCTGCCAGCAGCCTCAAGAGCATAGCTCAACCATCCATACATTGTTGGAGCTGAAAAGCCTGCTACTGTCATCTCAAAGGTAGAACACTTCTCTGCTCCTGAGGATTTTCTTCTACTGCAGCAAAGCATTGCCTTCAGAGAACTGGCTGGGGCAGATGAACGTATCTACATTGGTGAGTTAAACCTATTCTATACTAGGAAATAAGAGCCTTGTAGATCCTTGCCTTATGTGGGGGAGTTGCTCTGTGAAAGAATCTCAAAGGTATTGTTGTTCATGAATACTTCTGTTCCTCCTCTCAGCCCCAGAAACCAACCCTGTTTCCACCCTGGCCCCAGCAAGACTCTGAGGGTGTGTATGGAAAGGCCACTTACAACACTTTTAAATCTGGATTATTCCACCTGAGATTGCATGAATACCTGTTGGTTGAATCATTAATCAAAAGCTCTGGTCTCTATTCCACTCCCAAGAACTGTGTGAGCTAAAAAATGCGAGCTATGACTGTAACCAACAATTCACCAGAAGGATTAGCATCACCTGAGAACCTATAGAAAATGCAAATTCTTGGGCCCTAACTCAAGTGTACTGGATTATAATCACTAGGAAGTAGGGTCCAGTAATTTGTATAAACAGGTTTTTAGATTATCCTGAGCCAGATGAGATGTGGGGATCACTTCTTAAGTATAGTTCAATGAGAACAGCCTTGAGACTAGGAGCTAGCAGTCATGGCTCTCAGTCCTGGTAGGGCCTTTTAGTAACATATGCACTCATGTTAAATTGTGTCATGCCCCCAGACCCCATTTTCTCACCCAACAAATGAAGAAGTGTTAAATGGCGAATGTCAGGCTGGTCTCTTTCATTATCACCACATGAGCCTTCATGAACTATGCCTTGAAGTAGCAGTGGAGTTCTGCTCCAGCTCAGTATCACCAATATAAGTCAAATTGTCATTACTCCACAATAATCTCTTGCTTGCTTTCTTAAAGTCTTGAAGCTCATTCTCCAAAAATCTCTTGCTAAATTATGATTATACTTGAGGGCAGTCCCTCAATCATCACCTGTATCATTGTTCACATGTCAGCTAAGTGGAGACAGGATGTTCTTAAGAAACAAGTATCCAGAATGAGGGCTGGGGCTGTCACCAGTGGAGCAAGTCAGCAAAGACAAGCTTCATCCAATTCTCAATTTTATTGAAAGTTAACTTGAGCTCTGTTGGATTGTAGATTAAAACATATATTTTGCAAATTATGAGGCTTGCTGCTATTCTTCCCTCTCTTTTAAAAATATACTTTCATTGGTGCAATGTAAATACACATCACAAGGAGGTTTAAAGTAAAACTATACATGCACATGGTACTTGATGTGTTTCCATCTGGATCTCACTCTACTGCCCCACCCCATACATTTTAGTGAGATTTGTAGTGATACTTTCATATATGGACATAGAATTATTTTAACTGCATTCTTCATCAATTCTCTTTGTCCCCTCTCTCCCCAATCCCTTACCACTATTCTACTGTTCTCTCTCCTCATTTATTTTAAGTCCCCCTATTTTCTCTCTAGCATTTATCTAGATTTCTATATATAAAATAAATTGATTCATCAAGAATATGGTTGAGCTGGGCATGGTAGGTAGTACACACCTATAATCCCAGTACTTGGGAGGCTGAAGAGGAGGATAACAAGTTAGGATCCACCCTCAGCAATTTAACAAAAACCTATTTCAGAATAAAAAAATAAAATAGGACTGGGGGGTATAGAATGGCCTGGGTTCGATTCCTTGTATTATAACAAGAAGGAGAAGGAAAAGGAGGAGGAGGAGGAAGAGGAAGAGGAGGAGGAGGAAGAGGAGGAGGAGGAGGAGGAGGAGGAGGAGGATTTGATTGACATTCTGAATCCTTTAGGCTGATGCCTTGTTAGAGTCATTCAGTAAGCCAGTGAGAGGGGAGTGCCCAATAAGACTGTCTGTTCACTCTCTTGAGCAGAAATGCCCAAGTCAACCTGTCAACACCTGTAGTAATGGAATGCCTATCACCAGCAGGAACAAGGATTGCAGCAATTATCAAGTTAGAAAGTCCAGTGCCTCAGTGAGCTGCTGGCACCTCCTTACTAAGATCTAGTATTTCATTATTTGAGTTATATTATTGTTATATTTTACTAAGAAAAAATATAGATTTCTATTAATGACATTTTAAAAAACAAAGTCACTTCTCTTGTGGAGCTGACTATCCTGCAGGAGTGATACATGCTGTTTAAGTGTCATGAGTCCCACAAGAAAGTGACAAAAAGTAAATATAGAGAAACTCGCCTAATACCAAGTCCCTGGATTTAACAGAGATAGTTAATGACCTCAGAGATAAAACAGCTGTATTTCTTTACCCTAGTATATCTTCAGAATGTAATGCACTCCCATCAATAACTATGGCTTTCTCAAATCAGTAGGGGAAGACAGATTCTGGAACAGATATGCCTCATCTCCTCCCCACCCCCTCCCTTCCTCTAGAGTCACTCCAGTCGAGAAAGCTGTGAGGATTACTGTGAATTTTGTAGCCTTCAGTCTGACTCAACTACATTGCATTACCTTTTACTTTTTAGTTTTCAACATGGTTATTCTCTAACATTTACAAAAGTCACAATTTTAAAAGGAATATGCTAAGCCAGGCATGGTGGCTCATGCTTGTAATCCCAGTACTTGGGAGGCTGAGACAGGACAATCCCCCAGGTTCGAAGCCAGCCTTAGCTACTTAGTGAGGCTCTCAGCAACTTAGTGAGACCTTTTTCAAAATAAAAATATTCTTGGACCCCAACTCAAGTGTACTGGATTAAAAATATAAAATATAAAAATAGGTTGGGGTTGTAGCCCAGAGGTAGAGGCCCCTGGGTTCCATCCCCAGGACCACAAAAATAATAATAATAATAACAAAAGGACTATGGTGATATAGGTTTTCCTAAAAAAATCCCAACATACACAAATTATTAAACTGGTAGATGAAAGACTGTGACAGAACCTAACACTGCAGCCTCCACCTGCCACCTGCTTAGCACATCTCCCACCCTCATCCATCCACAACAGATGTCCAGGGAAAAGGGCCACCAGCTGCAAAAACAGCTTCACACTTACTGTTGTCCTCAGCAACACAACGTCTGCTTCTTGCAAGGAGCATGGGGCACAGTTTGCCCACACGTGCCAAGCCGGCCTCCAATAAAACACCAAAGGGAGGATGCCCAATGAGATGACAGATGCAGCCAGGCAAAGGATTTGTCGACAGCCTTGAGTCCGGTAGCCAAATACTTCCTGAAACAGAATGAAGAATGGTTTCAAATATTGGTTAAGCACAGTAAATATAGGAACAAATATTGATTTTAAACCAGTTGTGATGGTGCATGCCTATAATTCCAATCCTTGGGAGGCTGAAACAAAAGGATTACAGGTTCAGGGGCAGTCCCAGAAATTTATAAGGGGCTCTCAGCAACTTTGAGAGATCCTGTTTCAAAAATTTAAAAAGTAGGTCTGGAAGCCTGGCATGTTTTTAATCCCAAAACTTGGGAGGATTTCAGGTTCAAGTAGTGATTCTCACCAACCTAGTAAGACTGCTTCAAAATAAAAATAAGAGTTGAAGATGTAGCATGGAGATAGAATGTTTTTAATCACCAGTAACACAAACACACAAAAAAGTAGACCTCAGGATATAGCTCAGAGGTAGAATGCCCCTGAATTCAATCTAGAGTACCACGCAGAGAGAGAGAAAGAAAGAGAGAGAGAGAGAGAGAGAGAGAGAGAGAGAGAGAGAGAGAGAGAGAGAGAGAATATAATAAATAAACTTAAAGAAATACTAATTTTAGTAATGAACTGTGTCAAAGAGAAAAGTGTTGTTGAGGGCATGAGGTGAGAGATGGAAAGAGGAACGTTTGATTCACACATCTTCCTAAATCTCCAAGGAGAAGCAGTCTAGCCTGGAAAATCAGTTTCTACAATGTGAGTATTCTGCTACCCTGGGGCAACATTGTGTGTGTGTGTGTGTGTGTGTGTGTGTGTGTGTGTGTGTGTAGTGTGTGTGTGTGTGTGTTTTCAGATCAATGATCTTGTTTAAAGTCCCCAATCATCCCTTTTCTTATATTCTTCCTGAAATGAGATAATATTGCCCTCATCTCATGAACAATAAAGTTGATCTCAGCAAGGCTAACTGAAATAAAAAATCAAATGCCACACGGCTAGAGGTTCTGTTGCCAAGATTCAAACCCAAGTCTGTCAGCCCTCAAGTTCTGAGTTTGATTTACAGCTATAACCACAATTCCTGGGACAAGAAGGTTAGCTGATGATAGTAACCAAATGATCTCTTGGCAATGGCATGGGCAGGAGGGACTAGAACCAGTCCCTAAGTCTAGAGTCAGGATTTGGTTAAAAATTTTGACCACAAGATTATCAGCCAACTTGCTCCTGAGATTTTGGGGCAGAGTTTTATGTTCCTGCAATTCTTCCTTGTGCAAGAACAGAAAGGTTTTTTATATCAAGAGAGAAAACCCACAGGAACTATTTGGTTTACTTCAGTGCGTGCTACTGAGCACCTGCTATGTGCCGTGAAAGAGTATGATTAGACTCTGGAGAATATACCGTTGAACAAGATAAGAGTTTCACCCCTAATACATATATATCTAGACAAAATTCTTCTTGCCAAGAAAAGTCTAGGACAGAATAAAAAATTAGCCCCTTAAGTTTATGGCCTTAGTCACAACTGCATCCATAAAGTATTAAGAATTCTTTATACTGATTATAATGGTAAAAATAGAGAGGTAGTAGAATGTCTTGAGCAGAAGCACATTCTTGCCAGGCATGAGGGTACACATCTGTAATCCCAGTACCTGGGAGGCTGAGACAGGAGAATCACACATTGTAGGTCAGTCTTAGAAACTTAGTGAGATTCTGTTTCAAAATAAAAAAAAAAAACTGGGATGATTGGGCTGGAGATCTAGCTCAGAGGTAGAATGCCTCTGAGTTTAATCACCTCTCTCTCTCTCTCTCTCTCTCTCTCTCTCTCTCTCTCTCTCTTTCTCTCTCTCACACACACACACACACACACACACACACACACACACACACGAAATATAAAAGTGCATTCTCTGGGCCAAGAGACTTTGAACTCAGAGACTAGCTTTACTACATACTGGGTTGTGCTCTTCAGTGAGTTGTTTAACTTCTTTATTCCTCCATTTTCTATCAGTAAAGTGGGAGTGGTAATAGTAACCACCTTACAGAGGCTGTAAGGTGTAAACAAGTGAATATGTATAAGCGCTACATCAGCATTCACTACTACTGTGCTGCTGCTACAACTTTATTCTATTTCCCCAATATAGACCTGAAATTCCTGTCTCCAGTTCATTGGCAGTTAGAACCAGGAATTCTTAGTATCAACAGTTCTGTTCTTGCTAGGACTGCTTCATAGGATAAGAAAGCTGAAATGATACTTTATATCCACTAAGTTCTCTAAAAAGACTATCAGAAAGAGTTCTGTGATTCCCGGCTGGAAGTAGCTTTCAGGTGTAAGTTTTAGATTCCTTCCCATTATCAGTGCATATACAGGTGCCAAGTGATATCTTTCGGGTGTATCTCCATTTGCTATAACTTTTATAAAATGTTCTCATTGACTCAGAAATAAAGCCTTTTTGCTTATTTTACAAAATAGAAATTATATTGCTTTCCAGATGTCAACCCTGAAATGTCTCTGTTCCCACATCACACTTAGAACAATGCTCCGATAACTCCACACTGAAGCCAAGTGTGGTGCATGCCTGTAATTCCCTGAACCAGGAGCATGGCAGATCGGAGGCTATTCTCAGAAATTTAGTGAGACTCTCAGGAACTTAGTGAGACTCAGTTTCAAAATAAAAATAGTAATAATATAGGGATAACATATGACTCAGAGACAAAATGAGCCTAGGTTCAATCAATAAAAAATATAGCAGTTGTAGTAGTGCACCCTTGTAATTCCGGTACTTGGGAACAGAGACAAGAGGATCACAAGTTCCATTCCAGCCTCCACAACTTCATGAGGTTCTCAGCAACTTAGTGAGACCTCTTTTTTCCAAATAAGAAACAAAATCTGGCTAAGTATTAAGCTTAGTGGTAGAATGCCTCTGGGTTCAATTCCTGCACCAGTAAATATCTCATACTGAGAAGGTCCCTATCTCAATTTCTCTCCCTATCCTCAGTCCATCCACCATTTTTCCCATGTTCTTTTCTATGTTTCTACACTTTAACAAAGATAAACTTCTAACCATTACCTGATACTTTTACCACATATATAGGATTATTTTTACAGTTTTCTTATATTGTCCAGTCTGTTGAACCTCCATGTAACCTACTCAAGTTACTATAGCACAAACTTCTCTGTTATCATGCATTCTTTTACAAACCATGCAATAAGGGAGCCCTCTTTAGGTTCCACAATATCTTTATGCTCCTTAAGATAAAGTAGACAGGACTTGTCTTCATTCTCCAGTTCAAAAAACTGAAGCTCAAAATTATTATATGCAATACCAGTTCTTACTAGTATCTAATTATTATTGCTAATAATTCAAGCAACTAATAACCATTTAACATGTAAAAATCCTTCACTAAGCATTTTACACATATTTCCCCATTTAGTTGAAAAAGATAAAATAAGTTTCCCAAGACATAAAGTTCATAAGTAACTCAAAACTGGGCCTCCATCGTAGACTTTGCAGCACATGGAAGATAACATGGGCTGGCTATTTCTATTCTAAAGCTCATCTTCATTCTATTTTTAATTTCAGTTTAATTTAATCAATGTTTAGTAAATATCAGGTATGGACATGGCTCAGAGATAAATGAGGCAATGTCTCTCAGCTCAAGGATCTCATTAGTTCAGTGGGGAAGAGAGACACTAATAGGTAAAATTAAACAAAGAATAATAAAAAGGCTATACAACAAGGTAACCATATAAATTATCTTCTGAACAAGGTGCTATTACTAATAACATTGGAATAATGGGAAAAAACCAAACATGTCCCGGGAAGGCCAAGAAAATACCTCTTTCTTATACCACAGTGTTATTCTAAAGGCTTCCCTGCTCCCAGCCTGCTGGACACTACATTTCCACTTAGCGGCTTTTGACCCATAATGCATTGCTTAATTTTCTATAGAAAAGATGGGGGGAAAATGTGAACAAGAAGTGTTCAATTATTGCTTACTGAAGTGAATTGAATTGTAATGGCCTGAAGTGAATTCCACTGCAAGGATTATTAACAGATATTGGGTTTTAAATTGCAAAAATTAGCAAGTTACCATTATTATCCTCTCATAGCAATTTACTTCCTACGTTTATGGAGTGGCTTCCATGTCCCTGAATATGCTTGAGAGAACTATCCCTGCTACCTTGCAGTGCACCCACTCTCACCTCCCACAAAAGAGGGATCAGTGAACCAAAAGAAAGAACATTAGAAAAATGTCAAAAGAATATCACCCAAATAATTAAACTCATGGCAGGCTATGTGCATTACAAAATAGCACAGTGTTCCTATCGTTATCCTTCTCCTACCCACACATTCTTCTCCTTTCTCTATCCCTGAACATCCAGATCCTTTGTATCCCTAAGTGCTTAAACTTTGGCTTCCAGGTGATCAGGCCTCCTATCCCGCAGTGTCCCTATGGTTAAGAAGCCAAACTGTGCACCTTAAAGCAATGACTTGAATGTCCACAGCTAACAGAGGGTCAAAATCTATTGACCCTCTCTTCAGAAAAATACACACATACATACACACATACACACACACACACACACACACACACGAACATGGAAATGATGCGGGCAAGGGGACAAGATAGTGGCTGTAAAGATGCTTTTTAAGATGATGTCATCACATGGGGCCAGCAAGCCCTCAGAGGGGCTCTCAGCCTTCTGATCCCTAAAACCACTGGAAGAACCATATACCACAGGGAGAACAAAGTCTCAGAGACTGCGGCACACCTAGAGAAAGAAATGAACACAACCATCACGGCAACTACCTCAATGTGCTGGTTGGCATTAAGAGCATAGTTTGTCCTCAACAGCACCTCTCCATAGTCCCAACTGTCCTACGAATGGAGTCATATACAGCATAGTGCTTAAAATGAGTTTTTGAATTCTCTCTCTCTCTCTCTCTCTCTCTCTCTCTCTCTCTCTCTCTCTCTCTCTCTCTCTCTCCCCATCTCTCACCCTGATTGGTATGTGCCTTCTTTAAATGCATTATTTTATTCAATCATAGTACAGTCAAATCTTGTTGGCCTTGGAGCCATTTAGTCTCTTTAAGATACTGCATGTCTCTATAGGCTTCAACAGGTATTTGAAGGTTTATAAAGATTCCATTTTGAAAAGTTTACCTCCCAAAGGATAGTTTCTTTTTCCTTATTTCCAAACGTGGGGTGTGAAAAGAAAGCTTCACTGTAATTTCCATGAATTGCAACAAATTGAATTAAATGAATGCAATTTACCTCACTACTTACCCCCACTTTAATACCTATTGAAATTCCTGTCTTGCTGGTTTCTTGCTTGCCACTCTTTAGTACAAAGGAGAATTTTCTAAGCTTTTAAATTAAATTCAAGATTCGGATGAGAACTAATTCTCAGCCCAAATAATATAATCCAGAATTCTAGAGGGTCAAAAAGAATGACATGAAGCCTGATAAAATAACCCAGGAAATTATCCAAACTCAGTCCTGTGGGAGGATGCTGTACCATGCTATGTCTACCCAATGGGACTTTATGCAACACTTCAAAAATGAACTCCATAAATTCACAGCAGTATGGATAAGTCTTGGTTAGCAGCAAGTGAAAGAAGACAGTGCAAAGGATCACAGCAGCATGATAACCTTATAAAATTAAAAATAAGTTAAGTTTAAAGCATATTTTGAGGATGCACCTAAATAAAAGAAAGCTATACAGAAAAGAAAGGGAATGGAGAACATATGGCACATGATAATAAATAGCCACCTCTCCCAGGGTGAGACAGGAGAATCACACAGTTCAGTGTGGGCTTTTTTGGAAGTCCTAGTTTTTGTTTATCACATTATTATCAAGAATTAATTAAATAATTAAGTTAACACAACATGACATGAACAAATAATAAGAGCGTGTCATAAACTGAAGACTGAACAATCTAATCATGAGTACCTGAAGTCTTAGAAAAAAAAGGAGAAAGAACTAGCCAGGGTGAGTGACAGACTCCCCATCTAAAGGAGCAGGTCTTGTTCTGTTTTCCCTGCCACTTCATTTTCCCTACCACTAAGGCCCCTTGCCAGGTTCCAATGCTCATATCATCGATTGGTCTTGCTCACTGGAGTTAGAACCTCACCTTGCAGGCCAGTGGCTCCCAGCCAGGGGTAAGTTTTGCCTCCTAGGGGACATTTGACAATGGTTGAATTTAAAGTTGCTTCTGGTGCCTGGTGGATACAGACCAAGAATGTTGCTAAACATTCTACAGTGCAAAGAACAACCTCCTTCTGCCTTGCAACAGAAAATCATCTGTTCCCCAATAGTGCCAAAGGTGACAATCCTTGCTTTAGACATTTCAGTCCCCCCTTACCTAAGCAGATCTATAGGTCTTAGTGCCTAGGATGGCAGTCTCAGAACCAGAAAAATAGAATTTTTTTTTTTTTTTTTTGCAGTACTGAGGATGGAACCCAGAAACATTCTACCTCCGAGCTATACCCCTGGACCAAATTTTTTTTTATTCTTTATTTTGAAACAAGGTCTCACTGAGTTGCAAAGGGCCCCACTAAGTAGCTGAGGCTGGCTTCGAACTTGTGCAATCCTCCCATCTCAGCCTCCCAAATGATGGGATTACAAGCGTGCACCACCACGCCCGGCTGAACTTGAACATTTTGATTTTGAAATATGCATAGGAAAGGGATTCCCACAAATGCTAAAGGTCCACTGCTATGGTTTGGGTGTTGTTTGGTCTCCAAGGGTTCCTGAATTGAGAACTTGGTCTCCAGTGTGGCAAAATTAACAAGTTATAGGACCTTTAAGATGCAAGGCCTTGTAGGAGGTTCTTCAGGCACTGGGGGCGTGCCCCAGAAATAGAACACTGGCCCCTGTATCAAATTATGGAGTTTGTTATAAAAAGCTGAGGCTGACCATTATATGTATCATTCTCTGGCTTTCCGTTTCAACATGCAAGCCTTCCTGCCCTCTGCGGTGAAGACTTCACCACAGCCCGTGTCATGCTGCTTGGACTTTCAGCCTCCAAAATTACATGCAAGATAAACCTCTTTTTCTTCACAAATATCCTTCCTCAGGTATTTCATTATAGCAACTAAAATAAACACTAATGTCAGTAGCAGTCACAATAGACTCCAACAATTTATTTTGCAGATCAGGAAACTGAGGTGCTGAGAGCGGAAACAAATTGTCCACATGGTCTCTTCTCCCTGCCTCCCTTTCTGACCTCATCTTCTGCCTCTCTCCCTCTGTCTCACTCTGCTCTGAGTACTATTTGCACTTACCATAAAGTCACTATTTAAAGTCACCATACCCTCTTCCACTTCATTTTCCCCATGGGCTGGCTATGTCTCATCTTTTTAAGTACCCTTTAAATTTTTGTTTCTCAGAGTGGTCCTAGCCAATAACCCTACGTCATTAAGCCCCAGATCACACAGTCTTTATAATACTTTATAGCACTGCCACAATTTGCAATTTGTTTTTGGTTATTTTTTGCTTTTCTTTTTTCTCCTTTCTGCCTCCCCACCACATACAACTAGGCTTTAAATTCTGTCAAATTAGTATCCATTCAGTGTGTTTCCTCCTATATTTACCCAGCACACCATGTATATTATTCACATGCAGTGAGTACTCAATAAATATTTGATGAATTAATTAAAAAATGAATGGCTGTACTAAAGGAAAAAAGGAAAAAAGAAGAGAGATAGAAAGAGGAATACACAGAGAGAAGAAATGAAAAGTAATAAATGTTTACACTCTTGTTCCTAGCTCAACAAATGTTATTATATTTTCTTCTGGGCACTAGTCATTCAGTCAATCTACTGGGGAAAATATAAGCAACCCCTAGATACGGCTCTGTGTCTTTGATCATTAGGAAATGTTGACTGTTCTCATCAATTGTATTATATTCAGTTTCATCTCTAAGGCCACTTATTTGACTGAGTGCTTGAAATTTTGCTTTTTCTCACTCCTTTTTGTGGAAAAGATACTAAAAGAAAAACAAAGTGTAGCAAACTCCTACCTTCCACAAAGCCAAACTAAGGGCCTGGACTGGAAGGAACAAACTGTTGGAAATCTGCTGCCCAGGTTTCTGTTCTGGTCTATGAGGTGTGTTCAAAATTACAATTGTGCAAACCATGCTAATTTCCCAGTCTTGTGTATAACTTTTAGAAAAATTGTCAACAAAAGAAGTAATCCTCAACAATACTACTTGGAAGTTGAGTCTCCTTTTCCATTTATGTTGTTCTCATTCATTGAACAGTGACAAGCAATGACCTTGAGGGGATTGTTGGGATCCACATGGCCTCATGGCAGATAGTTGCAATGTCACTTAACCCAGTTCCATTTCCCAATTCTGGATGTCACTTCTCCCTCATCCACAGCTTTGGAATGTCACCTTCCTGGTCGCTGCCTCCCACTTTCTCTTGCTACAGCTTTATCTCACATGATCACTGTTGAAAGGAGTAGACAACACCTATTTCTGATGTTGGGCTCCAGAACCAAGAGAATGATTATAAGGATTCTTCAGTGCTTCAATCCCCAGCATAAAGTCTCTGGAGTAGGTTTGCTTCCTTTCCATTAAAATTGCTTACTCTATCTAAAGCAATAAGTAAGGTATGCCTGCTAAATATAAATTTATCACCCTCAAGGGGCTAAGAGAGGAGATGATGAATTAAAATTAACTACAATCCAGAGCAGAAAATATGAAAATTGTAAAGGAAAAAAATAACTTTAAATGATGAAGAGACTGTACCAAGATAATAATGAGAAAACCTTCCAGAACTGCTACATGAAATAGACTTGGAGAGAATTGGTATTATTTCAATAGCTGGGAAAGGAGGGAAGGAAAGAAGATTCAGAGTGGAGGAACTAGCCTTCAGCCAAGGTGCTGAGCCTAAAAACATGGAGTATATTCAATAGCTTATTACAGGGGGTCAGTATACTATAGCATTACAAGTAATCAAGTCAGGTAATATAAAGTTGAGTTTCAAGATGTAAATGCTACTTCAGCTAATAGTAAGCCAAAATAAAGTTTGCTAAAACCTTAAAATCTATATCTACGTCTTTTCCCACCCACAAGCCCAAGTGGATCCCTCTAGGTTG
Organism: Muscardinus avellanarius; assembly: GCF_963383645.1. Classification (NCBI taxonomy): domain Eukaryota; kingdom Metazoa; phylum Chordata; class Mammalia; order Rodentia; family Gliridae; genus Muscardinus; species Muscardinus avellanarius. The sequence goes on along the minus strand of NC_137790.1, from coordinate 79,812,292 downwards.
CCCTAAAGTCAGAGTTCACAGGAAAAGCCAGGGACAGAAGTTGCTGCCACTCACTGCAACAGGCAGGGCTACATTGTGATCAGGCACTTGGAATTTTAGCTTTTTTTGACTAATCATGGTTTTCTTTTGTTAGTCCAGGTGACTGTCAGCCTGGGCTATGGTAAGTCTTTTATCCTTTTCATTTTTTTTTTTGGGGGGGGGGTGCTGGGGTAGAACCCAGGGGCTTTTCAACCTCTGGGCTATACTCCTAGACCTATTTTATATTTTAGTTGGAAACGGGCTCTCATTAAATTGCTGAAAGCCTCACTAAGTAGCTGAGGCTCAAAGGTTCGATTCTCCTGTCTCAGCCTCCCAAGTACTGGGATTAGAAGCATGCACCACCACGCCCTGCAGTAAGTCTTCCTTATCACATCAGTTGTCTGGAAAAAAAGGAACCCTTCCCACACACTAGCTGCAGTCAACGTGGTAATATCCTGCTCTATAGATAATTGGTTATCCAAACTTAGAATAAAAGTCGTGAAAACTCACAGCTCCTGTGAATAATATCTTATGTTCCCATTATTCTAAACATATATTTTTCCATATGCTACTTTACTTCTCAAAAATCTATAAAGTAGATAATACCAGCCATGGATCAGAATACAGACAACAAGTTTCAAGTAAGTTAAGGAATGTACCCAGAGTAACTCAGCTAGTAGGCAAAAGAGCCAAATCTTTCTAAATTAAAATTCTTCCACCCAACAAACCTGCCTCTCCTAAAGATTACCTCCTCCTTGGTGCTCTAATATTCCCACCTGCAGGTGTCATAGGGGACAGTGCTTAAACATTTGCTGATTGTTCACTTTTGAACTAATGCATGTGCTGCCCAGACAAGTTCCAAGATTCCCTTTAAACAGGTTTTCACAGGCTTCAAACTGCAGAGGGAGAAGAAATAGGCAAGAGGAACTCCACCCAACAGCCTGACAGTGGTTTTTGCAGACAACATTGTAATCTCTTGGTATGATGATATTGGCAAGAGACATTTTTCTAGGCTCTTGTGTGATGCTGAAATTTAAACTCCTCTTTGCTGAAGATGTCTTTGGTATAGTAAGAAATATATTTAGTCTTTGTTCCCAGTTGCTGGCTCAATGTAACTTAAACTTGAAATTTCCTGACTGACAGGAATGTAGTTTGTTATTTGTACTGAGCCCCTTTCAACAGTACCTGAGTTTATGCCACAGTATAAACATAGGTTTCAGAAAACCCCAAGGTTGCCCTTGGTGAGCTCCTAGATAATTTTAAGACAGAGCTGGTGGCCTAGAATGTCAATGGACTCATACCTTCCTTCACTGTACAAAATAGCTATCCAATCACCCTCTAGAATATCTCCCTTTAATCTCTATCTCTATCTTTAACCTCTTTATTTGGGGTGTGTGTGTGTGTGTGTGTGTGTGTGTGTGTGTGTGTGTGTGTGTGTAATGTTACCAGAATGCAAATTTCAAAAGATCACAAGAACTTCATTCTGTCTTATCATGGCTGAATTTCTGGTATTTACTAGAATACTTTTGGCATATAATAGGCCCATAATTAATTTTGAGTGAATGAATGGCTTAAATTACCGAATAAGAATTCCAATCTAAGAAAGTAGATTTGAATATTACTAGACTGTTGAACAAAAAAGCCACAAAAATGATAATCATACACTATTAGCACCTAATAAATACTTAGCAAACATTCAATCAAACTCACCACTTTTTAGTGAATAAAGTTAAGAGCCTGAAAGAAGAATACATAAAAGATAAGACTGGGAAAAGCCAGGCATGGTGACTTTTCAGACCTAAAAAACACTGTAATCCCTGTGCTTGGGAGGCAGAGACAGGAGGATCGCGCTGGTTTGAAACCAGCCTTGCTGGCTTAAGAGACTCTGTTTCAAGTAAAAAAAGTATAAAATAGGTCTGGAAGTGTAGCCTGAAGGTAGAAGGGTTTCCTGGAACCCCAGTACCACCAAAAAAAAAAAAAAAAGACTGGGAAAAACATGGATCTTCTTCCAAAGTTGTGCTTCCACTCTGGCCAATAGAGAATTTATCTTGGCAATAAGATTTTTTTTTTGGTGGTACTGGGGTTCCTGGAAGCCCTTCTACCTCTGGCTACACTCCCAGACCTATTTTATACTTTTTATTTGGAAATAGGGTCTCTTAAGCCAGCATGACTGGCTTCAAACCTGCGTGATCCTCCTGTCTTCGCCTCCCAAGTGCGGGGATTACAAGCGTGCACCACCACGCCTAGCTTGGCAATAAGATTTATCCTTTGGTATTACTAGTTTTTTTTATCACTAGGTATCATTAGTCATTTAACATAAGACTTTGGAAAATAAAAAAACTTATCATAAACTCTGAGAAATAAGAATCAGAGATGATCTGATCTTACATTCCATCCACATCATCTTCCAAAATTGTTTTTCTAGCCTCTGCACAGCCAATGTAGCAACTTATGCTTCCTGGGGCAGTCTATTCCATCTTCATATAGCCCTGCTAGTGATGGCACTATATGGCAGACATTGGGCTAGAGCCCGAAGGTGGGACTCTGCACTCCCTCCCCATCTCTGCTTGCATTTCTCTTTCAACAAGAAAAAAAAAACTTTGTTTCTATCTGTTTTATACATTTATCTTCTCGCAAAAGTGTACACCTCAACACAGTGACCTGCAGCTAACTAAAGACTCCTGCTTACCTGCACTAAGAACTATATCTAGTTAAAGAGGCTCTGGGGGACAAACTCAAAAGTTTAAGCATTTGAGTCAGATTGGTAAGAGTGAATATAAACCCCCAGCATAGAGCTTATTATTAAAAGATTGCAAATAAACACAACACTCATACACAAAGAGAAAGAAGAGACCAAGATAATGGAAACACAAGCCTGAGAACTCTGAAAATATGAGAATGAGGAACAGTAAAGAAACAAATTCTTACAACTCAACAAGGGAGATCACCAATACTGATTTACAAGAAATGTAAGAAGAATTCCAAATTTTGGTCTTCTATAGGATGAAAAGCTTCATAGAAAGTGTATGGAAAATAAAGAGAAAATTTACTTTAAGAAAGAAGCAGAAAGAGGCTTTGAATAAAATGAAGTAGTCAATAAATGACTTGAAGAAAGCAATAGAAAACAACTCTGACAGGCTAGACCATATAGAAAACAGAGAATCACTCTTGGAAGACAGTTCATTCAAAACCAAAAGCATACTCAACAGTGTACAGAAGACATTACATGAACACAACCTAAACCTCCAACAATTATGAGACAATGCAAAGTGTCCTAACTTATGGATAAAAGGCATTGAAGAAGGGATAGAAGCACAAACCAAAGGTATCTATAATCTCTTCAGATATATAATTTCAAACAATTGTTCAAATATAAAAAAAGATTTGGATATCCAAGTGAAGGAGACATTCAGAACACTATTAAGACAAGATCAAAGAAGAACCTCCCACTTCATGTAATAATCAAAATAACATAGAGGCCAAGGAAAGAATCTTAAAATCAGTGAGAGCAAAAGAACAAGTAACATTCAGGGACAAAACAATAAAAATCACTCCAGACTTCACAACCCAAGTCATGAATGTCAGAAGGGACTGGTATAAAGTACTCCAGACCCTGAAAGAAAACAACTTCCAACCAAGACTGCTATGTCCAGAAAAGGTATCATTAAAAATTGATGGAGAAATAAAAATGTTCCAAGATAAGCAGAAACTTAAAAAGTTCATGACTGTTAATCCAGTACTAGAGAACATACTTAAAGAAAACTCATAAAGAAGAAAAAATAAGCAAATTCCAGAATCAGAGAAGAAATTAATTCAATCAAGTAGGCAACTAAACAAAAAAGAAATAACACCACATCAAACAGAATATAGAACACAAATTACAGTAAACAAAAATTATATTTCAGTAATAACACTGAATGTCAAAGGGCTTAACACCCCAATTAAAAGACACAGACTATGCAAATGAAGACCATAAATAAGTAAGGGTAGCAACACTGATATCTGATAAAATAGATTTTAAGCTAAAACACATTAGAAGAGACAAAGTGGGGGGCACTTCCTATTAATAAAACGAACAATCCAGCAAGAAGATATAATGATAGTGAACATGTATGCCTAAAATGTGAGTGCACCCACATTTGTAAACCAAACTCTTTGGGACATCAGGTCTCAAATAGACCCAAATACAATAATATCGATAGACTTCAATACAGCACCCATGTCACTAGACCAATCTTCAAGACAAGAGATGAATAAAGACTTTTCAGACCTAAAACACACTGTAAGCCAAATTGACATATACAGAATATTTCAACCAACAGCAGCTGAATACACATTCTTCTCAGCTGTCTATGGAATCTTCTGTAAAAGAGACCACATCCTGAGTCACAAAGAGAATACCAGCAAATTCAAAAGATGCAATATAATTCCCTGCATCTTTTCAGATCGCAATGGAATGAAAGTAGAAATCAACAAGAGAAAGATTTCTTAAAATTACATAAATACATGGAGATTGAATAATATACTCTTGAATGAGGAATAGATAAGAACAGAAATAGGAGGAGAAATAAAACATGAGATAACAAAATCTATGGGACACTTTGAAGGAGGTGTTAAGAGAAAAAATTATAGCACTGAGTGCCCATACAAGAAAAACAGAAAGCAGATAAATAAACAACCTAATAACACACATGAAAGACCTAGAAAAACAAAAACAGTCTAATCCCAAAGCCAGAATAAGGCAAGAAATAATTAAAATCAGACAGAAATAAATGAAATAAAGAATTTTTTTAAAAAAATAATATAAATTGTCAACAAATCAAAAAGCTGGTTCATTGAAAAGATTAACAAGATCAACAAACCCATAGATAACCTAACCAAAAAAAGAAAGAACCAACACAAATTATTAAAATTATAAATTCAGAAGGAGACATCACCACAGACAGTGGGGGAATTAAGAGGATCATCAGAAAGTATTTTGAAAATGTATATTCCAATAAACTGGAAAACATGGAAGAAATCCACAGATTTCTACACACATACAATCTACCTAAACTGAACCAAAAGGAAACAGAAGACTTAAACTGACCAATAGCAAGCAAAGAAATATAAACAGCAAAAAAATTTGCCATCAAAAAAAGCACAGATAAGTTTCCAGCTGAATTCTACAAGACTTTTAGAGAATAAGTAAACCCAATATTTCACAAGTCATTCCATGAAAGAGATGAAATTCTTCCAAACTCCTTCTATGAGGCCAGTATCACATTAATACCAAACCCAAATAAAGATACCTCAAAAAAAGAAACTTACAGACTAATATCATTAATGAACATAAATGCAGAAATTCTAAAATAATGATAGCCATGTACATTTAAAATCACATCAAGAATATTGTACACCCTGACCAAATTGGTTTTATCCCAGGAAAGAAAGGGTGGTTCAACATACAAAAATCAATGCATGTTACTCATCACATAAATAGAATTAAGAACAAAAATCACATGATCAGGGGACTTCCAGGAAGATGGCGATGGAGAAAAGCGGGGCTTACGAGCCCCGCTAACAACCAATCTCTATTACCACAAAACCAGCACCTTTCATAGCCAGAAAACACCATCAGCAGAGAAACAAAAAATGTAATTTCAAGGGACAGAGAAAAAGAGGGCTGGAAAAATGAGACACCAGAAACCAGACCACAGTGCTGAGCTGGAGCCGCGGCGTGGAGCGGCGGGCGCCATTTTCCCTTGCAGCACCAGGCTCCAGAGAGGAGGGGAACTCATAATGGAGCTCAGAGCCAGAGAGGAGATACGCCAGCCTCACGCCTGAGGACGTGGCAGCAGTGCCTTACTGCTGGCGGCAGCGGCGAGCTCACCAGATGGCACCAGACCAATGCACTCAACATCCCACCAGGCTCCAGAGAGGAGCAGCAGACAGCGAGGCTAGGTGAGCCACTGTGGAACAGCCGGGAGAAATTTGGCAGATTTCTCGGCGCAGGGAGCATCTAAAGCTCCCAGAGGCTGGACTCAGCACACCCTGCAGGGACTCAGAACGGAGCTCAAAAACAGAAAACAAATACGCCAGCCTCACGGCCGAGGGCAGGGCAGTGGCACCATATTGCCACCGGCGGCAGCAGCAGCGAATTCACCGAGTCTAGTACAGCTACATCTGCGCACTCAACAACAGTGAGTCAAATTGTGGCCCCTAGAGGAGAAATCCCAGTACTGTACTCCCAGGGACTTGACCCATGGGGGAGTGGCAGTGGCAGAGATATCACACCATAGGAGAACGCACCACCACATGGTGTAAAACAGCCTCGATTGACTCCCAGGGTCTGAGACTCTGCAATACAACCCAGTAAAGGAGTAGTGGTGACTGAGATACCACAGACTCGAGATCCAGAGCACCTTAAGTGAAGTCGTAGTGACCCAGGGAAGAACCCAGAGAAGGCACAAACTTCTGAAATCATGGGAAAGAGGAATAACAATGGAGCAATGAATGCCCACAACCCCACAACATCAGAACCTGATAAAACAGAAATTTAGAAATTTCTAGAATATCAAATCAGGAAAATAACTGTAGAAATAATAGAGGTGTTTAGAAAAGAATTCAGAGAGAGCCAAAGAGAGACAAAGGATGCAATTAATGAAGTAAAGGCCTCAATTCAAAGTACAAACAACCGATTAGACCACATGGAGAATAGAATCTCGCTCCTAGAAGATGATCATTCAAAAAATGAACACATAGTTTCTAATTTAGAAAAATAAATCCGACAGCAGGAATCTGACATTGAAGAAATATGGGCCATTTTAAGAGAGCTAACCTAAGAATAATTGGAATAGAGGAGAGAAAAGAAGGTGAAACCAAAGGGATCAACAATCTTTTCAAGGAAATAATAGCAGAAAATTTTCCAAACATAGAGCAAGAGGTCGATACACAGATCCAGGAAACTTATAGAACTCCCGTTAGAGAGGATCAGAAAAGAGGATCCCCACGCCACATAATTGTGAAAATAACCAATGTGGAAGCCAAGCAGAGAATCTTAAAGGCAACAAAAACAAAGGGCCAAGTGACATTCAGAGGCAAATCAATTAGAATCACTCCAGACTTCCCAAACCAAGTCATGAGAGCCAGAAGGCCTTGGAGTAACATATTCCAAACTCTGAAAGAAAACAACTTCCAGCCAAAAATTTCCTACCCAGCAAAAATTTCCATCAAATTAGATGGGGAAATAAGAAGCTTCCATGACAAACAGAAACTGAAGGAATTTATGTCTTCAAAACCAGCGCTAGAGAAAATACTCAAAGAGATTAACTACAAAGAAGAAATAGGTAACACACACCAGAACCAGAGAAACAAGATTTTCCATCCAACAGACAACTAAGATTGGTTATCTGTGGAAATTCATTATTTATGTTAGTCTTTTACCTATCTCTAAATGGTATTGTTTGCTTTTATTGTTGCTAATTTTTAGGATTTCTATTTGGAATATTAATATACCTTCAGATATAGCATTTGGAAATATTTTATCCCATTCTACTAGTAACTTTTAACTCTGTTTACATTATCTTTGGATATACAGTATTTTTTTTTTAGGGAGTTTATTTACCCTTTTGTTGCCTGTGCCATTGAAATCATATCCAAGAAATCACTGCCAATTTCAATGTTGTGAGGTTTTATGACCCAGATTTTCTTCTAAAAGTTTATAGTCTTAAGATTTATATTTAGGTCTTTTATCTATTTTGAGTTAATATTTGTATATGGTGTTAGGTAAGGGTCCAATTTTATTCTTTTCATGTAATTATTATTTTCAACAATATTTAGTTAAAAGATTATTATTTCTTCCACCAAATGTTCGTGGAAACCTTGTCAAAAATAACTTGAAAATATATGGAAGAATTTATCTCTAGGCTTTTATTTAACTCAAATGGTTTATATATCTGCCTTTAGAACAGTACTACACTGTTTCAATTATTGTAGTTTTATATGGTTTGAAATCAGAAAATATATATCTTCTAGCTTTGTTCTTTTTCAAGATTGTTTTGGGTATCTAGAGTCCATATTTCATATCAGGATAGGTTTTTTCTGAAAAATAAATAAATAAATGTATGATAGTTTCACCTAAAAAAAAAGAAAAAAAATTCTCTGGTAAGAAAGAAAGTAAAAAGAAATATTGAAATGTTATCTTTAGCCGGGCGTGGTGGTGCACGCTTGTAATCCCCGCGCTTGGGAGGCAGAGACAGGAGGATCGCGCAGGTTCGAAGCCAGCCGCGCTGGCATAAGAGACCCTGTTTCAAAAATATAAAATAGGTCTGGGAGTGTAGCCCAGAGGTAGAAGGGCTTCCAGGAACCCCAGTACCACAAAAAAAAAAAAAAGAAATGTTATCTTTACGTCATCAAAAGCTTGGTATCAGACAAATGAAACTGTTATGTGAGATTATCATCGTTAATATTGGATAAATTGCTATAAAGCTAGATGTCAACCACTAAGCCAAGCATGGGAAGGAGGGATGGGGAAGGAATGGGGTGGGGATCGGGTAGGAGCTAACTGGGCGATGTGTGCATGTAAATACTACAAAAGTATTTTCTTTATACCATTATTATGTATGAATACATTGCACCAATAAAAAATAAATTAAAAAAATAAAATAAAATGTACATGGTGTCAAAAAATTACATGATCATATCAATAGATGTTGAAAAACACTTGACAAATTCCAACACCCATTTTTGTTTAAAAAAATTGCAGAAACTTACAATAGAAGAAACATATCTCAACATCATTAAGGCAATATAAAATAAACCCAAAGCCAACATCATACGGAATGGGGAAAATCTGCAGGAATTTCCTCTAAAACCAGGAACAAAAGAAGGAAGCCTACTATCACAACTCCTTTTCTTTTCTTTTTTTTTTAATCAGTCAGAAATCTTTATTTTGACTAAACATATGTTTATATTTAGGATTTTGAGATTTTCCACAAAAGAAAACTATTATATTTTTAGTGAAACCAGGTACATAATAGACTCAAGAACAAACAAGCAAATCCTATTTGCTTATTCTAATAATAATTTATGGAATCTTCATATATAATTTTTTTAAAAGATCTCAATAAAAATGTCATAAGAAAAAGAATATCAGAGAATGTTATTACAGATAAATAGGCCATTAACTTGTAAAATGTAATTTTTAGCACTGTTACCTTTTTACTGTTAATAGACTTAACTATAAAATAATAACTTACGAATATATAATTTTTGAATTACAAATATATCAGGTTAGTAATACTGAAAATAGGGTGGAACAGCTTCCAAATAATCTAATTTTACAGCATTTTTAAATTGAAAAAACTATATATATATATATATATATATATATATATATATATATATATACAACAAGATATTTGAAATATATACATTCTGGAATGGTTCATACAAATTAATGCAAGCATTTTTTCACCTTTATATTTTGTGGTGCAAAAACTTAAAACATACACTCTTAACAACTTTCAACATATGATACATGATTATACTACATACAACAAGCTATACAACAGATATTCAGAATTTATTCATAATCACTGAAATGTTACATCATTTGACCAATGTCTTCACTTCCATCTCCCATCCCCTAATAGCCACCATTTTACTCTGATTCCATGAATTCAAATCTATTAGAATCCACATGTAAGAAAGATCATGTGATATTGTGTCTCTTAACAATTTAACCCAGATTCATCCATTTATGTTGTGTCAAATGACATGATTTCCATCTTTCTTAAGACACAACAGTATTCCATCAATACTACTCTTACTAGAGTTAAAGTATTATTTTCTGGAACTAGTGACTGTATGCTTTGATGGTGGGTTACTATAAGATATTGCATTAGAAATCTGTAAATTAAGCAACTGGTTTTTTTTTAAGTATACTTCATTTTCCCAGTCAGCATAGTTATCTAGTGATTTTCTTACACAGCTCTTTAATTCTCAATTCCTTCTCCAGTAATTGCAGAAATAGAGATGATATGTTCAAACTTCATAGTCCTCTCTGGAATCATGGTTGTTGTGTTGTTGTTTTTTTTTTTTCTTCAAATAAATGAATAAATCTCTAGGATTCCAAAGTTTATCCATCAGTTCATGAAATTTATCTGGAAAATCCATTTTATTAACTCCCAGGAGTGCCAGTTTTGTCTGAAGTTTCTCTTTGTATAACACCAGCTGTTTTGTAAACAGCAGTATGGTTTCAAAGGCAGTTCTGCATTGAGTATAAGAAGAAAGCTGAAATCCAAAAATATCAACAACTAAAAGTAGTTGTCTAGTTCTTTCTATATACTTCAGATATTTGTGGCCCATTCCTTTGTTCGTATGTCCTCCTTCTATCAAACCCATGAGACCAGCTAGTGATATCTGTTTCAAATCCTTGTACATAGTTATTCTAAGTTCAGGCTTTAATGTTGTAAATGCATTTTCTACAGTCTTAGGTTTATCATGAGAATCCTGACTTAGCAAAGAGGATTTTCCGGCATTTGAAAATATTACTAGGCCTACATCAGCTTAAGTTTTAGATCAAGGTGAATTATTCCTTTCTACCCTTTCAATGGTAAGAAATTTGTAAGCAATTTACCACCAATGTCACCTTCAGCTACCAAAATTCTGTCTTCCTCTTTATTGAGTTCTTCTATAATTTTGCAATTTTCATCGGTTACTGAAATACAGGTACAGGGATTTCACAGTCTTTTCCTCTGGAGTCTTTCAGTGCACTAATACTACTGTTTGCTCCTTCAGTCACAAACTGTTTCTGTGGATATTTGTTTTTTAGCTATTTTAAAGTCACTTTTCTGTGGCTTACCCAGATGTCACCACCTTTTCCACCTTCTCTGCCTAAATAAGAGTAACCCATTCCACCACTTCCTCCCTTGGTGAAGGGTCTAAGGTTATCAACAAAATTTTCATACTTGACTTTGCTGGCTCTGTCAGGAATTTAATATAGCTCTATTATTACATTCTTTGACATCTTCACTGCATTAAGTGTTTACCTGTCTCTCACTAAATCTAGAATGTGGGTTTTGAACTCCCAGGTTATTAAAACATCTTATAGAGTAATTCTTTAAATTAATAACCTTTACAGTTTTAGTCATTTAGGATAATTCTTAATATTAACTCTAAATCTAATATTAACTCTAAATCTAAATTTTCTTCAAGACATTATTATTATTATTATCATCATCATCATCATCATCATCATCATCATCATCATTATCATTATTATTATTATTGCAGTACTGGGGATGGAACCCAGTGGCATTCTACTGCTGAGCGACACCACCAGCCCTATTTTTTATTCTTTATTATGAAACAGGGTCTCACTGAGTTGCAAAGGGCCTCACCAAGTAGCTGAGGCTGGCTTCGAACCGCAATCCTCCTGTCTCAGCCTCCCGAATGCTGAAATTACAAGCATATGCCACCATGCCCAGCTAAGACACATTAATTATACACTTTTGACTCCTGATAAAGTATGCCCAGGAAGGATCTTATAAGTGGTGTGCTAAAGGGAAAAATAAAATATTTTTTTAATTTTATTTTATTGGTGCACTGTATTCATACATCATAGTGGGATACAAACTTTTGTAGACATACATGCACACATCGCCCAGTCAGCCCCCACCCGATCCCCACCCCATTCTCTCCCCATCCCTCCTTCCCATGCTTGGCTTAGTGGTTGACATCTAGTATTATAGCAATTTATCCAAAATTAAAAATGATAATCTCACATAACAGTTTCATTTGTCTGATACCAAGTGTTTGATGATTTAAAGATAGCATTTCAATATTTCTTTTTGCTTTCTTTCTTACTAGAGCATATTTTTTTCTGTTTTTTTAGGTGAAACTATCATATATTTATTTATTTATTTTTCAGAAAAAAATCTATCCTAATATGGAATATGAATTCTAGATACCCAAAACGATCTTGAAAAAGAACAAAGCTAGCAGATATATATTTTCTGATTTCAAACCATATAAAGCTACAATAATTGAAACAGTGTAGTACTGTTCTAAAGGCAGATATATAAACCATTTGAGTTAAATAAAAGCCTAGAGCTAAATTCATCCCTATATTGTCAAGTTATTTTTGACAAGGTTTCCACGAACATTTGGTGGTGGAAATAATAATCTTTTAACTAAATATTGTTGAAAAATAATAATTACATGGAAAAGAATAAAATTGGACCTTTACCTAATCCCATATACAAGTATTAACTCAAAATAGATAAAAGACCTAAATATAAATCTTAAGACTATAAACTTTTAGGAGAAAATCTGGGTCATAAAACCTCACAACATTGAAATTGGCAGTGATTTCTTGGATATGATTTCAATGGCACAGGCAACAGAAGAATATACAAACTCCCTAAAAAATAAAAGAAAATATTGTATATCCAAAGACAATGTAAACAGAGTTAAAAGTTACTAATAGAATTGGATAAAATATTTCCAAATGCTATATCTGAAGGTATATTAATATTCCAAATAGAAATCCTAAAAATTAACAACAATAAAGGCAAACAATACAACTTAGAGATAGGTAAAAGACTAACATAAATAATGAATCTCCACAGATAACCAATCTTAGTTGTCTGTTGGATGGAAACTCTTGTTTCTCTGGTTCTGGTGTGTGTTACCTATTTCTTCTTTGTAGTTAATCTCTTTGAGTATTTTCTCTAGCGCTGGTTTTGAAGACATAAATTCCTTCAGTTTCTGTTTGTCATGGAAGCTTCTTATTTCTCCATCTAATTTGATAGAAAGTTTTGCTGGATAGGAAATTTTTGGCTGGAAGTTGTTTTCTTTCAGAGTTTGGAATATGTTACTCCAAGCCCTTCTGGCTCTCATGACCTGGTTTGGGAAGTCTGGAGTGATTCTAATTGGTTTGCCTCTGAATGTCAGTTGGCCCTTTGTTTTTGTTGCCTTTAAGATTCTCTGCTTGGCTTCCACATTGGTCATTTTGACAATTATATGGCGTGGGGATCCTCTTCTCCGATCCTGTCTAAAGGGAGTTCTATAAGTTTCCTGGATCTGTGTATCAACCTCTTGCTCTATATTTGGAAAATTTTCTGCTATTACTTCCTTGAAGAGATTGTTGATCCCTTTGGTATCACTTTCTTTTCCCTCCTCTATTCCAATTATTCTTAGGTTAGCTCTCTTAAGATGGGCCCATATTTCTTCAATGTCAGATTCCTGCTGTTGGATATTTTTTTCTAGATTAGAAACTATGCATTCATTTTTGGATTGCTCATCTTCTAAGAGCGAGATTCTGTCCTCCATGTGGTCTAATCAGTTGTTTGTGCTTTGAATTGAGGCCTTTACTTCATTAATTGCATCCTTTATCTCTTTCTGGCTCTCTCTGAGTTCTTTTCGAAGCACCTCTATTATTTCTACAGTTATTTTCCTGATTTGATCTTCTAGAAATCTCTGATTTTCTGTTTTATCAGGTTCTGATGTTGTGGGGTTGTGCACATTCATTACTCCAGTGTTATTCCTCTTTCCCATGATTTCGGAGGTTTGTGCCTTCTCTGGGTTCTTCCCTTGGGTCACTATGGCTTCACTTAAGGTGCTCTGGATCTCGAGTCTGTATTATCTCAGACCCCACTACTCCTTTACTGGATTGTATCACAGAGTCTCCGACCCAGGGAGTCGATAGAGGCTGCTTTAAACTATGGGGGGTGCCAGGTTGCACGTTCTCCTATGGTGTGATATCTCTGCCACCACCACTCCCTCACTGGGTCAAGTCCCAGGAGGCCCAATACTGCGATTTCTCCTCTGTGGCCCGCAATTTGACTCACTGTTCTTGAGTACGCAGATGTAGCTGTACTGGACTCGGTGAATTCACTGCTGCTGCCGCCGCCGGTGGCAATATGGCGCCTCTGCCACGCCCTCGGCCATGAGGCTGCCGTATTTTTTCTTCTCTGGTTTTGATTTCCACTCTGAATCCCTGCAGCGTGTGCTGAGCTCAGCCACTGGGAGCTTTAAATGCTGTCTGCGCCGAAAGATCCCGCCTGGCTGTTCCGCAGCGGCTCACCTGGCTTGCTGTAGCCGTCCGTTGAGTTCGCCGCTGCCGCCGGCAGTATGGCGCTGCTGCCGCGTCCTTGGGCTCGTGTGTCTCCTCTGTGGCCCTGAGCTCTGTTCTCAGTCCGCTTTCTCTCTGGAGCCTGGTGGTTTTTTTTGTTTTTCTGGTGATGGTGTTTTCTGGCTATGAAAGGCGCTCTTTTTGTGGTAATGGAGATTGGTTGTTAGCGGGACTCTTAAGCCCCGCTTTTCTTGGTCGCCATCTTCCCGGAAGTCCCCCGAAAAATAAAATATTTGAAAAAAACAAAAGTAAAAACAATCCTATATACTACATAAACAATACTTGGTGTCTAAAGAGCAGGCAAACATACAGTTTCCTCTTCCCCATGTGCACACAATGCCCCTCAGGATCTCAAACCTGTCCACAAACAACTTCTAAGCAAGCTGTGAATTCACTCTCTTCCCAACCCTACAGGCAAAGCCCGACTCCTAGGGGAGGAAAGGACTGATAAAGATAAGTAGAAAAGCGACCCTTAGGAAGAAAATGTCTGGAAAGGCAGTGAGGGGGGCACAGGACCCTCCGTGGGGGCTAGGAACACCAGGCTGAGAGATGCCAGGCACGAACCTTTCTGAACCACAACTCTTTTTAATACAGTCCTTGAGATTTTTCCAGAGTAATAAGACAAGAGAAGAATGTCAAAGGAATTCAAATGGGAAAGGCAGAATTAAAGTTATCTTTGCAGATGAAATGATCCTATACATAGAAGATCCAAAAAACTCAACCAAAAGACTACTGGAGCTGATTAACCAATTCAGCAAAGTAGCAAGATACAAAATCAACCTAAAAACATCAGTAGCTTTTCTATTTGCCAACCATGAAGCCATGAAGAAAAAAATACAGAAAACAATTCTATTCACAATAACCTCAAAACCAATAAAATACCAAGAAATAAACCTAACCAAAGAGGTAAAAGGCTTCTACAATGAAAATTATAAAACACTAAAGAAAGACATTAAAGAAGGCCTTGGAAGATGAAAAGATCCCTTGCTCTTGGATAGGCAGAATAAATATCATCAAAATGGACTAATTATACCAAAAGTTATCTGCAGAATCAATGCAGTCCCTATCAAAATACCAATGTCATTCTTCATAGACCTAGAAAAGTCAGTCATAAATTTTATATGGAGAAACAAAAGACCTGAATAGCTAAAGCAATTCTCAGCAATAAGAATCATGCAGGAGGCATCGCAATTCCTGGCTTCAAATTATACTACAGAGCTATAGTAATTTTTAAAAAGCATGGGACTGACACAAAAACAGGCACACAGACCGGTAAAACAGAAGATACAGAAACAAATCTACACACTTATATTCAATTGATCTTTAACAAAGGGACCAAATACATACACTGGATTAAAGATATCCTTTTCAACAAATGATGCTGGGGAAACTGGCTATTTATTTGTTAAAAAAAATGGAGCTAAATCCTTACCTCTCACCCTGCACAAGAATCAACTTGAGATGTATCAAAGACCTGAAAGTTAGATCAGAGACTGTGAAGCTATTAGAGGAAGGCATAGGTTCAACATTCCAACACAAAAGCACAGGTAGAAACTTCCTCAACAAGATCTCCAAAGCTCAGGAAATTAAAACAAGAATTAATAAATGGGATGGTATCAAACTAAAAAGTTTCTTCTCATCAAAGGAAATTATCAAGAGTCTAAAGAGAAAGACTGTAGAATGGGAGACGATCTTTTCCAGCTTTCCCTCTGACAGAGGACTAATATCTTGAATATACAAAAAAGTTAAAAGACTTTACACTAGAAAAACAAATAACCCAATCAAGAAATGGGCAACTGAATTGAATAGACACTTCACAAAAGAAGAGATACAGATTGCCAATAGATACATCAAAAAATGTTCAATATAATTAACAATTATGGAGATGCAAATTAAAACTATACTGAGCCGGGCATGGTGGCACACGCTTGTAATCCCAGCATTTGGGAGGCTGAGACCTGAGGATCACTTTTCGTGGACAGCCTCAGATACTTAGTGAGTTCCCCTGCAATTTAGTGAGACCCTGTTTCAAAATAAAGAATAAAAAATAGGGCAGGGGGTGTAGCTAAGAGGTCAAATGCTCCTGGGTTCCATCCCCAGCCCTGCAAAAATAAAATAATAAAATAAAACTAACTGAAATACCATCTTACCCCAATTAAAATCATAAAGAAGTCAAATAACAATGTTGGCAAGAATGATGGGAAATAGGAACTCTTCTATACTGTTGGTGGGAGTGCAAACTAGTTCAGCTGCTTTGAAGATCACTGTGAAGATTCCTTAGAAACTGGGAATGGATCCACTATATGATACAGCTATACCACTATTGGGTATCTTTCCAAAGAGGTTTAAACCAAAGAACTACAGTAATATATATGAGGTTCATTATTGGAAATACTATCATCAACTATGTGTATACATGTGAATATTCTAATGTCAGTCTGGGTACTCTGTATTAGGAGGGAGGAAAATGGGTAGTCCTGCCCTGCCCTGCATTGATAGCAACTCTATTCATTTATCTTCTCTCATGTCCTGTCTAATCAGAATTAGGCAAAGCTACTCCACAATGAATATGTTCCTATAACTACTCCCCATTCCTAGAAAGGTTCTCTGCTTTTATTCAAGCAGGGTTTTCTCTTTTCTTATGTCTATCCCAAGTTTATTGTTCCTCACCCAGGATGGGGGAAAATTTTTGATACGTAGAATAATTTTATTTTCTAATGGATGTCTTGAGCCCATATATTGTACATTACCAAATTTCTAAAACATATTTTATCAGTGCATTGTAAACATATATTACATTGAGGCTTAGTGTGATAGAAACATGTATCTTTATAGCACCCAGGGCATTCCCCCTGCAATACCTCCCTACTCCCTCCTCCACCCCACTCACATTATTAAAATTGGTATTGAGAGCTTCACAAATGTACATAGGCTCATTTGAATTGATTCCTTCATTAAATCTCCCCATTCCCCTCCCCATCTCTCTCTTCAAGCCCCCTTCCACTATTCTGCTGACATCTCTCCTCAATTGTTTAAAATCTTTTGTTTCTCCATTTCTCCCTAGGTTCCACATGTGAGAGAAAACTTATGACCCTTGACTTTCTGTGACTGAATAATCTCACTCAGTATAATGTCCTCAAGTTCCATCCATTTTCCTGCAAATGACCTAATTTTATTCTTCTTTATGGCTGAAGCAAATTCCACTGTGTGTGTATACCACCGTTTTGTAACCCATTCATTTGTCAACAAGACATCTCATCTAGTTTCATAGTTTGGCTGTTTTGAATTGTGCTGCTATAAACACTACTCAGCTATACAACTCCTAGCAATCTTTAATGTACTATTCAGATGAACCATTGTCACTGATACCTCCTCAATCAGAATTAGTCACAAGCTCGAAACCAAACATGCTACCTACACCCTCTTCTCTGAATCACTACCATCCCATTATGCATTCAGCTATATGACTCAGAAATCCAGGAATTTCCTTGTATATTCTCTTCCTTTTTCCAAACATCTAATTAGTCCAAGGTCTATGATTATCTTCTAGATATTTCTCAAATTGGTTTCCTTTCTCTCTATACCTGATGCTGCTGCCTGATTAGTTCACCTGTGTTCTCATTGGAATCACTAGCCACCTCACTGCTACAGCAATCTTCCTAAAACGGGCATCTGATTTCATTTCCCTACTAGAGTGACCAACTGCCCCACTCTCTCCAGAGCAGAGGGTTTCTCAGGATGCTAGGAGTTCAGTGTTAATGCCCAGAAATCTGGGTAAACAAGTATAGAAAACCACATACTCAAACCCCTTAAATTCCTTTAGAATGCATATTAAAGTCCTTCATGATCAGCCTCATACTGTTTTTTCACCCTGTCTGTTCTTCCCGTCCCACTCCAACACACACTCATGTACATCCTGCACACCAGCTTTGCCAAGCTACATCCAGTTCTCCGAACAGAACGTGCTTTGTTCCTTTACATCTCAGTACCCTTGTACATTGTGTCTCCTGGACTTAGAATGTCCTTCTCCTTATCTCCTTGCTAGCAAACTCCTATTCATCCATCCATCCAGATTCTTCTCAAATGTCACTTTTCCACTGAAGTCACGCGGAGGCTGGCTGTGGCTTCCTCTGTTCTCACAGCACCTGTGTGCACTGCTGTCACAGCGCCCCTGGCACCCCACCTTCCACCACATGTTGACACATAAGACTTTTCTTTGCATACTTTATACCTGGCACATAATAAATTCTCAGTAAACCAAGAAGTAAGGAAGGGAGGAAAGAAGGAGGAAAATAAAATACGCAGTCATTGCTCACCTAGACCACTTTGCCTCCCATGTAAAATCTGTGGGGTCTTTTTAATTGACAAATGATTATCATGTATGTTAATGGAGTACAGTGTGAAACTTGGCACATGTATATAATGTGTAATGATCAAATCAAAGTAGTTAGCATATCCATCCCCTCAAGCATTTATTTTCTTTGTGTTGGAAACATTCAAACTCCTCTCTTCTAGATGTCTTGAAATACATGATAAATTATTGTTACCTACAGACACCCTACTGTGCTATAGAATGCTGAACCAGAACTTAATCCACTGACTGTATTTTGTTCCTCTCTCCTCCTCGGCTTCTGTTAGCTACTTTTCTATTATTTATTTCTATGAGTTCAACATTTTTAGCTTTCACATATGTCTTTTTATGTTGGTTTATCTCACTTAACATAATTATTTCCAGTTCCCTCTATGCTGTTGCAAATGACAGGAGTACATTCTGTCTTTGCCACTGAATAGTATTTCATTGTGTATGCTACCACATTTTCTTCTTCCACTCATCAGTTCATGGACACTTAGGTTGTTTCCATTTCTTGACTATAATGAGTAGTGCTGCAATAAAGAGTGCCAATGTCTCTTAGACATACAGATTTCATTCCCTAAAAATATATACTCATCAGTAACACTGCTGGATCATTTAAGAATTCTATGTTTAGTATTTTGAAAAATTTCTGAGCCAGGCGTGGTGGCACATGCTTGTAATCCCCACACTTGGGAGGCAGAGACAGGAGGATGGTGCAGGTTCGAAGCCAGCCTCGCTGGCTTAAGAGACCCTGTTTCCAAATAAAAAAAAATATAAAATAGGTCTGGGATTGTACCCCAGAAGTAGGGTTTCCAGGAACCCCAGTACCACCAAAAACAAAAGAGAAAAAAATTCTGTACTATTTTCTATAAGGGCTTAACCTATTTACATTAGAGCTTGTGTTTGAAATAGTTGGATAACATAGATGTTTCTTCCATCGGAGCGTAAGCTCCTTGAGGTAGGAACAGAGCTTCATCTACTTTACAGCGCCAGAGCATCTAGACCACAGGGATTCATTATATCTATTCAGTTTACATTGTGTGGGTACTGGGTAGGGCTGAGAAGACATGGATGGCATGAAGGTCTTTGCTGAAGGATGTGTCAGGAAGCACAGCAGGAATGTGTAATGTGGTCCAAAGTGTGTTGAGTGTGATTGCCACATACTCCTCTTTGAAGCAGCTACTACGTCTCCCAGAGGGAAAACTTTATTGCTAAAATAAAGACAGAAGTGTAAAGAGTTGTAATCTCCCAACCAAACCAGGTACTAGAAACTGTAGAAACAGCTCCTTCCACAACTAGATAATGAGTTCTGTGTCTATAATGCCTAACACGTGGCCTGTGTTCAGAATTTATGATCTAATACTGTTCCTGCACTTTGAGTTCTTTGGTAAAAAACGAACATGTCTTTTTCATCTTTGTGCTTAATGTGGCATTTCTGCATCCAGTGTGGGAACTTGTAGATAATATAACCTCAGAAAATTGAATTACACCAAAGTTGGATTGATTTTTGAATAGGTTTGAAGGAAAACTAGAAACAAGATGCTATTTTGCCTATTAAAATGGTCAAGATCTTTAGCAAGTGTTGAAAGCTGACAATGGAGCAGTTCCAAGGGTATTCCTAGAAAAAGCTGGTTAGACCCTTAATAAGGTGACACAAACTTGGCAGAACGCAGTTAGAAAATATATCAACTTTAAAAACTGTTCATGGGAGGCTGAGATAGCAGAATCACAGGTTCAAGGCCAGCCTCAGTAACTTAGTGAGACCTCTTTCAAAAATAACAATAATAAAATAAAATAAAATAAAAAGGCTAGGGGTATAGCTTAGATGTAGAATGCCCATAGGTTTAATCCCCAGTACCACAAAAAGAAATGTTCATAATTTTTATCCACTATTGTAGTTTTTATTTCTTTTTGTGTGTGTGGTACCAGAGATGGAACCCAGGGGCATTCTACCTCTGAGCTACACCTCCAGCCCTATTTTTTATTCTTTATTTCGAAACAGGGTCTCACTGAGTTGCAAAGGGCCTCACTAAGTAGCTGAGGCTGGCCGTGAACCGCGATCCTCTTGTCTCAGCCTCCCGAATGCTGGGATTACAAGTGTGTGCCACCACACCCAGCTATAGTTATTATTTCTAAAAAAAAATCTATCTTAAGAAAGTAATCTAAAATGAAAAGGTACAATTATATAAATATTTTATATACAATGATAAGACAAGAAAGAATTCAAAAGTCCAATGTTAGAAGTGTTGAGTGAATTATGGCACCTCCACAAAATACAGTATTGTTCAATTATCAAATTTATGCTTCCAACACATTTTAATGGCAAAAGTAAATACTTATAGTGTATCAAGGTGAACAAAGAATTTATAATTTAAATTCAATAATGTAGAAGAAATGTATAGGGGAAAATGCTTGAATAAAAAATGTCAAACATGACAGAACCAAGATAAATGTTTAGTTATTTCCTAATACTTTCCTATGGTTCCAAAACTTTATAAATAAAAATATTTTTAAAGACTAAAAATATATTTTTGTAGATAAGTGAGAAAAATATGAACTATTTTTCCTGTTTCTCTCAATAAGCCCAACTAAAAGCCCTAAATATTATATAGAAAATAAACATAAGAAAACTCTGGTGAGGAGAAAATATTCTAGCTAGGGATCTCAGAGATTAAGAAATGAATGACATAGTGATGATTTCCTGGGGTTTCTTATCAGCTTCATGTATACCATGTTGGAGGTAAAGAAGTTGGCAACCCAGATATAGGAGAAAGAAAAAGAGAGAGGAAGAGAGGAAAGAGGAGAAGAAGGAGGAAGAAGAGGAGAATGGAGGAGGAAGAGGAGGAGGAGGAGGAGGAGGAGGAGGAGGAGGAGGAGGAGAACACCACAACAGAAAACAACTTTGAAAGTCATAAGAGCAGAAAGAAAGGCAGACTAGCAAGGCAAAAACTTTAGAACAATAACCACATTATTTTAGCCAAACACCACAGAAAACAAACAAATATGGCCTGCCCTCACCTTCTTCCACCAGCAAGACCAAGTAAAAACCATAACTCCCATCCTTGTCAGGTTATATAGCAAGAATTAAACACCCCCAGCCCCAATCCCAGAAAGATGGTATCAGAGGAGGAGGTCAATTAGGGAGTTAGGACTTTTATTCTTGCCAGATGGTAATGAGCACCCTTACCCATCTGGTATCAGTAGAGATTATGTGGTGTAGCGACTGTATCTCTATCCTTGCCAATCTTAAGAAGGCTTCCTTTCCCACTTGATGTTGAGGTGTGGGATGTTGTCAGAAGAAGCATAATGAATATTTAGGATTTACCCCCACCCCACTCCACAGCATCAGTGGAAGGCATTTGGGGTCAGTAATGAGGTACTTCCAATCTTGAAGGCGAGAGAGGTATCAGCAGATTTCTAATAGAGCAGAAGCTCCTACTCCCATCCAGCAGTGATGAGCAGCCTTTCATGCAGTCTTCAAATGCCAGTGGAGGTTGAGTGGGAAACCTGGACTTTCACCCTCAGTTGGCAAGAATAGGGCAGTGCCATGCGCTTCCTCAAAAATCAACCATGACAAAAGTTTTAAATAAGATCCAGAGCCCCATAATATGATACCCAAAAGTTTTAGGGTTTTTTTTTTTTTTTTTTTTGGTGGTACTGGGGATGGAACCCTTCTCCCGGCTATACTCCCAAACCATAAATATACACACACACACACACACACACACACACACACACACACACACAATTTTTTTTGAAACAGGGTCTCTTAAGCCAGCAAGGCTGGCTTCGAACCTGCGTCTCCTGTCTCCGCCTCCCAAGCGCGGGGAATACAAGCATGTGCCACCACTCCTGACCCAAGTTTTAGGTTTTTATCTCAACAAATTTCTCTTTACATCAAGAACCAACAAAGTTCCAAGCTGGAAGAAATAAGATAACCAATACATGCCAACACCAAGATAACAGATGTTGGAATTATCTGATAAAAGATTTTAAAGTAGCCAGTATTTAAATGCTACAACAATTCTAAACACACTTAAAACAAATGAAAAATAGAATACCTAAAAAAATATATGATATAAATTAGAACCAAATGGAAATATTAGAACTAAATAATACAATACCTTAAAATTTTTACTTTAAAAATTTAAAACTCAGTGGACAGGCTCAATAGCAGAATCAATGGACAAAGAAAAAAACAGTAAAATGAAAGGTAGAACAATAAAAATTACTCAGTCTAAACTAGAGACAAAAAAATAGTCTTAAATTTTTGAACAGAGACTCAGGGATCTATAAAATTAAAATAAGGGATATAATCATATGTCTTATTGGAATCCTGAAAGGAGAATAAAAGAGAAAATAATTGAAAAAAGAACTAAAAAAATGGCTGAAAAATTCCCATCTCAAATTTAGCAGAAGACATATGCTTACAAATTTGAAAAATTATGTAAACTTCCAAAAGAATAAACTCAAAGAAATCTACAGAAGCAGAAACAATGGTCAAATCTATGAAACAGAAGGGGCTGATCTTGATTAATGAGGGTCTACATCTGAACATGTGTAAAATTATGAATAAGACATGGTTAACCTGGACAACCATTGGTGGGAGGGGGGAAGGGAAAACGGGGGCGGGGAGAGAGGGCACCAAATATAGTTTAAATGTATACTATTTATGTTCAATAAAAAAATGTTAAAATAAAAAAAACAAAGAAAAAATCTTAAAGGCAGTCAAAGACCTACATATAAAAGGGAACATTTTGAATGACTATAGGTTTCACATCAGAAACTATCTAAGTAAAAGGAAGTAACAGAACATCTTTCATGTGTTGATAAAAAGCACTGTCATTGCGTTATTGCAGCTGGCACACACTTGTAATCCCAGCATTCAGGAGGCTGAGACAAAGGATCACAGGTTCTCAGCCAGCCCCAGCTACTTAGGCCCTTTGCAACTCAATGAGACCCTGTTTCAAAATAAAGAATAAAAGCCGGGCGGTGGCACCACAGGTCTGAAGCCAGCCTTGCTGGCTTAAGAGACCCTGTTTCCAAATAAAAATATAAGAAATAGATCTGGGAGTGTAGCCCAGAGGTAGAAGGGTTTCCAGGAACCCCAGTACCACCAAAAAAGAAAGAAAGAAAGAAAGAAAGAAAGAAAGAAAGAAAGAAAGAAAGAAAGAAAGAAAGAAAGAAAGAAAGAAAGAAAGAAAGAATAAAGAATAAAAGATAGGGCTGGAGGTATAGCTCTGATATAGAATGCCCCTGGGTTCCGTCCCCGGTACCTCAAAAAAATTTTTTTTCTTGTGGTACTCGGGTTCCTGGAAACCCTTCTACCTCCGGGCTACACTTCCAGACCCATTTTATACTTTTTATTTGGAAACAGGATCTCTTAGGTCAAACCTGCGCGACCCTCCTGTCTCCGCCTCCCAAGCGTGGGGATTACAAGAGTATGCCACCATGCCCCGCTACCTCAAAAAAAATTTTAAAAAAAGCACTGTCATTGCAAAATTCCACATCCAGGAACAATATCCTTCAGAAATGAAGGGTAAATCAATAAATTCCCAGATTAAAAGAAAAACCTAAGAGAATTTATTCCCAGCATGCCACTCTGAATGAATAATTCAATAAAATTCTCTAAACAAAAAAAAAACAATAAAAAAGGAAACTTTGGATATCAAAGAGTTCATGAGAAGCAAAATTAAGTATAAATACAATAAACTTTCCTTCTCATCTTGTGCTTCCAAATCAAATTTCATTGTTGCAGCAAAATGGATGAATGGATTACAACACTGTGGGATATGTACACGATGGAGTTGTGCTCAGCCATAAAACAAAAATACAATTACAGTATTTTCGGGGAAATGGATGGAACTGGAGGACATTATGCTAAGTGAGATTCGTCAGTCAAAAAAACTAATATGTGAAAGCTAAAGTGAAATGGGTCATAGCTCCAGGTGAAAAAGGAGATCCTATAGAAGAGCAAATAAGACAACCTGAGGGGATGGGAGAGGGGAAGCTCACTAAGGCACAGATGTATTTAGACAAACGTATCGATATCAATCATTAAGCCAAGCATGGGAGGGAGGGCTGGGAAGGGAAGGGAGTGGGAATCGAATAGGGCTGGCTGGGTGATGTGTGCATGTATGTCTATACAAGATTTTTTTATCACATTATGATGTATGAATACAGTGCACCAATAAAGTAAAAAAAGTTTATAATGATTACAAAAATTATAATATGTAAGTTATAGTTGATGTGGTTCTAATGTAGTTAGAACATTTAAGGCAATTATAAAAGGGAAGAGTAAAAAAATGAAAGGTTTAGGTTTTCTAAACCTCACTTAATCTGATGAAGAGTTAAAACCAGTAAGTTGCAAGTTATAATGTAATATTTAGAGCAATATTAAGTAAGTCATATAAACATATATACCCCAAAACACTGTACATAAATCAAAGTGGAATTCTAAAATTATTCAAGTAACCTATGGGAAGTCAGGAACAAGAAAACACAAAAAACAACAAAACAGAACAAACAAAAACAAATAAAATGGTAAACATAAATCCAACATATTAATAATTATATAAATATAGTCTACATACATTAATTAAAATACAGAGATCACTAGTGTGTATTAAAATATATAATCTATTTGTCATCTATAAGAAACTTACTTCAAATAAAACAGTATAGCCTGACATGGTGAAATGGCACCTGTAATTCCAATGATTAAGGAGCTGAGACAGGAGGATTGCAGGTTTGCGGCCAGCCTCAGCAATTTAGATTCTCGGCAACCTAACAAGGCCATGTTTGTTTCAAAACAAAAAATATGCCGGGCGTGGTGAATGCTTGTAATCCCACGCTTGGGAGGCGGAGAAAGGAGGATGGCGCAGGTTCGAAGCCAGCTTTGCTGGCTTAAGAGACCCTGTTTCCAAATAAAAATATAAAAAATAGGTCTGGCAGTGTAGCCCGGAGGTAGAAGGGCTTCCAGGAACCCCAGTACCACCAAAAATAAATAAATAAATAAATAAATAAATAAATAAATAAATAAATAAATAAATAAATTTTTGGGGTGTAGCTCCAAGATAGAATGCCCTGAGTTCAGTGTCCAATACCATACAAAATGAATAAGCAAATAATAGTACAGGCAGGTTGAAATTAAAAACTGTAAAAATATGCTTTGGGTAAATATTAGTCAAAAAAAGGCAAGAGTGGCTATCATATAAGATAAATAGATTTCAGAACAAAGGAAATTACTGGAAACAGAAAGGGACATTACTTAATCATAAAACATTCAATTCTTAAATGTTCATACACAAAACAAAAATAAAAACTTTGTAAAGCAAATCTGATAAAACTAAAAGGACAAATGAGAAAAAACATAATTTAGAGTTGATGACTTTAATACCCTTTTCACAACAATTCATAAAACAACTAAATAAAAAATGAAAGAATATAGAAGACTCACCGGGCATGGTGGTGCACGCTTGTAATCCCCGCGCTTGGGAGGCAGAGATAGGAGAATCACAGAGGTTCGAAGCTAGCCGCTCTGGCTTAAGAGACATTATTTCAAAAATATAAGATAGGCCTGGGAGTGTATCCCAGAGGTAGAAGGGCTTCCAGGAACTCCAGTACCACCAATATATATATATATATATATATATATATATATATATATATATATATATATACATACACATATATATATATAAAATATAGATATATATAAATATATATATTTATATATAAATATATATATATAATGACTCAAGAACATAATCAACCAACAGGTTTGAATTGTTATTTATATAATATTCAATCCAACAATATCAGAACGGACATTGCTGTCAAGTACTCATGGAACATATATCAAGCCATAAATCAAGCCTCAACAAATTTTTTTAAAAATTGAAATCATACTGTTTTTTCCAATCATAATAAAGTAAAAATGAAAAAGAGTAACAGAAATATAAGAGGAATGTCATCAAATCCTTGGTATCTAAACAACACTTTTTTTTTTTTTTTTTTTTTTTTTTTGGTGGTACTGGGGTTCCTGGAAACCCTTCTACCTCCGGTATACACTCCCATATCTATTTTATACTTTTTTATTTGGAAACTGGGTCTCTTAAGCCAGAGAGACTGGCTTTGAACCTGCACAATCCTCCCAAGCACGGGGATTACAAGCGTTCGCCACCATGCCTGGCTAAACAACACATTTTTAAATAATTCATGGGTCAAAGAGGAAGTTTCAAGGAAAATTTAAAGTACATCGAACTGAATGAAAATTAAAGTACAGTATCACGGAATTTGTGTGAGATAGCCCAGCTCAGAGTGCTAAAACCAAACTAATAGAGCTCACTGCATATATTAGAGAGGATAGAATCCCAATACAATACCTAAGCTCTCACCTCAAGAATTTATATAAAGAGCAAAACTCCTCACACTATGCATAACAAATGTAGTAATAATGATTAAGAACAGAATAATGGAAATTGTAAATAAAAAATAGAAAAACCAATGAAACAAAGAAATTCTTCTTTTAAAATATCACAATAGACTTCCAGGAAGATGGCGACCGAGAAAAGCGGGGCTTAAGAGCCCTGCTAACAACCAATCTCCATTACCACAAAATCAGCGCCTTTCATAGCCAGAAAACACCATCACCAGAGAAACAAAAAAATCACCAGGCTCCAGAGAGAAAGTGGACTGAGAACAGAGCTCAGAGCCACAGAGGAGATACACCGGCCTCACGCCCGAGGACGCGGCAGCAGCGCCATACTGCCGGCGGCAGCGGCGAGTTCACCAGATGGCTACAGCAAGCCGAGGGACTCAGAGTGGAACTCAAAACCAAGAAGAAATACGCCAGCCTCACGGCCAAGGGCATAGCAGTGGCGCCATATTGCCACCGGCGGCAGCAGCAGCAAATTCACCGAGTCCAGTTCAGCTACATCTGCGAACTCAAGAACAGTTAGTCAAATTGCGGGCCCCAAAGGAGAAATCCCAGTACTGTACTCCCTGGGACTTGACCCAGTGGGGGAGTGGCAGTGGCAGAGATATCACACCATAGGAGAACGTGCAACCTGGCACCCCCCATAGTTTAAAGCAGCCTCTTTCGACTCCCTGGGTCAGAGACTCTGTGATACAACCCAGTAAAGGAGTAGTGGGGTCTGAGATACTACTGACTCGAGATCCAGAGCACCTTAAGTGAAGACATAATGACCCAGGGAAGAACCCAGAGAAGGCACAAACTTCCAAAATCATGGGAAAGAGGAATAACAATGGAGCAATGAATGCCCACAACCCCACAACATCAGAACCTGATAAAACAGAAAATCAGAGATTTCTAGAAGATAAAATCAGGAAAATAACTGTAGAAATAATAGAAGTTCTTCGAAAAAAATTCAGAGAGAGCCAAAAAGAGATAAAGGATGCAATTAATGAAGTAAAGGCCTCAATTCAAAGCACAAACAACCGATTAGACCACATGGAGAA
Source organism: Muscardinus avellanarius (assembly GCF_963383645.1). Taxonomy (NCBI): domain Eukaryota; kingdom Metazoa; phylum Chordata; class Mammalia; order Rodentia; family Gliridae; genus Muscardinus; species Muscardinus avellanarius. The sequence goes on along the minus strand of NC_137790.1, from coordinate 79,784,318 downwards.
CAGAATCTCGCTCTTAGAAGATGATCATTCCAAAAATGAATGCATAGTTTCTAATCTAGAAAAAAATATCCAACAGCAGGAATCTGACATTGAAGAAATATGGGCCCATTTTAAGAGAGCTAACCTAAGAATAATTGGAATAGAGGAGGGAAAAGAAAGTGAAACCAAAGGGATCAACAATCTCTTCAAGGAAGTAATAGCAGAAAAATTTCCAAACATAGAGCAAGAGGTCAATACAGAGATCCAGGAAACTTATAGAACTCCCTTTAGACAGGATCGGAGAAGAGGATCCCCACGCCACATAATTGTCAAAATGACCAATGTGGAAGCCAAGCAGAGAATCTTAAAGGCAACAAGAACAAAGGGCCAAGTGACATTCAGAGGCAAACCAATTAGAATCACTCCAGACTTCCCAAACCAAGTCATGAGAGCCAGAAGGGCTTGGAGTAACATATTCCAAACTCTGAAAGAAAACAACTTCCAGCCAAAAATTTCCTACCCAGCAAAAATTTCCATCAAATTAGATGGGGAAATAAGACGCTTCCACGACAAACAGAAACTGAAGGAATTTATGTCTTCAAAACCAGCGCTAGAGAAAATACTCAAAGAGATTAACTACAAAGAAGAAATAGGTAACACACACCAGAACCAGAGAAACAAGATTTTCCATCCAACAGACAACTAAGATTGGTTATCTGTGGAGATTCATTATTTATGTTAGTCTTTTACCTATCTCTAAATGGTATTGTTTGCCTTTATTGTTGCTAATTTTTAGGATTTCTAGTTGGAATATTAATATACCTTCAGATATAGCATTTGGAAATATTTTATCCCATTCTATCAGTAACTTTTAACTCTGTTTACATTGTCTTTGGATATACAATATTTTTTTATTTTTTAGGGAGTTTGTATACTCTTCTGTTGCCTGTGCCATTGAAATCATATCCAAGAAATCACTGCCAATTTCAATGTTGTGAGGTTTTATGACCCAGATTTTCTTCTAAAAGTTTATAGTCTTAAGATTTATATTTAGGTCTTTTATCTATTTTGAGTTAATATTTGTATATGGGATTAGGTAAGGGTCCAATTTTATTCTTTTCCATGTAATTATTATTTTTCAACAATATTTAGTTAAAAGATTATTTCCACCACCAAATGTTCGTGGAAACCTTGTCAAAAATAACTTGACAATATAGGGAAAAATTTAGCTCTAGGCTTGTATTTAACTCCAGTGGTTTATATATCTGCCTTTAGAACAGTACTACACTGTTTCAATTATTGTAGCTTTATATGGTTTGAAATCAGAAAATATATATCTTCTAGCTTTGTTCTTTTTCAAGATCGTTTTGGGTATCTAGAATCCATATTCCATATTAGGATAGATTTTTTTCTGAAAAATAAATATATAAATATATGATAGTTTCACCTAAAAAAATAGAAAAAAATATTCTCTGGTAAGAAAGAAAGCAGAAAGAAATATTGAAATGTTATCTTTAAGTCATCAAAAGCTTGGTATCAGACAAATGAAACTGTTATGTGAGATTATCATTTTTAATTTTGGATAAATGCTATAATACTTGATGTCAACCACTAAGCCAAGCATGGGAAGGAGGGATGGGGAGGGAATGGGTTGGGGATCGGGTGGGGGCTGACTGGGTGATGTGTGCATGTATGTCTACAAAAGTTTGTATCCCACTATGATGTATGAATACAGTGCACCAATAAAATAAAATTAAAAAATAAAATAAAATATCACAATAATTAGCAAGACAAAGAATAAAAGAATTACTGATGTCAGGGATTAAAACATCAAACAAAAAAGGAAATATCCTAAACAATTCTAACACACAAGTTTGGCAACTAGACAAAATGAACGAATTCCTTGAAAAATACAAACTACTGCTGGGCGTGGTGGCGCACGCTTGTAATCCCTGCCCTTGGGAGGTGGAGACAGGAGGATCGCACAGGTTCAAAGTCAGCCGCGCTGGCTTTGGAGACCCTGATTCCAAATAAAATTATAAAAATATAAGTCTGGGAGTGTAGCCCGGAAGTAGAAGGGTTTCCAGGAACCCCAGTACCACTAGGAGAAAAAAAAACTACTCCAATTCACTCAATTTAAAATAGGTTTTTGAATAACTGCTCATTACTATTAAGAAAATTGAATTCATACATTTTAATTCCCCCAAAAAGAAATTACTAGATAATTTCACTAAATTTTTACCAAATATTTAAAGAATTAACTTTACTTCTACCCAATCTATCCAGAAAAATAAAAGAAAATGGAACATTTCTCAATTCATTATATGAAACTGGTATAACCCAGATTAACAAAACTAAAACTAATTGAAAGGGAGAAAAGAAAGAAAGAAGAAAGAAAGAAAGAAAGAAAGAAAGAAAGAAAGAAAGAAAGAAAGAAAGAAAGAAAAGGGAGGGAGGGAGGGAGGGAGGGAGGGAGGGAGGGAGGGAGGGAAAAAGAAAACTACACACCAATATCTCTCAAGAATACAGAAGTAAATGACCTTAACAATTATTAACAAATAAAATTCAGCAATATGGTAACAAAATTATACATTATGACTTAGTAAGGTTTATTTCAGGTATGCAAGGCTGCTTCAACAACTAAAATAAAATGGATTAAGGTTGATTTGACAGACCACCGTGTTAATAAAGTAAGGAAGAAAAATCCCATGTTCATAACAATTGATGCAGAAAAACATGACAAAATTGTATACACATTTTGATGAACAACTTAAAAAAACTGGAATAAAAAGGAACTCTCTTAACCTGACAAGAAGCAGCTTTGAAAACCCTAGTGTTAATATATTTAATGGTGAAAGAATGAAAGGCTATTTTCCCCACAAAGGCAGATATAAAACAACTGTGTCCACGCTCTCCACTCTCATTTTAACATTCTACTAGAATTCATAACTAGGTAAGAAAAGAAAAAAAGAAAAGAAAAGAAAAGAAAAGAAAAGAAAAGAAAAGAAAAGAAAAGAAAAGAAAAGAAAGCTGACCCAATTTTCTTTTCTTTCTTTTTTTTTTCTTTTTTTTTTTGTGGTATGGGGGATGGAACTCAGGGGGATTCTACCTCTGAGCTTCACACCCAGCACTACTTTTTATTCTTTATTTTTGAAACAGGTTCTCACTGAGTTGCAAAGGGCCTCACTAAGTAGCTGAGACTCTCCTAGAACCACAATCCTCCTGGCTCAGCCTCCCAAATGCTGGGATTACAAGTGTGCGCCACCACATCCAGCCTTCAATTTTCACATGGTATAATTTCTATGTAAAAAAAATCTACACAAGAAAAACCTCCTAAAGCTAATAAATTCAACTCAGCAAGGTTACATGATACAAAACAAACATACAAAAATTATTGTAGTTCTATATCATAGCAGTGAGTATAAGTATATAGGCACTGAAATTTAAAACACAGGCTATTTACAATCACTCAGAAACAAAATACATATACAACTTAAACAGCAAAAACTTCAAAATACTGATGAAAGAAATCATAGAAGATCTAAATAAACTAGGAGATACACCAGAGTCATGGTTTTGAAAACTCATTGTAGCAAAGATTTTAATCCTTTCCAATTTAAATGCAAGTTTCATGCAATAATACCAAGATTCCAGTAATATTTTTGTATATATAAATAAGATAATTCTCAAATGTATATAGAAAGGCCCACAAACTATAATAGATAAAACAATTTTGGAAAATAAGGAAAAAAGTGGGAGCAGTCAGTCCAGTTAATTCAAGACTAGTTACATAGATGCCATAATCAAGATTGTATAGCACTGACACATAAATCAATGGAACAGAGAAGAAAACCAGAAAATAGACCTACACAGATACACCCAAGTGATTTTTGACACATGTGCAAAAAACAATTCAATGGAGAAAAAGTAGAACAGCTTTTTCAACAAATGGCAATCAACACCTTACAAAAAAATTGACTCATAATGGAGCACACACTTAAATATATAACATAATACTTTAAGAAAAAACATTGGAAAAAATTTAGCCGGGTGTGGTATCACACACTTGTAATCCCCATGCTTGGGAGGCTGAGACAGGAGGATCACGCAGGTTGGAAGCCAGCCTCAGCTACTTACTGAGGTTCTCAGCAACTTAGGGAGACCCTGTTTCCTAATAAAGTATAAAATAGGTCTGAGAGTGTAGCCCAGAGGTAGAAAGTTCCTGGGTTCCACTCCCAGTACCACACACACAAAAAAAAAAATAGGACCTATGGTTATGCACAATTTTTAGACTTGAAACATTCTAGACCCCAAAAAATAGCATTATCCATAAGAGGAAAATTTGAATACTGTACTTCATCAAAATTAGACCAGGGGAGGAATGAGGGGGGAGAAAGACTAGGAACTGGGAAATAAAACTGACCAAATTATGTTATGTGCATGGACCAATATGTAAGAGCAAATCCCCCTCTTATATATCACTATCATGCACCAATAAAACAATTTTTTAAACTTTTTTTCTGTGAAATATCCTGTAAAGAACAAAAAAGAAAAATTAAAACTACTAATGGGGAGAAAATATCTGCGAGCCACACCTGCAAATGAATGCCCTTCATTGGGTGGATGGTTAAAGAAATAATGCCACTCTGAAATATTGCTAAGCAATAAAATGAATAAACTTGATATACATAACAACCTAAATCTAATTTTTTTTTGCAGTTCTGGGAATGGAACCCAGGGGCTTTCTACCTCCGGGCTATACTCCCAGACCTTTTTTATATATTTTATTTGGAAACAGGGTCTTACTAAGTTGCTGAGAGCCTCACTAAGTAGCTGAGGCTGGCTTCAAACCTGCGCGATCCTCCTGTCTCAGCCTTCCAAGCGCGGGGAATTCCAAGCGTGTGCCACCATGCCCGGCCAACCTAAATCTAATTCTAAAGAAACTACTTTTAAAAAAAATCAAAAGTTATATACTGTATAATTATATGACCTTCTTGAAATGACAAGATAAAAGAAAAGAATAATTTACTGATAACTGCTTGAATTTAAGGTAAGGGTAGAGGTGGGAAGGAAGTTGATATAGTTATAAAAAGAAACATGAAGGGTCCTTATAAAGAGGGAAATGTTTTGTACCTTGATTGTATCAATGTCACTATCCTGACTGTCTTATGGAACTATAGTTTTGCAAGATGTTATCAATGGGGGGAACTGGATAAGAGTACACAGGATCTCCCTGTATTCTTTTTATAACTGCATGTGAATTGTAAATATATTTTTAAATAAAAACAAAAAGAAAAAATTAATGAGTTGAATTAGGTTCTCTCTCAGTGGTTTTTACATACCTGAAATTCCATATGTTGAGAGGCTTAGTAATCCTTTGGCTCTTGATTTCAAGTGGCACCTGTTTGATTTCACCTATTTCTAGTACATAAAGCTCCCAGGAAACATCCAAATGAAAGACATGTAAGTAAATTAATCAGACAGATCCTATAGATATAAAACTATTTAGAGAAGGAAAAAGAGAAGGCAGGCAAGGGAAGCTCTTACACAAAATGAATGGTTAATGGAAGAATTCATATTAAAAAGAACTGAAGCTTCAAAACAGGGCCATACCAGCTTATAAATATCTATTGACTTCTCTGAGGGCCCATGCACATCTTAAACACAACCCAGCCCAGGTCCTCTCAGCACTCTGCTAAACCAGTACTTGTGGATGGAAATACATTGGACAACTCTTACAAGAAATTTTACTATGGCAACAAATAAAAGATAATAATAATAATAATAATAATAATATAATAATAATAGTGATAGTAATAGTATAATAATGATAATAATAAAATAATAATGAAATGAGATCAGAAAAGAAAAGATCAGGGATCAAAAAGCAGTTTCTGTCAAGCCAAAAATATTTTTAGCCTACTGGGCAATATGCCGTCTCTCTCAGATACTCAGTGTGGCTCCAAAACAGGCAGAGACAATATGTAAATAAGTGGGTGTGGCTGCTTTACAACAAAGGTTTATTTACAAAAACAATTGTGGAAGATCATAATTTATCTATTGGCAATGGTTTGCAGATTCCTGCCATAAAGAAAAACAGAAATCTTTACTCTTTGCATCAGTAATGATAGTAACCAACTTAAGGAAACTATTGAAAATGTGAAATGAAATATCACCTGAAAGTGCTTAGCAATGGGCAGAGGACCTAATATGAAGTGAATAAATATTATTATTTTACTACTACTAGTAGTAGTAGTAGTACTACTACTACTACTAGGCCTCCTCAATGACCTTACTGACAGAAAGAGGCATCATTCCTACCTATTCTTCTGGGTGGACACCCTTTATCACAGAATCTCTGGGGTCTTCAAAGGGGAACCATACCAAAAGAGTATGACTTCTTGAACTATCATAAAGAAGACTTTCTGTTGTCAAAAGATTGGACCATGAAGAGCGGCTTAAGAAACTGAGTGTGTTTCTACTGAGGAAGAGATGCCTGGGGCATGGAGATGGGCAACATATGTGAGCACTTTGTAAGCAGGAGCTGTGGGAATAAGGAAGATGAAGCTGATTTTTGACAGGTGGCCCCAGAAGGTGAAGGGAGTTGGACTAACGAATTGAGATTAATGGAAACATATTTCAGTTCACCATAAGGAAGAAGGCTTTTAATAGTTCTGACTTGCAAGGACATGTTTGTCTTGTGGAAAATTTTCTTCTCTGAGGGCATTTAAGTAAAGTTGGAGGAACAGTAAGGGGCAGAAGGAGGTCAGATAACCTTTGACAAAGCTTCTGGCCTAGAACCCTCTGATCCTATGAAAAGGTGAAGTGGAGTGTGGTAAATCAATCCCCTGTTTCTCTAAATTTAAATCCTTATTTACTTTTGGATTTGTATGTCATTTCATATTCTTTAGGAATGTAGCTATAACCAGTTATAGTCATCCACCATTCATCATTTATTTATTCATATATGTACACATATATATTCACATATATATGAATACTTACTATTGTCTGGCACTTTTCTAAACATTAGAGATACAACTGTGAATAGCTGATCAACAAGCCGTTTAAAATTAATTAGAAAATTTTGGGGGGGGGTAATAGTCCACCTTTTATTCATATGTTCTTTTGTTATTTTTAACTTACCAAATGATTTAGAAATGTAAAATGTGTATGAAATTATTTCAATTGTCTTAAAATACAAAATTATAAACTTATCTGCATTAAAACATTGTGCACAACTTCAGAAAGAAGATGATTAGGTTTTTCTTCCCATAACTTTGAAAGCCCTCACAATTAAGCCTTTATTAAAGAATAAATATCACAGCTGACCAAAGAGTTTAGAATTTGGTATAAAGATAATAGGAATTGTGGCCTTTATTTATTCCTCCCAGGGTAGGAACAGCAAGGAGAATCTACATAGAAAACTTCTGGAATAAACTCTAAAGGCCCTGAAGCCCCATTGGCCCTGCAACATGTTCTGCTGTGGTAAGAATGAATCCTTCCTAAGAACATGATGCCATTTGCTTGAAAAATCTTCAAAGAGAAACTTCACAGTTTCCCATCACACGATCCTGTTTAATACTTCTCTGCAAAGATGGCACTGCTGAACCTCAGAAACATAGCCTCATGGCAGTCGATGAAGAGATGAGTTTGGTTCTTATCTACTCACTCACTCTTGAGAGGGAAGTTAAAAACCAGACTAGCCTTACCCATGGGCAAACCTCAAGAGGATATGGTAGAAGGCCACTAAGACTCTTTCAAAAATAAACAAACCTGCCTCTAGCTTATTCATGACACTGACAATTCTATACCCAGAGGAGTTCCCTGCAATATTATTTGCAGTGGTAAACAGGAAGCAACCTATATATATAACAAAAAGCAATTTTAATACTATTATACAGCCATTAAAATAATGTCTGCTAAGTATTTTAGTAGCCTAAGAAGAATATCCATGATACTCTGTGGTCACAGCTATAGCATTTATTCTTTAATAAAGGCTTAATTGTGAGGGCTTTCAAAGTTATGGGAAGAAAAACCCAATCGTCTTTCTTCTGAAGTTGTGCACAAGGTTTTAATGCAGAAAAATTCATAATTTTGATAAATTTGATGATACTATTAAGTGGAGAGAAACGACATAAAATTAAGCAGTATGACTTCAAGTTTGATTGGGGAAAGTGTGGGCCTGAACAAAAACAGTTCAGAAAAAATAGATGCATCAAACAAAATCTTACTGGCATTTCTTACTGCCTAGGGTGGTAGCATCACTGTGATTCTTCTTTTATATTATAATTTTCTGTATTTTGTGCATATTGATCACTGAAATCATGTTTCACTCTTAAAAATCAGAGAACTAAACAATATTTTCCTGAAAAGCCCTTTTCTACCTGCCAACAGATATTTAAAATACCAAGGGAAAACTATGTTACATATTTTCTCTGGCAAAGAACATCATCCTGCGGGAAGCTGACCATTTAAACAGTATTTGTCTAGTTGGGTTTAAATTATGTATTGACAATCGGAGAAAATTATGTTTGTGTGTCAATATGTCCATTTGTACTTTTTGTTTGTTTTCTTCAATCACTTAGCCCCATTTTTTCCGCTCCAGATTACAGCATGCACTGCCTTCCTTTTCTTCACTACTCTCAGCTGATGTGATTTATGTAGAGTTGACTCTGACTCACTCAAGAGGACACAGAACCATAAGTAAAATGTTCTCCAGGCCACACTAGGTGCAAAGAGCAAAAAATGATCCAATCAGATTCCATGGGGGGAAACAAGTATCTTAACAGAACTACTGAGAGAATGGCAAGTTATTTTTTCCCTGAAGTGTCACCTGGGATTATTTGGTTTTAGGGTTATCAGAGGGCCCCGGATGAAGTCTAAGAATAAAACCAGCAGGGTGGAAAGTGAATCTAATAAGTAGGAAGAAGCGGCACTGATGCACCATTTATGATCCTGGGATCAATCTGTGCCTGCAGGTGGTTATATACTTGTATTTTCAATGGAGCAAACAAATTAACTTTGTTTTGCTAAGACTATTTAGCTAAATTTTTAAGTTCCCTTGCAACCAAAAGAGTTTTGACTAATATAAAATTTCCTAAAAGTTAGACTCTGAACCAGAGACCAAGGATAGAGAATTGAAAATAAGAATTATCTTAGTAAGAGCCAGATAATGACATGTTAGTTAAGATGACTTATATAGCCATCAAACATAAGAAGATTGTAGAGACAAAATGTACATCCTGAATAATATGTATGTATGATTTTACTTTTCATCTGTTTAACAGCTGAAGTAGTTCCAGTTTTAGTAATACACACATACACATACACAAACACACACACACACACACACACACACACACACACACACACACATGAGACGAGGTGTCATGAATTTAAGCAGGTTATATATTTTTAATATAACATTATTAGAGAAAAACTATAGCAAACATAAACCGAAGACCAGGAAGCAGATGAAAAAAAAATTCAGAAATTACCAAGAATAAGTCCTGCCAAACAAGCCTCATATACTCTCTTAATAGCCAGTGTTACCTAACTGGTTAGGATAATGATTAACATATGGTTTATCTGATTTTCAAAGATATCGCTTAAAGACTTTTGTTTCTAAATATAGAGTGCTACAAATAACATCACATCCATCATAACCACCAGAAAAAGAAAAAGATAAAAAACCCACAGAGTCCTACGTTTTCTTGAGCTCATCAGATAGCCAAAGTTTCAGACCAATCAACTAAACCAAATTCCAAAGAAGGACAAGTCCCTCCAAAAAGAGAAAGGGTAAAAGAGAGTTTTCTTCTTTTCAAGATCATAGGAGATGATAAGCAAATAAGAAATCAGCTAAAATTTTAACTAATTCTTAAAGGCCAAGTGTGGACTTATAGCAAAAGTTCAAAATACTGTATGTTTTCAGATCCTGAAAGAGTTCACATTCATTCAGAATCTCTTCCCTAAAGGCACCAACTGGTGCTCATGAGAAGCTTGGGGGCAAAAAAAGACATTCTAGAGAGGTCCCCCCACCTTTAGAAGCAAAGGTGTAATGAGGCACTGATGGCTCTAGAAGAAGGCTCAAATTCCCTCTACTTATCTCTATTTAGTGATTTAAGTTGCTGGGATAAGGTAGTAATTGACAACTCTATTACTTCTAAGTAAAAAACCCTCTCCCAAGACACAAGCAAAAAAACCTAGGAGGTTCCCACAAGGAGCACGGAGGAGCATAAAGGGAAGACACTTCTATGATATAGGTGTGTACAGAAAGCTACAACCTAAAAGGATATCCAGGTGATCTGACCCTAGCACCTGTGCCCATCTCCCTTTCTATGCCCAGAAAACCATAGATCTGTGACTTTTATAAAACAGGCCTGCAGGCTTTGTTTCTCACAAGCTCAAAAATAGCTACTAAGTTAATATGCAGTCATAGGTTTATGGAATAGTTATAGTAGAAATAGGCCACACCGAAAGCATAAAGGCAGTAGACTCTTAAAAGTTAAGAACAGAATCTTTGGTGCCAACCTACCTGGGCTCAAGTTGTGTTTTCTGTACCTTAAAGGCCAGAGTTGGCCAAATTATGTAGCTTCTCAGTAGCTTCTTTTGTAAAATTGGATTAACAACCAAATTAAGTCAAAAAGGAAGACAGAAACTATTGTAATACATGTACAAAGTCTTCAATTCACTGTATCAGAATTTATCACATACATTCAAGGTGATACTGAAAGATATAGGCATAAAACATGACACAGTTCCTGACGGATAACTCACAATATGTTGGGGGAGAGAAATAAACACATGAGTCTAATATAAAACGTAATGAAAAATTCAATAATAAAAATTCAAACCTAGACCAAATAAGGAAGGGATAAATATGACCGCAAAGTTCCCTGATACCTTGATAAGGAAATCATATTTGAGATGGATAAACAGGACTCTGATGGTCAGGTATCAGGGGAATGACATATTAAGAAAGTATATTGCCAGGCATGATTTCATGTACCTGTAGTTCCAGTACTGAGGAAGTTGAAGCAACAGGAGCCCTTGAGCCCAAGAATTCAAGCCCAGCCTGAGTAACATAGTGAAACCTCTTTCCTCTTTCTCTCCACCCCTCCCAAAAATGTGTAATATATATAAGAATAGCAAGCAAACAGACCACGTTGGGGTGGTCAGAGAAAATAGAAAATGAAAAATAATCTCAGATCTTTCCTCCAAATTGAAATATTCTTTGGTGTTTCCAAATTAAATGAGAGCAAAGCTAAAGTAAAAAAATAATTTTTTTTCATTAAAAACAGGTATAAGCCGGGTGTGGTGGTGTACGCTTGTAATCCCAGCAATTGGGAGGCTGAGACCAGAGGATCGCAGTTCGCGGACAGCCTCAGCTACTTAGTGAGGCCCTCTGCAACTCAGTGAGACCTGGTTTCAAAATAAAGAAAAATAGGGCAGGGGGTGTAGCTCAGAGGTCAAATGCCCCTGGGTTTCATCCCCAGACCCGCAAAAAAAACCAAACAAACAAAAAAAAAAACAGGTATATAAGAGGCTGAGGCAGCAGAATCATATGTTCAAGACCAGCACACTATAACTTAATGAGATCCTCTTTCAAAATAAAGAATAGTATAGGACTGGGGATACAGCTCAGTGGTAGAATGACATTAGGTTCAATCTCCAGCACCACAAAAAAAAAGGAAAAAAAACTAGTAGAATAAACCACATATACATGTGTGTGTGTGTGTGTGTGTGTGTGTGTGTGTGTGTGTGTGTGTGTAGGGCCTGGGGATGAAACCCAGGGGCATTTGACATCCGAGCTACACCCCCTGCCCTAGTTTTTATTTTTTAATTTTGAAACTGGGTCTCATTGAGTTGCAGAGGGCCTCTCTAAGTAGCTGAGGCTGTCAGTGAACCACGATCATCCTGTCTCAGCCTCCCAAATGCTGGGATTACAAGCGTGCGCCACCATGCCCGGCTTATATTTACATTTTTTTATCTATCTATCCAAACATAATACTTGATACTTTTGCATTGGAGCTGGCATCAGAACATGGGTCATTCCTCACAATATCATCTTCTATGTGCTGATTCTAAAACTTGAGAAGCATAGTTTCAAAGCCCTCCAACCATGGGTCTCCCAAAAGTCCAATCAATTCTGTAAATGCTAATGTGATTACAATCTCAGCCAGGGCCCATGTGTGCACTCACTGAAGTCAGAGAGCGTCCTGGCCCGAGGGACATAATATTTCTTTGGAAGCATGCAAGACATTTGGGCCTCCGCTCTGTTCTTTTTCTGAGAGGACAACCAGGGCATAGCTGTGCTCATTGCCCATAAGAGTAGCCTCAGGCAGAGAAGGGTTGAGAGGCTGTGTCCTGAGCTGCTTGCAACTTTATCCAGGCTAGAGTTTTGGGCAGTTAACCAAAGTTTATATGATGGGCATTTGGAAAAAGCTGTGGGCCAAGCAGGTGGGTAGTCCTACTCTGGTTGTTCTTCACAAAGCCTTGAAACTGTAACCCAGGAATGAATCTCCTCTGGATACATCAACAAATCACCATCTCCTCTGAAGGACAAGTCCATGTGTTCTCTGAAGACACTATAAGTTTCAGCAATGATTAACCATTAGCCAGTACTCTATCCCTTTACCCATGAGTGATGCAGACAGCAACTGCCATACATTTCTAGTTCCCTTTCAACATAATGTCTCCAGATATGTTTTTCTTTCTTTAACCAAAAAAAAAACCTCACAGCAGCTCAGAAAAATAAACAATACGGATTAAATTTCTTAAAATATCAAACAGTGACTTTATGTACCTATTCTAAATTTTTTTTAAAAAAAACTTTGTGTTTTGGAAAGAACCTCAAGAAACCCTCTGCACTGAGCCCTGGTTCAAACACGTAAGTTATTATTATCTCTAGCTTCTAAGTAAGGCAAAGTCAAAGAGAGGTGACCATGATTTGCTTTAAAGTTGTAAGAATAAGTAACAGTAGAGCCAGCACTACAATGCTGGTCTCTAGCCTCCTAATGTTTCTTTCCCTTACCCCCTTGCTGTTTTTTCTTCCATTAACAAGTAAAATAGCACATCCAGAATTTTGCAAAACCAAGAGGAAGTAAACTACTGTTTACTGCAAGGACTTAAGCCACAGCTTTCTGTAACTTATCTAAATGCACCTGGGAATTTAACAGTTACATGCTTCAGTTTCCTCATTCATGAAAAATAACAAAGCTCCTACAGTTCCTGAAAGTATTGAATAAATTACTATATGTAAAGTTCTAAATCCATACCTGGCACAAATTGACATCAAAATTTGCTATTACTATTACCATGCCCACTCCCAACTTGTTCCCACTTTTTCCCTATGGGATTAAATGGCAGCAGCATCTTCCTCCATCAGACAAGCTAGGAACCTTAGAGATTTCCTTAGTAACTATTCATCCTGTTCACCCCTTCTTTCTTACTCTATAGTCTAAGGATTATGAAGTCTTTTTAATTCTAACTTCTAAATATCTTTCAAATCTTTTTCTCTTCACATAATCATCTTTGAAAAGGCTACAGATTAGTCCTGATCCTCTCACCTGGACTATTTCAAACACCTCCTCACTGATATCTCTTCCTCCAACCAACCTGCCTCACCCATTCCTTTGGAAAGGCAAACTCTACATGTCATTTCTTGTTTAAGATCTTCTAGTGGCTTTCCTTATCAGCTAGGCTGGCATCACAAATATTCTAATTAAGTCTAGGTTCACCATCAAGATTCTGATTCAGTAGGCCAAGAATGGCGTCTAAGAATCTATTTTTATATATTTCCCAACCTGATTCTAGTACTGTTATTTTATAGAGCTATGCTTGGGAATCATTAGAAAGGATAAAATCTATACCCTTTCGAATGTCTTTCAAAGTCCTTCACAGTCTTACCTACCCCCCTGGGAAAATTAAATGCCATATTTCCCCTTGAAGTTTACTTTATTTGAATCGTTCCTTCTCCCATGTTCCTAGAGCTCTGAATGTACAACTGCCACAGTGGCACATGTTCATTATGTTTGCAGCCTGGCTTCTCAACTGGCAGGGACAGCTTCATGATGTGCATTTGACCTGGGCAGTCACATAGGACCCTGTACCCAAAAGGACCCTACACTTAATTGAATGCACTGCTACCACTGTCCTGAAAGTCTTAATAATTATTAAACAAGAGTCACCTCACTTTCATTTTGTACCAGGCCCCACAAATTATGTACTTGGTCTTGCCCACTCAGCTGTGATCTCCTTGAAAATAGAAGCTGTTTATTATTCATTCAAAATCCTCCTTGGTTAGCCCAGAGACCTCCTGGCACAGAGTAAAGGTTTGTTAAATATTGTTTGAGTTCATACATGAGTGGATGAATGGATAGAATAAAATATCTCAGAGAAAAATATAGTGCAATATGGCTAATTAACTCTGAAAAATAAATTTTGTTTATGCTTGAGGGAGAGAAGAGCCAATTGACAAATTCATGAGATTATTGACCATTCCAGATAAATAACATAACATTTTCAGCTTTGTCTTTAAATTACTCAGACTAGTTCTTCTTTTGAGCCCCGCTATATTCCTGTTCTTCTCCAAGTGTAAAATTGCTGGTTAATGGAGCTTGCAATTACACTATTGAACCTGCGCTGAGGGTTTGTGCCAGGTACTGTGTTTAATTTTGAGGGTGGTAGAAAAGGAAAGGAGGAGACCATGTCAAGGTAAATCAAGCAGGGTCCCTGACCTCCAAAAGCAATTAAATCTCACTCCTCAAGAGTTTATACCAAAGATGAGTTGACTTCATGGGAGTCCAGCAGCAATGAATCAAGAATAAAGACATCAGCCTTGGCCAGTGGCCCAGCTTCCTGAACATTTCAACTGACAAAATGTTTCAGCCCGAACACAATTCCTCCACTATGAGATCTGTGGGTTCACTGGTTAACATTGGCAACCAGCTCCGAGGTGCTGTTGGAGCATAACAAGTGAGTGGCTATTGAGGTGGGGGAGGTGCTTGGGCTCCGGGTGTTAGAGAAGAAAAGGCAAACATCAGCTATCAGAGTGTGCCAAATAGTTGGTGAGGACAAATGTCCCTAGCTCATGCTGATGGCGCAAGGCTTCCAATGGCACTGAGACCACACAGCACCTGCTGCCACATTGCTGCACTAATTTCTTGCTAGGTTCTCAGAAATCACCTGGAAGTTCAAAACAAGTCTCTTGCTTTTCTACATTCATTAAATTTTAGTTGCTCAGTATTTAAAATAATTAATGTTGAATCATTACTAATATAATTAATGTTGAATCATCACCACTGAACATATTACTTCCTTGTAAATTCTCTTTTTTCTCCACACATGCCCAAATAAAACAAGAATATCATATATGGATATCATTCATTTGTTTGCAGCATGCATCATAGTAAAATAAAAATAAAGTTAATCACCTTCTATTCTTTTAAAGCATGATGAACATGTTAGTTGAGAGTAGTAGTACGGGCCTGTAATCCCAGTACTTGAGAATCTGAGAAAGAAGATCGCAAGTTCAAGGCCAGCTTCAGCAACTTAGTGAGATTCCCCAGCAACTTAATGAGACCCTGTTTCAAGATAAAAAATAAAATAGGGTTGGTGTGTTGCTCAGATGTATAACATCCAGGGTTCAATCCTCAGTACCACAAAAAAATTAAATAAAACAAAAACTATCCACATGTTAATCATTTAACATAACACCAACTGATATAATTTCAATAACAAAATTAAGAGATTTTAGCAAAAAATGTAAGTGCCAATAAATAAAAATTTGTTTAACCTCCAATTAAGGAAAGGCAAAAATAATACAACCATAAAACATCATTTTCATGTACTGAATGAGACAAAGTTAAAAAGAGTGATAATGTTCTATGTGAACAGATATGGAGGAAAAAGTAGCTATTGTCAAAAAAGGATTGATATTCAAGTACAAATTGTTACAACCAAACCTTTTGGTTGGAAAGCAATTGGTCATTATGTAACAATCCAAATTTAAGATATGCACCCCCTTTAATGCAGCAAGACATTTTTCTAGGCCTTTATCCTAAGGAAATAATCTGAGAAATATGCAAATATGTGCATACAAAGTTGTCCATCACAGCCAAAACAAAGTGGAAGAGTTAATACAGCACAATTTATCCAATTACAACTTAAACACTGAAATGGCTCTACAGCACTATAATTATCAAAAAGAAAATATGTCCATAATACATTTTTAGGTATAATGAAAAATCCAGCTTTCAAAAATATAGTACTAGAGTGGGGATATAGCACACTGGCAGAGCACTTGCCTGGCACACCCAAGGCTCTGGGTTCCATCCCCAGCACTGCAAAATTAAAGAAATAATGCAAGCACAGATGAATGATTCCATTCTTAATTTAAAGATACATATTTGTGAGTATATGTATGTATTGTGATTGATCTTATTTAATTTTGCCATGATGCATGGTACAAACAAATAGATAATATCCAAATTGTATTTGGGCACAGATGGGGGGAAAGGAAGTCATAAAGAGGCAGTATTCTCAGTGATATTTTGGCATGCATTTATCAGTTGGCCTTCCAGTGGGGAAGGATGGAAGTTCTGTCATAGTATTTACAGATTTTTCTGGCCTATTATCTACATTATTCACTTCCAGCTGCTAATGTGACATCACTAAATACAGAATTGTAAAAAGAAATGTGCAGTTGTGCACCATTACACAGTATTTCCATAACACAGATATAACAAATATAATTGCAAGAATATAGATAATATTAAAATGTAGTAAAATAGTTAGAAAGTGGTGAGTTTTGTGTATGCATTATTATTGGCCTGGAAGAAAAGTCACCAATAAGAAATACTGATGATCATATTCAGGTGTAAACTTATGAATCGTATCTATTCCATTTTTTATATCTTTGTCATTTCAACCTTTTATGGTAAATATGTGATACTTTTATAATAAAAAATAATTGAAATATTCCCCTTATTTTCTAGAACCTAAGAGAAAAAAATCAAGGGACATTACTTTTTTTTTGGGGGGGTGGTATTGGGGTTCCTGGAAGCCCTTCACCTCTGGGCTACACTCCCAGACCTTATTTGGAAACAGGGTCCCTTAAGCCAGCGTGGCTGACTTCGAACCTGTGTGATTCTCCTGTCTCCGCCTCCCAAGTGTGGGAATTACAAGCATGCGCCACCACGCCCGGCTGGGACATTACTTTTGAAACAAGTTTTGCTGGAACAAAACATGTCCCCATAATCATTTCATTAATGTAATAAATGTTTGTATCAATAAAATAATGACATCTTTGTTCAGTCATGGTATGAGGAAATGAACATTGATTATTCTAAGTCCTTCAAAACAAAAATAAGTAACATCAGAATTCAAAGCGATTTGAATTCCCAGGCAGTCTAATATTCTTTCTTTACAAATAAAAGAAACTGAATTCTAAGATGAATGTTTTCCACAAATGAGCACTACAAGGCAGGTATTAGGTAACTCAGTGCTTCTCCTTTTATAAATGTTCTATATAGAGAACAAAATATATATTCCTCTTGTTATTATTTAATGAGAAGAGATGACCTCATTTTGTAGAACAGTATTCATTCAATTGGCTAATCAAGCCTTAACTCCCCCTACCATTTTTTAGACAATAACAGCTCACAAGTTTCTAAACTTATTACTTCTCAAAACACCTCCATATAAATTATCTCAGTTGATCCTCCTAAGAGTCTGTGAGACAGGTAAAATAAGAAAGACCACTCCTATCTGTTAGATAAGAAAATGAGGGCTATAAACAGTCAAGTAACTAGCCCACCGTGAGAACCAGGCCTCTGGCTGGTCACTGTACCTTCTCTCTGTGCATCGCCTACTTTTTTTAATTGGATGCATTGTAATTTCACTTCATCACATTGGGGTATGGGCATCTCCTAATTGAGGCCTTTCAGAAGCAACCTGGATGAACCTTCACTTCCTTCTCTTCCCTTCCTTTTCTTTCTTACTTTGCGAAATGTCCAAGCCCGAGGGTATTCACAAAGCAAGAAATGTAAATGTAAATGGTATTATGAATTTTTAGATGACAATATTGGCTTCCTAAAAGTAATTGACCTGGAAATCAGAGGAAAAATAGATCCTAAGTACTCTAAGGAGATCAGATGTTCTCTATACTTTGTTTCAAGCTTTGGTGACATGTGTTCTGTTAAGAGCACAGTGTCCTCAGAAAGAACTGAAAAGGTATCAATAAGCTACATTCAGATCCAGAGACACAGAGCTTTCAACTTAAACCCCATGTGATGCTTCAGCTCCTCCACTTATTGGCTGATCCAATCTTGGGTAGATTTTCAAGTGCATTTCCATATATATTGTATTTATTATTATATTATATTTATATATTTTTGTTTTTTATTGGTATACTATAGTTTCACATCATAATGTGGATCATATTGACAATGTCATACATTCACACTGTACTTGGTGTCCTCCCCCCTCCCCGCTCCACCCTCCTCCATGTCCAGGTTGACCATGCTACATTCACACTTATACACATATTTGAATATAGCTTCTCCATTAATCAACTTCAGCCTTCTTCCTCTCCTACCCTTCCTCTCTAGCTTTGCTGAGGTTTCCCCTCCATTATCTGGAGTTCTCTGGTATCCCTAATACTCCCTAGTTTGAGCATATTAGAGAAAACATATGTCCCTTCTCTTTCTGGGCTTGGCTGATCTCACTCAACATAATGTTCTCCAGGTCTTTCCATCTTCTTGTGAATGACATGATTTTGTTCTTTATTGCTGAGTAGAATTCCAGGGGACTAAACCCAGGGTCTTAGTCCTATCTCTGAGCCTCACTGCTGGCCCTACTTTATTTTTTTTTTAACTTGGAAACAGGATCTCACTAAGTTACTGAGGACCTGGCTAAGTTGCCAAGGTTGGTCACAGACCTGTGATCCTCCTGTCTCAGCCTCTCAGGTACTGATATTATAGGCAAATATCACCATGCCCAGCCAGTTTCCCCATCTTTAAGAAAGGAATCATAGTACCTACCTTGCAAAGTCATAGTGAAAACTAAATTACTTACTGGCCAGGAAAATACTTCATAAACTCCAACACAGTATAAAAATGTGTGGAATATTTGTCAGCTATCGTGATCATTTTTAAACCTCACTGCTCTGTGTTAGGGGCAGAGGAGTGAGTAGAAACGGGCACGGTGTTAGACGCAGCAACAGGAAGGTGGCCAGACTTCCACAGGCAGAACAGAAGGGAAGCTCCAAGTGCATACTAATGCTGAGCCTCTGCTGAGCCAGCCAGCCAAAGGACTCCTTACCAAGAGACACTGTGTCCCTCTCTGCAGCAAAAGCCCTCTCCACGCTGGTCTTGCAGCTGCATACAAAACCAGGTGGACACCCCAATGCCCTCGGTGGTGCCGTTCTAAAGACGAGCTATTGGCAAAATTGCTTTGTTAAGCAAGGGAAGAGGTAGTTGTTTTCTGAGAACTATGAATGTTTTCTGGAAAATAGATGATCCTTAGTGATGCTTCTAAGACAAATTGTGGAGGAGCAGAAATGAGCATCCAGGAAAAGAATGGGTATGTTTGCAAATGAGGGAGGGAGAAAGAACACACCATTATAAGAGAAAGAGTCCCTGTCTTCTGGGGAGAGAGTGCAAGATGAAAATAAAAGTTTCAAATTAATATTGAGAAAAACAGAATATATTTCTCTCAGGAAAACACTTTGGGGAAACGAGGAGGCTATCCAAAGTGGGACTAGAAAGTCATGTCTGGTGACACTGGTTAGGGATTTGAAGGCAGTTGTCACTTAGCAGTCAAATCTGAAAGAAGTGAGGATATGGTTAACGCCATCTGATGTAGGTGCCTTTTATGTTTTTATAATTTTTCAGCTTTGATTGAAAAAAGGATCTACTCTTGAAGGTCCAAAAAAATGTTGTTGCTATAGGAACAGGTAAGCAGATTAGACTTGAAAGACCAGTTTTGGAACAAAGAATTTAATAGTCAGGGCTCAAGCAATTAGCCAAGAAAACATTTTAAGTAAATATCTTTGGGGTTTGTTATTTATATATTAATTCCAGGAAAATAAAATGCTATTAGAGGATGAGAGCATCACACTTTAACATTTTAATTACATCATTACCGGCATTAAAAGAAAAAACTATGCTTACACAATTAGCAGAAAGACCTTATTAAGTGGAAGTACACATTTCTAACTCGCTCTTGATTACACTGTAATTGAGAAAATAACTTTAAATTCAGCAAGAACAGAGTAATCTTTGATTTTTCTACAGTTCCCAAGATGGGAACATATCTAAAATAAAAGAGACCATGGACCACAGAAAGTTTTCTGTAACCAATTTTTGAAACTAGGGAGCTACAAGTAAATTTTAAAAAGTAAACAGAAAGACATGTAGGCTGATAACTGTTAATATTTTGTCCATCTTCCTTGTCCAGCAGTCTCACAAATGGGACACGTGAGAAGACAAGGTCAGACACCCAGCCCCGGTGCTGCTTCACTGTTGACACATTTCTTAGTCTGAGGGAACACCCTGCTCCTCACCCCTAGGAGTATTAGAAGTTTTGCACAGAACTTGCTATACTGATGAGGTTCAAAAAACAAATTATCAAGTGGCATTGTGCTTCTCTCCCTTTCTGTTTTATTTTTAAAAGAAAGCATTCCTGATAAAATGAACACAATATTTTCATTCTAGCAAATTTCTACTGTCAGAGGTTACATTTGAGGGACAGAAAGGTACCTTGGCCATCACCTTTTCTTGTGTAACCCCAGAGTCAAAGTGCAGAAAGTGTGTGTGTGTGTGTGTGTGTGTGTGTGTGTGTGTGTGTGTGTGTGTCCAGCAGCGATTGTGTGCATCTCAGAGGCTGGGGAAAGGGAACAGGACGGGAAGAGAGGAATGAACGAACGTGGCTAGAATCTTACCATCTCATTCTCTTCGCCTTCATTGAGCAAAGCGTGCTGGCCCTTCTCAAAGTGGTCCCCCATGAACAAGTGTTCACTCCTCCCTGACCCTCCTGAGCAGACTCGTCCAGGATGAGGAACGAGGAACTCTCCGAGCCACCGCCGCTGCCCCAAATGACTGAAAGAGTTAATGATCCTCCAGGTTAAAACTGCTTCTGGAGCACACACCTCTCAGCAAATGACAATACTTAGCAGACTGAACTCCTCCCACGAGTCACCCTCTGCTAGAAAGAATTTCTGGCTGCTCCTTGCTTACTGCATTCGCGCAGAGCAGCTGTCTGGAAGGAGGCTGCTCCCATGCCGATCTTTTTGTGCCCAACTTACAGGGAAAGGACTCATTGCCGGCCCAGTGCCTGGCAGCCTCAGACATCTGACTGCAAATCCAACAGGACAATGCGGAGTTGGCAGGACCCTTCCGAGGAGCAAGCGGGAGAACTCCCAGGTTTCTGCCTCTTTCACTGGAGCCGAGAAACTGGGGGTGGGGGAGGCTACCCAACCTGCAGATTGCTTAATGAAAACCCCAATCTGTACGTTTTTAGTAGTACCCTCATTCATTTTGCTTACAAAAAGCACAAATTGTCACTAATCTCTCTCAAAAAGGTATTCATAATTGTACTTCCTCGTGCGTGCAAAAATATTTTATTGTGTATGTGGAATTAAATTTACTTTTTGAAGAACATGTAGGAAAAGACTATTCTATGTAGTCTCCTGCCACTCAAATATGGGCATTTAAACTCTTAAAGATGTTTAGAGATAAAAATAGTCAAGTGACTATACAATACTCCTTGTTTTTAGTTTATTCACAAGCTATGTAATAGGCATCATTTGAGCACAAGGACTATGCAGATAAAGCAAGTCATATTTACTACCCTCAACCTGATGTAGAGATTCAAACACACAAGCAAGTATGGTAAAAGGTGGGGTTTTATTCAGAAACGTACAACATAAGCCTAAGACAGCTGTGAGTAGTTCCAGATGTGGTAGAGAGAAGCACAGACTTACTTTGCCTCTGGATTTCAGCTGTTCGTCTGCACTGGTCTTGCTGTGTGATCATTTAACCTACAGAAACTGGCTCTCCTCATCTGGTGACATCTGGCAGGAATATAAAATGAATGGAATGATACTTGTGAAAACATGTTGTACAGCGCCGACCAAGTGCTGTTGGTGTTATTAGACCAGATGTCCAATTTAACAGCAATTGCAGAGCATAGTAGTTAAGGGCATGTTTTCTAATTTGGGAGACCCTGGGTTCAAATTTGGCCTTTATCAGGTGGTAGCTATGCCACCCTGGGGTATGGCAAGATGCATAAACTTCATAAGCCTCTATTTGCTCACATGTAAAATAAAGATGATGATAACAGAACCTCTCTCTCTGAAGCTGTTTTGAGGAACAGTTCCTGGGAAATAGCAGGTGTTCAATAAAAGAGAATTATTTTTACTTTCATTGGGTCCATTTACTATCCTTCAAGCTAAATACAACTGTTAGCACTGGTATCTCCAACCTAACACAAGTAAGTAACCCCAAAAGACCAAGGTGTGTGTGTGTGTGTGTGTGTGTGTGTGTGTGTGTGTGTGTGTGTGTGAATTTATGCATACAGATATGTGTGGGTGACCTTGAGCAAATGATAAAGTATAAAGTAAACAAAAAGTGAGCTAAGCAAACTCATTGTAATATTAATTACAAACATGCATATATGTATGCCTAGATACATATATGTATATATATATACCTCTGATTTTCCAAAAATTATAAGCACAATTTAATCAAATCGAATAAAAATATTTTATCACAAAACAAACATATAAGAACTATGGAGTTTCAATTTTTTAGTTGACAAAATGACCTGGAATTTTTCAGAGATTCAAAACTTGGTAAATATACTAAAATTCACTGAATTGTATACTTTAAAGTGGTAAAAAAAATTATGGAAATAAACTTTTTATTAAAAATTATACCCCAAAAATAGTAAGAGAGTGCTTTACAGCTATAGTAGTCAGCCATTTAATATATTTAACAGAGAAAAAAATAAAACAAGACTTCAAACTTCATCTTAACTTTTGAATGTTAGTAAGTGAAGTGGTAAAACTCAACCAGTGCTGGTGGGCAGGGGAGAGAATCACATTACAATCTCCTGGCTCCAGCTGGCTATACTAGTACTGCTTCCATCTGGCTGGAATCCCAAATACACTTAGCAACTCGTACACCATGAGGGGTTAAAATGAGTGAGCAACTGATTAGGAGCCAGAGAAGAAACTGCACGTGAACTTACCCAGAAAATGAATTAGGTTGTGCTGTTAACAATACTTAAGTGAAATTTGCACAGGAAAATAAGTCCTTAGAATCATCAGAAGCTTTTGTTTAAAATAAAAATAGAGCACTCATAGAAAAATTATGTTCAACACCATGATCTAGCAGAACTGAGAATTCTTCAGTACAGAGTTTCCTCGGGTCTCTTAGGGATTCCAATTGTACACTTCCAAGTTTGGTTTGTGGTGCCTGACTCCTGGGCACTATGTGTCCTCTCCCTTAGCACTGCTACTCCACGAACAGCAGAGCATCCTGAAACAAGGCAAGGTAATATGGGAAAGCCAAGAACTCACACTGCACACTTCCATGCATGAGGCCTTCTTGGCATTTTCCATACACCATGGAACACGACCTGTGCAACAGCCTCTGTGGCTGGTATAATCATGGTCATCCCCACTTAGCAGACAAGGAAGCACAGGTGCAGAAAATAAGTAACTTGTCTAAATTCAGACAATTGGTTAATGACAAAATGAGTATTCAGACCCAGGCAATGCAGCTCCCTCAGCCGGGACTCTAGTTACTAGACTAATACCACCGCTACAGGTTTGTTTAGGCACACTCAAAGTGCACTGCAAGGGACCTTGCACTTTTATGACCAGGAAAGCCCCTTTGTGGAGGAAGTCTTCAGTAGATGGAGATGCCGGAGCCCAGACATAGGAAAGAGCATGTGAAGCAATGGATCCCTGGAGCTATGGGCGGGAGAACCGCACAGCTCTGTTCAGAGTCGGTCCCTCCTCTCTGCTGCTGGCAAGGAGCAGGTAAACAAAAAGGGGGCAGGGGAATGCAGCAAGGAACACGATGGGTGACGGCCATTCCATGGAGGCCTCCTATGCCAGGCCTGAGTCTGAGCTTATCATGATAAGCCATGATAACATATGTATGTGCATTTCTCCTGAGCGGCCCATGCTGTCACATGATAGGAGGCGTCGCCTGTGCAGATGCTAAAGGGACTTAGTCCTTCTGTGTGGTATTGTAGGCATAAAGATAGTTTCAACTTTCCACGTTGAATCTTCTATTTCCCTTTGGAACATTATGTAAAAATTGTTCTTTAAACCAGCCTCTCTTTCCCTTCATTTTGTATGTTTAATATTTCTACTGTGCACTACATGGGCCTCACAGGACGTGTCTGGCATGCATGTGAGAATAGTAAATGTAGATTTGATATGGTCGGAAGTCTGATTTTGACATTTTGCTGACATATTTCATTCATTCATTCATTCATTCACATTTATTTGATTGAACTCCATGCGTTAAGATCTGTAGTAGCTAAAGAATAAAGACTCATACAGAATAACCTGGAAAACTAGGCATAGTGATACATGCCTGTAATCCCAGTACTTGGGAGCCTGAGACAGGAGGATTGCAGGTTTGAGGCCAGTTTCAGCAACTTAGCAAGACTCTCAGAAACCTGACAAGACCCTGTTTCAAAACAAAAATTAAAAATGACTGGGGGCTGGGCATAGTGGCACACTTTTTTAATCCTAGTACTTCTTGTTTAATCCTAGTACTTGTTTGATCACAGGTTTGCAGCCAGCCTCAACAACTTAGTGAGGCCCTCCACAATTTAGTGAGAACCTGTTTGAAAATAAAAAATAAAATAGGGTAAGGAGTGTAGCTCAGAGATAGAACGCCCTGAGATTTCATCTCCAGGAACATGTACACACACACACACACACACACACACACACACACACACACACACACACACACAAATGATCTGAAAGAGTAAAGTCAGTTGTGGGAACAAGATCAACACCAAAATATAAATTTCAAAACATGTGCTAATTTCACAGGAGTGACAGTGAAAACTTGAGAAGACAGTTGGCTCAGGAGGCTTTGTGAAGGTAGGGAGTCAGTTCAAGGCTGGCTTGAATAAATGCAGATGGATGGGGGAAACATTATTGACCAAAAAGACTGAGAGCAGAGGCAACCAACCTCGTTCTAGGGACTATGACTCATATACATGGCTGATGACTTAGAATTGAGAGGAATGGCCAAGAGTAAAAGTTGCTTCAGTCATTCTAATTTTGTCTCTGTACTCATTTCTTCTCAAATATTCTATCCCAACTAGGGCCAGGCGTGGTGGCGCACACTTGTAATCCCTGCACTTGGGAGGCTGAGACAGGAGGATCATGCAAGTTCGAAGCCAGCCTCAGCTACTTAGTGAGGCTCTCGGCAACTTACTGAGACCCTGTTTGCAAATAAAACATAAAATATATCTGGGACCACACACACAAAAAAAATATTCTATCCCAACTGAGATGGGGGGATAGGGAATAAATAATTTGCTACTTCTCTGCTCATTTTGTATCTCTTTCTTCTATTTATTCCAAGAGCGTGTCTGCTGCTCTTAGTACTTCTCAGTTCTTGGGTGTCTGCAGTAGATCTTAAATAGAAATAATGGCAGTACTGGCTTCCCTGCTAGGTGTGTGAGAATGCTGATATTTCTCTTACTGAACCCATTTAGATGGAGTGAAGATAAGTAGTAATAATATTTCATCATATATTAATTTCCATCTTTCATCTGAGAACTCCACAGCATATTACAAACATTATTCCTTGCAACATCTCTGTGAAGTAGGGAGGTGAGTAATATTATTGCCCCCATTTGAAAGCTTTAGGAACTGAGTCATAAAGGGGTCACGAAGAACTGTTCAAGGTCATGCGTCCTCAGCATGGAGTGGGATCTGAAATGAATACAGTATTTCTGCTTTGTCATTGCCAACAAGCTGGCTCAGTCCTTTTCTCCAGTCCTCATGACACAGATCTAATATTTGTAAAGGACTTGAGATGTTTAGTCATAGAACATTATCTAAACTCAAAGTTTTGCTGTTATTATTAATTACAAGACTTGTATGCTAATATATACTTTGTGGACCATACCATAGCAAGCAAAGATGTGATATCCCCAAGAGGAATTACCTGCCTCAAGGTAGTGATGTGAAGTTTAATTGAGTTAATTAATGTTTGTAAAACATTTAGCAACCCTTGGATTAAAGGGTCTAATACAAATATACAAGGGCTCCCTATTAATTACAGAAGAAAAGAGTAGGCTAATAGCTGTGAAGAATTGATCTCAAATGTCCCCACTCAGCATTGGGTTCTGACCTTTTTCAAGGTGGTTTGGACTGGTTTATTTTTCAGGTTCAGAAGAGTTCTGAAGATTTAAAAAAAATACAAAGCTCCTTTATGGAAATAAGGCAGCTTCCCTTGTGTGAAGTTTACCTTAGTTTGCAACTGTTATAACAATTCCAGGTGACTAAGGACAGTCTATAAAAACAAAAGCCAAAGAATCAGTCCCCAGATGGAAATTTTTTGCCAGTGTATTTGATTTTGAGAACTTTTAACATAAAAAACTGTATATACAAAAAATGTTAGAGTATGACTATTAAGAATTGAATTATGGACCAGCTGAATTATGGAACCAGTCTAGGTGTCCATCAACAGATGAATGTAATACAAAACTATGGTATATGCACACAATGGGATTTTACTCAGCCATAAAGAATAAAATTATCTCATCTGTAGAAAAATTAATGGAACTCCAAAATGTTATGCTAAGCTAGATTAGCGCTGTCTCAAAAAATAATTTTATGTTTTCTCTTATATGTGGAAGCAAGACTGAAGTTGAGAAACAACAGTAACATCCGATAGAAGAATAGAGACTTCAGTGGAGTCTCTAGAGACTTTTTGAATTACAAGTCTAGAATTAAAAGTCTTGAGACTTTCAGAGTGCTGGAGGGGGTTTATGTGAGGGAAGAGGGAGGACAGAGATGTAAAGAATTTAACAGTTGAAATAATGATACATACATATATAAAATTACCAATTCCAATCACAAAGACATATATGAGGAGGAGAAGGGAGGTCCAAAGGAAAGTGCTCCAAGAGTCATATGCGTGTATGTTCTTATCACTCTAAACTCCAGTATGATGCATAATTACAATGCACCAAATAAAAAATGTAAAAAAGAATTGGAGTCAATTAAAGCAATAGCCTTCAAAATTACTGTCTCCCTTATCATTTCTTAAATGAATAAAATTTTGGAAAACCCATGTAATGGTTTGTCAGAGGTTATAATCTGCAAGAACTGGAACTCAACCAAAGACTCATGTTTTATATCTGGTACTTCAATACTGCCAGACTGCTACTCACTTTTGCAAAGGTATCTGAACATTATTCTTTGAAACAATCTTTCTAGAATATTTTTAAAAGACTTCATTTGCAAATTTATTATTTAAATTTAACATGTCCATAACCCCCTACTGTGTAAAGTCATGGCTAGTGAATCATAGGACATACTCATTACTTAGGCAAGATACAGTGTGTTTGGAACATAACATCGACCCACCCATTGGAGTTAAAAAAAAAAAAATCTGTGCTTAGAGGCACTGGTGAAATTGCAGGTGCTAATAAAAGAAGTTCCATTGATTAGGCACTTGGAGTTTATGGTGATCTTTGCAGAAAAGCATTTGGCCAAGGAAGAAGGAGAAGAAAATTTTAAGACAGAAGTTTCAAATGATTCCAACAAAGCTGGGTATGGTGGTGCATAGCTATAATTCCAGCTACTAAGGAGGCTGAGGCAGGAGGATTGTGAGTTTGAGACCAGCCTGGGAATCTTAGTAAAACTCTATCTCAAAATAAAGGAATGGAGAGGAGAGAAGTGAAGGGGTCCAGTGATAAAAGCAGGTGATACTTGGAAATCCAGAGAGGAAGTTGGCTCTAGGGAGATCCATCCTCCACTGACTAAGTCCTAGTCAGAAGCCTAGAGCCTACAGCAATGTCACAGGCAGTTAGGAGGTGGCAAATGAAAGGAGTCCATACTCCTAAGAACTAAGATCCTAAGATCTTAGTTCAAGATCTTGAGTTCCTGCCAGACAGGAACTAAGGAATGGTAGAACCCACGGTGAACCGTGGGTTTGAGGATGAGGCAGGAGCCCAATTAGCAGAAGTAGAGCACAGCATCAGTCAGACTGGCAGAATTATGACTTGGGATAGTAGAGAGCAAGTCCACTGGGTTTGGTACCCTTGCTGTGGGCCCAGGATGGCTTGGAACTGGGCTGAGCCCCCTGTGGGAAATCAATAATAGACATCTGCTGGAAAAGGAAAAAGGGCCAGGCTGGGACTCCACTGCCTGCCTATTGGGCCTCCCTGTTTATCATCCTTCCAAAGGTCCACTCTAGGATGATTGATGCAGATTACCTCTATCATCAACAAGTAAGAAGGGGGAGGAAAAGAATGAAAATAACATTAATAAAAACCAGCTGGTATCATTGGTTGACATACTACTGTAATACCAATACTTGGGAGGCAGAGATAGGAGAATTGTAGGTTCAAGGCCGGTCTTGGCAACTTAGTGAGGCTCTCAGCAACTTAGTGAGACTCTATTTCAAAATAAAAAATAAAATAGAACTAGTATATGAGATACTGAGACAGGAGGATCCAGATTTGCAGCCAGCCTCAGTGACTTAGTGAGGCCCTCTACAACTTAGTGAGACCCTGTTTCAAAATAAGAAATAAAAAATAGGGCTAGGGTGTAGCTCAGAGGTAGAATAGGTTCAATCCCTAGTACCAAAAAATTAATAAAAATCATAACTTTCATTTGTGCTGAATGTGGTGGTGCACACTTGTAATCCCACTACTTGGGAGGCTGAGGGATGAGACAGGAGGATCACAGGCCTGATTTAAACTAAAAAAGTAAAAAAAAGGGGCTGGGGGTATGACTCAGAAAATGTCTCTGGATTCAATCCCCAGTACAAAAAAAAATAGTGGGAAGTGTTAATTTTGGGTGGAATAAGAAAAAAGTTTTGGTAATCCAACCCTCCCTCAGTTAGAGTGGCATCAAAAAGGATCTCCTAAAATCTTCTATCAACTATGACACAGAACCTCAAATAAACAGGCAATCTAAGTAAAACTAATCTTCCATCTTCCAATCTCTATTCCTACATAGGCATCTGGGGACTGCCTCTGCCATGGCAATCCCCTCCTTTGCATGCCCCTATAGCAGGTAACCTGACTATCTTTGTCTGCCATGAGAGCAGAACTGCACTTCCCCCATCACCACCAACTTTTCCAGACCCTAAATGCTGTGGTCCCAATCCAGACCTACCAAATCAGAACCCCTCTGGGGATGCAAACACTTACGAGAAGAGAGAGAGAGAGAGAGAGAGAGAGAGAGAGAGAGAGAGAGAGAGAGAGAGAGAGAGAGAGGGAGCTGGGTGCGTGCTGGCAGGGCATGGCTGTAATACCAGTGGGAGGCTGAGACAGGAGAATCACAGGTTCAAAGCCAGCATGCTGTAACTGAATGAGATCCTGTTTCAAAATTTAAAAAAAATTAAATAGGGGTAGCTTAAAGGTAGATTGCCCCTGGGTTCAATCTCCAGTAACACAAAAAGAAAAAAAAAGAAGGAAGGATAGAAGAAGACAGGGGAGGGGAGGGGAAAGGAGAGGAGAAGAAAGCAGATCTATAAGGTTGTCAGGCTATCCATGATACAGTGACTGTGAAGCTGAGATGCAGAACTCAATGTAGTATATGATTCCATTTTTGTAAAAGCAGAAAATGTATCTGTATGTGTGCATGATGTGTTGTTTATTAGGATATTTAAACAAAGGAGTTCTTGGACTTGGGTGTTAGCCGTTGTTCCTTGTTTCCTTCTGCCATTTGTCTCCCAAATCCTCAATGCACTGAAACTAATCTCTACCTCAGAACTAGACAGTTCATATTATAGCTTTATCATTTCATAGTCATGGAAAATTAAACAAGTTACTCAATTACCCTAAGTTTCAGTTTTTTACCTATGAAATGGGATGACACTATGACTCTATTCTATGGGATTGTTGTAAAAATAAATAAGAAAACATGTAGAAGTTGAAGATACCGTGTACTGAAGATTTTTTATTCCTTAAAAATAATATGAAATTGAAAAAAGGACTAATTTTTTATTTTTGCAGTACTGGGGATGGAAGGCATTCTACCTTTGAGCTACACCCCCAGTCCTTTTTTGATTCTTTATTTTGAAACAGGGTCTCTTACTAAGTTGCAGAGGGCCTCACTAAGTAGCTAAGGCTTGCCACGAAGCACAAACCTCGATCCTCCTGTTCCAGTCTCCCAAGTACTGAGATTACAAGCGTGTGCCACCACACCTGGCTCAAAATAGGACTATTTGAAAGTGTTTTTATTGATCTTTCTAAAATAAGCACACTTGGTTTACTAAAGAGTCAAAGAGTATCAGTCTATCAGGACAAGAGCAGGCCTGGCCAACTCAGAGGTCCGGCCTCCCTGGACTTTCTGCATTGCTGGGCCTTGCTAAGGGCACTGCTGGCTAGCACATGCAGTCCTAGTCCCAGACTGGGTGCTTCATAGAAAAATCTACATGATATTTGGCAAGATAGAGAGTCATCCAAACATTGAATTACCTGGCTAAAATCCCTAAATGGGTTGATTAAACTGATACGAAGAATTCAACTATCCCTTGAAATGCAGTTGCAGGAACACATGACAGTGCTTATCTTGAGAGGAACAGGAATTTCAGAAACACAGGTGGTCATATTCAAGGATCTGACTACTTATAATGTAAGAAAGGCTTCACACTGACCCAGCGATCCCAAGGAAAGAACTACGATTCACAGGAAGAAACGGCCGCATAATGGCTAAGAGTAAGGCGTCCAGTCACTGTGGTTATGGTGATGGTTTCACAGATGTACACATGACATATTTTATACTTCGTATATGTGCAGCTTATCGTATTTCAATTCTATTTCAGTATAGACAAGAGAATGAGCCTCGATGTCGATAGTTTGGGCTCTGTTGCCTTGTCACTTGCTATCATGTGATCTAGAATGAATTTCTCAACCTATAATAAGTGTCTTGGAACTAATATGAAATGAGATGAGATGGTCCATGTGGGCCGACACGGGCTGTCACTATTGAATACTCTGACTTCTGGGAAGTTCTTAGCATTTGGATGAGTAGTTTAATATAAGGGCACTAGGCCTAGGAAGGAATCTGGAGATTGAACCCAGGGACATTCTACCTCTGAGCTACACTCCTAGCCTTATATTTTTAATTTATTTATTTATTCACTTATTTATTTTTGAAACAGGTCTCACCGAATTGCTGAGACCCTCACTAAGTTGATGAGGTTGGCTTCAAACCTGAGATCTTCTTGTCTCCACCTCCCAATTACTGGGATTATAGATAAGTACTACCACATCCAACCTTTCTGGAACCATTCAAAGCTATCAGAGAGCACTGGACAGATGGAGAATCACAGTTAGTCAATATATAAAAGTCTCATTGTCTATCACAGCCCCAGATGCTCAAATGGAAAAATAAAGCAATATCCAGATGATTTTAGCTTTAGAAGGAGCTTCAGGGATTGGCTGGTCCTAGTCCCCTCCAGTGGTCCCAACTCCATCCAGGAGATGCCCCAGCCTTTCTCCTTTCCCACTCCCAGTGCCCTTGCAGAGGGCTTCTTCCCCAGTCAGCCCTCTCTCATGGAACCTGGCACTTGGCAGCCAGATTACATAAACCAAACCCTATTAAGTGTTCAAGTATTTTGGAATAGGATGTGTGAAACACACTCACTACTTATTCCTTGATCTCCTGATATGAGATCTTGAACATGTCACTTGACACTGAGCCTCAGTGGAATCCTCTACAATGGTATTGGTATCATTTGCCACAGTCCTGTGATATTCTGATGCACTTAGTCCTGCTCTGCACATAGTTAATTAAGCACCTAATGAATGGCAGAGCATAGACTGTCATGAGTGTCATGGGAGGTAACAGAGGTAAAACCAACACAGAGCAGAATTTCCAAAGTCTTCAACTCACAAACCCATGCAGTCTCTGAAAGGAGAAAGTGAACGGCTTTTTTTCTCCCTAGGAATGCAGATGCATTTGAGACAGGCGTTCTCTAGAGGCAACATGCCTGCTTCATTCTCTCTGCTGAGCTAAGGAGACTCTTGAGTTGCTGGGATTATATGTATGTGTCACCTAGTCCAGCTTGTTCTTTTAACCTGCTCCTTTTGTGGCTACCCTAAATTCCCATTTCACTTATCAAAATTTAATAGTTGAGAGACTTTTATAGTTAGATATAGAATGTGCCCTAAAGAGTTCATTTATTAGTATTCAGGGTTGATGTTTAATTAAGTCATGAGAATTGTAATCTCAGCTGTGGATAAATCCATTGTAAGAGATTCATCTGAGTGGTGGCCTGAGCTGGTAGAGTGTGGCTATAGAAGGCAAGTCCCTGGGGCTGCTGCCTTGATTTCTCCTTCCCTCGCTCTAGCTCTTCCTTCCAGCCTCCGTGATGTAAGGATCGAAGCTTTGTACTCTCCCTCACTCCACTTCCTACCACCATGCCCTGAGATCTGTGGCCCCTGGCCTCACATGGCCTGAACTCAAAAGCCAAGACAAAATAAATCTCCCTTCTTCTAAGTAACATGGCCAAGGTCTTTAGATTCTAACTGCTAAAAATGCTGACTACCACAGACTATCCTTAATCTTGGCTCTCAAGGCTTTTCTTTGCTTATATGTTTTTAGCCACTGCAATACAACAGATGGTCTCTGGTTTATACCTTTCTCATATCTGAATATTCCATATGTCTGGGCAGCAATTGGCCTGTCTCCTTATTAAATGCACTTGTGATTATACTAGGATTTTTCCCTGGATAATCTCAGACCACTCTGACCACTCTTGGCTATGTAGCCCAGAACATTCTCAGCTGGCCTCCTCCAGTCCCTAGAAAATGTTGCATCACACACACACACACACACACACACACACACACACACACACACGAGAGCCTTAGTCACACTGCATTTGGTCCAATGGTACCAGTTGTCTCATGCTCCTTTCCACTGTATTTCCCACCCTTTCACCCAATCTGTGGAAGGCCTGATGCTAATTTCTTCAATGCTTTTGGCCAAGGTCCTATCTCTTACCCTACATGTCACTCCAAAGAGTGCTGTGGTTCACAGTACTTTTTCAATTCCTAGGAGTTTTCTTGAACACTATTTGTTGATATTTATAAAACGGGACACACTTACAAAAACCATGCCTCACAAAAATTTTGCCATGTACCAGATCATTGTGTAAGTTAACCCATCTTATCTCATTTTCTTGTCATCAACTCTTTAAGGCAGTTACATTTATTATCACCTTTTAACTCTACATCTAGAAATTGTTTCCAAGGGAATCATCTTGGATATATTAAAAAATACACATGTTCAAAATTTATCACAGGATTTTTACCTTAAATATATCCACAGAATATTATGTAGCATTAAATACCAAAATTTAAGCCCGACATGGTGGTGCACACTTCCAATCCCAATACTTGGGAGGCTGAGACAGGAGGATCACAGGTTCATCATAGCCAGGCTAAGCTACTTAGTAAGGCCCTCCTCAACTTAGTGAGACCTTGTTTCAAAATAAAGAATATAAAGTAGGAATTGGGGTATAGCTTGGAGGTAGAATGCCCCTGGCTTCCTTGCCCAGTACCTCAAGATAAATAAATACAAAAAATTTTAGAAATATTTAATAACTTGTAAATAATAATCAAATGTTAAATGAAAAACAAGTTCTGGAAACTACTGTATGCAATAGGAGTCCAAGATTATCCATGAATCCCCAGACAAAAAGACAAAGGGAAAGAGAGAAAAGAAATCCAATAGAATTCTAACAGTGAATATCTGAGAGGGAGAATTATTTGCTTTATTCACTTGTCTTTGTCATTTAATTTTCCACAATAAGCATGCTTTAATGTTATAATCAGAAAAAATAATGTATTAAAATATTTTTGTGGTAGCATAATTTCCTTAAATTCTACTCAGTCTCTACTAGAGCCCAAGACTTTTGTTTGCCTTCATTACAAGTTTCACAGTCTCTTTGTCAGAGATCATGAGCCACAAATTAATATTATTTCTAAAGATGAGGAGTAATGTGGTTTACTCCAATTACACCAAAAATATCCAACTTTAAAAAGCTGTAGGTCTTGCTTGTGGCAGGAAATGAGTCCTCATTAAGGACCCACTGAGCTTCCTGCACTTTCCTGAGAAATGAACATTCAGTTAAAATGCATTAGTTCTTTTATTTTCTGCCAGACTGGTTTCTCTTTCCGGAATTTTTCATCTCAGCGATGGTTTTTGTTTCTTTCCTTCCCACCACTCAGATCTGTCTCTTTCCAATCTGACTGGCCCTGGTTCGGTTTTAAGCCAACCTGTAGGCTCCTTCAAACAGACTCCTCTGCCTCTGTGAGCCATAGAAGAATAGCCCTACTTAAGATACTGGGTCTATGGGTGTGACCTTGGTAAGGAAGGGTCACCGGACGTCCCCACACTTTCCTTTGACTCCAAAGAGCCTCATCAAACAATTGGTCACAGGATAAAAGCTGCTTCCTTCTCTGGGGAATAAAATGAAAGTAGACGCAAAATTTGTCATTCAATTGCAGGCAATATAGACATTCCTTTTTCACTTTAGCCTTTATTTCTGGACATATTTAATAGAGGATGGACTTATAGTCACCCCAAATCTAGACTTGAGGCTAGGCTTTGTAACTAGCTGGGAGAATTTGCACAAAGCTGAGAAAGTCTGCAAAATAGGACTAATAACTTTATAGGACTGTTGAAAGAATAAAGGTACGCACAGTTGCGTGGGTAAACGTGAGTAAACCTAGCTTTTTAATATCTAATACCATTCTTCAATAAAATGAACAAAGTCTTCTTTAAAACAGTGGTTGACTCAAGGACTGGGGAAGAAAATATAAAAGAGAGCATAGACACTCTTGCAGTGTCTGAAAATAAGAGTACTAAAAAAATTAATGAGGATGTGCCAATTGACTACAGGAGTGACTGAAAGAGCTCTTGATAGACAAAGTTGAAACATATTGAGCGAAAAATTTCCTAAAAATCAGTATTGGCTTGTAACCCAAGGTGTAAAATGAGTGTTCATGGTTCTCACTGATATGGATAAATTATAGAATAAATAAACAAACAAGTGGGCAAGAGACAAATTTCTCAAAAAGAATCCAAAATTTTATGTAATACTGCCCCCTGTAGGAAAGATGGATACATAGCTCCCACTCTTTAAAGATGGACTTTCACAGTGACTTCCTTTCAGAGAGCACACTACAGAATGGGAGAGAGGGGAAACTTTGCAGTAGGGAAATTTGACCGATATCATTCCAGCC
Organism: Muscardinus avellanarius; assembly: GCF_963383645.1. Lineage (NCBI taxonomy): Eukaryota > Metazoa > Chordata > Mammalia > Rodentia > Gliridae > Muscardinus > Muscardinus avellanarius. The sequence continues at coordinate 79,748,852 of NC_137790.1, read as the reverse complement.
AGGTGACCAAGGTCAAGGGTAATATGAGAGCTTTCCCCTTTTTTCAATTTTTTCTATAAATCTGAAACTATTCCATAATAAAAAGTTTATTGTGAAAATTGTACATAAAAATATTCTTTGGGTGGGTATGTTGGCACATACTTACAATCTCAGTACTTTGGCTGATACAGGAGGATCACAGGTTTGAGGCCAGCCTCTGCGCCTTAACAAGATCCCATTTCAAAAAATTAAAACTAAAAAGGGCTGGGCTGGGGTATATCTCAGAACTAAAACCCCCCTGGGTTCAATTTCCTGTATAAAAATGTATATATTATTTGTAAACCATCGGGCATATGATTATTTATAGACTCTAGTATTTGGGAAATTATATTTCTTGTTTATTATCCCACCACTTTATCACGTGGTAATCACAAATAATATTATACTAGCAGGATCCCAATGCACTTCTATGGCTGCTTTTTTCTTTTTTCCTGAGAAGGGGAGAGGGGAAGCTACTAGAGTGCCAATGAAGAGAATGGAAAGACATACTTGAATTACAGGCCTAACACTGCCACGTCTTCACCTTCGTACTGTTCTCATACAGTCAAACTCACCCGCTCAGCACATCATAGTTGGTATTTCAGCCAAGCATGATGGCACATGCCTGTAATCCCAGTACTTAGGAAACTGAGACAGGAGAATCACAGGTTCACAGACAGCCTCAGCAACTTAGTGAGAGTTTTGGCAACCTAGTGAGACCCTATTTCAAAAAATAAAGAGCTGGGGTGTAGCTTGGAGGTAGAATGACCCCTAGGTGCAATCCCCAGTAACACACACACACACATACACACACACACACGCACACGCACACGCATGCACTTGATATGTCATGCTGATATGATAATAGGATGTGATAAGAAGGGCATGTTTCCTGTGAACTTTCTCCTAAAATCTCACAACCTCTGTCTAATCATGAGAAGAACATCAGACAGACCCAAATAGATGAATTTTTTTAAAAAATAAAATAACTGACCAAGATCCCTCAAAGCAGTTAAGATCAACAAAAGCAAAATAAGGTCTAAGAACAAATGCTAGAGTCAACAAGAGCCAAAGGACACATAACAATTAAATGTGATGCAGCATTATAGGACTGGCTCCTAGAACATAAAAGCTGCAGGTTAAAAACTCAGGAAATCTGAACAAAGTGTGGACTTTGATACTAATGGATCAATATTGGTTCATTAGCTTGATAAATATACTATACTAATATGTTAACAATATGGAAAACTAGATTTGGAGCATATGGAAATTTTCTGTGCTATCATCATGATTTTTTTTTTGTAAAACTAAAACTTCCGATACAACTAAGTTCATTTTTAAAAACTGGATATGATACAATGTGTTTGTTACAGTAATTGAGAACTACCTGTTTTAAATTGACATCAGTCCTGTCTTTATTGAATTATTAAAATAACTGAAGATGCTTCGTGACAATGTCAGTATTTTGGTTTAGATAGATGGTATAAACGGGATTAGGTTAAAAAAACAACTTTGGTTTAATAAGTCAACTCTGCCTCCTAGTGGCTTAATGCTCAATATATATTTAATGGTGAAGGACATCCCTCAGGATTTGGTCACTTCTTTTTTTAAGAGCCATGATGTATTTTAAGCCTCTGATCTGCTGGGACCACTCCTCAATTTGTTCATATACACAGAACTTTACCCTCCTGGGTGATCCCTAAAGAAATCTAAATGTGTATGTGAGGGACCTGTCAGCAGATGCCATGGTTAGGCAGGAAGGCAGTTTTAAAAGGGAATAGTCATCTTTTTTTAAATATATTTTTATTGGTGCATTGTAGTCAAACATCACAATGGAATACAAGACTTGTGAGGACATACAAGCACACATCATCCAATTAGCTTTTATCCAATCCCCATCCCATTTCCTCCCTCTCCCTCAATCCCACACTTGATTTAGTGGTTAACTTTGATATATTTGTTTACATACATACATCATGTACTTTAAAGAGATTGCATCTTCCCCCATCCTATCCCCTCTGATTGGTCACCTTAATTGCTCCTCCATAGGGCCCTTTCTTCAACTAGATTTCCTCCTATTACGCATTTCTTACTAGTTTGTGCATATTAGGGAAAGCATCTGATTTTTTGTGATATTTCTCTGTGTATGCCGCATTGTAAGTTCCGAACCCACTCTTGAAGGCCCTGGCACCAGCCTGGCCACCCAGCAGACTCTGATCCCGGCCTCAGAGGCCCCAGCACCGGCCTTGCTGTGCATCAGGCTCAGGTCTCTGTCACTATGAGCAGGTCGTCTACAGATGTTCCCTTTTTTTTTTTTTTTTTTTTTTGGTGGTACTCTTCTACCTCCGGGCTACACTCCCCACTCCCAGATCTATTTTTTATTTTATTTTTTATAGTTTTATTTGGAAACAGGGTCTCTTAAGCCAGCAACGCTGGCTTCGAACCTGAACAATCCTCCGGTCTCCACCTCCCAAGCGCGGGAATTACAAGCATGCAACACCATGCCCGGCTATCTTTCTTTCTTTCTTTTTTAATATGAGAAAGCAGTACATGTCTTTTGCAAAGGCTGGGACCCCAAATACCTAGTGGCAATGAATTTTGTCTTCCCTCCAAAGGCAGAGGTCCACAGCTTCACTTCGGAGAGCAGGCTCTGCTGCTCCACATGCACCCTGGTCTCCCGCTCTGCACAGAGGAACACGGTGGCCATGAGAGCTGATGTCTCCCAGAACACGCAGCATGTCGGCCCATCTCAGATATGTGGGGCTCCCTCTGATACCCCCAAACCCTTTTACCACTTAGCATGTTGTCCAGAATTCCCGAGCTTGTGTAGCAGGAGCAGTCTACTTTTGGGGAGATTTCCTCAAAAGTTCAAGGTGGATTGGACTGGATCTTTTTGCCCCTCCAAATACTGGTCACCACCACTCCACTGTCGCCACCGCCATCCTGTTTCTCTCCTGAACACCTTTCCCTCACAGTATGATTTCCAAAACTCCTGAGCATGTGCGGCAGTAGCAGTCTACCATTGAGGACATTTCTTTAAAATTTTTATGAGGGTTAAATTGGATCTCTGTGTCTACCAGATACTGACTACCACTGCTGCTGCCACAGCCATCTCGGTTCTCTTCTGAGCACCTTATTCACAAAGCATGTTGTCCCAAATTCCCGAGCATGTGCAGTGATAGCATTATACCTTTGGGACGATTTCTTCAAAAGATCAAGGTGGATTGAATCAGATCTCTGCCTCTCCTGAATACTGGCCACCGCCATTGCTGTTGCCCCCACCATCTCAATTCTTTCCCAAACATTTTTCCACATGGCATGTTGTCCAGAATTCCTGTGCATGCACGACAGTAGCATTCTACCTTTGGGGCAATTTCTTCAAAAGATCAGGTGGATTGGGTCAGATCTCTGCCTCTCCCAAATACTGGCCTCCGCCGCCCCTGCCGCCGCAGCCTTCCTCCTGGTTCTCCGCTGAGCTCCTTTTTTACATGGTATGATGTCCAGAATTCTTAAGCATGTGCAGCAGAAGCAGTCCCCCTTCGCAGAGATTTTTTTCCAAAAGTTCAAGGTGGATTGGTTAGGATTTGTCTGCATCTCCTGAATCCTGGCTGCTGCCACCGCCATCTTGACCCCTCTCCAATAATTTTTAACAAGAGAAGACAGTATGTGTGTTTTGAAGAGGTTGTGAGGTTAACCCAGAGGCACCCTTTTCTTTATTTTTTTGTTTTTGTTTTTGTTTTGTTTTGTTTTGAAGTAGGGTCTCACTAGGTTGCTAAGAGTTTCACTAAGTTGCTGAGGCTGGTCTCCAATCTGTCATCCTCCTGTCTCAGCCTCCTACATACTGAGATTACAGATGAGTATCACCATACCCAGTTTTCTACCCCTGAGCTACACACCTTGTCTACCCTTCCCTTCCCCTTCCCCTCCCTCCTTCCTTCCTTCCTTCCTTCCTTCCTTCCTTCCTTCCTTCCTTCCAAGTTGAAACAGGGTCACATTAAGTTGCCAAATGCTGTCCTTGAATCTGCAATCCTTCTTGTCCCAACCTCCCAGACACTGAGCTGGGTTTGTGTTCTGAGATCTTCCCTAACTCATTAATTATTTTGGTGGTTCTTTTTTTAATTGACTTCTTAGTATTTTCTGTCATCTGAAAACATTATGCCTTGTATTCTTTCTTTCATTGCTGCACTGCATATAATACATTCAGTCTTAAAAGTACAATCATCATTAGTCTAGGCGTGTTTTGCAAGCCTGTAGTCCTAGCTACTCAGGAGGTCAAAGCAAGAGTCTCATATGAGCCCAGGGATTAGACTAGCCTGGACAATGTAGTGTAACCCTATCACACACACAAAAATGTGTATACTTATTTGTGTGTGTGTGTGTGTGTGTGTGTGTTGTTTTGTTTTGTTTTTGGTGATACTAGGGTTCCTGGAAACCCTTCTACCTCCGGACTACACTCCTAGACCTATTATATATATATATATATATATTTTTTTTTTTTTTTAATTTGGAAACAGGGTCTCTTAAGCCAGCAAGGCTAGCTTCGAACCTGCTCCATTCTCCTGTCTCCATTTCCCAAGTGTGGGGATTACAAGTGTGCACCACCACACCCGGCTAAAAATGTGTATATTTATTTACATAAATAAACTATATAGCCGGGTGTGGTGGCGCACGCTTATAATCCCAGCATTCGGTAGGCTGAGACCAGAGGATCGCTGTTCGTGGACAGCCTCAGCTACTTAAATGAGGCCCTCTGAAACTTAGTAAGACCCGGTGTCAAAATAAAGAATAAAAAAATAGGGCAGAGGGTGTAGCTTGGAGGTCGAATGCCCCTGGGTTCCACCCCCAGACCCACAAAAAATAAAAATAAAAATAAATAAAGTATATATGTCCATTAGGTAATGTGGGTTTAACCATTTACAATTTAATATTCATGCACAATTTCACAAAGTGCAATGTGACCCACAGCTTTAATAGTATACAGATTACTCAAATTTGTATTACAAACCTCACCTTTTGGTGTTCTAGGGCTTGATGTCTAACTGGCTGGTAGATTTTTTACATGGATGATGCATTAGTACCTCAGCATTAGTTACCAAACCAAAGCCAGCATTGCCTTTCTCTCTATGCCCTCATTTGTATTTGGCTTTTCATCTGTGACAGCCACTAGCATTGTCATTAGTAGGATTCCCTAAAAGTTACAGTGCCAGCCATCTTTGATTCCTCTAATTCTTGAATTTAAGTTTCTATTGCTTTAAACACTGACCGATGTCCTGTCAAAAGATTTCTCACCTCTCCCCACTGCCAGACTTTTTAGTTCAGACACCTCACATTTGACCTTCTCAGTCACCCTCACTAGTCTTCTTGACCCTCAATCTTTGTAACAAATGCATTCATTTTTGTTTTGCTGGAGTTATCGCTCTGGAGTCCACCTGATTACACTGCAGTCCTGTCTCCTAGTAGGTGCTGCTGCCACCCTTACTTGGTCCTCATCGTATTCCACCTCACTCAGTTACTGATCTTTTACATATGTATCTTTCTAACCAGACCATGGTTAGTTAAAAGCAGGGACTGTGTTGACTCTTTTTTTTTATATTCCCAAACAGTGATTTATGAATGTTTTATCGAGTGATTTATGAATGTTTAAATACATCTATAAATGTTGATGAGGATTATAATAGGCTTTCCTGAGAACTGGGGAGAGTTTAATAATGATGATAGTGCAAATATAAGTTATTTCAGCTGTTTCTTTCTCCAAGAAACCACAGAGGGAATGTGTAGTATCAGACAACTTGGATAGCTTCCAAGAAGAACTCTGAGAAAATTTGCATTGTAGAAATTAAATACATAACTTATGAAAGCAAATGCAAAAACTTCAGTTTCCATCAACATCTCTCTAGTTCCCATTCCAAAATTACTAATTTATTGGGTAATGCTGAAAAGTATTGCTTTGCATGTCAAGGTAAATATTTTGAGGGTTTTAACATGTGGATTGCTCAATTCCAAGATGAACCAGAGAATTTAGTTTAAAATAGTAAAGATCAATCTGGGCATGGTGGCACACGCTTGTAATCCCAGTACTTGGGAGGCTGAAGCAGGAGGATCACACAGGTTCGAAGCCAGTCTCAACTACTTAGTGAGGCTCTCAGTAACTTAGTGAGACCCTGTTTCCAAATAAAATATAAAATACATCTGGGAGTGTAGCCTGAAGGTAGAAAGCCCCTGGGTTCCATCCCCAGTACTGCAAAACAAAACAAAACAAAATAGTAAAAATCTTATGGGTCATAGTCCAGAAAAAATATATTCTTAGCATCCTTTTTGTACTGGGAATTGAATCTAGGAATATTCTTTATGTAAGTTACACCCCAAGCATTTTTTATTTTGAAATAAGGTCTCACTAAGTTGCTGAGGGTCTCATTAAATTCCTGAGACTGGCCTCAAACCTACAATTCTCCTGTTTTAGCTTCCTAAGTACTGGGAGTACAGACATGCACTATTGCACCTGTATATTTAAAATCTGTTTTAATGGTAAATACTACACATATTAACAAATTCATACAAATAAAATGATACAATAAAAGCAACACACACACACACACACACAACTAATGATCCAACATCTTTGCCAAGTCCTTTTCTAATCCTGCTTTTCACTGGGCTCATCAACTTTAGCAGGTATGTAACATGAAGAATACCAGATTAGTTTATATTCTTTCAACATCACATAATTTATTTGTATAGTTGTATTTTTCTGAAAAAAAAAACTTTTTTCTTTATTTTGGAAGTACCTGACCTCAGTCTTTAATTTTCTCTTTTTTTTTTTTTTTTTTTTTTTGTGTGTGTGTGTGTGTGGTACTGGGGATGAATGGAACCCAGGGACATTGTACTTCCACCTCCGAGCTACACTCTCAGTCCTATTTTTTAGTCTTTTTATTTTTTGAATTAGGGTCTCACTGAGTTGCGAAGGGCTTTGCTAAGTAGCAGAGGTTGCCCACAACTGCAATACTCCAGTCTCTACCTCCTGAATGCTGGGATTACAAGTGTGCGCCACCAGGCCCAGAGGTAATTTTTAACTTTTGAGGTCAGTAGTGGTTCCTTTTTCTCTTTATTTTATTAAGAAAAATAAAAGCATGCACATCACAATAAGTAGCAGTTGATGTGTTCTGTTTCATAAAGCCTTAAGAAAGGAGTATGAACTTTCAGAGACAACGTGGATGTCTGAAAGATAAAACCATTACTTGGCTCCTGGTTCAAAGAACTTTTTTGCGTGTAAAAATAGAGGCTTGAGCTGGACACAGTGGTATACACCTGTAACCTCAGCTGAATGGGAGGCTGAGGCATGAGTATTAAAAGTTCCCAGGCCAGCCTAAGCAACTTAGGGAGATTCTGACTGGGTATGTAGCTCAGTAATACAGTGCCCTTTAATAACTCAGTAAAGTACACACACACACACACACACACACACACACACACACACACAAGAGGCTTGACAGTTTTCTGATATTTTAAAAGAAATTGAATTTTTTTAATGTGCAATTTTTCAGTTTTTAAATGCCAGGAACAAATCCAGCATTATTTTCAAAACTCTGAGTAGGCCAACACTATGTAAGCCAAACAAATCTCTGGGATGAATTTGGACCAATAGTGGAAGTTTGATGATAAAATAGTTTGCCCTTTTTTCCTATGTAGTACCATATACTGATGTTCTTCAATTTATGATACGGTTACATCCTGACAGACCTGCTGTAATTTTAAAATATCAAAGTCAAAATGCATTTAATATACCTCACTTACAGAACATTATAGTTTAGCCTATTTTAAACCCACTCAGAACACATAGATGATAGTTGGATAAAATCACCAAAAAAACTATTTTATATAAAGTGTTGAATAGCTCATATAATTATTGCATTCTATATTGAAAGTGAAAAATAAACTTGTTTGGGTATTCAAAGTACAGTTGCTATCAAATGCATATTAGTTTGTTATCATCATGAGGTTAAGATATTCTAAATTGTGCAATTGCAAATTAGAGACCATCTGTACCAGAGATTATCCTTTATTGAGACATAGAGAGCTTATGCATAGGCTAATTTCATGGCTAATATGAATATAATTTAACTCGCTCTTATCTATGGATTTTATGTTGATTTCAATCTTTTGCTATTTCATATAATGGCAGACAGAATATTGGCAGGCATACATCTTTGCAAATGTAGGAATGATTTAATAAGATAAATGCCAAGAAAAAGAACTGCAAAACACAGGCTTTATAAATGTAACAATAATACACAGAAAGAGCTTGTTACTTGGTTTCCCTATAAAAATATTTAAAAACCTAGAAAATAACCATAACAAATTTTTGTACAACTCGACAATACTAGAAAGATCTATAGATTGCACTGGTTAGTGTACCTAGTTCCCATCTGGATTTGCTATAGAAACAGTCACCACAATAAATAAAATAAAATTTCCAGAGTCCTGCATTTGAGTGGATAGATCTGGAATTGTGATTCTGACAATTAGGAGAAAAGAAATTTTTATTATGTATATGAATAGAGGGAAAAGTATTTGCTCTTGAAGACAGGGCAGATTCTCTAATTTTAGTCAACTGACTAAGGCTACCAGTTGACTTTATAACCTTTTACAGCAATTACAATTTAGATGAAAGCGGGCTAAGGAGTGAATGAACAAAATCCTTTCTGATGCCTTTATAAATTACTCTTGCTTATTCCAAACCCAAAGCTGTTCTAAATGACCTGAGTCCTTTTTAGATCTGATCTGAGATTCTAAGGTACCTAATCTCTCCGTGACTTCTGACTAAGGTTATTTCCAGGATATGAAAGTGATTTTATTTATTTATTTATTTATTTATTTATTTATTTATTTTTGGTGGTGCTGGAGATGGAATCCAGAGGCCTTCTACCTCCGGGCTACACTCCCAGACCTATTTTATATTTTATTTGGAAACAGGGTCTCTTAAGCCAGCTGAGGTTGGCTTCGAACCTTCGTTATCCTCCTGTCTCAGCATCCCAAGCGCGAGGATTACATGCGTGCGCCACCACGCCCGGCTAAAAGTGATTTTAAATGAAGACCAGCAACAAGATTAGGGCAAAGGGACACAAATATTGGTGTTTATTATCATATTCAATTGCTCTTTTATTGAACTCACTTTGTATTCTTTAGACTTTTACGCTTCCTTAATATCTAAATTTTACTAAATTGGTCGTCAGAGTGAGCAATTAGCAATCTGGATTTCATGCTTTTTACCCCTCTGAAGCCTCAACCCTCTTCCTCTCCAAGCCTGTAACCTGGGAGTTTCGAATTCAGAAAGCCAACCCGGAAACAACGAGGGCTGGGCGGGGCGGGAAGAGCTGGCGTACTTGCCTCCCGCCCAGAGACTCCGGGCGCATGCGCCAGTCCTCTGCGGAGCGGAACGTTTATGCTGCTTCCCGGGAAAGGATGGGGTGGTTGTTTCAGTGACGGACAGAGTACGGGTACCGGGCCGGCTCTTGCGGAAGTCCGTGCGCCATTGGAAGGGCCTTAGCGGCTGCCCGGTGCCCTTGTTGCAGAGCGCCTCTTCCTGGGTCATTCCTGGAGTAGAAGCCGGACTGGGGTTGACAAGGGCTTTTCCACTCGGCGTCTCGGCGCCAGTGTAACTTCTCTGCGGGAGGGATGTGGCGTCTACGTCGGGCCGCCGTGGCCTGGTAAGTGCGAGCTCGACCTGGCCCCGTTATTTCAGGACTAGGGTTTTCCCATCAGTAATTCCAAAATATGCAGATAACCGTCGGTCCAGACCGAGAGCGGCTGGTTATTTTTGAGGATCCAAAGTGACCGGAGCACCGACTGGCCTTATCTGAAGAGTTGGTTTCAGTTCCGGCCCTTACCCCTGACCCTGGCCAACTCGAAGATTCTGGGCGCCTCTCAGTCTTGATCCTTCACTGTTGTTCTTTCCCTGCCCTTTACACCCTGTGTTCCTCGCTCTTTTCTCTTTTATTTCTTCTTCTTTTCCTCCTCCCTTTCCCTTTCCTGTCTGGCTCTGCCCATGCATCGTCCTCTCGGCGTTTCGCTTAGTTCTGTCTTTCCGTCCACCTCCACACCCTCTGTACATTGCACCTGCAGGTACTTAGATTCTCCTGAGTGAAGGAGCCTCTATTTCCTTGTCTTTCTGATTGGAGTCATATCTAGAGTAGTGACGCACGCGGTGTCACAGATGGTTTTTAAAGATGCCTTCTTCATAGGAACTTTTTTTAATGTTCAGAAAAGGAGATTTCGTTTTTAAAGCAAAGAGGTGAATGTGGCACCAGCTTTCTATTTACACTGTCATTGCTGCCCTGACCTGTTTTTAATCCTAAGTAGAAGCACCACAAAAATATTTCCAATCCTGTGGATTGCTATATGCATTTTAATAATATTAAATTTGATTTTAAGCCGGGCTTGGTGTTGCACGCTTGTAATCGCAATACTTGGGGGAGGTTGAGACCAGAAGATCGCAGATTCCTGGCCAGCCTTAGCTACTTAGTGAGGCCCTTCGCAACTTAGTGAGACTCCGTTTCAAAGTAAAGAATGAAAAAATAGGGCTGGGGGTGGAGCTCGGAGGTAGAATACCCCTGGCTTCCATCCCCAGTACCCCCAAAAAAAAAAAATTATCTTTGTACATAATTTGTCCTAGTAAACTTAGATAACCTCCATGGTTAACTCGCTGTTTCTATTCAATAGGAAGTAATATACATGAGGCAAAATTGGAAAAACTTAGTTTTCTTCAATTAACTCCACTTCTAAATACCAGTGTTGATTTTTTTTAAACGATGGAGATAATTTTTAGGGTTTTATATATACATAAAAATTTATGTATGCCCTCATATGTATGGATGTGTATACATATAATAGAATGCATTTGTTTGTGGAAATTAACAAATCAAATGTAGAACTAGGTGAGATACATTGTTACAGTGTTGGTCAGTTCGAATAATTGTATATTTTCAATCTCATGGGATTTTAATTTTTGAGTAAATTCACAGTAATTGGTATTGAAGTAAGTTGTTTATGCCCTTCATATTTCTACCTAACATATTTAATAGAGAAACATCTTATTTTCTTTAAATTAAAAAGACTGCAAAAAAGCATATGCAAATGAAGCTAAAATGTGTAGAAAAATTCTGAAATTCCACAGAGTTATAATTTTAAAACATCTCATGGGTATAGCACAGTTTAGTTACTATAAAAAGTGAATATGGAAGGTCAAAAGCCCCAGGTTCTGGAATTTGTCTTTTGCTATATTTCCTTTGCATGTCATGAAGTACAGTTAAATTCCTGCTCTTCAACAATTGAGAGTGTAAACATCTTTTTACATACATATAGTAATGCATGTTTGTGGACATGTGAGAAGATGAATGACCAACATTTATTTTTATACAGGAAACATTTGTGTAAGATAAATGAAAAAATAATTGCATAATAGGAAATTTTATATAGTTTAAAAGAGATGGTAGATGAGGAAAAGAGTAGGTGATCTTTTGGGATGGGGGATATATTTTGCATCACATTTGATTTTTAGTGTTGTTCACATGCAGAATTCTGTTTTTCCTTGTGGAAACTTTTGGGACAACTTTACCCTTTGTCTTAAATTTCTCAAGGCTTTGTCTAGCTGTGAATTTGGGTTTTCTTTTTCACCACTTAACTAACTTGGCACTCAATGGGCCCTTTCATAAAGAAGTCACTATCTTTCTTTAGTTTTTTGAAATTTTCTTATTTCTTTATTTTCTTCCTTTCATTTTTCCTGTTCTTTTTTCTAAACAGTTTAAATATTAGTTAAATATCTTCTTAGAGTGATCCTGTATTCCATGATTTTCAAAGTATGATATGTACTTTTTCTCTCTTAAAAGAGGAAATGCATGTACCCTAGTATATGTATCCACCCTCCAGCCCTGTGTTTCATTATTTATTTATTTATTTATTTATTTAGGGGGTGGTACTGGGAATGGAACCCAGGGTTACTCTACCTCCGAGCTACATTCCCAGTCCTATTTTTTATTCTTTATTTTGAAACAGGATCTCACTGAGTTGCAACGAACCTCACTAAGTAGCTAAGGCTGTCCGCGAACCATGGTCCTCCTGTCTCAGCCTCCCAAATGCTAGGATTACAAGCGTGTGCCACCACTCCTGGCTTCATTCTTTATTCTGAAAACAAGGTCTTGTTAAGTTGCAGAGGCTGGAATTTGCTTAACTCTTGTTAAGTAGCTGAGGCTGGCTGTGAACCTGCTATCCTTCTCTCTCAGCCTCCAAAGTACTGGGATTACAAGCATTTACCACCATGTCCTGCTCACACATTTTTATACTTACGTTTATTTATGTCTGTAGTAATTAATTATTTACATTATAAGTCTACCCTAACACAGACTTAACAGTATATAAAAAAAATACTCTACCCAGAAGCTTTGGTATTTTCTTTTGTGAATCCAAGTGGATCATTTTGTGCACCCCAAGGATGCATTTCACTCCCATCCTACTACATTCTTTGAATACCACTTCTTTGCATCACTTTTCTTTTATGTTTTTCACAGTTTTTCTTTATTCTGCATTCTAGACTACCTCCTCAATTTATTTTCTGGTATTGCTGTTGATTTTTTTTTAATATATTGGACATTGAAACTTTAATTTCAATGAATTGCTTTTTAGCCTTTATTAAACTCATTTTTAACTCTTAAATATACTTAATCCTATAGACTTTTTTATTGTTCTTTGCTATTTTAATAACAACATGCTCTTATTTATCATCTGCAGTATTTTTCAATCCTTCTGAAAATAAAAAAATTACATATCTGTGGGTTTTTTAGGACTAATAATGTTTATTTTCGTCCTCATCTTAAGCATCCCAGGCTTTTTTGGATTTTGTTTAAATGTGAAAGGGCTGCTTGAGCCCTGCACTGTTTTAGGTATGTGATACATCAACTAACAAGCATCATCTTAGGGCTTTTAGAGATAGGGCAGGTCATCTAAGCTTGTTACAAATGCCAGGCGTGGTGGCGCATGCTTGTAATCCCTGTGCTTGGGAGGTGGAGACAGGAGGATCACGCAGGTTCATATGCAGGTTCGAAGCCAGCCACACTGGCTTAAGAGACCCTGTTTCCAAATAAAAAGTATAAAAAATAGCTGGGCATGGTGGCGCACACTTGTAATCCCAGCGCTTAGGAGGCAGAGACAGGAGGATCGCGCAGGTTCGAAGCCAGCCGCGCACGCTGGCTTAGGAGACCCTGTTTCCAAATACAAAAGTATAAAATATATGTCTGGGAGTGTAGCCCGGAGGTAGAAGGGTTTCCAGGAACCCCAGTACCACCAAAAAAAACAAACAAACAAAAAAAGGGCAACAAAAACAAAAAAACAAATGCCAGTGTTGTTGGAGGCTTACTCTGTGAAGGCCCCCTCCAACACACACATGTGGCATGCTTTCCCTGACAGGTTGCTCAGCCTCTGGACTGTTGGGCAACATTTGGCTGGATTGGAATGGGTTGGAATGTGACCCAAACACTGTTTCCTCAGATGATGCTTTAGTAAATCTCTGTGACTCCTCTTTTCACTTTTTCACCTGTATCCCAAGAGGACCTTTTTGTAAGTTAAAAAAAAAAAAAAAAAATCGTCCTCCTGTATGAGCATTTATCTTTTGAATTGGAAGCTTGAGAAATAATTCTTGAGAATGTCTTTCCAAGTACTATGCTTTGCTTTAAGTCAGTTATCTTTTTCAGAGGACTAATTGAAGAATATTTTGCTTGTAATTACTGACCTGAAATACTGGAATATCTTTTACCTGCCCCTGGCTCACACCCATGGTTATTGCTACCACCATTGTGGATAAGAATTTTAGGGGTTTGGAAGTGAAAGCAGGAGAAAATAATGAAAAGCTATACCTCCTAGAAATGAACTCAGTCCTAGAGTTCATCTCATTGGATATATATTCAGATTGTTTTCTTAAAAAATGCAGGTAACTCTTTGAGGGCTAACATGCTATTTATTCATTCATACATTAATTGAGTTTAGTACAAATTTATGTTGAAATGACATTACTCAGCATTTACTCTGTGTTAGCTTTTGCTAGGTATGTTAACCTGTTATTGTAGTTTGATTCTTAAAAGGACCTATGTTCATCAACAAATTTTCTTTGAGTGTTGATCATTTGTGAAGCATTGCAAACTATAGAAATACAATGGCAAGCAGGCCCTTGGCCTTATAATTTTAGTTTGCTAGTAGAAGTTAATATTAATCCAATAACTATATCATTAAATAATAATTTTATGAGCACTATAAAGAAAAAGTACACAGGGCCAGGAGCTGTGTAGCAAGGGAACTGTATTATAGTGAAGGTCCAGGGACAAGAGAGAATCTTGCAGGTGAAACTGATGGTAAGCAGTAGCAGCAGTTAAGTAGGCAGTGTTCTCATGGCTTGAGGTAAGAAGAAATGTTTTACAACTGAAGAAGTATAGAAAATTAGTGTGGGTGAAGCTTGGAGGCACATTGGAAAGATGGGACCACACTGGGTAGGACTTTAGTGACCAGGAGTTTGGATTTTATTCTAAGTACAGGGGAGCAATTTAAGATATGGATGCAGGTGAATGACTGATCAGATTTGTATTCAGAAGAATGTTTTTGGTAATGGACAGGATGGGGGTATATAAAAAATGATCTCCAACAGAAATGTTGGCTTATTTAACTGAATAATCTCTTATGCCATTTACTGTGACAGGGACTACTGCAGAAGATCAGTATTGTGGGGTGAGGGTCTTAGTTTTGGACTTTGAGGTAACTTTTTAATATATGTGATGATGTTGAGTAGGCATTGGACACAGGGTGTGGAACTTAGCTGTTTTGTGCTAGACTGAAAATTTGAGAAACTTGAGTATGTGGTTGGCAACTGAAGTGGGTATAAATAAGATTGCCTCGGGAGAATAAAATGAGAAATAGCTTGGACCTGAGTCTTAATGATCTCCCCACATTTTAAAAGGTAGTTGAGAAGGAGGAGATTGAAAAGAAATGGCCAGTAGGGATAAAACTAGAGGCTCCCAAGGGAAGATGATGGTCCAACTATAAGGAGGTGTGTCAGCAATGTCAGACATTGCTAAAAACCTTATTTTAAAACAGGCAGGGAGAGAGAAAGAGAATACCAAATAAAGATTTGCCTTTAGTGAGAAGGAGCCCTTGCTATAATCTTATGTGGAATAGAAGAGGTTGGGTGTAGATGCAGTAGGTACAGTCAAAATAAGGTCATCTTTTACTCTCTTCCTGATCTTGTGTGGTATTTTTGTTGTTGTTTTTTGTTGTTTGTGATTTTTTTTTTTTAAGTATTGGGGATGAAACCCAGGACCACACTGCCACTGAGCTAAATCCTCATCCCGATCCCTCTGTCCCCATTGACAGCCTTTTTGTAGCTTGAGACAGATCTTGCTAAATTGCCTAGGCTGGCCATAAATTTGTGATCCTTATCATCCTTCCTCAGCTTCCAGGTCTTTGGGATTATTGGCTTGCACCTCTGTGTCTGACCCTTTCTGAAGTACTTTTACCTAACATTCCTTATAATATGCTAATATGCTCTTTAATTTACTGTGTAGTCTAATTCTGTTCAGAAACTTTCAGTGATTCCTTGTTGCTCACAAAATAAAGTCCAAACTTCCTGATACTTAGTAGCACCACAGTTTTTTCTTAGACCACCTCTTCAATTTTACTGCCCCCTGTGAACTTCCTGTGCCAGCTCTTTGAATCTCTTTAATTGTTTCATTTCTGTTCCCTTTTTCCTGTCTTGTTTTACTTTCCATGTAACTCTTAAGTTCTAATTTTTCCGAGTTTTCACTAATGATGCTACTAAGGACACTAGCTTTCCTTTGAACTCTGTACTACTTAACTATCTCTGCTGTTCCTTTGATTTGGAAGGATTTGTTTTGTTATTAACTTTTATATGTATATGATTGTTGGAGTCAAGGCAATTTAAAGTTGAGATTTTGCTTTTATATAGAGTCTGAGACCAAAAAGTTTAATCTCAGTTAATAAAAAAGACAGGAACTTTACTTTTTATTTGGTGGAAATGATTTATCTTGAGATAGGGTTTCAAAAAAGTACAGAATGGTTACTGACTTTTAAAAAGAGGGTAAATGTTTTTATGACCAGAAGTAACATTCACATGTAGAATTACAAATGAGCGGTGTGCCCAATCTAGCAATGTTTATTTTTCTCCTACTATTGAATGCTAGTTTTCTCAGGTTTCCTGAGTTGGAAGTTCCCATAGAGACCTGAGTCTCTGTGTTGTCCTGAGGGTCCCAGGGAAGATTGCAGGTACCCCAGCATGTCACCACAGTCTCCTGCTCAGAGCCACACCTGCCTGTGCATCTCCTACTTCCCACAGTTGTGCCCACTCGTGTTTCCTGTGGAAAGCATGTGGGCTTTACCAAACCTAGCTTCAATCCCCTTTCCACTATTTACCAGTCACTCTTATCTTTAAGCGAGACACAGTTTTTAAAAAAGAGATTTATAAAAGAAGTTGTATACCTTACTGTTTTTTGGTTTGTTTCCCCCCCCCCCCACAGTTACCCTGCAGTAACACTTGTAAAAACATCTGGCATAATGTCTGGCACTTCCTAGGAACCTAAGAAATAGCCCTTTCCTCCCACTGTCCTTTACAACATTGTTCCTCAATTTCTTAAGTTTTCAGCCCTGTGCAATTAAATAACTATTTTGAACTACTTAGAATTAGGATTGGCTAATAGTAGGCAACTCTGAATGTGTGTTAAAATCAGGCATATGGTCCTGTTGCTAAAAAAGAAAAAAAGGGAAAATAGGGTAGAACTCAGTTAGCTTGTGCATTTAGATTAAAATCTTTCGGGGGCCTATTTTTGTTATTCCTTTCATTTTTCTAGGAGCTAGGAATCTGAGGTGGAACTAATTAATTTTCTTAATTTTTATCGCTGGACTATTTTAGGATAGGAAGACATAGATGAGGGAGCAAAGAATAATTGTTTTCAAATCTGCTTGAAAACAAAAATTCACGTGTACTTCTTTTTTCAAATTTACTTTCAGTGGATAGAAGTTCATAAAACAAGTACCTACCTTCCTTTTCTTGGGTTAAATTCCTTGGACTAGTATCTTAGCTCACTTAGAGTAAATCAATGCAGTGTCGGGAGTTTCCCTGCCTGGGTTTGAATTCTACTTTTATTCCCTGTGTCTGTGTAAACTTGGGCAATGTGTTATGTCTTTGTGCTACATTTTTCTTATCTGTAAAATGGGGATAATACAAGTACTTTTGCTATAGGATTATTAGCAGGCTTGAATGAGAGCACATGCTGCAGCAGAGCTTGGCACATAGCAAATGGTTAGTAAATGTAGTTGTGTGACAAAGGTAGCTAGTGCATATGCATGTCTGTTTTTCCTTTAGAATATTGCTCTTTTATGTCATTTCCTATGCATTATTTCCATGTCTAACCTTTCTCCCATACTCATTTTTCTTTTAGTGAAGTCTGCCAATCCTTGGTGAAACATAGCTCAGGAATAAGAGGAAGCTTACCACTCCAGAAGCTGCATCTGGTTTCAAGAAGTATCCATCGTTCACATCATCCCATCTTAAAGCCTCAAAGACCCCAATTAAGGACATCATTTCAACAGTTCTCTTCTTTAACAAACCCTCCTTTACATAAACTAAAACTTTCTCCAGTTAAATATGGCTACCAGCCCCGCAGAAATTTTTGGCCTGCACGATTAGCTGCAAGGCTCTTAAAGCTTCGATATCTCCTACTGGGATCTGCTGTTGGAGGTGGCTACACAGCTAAAAAGGTGAGTTTACCTTTGCTTCTAGTTGTCTATTTATTCCAGCATGATTATTTTGAATTTTTGTAGCAGAAGTCATTTTTTATGTGGTAAAACATAATCGATGATTAAACATTTACTGTATTTTACTATGTGTAGTAGGTTGTTGTAGATGATGCTAACAAGAAAATGCATTCTGCACCTTACTTAGTTAGAATTACAGGAACTAAAATGGCTTAGAGGAAGATGACCTGGGATGTGAGTGGAGACAACTAGGTTTGGTTTTGAGCTTTGCCATTTAGCGCAGATGGCAAAGTTAGGTTGCGTGTTCACACGTCCACTTCTTAGCAACTCTGGGACCAAAGGCAAGACATCATGTCCTTCGGTGTCTCTTTCTTCTGCTCCATAGTATTGTTTAATGCCAGCTTGAAATAGAAGTATATTTTTAATTTTTATATTTCTCATATTTGGTAGAATAATAAGCATTTCATGTGTTTTCCTACTAATTTGTTTTTTGGAGAGCTAAGGCAAATTAAATTTCTTTAAAGTATTATACTTGATACATCACTCTTGTTAGATTAATGTGTTTTAATTAAAATGTTTTTCATTATGTTTTTACATGGCATTTAAAGCATTTGATTAACATACTTTTTTATCTTTTAGACTTTTGATCAGTGGAAAGATATGATACCAGACCTTAGCGATTATAAATGGATTGTGCCTGACATTGTATGGGAAATTGATGATTATATCGATTTTGGTTTGTATCAACACTAAAATATTTTTAAGAGTCATTTCTTTAATAAAGAGAAATTGTTCTATTGAGATAGCTTCTTAATGGTTGAATCTAATATGTAGTAGTTTTATTTTTATTTATTTTTTGATGGTACTGGGAATGGAACCCAGGGGCCTTCTACCTCCGGGCTACACTCCCAGACCTATTTTATATTTATTTGGAAACAGGGTCTCTTAAACCAGCTGAGGCTTGCTTTGAACCTGTGCGATCCTCCTGTCTCAGCCTCCCAAGCGCTGGGATTATAAGCGTGCGCCACCACGCCCGGCTCATAGTTTTATTTTAATAATAAAAATAATAGTTTACCCAGGTATGGTGACACATGCTTGTAATCGCAGTACTTGAGAGGATGAGACAGGAGGGCTGCAGATTTGAGGTCAGTCTCAGCTACTTAGTGAGGTTCTTTGAAACTTAATGAGACCCTGTTTCAAAATAAAAAATAAAAGCCAGGTGTGGTGCCATACACTTATAATCCCAGCATTTGGGAGGCTGAGACAGGAGGATCGCAGTTCGAGGACAGCCTCAGCTACTACTTAGTGAGGTCCTTTGCAACTCAGTGAGACCTTGTTTCAAAATAAAGAATAAAAAATAGGGCTGGGGGTGCAGCTCGGAGGTAGAATGTCCCTGGATTCCATCCTCAGTACCGCAAAAAAGAAAGGAAGGAAGGAAGGAAGGACGGACAGTGTAGTTTGAAGGTAGAAAGCCCCTGGGTTTAATCCCCAGTGCTTCAAAAAAAAAAAGTAATGGATTATTAAAGAAATTATATGAGAAAATATGTTAATAGCCCATCATTTTAACATAGCTGCCACCATCCTCATGAACATTTTATTTTAATTGTACTTATTATTTGCATGTGGTTAATGGTTTAGTTTCCTTTTTAAAAACTGTGCAGGCATGAGACATTCACTATGGTATCTTGTCTTTTGTTACCTTACACATCTTGTCAGCATTTCCATGCTGCCACATAACTTTTCTAAATATCATTTTCAAATTTGTATAATGTTGCCTGGAACACATGTGTCATGATCCACCTAACAGCTCTTTTTGATAGGATACTTTGGTTACTTCTACATTTGTTAGCCAAGTAAAAATCTGTTAGTATTATTCAGAGTGAATTTTTTACTTATATACTCTCCCTCCCTTTTTTAATAAGTAGATGAAAAAAATTTAATAGCTAATTGCCAGTAACTCATGGTGATCTTTTTAAAAAATTTTAATTATTTTCCACAGACCTTTGTTTTAAACATTTCTTATCTTAGGTATATACATAGATGGAATTAATCTCTGTAAGCACTTATTCACAGCACTTCTTAAAGATGAAATTGTTTTATGTCAAAAAAATTTCTTTGGGAAAGGCATACTTCTAAACTGTTTTTCTAATATTCATGAGGCATACTTTTTTTTTTTTTTTTTTTTTTGGTGGTACTGGGGGTGGAACCCAGACGCCTTCTACCTCTGGGCTATACTCCCAGACCTATTTTATATTTTTATTTGAAAACAGGGTCTCACTAAGTTGCCAAGAGCCTCACTAAGTAGCTGAGGCTGGCTTCAAACCTGTGTGATCCTCCTGTCTCAGCCTCCCAAGCGCGGGTATTACAAGTGTGCGTCACCATGCCCGGCTATGACGCATACTTTTCAACTTAATGCATTGGCCAGAACTGCAGTATAGAGGCTGAGAACCTGGATTCTGAAACTAGACTGCCTGAACTTGAACCCTGGCTCCAGGTTGTCATCTGCAAATACGGCTGACAGTAGTAGCTTTTCATAGGGTTGCCTTGAGGATTAAACAAATTAATACTTTTATAGCCGTTAGATTCATATCTGGCGCCTATATTTGAGACTCTATATGACTATGTGTTTTGGTCTTCTCCAGAAAAAATTAGAAAAGCCCTTCCTAATTCAGAAGACCTTGCAAAGTTAGCACCAGACTTTGACAAGATTGTTGAAAGCCTCCACTTATTGAAAGACTTTTTTACCACAGGTAAGGAAAGACCTGTTTGACTTAAAGACTTAGTTACCACAGAGGGAAAATATATAGATGTATTTGTTTATTCTCATCTTTTAAATTAAAACATTTAGTACAAATGAAAAACAAGTTTTCTTAAAAAAAGATAAACAGGAAGTTTTTTTGCACATTGGTTTTTATCTTTGTCTTGCCCAGGAATGTGAAAATGTATATGGAAATTTATGCTGGGCTTTTAGAGAGTGAGAAAAACCGTATCATTTATTCTTGACAAGTAGATGAGACTTCCTATGTATTTGCTTTTCATATGGTGATTTTAAAACAAAATTTAATTATAATAGGCCATAATGAATAGAATTTCTAAGGTTGACCCTGGCATATTGCCCATTACTACCCTAGTGTGATATAAATCTTGAAATCTCAGGCATCTTTGTTTTCTCATTCCTATTAAATTTAAAATTTTTATTTCCCTTCTGCTGATTTTTCACAGGTCACAAATTGGTTAGTGAAGTCATAGAAGCTTCTGACCTACTTCTCTTGTTAGGTGTGTAAACAGACATTTTTGCTGACCTTAACATGCCTTTTAAATGCTTCTAATAAACTACTTGCAAATTAAGTTGCAGACCAAAATTTACAGTGGTGCTTATGCTGAATTTTCAAACCCCAGAACTATATTAAGCAAACTCATTATCCTTTAGGTGGAAAGAATAAAAGTTATTTTACAATAAAACTAAAATTCCTAAATATGCATATATTAAAGCTATGACAAGAAAATTTGCTTAGCCAAAATATTTTCCTGAAATCTAATTATTTTTATAATTGAAATGAAAAGTAATTTTAGTTTGTCTCATCTGCCCTGTCATGGTTGACACTTTCAACTTAACTTGTATTATATACATGGTCTGATGGCATGGGTATTTGACTGAACTGTAAGTACTTTCATGTAAACTAATCTTTACCAGACCTTTTCTATTGCAATTTTTACTTTTATATTTATATTTTTAAAAATAGGTTAAAGTCATGTGCTGTGAGTTTTAAAAGTTTTCTACATAGATTACCAGTAATGTTTCTTAAAATAAAAATAAATGTGATTTGAGCTGGGCGTGATGGTGCACGCTTGTAATCTCAGTACTTGGGAGGCTGAGACAGGAGTATCACAGTTCGCAGCCAGCCTCAACTGCTTAGTGAGGCCCTCTGCAACTTAGTGAGACCCTGTTTCAAAATAAAGAATAAAATAGGGCTGGATGTGTAGCTTGGAGGTAGAATGCCACTGGGTTCAACCCCTAGTGTCACAAAATAAATATATATGTACACAATAAATAAATAAGTGTGATTTGATGTTTTGAACCCAAGCTGCTCTAAAATCCATTTACTTTTCAATTGATTAGATATAATTTGGAATTTAATTTGCATGTTTATCTTTAAGGTTCACCTGGAGAAACATCCTTTAGAGCAACAGATCATGGATCTGAAAGTGACAAGCATTATAGGAAGGTAAAACAGAATTTTTCTTTTAGGTAATCTTGAAAGACTTAAATTTTTTTTATTTTTAATCTTTTTGGAAAATTTGAAAATGGTAACATGATTGTGGAATAACCAATGTAGAAAAATAAGCAGTACTCAGTGCTTCACAGAATTTAAGATATTCATGTGTATTGTGAATCTAAGAGGATTTCTAAAACAAGTCAATAAATCCAGGCGTTCTGGATTTATTTACTAACAAAACCCTCTTTCCTATGAAACATCTTCTTGGGACTAGGTTTTACATAGGGAAAAATGTTAAAGTAGGAAGTAACATTATTAGAGTCCACAAATTATGTATGGAACTACTTAGGGTATTTTGATTTTAGTACATCTGCATTAACAAAATCCATATTAAGGTTAAACAACTGCTTATGAAAGAGATATGCTAAAACGAGAATAACATGCAATTACTCTGTATTTATAATCATATGTTTATGTGATGTTTTCTTAGTCTTTACCTTCTTCGTGCTTTTGAAATTGGTAGAAAAACTGATTACATAAAGTTTTTTAAAATTAATGTCTAGATAAATAATTTATGAAAAATGTTACAGCATTTTAAAATTAAATATGAAATGTGTCCTTTTATATTGATTTTAATATATCATAAGAAATAATTTTATGTTTATTTGAGGAGGAAGAGGCAAAACATTCCTTTGCATAAGTTTCTATCTCTTTCTCTGTCCTTCAACTTTGACCTTTTTACATGATATTCCAAATTTTAATTATATATTGAAACAGTTTTCCTTTCACGGTTTATCTTTTAGAGGAAATATATTTCAAAATATGTGTTTGTGTATATTTGCCTTCTAACTTGATCTTTTTTGATACACTTTGTGCTTACGTGTTACTGAGCATTCTTTACTACTTATGAAATTGAGGGAGGTATAGAAATTAGCTAACATGTGCAGCTTATTTTGAATCAAGGCCTTGGTCCTTAAGGCAGGTAAACTGTGCAGAGATGAGATAATCCGACTGGGGAGAAGAAGCCTTTGTTACTGGATAATAGTGTGGCTCTTTGAGTGTCAGTGTTTCTTTTTGCCTAAATCAGTTAGAGGAGGTGTGCATGTCTGCTTTCTCTCTGATGTGGCTTGGGAACACTTTGGTGAGTGAGGAATTTATTTCAGCCCTTGACTCAGAAAATTCCCTTAAAACTCTCCCAAGGTGGGAAATGAGTAATCAGTAATTGACTGGGAGCTTTGTAGTATAGATGATGCAAGAGAATATATCCTTAGGGTTTTAATTATATTTGCAGATCTTATTTTATACAGTTGATATGAAAGTAAATTTATTACTTTATGATTTAATTACTTCTTTGCTTATTTGACAATAAATGCCCTTGTAGGTTTTTTTAACTTTTTCTTAATTTATGGTGATTATTTTGCCTAATAAAAACTCGCCACTTGTTTTTTTCAATTATTTGTGCACACTGAATCTAGAGTTGTAATTAAATGGCTTTCACTGCATATTAAGTTAAATTATAGTAAATGCTAATTTAAATTTTTACTATGCAGAAAATGTATCTTTGGCCCCAGCTAATGGTTTTACATTCTGTCGATACATAGCACTGTGCTTCTGAGGCTTGACTGTTGCCTGTGATGCTTGAGAATAGTGAGCTACTCAGACAAGATGTAAACAAATTGACCTGATTTTAAAAGACTTCCCTACAAATGGATGATTGCATGTAAACATGCAAGGAGAGACTTTAGAGTAACAGTATCCTTTTTGAAATCATGCAGATATTAAGGGTGTTTTTGGTGGTACTGGGGGAGGAACCCAGGGGCTTTCTACCTCCGGGCTATACTCCCAGACCTATTTTATACTTTATTTGGAAACAGGTCTCACTAAGTTGCTGAGAGCCTCACTAAGTAGCTGAGGCTGGCTTTGAACCTGTGGGATCCTCCTGTCTCAGCTTCTCAAAGCATGTGCCACCATGCCCAGCTAGATATTAAGTTTTAAAATAAAGGGTATAATCAGAAATAGTGAGGTGGCATTCAGAGTTTAGATAATAAACCTTTTTAATTGTTTCAGTCTGGAATCTGAGAACCCCAGATTTAAAATAGTATTTAGTGTTTGAATCAGTCATGCTTAAGTTTAATGATTATCAAATTTTTGATAGTTTCTGGCTAGATTTCTTTTAGAAATATAAAAAATACAAATGAAAAAAAGTTTATTAAGTAGTAGTAATTGAAAAATACTTCTACAACTAGAATTAAAATAAAGATTGGTCCTTTTCGGTTTTTGGAGAGCCTATCTAGAGAAGTCCTAGCAAACAGGAACAGTTAGAATCGTTCAGTGGACTGAAGTGAAAGCAAAGGAGTTGAGGAAAACATGACATCAGACAGAAGGAGCAGCATGATGAACCCATTGCCTGTGGTTCTAGCCTAAGCTCACTAGACTGTCAAGTGTGGGCTAAGTTATAGTAGAGGTCTTCAGAAAGCCAACAGAAAGCATGTATTTCCACGTAATGGTGCACAGGCTACACAGTCATCAAGTTTTTCTGGATTTGTATCCATTTAGTTTGTAGATACTAGCTAGGCCATGTTGATAAAAATTTCTGATGTATCTTTGATTACTAAAACATTGAAAAAATAGTAAAATCACTTTTTCTTAACCTAACTTAGACCTGTTTGTTGAGGTATGCTTGGTATACAATGTCACTTTTTAATAAATGCTTTTTGTTAATCAAAAGTTTTAAAAACTTATATCCACTTGAGGAAAATATTAGAAATAAACCATTAGAGTAAACTGAATAGTATTCTTGAGACCTACAGGACTTGAAACTGTCTTAAGACAATTTGGGAATTGGAGCAATGAGCCTAATTTAGTGAATTCATGGAGTCATTTGACAAGACCACTTAGTGTGTCTTCTCCTTTAGAGTTTATAAAATTAATGTGTACTAGTGAAAGTTTATTTGCTAAATGAGACATCTTGTTACCTGTGCCTTTGCTCTGTCATGTTTCTGTTTGGTCATAAGCATCTCAGAGAAGTAAGGAATGTGGCCATTCTGAAGGTAACAAGCACATTTATGATCTATAGAAAAATATTCAAAGGACTTTTTAAAGGTCTAAATCATGAAAAGTAATACTGTTATTTTCAATGTAATTATGCTTACCCAATATGTTACTCTAATTCTTATTTGTATGATTTTTGTTATATCTCCCAGCCGAAATACATCTCTTCCTTTTTACTTTTATCTGCCTAACTTCCATCCTTAAAGCACAGCTCAGTTGTCACCTTCACCAGGCCTTTCTAATCACTTTAATTCTATTAATTACTCACTTCTCAATGTTTAGAATACTTACAACATGAAATATTGTTTACTTTGGCTTGCATTCTTATTATTTAATGGACTATTTCTGTCAATAAATTACTGTCCTCAGAGCACCTAAGATAGTGCTGAACTCTTAGCAAAATTAGTTGATTGTTCTCACTCACTAGAAGAGAGGCTAATTTATAGTAAATAAATTTGTTTGATGCTAGCAAGGGTGGATTCAAAGATCTTTTGCTCTGACTACCTGTAAATTGTTCTTGGCCTTCAGATTTGGTAACTATTGAGAAGGACAAGGCTGTAGAAGTACTTCATGTATTTGTTACTCTGAATTGGAATATCAGCAATATTGTTTACATAGAGTGCATTTCTGGGATTTCTTGTGCAGCAAACAATGGAGTAGTTGTGACAAAATTTAGTTCTAATAATCAGTACAATGAAGTTACCACAGATTTTGGAAATTCTTAAG
Source organism: Muscardinus avellanarius (assembly GCF_963383645.1). NCBI lineage: Eukaryota > Metazoa > Chordata > Mammalia > Rodentia > Gliridae > Muscardinus > Muscardinus avellanarius. The sequence continues at coordinate 79,723,038 of NC_137790.1, read as the reverse complement.
TTTTCTGATCTACTTGTTTAGAATTTCAAGCTACTTGTATATTGAAGTGTAGTAGATGGGAAGCTGAGGGATCAGAGAAAGATAAGCAGGTACTGTCTCCATGAAGAAAGGTGGCATAGCAAAACAGCCAGCCTTAATTATCTCATGATAAGAGCATATCACACTTGTATGTCATTCAAAAAACAGTAAATATTTTTATATAATCTGTATATATCACTATTTTATGTAACTATTTGGAATAAGGGGATTTAAAAGAAATTTTAATGCTGATAGTTATTGGTAATGACTTTTGTTCATCTCTCAAAATCATAAGTAGAAGTTGTCCAAATAAAGCTGGGCATGGTGGCGCACGCTTGTAATCCCAGCATTTGGGAGGCTGAGACTGGAAGATCGCGGTTAGCAGATAGCCTCAGCTACTTAGTGAGGCCCTCCACAACTTAGTGAGACCCTGTTTCAAAATAAAGAATAAAAAATAGGGCAGAGGATACAGCTCGGAGGTCAAATGCCCCTGGGTTCCATCCCCAAACCCGCAAAAAAAAAAAAAAAAAAAAAAAATCACCGGGTGTGGTGGCACATGCTTGTAAATCCCCAGGCTTGGGAGGCGGAGACAGGAGGATCGCACAGGTTCAAAGCAAGCCTCGCTGGCTTAAGAGACCCTGTTTCCAAATAAAAATATAACAAAAATAGGTGTCTGGGAGTGTAGGCCGGTGGTAGAAGGGTTTCCAGGAACCCCAGTACCACCAAAAAAAAAAAAAAAAAAAAAAGTTGTCTGAATAGTAAGATATTCCTCTTCTGTAAAAGGGGGATCCTTAACTGATAGGTTTGTTGTGAGGGTTGTGTTTCCATTGATAGCGTATTAACAGTATTTGATTAATTTCTTCTCCTCACTTTTCTACGGAGTGTTTAGGAGATTGTGAAAGATGGGAAATGGGTTGATACATAGCTTACAGGTTTAGTTTACAGAATAAGTTAAACTATTAAAATTGGGGGGGTGGTAATTTTATGCTAGAAACTTCAAATGATTATTAGGTAAAATTAGATAGTAATTTGATTCATTCAAGTCAAACACGGGCCAAGCCCTGCTTTTCCTGGTGGCTAAAACACTTCTCATCTGTGTCAGGCCTTAATATAGATGCTAGGTATAAAAATGCACAGAATGCCAAGTGTGGTAGTGTATGTTTGTAGTTTTTGCTACCCATGAAGCTGAGGCAGGAGGATTGCTTGAACCCAAGAGTTCAAGACCACCCTAAGGGAACGTTGAGAGACCCTGACTCAAAACCAAAAAAAAAGCAGGATATGGACCTTTGTTTTGCTACTAAATTTTAAAGTATTATTTAGTAGTATTTTTAAAGTATTCACAGTGAGAGACATAATCTGTTAATCTGTTGAAACTGTTAAAACAGGAATACCATAAAGTAGGTAGTTTATAAATGTGAGAAATTTATTTCTCACAGTTCTGGAAGCTGAGAAACCCAAGATCAAGGAACCAGCAGATTTGCATCTCATGAGGGCTCTGTTCTCATAGGCGGCATATTCTTTCTGTGTGTTCACTTGCTAAAAGGGACTGGATAGCTCTCAGGTCCTCTCATACAGGGCCCTAACCCCAGAGCCTTCCTGACCTCATCACCAACCAAAGCCTTCCTCCCTCATAGGGAAGAGGGGAGACTTCAGTGTAAATTTGGGGAAACAGACATTCAGACCATAGCATAATTATTTCAAGAGTATTTAAAATTTTTCCTACAAAACCCATTAACTTTTAGAGTAGCACAATATTTTTGGTTTGATATTTTGGTGGAGTTATACTAATTTTTTTATCTAATGTAAGGATTTTTTTTAACAGGGAACATTGAAATATAAGATTGAGAATGACCCATAAATGTTTACAGACTATACTATCTGTAATTGTTAATAATTATTTATTGTTATAAAAATTACTATATTTTATATGTAGTATTTTAAGGTGATAATTGGTATGCTGATTCTTGAGAAGAATGTCCAGGCTTGGGGAAAGATTTATCAATAAAACAATAAAAATGTAGTTTGTACATCTGAGATGTATATCTTTCCCAGTAGGTACATATTCATTTCTCCTTCCTGTTGCACATGGTTTTAGATTAGAAGCTGTATAACCTGTCACCTAGTGTTTAGGGTTAGATTTGAAGCCCAAAACTGGGGAAAGATAACCTCCTTAAGATGTAAGTATAGTGTAAAGAGCTTTTTCTATGTCTAATTCTTGTTTTCTCCCTACTTTTTTCAGGAGGTAACAGTTAATTTCACCTATCTTCACATAACAGTACTTCAGTAACAGACTTGGAAGGAAAGTGAGGTGTCATTAGGAAAAAACTTTTTTTGTAATCTGATAGATATTAGAGTATTTATTATACAGTTGTATTTAGATATAAGCAACTTTAGATATAAGCAATGACTTAGGTAAGATATGAATAAAAATGCCTTGCCATTTTATAAATTAGGAATATTAGTGGTATATAAATATAACAGGTACACTACTGTAAAAGCCAACATCTTTAAAGGCAGTTCTTTGAGAACTCTAAATATTTGGATGATCTGAAGAAGTGATGACCAAAATAGTGAGCAAACAAGTAAAAATGTCAGATTACTTTTCTTTCTTAATTAAAAGCAATGTTATAAAAATGATTAAGATTATGGTAATGATGAGGAAAGTAGATGAGATAATTAGTTGGCATTCTTTCTTTGATAGATATGACTGTGACCATAAAACTGATTTATTTAAAAGTTATGTCTTTAAAGATGTCTTTAAAGAAGCTATTTAATGTCAAAACAGCTTATAAAAAGTGAAAGTTCAGGTTTTTATAAACATACTTTGTGCTATTGAACCTGAAAGGAAACATTGAAATTATACTTGTCAATAAATAATCAATAAATTTTATCCTTTGATTTGTATTAAACCAATCAGTTTTATTGTCTAATATTGTTAGTGATCATAGCCTAATGTATTAAAACTAAGAATCAATTAGAAAATTTCAAAATTATATATTATTTATATAATTTTTAAAGTTTTACTATAATACTACTCTGTACTTATCTTCTGGGAAACTTTTATATTTATCTAAGTTTTGGGTTACATAAGAAATTAAGCCTCTGTTGAACCTATAAGTTAAATTTTGAATATAATGTTAGTCAGCATTTTATGAGACTGTAATTTATGTTCTGTAATTATACAGAACAAAATATTTTTGCAAATCATCTAAAATCTTTGAAGCTATTTAAAACTCCTAATTTAAGCTATTTTTTAAGTATTAGCTTTCCTAACTCTTGATTTTTATGACTTAGTAAAAACCGAGACCATTGGGGTTTTTTTAACTTATTATTGTACAAATTAGTTATTCATTGGAACTTTACTCTTTCAGGATTTCTAATGGAGAAAATATTAGATTTGTGACACTGTCAATTCTTGGTTGTCTTTTTCTCTACATTTCTCAGGGTTGATTATATCATAGGCCAGCAACTAAAAATACTGTATAGAAAATGACATGTATTTTAGTATCATGCCACATGTGAATGCATGATAATAAAAATTGTACCAATGTAACATTTCACACTTAAGTGATTAATTTTAGAAATAGAAAATAATTATTTTGGGTATAGGTCCAAACTGGCTTGTTTCATTTTTAATTTTCATAATAACTGTATTTGTCTCTGTATCTAGTTCTTTTATAGTGCTTTTGCTTAATAATTGATACATGCTTAGTTATATTCTCAGAGGCTATTTAATGTCAAAACAGCTTATAAAAAGTGAAAATTCAAACTTGTTTAAATGTTAGTCAAAATAATTTACAAAAAATGATTGTTCAAAGTTATGTGAAATATATGAATTAATGTAAAGCTTTGATTAACTTGATGCCAGAAAATTCAGATTAATAAGGTTTTGAGAGGCTGAATTTTTAACTTAGGAAATTATATTAAGGAAGAAATATTTACTTAAGGATAATAATTTAATAAGTAAATAAGCTATTATGATCCTCTAGTCAGTCCTGTGAGAATTATGGTTAGAAATGAGAAGATTTAAGTCTATAAGGTCAAGACAACTTAAAAAATTTTTTCTTTTGTTTTTATCCCCATTTGTTCCAACTGAGGAACATTGTTGGCACATATTGGCAGTTTAAAAAAAAAAAAAACAGGTTTGGCCGGGCCTGGTGGCGCACGCTTGTAATCCCCGTGCTTGGGAGGCAGAGACAGGAGGATCGCGCAGGTTCGAAGCCAGCCACGCGCACTGGCTTAGGAGAGCCTGTTTCCAAATAAAAATGTAAAAATAGGTCTGGGAGTGTAGCCCGGAGGTAAAAGGGCTTCCAGGATTCCAGGAACCCCAGTACCACCAAAAAAAAAAAAAAAAAAGGTTTTATCAGGAAATCCAGTGAACTACAATGCTGCCTTCCTTTGGCATTCCAGTTAGTCTGAGTTTTATTGTATGTTGATATCACATATCTGGCTCACTTTATTCCACTCTTATTGTCACGTTGCCCTTTTCACTTTTTAAACTGCTGTTTTATTTTTCTGAGACATCTAATTTTACTGAGGGAAAAAATGGAAATGCAGTACAGAGCCCAATTGTATGAAAGCTCTGTAAAGGTGCATGAGTTTCCATTTTTGTTTTAGGCTATCCATTCCTCCCTGTTACATCTGTTCCTTTATTGTGCCCTTTGGTTTTAACATTGTTCTCCTCCCCAATTTTCCTCTTCTCCTCATTGTAAACTCATGGCAGGGTCTGCTTGGTGAGCTCATTCTCTTACAACAGCAAATTCAAGAACACGAAGAAGAAGCACGCAGAGCTGCTGGCCAGTATAACACGAGCTATGCCCAACAGAAGCGCAAGGTGATGGATGGTTTAAGGGGGCTACCAATGTGTTCACACTAATCAGCCATTTCTGCCAAGATCATGTCGCCTTAATCCATTCATGGACTCCAATTATGAGAAATTATTTTTAACAGAGTAGATATATAAAAGATAATAGCATAAAAATATGTAACTTCATTGGAGTAGATCATATAGATAGAGCCCAAATATCAAGCTCAAACATAGGAATTTAGTTTCTGAAGATTATCTTATTTGCAAGGGGCCATGGATTTGTATTTAGAATAAAATTATGAATTGCTATTTATGTGGTCCAGTGATTGAGTCATCCAAATATTTGGTCATTGAAGCCATGAAGAGGTTTTAAAAATAAGCTTTTAGCTATTAGGTAATCCCACACAGTAGATTTCTAGGCTTTTATTCTGAAGAGACTTTTATATCGAAATGAGGTAGTGTTTTATAGTTATGCTCTGAGATCTTAAAATTAGGTAATTATATTACATCTATTAGATCAGAAAAAAATTAAAGTTGTATATCAACCTTATTCAGGAAACAAGATTCAGCTATATAATTAATTTTCAATAGGTTCTGATGTCTAAGTCAATCAATATTATCAATAATGGTTTAGTGCCATAATTCTGCTAACTAACCTTATCTCACTTGGTGGTGGTTAATACCTGAGAAAACTTATCATAATTCCATTTATTTTTTTCAGTGTCATTTCCTGGTTTTTCTCAATGCCATGGCTGTGGAATCGATACCTGTATTTTATTTAGCTTTCACTAAATGAATAATGTAGGTAGAAAGTAAGTTATTTTTCTATGTGGTCAAAATACACATGTTAAGCCAAGAAGAGACTTATTTTAATGGCACATTAACATTCTTTATTTTGTGTGCTGTAAGTGTACCACTTACATATTCCAATAAACTGAATGTTTAGGCTGAGCCATCATATTAGTTTTGTTACAGAAAGGAGGAGGCACTAGTATATTCTGATATTACTTAGACATATGAATACAGTGCTACTTACAAGTTTTTTCATAATGATAAAATTGAAATGAATTCCATCTACCTGCCATTTTCAAATTTAAGGTACAGTTTAAGACTACCAATATGTTTCTTAATATGATGCAGGAGATATTAGTAATGAATACTGATACATTTTCTACTTTGCAAAGGTTAATATTTATTTCAGACCATTTTACTAGTCTTTCTTCAGGCTCAGATATTATTCCTGTTTCTAATATTTATTGGCTTATCCACTTAATCTTTCTATGCATTCCATTCCCTGTTTGTAAAATAGAAACTGGCAGGTCTCTGTTTTATTTATTAAGGTACAATTAGTGGGGCACAAACAGGGATTATTCCTGCTCTCTTTGTTACCTTGTATGAAAATAACTGGAACTTTAAAAATAATTTATGCTTATCTGGACATAGTGATACATGCCTATAATCCCTGTATGTGGGAGACTGAGACAGGAGGATTGAAGGTTTGAGGCCAGCCTCAGCAACTTAATGAGAACCTGTTTCAAAATTAAAAAAGAAAAAAAAAAAAAGATAGTAAGGGCTGGAGATGAAGTTTGGAGGTAAAATGCTCAAGTTCAATCCCCAGTAATCTCCACCCCCCCAAAAAAATAAGGCTTATATTCTTCTGAAATGAAATAATTTCCCTTACTTTTCTGAGAGACAAATTCCTTAGTATATCTTCCCTTCCTCCTTCTGTTAGTACAGAGATGGCTTTTCAGCTCGCTATCAGGATCAAAAATTTTATTCATGAGGTTTTTATCATTTTAAGCATTTGAGTTTTACTTGAGACATAAAACAAACACACTTACTTTTTGTTGCTTCTAATCATTGTTTCGCCCTTACTGTCTTAAAAATATAAGTTGGTCTTCTTTTTTAAATACTTTGTTAGAAGCAACTAATAAATTTTCCCTATTCTAAGCAAAAGAACTCAGAGTTAGTAGATTAAAACTGTCTTCTTTGAATATCTACAAATATGTAGAATTTTTCATAATGACTCATATACGTATCTCAATATTTCAGCATGGCTACAATAGCTTACTTAGGAAGAAATACTTCAGGCCTGGTTTTGTGAGGAGCTAGTAAAGATTTTTCTCTTTCAGCTTTAGCTTGTTTCTGCGGAGGATTCCGCTCTTTCCATCAATTTCACAGCCCTGGAATTGTAGAAAAGCTCTGGTTTCAAGACCATTGATACCATTTCTGTCAGGGTGAGTTTCAAATTTCATGATAAAAACTAAATATATTAAAACAAGAGGACATGAACTTCTATTGTAAATAGCTGAATTTTACCAGACAAGCACAAATAAGACATACCCAAGTTGCTAGTTAAGACTTAGGATAAGTTTCAGATTGAAAATAGCTGCGGGGCTTGGGAATTTAGCTCAGTGATAAAGTGCTTGCTTCCCACTTGCAAAGCCCTGGATTGAATCTGACACCAGAACAGCAACAACAACAAAGATATCTTGCGCTGTTCTCTTAAGAAAATGTGTAAAAGTAACTTCTCATCAGTCTTAGTTTTTGTTTTATAAACCTAAAAGTATTCATAAAAATTGATCTAATTTTTTATTCAACCACCACCTGTCCTTTAAAATAATATTAATTTTGTTGTTGCACTAAACTAAGCAGATAGGGAAGTATGTTAGTAAACTATGCATGAGTTACTTATTTTTCACGGTTGTACCAGAAGAGCAAATGATAAATTTAAATACTCCTAAATACCCCAATTTATAAAATTCTAAGTTGTGATCACTAAATACTAATATAAAGATCAAGATTATATTATATTCTATTAACCTTGCATCCTTTTAACTATATAAGCTTTTCATTTTATCAAACTACTAACTAGATTACTCTTTAATAGCCCTTGGCTTATATGAAACATTTTAACTCTTTATGTAACTCATTAGTTTCTTAATTATTGCCTCAGATGTTAAGTGATATTTGATTTTCTATAGTAATTTAGGATTACATGATTGTCAGTAAATATTCACATTGAAAACTAAAACAGTTGAAATTAATATTGTTTATGTATTCTGTACTAATTTAGCTAGCTTCAGTTGGCTGAATATTTAATAAAACAAAGTAAATTTCAAAGAACCTTTTGTAAAATGATTTGGGAATTCAGTCTGCATAGTAATTTTTTGTAATCACACTATTACAGAAGAATGGCATACCATATGATAATAATATGGAATTATTCCCTCATTTGCCTTCTAGATTTTGTTCTTTGGGATGTGTGCTTCTGTTCAACTTGTCTTTTAAATTTAGAAGACTTAATAAATCTTGTCCATTCTACACAAACACACATAGTCAAAATGAAAATAAAAAGATAAGTTCTGTCAGCAAGCCTCTGCTTGCTATACTAGATTGGAAAAACAAAGTTTTTATTCATTTTATTGCCTTTTTTTCTCATCACCAAGTTATTTTTAGAGATTTTTCTGGCATAGACTATTAAGAGGAGAAAAATGTACCTATTATTTCTGGCAAGTATTGTCCTATTTAAATAAAAGTTTAGGAAAATATCTAAAAAAATATTTAGAAATAGGAATTAAAATCTAGGCCGGGCGTGGTGGCGCACACTTGTAATCCCCACGCTTGGGAGGCTGAGAAAGGAGGATCACGCAGGTTCGAAGCCAGCCTCAGCTGGCTTAAGAGACCCTGTTTCCAAATAAAATATAAGATATGTCTGGGAGTGTAGCCCAGAGGTAGAAGGCCCCTGGGTTGCATCCCCAGTACCACCAAAAAAAAAAAAAAAAAAAAAAATCTAGAAATAACTTCTTACTGCATGGACAAGACTTATTATTATCAACCTCAGTAAACAAATCATTTAAAATTTTTTCATATATTTGCTGCTATTAATGTTTTAATTGTTTAAATAGCCCAGTGAAGATTTACAAAGAATTAAGTGAATATGAATTTAACCTGATTTCTCTTCTATGAAATAAACTCATTTATAAATTTTTATTTTCAGAAATTAGAATTTTTAATACTTTCATTGATGCATTGTAATTGTACATCGCAGGTTCAAAGTCATACAAACAAATATGCACACAGGCTTTGGTGTGTTTCCTTCAGCTCCCACCACTACCCGCCCCTCCTGGTACTTCACAGTGAGATTCATAGTACTAGCCTCATGTGTGGGCATCGTATAACTTGAGACCATTATTTTTAAAGGCTGAGGATGAAAACTGTTCTTTACTAAGAAGCCAAAGCACAGTTATGTGGATTTGTCATTAGTGACATAATTTTTATAATATTCATCATTGTATTTTGTATTTAGAATTGTATTGTGACTAGAGCCTGTTATTCAGTAAAGTTCCTTGGATTTTATAAAATACTTCATCCTAGAACTATTTTTAACAATTTGAAGTAGTTTACACAACACCTGTGGGTTTTATTCTTTTATTATTTGCTCTGCTAGGTTTCATTATACAGCTGCATTCCCTGTAATATGGGTTACCAGATCTTGTATTGGAACTGAATTAAAAAACAAGCATCTGGCTCCACTTAAAGCTCTGAAAATGCAAAGTTTTGTTTCTTGTTTTTTGCATTTATTATATACTTTGTTATCCACTATTGAAATGGATAATTTTTAGAGTATGACCAATGAACTTTTTTAGTAGCTTTACGTAGTAACTTATATCCAATTTCCCAAAACTTTTCTGGAGGAATAGTAACACTTTATTTCTCCAAATATATAAGTTCCTGTGCGTAAGTTAAAGACAGTCTCTTAAGATTATAGTAACCATGTATTGATCCTTAGTTTTTTAACAAGCCTTTCATAACAAATGACCAGAATGGCAACGGAAAAGTGATGCCATTTTTTTGGCATAAGGTTTTTATTGCTTAATATAAGACTTTGATAAATTATTTTATTGGTGAATGTAGGGATTTTTATTTTCTTAATCACTTGATTTAAAATTTGCTTTGATTAAATATGCATATAAATCCAATAGTTTTTACTCTTGATGCTTTCTAAAAAATTTACATTGTATGTAAATTTAATTCTATTCAACTAAAATTAATTTTCTTTAAATATTTAGGTGTCAGACAAAGAGAAAATTGACCAACTTCAAGAAGAACTTCTTCATACTCAGGTAATTCTGATAAGAAAAAAAAGGGACTTTTTCTTAATGTAAATTTTAAGTCTGATGATGTGGAAGTTTATGTTTTAACAAAGCAATGTTTGGAATTGCTAGTGATAGGCCCGTATAAGTAGATAAATAGCTAATTGAGAAATAAGAACTACAGAAGGCACTGGGTAAGTAAAACCTATTCTAAATGAATCTTGTCCTTTTATTTTAAAGAAAACTATTGTGAAAAAAGGGGGAAAGTAGTTTGTTTTTAATGAACAGAGATTGCATTTTTATACCAATAGGCTAATTAATTGGTAACAACTAAAGAAATTTGAGTTGAATCTATCATGTAGCTCTAAATTCAGAAATCTCTTTTGCTTCTCTGCAGCCTGAAACTATTCAGATAGTACTTTTCTACATATATTTCTGATAGTATTTGGAAAATCTGTTCTCTTAATTGTTGATAAATCATCATTTTAAAAATCTGGTTAGTGTAATGGATAAGTGACTTTCTAGTATAAAATTACCCTTTCAGTCCTTCATCAGTTATTCTACATAATTATCTGTTATACAATAATTAGTAGTTATTTTTAAAAGTTAAAAGGAATCATTTTGAGTCTTTATTTTTAGAGAGATACAATAAAAAAGCAGTCTGGATAAAATTTTAAAAACTAGTATATTTATGAGTCACAGGTTTCCTCTATCTGTTCATTGGATCTCATACTTAACTATACACTAAAATCACAAATTCTCTAAATGGTATCATGTAAGTTTTAAGGCTTCTCTGCCAAGGATTAAGAATCATTGATTTCAAAGTGTGGTTCCTGAAACAGTAGCATAAATATCTTTTGGGAGCTTCTTAGAAATGTGAATTCCTGATTCCATTCCAGACATACAAATCAGAATTTCTGGGTGTGGAACCCCAAAAGGCTTTGTTTTTAAAAGCCCTGAAGGTAATTGTGATGCATCCTAAAGTTCAAGAATCATTGCTATACAGTTTGGGGGAACAAAACTGTATATCTTTGCAGGAAGGCTACAGTTGACACCTGTACTAAATGAAGGTCCCAAAATAGATTTAATATTTGGAAAGAAAAGAGCGAGTGGAAATCCTACTACCCTTTTTTATTTGTTTGTATCAACCTTTGTACTTGTGTGGTTATAGTTGTTACTGGTCATTGGTACAACACTGCAAGGAGACTTCATGTTATAATAAACCATGAAATTATCTTGTCTGGATCAGTAATCTCCAAGAGGAAGAAATATGCAGGCCATCTGTGGAATTTGAAATTTTCACATTTAAGAAAGGGTAACATGAAATAGATGGAATTAATTTAGTAATATATTTTCATTTACTTTTAATATTATTTGTTAACACTTCTTTTTTATATATTGTATTTTTTGTTGTTTGCAGTTAAAGTATCAGAGAATCTTGGAACGTTTAGAAAAAGAGAATAAAGAATTGAGAAAATTAGTATTGCAGAAAGATGATAAAGGCATCCATCACAGAAAACTTAAGGTACTTTAAGTTTATTTTAACTTGTTAATTCTCAAAACTTTGATACATAACATTGTGTATTCATTGATACCAGCATTTAAGAAATTATAGGGTTTATTGTCCTTTTAATTCCAACTTAATGTCAATATTTCAAAATTGAAATATCTATCCAAAGGTTTATTTTATACTGTTCCCATAAAATCTTCATGTTTCTAAGAGTAATTTCTTGTGAATCAGTTTGTTTTTCTCAAATATCTAGATTATCTTTAGTCCTGATTTCTGCATCTATAAAATCAGGAATATTAATTTGATGAACATTTAAATATGACATCAACCTCATCTTACTTGTATTTTCAGTGAGTGATTGGGCTACTCTCTTCAGTTTTAAGATAAGGGAAGGCTTCTTGAGCATTTAAAATAATTTTTGAATCCACAAAAACAAAATTAAAATTAAAATAATTTTTAAAAAGTGTATGCTAGTATTAATATCATCAGCACATTGGTAATTACTATTATAAATTAAATCCTTTTATCTACCACCAAACTAAGCCAAGCCGTATGTGCTAAATTAAATTGAATTATTTTAACTTAAATCTCATAAGTAAATAGAATCTCAGAATAACTAAACATGACTTGTTGCAGTAATAACAAACCTGCAGTAAATCATGGACATATTTACTGTAGCCAAGGTCCAAAAATGCGATTCTAGATTAAACAATATGTGTTGGTAGCTCTGACTCCAAATCATGACCACACAAAACAGATGGAATAACAAGGGTTAATTTATAAGTGACACTTTACAGTTGAGAAGTCATCTCTGAATATTACAATACGTCCTCTCATAAAATGCAATAGTAATAAAAACAATATTCTGGAGCCGGGCGTGGTGGCACACGCTTGTAATCCCCGCGATTGGGAGGCAGAGACAGGAGGATTGCGCAGGTTCCAAGTCAGCCACGCTGTCTTAAGAGACCCTGTTTACAAATAAAAAGTATAAAATCGGTCTGGGAGTGTAGCTCGGAGGTAGGACTTCCAGGAACCCCAGTACCACCAAGAAAAAAAAAAAGGAAAATAATAATAATAATATTTTGCTCATTTTATTTGTTTGTTCATCAGACATTTTACTTGAAGCTTCTTACATGCAAGACACATGTTCGAACATAACCTAGAGAGAGAAGCAGTCCAAGAGTGTCTGTCCCTGATGCCTTACGCTTTACCATGCCCCCTTTTCAGAGGATGCTTACCCACTCTTGCTGGTGTGCACAGTCTTCTGGGTGGTCATTTCCTCAGTTTTATTCTCAGGCACTCACTTGCACATGCTCTCTGCTCCTCCTCTCTTCCTCTCGGACATAGACACTCCAAAATTTGACAGAATGATTTCTTGCCATGTGGTCAACTGATCCTGTATTCGGCCGTTTTGGTGTTAATGGTTGCCCTCTATTGTCATTTAATATTAGCTTGCCAATATTAAAAACCTCCCTTTTTTACCATTTAGTGAGAAGGTTAAAAAATTCTGAACTTACCTCTAAATAAAAATAAACTGAAGAAGAAATGGAATTTTATTTTCTACTATTTCAGTTTTTTACTGTGAAGATGTATTTATGTAATAAAAAAGCAATATAATGATTATGGAAAAACAATTTGAACTTACTCTTTTTTCTCTTGATACATCTTTAATATTTTTTAGTGTTTTTACTGTATTAAATTAATTTTTTTAAATTCTACAGAAATCTCTGATTGACATGTATTCTGAAGTTCTTGATGTTCTCTCTGATTATGATGCCAGTTACAATACACAAGATCATTTACCACGGGTAAGTAAACAGTTAATAGTGAAATTGCTCATTAGCAAAAAAGCACCTTAGTATCTCAAAAAATTCTATGTATATATACACATATGCATGCACATAACAACTGTATACACAGATATAGACATATATATTTTTTACTTACATAAGCCTATTCATGTGTTCAGGTGATAATCACTGAGTGTTGTTTAGATCTTTATTTTCTTCCATATGAAGACATATTTTCTTCCTTACGAAGACTATCAGATATTTGGAACTATAAATATTACATTTATAATATTGAAATACATAACTGAATTAAATTAGGCACACTAATGAAATTTAACATAATAGAATTTAAAATCTATTTATAAAGAGTAAAATAGTTGTGAAAAAGACTTGTGGACAGTTTTAATCCAGTTGTAGCAATAGCAGTTGTTTTTTGTTTTGTTTTGTTTTGTTTTGTTTTTCTGTTACTAGAGATTGAACCCAGCGGCAAGCCACAACCCCAGCCCTATTTTTTTTTATTTTTTTTTTTATTGGTGCATTATATTCATACAACTTATTGGGGTAAAAAACTTGTGTGTACAAACATGTACTCATCACTGATTTAACCCCTACCCAAATCCCACCCCATTCCCTCCCCGTCCCTCCCTCCCTTGCTTGGCTTAGTGATTGACTTCGATATGTTTAAGTACATTGTGAGCTTTAGAGATTTTCCTCTTACCCCCTCATTTCTCCTCCTTTAGGTTGACTTGTTTGCTCCTCTTTTCTCCCTAACTCTCACATATTAGGGAAAGCATATGATTTCTTATTTTTTGTGCCTGACTAATCTCACTTAGCATAATGTCCTCCAGTTCCATCCATTTCCCTGAAAATGATGTAATTGAGTTTTTTTTGATGGCTGAGTAAAATTCCATTGTGTACATATCCCACAGTTTTGTAATCCATTCATCTGTTGATGAACATCTTGGCTGGTTCCATAGTTTGGCTATGGTGAATTGTGCAGCTATGAACATAGATACACATGCATTAGTTTGGTAGTTTGGTTTCTTTTCTTTTGGGTAGATACCCAACATTGGTATTGCTGGATCAAATGGTAGATTTGTTCCCATTCTTCTGAGGATTCTCCATACTGTTTTCCAAAGTGGTTGCACTAATTTGCAATCCCACCAACAATGTCTTAGAGTTCCCACTTCTCCACATCCTCGCCAGCATCTGTTGTTTGTGTTTTGAATGATGGCCATTCTAGTTGGAGTTAGGTGAAATCTCAGGGTAGTTTTGATTTGCATCTCTCTGATTGCCAGTGATGTTGAGCATTTTTTCATGCATTTATTGGCCATTTGAATTTCTTCTTTTGTGAAGTGTCTATGTAGTTCATTTGCCCATTTTGTTATTGGATGCTTTGTTTTCTTAGTGTTGAGTTTCTTGAGTTCTCTGTATATTCTAGATATTAGTCCTCTATCAGTGGTGTAGGTGGCAAAAATCTTCTCCCATTCTGTTGGCTCTCGATTGAGATTCTTGATAGTTTCCATTGCTGAACAGAAGCTCTTCAGTTTCATGCAATCCCATGTATTGATTCTCCTTTTAATTTGTTGTGCCTTTGGGGTCTTGTTGAGGAAATGTTTGTCTGTGCCTATGTGTTGTAGTGTTGGACCTATGCCCTCTTCAAGGAGCTTCAAAGTCTCTGGTTTAATTTCCAAGTCTTTGATCCATCGTGAGTTGACTTTTGTACAGGGTGAAAAAGTGGGATTAACATCCAATTTTCTGCATATGGTTAACCAGTTTTGCCAACACCATTTGTTGAAGAGGCTATCTTTTTTCCAGTGTATGTTTTTGGCCTCTTTGTCAAAAATCAATTGGCTGAAAGTGTGTGGACTTGTTTCTGGGTCTTCTATTCTGCTCCATTGGTCTATATATCTGTTCTTTTGCCAGTACCATGCTGTTTTTATTACAATGGCTTTGTAGTATAGTTTAAAGTCAGGTATTGTGATTCCTCCTGCGTGGTTTTTGTTGCTGAGAACTACCTTGGTTATTCTGGGCTTTTTGTTATTCCAGATAAATTTAAGGACTTATTTTTCTATGTCTGTGAGGAATGATCTTGGTAGTTTAATGGGCATTGCATTAAATCTGTAGATCACTTTTGGGAGGATGGCCATTTTAATGATATTTATTCTGCCAATCCATGAACATGGAAGGTCTTTCCATCTTCTAAGATCTTCTTCGATTTCTTTTTTCAGTGTTTCATAATTTTCTTTGTAGATATCTTTTACCTCCTTGGTCAAGTTTATTCCTAGGTATTTTATTTTTTTGTGAGAGATCCTGAGTGGAAGTGTTTTCTGAATTTCTTTTTCAGTGGATTTATGGTTGGTGTACAGGAAAGCTTCTAATTTTTTAAGATTGATTTTGTATCCAGATACCTTGCTGAATTTGTTGATCAGTTCTATAAGCCTTTTGGTTGAGTTTGTTGGGTTTTCTAAATATAGTATCATGTCATCTGCAAATAGTGAAAGCTTAAGTTCTTCTTTTCCTATTTGTACTCCTTTGATTTCCTTTTCTTGCCTTATTGCTCTGGCTAGAGTCTCTAGTACTATATTGAAGAGAAGTGGTGATAGTGGACATCCTTGTCTCGTTCCAGTTTTTAGAGGAAATTCTTGAAGTTTTTCCCCATTTAATATGATGTTGGCAGTGGGCTTATTGTAGATTGCCTTAATAATGTTGAGATATGTTCCTTCTATTCCAATTCTCTGCAGTGTTTTTATCATAAATGGATATTGAATTTTATCAAATGCTTTTTCAGCATCTATTGAGATCATCATGTGGTTTTTGTCTTTGATTCTGTTTATATGATGAATTACATGGATTGATATTCGTATATTGAACCAGCCTTGCATCCCTGGGATGAACCCTACCTGGTCATGGTGAATGATTTTCTTGATGTGGTTTTGAATGCGTGTTGCTAGTATTTTGTTTAATAGCTTTGCATCCAAGTTCATCAGAGATATAGACCTGTAGTTTTCCTTCCTTGAACTGTCTTTATTCAGTTTGGGTATTAGTGTGATGTTGGCTTCATAGAATGTATTTGGGAGAGTCCCGGTTTTTTATATTTCCCGAAATAGTTTGAGTAGTATTGGGATTAGTTCTCCTATAAAGGTTTTATAGAATTCACTTGGGAAACCATCTGGTCCTGGGCTTTTCTTTGATGGTAAGCTCTTTATTGCTGTTCCAATCTCTTTTGATTGTTATTGGTTGGCTTAATTGTTCAATATCTTCTTGACTCAGTTTAGGAAGGTTGTATTTATCTAGGAAGTTGTCGATTTCCTCCAGATTTTCCATTTTGTTGGAGTATAGTTTTTCAAAGTAGTTTCTGATAATCCTCTGGATTTCTATGCTGTCAGTAGTAATGTCTCCTTTTTCATCCCTTATCTTCATAATTTGGGTTGATTCTCTCTTTTTTTTAGTTAGGTTGGCTAGTGGTTTATCAATCTTGTTAATTTTTTCAAGAAACCAGCTTTTGGTTTTGTTGATTTTCTGTATTGTTTTTTTATTCTCTATTTCGTTAATTTCTGCTCTAATTTTAATAATTTCCCGTCTTCTGCTGGCTTTGGGGTTCAATTGTTCCTGCTTTTCAAGGGCTTTGAGGTGTGTCATAAGGCTATTTATTTGAAGATTTTCTGTTTTTCTTATGTGAGCACTCAGTGCTATAAATTTTCCTCTTAATACTGCCTTCAAAGTGTCCCAGAGGTTTTGATATGTTGTTTCTTTATTTTCATTTGTTTCTAGAAATTTCTTGATTTCACCTCTTACATCTTCTATGACCCCATTCTTCATTCAAAAGTGTGGTGTTCAGTCTCCACATGTTTATGTTGTTTCTCTGGGTCTTCTTATAGTTGATTTCTAGTTTCATTCTATTATGGTCTGAAATGACACAGGGAAGTATGTAACATTTTTTAAATTTGCTAGTGCTCATTTTGTGTCCCAGAATGTGATCTATTTTGGAGAAGGTTCCATGAGCAGCTGAGAAAAATGTAAACTCTGCTGTAGTTGGGTGAAATATTCTATATGTGTCCAACAGGTCCATTTGGTTAATGGTGTTCTTTAGTTCTGAGACATCTTTACTGACCCTTTGTCTGGAAGATCGGTCTAGTATTGTGAGAGGTGTGTTGAAGTCTCCCAGTATTATTGTGTTGGGATTTATGTGTGACTTCATGTCACAAAGAGTTTGATTTATGAAAGTAGCTGCCCCTATGTTTGGGGCATAGATGTTGATTATTGTTATTTCCTCTTGCTGGACTATTCCTTTTACCAGTAAAATGTGACCTTCTTTGTCTCTTCTAATAAGTTTGGGTTTGAAGTCTAACTTGTCTGATATCATAGTTGCTACTCCTGCTTGTCTTCGAGTACCATTAGCATGGATTACCTTGCTCCAGCCCTTTACCTTGAGTTTGTTCCTATCTTTACTTGTAAGGTGTGTTTCTTGTAAGCAGCAGATGGATGGATTCTGGCTTTTAATCCATTTTGCCACTTTATGTCTTTTTATTGGGGAGTTGAGGCCGTTTACATTCAGTGTGATTATAGAGAGATAATTTTTAATTCCCAACATGTTAAGATCTTATTTCTGTTTGAAATACTGTTTATTCTTCTTTGCTTAGTTGTCTGCTGGATGGGAATTCTTGTTTCTTTGGTTCTGGCGTGTATTACCCATTTCCTCTTTGCAGTTAATCTCCTTGAGTATTTTCTCTAGCACTGGTTTTGAAGACATAAATTCCTTCAGTTTCTGTTTGTCATGGAAGCTTCTTATTTCCCCATCTAATTTGATGGATAGTTTTGCTGGGTAGGAAATTTTTGGCTGGAAGTTGTTTTCTTTCAAAGTTTGGAATATGTTACTCCAAGCCCTTCTGGCTTTCATAACTTGGTTTGGGAAGTCTGGAGTGATTCTAATTGGTTTGCCTCTGTATGTCACGTGGCCTTTTGTTTTTGTTGCCTTTAAGATTCTCTCCTTGGCTTCCACATTAGTCATTTTGACAATTATGTGGCGTGGGGATCCTCTTCTCTGATCCTGTCTAAAGGGAGTTTGATAAGTTTCCTGGACCTGTGTATCGACTTCTTGCTCTATGTTTGGAAAATTTTCTGCTATTACTTCCTTGAAGAGATTGTTGATCCCTTTGGTTTCACCTTCTTTTCCCTCCTCTATTCCAATTATTCTTAGGTTAGCTTTCTTGAAATGGGCTCATATTTCTTCAATGTCAGATTCCTGCTGTCGGGTTTTTTTTTTCTAAATTAGAAACTATGCGTTCATTTTTAGAATGATCATCTTCAAGAAGCGAGATTCTATTCTCCATGTGGTCTAATCTGTTGTTTATACTTTGAATTGAAGCCTTTATTTCATTAATTGCATCCTTTATCTCTTTTTGACTCTCTCTAAATTCTTTTCGAAAGTCCTCTATTATTTCTAAAGTTATTTTCCTAATTTGATCTTCTAGAGATCTTTGGATTTCTGTGTTATCAGATTCTGATGCTGTGGGGTTGTTGGCATTCACTGCTCCATTGTTATTTCTCTTTCCCATGATTTTGGAAGTTTGTGCCTTCTCTGGGTTCTTCCCTGGGTCATTATGACTTCACTTAAGGTGTTCTGGATCTCGTGTCTGTGGTATCTCAGTCACCAGTACTCCTTTACTGGGTTGTATCACAAAGTCTCAGACCCAGGGAGTCAATCAAGGCTGCTTAGACCGTGGGGGGTGCCAAGTTGGGCGTTCTCCAGTGGGGAGTTGTGACTATGGTATGATATCTCTGCCACTGCCACTCCCCCACTGGGCTGCACTGCTAAAATCTCCGACCCAGGGAGACTATCTGCGCAAGTCCCTGGGAGTGCAGTACTGGGATTTCTCCCCTAGGGGCCGCAATTTGACTCACGGTTGTTGAGTGCGCTGATGGAGCTGTAGTGAACTCAGTGGATTCGCTGCTGCCGCCACTGGCAATATGGCACCACTGCCACGCCCTCGGCCGTGATGCGGCGTATTTCTTCTCTGGTTTTGAACTCCTCTCTGAGTCCTTGCCAGTTGTGCTGTGCCCGGCCCTTGGGAGCTTTAGATGTTCCCTGCACCAACAAAACTGCTGACTGCCGCCCGGCTGTTCAGCACCTGCTCACCTTGGCTCACTGTCCACCCCTCCTCTCAGGCGCCTGGTGGCTGGTTGAGTGGGTTGGTCTAGGGCAGTCCGGTGAACTCACCGCTGCCGCCAGCAGTAAGACGCTGCTTATGCATCCTAGGCCGTGAGGCCAGAGTACCTCCTCTCTGGATTTGATCTCTGTTTTGAGTCTCCCTCCTCTCTGGAGCCTGGTGCTGCTAGGGGAGATGTAGGCCGCGCCGCTCCAGCCGCTCTGTGCCGCAGCTCTGGCTGCTCCGCACCACGCTTCTGGCCGCTCCGGTTGCTCCGGCCGCTCTGCACCGTGGCTCTGGCTGCTCTGCACCGCGGGTCTGGCCACTCCTGCTGTTCCGTGACGCGGCTCTGGCTGCTCCGGCTGCTCTGGCCGTTCTGCTCGGCTGCTCTGGCTGCTCCGCTCAGCTGTTCTGGCCGCACCGCTCTGGCTGCTCCAGCCGCTCCACTCCGCGACTCAGGCCACTCCGCGCTGCCGCTCCAGCCAATCCGCGCTGCGGCTGTGGCTGCTCCGGCTCTTCTGGCCACTCCGCTCGGCTGCTCTGGCCGCTCTGCTCGGCTGCTCTGAACCGCTGCTTCGGCTGCTCTGCACCGCGGGTCTGGCCACTCCGGCCGCTCAGGCGGTTCCGCGACGCGGCTCTGGCTGCTCTGGCTGCTCAGGTCGCTCCGCTCCATGGCTCCCCCCAATCTGCGCTGCGGCTCTGGCCGCTCTGCTCCGCGGCTCCCCCCAATCTGCGCTGCGGCTCTGGCCACTCTGGCTGCTCTGGCTGCTCCGCTCTGAGGCTCCCCCAAATCTGCGCTGCGGCTCTGGCCGCTCTGCGCTGCGCGGGCGGGGCACTTTGGGCTGGTTTTTTTTTTCCGGTGTCTTTATTTTCCAGCCCCTTTTCTCTGTCCCTTGTATTTACCATTTTTATTTCTTTGCTGGTGGTGTTTTCTGGCTCTGAAAGGCGCTGGTTTTGTGGTAGTAGAGTTGGATTGTTAGCAGGACTTGTAAGTGCCGCTTTCCTCCGTCGCCATCTTCCCGGAAGTCTTCTCATTCATTTTGAGCAATGGTATTTGTCCTTAAAAACAAGCGTGAAATCATGGGGGGCTCTAGCCTTACCCCTTCTTCATGCTTCGGCCCCTATTTTTTATTCTTTATTATGAAACATGGTCTCATTAAGTTGCAGAGGGCCTCAATAAGTAGCTGAGGCTGGCTGTGAACCTGCGATCCTCCTGTCTCAGCTTTGCAAGTACTAGGATTACAAGCTTGCACTACCACACCTGTCAGAGTAGCAGTTTTAATTAGCCTAAGTTTTTTAAAATAAAAATTTGACCATAATTAATCAATTTTTGTATTGTGCTTACATATATCAAACCACTATGCCTGACAAAAACTCATTTAATTTAAAAGACTAAAATACACAGAGCATCATTCCACATCTTTTAAATTTTAATTGGATATCAGAAAAATATGAGATCATGTTATTTGTTTTGTGATAGGTTGTTGTTGTTGGAGACCAGAGTGCTGGGAAAACCAGTGTGTTGGAAATGATTGCTCAAGCACGAATATTTCCCCGAGGATCTGGGGAGATGATGACACGTTCTCCGGTGAAGGTAGGTGAAAGGGCCACCTATGTGAAGGTCTTAAGCAGAGTAACCACTGCATCAGGTGTGTTCACTACATGAAATCAAAGGTTTTCATTTCAGCTAAAGAAAGCTTTTATATAGCATTTGTTGTTGTTTTTTGGGTTGGTTTTTTTTTGTTTGTTTGTTTGTTTGTTTGTTTTTGGTGGTGGTGGTACTGTAGTTCC
The DNA here is from genome assembly GCF_963383645.1 of Muscardinus avellanarius. Lineage (NCBI taxonomy): Eukaryota > Metazoa > Chordata > Mammalia > Rodentia > Gliridae > Muscardinus > Muscardinus avellanarius. Next base: position 79,701,877 of record NC_137790.1, on the reverse strand, counting down.
TGGAAACCCTTCTACCTCCAGGCTACAGTCCCAGACCTATTTTTATACTTTTCTATTTGGAAACAGGGTCTCTTAAGACAGCATGGCTGGCTTCGAACCTGTGCGATCCTCCTGTCTCTGCCTCCCAAGCGCGGGGATTATAAGCGTGCGCCACCACGCCCAGCATTTGGGTTTATTTTTAAATATTCACATGCTGATCGTTATGATCTAGTAAAGGTGGGGATGATGTAAGAGAAGGAACCATCTCAAGAACGTAGGCATTGAGATAAAAGAGTCTAGGACCCACTGCACAAGTTATTCATATATAGAAGTACTCAGAATTCACTGATGGTTACAGGGAGGAAGTAAGTGAATACAGAGTCTTTTCTCTCTTTTTTTTTAAATTTTTTATTGGTGCATTGTATTTATACATCACGGAGTCTTTCATTAAACAAAGATTTATTGAGTTCTTTATTCAAGTGTAACCACATTGGCCTCTTTATTATTTCTTGAACATGACCTCCAGCAATATGTGCCAGCACTGTTTTAGGCTGTGTGTTGGTAAACAACAGCAACAAAAAGATTTTGACATAATGGACAACACATTAGAAAAGAAAGACAGATAATAAACATAATAACTATAGAGTATGTTAGGAGATAACAAGTGTGGTGCACATTGTGGAAAATAAAAAGTGGAGCCAGAGCCAGGTATGGTGGCGCACACTTGTAATCCCAGTACTTGGGAGGCTGAGACAAGTAGATCACAGGTTTGTGGCCAGCCTCAGCAACTTAGTGAGACCCTGTTTAAAAAAAAAAAAAGAATAAAATAGGTCTGGGGGTATAACTCAGAGGTAGAATGGCCCTGTATTCCATCCCCAGTACCACACACACAAAAGTGGAGCTAGGAAAGTGTAATGGGGGTGACAGAATTCTGATAGATTGCATTGACAACGTGCAGTTATCAGGATTTGCCGAAAATGAAGGAGATAATCATGTTACTGTATAGTATAAACACATTCCAAGCAAAGAGAATTGCTAGTGCACTGTCCCTGAGGTGGCTGAGGGGTGTTCATGTTCAAGGACTAATAAACAGGCCAGTGTGGCTGATGGAGGGCAGAAAGAAGCAGATCATCAGGACCTTGCAAACCACTATAAAGACTATAGTTTGGGTTTTGAGTGAAATGGGGAGCCAGTGCAGAATTTTGAGCTGAGTAAGATTGCCTTTTTAAGGGGTCCGGCTGCGAACTAAAAATAAATGTAGGTGAGATAGGTAGAATCATGGAGACTATGTGAGAGACTATTGCATTATCCAGTGATATTGGATCGGGGAAAGAAGGTATTAAGAAATGTCTGTATTATAGTAGAAGTGACAGGATTTCTTTCTGTATTTGATATGGAAAGAGAGAATATATGCTAGTCATCAAGAAGGTTCTTGGCCTAAATAAATTATAGGATGTTGTTTGCACTGAGAAATCTCTAAGTAGATCAGGTTTGTGGAATAAGATCAAGGGTTCGGTTTGGATGTGCTAAGGGGTATTAAGTCATATAGATTTGGAATAGGTCTAAACTGAAGACCTAAATTTAGGAGTTGTGATCAATACCAAATGATGGTATTTAAAGCCATTATCTTACTGGATATGTTCTCCAAGGGAGTAAGTGGAGAAAGAGAAAGAGAGAGCATATGACCCAGGATTTCATCCTGGGTACTCTCAATAATAAGAGGTTGAATGAAGAAGAAACAATAAAGGAGCGTGTGAGGGTCCAGCCAAACTACATAGTACACCCGGAGGCAGGTAAAGAAAATCATGGGGAGGAGGAAGTGAAGTGATCGCTAGGTCAGCTGCTGCAGATGGATCAAAGAAGATGAAACCTGAGAAGTAGTCAGCTGGGTGGCAGGTATGGTTGTGCACAACTGTAATCCCAGCTACTCAGGAGGCTGAGAGAGGCGTGGGTCCCAAGTATGAGTCCAGTCTGAGCAGTTTAGAGAGACTCTATCATAAAATAAATTAAAAGGGCTGGGAATGTAGCTCAGTGGTAGAGCATTTGCCTAACCTGTGTGAGGAGACCCTGGGTTCAATCCATAGTAACACACACACACACACACACACACACACACACACACACACAAAGACTGAGAAACAATCATCATTTGGTTTACTTATGGGGGCAAGTAAGAGAAAGGTGTTGAAGTTTTCTGATTGTTCTAATTTCTTCTACTTCCTTGGTGAAGCAAGAATCACATTATTAGCTGTTAAATGAAGAGAAAAGAGAGGAGACTGAAGATTGAAACAGGAAGAAAAAAAGTGAAGACTTTTCTAAGAGATTGTTGTGATTCTAGTAGTGAATTGATAAAGTCAAGTAATACTAGGATTGATGAATTGGACAGATGTCCCCATTAAGTTGTAGGGACATAAAATGAATCTGTCTTTTCTTTTTTTTCTTTTCTTCTTTTTATATTCATTTGATAGGGGTAGGTATAGAGTAATTAAAGAACTGAAAAATCAAAATCACCAAGAATGGCCAGAATAATGGTAAAAAGTGAGATACTGAGTTAGTGTCAAAATCTCCCCAGAAATGAAGTTCATTTATAACTGCAACAAGGAGGAATATTGGGCATTTTAGTGTGATTGGAACAGAATGTACTTTTGTGAGTCTGGTTATGAATTGGACCATCTTGTGTGACACTGATTCCCTCTTTGAGTGACTGTATCAGACATACTTTATATATTTTATTATTGAAGAGAATGTGGGATACTTACATCTTAGGAGAGGAAACAGCCCAACATGAACTTTGCCTCATACCATGCTTCATATTCATTCAGTTGTGAAAACATTAGAAACCTATCTTACATTGTTAGTAGTACCTTAATTTTAGAGGTTGCGCAATGTAGTGGTCCCAGCTAGGTCAGAGAAGTGATGGGGAACTAATATTAGACGTAAACGTTTCATTACATCTGTTTCTTTATTAAACTCAGGTGACTTTGAGTGAAGGTCCTCACCATGTGGCCTTGTTTAAAGATAGTTCTCGGGAATTTGATCTTACCAAAGAGGAAGATGTAAGTAGAATTTACTTAAGTAAGGTTCATATGTGTAACTTTTTGAGCTTATAAGACAATTAAATTGAATATTTATGAACTAAGATTTTCTTAGAAACTTGTTTTCCATTAATAGCTTGCAGCATTAAGACATGAAATAGAACTCCGGATGAGGAAAAATGTCAAAGAAGGTTGCACCGTTAGTCCTGAGGTAAGGGTTGCAATTCATTTCAACACTATTTTATGGAAGTACATTGTATATGGTTTGAATAAATTATAGTAGTGATGTTTAGATTTCAGCCGTTCTAAGGTAGATTTTTTAAAGAAATGTTGTAAATAATATATCATTTTTCAAGTAATTTCCTAGAATAATTACTTTTAGGATCAGAAAAAAGACTAAAGCCGGGCGTGGTGGCACACGCTTGTAATCCCCGCGCTTGGGAGGCTGAGATAGAAGGATCGCGCAGGTTCGAAGCCAGCCTCAGCTACTTAGTGAGGCTCTCAGCAACTTAATGAGACCCTGTTTCCAAATAAAATATAAAATGGGTCTGGGAGTATGGCCCAGAGGTAGAACGCCTCAGGGTTCCACCCCCAGTACCACCAAAAGAAGATGAACTTTTTTCTGAGTATCATATTTGAATGGATGAGCTAATTGAATTTTCAGCATATGTAGCACCAAAATAATTATTAACAGACTTCTCCCAAAAGTTACTATTTTTTTCTTCTTGAATAGACTATATCCTTAAATGTAAAAGGCCCTGGACTACAAAGGATGGTGCTTGTTGACTTACCAGGTGTGATTAATGTAAGTATATACAAAACATGTATTTTATCTTATTCTTATTGTGGAAAACCTATATAATGACATGTAAAACCTTTTTCTTCAAGACTGTCACATCAGGCATGGCTCCTGACACAAAGGAAACTATTTTCAGTATCAGCAAAGCTTACATGCAGAATCCTAACGCCATCATACTATGTATTCAAGGTAAATTATATAAAAAGATTTTAGTTACATTGATAAACTTTCTTTAGCAATCCAAGTATTGTTCGCAGTGATACACATTATGTAAACATATAATACAAAGGGGCTCTTCCTTCTTGTTCATTAGTAAATTGAATTGAAATTAAGGATATTTTGATCATTTTCACCGTAGGCATCATTGAAATTTTCTTTCATAAATAAGGTAAATGTATTAGAAAATGTTTCTTGCTATAAAGTAGACATAAAGCTATAGCTTGCTTAAATATTTAAAATCTACTTTCAACTGTTAGTGTCATTTTTCTTTTTTTTTTTTTTTTTAGATGGATCTGTGGATGCTGAACGCAGTATTGTTACAGACTTAGTCAGTCAAATGGATCCTCATGGAAGAAGGACCATATTTGTTTTGACCAAAGTGGACCTGGCAGAAAAAAATGTAGCCAGTCCAAGCAGGGTGAGGACAAGTTCTTTATTATAACAACAGATTGTATAAGCTCCAGCTTTGATAAGAATTGGTTATTTAAAAAAAAAAAAAAAGCTGGCTGTGTTGGTGCACCTTCTAATTCTAGTACTTGGGAGACTAGGACAGGAGGGTCACAGGTTCATGGCTAGCCTCAGCAACTTAGTGAGGCCATTTACAACTTAGTGACACCCTGTTTATAAATAAAGACAAAATAGGGCTGGGGTGTAGCTCAGAGGTAGAATGCTCCTGAGTCCAATCCCCAACACCAAAAAAGAAAAAAAAAAAGGAGGGAAGAAAGGAGAATAGTAGTTGGATTTTTCTTGGTTCCCAATAAAAACAAACTATTGAAAAATCATAATAAAAGTAAAATTTTATGAATACTATAGTTAATTTATTTCCAAAAGTACTTAAATTGCTAATGTGGTTTCTCCTCCTTTCCTTTCATAAATCAGTGATGGCATAGATTCATTTTGAACCTTATATAGGCCGTTTTACTGCAGATAAACATTGACTGTACAGCAGATTTTTATAGAGGAAAAGACACTGAATTGGGTGTCAGGCTCTAACATTCTTATCATTGTTCCTCTACCAACTGGCTTTGTGTTCTTAGGCAAACCTAGTCAATCCAGACATCTTTATCTGGTGGAGATGAAGATTTTAATGGTATTATCTCATGGGATTTGAAGGCTTAATGAATAAAGTAAATACTATAAAGTGGTTAGAATTATACTTGGTACAAAAGTTATACACATGGTGGCTGTCAGCTCTTATTTTTATATCACTATCTCTCATAGAACAACAACTTTAGATTTCAGGTATCTATTTCCATTACTACAGCATACTCCTTCTTACCTTAAACCTTCCTTAAACCTTGAATTTTGCCAGTGTGTCAATGGTCTCCTTGCCAGACAAGTCCTAGGTTCAGTGATTCTCTAGAGATTCTCTACATAGATTCTCTAGGATTCACTCCATAGTCATACTTAACACCTCAAATTTATTACAGTGAAAGGGTACTAAGAAAAGGATGCATCAGATGAAGTATGGAGGTAAGCAGTTCAAGATTCCAAGTTTTCTCCCAGAAGAGTCATACAGGGCATACGTCATCCCTCCAGAAACAAGTTGTCCCTTAGAGACTCCACACCTAAGGATTTTTATCAGAAGCTGGTCAAGTAGGAACTCTCAAGTATCAAAATTCTGGACTTCCCAAAAGAAAGGCATATGTTTAGCACGAACCAAATTACTTGCATAATGAGCCACTGTTATTTTGTAAGGGATTGTTTATGAGATATGTTTCTGGCTGCCAGGAAAACACAAGCAGGCCTTTTTAAGGATAGTCTTGAGGCCTGTGACCCTAGCACTTTTCTCCATGCCATCGATGACCTACTTTGCCTTATTTTTAAGAGTGAGGCCTGCTGTGGCATTATTGGTCCCGATGTGAAGGGGACATGTGAGGTAGAAACTAATTTAGGTGGCCTTCACTCCCTTTATTTCTTTCCCCTGTTTTGGATAGTTTGATTGAATTTTGTTTGAAATGTGATTAAAGCTTATTTCAGTTCCTTTTATGTCAAACATAAAGCAGCCTAGGTTGTAACTTGTTGTAGAGGAAGAAATTCTAACCCAATATTAATCTGAATTGGTATCGGGGGTAGGAACTCTTCTACATTGTGTATACATGGTAGATCTCTGTGCAAATATGCATTTTTGGGGGGAGGATGGTATAAAGTCTGTAGCTTTTTAATCACACACAGAAAAGAATTTTTGACCCCAAAAGTTGAGAACCAGTAGGTCAAAAATCTTAAAAGGAGGTCGGGTAACGAAGAAGAAGGAGCAAAATATGAAGAGTCCAACTTGATTTGAATTTAGATTTTGAAGAAACTATGGAAAATAATAGTATAATGATAGCAGCTACCATTTATTGACTGCTTCAGAAATTGACAAAAAATAATTGACCCAAAAGGAAGAGCTGAATTATATAGAAACTTGATATACAAAGAGTTTCAGGAAATAGAAAAGTGTGTTTACCTTTAGATTAGTACATTAAATCAAAATGGTTCTAGTAAACATAGCCTAAATTTTTTTTATTGGAAAGAAACTTTCAAACATAATACAGTTGTGTTGTCCAATATAGTGGTCATTTAAAAGTAGCATTGTGCTAAATAAATATCATCTCATAATCTCAGTAATCTTTTTGAAAAAAAATTAAACCACTTACTTAAGGCTACGTAGCTAATAAGTGGAAGAGCAGATATTTAAACTAAGGTTTGTCTTATTCCAAAGCATTTCACATCATCCTGATTATTAATCTTGGTGTATATGTTATAATAAAATATTTCTAATACAATAAAATGTTTATTTTTCTCAAATAGCAATGGAAATGTATTTAAATTCTTTTGTACAGATCTATGTATTTTGGTAAATATAACATGTTTTAGCATAAAATTATTTTGCTATCTAAATTGTATATTATGTTTTTAAGAATTATGTAAATCTCTATCACATTTATTTTCTTATTTTTAAAATAGATTCAGCAGATAATTGAAGGAAAGCTCTTCCCAATGAAAGCTCTGGGTTATTTTGCTGTTGTAACAGGAAAAGGTAGGCAAAAATTATTATGATGATTTATTTTTCATTTTTGTGGCTTTAAATAATAAGTGTGAATCTTCTTAGTGAAAATTTGGTCATCTTTTTCTAGGAAACAGCTCTGAAAGCATTGAAGCTATAAGAGAGTATGAAGAAGAGTTTTTTCAAAATTCAAAACTTCTAAAGTAGGTATCTTCTTTAGGTATCTATAGATTTTGTTATGAGAAAATAGCATAAATTAAATGTTTTAACTTAAAAATTCACATGATGTAGCTAATAATTTAATACTGTTTCCCCAAGTAGTGGTCTGTTTCTAACAGACAAGTTGCTGAGCTTCTTGTATAGAATTGGGAGCAGTTTATCACATGGTGTAGCAGATGCTGGCAAAATAAACTGTCCCTGAAGATGTGGACACAGAAAGACTACATTCACACTTCTTGCGTCATTTTACTTAGTGATTTAAGAAAATTAACATTTTCTCTTTTTTTTTTTTCAATACTCGGGATGGAACACAGGGGCATTCTACCTCCAAGCTACACCCCCAGCCCTATTTTTTTATTCTTTATTTTGAAACGGTCTCACTGAGTTGCAAAGGGCCTCACTAAGTAGCTGAGGCTTTCTGCAAACCTCGATCCTCCTGTCTCAGCCTCCCAAATGCTGGGATTACAGTAATACTCCAGTATACCTGGCATATTTTTTAAAAATATGTGTCCACACTTCTCTTACAATATTAGAAAAAGTTGGAGGGGAAGTATGAAGGAATAGTCCTAAATCACTATTGACAAAAATGGACAGAAAGTAATTGCCTCAAAAGGAGGAGCTGAAAGGGCAGCTGAATTATACAGAAACGTGATATGTAAAGAGTTTCTGGAAAATAGAAAAGTGTGTTTGCCTTTAAATTAGTATATTATATCAAAATTGTTCTTGCAAATATAGTCTAAAAAGTTTTCTATTGGGAAGGAACTGTAACATTATAGTTGTGCTGCCCAGTAGCCACTACTCTTACAAGATTATTAAAGTTCAAATTAATATTTAATAAAATTAAAATTTTAGTTTCTCAGTTACACTAGCCACACATTACAAGGGCTCCGTAACCCTTGTGGCTAGTGGTTACCTTATTGCTCAGCTCAGATATAGTGCATTTTCTTCATCACAGAGAGTTACGTTGGACAGTGTTGTTATAAAAGGTGTAAGGGGTTATTGTCCTTATAACAGGTGCATTCTCCAACTTGGTGGTAGTATTATTGTCCTTTTTTACTTTAATATCTTTAGCCCTGTTTTGTTTGTTTGTTTGTTTTGGGGGTCTAGGAATGGAACCCAGGGGCATTCTACCTCCAAGCTACACCCCTTACCCTATTTTTTTATTCTTTATTTTGAAACTGGGTCTCACTGAGTTGCAGAGCACCTCACTAAGTAGCTGAAGCTGTCCACGAACCACGATCCTCTGGTCTCAGCCTCCCGAATACTGGGATTACAAGCATGCACCACCACGCCCGGCTCTTGATTTCTTTTGTTTTATAGGACAAGTATGCTAAAGGCACACCAAGTAACCACGAGAAATTTAAGCCTGGCTGTATCAGACTGCTTTTGGAAAATGGTACGAGAGTCAGTTGAACAACAGGCCGATAGTTTCAAGGGTAAGTTGGATTTTTAAATCAAGTGAACAAATTTAGACATTCTGTTAGCTGACAGTCTTGAGTAATTCATCAGTTTTTTTTTTTTACATTCTGTTAGCTGACAGTCTTGAGTTATTCATCAGTTTTTGTTTTTTTTTTACTCTCTTTAATAGCTGGCTAGTAGTTGATAAACTATTAGACATTTGGTAGAAAATAGTAAAATGAAAACCTTCCATTGAAAACGAACAAGATTTTTTTCTTTCAGAGGAAACTGCTAGGAGTACATTTTCAGAATTTAAACAAATTAGAAACTTTGCAGTGATATTTTGAAAATATAGAGAATTTGAATTCCCCCCTTCCTTTTTTTTTTTTTTTATGGTACTGGGGATTGAATCCATGAATGCTCAGCTACACACCAGCCCTGTTTTATTTTTTTATTTTGAAACACAGTCTCACTGAGTTGCTTAAGAGTCTCACTAAGTTGCCAAGACTGACTTCAAACCTGCAATCTACCTGTTTCAGGCTATCAATTACTGGGATTATAGTCATATGCCACTATGCCCAGCTTGAATTCTCCCTGTATAGGGAGCAGGAAGGAAATGTGTTGGAAAATAGAGAACTCTCTGCATCAGCTACACTGTCCCATTTTCTGAATCCCACATTTTTCTCTTTTCTTAGTTTAGTCTAATGAGAATATACTCATTAGACCCTTTCATTTTCCCGTTTGAAATTTTTACTTATTAGACTTTTACTTATTTATTCACTAGGTAGTTGCCTCAGCAACCTTATAAGTATTGTTTTTATTCCCAGGTGCAGAGTAACTTCTACTACCAATGTCACAAGCAGTTAGACTAGGATTTTTTTTGTTATTTGTTTGGTTGGTTGGTTGGTTTTTTTTGTTTTTTTTTTTTTGTTTTGTTTTGTTTTGAGTTGGAACCCAGGAACATTCTACCTCCTAGCTATGCCCCAGCCTTATATTTTATTCTTTACTTAGAAACAGGGTCTCACTGAGTTGCAAAGGACCTAAGTAAATGAGGCTGTCTGCGAACCCAGATTCTCCTGTCTCCGCCTCCCAAGTACTGGGATTATAAACATGGGCCACCACACCTGGCTTAGTCTAGGATTTGAATCTTAGTGGTATGATTCCAGATCCATTTTCTTAGCAGCTGTACTAAACTGCTACAATGTTTTTGTGAAATGGATAAACTAGTCAAAGAGAATAGTTGAGACAACTGTTTGCAATAATGAAGTTCTGAAATGTTGAGAGCCCAAAATACTAAGTAGCCATAGATATAACTTCAAAATTTTACTTAATACAAAAGATAGGCAGTGTAGCCTTTTACTAGTACACCTATGAAGAAAGAGAAGCATCAAACTTGAATATTTTCCTTCTCTCTCAGCAACACGTTTTAACCTTGAAACTGAGTGGAAGAATAACTATCCTCGTCTGCGAGAACTTGACCGGGTAAGATAACGGGTCCCTCATAATTTGTATGTATTGTATTGTAAATTACCGTATTCTAACAATTCACATTGATAAAAGGAATCTGGTATGCTATATTGCTTTGGTTTTGACTATAATTTCAGGAGTACTTGTCTCCTATAATTTAAATCATTCATCTTATTTTATTTTTTATTGGTGCATTATACTCATACATCTTAGTGGGGTAAAATTGTTCATTTTATAACACAAAAAAAATTAGGAATCAGCTGGGTGTGGTGGTACGTGCTTGTAATCCCAGTATTTGGGAGGCTGAGACAGGAGAGTCACAGATTTGAAGCCAGAAGCCAGCCTCGACAACTTAGTAAGGCCCTCCACAATTTAGTGAGACCCTATTTCCAAATAAGAAATAAAATTGGGATGGGGGCTTGAAGGTCACAGAATTAATGTATTTATGTAATCTATTTTTTTTATTTATTTATTTATTTTTTTTTTGGTGGTGCTACTGGGGATCTTAGAAACCCTTCTACCTCCAGGCTATACTCCCAGACCTATTTTTGTACTTTTTTATTTGGAAACAGGGTCTCTTAAGCCAGAGAAGAAATTGTGCATCATAGCCTGGCGTGGTGGCGCACGCTTGTAATCCCTGCGCTTGGGAGGCAGAGACAGGAGGATTGCGCAGGTTCGAAGTCAGCTGCGCTGGCTTAAGAGACCCTGTTTCCAAATAAAAATAGGTCTGGGAGTGGAGCCCAGAGGTAGAAGCGTTTTCCAGGAACCCTAGTATCACCAAATAAAAATGCATCAAATTTTTGACTTTTTTTTTTTTTTTTTTTTTTGGTGGTACTGAGGTTCCTAGAAACCCTTCTTCTCCCAGATGTGTGTTTTTTTTTTTTTGTTTTTTTTTGTTTGTTTTTTTTAATTTGTAAACAGGGTCTCTTAAGCCAGCACCGCTGGCTTCGAACCTGCGCGATCCACCTATCTCTGCCTCCCAAGCGCACGCCACCATGCCCGGCTAAAAATTTGTACCTTTTCAATATTTACCTTAGAAAATATTTACCTTAGAAAAGTATATCCTAATTTTGTGAGAAATAAATATTGTTTTTTCTTGATTTTAAAATGCAGTTAGTTGTAAAACACAAAATTAACTAACTTTACTGACACGCTAAATTGGTGCTTTCACATAACATTTGTTACGTGGAAATCTTATGTAAACAAATGCTGTGTGAAAAACCGCATTTGAAATTGAATAAGGCAAACATTTATATCAGTTTCTTTGTCCTTATCTGGACAATGATATTCTTTAAAAACAAAAAAAGCTAGAATGAAAGATCATTTTTGCTTGTCTTGCATTTGCAAACTCGTTCCACCAGCTTGTCAAAGGTCTTTTTTTTTTTTTTGGTTAACTCTGAAAATTATGATAGGGAATATTTACTGTCTTATGAAAGTCTTAATTATATCTCTACCACCTAGAATGAACTATTTGAAAAAGCTAAAAATGAGATCCTTGATGAAGTTATCAGTCTGAGCCAGGTTACACCAAAACATTGGTGAGTATTTGACTTTGCTATTAATCTCTTTTCTCAGTGACTTCACTATTAATCTCTTCTCAGTGACTTCACTATATGGATTATAATGAAATATAGTCCGTCTAAATATAAATTTAGACTAATAAAGCAATATTTTATTGTTACATAAAAGTATATTTTTTTGTAAAGTATCTTTCATTATAGACTAACCAATTGAATTCTTGGAAGGTAGCTTTCTCTCTCCATGTTTTTATGAAATCTGAATGTACTGTTGGCTTTTCTTTACCTTTTACTTAATAGATACATAAATATTACTTTTGTAAAATTGTTTAGGCAAAATTTTCATAAAATTGTACTTTAGATAAATAGTGAACAGTCTATTCAGACTTACAGATTAATCATGGAGAACAAAACTATAGAAAAGTGGCTTAATAAAGAGAATATATTTTTTAGTTCTTATATTGGAATAAGAACAGTTAGAGTTTTCTTTAATATTTGCCTAATTTGTTGTATAAAATCATATTTTGAGTTTAACCCTATTTGATATTGCAAGTACATTCTTTTAAATTGCAAGTACATTCTTTTAAAAAATTCCAGTGTTAATCTCTTTTAAGGCAAACTATCCTCTGCAATTGACCTTTTATGTAATTTGGGTGTTCTTAAATTTGGTGGAGTGGGCATTATAAATAAATATATTACATGTATCTTGAGTGAGCAGTATATAAAAAGCTTTAAATTTTTGCATTTATATTTTAACTGAAAGATTATTTGTGCCTAAATTATTTTCTATGCAAAGTCTCTGGTAGTGCATCATTCTTACAGTAGAAGTATCTTTACCATTGTTCAAAAGTAAATGTTTAGCTGAGTATGGTGGTGCACACTTGTAATCCCAGCATTTGGGAGGCTGAGACAGGAGGATCACGATTCGCAGACAGCCTCAGCTACTTAGGCCCTTTACAACTCAGTGAGACCCTGTTTCAAAATAAAGAATAAAAAATATATATATACAGGGCTGTGGGTGTGGCTCGAAGGTAGACTGCCCCTGGGTTCCATCCCCAGTACTGCCAAAAAAAAAAAAAGTAAATGTTTTCAGTACCTTTTCTGTTGCTCAGTTAAAGCTTACCATCACTGAGTCAATACATGCTTAAGTTTGGATTTGGTCTCACTAGTTTGTCCCTTCTCTCAGTGCCCCTTCTTCCATAGTGCTAATCCCTCTATTATCTTAAAATATTCAATATTTATCTATTTTTAATTTCTCCTTATCCAAAAAATATATATCTGATTTATCTCTACTTGTCAATTGGTTAATCAGATATATATGACACAACTTACTGTATTTGTTTTTTGTATTTTAAGCCAACTTAATGGCTTTTTATGTGAGTGAGTTAGCTTTTGAAGTTGCAAGAAATATATAGATACATAGTTATTGTGTGTGTATATAAACATATGAATATGATAGTAGTTGCCTTGTCTGGTTGTATAAAAATTATTTTATAAAATGAAACATATAATGCTGTTTAAGGAGGAAAATGTGATCCTTCTGCCTATTATTTTCTGGCCTCATTGGACGGAAAGGTTAGTTTCGTTTAGACAAAAACCTTTATATTAAATTATACTTACACTGGCCGGGCATGGTGGTGCACGCTTGTAATCCCCACACTTGAGGCGGAGACAGGAGGATCGCTCAGGACTGAAGCCAGCCTCACTGGCTTAAGAGGCCCTGTTTCCAAATAAAATATATAAAATAGGTCTGGGAGTGTAGCCCAGAGGTAGAAGGGTTCCATCCCCATTACCACCAAAAAAGAAAAAAAAGAAATTATATCTACACTGAAGCAAGCCTAGAAGATAAATCTATTTTTTTTAACACAGGGTACTAAAGGGAATAGTGAAAAAATAAGAAAGTGTATTTCCCATTTGTCTATTGGAAAGGCAAAGGTGTCCACTAGAGAATGACTTCTTTGAGCTGCCACAGCATATGAGTTCCCATTATCTTTACATCAACTTTGTTTTTAGAGCTTAACACCAATATGGATTAGAATAGTAAGCCCTACCCTAACTTCATTAAACACAACTGTGTTACACGAAAAACTTCGAATTTTTGTTATATGGTTGGCATTGTTTTAGGTGTTTTCATTGGTATCTTTTTCTGTGTGTGTCTTTTTTGTGATAATTAGGTTATCTCCCAAGATTTGTGTTATTATTTAAGTCACCAACCTTAAAGGAGAACCAGAAAGATCTGGAGTTGCATGGAACAGGAAATAGGAGTAAGAATGTAAAATTGTATATTTGTCATGGACCAGAGTACTTAGGGCACAATAGAGTTGTGATGGATGATGGAGGGGAGCAGCAGCAGTGTAGGACAGAGGACAGCAGTGTGAAGATTAAAGGGCTGAAGGGGCTGGGTAAAAAAGCAATCGCCACTGCCTCTTGTGGATTGGGAAAGAAAGTAGTAGGCACATCGGGATTTGGTTGTCAGGATTTTTGTTAGTTTCCTTGAAAAGGGTGTCTGGGCTATAGACTTCTAGGAGAAAATAACAGGTCATGTCTTTTTTTTTTTTTTTTTTTTTTTTTTTTGGTGGTACTGGAGTTCCTGGAAATCCTTCTATTTCTGGGCTACATTCCCAGACCTATTTTTATACATTTTTATTTGGAAACAGGGTCTCTTAAGCCAGCATTTGACCTCCAAAATACACCCCTTGCCCTATTTTTTTTCTTTTCTTTATTTTGAAACCAGGTCTCACTGAGTTGCAAAGGGCCTCACTAAGTAGCTGAGGTGATCCGTGAACTGCGATCCTCCGGTCTCAGCCTCCCAAATGCTGGGATTACAAGCGTGCACCACCATGCCCGACAGGTCATGTCTATTCTGAGGCAGGAGCAGAAAAGACCCTGGTCACCAAAGGCTGGATCCTGGTCTTCTGTTCATCTTTTCAGAAGTCTTGTTGAGTTTGTGTTTAAAATGGTATCTGAGTTACCTTCCGTTTCTTCCATCTTGCTCCCTAAGTTCATCCGTTCTACGTCATTAACTCAGTGTGATATGTCCTCTCATATTCTTTTCTGGTTGTACTGAACAAAGACTTGAGTCAGCCAGGACAAAGCAGCAGCTAAGCGCATTGCTTCACTTTTGGACAGCAGGGATGTTTCTGCTACAGTGAGCTTTGTGGCTGCATCTTGCAAGGTTGAGGTTTTGCTTAAGACTGACCACATGATAAGCAATGTGGTTGGTTGGTTTGGTTAGTTTTGGTTTTGGATTTGAATTTTTGGGTTTTTTACATTGTAGTATTCTATTACAGTAGATCTTTGTTCAGTGAGCCAAATATTTTCTTGAGATTTCAATTTTTTTCTTAATTGAAGTGTTGTCTTTTTCTAATTTAGAGATCTGTGTTCCTAAAAGATATATTTTAAGGCAGAATTTTCAAACTGATTGTGTATCTTTTATATTTTCTTAATCATAATGTATTGAAATAATTTATCTGGCAATATTCTATAATATCTCCATGCTTTGTGATGTGGTGTTGTAAAAATTTTATAAAAAGTGTTTTAGTCTTAGACTCCACAGTAAACAAATATAAAGTATTTATTACTAGACAAATACACATAAAAGATGCCCAGAATTAATAGTTATTATAGAAGTGCAAACTACAATGAGATAAACCTACTACAGTAACTAAAAGTAATGGCTGATCCTAACAATTGTGGGCAAGGATGTAGAAGATCCAAAACTCTGATTCTCTGCTATTCATAATATAATTTTGGAACATAATCTGGTAGTATCTTAAAAAGTTAAATATATGTGTGTATATAGATAGATAGATAGATAGATAGATAGATATAGATATATATTATCACATGATCCAGCCATTCTACTCTTAGATATTTACCCAAGAGGAATGAAATCATATATCTATCTATACAAAAGGTTTATAAATATAATGCCAATTATAGCTGTATATGCTGTATATGTAGTGTCAACAACTGAAAATAGCCCAAGTGTCAAGCAGCAGGTGGATGGAGAAACAGATTCATGCAATGAAATCCTACTCGGTAATAAAAGAGGTGAAATATTAATATACACAGCATGATGAATTTACAAATAAATATATTGAGTAAAAGAAGATCGACAAAGAACATACAGGCTGTATGATTGCATTTTTATGAAATTCTAGACAATACAAATTAATTAGACTGATAGAGCACATAGAATGGTTGCAACTTTGGGGATGACGGGTATGTTTATTATCTTGATTGCATAATTTCCATTTGTCTACACATGTCGAAGCCTATTAAAACTTTAAGTATGTACAATTGTAAGTTTTACTTTAATCAAGCAGGAGTGTTTTTTTTTGCTCTGTGGGGAGAGTCTTTTTGACACTGGGGATTGAGCCCAGGGTTAATTACCTGCTAGGCAAGTAATCTACCACTGAGCTATATCTCAGCTCAATCATGCCATTTTAAAAAATGTGATATTCTATTTAGATTCAGTGTTCTTGAAGCTTTTTTTTTTTAAATTTCAGGGAGGAAATCCTCCAGCAGTCTTTGTGGGAAAGAGTATCAACTCATGTGATTGAAAACATCTACCTTCCAGCTGCACAAACCATGAATTCTGGAACTTTTAACACTACAGTGGATATCAAGCTTAAACAGTGGACTGATAAACAGCTTCCTAATAAAGCAGTAGAGGTTAGGATATAATTTAATTAAATGGGTAAGAAGCATTATCTGAAGGGAGTAGGAGCTGTGAATTCTAGGTTTTATTCTCATCACAGCCACTGTCTTTCATTTTGGCCTTTATACTCCATTTATGCTTTCTCTTTCATCTCTCTGTTGGGACTAACCTTAACGTTGCTACCAGCTACTACTACTACTGTTAAAAAAAATTTTACTACTTGGGGTAGTGTTGGTTCTTCTTCCAAGGATAACATTTAATAAAATCAGCAAAACTTGCTTGAATATGAAATATCTTGAACTTCTGTGGAGGCTCCATAAGGAAAATACTTAATGGATTGACACTTGATTTGACTCAATTATAATTATATAATCATTTTCTTAGTTCAAATTAGACTAGAATTGCCGGGTGTGGTGGCTCACACTTGTAATCTCCGCGCTTGGGAGGTGGAGACAGGAGGATCGCGCAGGTTCAAAGCCAGCCGCGCTGGCTTAAGAGACCCTGTTTCCAAATAAAAAAATACAAAAATAGGTCTGGGAGTGTAGCCCGGAAGTAGAAGGGTTTCCAGGAACCCCAGTACCACCCAAAAAAAAAAAAAAAAGATTAGACCGGAATTATAAGAAAGTACCTTAAGGAATCTATTTTAGTTACCTGTGTATCTTGGCTCTACCACTTAATAGTGATCTTTGAGCTAGTTGTTTAACCTTTCTGTTTCCTCATCTGAAAACTAGGAATGACAATGTTGCCTATCTCATAGCGTTTACAAGGACTAAATGAATTCATATATGTAAAAATCTTAGATAATACCTGGCCCATAGTAAGTACTCTGGAAATACAGCTGCTACTATTATGATCAATATTATCCAGGTTGCTCAGGCCTCCACATTTGTTTATGAAGAGTGATTGTTCTACCTAAGAGTGTGTCCTGTGCCTTGTGGAGGCTGCTCACAAAATTAAAGTCAGTGTTATTAAAAGAAAGGTTGTTTTTCATACCTACCTTAGAAACAGAGTATCAGTTTTAATTCCTCTGCATGGCTTCCCTGCTCTCCTGTCCTGTTCCAGTTCTAACTTCTTACCTCTGTCTCAGTTACCTCAAGCCTTTCCTTCCAGGAACTCTCACAGCTTTGCTCCAAGTTGCTTGTTGCTCAACCTTGTTGATTCTCAACACATTTACCCCCAGAATAATTGGAGAACTGCTATCACCACTTCATACCTCTCCTTACTACTGACCCTAACAATTTTCTGGGCTCCATCCCCGTGATATGATATTTTCATAACTAAGACTCAAACAATGAAAGTGGTCATAAAAACACCCTGCCACTTTCTACTCTCAGCCATCAGTGCAGTTGAAAGACATGGATCTGGTGAGGCTCAGGAAGCAAGAGTGTTAGTGCTCATCCCATCACTCCCTGTGTCATCTTGGACAGTCACCTGTCTTTATGCCGTAATTTATTTATTTATTTATTTATTTATTTATTTATTTATTTATTTTATTTATTTATTTTTGTGGCACTGGGGTTCCTGGAAACCCTTCTACCTCTGGGCTACACTCCCAGACCTATTTTATATTTTTTTATTTGGAAACAGGGTCTCTTAAGCCAGCAGGGCTGGCTTCGAGCCAGCACGATCCTCCTGTCTCCACCTCCCAAGCGTGGGGATTATAAGCCTGTGCCACCACACCCGGCTTTGCCGTAATTTCTTTATGTTTAACATGAGGATGGGATAAATATAAAATACATTTAAAAGCACACTTAATCATAAGTAGATTTAGTTCTTAATTATTTTTGACCCTGTGATCTTTCTTGTACCATTCAGATAATTAGAAGCTTATTGTAACACAGAGTTTAATAATAACTGTTCGAAAGAACTAATGCTTTGTTTCAGATCGTTGATTAAAGGCAAAAGTATGAAGGTGACTGACTCAGTAAAAAAAATTTTAAACTTTGTATGATGTGGAAGGTAAACTAAGATGTCTTACAGGTTGAAAAAAATAAGTGAACTATGTTGTGACAGGCCTAGAATATCTACTTCATCTGCAGGAGGAGGTGCCAGCTCCACCAGGTGGTGTCTTGTGGGAATGCGGGTGTACTGGTTCCAAAGAAGCCAAAATATACTTATATGAAGTTGATCAACTTTTAAATGTTAGCAACTAATATTAAAATATTTAAAATACTGTGCTTGTCTAGCAAAACATGTCAGGAGCCCAAGGTTTTCTTCCCACCACTAGTTGTGAAATCTAGGTCTGGACCACAGTTTAATTTGCTGCCTTTTTCTTAATGTACTTTCCTATTTTCTGATAAGCTGATTTATCACATCTGTTTGGCTTGAATTCTTATATTATTTTTCATGTTATATATTCAGATATGTAATATAAATACAGCCTGCTTCTTTTAAATAACTTTAGGTTGCTTGGGAGACCCTACAAGAAGAATTTTCCCGCTTCATGACAGAACCCAAAGGAAAAGAACATGACGACATATTTGATAAACTCAAAGAGGCTGTTAAAGAAGAAAGTATAAAACGCCACAAGTGGAATGACTTTGCAGAGGACAGCTTGGTATGTCAACATAATTTATTTAATTAGGATAGCAGTGTTATTTTTATATGACTTCTTTTGTGTGTGTGGTACTGGGGATGGAACCCAGGGGCATTCTACCTTCAAGCTACACCCCCAGCCCTATTTTTTAGTCTTTTTATTTTTTTGAAACATGGTCTCACTGAGTTGTGAAGGGGCTCGCTAAGTAGCTGAGGCTGTCTGTGAACCACAATCCTCCAGTCTCAGCCTCCCAATTGTTGGGATTACAAGCGTGCACCACCATGCCCAGCTTCAAATTGATGTCCTTTCTTAAGAGAACATTTTATGTGAATATTGAAACTGTATTCTTAATTTAAAATGATAAAACAAGGAAATAAATATATTATCTGTAACCTGCTCTTTCACAGATTTCTGCTTTTCAAAAGTCACCCTTCGGTATTTATTGCTTGACTATCATTTCAGAAAAAACGTTCAGCTTTGTAGTAAATAGGCTCCCATAAACTTCCACAAATTGTCATCCATTAGCCATCACATGGGCCTATCTATAGATAATTGAGTCTAAAACCATAGCACTGTAATGTATTGAATGCTTGCTGATGTGCCAGGAGATCATCTACTAGGTATTTTGCAAGCATTATTTGACATCATCTTAGGCAGTCCATTTATTGTCACTGGTAGAGCTGGGATTTAAGGCCTGCCTGTCTAACTACAAAGCATAACTCCAGACCACCGTCTGGTATTTGCCACCATAATCAAACCTTTATTAAGTACTTGCTCCGCTTAGAATCATGACTTACTATTGAATGAAAGAATTGAGCATTTTTCTAGAAGGTACATACCTTACTATAAGGCAATTGTAATTACAATTTTGTTTTGATGAAATATTTGCCTTCATAGTTGAAAACTATGTTAATCTTAAAGACTATCAGCCGGGCGTGTTGGTGCACACATGTAATCCCCACACTTGGGAAGCAGAGACAGGAGGATCGCGCAGGTTCGAAGCCAGTCGCGCTAGCTTAAGAGACCCTGTATTCAAAAAAAAAAAAAAATAGGTCTGGGAGTGTAGCCCAGAGGTAGAAGGGCTTCCAGGAAAAAAGACTGTCTTTCTGTGAGAATGGTGCTATTTTCATTCATTCATTCAAAAGTTACAAAATTTGGAAGCTAATTTTCAGTTTAATAAATAGCTAACATTATTATTTAGACCTTTTAAGCATTTACCCTATTACTATTTTTATTGCTATCAACAGTGAGATTATGGTTATTAATTTTTTCCTCTATAATTTTGAAAATACTAATGCATAGTTTATACAGCAACAAAAAAGAGGAAAAGATGTTCTGAATTATTAACTTTGAATGTTAGGATTCTGAATATTGCATTTATGTAGTTAAATTTGTAACATACCAACCCTGCCTTTACCCCGTCTCCAGTTAACTTTTTTAAAATCTATGTCAGAAGCCGGGCATACTGGTGCATGCTTATAATCCCCGCGCTTGGGAGGCGGAGATAGGAGGATCATGCAGGTTTGAAGCCAGCCTTTCTGGCTTAAGAAACCCTGTTTCCAAATAAAAAAAAATATATAAAAATAGGTCCGGGAGTGTATCCCGGAAGTAGAAGGGTTTCCAGGAACCCCAGTACCACCAAAAAAAAATCTGTGTCAGAAGAGAATTACTATTGTTTATGTTTCAGAAAGAAATTTGGCAAATAAGCAGGCAAATAAAAGAAACTCCTGCATATTTATGAGAGTAATGCACTTTTGTGTTCTTTTAAATATATCTCTTAATTTGAATGTTTGCTAACCTGTCAGCTTAAATAAAATTACTGAAATGAAGAGACATAAGTCAGATTAGCACTTTCTTTCTTTGCCATTTCAGAGGGTTATTCAGCACAATGCTTTGGAAGATCGGTCCATATCTGACAAACAGCAGTGGGATGCGGCTATTTATTTCATGGAAGAGGCTCTTCAGGCTCGTCTCAAGGATAGTAAGTAGGAACACAGGTTATTGAATTCTGAGCATTTGCAGTAGTGAAGCTGTCCTCCAGCTTCAGTGAACACTTGTGAAAATAGAACATTTCAAGGTCTTTGTTATTAATACAGTTGAATATTATTTTGGGAATGTTTCAATCAACTGCTTTGTGATTACTAAGATTATTAAATAAATTGGATACATGATATATATGTACTCATACTCTGAAGAGCTGTTGTTCAGAATATTGACGCTTGCTGCTATGCTCTGTAAGCAATTGAGCTTTTCATAGGTTTTAAACATAACTTCTTATATGTATGCCATATCAATCATTTTTATTTCAATGGATTTCAAATTGTTATAACCCTTATATAGTTAAGGTAAGACCATTAGATATAATTTATGTCCTTGGTAAGTGGTGACATTGTTGATGATTTAATTTTTTTTTTTTAGCTGAAAATGCAATTGAAAACATGATAGGTCCAGATTGGAAAAAGAGGTGGTTATATTGGAAGAATCGGACCCAAGAACAGGTAAAAATAAATAAAGCTATGGTTTTATAATGACAGAGTTTTGAATTTTGTTAATTCAGGCATTAAAATATAATCTTTTATGGCTCTAGGTGAATCTTAAGAATTTCAAATATTTTATGTTAGCCTTCCTAAAATATAATGAATTTTTAGAATTAAGGATAATCTCAATAAGAAATTGTCTTAAAAAATGAAGAAGTAGCCGGGCGTGGTGGCGCATGCTTGTAATCCCCGCGCTTGGGAGGCTGAGACAGGAGGATTGTGCAGGTTCGAAGCCAGCCTCAGCTACTTAGTGAGGCTCTCAGCAACTTAGTGAGACCCTGTTTCTAATAAAAGATAAATGGGTCTGGGAGTATAGCCCGGAGGTAGAAAGCCCCTGGGTTCCACCCCCAGTACCACCAAAAAAAAAAAAAAAAATGAAGAAGTAGCTGTGTTATTGAAAGAAAGGGGAGATGAAACACGCCCCTTTTGTGTTGGTTACTTTGTTCATTTCAACTCTATTTGAAAAAAAATAAAGTGATGAACAGAAGAAAAATGAAAAGGCTTTCAGAAGATTTACAATGAATGTGATTAGGAAAAAGAATATAGTGATTTGTATCCATGTTTTCTATTACTTCTGGATTTTTCTGTTAGAAGTGTACTGAGATTATTTTCTTTGTATTTTTTGTTTCTATGTTAGCAAAATAAAGATGAATTCAGACAGGAAGTAAAATTGTAGAATTTGTTCCTTTAATAAATACTAAAACTAAATGATAAAGCCTAAGTATAAATAGCTAAAAATTTGTAAATTGAAGGAAAATATTTAAGGCATTAAAGTCCTCATCCTCTCTTCTACCCCCTCTTTATTTCTTCTTTCTTCTTAGTTTATTTTCTTGTCTAGCATTCAGTCTTACACTACTGTCTCATTCTTACATTCATTCCTTAAATGAAAGAGTCCACACAGAATATAGAATCTAAATATATAAATGAATGTAGTAATGAATTAGAAAAAGAGGTGGCAACCAGTCCACTTTCTGGTCTCTATTTCTGTTTTTTAAGTCCACTTAGAGAAAAGGAGACCCAAAAGTGAAAAAATTGGGAGAGGAAATAGAATGAAAAATTACCAAAGGACATATTCTTTTGTTTGTGTGTATTTGTTTTATTTAAACAGTTAATTGGAGTATATAATCAATGCCTATTTTCTAATTTTCCCATATTTAGCCTTCTGTAATATATCTCAACTTGACTCCAGATAGGAAGAAAATAGTCTTCCTCTTCTCTCTCTTTTTTTTTTTTTTTTTCTGTTAAGACTTTTGTGGGTAATGAGTCATTAAGAACCTACAGAGAAACTGGGGGAAGTGGAAAGACTTGGTGATTGGATTGTGCGTGTTATCTCTGTCATACACATGGGCCAAGAGAAAGAGGTCTATCACAAGAATGTCTGGGGGATCCATCAGAGGCTTCTCACTTTGAAAAAGGAAGAGGCATTGATTAAAAAGAACTGTTGTGAGACAGATAAACTAAAGAGGAAAACAGTATCTGGTCTTCAAGGTGTAGTGAAATTGGTCCCAGTCTCCAGAACAATCAACAGTGATCTCAGCATTGTTGCTGAGTTGCCTCCACAACTTGTGATAAATATGTTTTGGCTATACACACTTGGAGAGAAATAATTCTATTTTTCTTGAAGAGAAGCAGAATTTGTTTTGAGGTCAATGTAAAAGTTGGTAAGCCTAGAAGGAAAATCTGGAAACACCAGAAAGAGCCTTCTTTCCCCAAGATGTCAGGGTAGCATGTGTAAGACTCAGGGTGACTGTAGAACAGAGGCCATAATTTGGGATAGAGGAGGGACTTCAGAATCACAAAGGTAAGTGTGTTTATGTTTTGTTTTCTCCTTCAAAAGATGAGCATCATGTCAGACTCACAGAGTCAAAATGTCTTTCTGTAACTTTCTGTCCTTTGCACTCCTAGCTGAAAACTGCTGTTCCAGACCTTATACTTGGAGTTTACAGTGAAAAGCAGATTATAGAAGAGGTTGAGAATATCCAAATTTAGGTAGCTGTGTAACAGTTCTTTGTTCTTTTGAGTGACAAGATTTAGCAGGAAAAGAAATTTAAGATTGTCCTGTGATAAAGAGAAATTTGTGCTGGGAAAACTATTTTGCAGTCAGGCGTGGTGCACACTTATAAGCCCAGCATTTGGGAGGCTGAGACAGGAGGATCATGGTTTTTAGCCAGCCTCAACTACTCAGTGATGCTCTTTGCAACACAGTGAGACCCTGTTTTAAAATAAAGAATAAAAAAAATAGGGTTGAGGGTATAGCTCAGAGATAGAATGCCCTTGTTCCTTCCCCAGTACCAAAATTAAAAATAAAATAAAAAACTATTTTGCTTTTTTTTGTTACTTTTTCCCGGGTTTTCTAGGAAAATCCTACTCTTTGAAGCATTCTTACCTTGTCTGAGCTGAACTGATGGTCAGGGAGGAGGAAAGAGAAGTTCTTTTTTGAAGGCTGAGTGTCATGGCAGCCGTGGAATGGTGATGGCTGGGAAGGTAGAAGTGAAAACACAATGTAGGGCCGGGCATGGTGGCACACGCTTGTAATCCCCGTGCTTGGGAGGCTGAGACAGGAGGATCACACAGGTTTGATGTCAGCCTCAGCTACTTAGTGAGGCTCTCAGCAACTTAGTGAGACCCTGTTTCCAAATAAAATAGAAAATAGGTCTGGGAGTATAGCCCAGAGGTAGAAAGCCTTTGGGTTCCACCCCAGTACCACAAAAAAAAAAAAAAAAAAAAGAAAACACAATATAAGGTGAGTTGGGGAGACACCATTATCAGAGATTCCTCCCTACCTCAAACTGAGTAGAGATGTTTAAGCAAACAGTGAAATTTCTTTTTATTAAATAATATTTATCCAGGCTGGGCGTGGTGGCGCACGCTTGTAATCCCAGCTCTTGGGAGGCTAAAACAGGAGGATTGCACAGGTTCAAAGCCAGCCTCAGCTACTTAGTGAGGCTCTCAGCAACTTAGTGAGACCCTCTTTCCAAATAAAGTATAAGATAGGTCTGGGAATATTGCCCCAAGGTAGAAAAGCTCCTGAGTTTCACCCTCAGTACCACAAATAATAATATTTCTCCTAAAGTCTTATATCTTCAGAGAATATTAATTGATATTTCCATTTGCAAACTAAATAGTTGCATTTAAGTGTTATTTTTTAAGTACTTAGATTCTGTAGCTGTGGTATAGAATCTTTGGTTTGTGTCAAAGTTCTATTGTAGTAACTTGTTTACAGTTATAAATTCCTTTTAAACAGTTATTTTTTTTAAAGTACTGGGGATGAAACCCAGGGGCATTCTACCTCTGAGTGACACTCCAACCCTATTTTTTATTCTTTATTTTGAAACAGGGTCTCACTGAGTTGCAAAGGGCCTCACTAAGTAGCTGAGGCTGGCTTTGAACCTGCACAACCTTCCTGTCTAAGCCTCCCAAATGCTGGGATTACAAGCATGCGCCACCACGCCCAACTTAAACAGTTTTGAGTGAAGGATTAAAATCGACAAGATAAATCTAATTTCATGCACAATAAGTCTTGTTTTCAAACTTACACTTGTGTATATATATTTTTATCCTCTGGTGAGATTTATGAACATTTATAGAAGAGAGACCAAAAGTGAATTGAAAAGGGATAGGTACCTCATAAAAGCAGTCTTAAGTATGATTTTTAATGAAAGGCTTGTAAAAAAAAAATCAAACTATACATATTGTATTTAGTTTATCAGAAAAGAAACACGCCAAGAGGTGAGAGTCCTTGTAGGCATTTATAGAACATCTTTTTTTCTCATATATTTAGTTTACTTTTTCCTATACCCAAATTATACCCTAAGGTCAAGAAGGAAAGAAAGTAAGCTACCTGGTGATGGAACTTGAAGAACAAAACATTGCGGGGAAAAGTAAAATGAAATGAATGGGTCTAATTCCTATATTTCCCCCTTTCATCAGGCCAGTTGCTCTGTATTCATAGGCCACAAAGTAGGATACTGTGCTCTTTGTTCTTAGTTATGATCCAGCTTTTGTTACTTATTGTACAGTAATATTTTACAATATTGAAATCAGGACTCTGTTTCTACAAGTGCCCAATTACATGAACCATCTCAACACAGTCCTCTTTTAAACATTTTAGTGTGTTCACAATGAAACGAAGAATGAATTGGAGAAGATGTTGAAATGTAATGAGGAGCATCCCGCTTATCTTGCAAGTGATGAGATAACCACAGTCCGAAAGAACCTTGAATCCCGAGGAGTAGAAGTAGATCCAAGCTTGGTAATAATTACTGTTGAAAGCCATGAGTCTGCTTTTCTATTCATTGTTTCTTGCAATACAGTGTTACTACTTCTAATTTATTACTTGGCTATCTAAGTGCTTAATTTTACTTTGATCATTTGTACATTTTCTGACATGAAAACAGTTATCTTGTGTGAAGAGTAAAAATTTATTTTCAGTATTGCCTTTTAAAGGGTAACCTGTAGATAGGGAAATTGAGGTTTAGAAAATTGAAACCAGGCATGATGACAGACATCTGTTATCCTTGTACATGGGAGGTTGAGACAGGAGGATTACAAGTTCAAGACCAACTTTAGTAACTTAATAAGAATTTATTTCAAAATAAGAAATAAGCCAGGCATGGTGGCACACTTGAAATCCCAGGACTTGGGAGGCTGAGACAGAAGGATCGCAGGTTCACAACCAGCCTCAGCTTAGTGAGGTCCTTGGCAATTTAGTGAGACCCTGTTTCAAAATAAAGAAAAAAGCCGGGCGTGGTGGCGCACGCTTGTAATCCCAGCATTTGGGAGGCTGAGACCGGAGGATCGCGGTTCACAGACAGCCTCAGCTACTTAGTGAGACCTCTGCAACTCAGTGAGACCCGGTTTCAAAACAAAGAATAAAAAATAGGGCAGGGGGTGTAGCTTGGAGGTCAAATGCCCCTGGGTTCCATCCCCAGACCTGCAAAAAAATAAAATAAAATAAAATAAAGAAAGAGAGAAAGAAAGAGAGAAAGAAGGAAAGAAAGAAAGAAAAAAAGAGGGTTGGGGATGTAGCTCAGAGGTAGAATACCCCTGATTTCAATCCTCAATCCCCTCCCCCAAAAAATAGGGCCGAGGATGTAGCTCAAAAGTAGAATGCTCCTCGTTCAATCTCTAGCACCACAAAAAAAAAAAAAAGAAAATTGAATTTACTTGGGCAAGTTCAGTAGTTTTGGCAAAAGGGATAAAACTGACCCAGACCTTTGCACCATATCATGATGTTTCTGAAAAATAGAATTTCAGTTTAAATATGGCTTGTTTATATATGAGTATGTGTGTGTGTATAATTGTGTATATATGTACTTACAGGCAAATGTAACTCAATAAGATATTAGTAGATTTAGAAAAAGTAGGAATGTTAAGTTTTTACTGAATTGGATAAGGAAAAATACCAGCTATACTTTATACTACTTTTTGCTTATCTTCATAATGTTTATCTGTGACAAATTATTTTTAAAACACTGTTTCTAGGCTACATTTCCTTCTCCTTAGTAGTTAGTTAAGGATTCAAATGCACATTTGATTATTAGCTTAAGTGAAGGCCACTTAGAAAAGTAAATCTAGTAGGAATGCAATCACAAAAAAATTCAGAACCATCCATAGATTTTTTTTTTTTTTTTTTTTTTTTTTGCAGTACTAAGAATAGAACCCAGGGGCAGTCTACCTCTGAACTACACCCCCAGTCCTATTGTTTAGTCTTTTTATTTTTTGAAACAGGGTCTCAGTTGCAAAGGGCCTCACTAAGTAGCTGAGGCTGTCTGAGAACCATGGTACTCTGGTCTCCACCTCCCGAATGTACTTGAGGAATAAATATACTCACTTTAAGTTCTATCAGAGATCACAACAAGAAAGGAAAACTAGGCAAAGTCTAAACAGTTAACTATTATATATCTCACATTATTTATAAATTGAACATACAATTTTTAGTCGGATATAGATTTAATTTACCCACATTGAATGTTCTAGCTGTTATTAACAAAAAGTTGTACAGGTTAAGCATCCCTAATTCAAAAGTCTGGAGCTGAGCGTGTTGGTGCATGCTTGTAATCCCAGTACTTGGGAGGCTGAGACAGGAGAATTGCAGGTTCTCGGCCAGCCTCAGCTACTTAGGCCCTCTGCAATTTGGTGAGACCCTGTTTCAAAATAAAGTGTAAAAAGTTGGTAAGGCATATAGCTCAGAGGTAGAATTCCCCTGGGTTCAATCCCCATTATCACCAAAAAATAAAAGTAAAATAAAATAACTCAGAAGTCTGAAAAGCTTCAAAATCTAAAACTTTTTTCTAGTGCCAGCTTGATGTCACAAGAAGAAAGCGCTACATCAGGCCTCATGTGACTAGTTTTAGTCAAATGCAAGTGCACTAAAAATATATACAGTTGCCTTCAGCCTGTGTATGTAGGATATATGTGAAATATAAAAGAATTGTATGTTTAGACTTGGGGTCCTCCTGCCCACAAGATATCTCATTATGGTATGTGCAAATGCTACAAAATCCACAAAGCTCCAGTCAATGAAACACTTCTGACCCCCAACATTCTGGATGCTTTTGCTTTTATCTAAGGATAATGTATATCTTACTTTCTGTCAGCAAGAAAATCTCAGTTTTTTTCAAATGACACTTTAATACAGTCATTTAATACAGTATTGTAGAGCAATAAGAATATTGGATACAATAAGAATTGCTACAATAAGAATATTGGATGCCAGGAAATGTGAATTTAATACAGTTCTATTACTAGTATCATTATCTTTGGTAATTATGTGTGAGTCCTTGTTTCTCTTCTGTCAAGTAGTATTGATAATATTTATTCTATCTACGTAGCTATATTCTTGTTATGCTCAAAAAAGATAATAGATGTGAAAAAACTACTATTATGTAGTAATAAAATGGTATTGATCCTACTGATACAGTAGCAATGAAATGAAAAGTTAGAAAGGAAGTGTTGCTTTCTTCAACCCAGAAGTATTCAACCAGAAGTTGAATACTTCAACCCAGAAGTATTGCTGGGTTGATGGACATAATCTGAGACCAGATCTTGGTCTTAATTCTGTCCTTACAATAAGCTTTCAACCTCTTTTTGCCTGTTTCTGTTTGTTTGTTCATTTGTCTGTTTTTAATATCTAACTGGGAGCTTATCTAACTCTGCAAAGTGATTAAATAGAACAGTAATGCTTGTTAAAACCTTACAAATTTTGAAGTAAAAAAGCTAGTAATCCTAATCTTTGGCTTAAGAAAAACAATAAAGTAGATAAAGGGGGTTCATAGAAAAACAACATTGCCGTTTCTTTTTTTTTTTTTTTTTTTTTTTTTTTCTTTGGTGGTGGTGGTACTGAGGATTGAATCCAGGGGCATTCTACCTCTGAACTACACCCCAGTTTTATTTTATTTTTATTTTGAACTCACTAAGTTCCTGCCCTCAAACCTGTGCTATTTCTGTCTCAAACTTCCAAATACTGAGATTACAGGCATGTACCACCAGGCTCGACTTGCTATGGCTTTTAAAATAAAATTTCTGTATAACTTCTCAGAGTGCAGTTAATCAACATTATGAGTGTACAATAACTGTTTGGTTTTTGTTTTCTTAATTTAGATTAAGGATACTTGGCATCAAGTTTATAGAAGACATTTCTTAAAAACAGCTCTAAACCATTGTAACCTTTGTCGAAGAGGCTTCTATTACTACCAAAGGCATTTTGTAGATTCTGAGGTAAAGTTCCCTAAAACAAGAGGGAAATAGTTTTTAGCAATAGTTGTTTAAAGATGTATAAAAGTAAACTGTAGTTTTATATTAATTTTAAGTATTTTTAGTATTAATTTTGATTATCTAGAAAAAATATGAAATTCATAAAGGATATTAACTCGTCTCTTCTAAGATAACTTGCCACTTTAGGAATAACTACATCTTCCGTGCATATAATTCCCAGTGCCTATAAAAATATAAAAGAAAATAATCATTTATACTCCCCTAACATAGAAGTAATTTTAATTAACATTTTTATGTACTTCTACTCAACTTTTTCTATACATGATAGTGTGTATGTGAATAGATAACATAACTGTCCATTTGCTTAGTGTAAATACTTTAGAAAAACAATTTTTATTGTGCATTTTTCATGCATCATAATTTTTTCTTGATATCACTAAAAACTTGTTTTAAATGATTTATAGTTCTTGGACTAACTAGCAGTTTAGTGTCACATTCTACAAAGTAACCCATAGGTGGCAGCAAACTAATATATTTTGAACCTTTTCATACGTAAAAAAGGCTTTTGAGTATTCTTTTGAAAATGTTCTTATTTGAGACCTCAAAAATGTTTTTATTTTGTTTTCAGCAGTTTCAAATACATTTTGTATTTAAGTGCACCTCTGTAAAAGTGGCAAGTTTTTTTGCATAATATTAATGATAAACCCTCTCTACAGAATAAACTTTTTTCTAAACAAAAAGTCAATTTATTTTTATATATAGCTAAATTATAAAAATGGTTTAAATGCATACTCAAAAGAGGTTAATCTGAGGACATAATTTAGATCTGCATGGTTGCTAACTGAAACTAAATATAAATTGAGGGTATATGCTATGAATTTTTACTTATATATAAAACTTCTTACTTAAAGTTTATTTGCTTTTTCATTGGAATTAAAGCTATATAGATGTGAGGGCTTATAGAACAGAAATCATGCCGGATTTCATGCATCTATGTTGAAAAAATCTGTAACGTATCTACAAGAAGAGTATATAACATAAATATTTTTATTAAGGCTTAGGATGTAAATATTGACTTTGACAGTTATGTATTTATGATCATGGTTTACACTTTTAATTTTTGTCTGTTAATTACCTAATATTTTAGCTGGAATGCAATGATGTCGTCTTGTTTTGGCGAATACAGCGCATGCTTGCTATCACTGCAAATACTTTAAGGCAACAACTTACAAACACTGAAGGTAAACCACATTGAGATTGCTGTGACATTTTTAATAAAAGAATGCCAAGATATTTCCC
Organism: Muscardinus avellanarius; assembly: GCF_963383645.1. NCBI lineage: Eukaryota > Metazoa > Chordata > Mammalia > Rodentia > Gliridae > Muscardinus > Muscardinus avellanarius. The sequence continues at coordinate 79,671,504 of NC_137790.1, read as the reverse complement.
TAAAAGGTAGATTAGAAAAGATGAAAATGGGATTTTTTAAAAAATATTATTAAAGCAATTATAATTAAAAATGATAGGAGATAGAACATACTGCGTTTCTACCTCCATTATATAAAAATCCCAATAGAAATGGGATCCTAAACATTACTTATTTTTTTGAGAAATCTATACTTCCGTTATTATTCCCTGAGGATATTAATTTCATGCTGATAAAAGTACTAGATAATAGTAGAGATTCTCTCTGTAACTAAGTATGAACTTAAGAATATATTTAACACACTGATAATAAGGACTTACTGTTGATAACATGGTTATTTTTTCAAACTATACATTCATAAAAATTATGCTTCTTGTTTGTTTTTTGGTTTTTTTTTTTTTAATTGACTTTGAGCAGTTAGGCGATTAGAGAAAAATGTTAAAGAGGTATTGGAAGATTTCGCTGAAGACAGTGAAAAGAAAGTTAAATTACTTACTGGTAAACGAGTTCAACTGGCCGAAGACCTCAGTAAGTAGCTCCTCCTATCCTCTGCTTACCTTTGTTCCCCTTCTCATTTCCATTGATTGGTTCATCCATTTACTCTTAAACTTACAGAGAAATTATTAGTATCTAGCTACAAGAAACTTTTCACTGAACCATGAGATTAAGTTGCTGATTTATAAAAACAAAGATTTTCTCCTAGTACTTACCAAAATCAAAATGTTAACACTGATACATTACTATAACTAATTCTCAGACCCCCTCAAGTTTTACTTGTCTCAATATTGTCCTTTACCTGAAACAATGTTTCAGGCTGCAGGGTGTGGTGGTCCATGCTTGTAATCCCAGTACTTGAGAGGCTGAGGCAGGAGGATTGCAGGTTCTCAGCCAGCCTCAGCTACTTAGTAAAGTCCTCTGCAACTTAGTGAGACCTTGTTTCAAAATAAAAGAGTAAAAAATAGGGTTGGGGGTGTAGCTTGGAGGTAGAATGCCCCTGGGTTCCATCCCTAGTATTGTTTAAAAAAAAAAAAAATTTAGTTTCATTTTTCTTGAGAATGGTACTTAGAAATCATGATCTGAGAACTAGGTATGCCATTATTATTGGAATATCACAGTTCCCAGGACTTCTCAGTAGAGAGCTAGGGAATAAATTGAAAAAATTTTTTTTGTGTGTGTGCACATGTAGATTCACATATACACATTTACATCTGGGTTCCTAATATATATGAATATGTTGGAAACCATGAGTTGATTCTTATATATCCAATTTTAATCCATCTCTACAAAGTTCTGGTTTTTCCCACTTTCTATATTTGTAACTCCCTTTTGATGGTGAAAAACCTGGCTACTAGTATCCTTACTGTATTTATTTTGATCATTCCTTTTAGATATAATCAGACTTGTTGCAAAAATGTTCTTTTCACCCAGCTTAAACTTTTAATTACCTCACAGCAGACCACCACAGTGTCTCACCCTGTCCCAATACTTCACTTTGTCTAGGCTCTGATGTCCTATTCCAGGCTGCTCTTCTTCAAGCAGTCCTTTGTGCTGAGCTCCTGCTTTCCTGCTTTTGCCAGGCATCTCCCCTTCTCATCCTTCCTGTCCCTCATCAATCCACTTCACGTGTAGATCCTTTTTCCACCTGAAGTCAGACCACACATTCTGGGAAACATCCTCTTCAGTCTTGTGCTCCATGTATTCAGTTGCCCCCAGCACAGATACACACTGAACCATGCTGCCAACTCCCCAACACACACACACACACACACACACACACACACACACACACACACACACACACACACCTTTAGTCTGACTCAGGGTTTTCTTGGATATACCCAAGCATAGATCCTTTCAGCCAGAAAACTTTCCAAGTTTAATAGTCACTACTGTATTATATGGACCAAAGTTTCTAATAGATCATATTCTTTTGGAGGGTAGTGTGTTCATTAGTAGAGTTTAGTTGAAAGAGACAATTAAGAGGTTTTTATTTTAATTTGAAAATAGTGAAGATTAGAACAATGTAGACATTGAAGTTTTAATACATTCATATTTTTGCTGATCTTAAAACTTACCTGGTTTTAAATAATTTCATTACTTTGGATATTCACTGTCCTTTAAGGAGTTATACCACATAGAAGAAGTTATACACATTTGCTGTGGAATGAAACCAGAGCTAGAAAGAGCAAAAAACATGGGGGGAGACCTCACTTCTTGTTTCATGGGAGAGGAATGATATGAAGAAACCAGGTTCTTTATAGATTCAGAGAAAGGACAGCATGAGCCTGTTGCATCTTAGGGTAGAAAATGAGGAAGCACGTGAAGGGTTATGTGTGCAAATCAGTGGTACACAGAGGCCCTCTGGAGGCTCTGCTAGGCCAAACCTGAGACAGTGTGGGCATCAGAGTAAATAATGACAGTAACAAAATGATAACTCATTGAATGAAATAGGAATCCATGAATTGGTAATTATACAAATAAATAAAATTAGTGATGAATAAGATGTTTTTATAATGACAAAAACACATTCACAGAAAATACTTCTTAATTAAAAGGGAAAAAAAAAGGAGTAACTGTAGAATAGAGAAACCTGGCCATCACTGCTTTAATCAAGTGGTCAAAGCTAATATTAACAGTGGTCAAATTAAGACCATATGCATCTTTACAGAATGTAATGCAGAGAACCCAACATCACTTCTATTATTATTCTTAACCAAGGATGCAGACCTTAAATCCAGTCCTAGCAGTACATTAGACAAACCCTAATTAAGGCATAATCTCTAAAGTAATTGGCCTAAATCTTCAAATACATCAAGACCATGAGAAAACTGTTCCAGATCAAACGGAAATAAGGACATAAATGCTAAACGCAATATCTGATGCTAAATTGGGTCCCTTTGTCTAGAGTACACTAATGGAATAGTTAGCAAAACTTGAATTTGAGCATTTGATGGTAGTAAAATATAAATGTTAGCCGGGCGTGGTGGCGCATGCTTGTAATCCCCGCACTTGGGAGGCAGAGACAGGAGGATCGCGCAGGTTCGAAGCCAGCCGCGCACTGGCTTATGAGACCCTGTTTCCAAATAAAAAAGTATAAAAAATAGGTCTGGGAGTGTAGCCCGGAGGTAGAAGGGCTTCCAGGAACCCCAGTACCACCAAAAAATAAAAAAAAATAAATAAAATAAATGTTAGTTTTGTTTCTTTATGTAGTAGTGGGGATTGAACCCAGGGGCATTCCTCCTCCAAGCTACACTCCAGCCCTATTTTATTTTTATTTTGAAACAGTGTCTCGCTAGGTTGGTGAGAGTCTCACTACTTGCTAAATTGTGTCCTCGAAACTGATCTTCCTGTCTCAGCCTCCCAAGTACTAACAGGAGTGCACCACCATGTCCAGCTCTCAAGGTTAGCTTTTAAGTTTTTATTATAAATTGAATATTCTTATTCATATCTAATACACACTAGTATATATGGCAATGACTGGACATAATGATAGTAAATGGATTAGTGTTGTACTTGGCCCTGGTAACAATGGCTGGTAGTATTTGTTGCTAAGTTTCTTCAGTACAACATGGAATTCTTTTATTGTTTGTTCTATGGTTATTGTAGCAACTTTTAATAGGTTATTGTGAGTGTTTGGCCTATTGTTATAAATTACTTGGCATCTAGAACTTTAGTAACTCTTGTTTACTAAAGCCCAGGTTATACTTTTTATTCTCTGTGTAATCAAAGAGTCATTGATACTTAAGAAGTAAAGGGACACTAACAATCATTTAGAGTTCTCTTTCTAAGAAAAGACTAAAAATTATTTGCCTTTTTATAACAAACTTCATTTTGTGTCAAAATTTGAAACTGTTTATGAATTTTAATTAATATTTGAATACTTTTCATGTGCCAGGAAAATGCTTGAGATGAAGTCTCACTTAGTTCTCAAAACCTTTTGAAATAGGTAGTTATTTTTCTCATAATTTAGAGACACAGAGATAGAGGCTTAAAAACACAGATAAAATGAAACAAAATATTATGGGGAAGCCAAGACGTGGCTTTTAATTACTGTGCTGAACTAATTTTTTTTTCCCCCTGGTACTGGGGATGGAACCCAGGGGCATTCTACCTCCTAGCTATACCCCCAACCCTATATTTTTTATTCTTTATTTTGAAGAAGGGTCTCACTGAGTTGCAAAGGGCCTCACTAAGTAGCTGAAACTATCTGTGAACCACAGTCTTCCTGTCTCAGCCTTCCGAATGCTGGGATTATATTGAAATAATTTTAGTGGGGGAAAAAAACTCAAGCCTTTGGAAAATTTAATTATACAGAATTGTCTTTTATAAAGGGGTGGGTCAGAAAGTCATACCTATTAGTGATGATTGCCATCATCATTTTTACTATCATCCTGTGTACTTGCTATAATATAAAAGCTTTGAAATTTAAACTTTCTAATTATATGAAAACTTTGATAGAACATCTAGGTAAAGGAACTTTTAAGTGTGTGTGAAGCCACTAAACAGATTACAAAAAGTTAATTTTCTTTATATGACTTGTAAACATGGATCCAAAATATCTTCTATCAAATCCCACCATAATTGAGCATCATCTACGTTGCCCAAAATTAAGACAGTTTTACTGTGGGCATTCATACCTAGAGTCCTGGAGTCTGGCTAATTTTCAAATACAGATTCCTTAGTAAAGTAGTTCTTACTCTAAATTTAGGCTTTTTGCTGAGCTAGATTGAGAGTGTGGAAAAAAAATTTAACGAGTTTCAGTGTATTTATGTTTACCAATAAAATGTATCAACAATGATAAATTCCTTTACTTGAGTTACCATTGTACAGAGTTATTGTAATGGTATAATTTGATATTCTCAAAGAGGCTGGTAAATTAGAATTTTCCAATATCCTCAGCTGCCCCCACCCCGAAGGTTAATTTGTTCTGCCGACTCCCTACACGAGGTGGCAACAGCTGGCCTTTTTACTAGAGCTCAGAGGGATTAGGGAGAAGGAATCACAGCGGAATCACAGCAGCGTGCTCGGCCTCTTGCCTCTGTTGACTATTCTTTATTGTTTGATGCCTGAGCATCTCCCAGACAGCAAGCAATTGTTTCTGGAAACTTAAAGTTTGTTTCTCTTGGGCATATACAATGCTGTTGGGGCTCCTCTTTGTGTTTCTTCACGTTCCCAGTCTCCCCTTATCCTCTATCCTATGCTTTCTCTTGATAATTAGAAAGGAGCAAAGATAGAACCTTTGTATCTTGGACTGCATGAGATTCAGTTGTGACACTAAAACTTAGAAATAGAGACTACAGATGAAAGATGGAGGGGTTTTGTTGCTGTTGTTGTTTTCTGAACTACCAGATATTCGGTACCAGAAATCATTTTTATAATGAAATTTTTGTTCCTTATAGTTAATATTATTTGACAATTAGTTATATTCTTAAACAAATGAGTGCATTTTGAAATTACAATGCTAAGAAGGAAACAAGAGCAAAATACTCTTAAGTTTGCCGTTATAAAAGCTAAGATAAATTTACTATTGCTGCTTAAATATAAAAAGATCCTTTTTCTAACGCTAAAATACTGTTACAGTTTACAGGATAGTTAAAAGAATATTGTCAGCCGGGCCTGGTGGCGCGCGCTTGTAATCCCCGCGCTTGGGAGGCGGAGACAGGAGGATCGCACAGGTTCGCGATCCTCTGTTTCCAAATAAAAAAATTGGTCTGGGAGTGTAGCCCGGAGGTAGAAGAGTTTTCAGGAACCCCAGTACCACCAAAAAAAAAAAAAAAAATATATATATATATATATAGTCATGTCATGCTAAATAAAATGAGTTAAAAACCAGGTGAAACATAGTTAAATGGAATCTTTAGTTAGCCAGTATAATTTTATTTTAATACATTCAAAGGAAACATGTGACAGTACTCCTGAATTTAATTTCCACTGGTTACTTTACACTCTTAAACTTCTCCCTTACCTGCCTTAACTATGAGGGTTGTTATAGATGAGAATAGGTGATCTAAAATATTGCAGAACTAAAATTCATCCCAAGATTATTATACTCCGAACTTGAAATTTAAAATTACACCAAAAAAAGTCATATGTATATGTTGGAAACTTTTTCCAGAGATGGGGCTACCTGGCATGAATATTTTGAAAAGGCTTAACAGAGGATTCTGATCTGCCATCACCTCCTACCCCCCTGCTCCTGAACCAACACTCTTCAAGAGTTCTTCCTGTTCACAGAAGACAACTTGTTGTATTAGTTGGGATAGACAGTGAGACTGTTGAATATTTACTAAGTTTTTTGAATTCATACTGTAGTGGCATGTTCATTTTTTTTCTGTAGATTTGTGGAAAATGAATTTTAACAAGATTTAAGGGAGGAGAGAGGCATTGAGTTGTAGAGCTCTGTGTACGTAGGTCCAGAGGTATTTTTAAAGAAAAAAGTAACCGTCACAAAAAGTAGAGTGAGGTTCCCTGGAGAGAAAGCATGAACTGTTAGGGCCCTGATCTCTGTGCTCAGTGCTGTGTATTTTCAGTACTGTTCATATGTTTCTTTGGCCTCAATACTGTTGTTTCTCCTAGTTTCTAGCACATCTCTAAGCTATCTTTTCCCTTTATCTTTTTTTTTTCTTCTTATGTCACTCATTGTACCTCCTCCTGGATCATTATCACTTGAACATAAATCGATATTTTTCTTCCTCTCTGCTTATTTGCCTTCTGCTAGTGATTAAAAACCTTACACAGATACTGCCAGTGTTGATTAATTGAGCAGAATACAGGCTTTCCACTATAGGCAACTGTAAGTCAACCAAAATAGCCATTTGAAGAAATTATTTTCATGTCTTCTTTGACTGGCTCATTCCGCCAAAGTGATTTGGTTCATTCAGAAATTCAGCATACCTTGTATATGTTGTACATACTCAGTGAATGTTTGATCATGATCTTTAAAAGACTCTTCATTTAGCCCCTTTTCTTGACTTAAAGGAAGAAGGGAGGGAAGCTCTTTTTATTATGAAAAAATCTCTCTTCTACTCTGTCTCATCAGAAAGCTGCCACCGTTTTTCTCTTATATAACAGCTGATAGTTGCTATGTTCGCTTCTAACTCTCCTATCTCCCTTTCTAGTATCTTACAATCTGGCTTTCAGCTATATGGAATTCAGTTATTTATAGATCACTATTAATTTACTAATTGGGAGTTTTTGTGGTGTCTGTATTTTCGACACTGACGATTGACCCAAGGGGCATTCTGCCTTAGAGCTACATCCCCAGCCCTATTTTGTTTTCTTATTTTGAAACAAGTTCTCACTAAGTTGCAGAGGACCTCACTGAGTTGCTGAGGCTGGCCATGAATCTGTGATCCTCCTGTCTTAGCCTCTCAAGTACTGGGATTATAAGCATGCACCATCATACCCAACGCTATTATGAATGTTTAAATGTATTGAAATACATTTATTCGCATTGATATTTAAGTACTTTTGAAGTGATTATTACTAGAAATGTATATGCTTGTAAAGGAAAGATTAATGTTTCCCTTTACTCCAGAATAAATAACTTATTTCTGTTTTATTTTATCAGTATTTAATCACTTTAAGGCAACTTTTCAAGGCAGCTTTAAATGCTGCCTTTGTAAAACACTTTTCATAGTAAGATGCAATAGTGAAGAATAATTTTTACCTTGAGTCTGCATAGATGAGACAAGCTTTGCTTTGTGTTATGGCAAAGAAAGAGAGGAAAAGAACAGAGTTGACACAAAAAATAAAGTAATCCTTAGGGAGAGTCCTCTGTGTTAGAGAAGAGTTATTTCCACACACAATTCCATATGTAATATGCTTTTCAGGTTATTGATGAGGAACTCTAGACTTAAAATGGGGCTTTTAGAAAGGAGCACATTTTTCATGGCCTGCATCTATCTCTTAAAATCATGATTGAAAGGTATTGATAGATTAATACAAGAGCAAAAGGATATTTATTTCTCTTTCATGGTATATAAACTGCTGGCAAAAATAAATTAACAACTACTGATACTCAATACTTTCCTAGCCAGCTGTATTCTTTTTGCTTTAAACTTGGGTTTTAATTGATTAAAAATAAGAATAAAGAGAAAATTCTCTTCAATAATCTAGAGATTAAATTTTCAGTTTTTCATTTTAAAGTAAGATTTACTTATGTGCTATTGTGAAAATATTTTTTTTAAGTTTCAAAAGGCCAGTGCATGCATTTAAAACTAGAAGTTAGGCTTAAAGTTTCTTCAGTGACACTTATTAGAATGAAATAACACTCTCAGAGTTGGAATTAAATTTTCTTTTTAAGTTTTCTAAATTTTTATGTTTTTGTGTAATCCCCCCATGTTTAAGACAGAAAAAACAGAATCTAGTAATGGTAACCTAAATCTAATCACAAACAATTCACTTGCCTATACAGCCATATATAAAAAATTAAATTAAGCAAGTAACAAATTTTGGGGGAAAGAGCTCTTAACAGATGAGCAAATTGATGCATACTACACTGGTAAACCCTATGATGTATAGTTCTCAGTGTAGTTGGGGAGGTGGGTGATGGGCAAAAGGCATTTTCTTTTTATTATTATTTCTTACATTTGAAACTGTTTTTACCCTCCATGAACACAATTCAAAATCACCTTAGAAATTTCAAAATCTTGATCCTCTTCCTGGGAGTGATAGAGCCAATACCCAATATGCTCAATCTTAAAAGTAACAGATATTTTCCCAAACAGCTTTCTGATAGTTGTAGTATCAAGAGGAATCACACAGGTTGATGTGGTGCTTGCTCATCATAATGTCATTCTCAGTGGCTGGAATTCTCATTTCCTGCAACTTCCATCTTAGGTCTGTGCTCCAAGAATGAATCAAAATCTTGCTTGTACTAATCAAGTTTCCAAGCTCCTACATCCCACTGTAGATAACAGATTTTCTTTGTTACCTCCTATGTGCAAACTATTGCATTTTTAGCTGGACATGGTGGCACATACCTGTAATTTTAGTACTTGGGAAACTGAGGCAGAAGAATTGCAGGTTGAAGCCAGCCTCCAAAAATTAGTGAGGCTATAGGCAAATTAGAGAGAGCCTGCATCCAGATAAAACAAAATAGTAATAGAGCTGGGAGTATAGCCCAGTAGTAGAATACTCTGGGTTCAATCTCCAACACTAAAAAAAAAAAAAATTATTTTAACTTTTAGAACAGTTCTTTTTTATCTATATCCTAGTTTTATATTTTGCTCAATAATAGTAACCTAAATATAATCACAAAACAATAGAAAGAAGTTTGCTATTTTTAACTTCATTTAGATCTCCTTTCTGAGCCAGAATTTAGGAGGTTTTAATTTTGGTCTCTCCTGTTACTGCATCACTTCATATTTGAAGACATTTGTACAGATATGATTTTAAACAGATTTTTACCAAGTATATTACTAGAGTTACAGTGGGTTTTTTTAATTTTTTTATTGTAATCATACATCTTAATGGAATACAAGATGGTAAAGGCACACATGCGCAGAGCTAGTACATATTCATTATTGAATACTAGAAAGTATATCTGCCAGACATAGTGGCACATGCTTGTAATCCCAGCATTTGGGAGGCTGAGATAGGAGGATTGCAGTTCATGGACATTCTCAACTACTTAATTGAGGCCCTTTGCAACTCAGTGAGACCCTGTTTCAAAATAAAGAATAAAAAATAGGACTGAGGGTGTAGCTCCGAGGTAGAATGCCCCTGGTGGGTTTCATCCCCAGTACCGCAAAAGAAAATAAAAGAAAATATATCTGGCAATTTTTTTTTAAGATTAAGTGTCATTAATCAGAGGTTATTGAAAAAGACAGAAAACCCCTCACTAAGTTTCTGAGGCTAGCCTCAAACCTGTGATCCTCCTGATTTAGCCTCCCCAACTACTGGGATTATAGGCATGCACCACCACACCCAGCTTGGTTTCCTCTCAAACCCCCCACATTGTTCATTGTTCAGTTTGTTACTCTAGTTTCTCATCTGTCAGAGTGGGCTAAATTTTACTTCCTTTTCTTCATATAAACCTAGTTAAACTTTTTTCAGAAGAATGAGTCACATTAATTAAAACCTGTGGTACTAGCTACTTTATGTAGTTCAAGTGTTACAGAGGCCATATTGTACTGAAATATGTACTAGAAATTACAATTCTTTGAAAATGAATCTCCTACGTGCATTTGGAGCTCTGGCAGAGATGCTCAGATTATTCTCATCCTAAATCCAGTGGTTTGACGCTTCCATGCAGTCTAGCTACTTTGTGATCTTGATTCTTTATTACATAGGCATTCCTTGTTCTTCTGCTGCCCTATTTTCCCAGTCCCCTTGCTTCTTAACTTTATAATCTTTTATTCTCACTTCTACTGAAATGCTTTTTCTAAGATTACTGAAAACCAAGAGAAAGCAGTGATCTAGGTAAGCATTTCAAAATAGAAAATATTCCCAAGTAGCATCATTTGATCTTTGGAACCCACATTCCTGTTGAAACTAGTCTGCCCCTTACATTTGCATAGTGCTTTACACTTTACAAAACTTATTTCTCTTTTAAAGTCATATAGGACTTGAAAGGTATTATCCTCATTGTTCAAATGGGGAAATGATGTTCATTGAAATTAATGATTTTGTTAGATATGTAAATATTTATGGCAAAGCTGAAGTTAAAAGCTGTGTTACAAATAACATCATTTGGAGAATTTATTTATCTTTAGTCTCTAGGTTTGGGTGGGTTTGAGTTTGTGGGTGACGACAGATAATCTAGTTCATATAATTTGGGGTTTTTTTCTGTATATTTAATATGTTTTAGAGCCTTCTCTCCTAGTAAACCAGTAATTAAGATTCTACAACATTTGTCTCCTAAAAATGTACATTATTACTTCATTAATCAAAAAAGATAACTCAGGTTTATAAATCTTCGTTTCCTCGCTGCTATTTTAATTTGTGATTTGCCTCTTCTACAGAGAAAATTTCATTTAAACTTAAAAGTAATTTTTCTAATTTAAGGGATATTTGAAACTAATTATGAAGTTATTTTTATTTGTATGAGCCTTATTCTGATTTACAGAACAAATGTAGGGTGAGCATTTCTAATCTGAAACTAAAATTTAGTTCCAAAATCTGACATGACATTCTTCTGAGTTTTGTATTTTGGAGCATTTTGGGTCTTAGATTTTCAGGTTAGAGAGATACTGAACCAAGTAAGTCTAAGCAAATATTAAAAGCCCCTAAAATCTGGAACATATTTAGTCCCAAGCATTTCAGATAAGGGATATTCAATTTGTATCAGTAATTATACTTCCTTCTAGGGCTGTTGTAGTAAATAATAGAACTTGTAAAATCAGCCTAACAAAACAAAAATACCTGTTCTCCTAAACCTTAATAGTTCTTTGACCTAATACAACATCTTAAGAGAAATGATTTGTATTTTGTTTTTGTATTTAGTCTCAATTTAAAACTTTTTAAGTCCTATAATTTTTAATTCTATTTTTTCATGATTTTTTGTTTGGTTCATAGATCAGAATTGCATTCTCTGGTCTTGTATTAGTTTCTTTTATTTTTAAAGTTACATTAATGAGCTGACTGTTTAAGAATCAGTCTCATGATTCATTCATCTGTTATACCTCCTTTTTAAAGCTTCAGCACTGAAGGTCTTTTGACAAACCAATATTTATAACAGTTTGACAGCAGGATGAGGAACAGCGTTTGTCTTTGTAACAGCTTGAAGAAAGACCCTTTCCAGGACCCAGTCATGCAGTTACAATCTTGACCTCTTTCTTCTGCTGGGAACATACATACAGCAGCACCTCCCATGTGTTTTCTTGTCCCATTGACTGTCCATTCACTTCCCATCTGTTTTGCAGTCTTAAAGGAACAGAAGGGGCCCTCTTCTTATAAATCTGTCTTTGCAGGTGATAAATGGTGTCCTATATTTTTAAGGGCTCCTTGGGTGGTTTTTCTTTTTTAAAAATGTTTCAGCTTTCCTCCTAACAATTCAGAGCAAAATATACTTTTAAGAATAGAAGTAAAATAGAATAGAAAAAAATATTTTAAGGATTTTTTATTTTAGTTCATTGGGACAGAATATTTTATTGAATTTTTTTAGTTTTCCCAATTAATTTCCTAAAATACATTTTTAAAAGTATTGATATTTAGGTATCTAAGGCAAAGAGCTGTATTTATTTTGAAACAGCATAGTCTAAATTATTTTTTTTTATTTTATTTTATTTTTTTATTTTTTTATTTTTTTTTATTGATGCACTGTATTCATACATCATAGTAGGATACATACTTTTGTAGACATACATGCACACTTTTCCCAGTCAGCCCCCACCCAATCCCCACCCCATTCTCTCCCTATCCCTCCCTCCTATGCTTGGCTTAGTAGTTGACATCTAGTATTATGGCAATTTATCTAAAATTAAAAATGATAATCTCACATAACAGTTTCATTTGTCTGATACCAAGCTTTTGATGACTTAAAGATAACATTTCAATATTTCTTTTTGCTTTCTTTCTTACCAGAGAATATTTTTTTCTATTTTTTAGGTGAAACTATCATATATTTATATATTTATTTTTCAGAAAAAAATCTATCCTAATATGGAATATGGACTCTAGGTACCCAAAACGATCTTGAAAAAGAACGAAGCAAGAAGATATATATTTTCTGATTTCAAACCATATAAAGCTACAATAATTGAAACAGTGTAGTACTATTCTAAAGGCAGATATATAAACCATTGGAGTTAAATACAAGCCTAGAGCTAAATTCTTCCCTATATTGTTGTTATTTTTGACAAGGTTTCCACGAACATTTGGTGGTGGAAATATTAATCTTTTAACTAAATATTGTTAAAAAATAATAATTACATGGAAAAGAATAAAATTGGACCCTTACCTAATCCCATATACAAATATTAACTCAAAATAGATAATAGACCTAAATATAAATCTTAAGACTATAAACTTTTAGGAGAAAATCTGGGTCATAAAACCTCACAACATTGAAATTGGCAGTGATTTCTTGGTTATGATTTCAATGGCACATGCAACAGAGGAGTATACAAACTCCCTAAAAAATAAAAAAATTATTGTATATCCAAAGACATTGTAAACAGAGTTAACAGTTACTAATAGAATGGGATAAAATATTTTCAAATGCTATATCTGAAGGTATATTAATATTCCAACTAGAAGTCCTAGAAATTAACAACAATAAAGGCAAACAATACCCTTTAGAGATAGGTAAAAGACTAACATAAATAATGAATCTCCACAGATAACCAATCTTAGTTGTCTGTTGGATGGAAAATCTTGTTTCTCTGGTTCTGGAGTGTGTTACCTATTTCTTCTTTGTAGTTAATCTCTTTGAGTATTTTCTCTAGCGCTGGTTTTGAAGACATAAATTCCTTCAGTTTCTGTTTGTCATGGAAGCTTCTTATTTCTCCATCTAATTTGATAGAAAGTTTTGCTGGGTAGGAAATTTTTGGCTGGAAGTTGTTTTCTTTCAGAGTTTGGAATATGTTACTCCAAGCCCTTCTGGCTTTCATGACTTGGTTTGGGAAGTCTGGAGTGATTCTAATTGGTTTGCCTCTGAATGTCACTTGGCCCTTTGATTTTGTTGCCTTTAAGATTCTCTGCTTGGCTTCCACATTGGTCATTTTGACAATTATGTGGCGTGGGGATCCTCTTCTCCGATCCTGTCTAAAGGGAGTTCTATAAGTTTCCTGGACCTGTGTATCAACCTCTTGCTCTATGTTTGGAAAATTTTCTGCTATTACTTCCTTGAAGAGATTGTTGATCCCTTTGGTTTCACTCTCTTTTCCCTCCTCTATTACAATTATTCTTAGGTTAGCTCTCTTAAAATGGGCCCATATTTCTTCAATATCAGATTCCTGCTGTCGGATATTTTTTCTACATTAGAAACTATGCGTTCATTTTTGGATTGCTCATCTTCTAAGAGCGAGATTCTGTTCTCCATGTGTTCTAATCGGTTGTTTGTGCTTTGAATTGAGGGCTTTACTTCATTAATTGCATCCTTTATCTCTTTTTGGCTCTCTCTGAGTTCTTTTTGAAGCACCTCTATTATTTCTACAGTTATTTTCCTGATTTGATCTTCTAGAAATCTCTGATTTTCAGTTTTATCGGGTTCTGATGTTGTGGGGTTGTGGGCATTTATTGCTCCAGTATTATTCCTCTTTCCCATGATTTCGGATGTTTGTGCCTTCTCTGGGTTCTTCCCTTGGGTCACTATGACTTCCCTTAAGGTGTTCTGGATCTCGAGTCAGTAGTATCTCAGACCCCACTACTCCTTTACTGGGTTGTATCACAGAGTCTCCAACCCAGAGAGTCGATAGAGGCTGCTTTAGACTGTGGGGGGGTGCCAGGTTGCACATTCTCCTATGGTGTGATATCTCTGCCACCGCCCCTCCCCCACTGGGTCAAGTCCCAGGGAGTACAGTACTGGGATTTCTCATCTGTGGCCCGCAATTTGACTCACTGTTCTTGAGTACGCAGATATAGCTGTACTGGCCTCGCTGAATTCGGTGCTGCTGCCGCCGGTGGCAATATGGCGCCGCTGCTACGCCCTCGGCTGTGGGGCTGGTGTTTTTCTTCTTGGTTTTGATTTCCACTCTGAATCCCTGCAGCGTGTGCTGAGCTCAGCCACTGGGAGCTTTAGATGCTCTCTGCGCAGAGAAATCCCGTCTGGCTGTTCCGCAGTGGCTCACCTCGGCTTGCTGTAGCCGTCCTGTGAATTCGCCGGTGCCGCCGGCAGTATGGCGCTGCTGCCGCGTCTGCCGCGTCCTCGGGCGTGAGGCCGGTTATCTCTTCTGTGGCTCTGTTCTCAGTCAGCTTTCTCTCTGGAGCCTGGTGATTTTTTGTTTCACTGGTGATGGTGTTTTCTGGCTATGAAAGGCGCTGATTTTGTGGTAATGGAGATTTGTAGTTAGCCGGGCTCTTAAGTCCCGCTTTTCTCGGTCGCCATCTTCCCGGAAGTCTAAATTATTTTTGACCAAACAACTGAATTACTAATGAGCATATTACATAACTTTTAAAGGTTTTCTTAGTGATAGTTTGAGTTGGTAAGGATAATATGGAACCTTTTATGTGCTGGACACAATAAATTCATAGTAGACAATTATAATCTTGTAAAATCTGTGTAGCTTTTACATTTAAAAAGATGATCATGAAAATGAGCACTGTAAGATTACATAATCTTAGTATTTGGGAGCCTGAGAAAGGAAGATCCCCTGGGTTCAATCCCCAGTTCCACACACACACACAAAGCATGACCAGCTGGACATGGTAGCTCATACCTATAGTACTTAGTTGGCTGAGTGTGGTGGCTCATAACTACATTACTTTGGAAGTTGAGACATGAGAATTACATGTTTGAGGCCATCCTCAGCAACATAGCAAGACCATGTTTCAAAATAAAAAAAAAAATAAGACTGAGGATGTAGCTCAGGGGTAGAATGACCCTGTGTTCAACCCTCGGTACCACTAAATGAATAAATAAATACATAAATAGAAATAGGAAATGATTACCAATTTAAAAGACCACTATTAGAATATTGTGGTATATTGTATGAATTAGCTAGTTAATGTTACATCTTCTACAAACAAGCTTGTATATTAATTCCCTGATCTATTCCAAAGGGATTTGAGACAACTTATTATTAACATGTAATCTGTGGGAAAGATAAAAATATTTACGTGAAAACATTCCATGGGAGGAAAGGGAAAATTTAGACAAATGAAATAAAATGAAACTTGGGATAAAATTGGAAACTCCTCAAAACACACGCACAATGGTTCTTCATGCTTTGATAGAAGTTAAGTGGTTGGTGCACATTGTAAAGTGAAGTTGGTTACCTGATTCATGGTGACCAACTGAACAATGCAGCAGTTGCTTAGGAGAAGCATAGCTATTTGTAATATGCAAAGTTAAGACATTTTTAATCAGATGTCTTAAAGAGGACCGAGAGCTAGAGAATACGAACCAAATGGCTACATGTAAACATGAATTGCATGGAGCTCTTTATTGTAAAGTACCTTGATAAAAGAATATAAAATAAGTAATTCTGGGGAAGAAAATCTAAATGATGCAGTCCAAATTCATGGTTCTTTCATTTTGCTTAACCCAACAATTAAAGAGTATCTAAAGAACTAGAATTACATTTTACACATACAGTCTTTCATAAATATTATTTCTTTTATTTAGCTGAACTTTTTTAGAAAGTATCAGGTAGCCAAAAGTTCAAAGTCTTATACCCAAACATTGACAGACACCTGAAATGATTGAAATATTCATGACTATTAATAGCTGAAACTAAAATTAGGATTGCTATCTAGTTATGAATGTAAAAGGTTCTAACAAGTGTAAAACCCAAATCTAAGACTATTTTATGTTCATCCATTCTGGAGAAGAGGCTTCAAAATATATAGAAAGTGTTTAGAGAGTTTTTTTATTACATTTGCATAAAGGAACCTGCCTATTTATATATTTAGCAAACATAAGTTGTCATTTATGTGACAGACTTTTTTTTTCTTTTTCTTATGCATAGTGGTCATACACCTTAACGGAGTATAAGATGGTAGAGGCATACATGCATGCATCACACATTTAGTCCTTCCCCAATTTCTCTCCCCCTTCCTTCCTTCTCAAATTTGGCTTAGTGATTGACTTTGAAATGTTTTTGAAGCCAGGCATGGTGGTGCATGCTTGTATTACTAACTAGCATTTGGGAGGCTGAGAATGGAGAATCACAGTTCACAGCCAGCCTCGGCTACTTCATGAGGCCCCTTGCAACTCAGTGAGACCAGTTTCAAAATAAAGAATAAAAAATAGGGCTGGGGGTGTAGCTTGGGGGTAGAATGCCCCTGGGTTCCTTCCCCTGTACCGCAAAAAAAAAAAAAAGCAATGTTTGTGAATATATATATCAAAGACTTTCTTAATGTAACTTTCTTTAAAAAACATGCTGTTTTGGGGTCATAAAATAGCAGATCATCTTTACTATTGAATTAAATTGTGATTAAGTTGACTTACTCAACTATGAATGGCTGTACAATGAATATATATTCCTGGTTATCTATTACATAGCAAGTATTGTGCTTGGCTGAGTGATTTTATTTTTATTTTTTGATGGGGTGCTAGGGATGGAGCCCAGGGGCATTCTACCTCCAAGGTATATCCCCAGCCCTATTTTTCTTATTATTATTCTTTATTTGAAACAAGGTCTCATTAAGTTGCCAAGAGCCTCACTAAGTAACTGAGGCTGGCCACTAACCTACTATCCTCCTGTCTCAGCCTCTGGAGTACTGGGATTACAAGGGTGCTCCACCACACCAGGCTTAGGCTAAGTGATTTTAAATGGCAGACTTTTTTCTAAGTGAATAATTCATATAAGTAGTCCCTGCCATTCCCCACATTGATTCTTGGAAAAAACATTATAAAATTGATCTTTCTAAAAATCAATCATGTAGCCCTGTGAGAAAAGTATTGTACTTTGTGATTTCATTTTCTGCTAGAAGGTTAAACTAAAGAATACACAAAAAGACAAGTTTAAAAATACATATTTACCGGCATAAAATCAGTTTGAACTAGGGCTGTGACCTCAGTGGTTTTAAAAGTATTGACAAAATGCCACATTGTAGTATACCTCTTAAGGTATGTATTATGTTTGCTCCTTTGTAAAAATGATAGGAAATATCTGCTCCATCGATTATTTGAAGGTTAGACCACAGATTTATTTAAATATTTTTTCTTCATAAAACTTTTTATTATGGTACATTTTTGTAAAGTCTATGTTTTAAAAGATTTTGTGTATAACAATACCCATTCTTTTAATTAGAAAATATAGCTATCAATTATAGTTCCTAATTGTCATAAAGATATAGTTGTTAGGAGAATGGATGTAATTCTATTCCAAACAAAAGATTTTCATTTGAATTTTTGAAATAATGGAAATAACTCAGCTTTCACAGATTCATGAAGCCTGGGAGCCCCAGCTTTGAAAGTACATTGACAGTCTTAAACAGTTTTTCAGAACATATGAATTGATGGTTTCATCTTCTATAGCAAGTAAAAGTATTCTGCTTGTCATCACTAATGAGTCTGTTTTAAAATAATCATGCTTATTTTGAGGGAAAAAAATGCAGGGTCCAAGACTCAGAAAAAAAAGTACTAAATTGAGCTATACACCTTTAGCTATCTCTCTTGGGTTCATCTTTTCATCAGCTATAAAGTGTATATTATTTTTTGTGCTGAGTCTAAGACTTTGAATTTGGTCTCTTTCTTACCACTATTTTTTTCTTATTTCCCCATATTCTAGATTTATTTAAATACTGAGTTTTTAAAGGGCACTTATATATTATAATTTTTAATAACAAGCAAACCTTTTTGGTTTTTATTTTGCACCATAAGACATGTTTTTTTTATTTTTTTTTTTTATTTTCAGTCCTTTAGTGAACAGCTCAAATCTCACCTATAGGGTATCTTAAAATGTAGTGCATAGTTCTTATACACCATGTTTATGAAACAGCTCTATTAGGGACATTTGGACCTTTGGATATGTGGTTTGCTTAAAGTACACTGCATTAGTAAGTTTGCAACTTGTTTCTTAGTATTTTTTTTAAACATCCAAAGTTGTAAAAAGTTTATTTCGGTGCATGTGGTTGTTTTTTGTGTGTGGTTCTTTGTTCCTCTTCTAAACTGGTATTAACCACTGAAATGAACCATCTCCTGGGTTTGGCCTTTTGGCATTCACAGTGTATTCAAAACCTAATTACAGATTAGTCTATATTTGAGACTTTTAGAGCAAGTATCAGAAGACTCAAAAGGAAAATGAGAGTAGCAGTATCATTTCATGTGGAGATAAAGAGACCCAAAACGTGAATGGGTGTCAAGTCATTTGAAGAGAAGAAAAAAGAGAAGGAACTTCATTCACTGAGACTGGTGGTTTATGAGTTGGGGATTATGGGAATATTCATGATTCAATCAAGAAGCACAATGAATTGATGTTTGAAATAGCTCATCTTTTAAGTAAACATTGAATAAATGGAAAATAGGCTCCATATTCACTACATGTAGAATAGTGTAACAGAAATAGTAGCTTGTTAACCCTTTCTCAGTTGGTTGCATTTATCAAATAAGTCACAAATTTCATAAGAATTCTCTAGTTATGAATACTTAATGCAAATATTTAATAGAAAATGAAGTTTGCCTTATAAATAGCCATGCTGATTTTTACTTATTCCTGATTTTTATTGAAATATGCCTTATTTCACATAAAAGGCAATGCTGATAACAAATAGGCTTAAAATAATAGCATTGTTCTGTTACCATTTAGATTCAGCACGTGGTAGCAGTTGTATTTCAGAGCCTGCTCTCCTAGTATATAATTCTTTCATTCATCAAAAAAGATAACTCAGTTTGTAAGTGTTTTTCAGAATGAGAGGAACGTGGGCAAGGGCTAACTTTAACATCTTCATCTTTAACAATGATACCTACAAGGTTGAATGAGGGCCAAATGAAATGTTAAATTCAAAATTACCCCAAACATAGTAGATACTTCATAGATTTCAAGTGAGAATAAGCAAGGAATGCTTCTCAAAATTAGAATTCATCTGTGTCCCAAGCCAGTTCATCGGGTGCGTTGTGTAGGTGAGAGAACAATGAAATTAGGGTTTTTCTGTTTTTTAGCATTTAAAGGATACAGCTACTCTTTTCTTGTAACAAATGTTTGCTTCCATTCCCCTCTCTTCATACCGCATGTCCCCATTACTTTCTAGTAACTTATTTAATACCCTTTATGTCATTCTTGAGGTTTCAAGGCATGCTAGGACTGTGTCCTGATTTTCAATTATAAAAAATTCTATAAAAGTATTACTTTTTAAGGGAAAGTTGGCAATTTTTTATTCTGTGATTTTTTGTGTTAAATAGTCCTTTTATTTTCATTAGGAAAAAAATTGCTTACCTCCTAATTTAAAAAGGATTTGATTTTTATTGAGACCTTACAAATTTTGACACCTGTCTCAGAGTGGCTCTGTATGTCTTTCAATACAAATAGCTCTTGCTCTAAAGTCTTCTGGGTGATACCACTGTACCACATGCCCAGAGATTATCCATCTGAGAGGGGCTACTGAGGTTCTAAATACCTCTTTGAGATGAGTTAAGCTATTCAAGTTAGATGATATTTTAAAGACCCCCATCCATTTCAAAAATTCTGTGAGATGATTTAGAAAACTTTCCCTCCTACCCTCCTCATTTTAGAAAAAAAATTTTAGCTGATGATCATACTTACATGAAGTTCAGTTTTCTCATTGAAAAGAAATAGATTCAGCTGTTTTTTGTTTGTTTGTTTGTTTGTTTTGTTTTGTTTTGTTTTTTGCAGGTCTGGGGATGGAACTCAGGGGCATTTGACCTCCAAGCTACACCCCTGCCCTATTTTTTATTCTTTATTTTGAAACCGGGTCTCACTGAGTTGCAGAGGGCCTCACTAAGTAGCTGCGGCTATTCGCGAACCGCAATCCTCCAGATTCAGCTGTTTTTAAGCAACTAGATGAATGAACTTTAAAAGTAAGAATGTGGTCTTATTTGAAGAAATGGAAGCCAGCCTATAAAACAAATATAGACTAAACTTCTAAGAAATGGGTTAGGATTGTTTGTCTATTTTAATCTTATACAAAAAGAGTAATGCCATTATTGTGATACTGTTGTCATATTTTCTCAATAGTTTGCAGAAAATTGTAGCCCTTCTTTCTCATAAATTTTCATATTAGTCTTAATGTAATACCAAGAATTAGAAGTATTAAATTATCAGAAAAAGAATATGGAGTTATATTTTTTATATGCAGGCATAGAAGGTTTTGTTGAGTTCCAGGAATCCTAATAAGAATTTATAAAGAGAACAACCCTTTCTCTTATTGGATACCCATCACTAATGCCCCTTGCTGGTAAAAAGGACATTTCTATTTTTAATTGCATATTATTTACCTTTAAAAGTAAAAGTTATAAATATTGAATATTAAATGTATCTTACATTATTTTCCTATGGATAGAAAGTAGAATGCTTGCCAGTTTTCCCTCTAGATCAGTAGCATTGAACCAGTCAACTCACTTCAATGATAATTCCCACTAATATGTTAAATTGTGTTAAAAAGGACAAAAATATTTATCATACTTAGTATAACCTATATTTTAAAGTAGGGTTGCATAATTAAGTTAGCATGAAGTATAAATCATGATTCCCACTTTTTTTTTTAATTTTTTATTGGTGTATTGTAGTCATACATCTTAATGGAGTACAAAATGGTAAAGGCATACGTGCACACATTGCACAGTTAACCCATCCCCAATTCCCACCCCATTCCCTCCCGCTCCCTCCTTCTCATATTTGGCTTTGATATATTTGTGAATGTACATCATGTACATTAGGGATTTTTCTCTTCCCCCTCCCATCATCCTCAGTTAGGTTGCCTTAATTGCTCATCTGTAGTTTCTCCTTCTTCATCTAGAGTTCTTCCTAGGACCCATTTTCTCCCCAGCTTCTGCATATTAGGGAGAGCATCTGATTTCTTACTTTTTGTGACTGACTAATCTCACTTAGCATAATGTTCTCCAGTTCCATTCATTTCCCTGTAAATGACATAATTTTATTCTTTTTATGGCTGTGTAAAATTTCATTGTGTACATATTCCATAGTTCTGTAATCCATTCATTTGTTGATGGACATCTTGGCTGGTTCCATAGTTTGGCAATTATAAGTTGTGCAGCTGTGAGCATAGATATGCATGCATTAGTTTGATAGTTTGATTTTCATTTTTTGGGGTAAATACCCAGAAGTGGTATTACAGGACCATATGTTAGGTTCCTTCCCATTCTTCTGAGGGTCCTCCATACTGTTTTCCAAAGTGGTTGCACTAATTTGCAGTCCTACCGACAATGTAGTAGAGTTCTCACTTCACATTCTTGCTAGCATTTGTTGTTGTTTGTGTTTTGAATGGTTGCCATTCCAGTTGTAGTTAGGTGAAATCTCAAGGTAGTTTTGATTTGCATCTCTCTGATTGTTAATGGTGTTGAGTATTTTTTTATACATTTATTGGCCATTTGAATTTCTTCTTTTGTGAAGTGTCGATTTAGTCCACTTGCCCATTATTTTAAATTAGGTTATTTTTTTTCTTAGTGCTGAGTTTCTTGAGTTCTCTATATAGTCTAGATATTAGTCCTATATCAGAGGAATACTTGGCAAAAATCTTCTGCCATTTTGTCAGCTCTCTGTTGAGGTTGTTGATAGTTTCCTTTGCTGTACAGCTTTTCAGTTTAATGCAATTCCATATTTTGATCCACCTTGTAGTTTCTTGTGCATTGGGATCTTGTTGAGAAAGTTTTGTCTGTGCCTGTGTGTTGCAGTGTTGGACCTATGCCCTCTTCAAGGAGCATCAAGGTCTCTGGTCTAATTTCCAAGTCTTTGATCCATTTGGAATTGACACTTTTGTGGGGTGAGAAAGTGGGGTTTATTTCCATTTTTCTGCATATGGTTAACCAGTTTTTCCAACACCATTTGTTGAAAAAGCTGTCTTTTTTCCAGTGCATGTTTTTGGCCCCTTTGACAAAAATCAGTTGGCTGTAAGTGTGCGGATTTGATTTTGAGTCTTCTGTTCTGCTCCATTGGTCTATGTGTGTGTTTTTGTGCCAATACCATACTGTTTTTATTACTCTGGCTTGTCGTATAAAATCAGGTATTGTAATTCCTCCTGCATGGTTTTTGTTGCTGATAACTACTTTGGCTATTCTGGGTTTTTGTTATTCCAAATGAATTTAAGGACTGATTTTTTCTATGTCTGTTAGGACTGACCTTGGTAAATTAATGGGTATTGTGTTGAATCTGTAGATCACTTTTGGAATAATGACCATTTTGATTATATTTATTATGCCTATCTAAGAACATGGAAAATATTTCCATCTTCTAAGGTCTTTGATTTATTTTTTTTAATGTTTTGTAGAGGTCTTTTACCTCCTTGGTTAAGTTTATTCCTTTTTTTTTTTTTTTTTTGCGAGTCTGCGGATGAAACCCAGGGACATTTGGCCTCCGAGCTACACCCCCTGCCCAATTTTTTTTAGTCTTTATTTTGAAACAGGGTCTCACTGAGTTGTGGAGGACCTCACTAAGTAGTCGAGGCTGTCTGCGAAACGCGGTCCTCCTGTCTCGGCCTCCCAAATGCTGGGATTACAAGCATGCACCACCACGCCCGGCAAGTTTATTCCTATTTTTTTTTTTTTTATGGGATATCCTGAGTGGAAGTGTTTTCTGGATTTCTTTTTAGTGGATTTATAGTTGGCACACAGGAAAGCTTCTAATTTTTTAAGATTGATTTTGTATCCAGATACTTCACTGAATTTGTTGATCAGTTCTATAAGCCTTTTGGTTGGGTTTGTTGTGTCTCCTTAGTATCATGTCATCTGCAAATAGGAATAGTTTCAGTTCTTTTCTTATTTGTACTCCTTTGATTTCCTTTTCTTGCCTTATTTTCTGACTCGAGTACCCAGTACTATATTGAAAAGAAGGGGTGATAATGAACATTCTTGTCTTGTTCCTGTTTATAGGGGAATACTCCTGTGTTTTTTTTCTTCCTATTTAATATGATGTTGACTGTGGGCCTATTGTATATTGCCTTTATGATGTCGAGGTATGTTCCTTCTATTTCGATTCCCTATAGTGCTTTTAGCATAAATGTGTGTTGAATGTTGTCAAGTGCTTTTTCAGCATCTATTGAAATGATCATGTAATTTTTATCTTTGGTTCTGTTTACATGATGAATTACATGGATTGATTTTCCTATATTGAACTAGTCTTGCATCCCTGGGATGAACTCTGCATGGTCATGGTGTATGATTTTCTTCATATGGTTTTGAATTTGTGTTGCAAGTATTTTGTTTAGCAGTTTTGCATCTAAGTTCAACAACGATATAGGCCTATAGTTTTCTTTTCAAGCTGTCTTTACTTGGTTCTAGTATTAATGTGATGTTGGCTTCATAGAATGTATTTGGGAGAGTCTCATTTCTTTCTGTTTCATGAAATAGATTGAGGAGCATTTAGATTAGCTCTTCTATAAAGGTTTCGTAAAATTTATTTGGGAAACCATCTGATCCTGGGCTTTTGTTTGATGGTAGGCTCTTTATTGTTATTTCAATCTGATTGCTGTTAGTTGGTTTAAATTTTCTATATCTTCTTGACTCAGTTTAGGAAGGTTGTATTTATCTAAAAAGTTGTCAATTTCTTCCAGATTTTTCATTTGGTTGGAGTATAGATTTTCAAAATAGTTTCTGATAATCCTCTGGAGTTTTACACTGTCTGTGGTAATGTTTCCTTTTCTCATCTCTTATCTTTATAATTTGGATTGATTCTCTTTTCATTTTATTTATTTATTTATTTATTTTGTTAAGCTGGCTAGTGGTTTATCTGTCTTGTTAATTTTTTCGAGAAACCGGATTTTGGTTTTACTGATTTTCTGTATATTTTTATTCTCTACTTCATTGATTTCTGCTCTGATTTTAATAATTTCCTGTCTTCTACTGGCTTTGGGGTTAGACTGTTCCTGTTTTTTAAAGGCTTTGGGCACTCAGTGCTATGAATTTTCCTCTTAATACTGCCTTCAAGGTGTCTCAAAGGTTTTGATATGTTGTATCTCTATTTTCATTTGTTTCTAAGACTGACTTTCTTTCTTTCTTTCTTTCTTTCTTTCTTTCTTTCTTTCTTTCTTTCTTTCCCAGTACTGGGGATGGAACACAGGGGATTCTACCTCCAAGCTATACCCCCCAGCCCTATTTTTTATTCTTTATTCTGAAACAGAGTCTCACTGAGTTGCAAAGGGCCTCACTAATAGCTATGGCTGACTGTGAACCCCAGTCCCCCTGTCTCAGCCCCCCAAATGCTGGGATTGCAATATGTGCCACCACACCCAGCGTTTAGGAATTTCTTGATTTCACCTCTTATTTCTCCTGTGACACATTTTTTGTTCAGCAGTGTGGTATTCAATCTCCACCTGTTTATGTAGTTTCTCTGGGTCTTCTTATTGTTGCTTTCTAGTTTCATTCCATTCTGGTCTGAAAATATAGGGGGAAGTATGTCAAATTTTTTGAATTTGCTAGTTCTCACTTTGTGGCCCAGGGTGTGATCTGTTTTGGAGAATGTTTCATGACCATCTGGAAAAAATACTTGAACTCTGCTGTAGTTGGGTGGAATATTTTATATTTATGCTAATACTTCATTTGGTTTATGGTGTTCTTTAGGTCTGAGGCATCTTTACTGACCTTTTGTCTAGAAGATTGGTCTAGTGGTATGAGAGGGGTGTTGAAGTCTCCCAAATTATTGTATTGGGATTTATGTGTGACTTAATGTCACAAAGAGTTTGTTTTATGAAAGTAGCTGCAATTATGTTTGGGGCATAAATATTGACTATCATTATTTCCTCTTGCTGGATTGTTCCTTTTACCAGTAAAAATTACTTGCTTTGTCTCTTCTAATAAGCTTGGGTTTAAGAATCTAACTTGTCTGATACAGTTACTACTCCTGCTTATCTTCGAGTTCTGTTGGCATGATTACCTTGTTTTCTTGATTACCTTGCTCCAACCCTTTACTTTTAGTTTGTGACTGTCTTTACTTGTGAGGTATGTTTTTTGCAGGCAGCAGATAGATGGATTCTGCTTTTTAATCCATTTTGCCACTTTATGTCTTTTTATTGGGAAGTTGAGGCCATTTGTATGTAGTGTGATTATTTAGAGATGATTTTTAATTCCTGACACTTTGAGTTTTAACACCTGACATTTTGAGTTTTAAGATCTGTTTAAGGGTAGTGTTTGTTCTTCTTTGCTTAGTTGTTTGCTTGATAGAAATTATTGTTTCTTTGGTTCTGGTGTGTATTACTAATTTCTTCTTTGCAGTTAATCTCTGAGTATTTTCTCTAGTGTTGTTTTGGAAGACATAAATTCTTTCAGCTTTTGTTTATTGTGGAAGGTTTCTATTTCTCTGTTGATTTTTTTTTTTTTTTTTTTTTTTTTGTGGTACTGGGGGTAGAACCCAGAGGCTTTCTAACTCTGGGCTATACTCCCAGACCTTTTTTATATTTTATTTGGAAATAGGGTCTCACTAAGTTGCTGAGAGCCTCACTAAGTAGCTGAGGCTGGCTTCGAACCTGTGCAATCCTCCTGTCTCAGCCTCCCAAGAGCGGGGATTACAAGCGTGCACCACCACGCCTGGCTCTCTGTTGAATTTGAGAGAGAGTTTTACTGGGTAGGAAACTTTTGGCTGCAAGATGTTTTCTTCAGAGTTGGGAATATGTTAGTCCGGGCCCCTCTAACCTTCATGACTTGGTTTGTGAAGTCTAGAGTGAATCTAAACTCTGAATGTCACTTGGTCTTTTGTTTTTCTTGCCTTTAAGATTCTCTCTTTGGCTTCTTGGACAGTTTGACTATTATGTGGCGTGGTAAAGCCTTTTTCTGATCTTGTCTAAAGGGGGATTCTATAAGTTTCCTGTACCTGTGTATTGAGCACTTGTTTGGAAATTTTTCTGATATTACTTCTTTAAAAAGATTGTTGATTTCTTTGATTTCACCTTCTATTCCCTCTTCTATGCCTATTATTCTTAGGTTAACTCTTAAAATGGGCCCATATATCTTCAGTGTCCAATTCATGCTGTCGAATTCTTTTTTCTAAATTGTACACTGAGTTATTTTTGGAGTGATATTCTTTAGGAGTGAGATTCTATTCGTTATGTGGTTTAATCTATTGTTTATAGTTTGTATTGATACCTTCATTTCAATGATTGCATCCTTCATTTCTTTCACTCTCTCTCTGAATTCTTTTGGGAACCTTGTATCATTTCTCCTGTTAAATTTCGGATTTATCCTTCTGGCGATCTCTGCAATTCTGTTGTTTTGTCAGATTCTGTTATTCTAGGGTTATGGGAGCTCATTGCTTCCTTGTAATTCCTTCGTTTCATGATTTCATAAGTTTATATTTGCTGTTTTTGGTAGATTTATCTCAGTCTGTAGGTATCAGCTGGTATATACAAGGGCAAGTTGTGTTGCATTCAGCAGTGAGGTTGAGTAACGAGGAAAGTAAAGTTGAAATGCAAGAATAGAGAAAGCCACAGATAGGATGGAATAGAATGAGAGCATGAGTTTGGTAAGGTAGTATGTAGTAGAGATTAGAGATAGTGAATATGTAGTATAATTCTAGTAACTAATGTATTTAGTATAGTGATATGAAGTAGATTTAATACAAAACAGAAGAGAAAAGAAAAGAAAAAAGGAGAAAAGTGAGTAGGTACGTATGAGGGAAGAGGCTTGTAAAAAGGTAGGGAAGAGAGCAAACAAACAAGCATACACAAAAAAATAATAATAATAAAGCAGCCCTATAAGTATATGAATACTCAACAGTCTTTGCCTCTGCAGTCTCTCTGAGTGCATATGCCAAGTGCCACCAGCACCTTTCCTGCTGCAAGCCTGGTTCTGTGAGTCTCTCTCAGTCTGTGCAGATGGCCAGTATCCATGGGACTGGATCTAGTGTTAAATGTAGGTCTCACTTCATGCTTTCTACCAATTGGAGCATGAGCCTCTCCGAGCTTCTGCTATGTGCAACAGCAAAATCCACCTGCACATTTGCCAGATTGAACCATAAAATTGTGGTTCAAAATCCACCCCCACTTTTGCCAGGTTGAAACCACACAAAAAAGAACTTTGCTGGCCGCGCAGGTTCTTATGGCTGTGCTGGGCAGTCTCCTGCAGGGACAAGGGGTTCACTTATGGTGCTATTGAACGCTGCTTTAGTTCTCTGGAGGGTGTGGTGAGCTCAGCTGCCATTCCTGGGAGTCATAGCCAGTGTTTGCACAGGAGGAATTGATGGCTTACAATTCTGAGGAGCTGTAGCTGCTTATTTTGTTTCACGTCATTGGGTGTTTTTCCTGTGGGTCTCTGGCAGTCAGGGGCAATGAGGCAAGATGGTGCTACTGTGGCAATCCACGGCCTCAGTGGTTGGAGGCAGGCAGGGTCCTTTTCTGCTCTCTGATCTGCCTTCTAGCTTTTTTTTTTTTCTGCCACGTTTTACTTGTTGTGCTCTTTTTAAATTCATGCTGTGTTCTTTTGTCACAATGCTGTTTTTATGGCAATAGAGACTTGAGTGTCAGCAGGACTGATATGTATTGTTTCCCTCAGTCACCATCTTCCTGGCTGTCATCACTCCACTTCTAATAAGAGATCCGCATGTATTTCTAATAGTTTACTCTCGGAGGAGAAATTTGCATTTCAGAGAGAATTTAACAGATTTTATCTGGAAGTCTATAAGCTAAAAAGCTAAAATCAAGTAAATAATGTAATTATATCTTAGTGTCTCTGGCATTTTTAATCTTTGCTCATTCACAGCTAGAAAGTACTTTTTATATATATATTTAAAATATTAATTGTCCTTCCCTGATGCATATATTTCCCAGTTTTGTCTTTTTAATTTTATGACATTTTGGCATATAAATGAATGTGTACATTTCACAGTGGTTGATCTTTTCTTTATAACTTTTATTGTTACTTTATACTTAAAAAGTCATTTCCCAATCTAAGACCATTTAAATACCCATTTGTATTTTTTTTAATTTTTAATTTTTTTTTAGTACTGGGGATGAAACTACCAGTTTCATTCTACCTCATTCTACCTCAGAGCTATACCTTCAGCCCTATTTTTTTTGTTGTTGTTCTTTTATTTTGAAATAATGTCTCAGTTGCAGAAGGCTTCACTAATTAGCTGAGGCTATCTGCAAGCCCATGATCCTCCTGCCTCAGTCTCCCAAGTGCTGGGATTATAAGCATATGCCGCCACACCCAGCTTGTATTTTGTTTTAATTTTTAAACATGTTTAAAACTAAATAAATTAAAAAATTAAATTTAGTTCTTAATTTTTAAATTTAAATAATATTTTCATTGCTTAATATTTTTTCTTGTTTCAGATATTGCTGAGTCCTTGATAGGTCTCCAAAGAATCTGAGAATTTATCAAAATTTTATTCATAATTAGAGATGTGTATGCATATGCATTTTTTTTCTGTGTAAGAGTCTACAGTTTCTAATAGATTCACAAAAGTATCTGTCACACACATCTTCTCCCCTTTCCAAAAACCTAAGCCCTGCTACACTAATGTACCTGGATATTATTTAGATCTCAGGTGGTATGATGAGACTAACCTCTTTGCTTTTTCTCAAATAGTTAAAAGAAGTCTACTAGACCCATTAGCAAAGCTGTTATCTCTTGTATTTGCAATGCCTTTGAAAAATATTTATTTTTATTTAACTAATGTATTGTCTCTTTATTTCTATAGAGAAAGTTAGAGAAATTCAAGAAAAACTTGATGCTTTCATTGAAGCTCTTCATCAGGAGAAATAAGTTGTATTAAGTGAGTAAAAATTCTGCTACTGCATTGGCTCTAAATACAAAATTTATATTTTAAATTTTTCTTGTAGTTTATTATTCTGCTTGCTGCTTGTTTCTTATTATGTAATAATCTCAGTGGCATGGTCTCTGACACCAGCTTGTGAGTTTTATGTGTATAGTGTCTCTTTGAAGAACATGATTGCCTTCATGCTGAATTAAAAATATTCTCCAAAACTCATTTTGGACAGTACAAAGATGAACAAAGAGCTGTTATATAAGAAGCAGGTGACTCATTTTCTTCACATAGAGTTGAACTGCCCTTGTCATTGTTTTATTCTTTATGTTCATAATCACTGGATATTTATATATATGTTAACTATTCACTTTGTAAAGCTTATTTATTTGGCTTGACTCCTAATTTTAATATTTGTTCTTAATATTACTGTCTTTCATTTAAAACCATTTACATAAACTTTTTTCTGTTTAAAATAATTTATATAACCTTAGAATTTATTACTCCTCTCAATATGTTGACTCTTGTCTGATTCTATAGTCTGACGTTATAAGCATATTATTAATTTAAACACTTTCCATAATAGCATAGTCAATTGTTAGTGATCACTAAAGAATTATCATGAGGAAGTCATTTACTTTTATTGGAGAAGTTGAGAAAAATGATATGATTAAGTGATTATCGTTTATTTAAAATATCTCATTACCTCATCTATAAGCACTTGTCTACAAGAAACCTGTGGCCCAGTCAGTCCTGGAAGAAGCAAAAATATGAAGGGTCCCCTCCATAGCTGCACTCAGGTCAGTTCAGTAAAGGCCCTAAGCCAAACTGCCTCATCTTCCCTGCTATAGAGGAAGTACACTTGAGAAATCAAGTTAGAAAGAAAGGCACTGCTCAAATCAGGCCTCATTCTTAACAATCCTCTAGCAATGAATGAGGAAGAAGGTAGGAAACTTGAAAGGAAAGCTCTGTTGCTGTTTTTTTATTTCTTTAAAAAATAGGCGAATAGAAATTACAAAAATACATAATTATCTTTAACACAAGCCAAAAATAATTTTGGTGCCTTTATAAGTGTCTGCTTATAAATGTTTTCTACATATTCAGTGTTTGAAATTTTAATTTAAAACCACAAAGTGTTCCAGTATCATTCTAGTCATGATAGTTATGATGAAAGTTACTAATAGAGATAACCATTTTCAATACCTTTGGATCTTGTCCTCTTTAGCACCAGAGTTTACATGACATTTTAGTTTATAGTTAGAGCCTTTAGAGTAAAAATTTATGAAAGCTACAGAAAGCACATTAAAAATAAAAAGCTACATAGTGGGATTTTTGTAGTGAAATAAAGAAGTTCCAAGCCACCCAGTATTTATTATCTGCCCTCTTAACCTATCAATATAATTTCAAGTTGCCAATGCTCTGGGACATACATCTTTTCTGCCAGAGTGTCTCTCCCAAGAGCAGTACAGGGAAGTCCCTCTAGATGGGTTATGATGCTGTTGGTGCATGAAGAGGCCCTGAACATAGAGAAAAAGTCCTATGTCCCCTCTAGTTTATGTTTGAAGTCTCTGGGGCCCTTCCCAACCCTTGTGATTTATGACTCAAAAATATCTAGCAACTAGACAGATGATCTACTTTATACCCTGTGAATTTACTTAAGAGAGTAAATCTGGCAGAGTGGTAGCTTTGCATTATTCCAACTGTTTTGTCAAAGTTACTAAGAATTTGGAAGAATAGTTACTCAATTTTAGTTTAATATACATGGAGTTAAGTATGTGGAGTGCTTTAGCTTTTTTTTTTTTTTTTCCTCTCTTATTTTTTTAAGTTGTACTGGGGATTAAAGCCAGGGTATTTTACCTTCAGTTTTACACTCTTACATCTTTTTTTTAACAGTCTTTTTAAATTATAGCACACCAGCTTCAAATCTGTGATTTTCTTGTCTCAGCCTTCCAAATACTGTAACTATTGGCATGCACCACTATCTCTTTCTCTGCTTTGCTTTTTTAAAAAGTAATTTAAAGCCAGGTGTAGTGACTCACATCTGTAATTCAAGTACTTAGAAAGCTGAGACACAAGGATCACAAGTTCATAGCCAGCCTCAGCAACTTAGCAAGAGTCTCCCCAACTTTTAGTGAGACCTAGTTTCAAATTAAAAAATAAAGAAGCCTGGGATGTAGCTTGGAGATAGGATGCCTCTGGTTTCAATTCCCAGTACACAAAAAGAAAAAAAAATACATAAGACAAATTTAACTCCAATATTTGCTAAGGATGTATGTACCTAACACTGCAATACACAGATTCTTCTTTGCCAACTAATTTTAGTGGGGTTTTTTTGTTTGTTTGTTTTTGTTTTTATTTTTGGTGGTGGTACTGGGGTTCCTGGAAGCCCTTCTACCTCCGGGCTACACTCCCAGACCTATTTTTACATTTTTATTTGGAAACAGGGTCTCCTAAGCCAGTGCTCGCGGCTGGCTTCGAACCTGTGCGATCCTCCTGTCTCTGTCTCCCAAGCGCAGGGATTACAAGCGTGCGCCACCACACCCGGCTAAATTTTAGTGTTTTAAACTCTAAAAATAAATGAATTCTAGCTTGGCATGGTGGCACACACTTGTTATCCCAGCATTTGGGAGGCTGAAACAGAGGGATCTCAGTTCGCAGACAGCCTCAGCTACTTAGTGAAGCCCTTTGCAACTCAGTGAGACCGTTTCAAAATAAAGAATAAAAAATAGAGCTGGGGGTGTAGCTCAGATGTAGAATGCTCCTGGGTTCCATGCCCAGTACTTCAAAAAAAAAAATGAATTTTAACATGATTATTTACACATGTCTGATAAAATTATGCCAGTGTTTTTATGGTAAGTGATATTCTAAATAATTTTAATGAAACTAATATAGGTATTTAATCTTAAATTATTTTCTTGTGATCATGCAGTGATAAGTTTGTTTAGAAATTTTGCGTTTGTCTTTGTGGACCTAAATTTATCAAATGGGTTTATTTTTACAGAGTCCTACACATAATATAATCACCTCTGCATACATCTGAAGAAAGGAAACTTCAAAGTTGTTTGCCCTGCCTCTTTTATTTCTGCTATTCCACCTTTCTAAACATATAATAAAGTCATAGGTTGAAAATAATGTACGTGTGTTACAGGCGCTTTAACAATCTGCTGACTTTTGAGTGGTAAATGGTGTAAGTGGCATTAAGTATCCTTTTCAATTGTTTGAAAGTGACCAATTGGGATAATATAAAGTGGTATTATTATTAGGTGTAGTTCTTGAAGATAAGAAACTTGCTATCTCTTTGCTGTTGTCTTATTTGTGGTGGCAGTAGTATAATTTATTAATGAATGTTATTCACTGTCAGTTTCCTTTCCAGGAACATAATGATATTTTTAAGAATAAAACATAAGCCATTCTTAAAAAGTTATTGATTATATGTAAAATGATGGTATCCTGCTAAGTAATCATCTCTATCTGTAATATTCTATAACCAAGAATTATTGGACTGTGATAATGCAGTTTATATTCACCATGTGAAAGAAAATTGGTTAACAGAAGAACCCCTCCAATACATTAATTTGGATTTGAACAGTTCAGTGTATACACATTCAAAGAAACTTCAACCTTTCATTACTAGTTTACAAGTTTGCCTTGGAAGCTATTAGTAGCAGCTTACATTCAGTTGCTATATTTGCCCTTCCTGTATCCATTTGAAATTAATTCATTTTGTATTTTGTATACTTATGTTAGGCTTTCTGTTAACAGTGGTGGTTTTCCTGTTGACAGAGCCATTGGATGATGACACAGGATGTAGAATATTAAGGATAATCAATTGACTAATTTCACTTAGAATATTGTCAAACATTTGAACTAGGCATCAGAAAAAGATTTTCTTTCATATGTTTTTTTTTCTTTTCTTTGTACATGCTAGGCAATCATTCTCCCCCTTAAGTACACCCTCAGTCCCCATACACTATTTTTAATATTAAATAGAAATTATTTCAACAGCTTGAATAATTTTGACCTCTATTGGCTGAATTTTTTTTTTTTTAACTCGGGGTGGAACCCAGAGACTTTCTACCTCCAGGCCATACTCCCAGATCTTTTTTATATTTTATTTGGAAACAGGGTCTCACTAAGTTGCTGAAAGCCTCTCTAAGTAGCTGAGGCTGGGTTTGAACCCCTGCATTCCTCCTGTTTCAGCCTCCCAAGCGCGGGGATTACAAGTGTGCGCCACCACGCCTGGCTCTTGGCTGAAATTTTAAAGAAATATTTAAAGTTTAATTCATTACAGATCAGTTATGATAATACCATCACAATACTTTAATGTGTTTTAATGTGTATAATTTTTTATTGGTTAAAGGATTTTAAAGCAAAGAAATATTACATTTTTAACTGAAAATGTTTTTTCCATTTAGTACCTTTTTATTAAGCCTTTATCATGTTCATAAAATACCCATTGTGTGGCAATTTTTATTATACAGTTTACTTAATTTTATAGTAGTTTTCTTGGAATTGTGTTTTGTTTAACAATTCCCTTGCCACCACTCTTTTTTTCACATTAGTAAAAATTGATGATCCCTCAAGATCTGACACTTACTATGCAAGGTTAGAGAATGTCATGTAATATTTCAGAAACAGGGAATTCAATAAATACTTGTTTTAAAGTGTTTGATAAGAAAAGTAGGCCCAATTTTTAGCAGCTGGTAGGTAGCAGTACCCATCGTTACTTGGTAGATGAGTAGCCAAGAACCTCTTGTGTTTCTTTTAGGTTTAAGGACAGTTACAAACATAAAGAAAATAGAATGCTGATGTTTTCTACAAAGATTAAGAGATGATGGTTAAGCCCTTCTAACCTGTGCTGGCTACGTTAGGTTAAGTACACCCCCTCACTGCAGCAGATGTCATGCAATGATAATGAGTATTTCTGCAGTTGTAAAGTACCCATTTAAAACTACACATCTACACTGGGTGAGGTGGTGCACGGCTGTAATCCCAATTCTTGGAAAGTTGAGACAGCAGGAGGATTGTAGTTTTGAGGCCAGCTCAGCAACTTAGCAAGATCTTGTTTCAAAATGCAAAATAAAATGGGTTGGGGGTGTAGATTGCTCCTAGGTTCAATCTCCAGTACCAAAAAAACAAACAAAAAACCACATTTATTTCTAAAAGGAAAAATAAATAGGATATATGTTTCTGTGAACTGTGGGTAGAAAAAAATGCCCTTGGTTTATTTCTACAGATTTCTCTTAAGCAAAAGGCTGATAATTTTATCCTATCCCTTAGTATACATTTTAAAAAGTGTTGGGTGGGGTTGGGGGAGAAGCTTTACTTCTTTGATGAGATCAGTTTTGTAACTTAAATATAGATGATAAAAAATGTTATTAAAAATCTCATGTGAGTCCTGACATTCTCCCATCCCCCACAGTAATAATACTTCTTTCATGGATTTTTGCTTTTAAGCTAATTTCTCACTTATCATGCTTCTTCCCTCATTGAAAACTAGGTATTTATTAAGTGCAGATGTTATAGAGAAAAGAAAATAAAATTCAGTCTCAACAGTAAATTCTGTGTGTTGTGTCTGTAGTTCAAAAATTAGATATTATTGAAGTTTAAATTTAAAAAATAACTTCAGCCGGGCGTGGTGGCGCACGCTTGTAATCCCTGCGCTTGGGAGGCTGAGACAGGAGGATCACACAGGTTCGAAGCCAGCCTCAGCTACTTAGTGAGGCTCTCAGCAGCTTAGTGAGACCCTGTTTCCAAATAAAATATAAAAAAGGTCTGGGAGTATAGCCCCGAGGTAGAAAGCCTCTGGGTTCCACCCCAGTACCACCAAAAAAATAAAAATAAAAATAAAAAATAACTTCAGATATTAAATGTAAAATGTAAAGTCTAACAAGGAATCATTCATTTTTTATGTCAGAATTTGCAAAGAAAGGAGTGAATTAAGTTCTCTGGAAGAGTGAATAATTTTAAATAGATGATATCCAAAATTGGTTGGTGAGGACATTAATTTTAAAAGTCAGCATGGTAAGAAATGCATAATAGGAAACAAGGGGTGTGGCTCTTGCTGCTTTCCAGTGGCTGAGCTGTAGTCACAGGCAGTGCAATCAGCCTGTCCAGTCATATCTCTCCTCTTCATGTTCTCTCCATTTTTCAAGCCTTATCCTGATGGACTTCTTTACATAAATTATTTAGTGACCAAACACAAATGAATAGGAAAAATTACAGAGACTTGTGCTTCCTAAATAATTTTGGAATTACACATAGAATATTATGAGTATAGGTTTAAAAGACAAATTCCTTAACTAATAATTTTGTATTTATTTATTTTAGACACATTTATGCAAGAAAATAAACTGGTATCTTTTCTTTCAAATAAATGGGATCATAGTAATGGCTTCCATCTCAATTCTCTAAGCTGATATGTGTTATGCTTGTAAATACTTTAGCAGTATATTGATGTGCTTAAAACTATGCTCACCTTTTGAATGGTCATGGCTATAAATTGTTTAAATATTTAAAACATACCTTGGTTTCACTTGTGCACAGTAAATGAACTTGGTATTATTTTTTAAAAACCTCACCTACATGTAGATATTATTGCAACTTATATTCTACCTGTGCTTTATCTAAAGTCATTTGTGTAGATGAGTGATTAAAAGATACCTAAATCACGTTATAATTCAATTATTAGCATGTTATAATTTTTTCTGTTTTATTGAGGGACCCTCTAGTGTAACTAAATTCATTATCTAACAAGCTTTTATTGTGGCTCTTCCCTGAATGCTTAAATTCCACATACTTTATATTGCACAGTTCTAATCCACTTTCAACCAGTTTTTGATATCTTCATAGTTGTCAAACATTTTGGTATTTTCTTTGGTAAAATATATAAAAACATGTTTCTAACTGCACTGTGCTACCATGACTATTGTTTTCATTAATGATGCTAACATGTTTTGTTGTATATGAGGCTTACTAAAAAGTTGTAATTAAGTATTAGATTTGGAAGGATCGGTAAAGATAATTTAATTCCATCTACTACCTGATTAAAAACGTTTGCTACTTATTTTTGTATTCCTACTAGAACTTTGCTCATGAATAATGCTTCTTACTAAATGTTTTTTTGAATGTTAAATGTGTAAGGTAATGTCGACTGTAAGTGTTCATTCTCTGGTATTCATATACATGACTAAAGTGAAATTGGGAAAAGACTCAAAAATCATGATTATTTCAATAAGTAGTACATAGCAGCTATATATTTATGGTCAGTAAATGTCAGGATCCTTTTTTAATATTTCTTTTGAAAGGACATAGGCAAGAATATGTTTCAGTCACATTAACATATGTTTTCATGATAGATAAATCCTAGTATGCAAGGCCTGAAATTTATAAGTTTCCATCCTTTGTGTAGTTCAAGTTCAGAATCTTCATTTATCAAAGAACTTTGAAAATATTAGTTACTGAGGATTTAATAGAGCAATTTATATTTTCTTTTAGATTGTTCAGTTTATTTAGTATAGCTACCAAGTGCTTGTAAGTAATATGCTATATTTTTTCAGTTATGTTACAAAATATATTTTAAAATAACTGCATACCCAATTTGTGACAATTAAGTTGATCATATGCTCTATACATAATAGACTAAGTTTATAAATATGAATTAAGACAAGTTCTCTAAAAATTGTTAAAGGCTAAAAAGTAGGATAGTATGATCTTCATCCTGAAGAAAACTTGATGCATCTAAAAGGGGCAAAATGAGTTTATTTACAACAGAAATAGCCATCATATAATTTTTCCTAACTATATGATGTTGTTATTGCATTGAAAGAATGGGATTGTCAATAGAGATGTGTGATTACCCAAGGGCCCTCTGGACAAGACAGGATTCAGGAGTTCTAATTTCATGCCACCACCAGGCCTTAAGTGCTAGAAGTAAAAATTAGTGCTTCATAATTTCTCAGCATATTAATTTTACTATCTTACACATGCAAATCCCCTTGATACCTTTGAGTTAACCTATTGAGATATAGAATTATTTTTACTTCAGTTTTTAAAATCCTGATTGATTATTTTGTTTAACCAAGCTACTTCCTTTGACTCTTTTTGTGTCTCATAAACCTAACACTTTTAAAAGGAAAGGTATTAGCAGAAGCCTTTATAATTTCAACTAATTTATATTTAGAAATCTCATACATTTCATTTTTCTTGGCTTGATATATGTCTAGTTTTTCAGTGGGATATCTACTTTCCTGCCAAAATTTCTATCACTTCAGAACACCCCTAACATGAACACTTCATTTGAACCTTAATGCTATGTGCTGCCTCTCTCATTTTAGAAGCTCTCAGCACAAAGATAAAGCTACTTCTATTTTTCATACATCCAAATTTTTTCTCTACACACCTGACACATTTACATTCTTGCTAATTACACCAGTTACTATGGCCATAACGCAGTTGGGATTGTGGAGTGTAATTTTGTTCATGTCAAAAGCACACTGTTTTATGCCCTATTGGTGGAGTGAGGCATTTGGACAAGGATGTTCTCCCTGATGGGCGCCCCCCTTTGGTGCGATTCGCCAGCTGTGTACCCCATGATTGGCTGGACTTTTGATGTGCAGATACTACAAGTTGGTCACAAACTTATGTACAATGGGCCTGTTCTGGTTCATGTGAAAATCAACATCCTTTTTTGTGTTCCCCGGTGACAGGATGCTACAATACTATTAGCATTTGCAAAGAGTGTGCTCTGTCCAAGAGTGTAACCACAGATCTAGTGCTGCTCAGTTTGTGTTTCTCTATTATGTGAGAGACACAAAGAAGCTGAAGGCTGGCAAAGGCCTGTCAAATCTTGTAATGTAGCGCTCGACCCCCAAACTCCACTTGGCCTCCAAGCATCTCTTGTTCCCTGTCCCACCCCTTTCTCTGAATGGGCTCTGAGGTAGGTAAATGAATTCAGCGGCCTGGTAGGCGGGGATTTCTTTCTGACCTCATTCCTGTACCATTTGTTTGCAGGCTTGTAGGGGGAGAGAAGGACATTTTGGAATCCTTTGTGTCAAATCATTTTCTTGCAGGTTGGGGAGTTAATGGTACCTTTGTCTGAAGCCAGCCAAGCAGAAAGCCTCCGGGATGAGGCGTGGCATGCTCAACCTCCTCACAGTTACAAGATGAGAATATGGAAATGGGGAACTTTCTACAGCAGATGGATATGCAGAATGTCTGCATGTTCATCATCTGCTAGTGGGAAGCTTAAATCTTTCTGTGTGTTTAAGCACGGAATACTTCTTTGTTTTAAAAAGTATTTCCCCTTTCTTAATCATCATGGCTTTTATACTGATACCTATAATTTGAACATTCTTCTGTATTACCAATTGTTTTTATATTCTGAAATAGTTTAGAACCTTTCTACTACCTGTCTAGTTATATAGACTATAGCATTACCAGAAGTCATATTCAATTTTCTTTGTTTACCTAAAAACTGAGCCACAGCTTTAGAAGTGATCTCTTATTTTGCAAAAAGAGAAGAAACCTAGAGAAAAGAACCAATTCTGTCAAGTAGTGTTAGAACTAGAAATCCTGTCTTCTGATTTCTAGGCAAGTTCTGTTCTGTCCTATGAAGATTTTAGGTCCAAGGCCACAATTCAGTGCCCTCCTAGCCAATGATTTTATAAGAGAAGTTGCAGATCTGGATATGTATATGACACTTCCCTATTTTTAAATGATAGCTCCTAATTTTAAAAGTCTAAACACACTTGTATGGGTCAAACAGAAAGATCTATGACCAGCCTTGTGCTACCACCCATGAGTCCCTGTTTGAAACCTAATTTAAACTATAGTTTTCTGTTCATCTCTGACCTTGGTGGATTTTGATGATGATGCTACTGAGGCTTTCCAAAAATAAGTGGGAATGACTTTTAGTCATTCTTTGAGATGCAGCTTTATTTATTATGAGGCCAGGCTGGAAGGAATTTCTCATTTACTTGATACCTACTATATTCCCAGTATTTTAAAAATATTACCTTACTTATTCTTATAACTACCTAAGATAGGCATTATTGCCATTTTACCAGAAGGCCAACTCTGACTCAGAGATGCCTGAAGTTTCAAAGCTGGCTAACTGATAAGGCCTTGATGGCAGCCTATGTAGATTTGACTGCAGTACATAGAAAAAGAGCAGGTATAGAATGGGCTAGAAATGTACTCACAGCATCCTGTCTTACCTGCTCAACTACCCTGAGATGACAGTTTCTTTTCATTGCTGTGAATGAGTTACAACACACACACACACACACACACACACACACACACACACACACACAGTTTGTTCATAAAGAGACACCATTATGCAGTTCTTCCAGCACCATGGATAACTGAAAACCCTGACTGAATGAAGTACACATATTTCTGTAAGAGCCTTTTGTTCTAAACATCAAACTGTTTCAAATTCTGAAAGGCACACTGGTAAACTTCAGTAGGGGAAAATGGTTCTTGTTATACCATTTCAACTCTGAATATTTAGTGCTTAAAGTTTCCTGAGAAAGGTAACCCAGGATCTTAAATTTTTTGTTTCACAACTTACATAAAATCATCTAACTAAACAGTGCTTTATGATAAGGGAGGTCAGTTGTCTTATCAAGTGTGTAGGTTGTGTGGGTGTGTGTCTTTCTCCAGAGTTCATCTCTGAGTCCTGAAAAACAGGCAGTCCTACCTAGAGAAATGATACAAAGAAGGGCTGCTGCTGAGATGATCAAGGCCATAACACAGGAACACCTAGAAAGAGCTCTGACTGCTGTGTTTTTGTCCTAAGAATGGCAAAAGTTGAGTGTGGTGGTACATGCCTATAAAGCCCAGTACTTGGGAGGCAGAGACAGGAGGACTGCAAGTTAAAGGCCACCACACTGTAACTTAGTGAGTCCCTGTCTCAAAATAAAAAGAGCTGGGGATCTAGGTAGCTCAGAAGTAGAATACCTCTGGGTTCAATCCCCAGTACATTGAAAGAGGAGAAGAAGGAAGGGGAGGACCGGCAAGGGCATGTTTGTGCTCTGCCACCCAAGTGATTGTGACCCGATGCATGAAAGGACAGGGTGCTGCATAGCCCCAGTGGCATCTGCCAACTCAGATATCTTGTACGACTCTGCCACTAGTTAAACTTGGCACTGACAATTATTCTCTCCAAGCCATCTTTACTGTTGATAAGGAAAAATTCCTCCTGCTTCAAGTCAACCAAGCAAGCCATGGTTTGCTCTTTAATATTTGGCCCCAGCCGGACGTGGTGGCACATGCTTGTAATCCCCGCGTTTGGGAGGTGGAGACAGGATGATTGCGCAGGTTCAAAGCCAGCCGTGCTGGCTTAAGAGACCCTGTTTCCAAATAAATATATAAAAAATAGGTGTCTGGGAGTGTAGCCTGGAGGTAGAAGGGTTTCGAGGAACCCCAGTACCACACACACCAAAAAAAAATTGGCCCCAAATGAGGTTTAAGGTGTTGCCCTCTTGAATCCTAAATAATGGTAGCTAACACTGACTGCATGCTTATTGTGTGTCAGGTACCATTGTGAGCACATAGTATATTTTATTTCCTCAGTGCTTGAGACAAGTAGTATACTTGTACTCATTTTATGGATAACACAGTGGAGCCTCTGCATTGTTTTACATAGTTTGCTTAGCTTTAGGTGGCAAAATGAGAATTTCCACTGGACAAGTTGGGTTCCATGCCTGTGTAGTTAACTGCCATGATGTACTCAAAACTCTTTCTTCACTGTAAGTGGCCTGTGTTGCGTAGTGAAAGGCAGGAGAAAGAAGCCACCATTGGCCAAAGATATCAGAAAGATTGAGAAGGTACTGGTGTGGTAGCTATAGCTTAGAGTTCCTGCCTTCTCAGGAAGTTAGCCAACAGAAGCAGCTTTGCTGGCTCATTGGCACACCTTACCAGATACCTCCAGCTGCCAAAGAGATGACCCCATCCAGCAGCTCCTCCCCCATCCCCATAGAGGGGAAAGCGTCAAACAGTCTGCACTGGAACAGGGAAGGGCAGAGAGGCCCAAAACTAAAGCAGATCTTCAAAAAGACATTGATTGGCAGCCCAAAGGAACTCCTATTCCTTAGAGAAGGCACAGTGTGAGATGTGAATACTTAAGTTCATGGCCAAACAGCAATTATTATTTACTAATAGCCCTGGTAGCCGGCTATACTTTATATTTATAGACATCTTAGAAGATTTGGTGTAGTTATTTTTTACATTTTTCTTTCTTGGATGAGGGTGCTATTTTTATTTTGTATCCTTACTCTACTGTGTTCTGGGTACTTGATATAGTTATCCAGAAATAAGGCAAATGGACGTTTGAAATGTTCTTGAATGCTGGCCTCTAGAAATGATGCGGCACTTTCTGTAAACCTTGTTTTGTTATGTGTAAACTATGCACTGTCTTTCCTATAATTCACAACCAAGCTCCTAAAAAGGGGGTCATCTTGCCAGATGTGGTGACACACATTTATAATCTCAGTACTTGGGAAACTTGAGACAGGAAGATCACAGATTTGTGGCCAGCCTCAGCTACTTAGTGAGGCCCTCTGCAACGCGGTGAGACCCTGTTTCAAAAATGGGGCTGGAGGTGTAGCTCGAGAGTTATATCCTGGGTTCCATCCCCATACCACAAAAATGTGGGGGGTCATCTCCCAGCTTTTCGCAGATCACTTAAACTGGTATTTCCTTTTACCTATTGGGCCTGCTTTCAACACATTCACCCTCCACAACCACTTTGGCAACTACCCCCTTGCTAAGGCCACTGCTGCCCTTTATATTGCTAATTCCCCCGAAAAATTATTTTTCTTGGCCCCTTAATGTCTCATTCTTTCTCTCTCTTCTTTCTGTAACCTGTTATTTCTGTGGCTGCTGATGTTCAGTCCTGTTGGCAGGTCTTCCTAAGAGTTGTCCTTCCCTCCACACTGCTTTTCCCAACCACAAACCTTCCCCAGCTCTTCAACTCCCTAGCCTGTCTGCTCATGAGTCTCAATTCCAGCTCCATCCTGTCCCTCCCTCTGTATTCCAGACCCATGTCTCCAACTGTCTACCTGCACATCCACAGATATTTTATATGTAACCTGTCTGAAAAACAACTAGGCCTGTGTCCATTAAACCTGACCCTTCTCCAGATTTAACTCTTTGGGGATAGGCAGTGTGGTATGCCCTTCTATATGAGGCAGGCCTAGGAATCTCCCTTCCCTAATACAGTAAGCAAGTCCAACCCCCGGGTTCAAGAGCTTTTATCTTTATATCTTCTGTACCTGCCTACTCTGTCCCACCCTGCAGGCTCTGCACAGATCAAAGGCCCAGTGCCTCTCCTTCACTGTCAGCTACATACATCATCCCTCTTGACAGAATGGACCACCTGAAATGGAAACATGACCATTTGATTAAAATCTGTCCCCAAGTAGCTTCTTTTCCCTGTGATAAGATTAGAAGGTTCAATTGGTTTCACTAATGGTTCTCCTAATGCTGACATTAGAAAACCTTGATTTTGTTTTTATATGAAATTGGCTTTTATAAATAAGACTGCCCTTAATAGTCTTACAGCTTTCAGAGCTATTTTTAATCTTTAAAAGGTATCAGTAAGATAGACAAGCTAGTCAATTTGATGAGATCAATATAATTCATTTATTTTAAGCATTTAATCAAATCTTAATCATAAAGTTTGGTTCTAGCACTAAATATGTAACAGTGCTAACTCTGCAGCACAAGATACCTTCTTAGTTTTTTTTAACTATGAAAGCTATACTTACGATATAAAACATTTTCAGAAGAAATCTTTGCCTTCTTGGATGCTAGCTCTCCCTCTGCACTAGCAGTGGATGAAGGGTGGCCAGAACCCCTCCTGTCCTCAGGATTCTTTCTGTGGTCCTCAGGAGCAACATATGTTTGTAATGCTAGCCTTATTTGCCCTTTTCACTGCATTGACATTCACTGGCTGAGCAAACACAATGGAGGCACACTGGAGCCTTAGCAATAAGCCAGGCAGTGGTACCATCCTAGATGAGCAGGCACTGTGCCACCATCATCTACTCAAAAACAAAAAAGACAAATTGAAGATTTGGATAAAATACTTTACATACAAAGTATAATGGTGGTCTTGAAGAACAGACTTGTGCGTTGCTTGGTGTGTGACCTCAAC
Source organism: Muscardinus avellanarius (assembly GCF_963383645.1). NCBI lineage: Eukaryota > Metazoa > Chordata > Mammalia > Rodentia > Gliridae > Muscardinus > Muscardinus avellanarius. The sequence goes on along the minus strand of NC_137790.1, from coordinate 79,627,925 downwards.
TGCAACTTTCTTTAAGGAATACCAGTTTGTTTAAAAGAATGACCAACTGACAAACTGGTAATTCAGAGGTTGTCATATAGCAGATATATCCTCACAAAATAAGCTGGCTGAGTCTACCACTTCAAGGAAAACAACTCTTTATATTTTTTTCAATAATAAAATGTGTATATTTAAGCAAAAAGGAATGTTGAAATATTTTCTCTGTCGCCATGCACTTAGCTCATATTTCTTATGAGTTACATTCATTACAGAAATAAATGTGATTTTTTGATATTATAGGATGAAATGTACCAAGAACTGGGAGATCCACATAATCCAGGGAAACCATATTTTCAAAATGGCACACAGGATGCCATGGGTAATGATTCCTACAAAGTAGAAGGTAGATTGGTCAATTTTAAGTGAGTATATGAGCAGTTCACGGATGTGGTTTCAGACTTTTTTCTTCTTCATCTTTTTACTAGGGATTGAACCCAGAGACATTCTACCTTTGAACTATACCTCCAACTGAGCCCTAATTTGTTTTTTATTTTGAAACAGGATCTCACTAAGTTGCTAAGGCTGGCCTTAAACCTTAGATTCTCCTATTTTAGCTTCCCAGGTACTAGGATTACAGGCAAGCACCACCATGCCTGGCTTCATGGATTTGGCTTCAGATTCCATATTGAAACTAACCTTTTTAGTGTCAGTACAGGATCAAGGAAGATTCACAGTTACCTTAAAAGCTATTAAATTCTTCTCACCTGTTACATAGCTATGTAGGGCCATATTTTCTTGTACTTCAACCAACATAACATTGCAGTAGATTGAATGCAATAGCAGATATAAGAATCTTGTTGTCTTCTTTCAAGCCAGACATTAAAAAGAACTGAAAAAAAAAGGAATAAATAGTGCTGCTCTTGCTATTCAGTACATTTGCTTTTCATAAGAAGTGTTAATGTGATTATTTTTAAATAATGATTTTTTTTTTTTTTTGGTAGTACTGGGGTTCCTGGAAGCCCTTCTACCTCCGGGCTACACTCCCAGACCTATTTTTACATTTTTATTTGGAAACAGGGTCTCCTAAGCCAGCACATGTGGCTGGCTTCAAACCTGCGCGATCCTCCTGTCTCTGCCTCCCAAGCGCGGGGATTACAAGCGTGCGCCACCACGCCCAGCCTTAAATTTTGTTTTAATATAAGTAATAATAGACATAATCAACATAAACTGGGGGTGCTCAAAAATTTTAACAGATTAAACATTTGAAAATCGCAGCTTTTAGTATGTAGGGTCCGATTCTACAGCTGAGCCTGATAGTACAAAGTAGTGATTTGTTTATACCTGAAGAATGGCACCACTCATGAGAATCACCTCTTGGTCCCTTCACTCGAAATCAGAATATATTTTATGAGTGGCAACTGCTAAAAGACAGCTTATCCAAAAATGTCACTGATTTCTGTGTGGGGGCTGTGTTCAGATGATCTGCACCACTCACCAGAACTGTTTTCTCTAAGGACCCCAGTGGTTTCCAAGTCACGACATCCTTGACCCATCTTCATTCCCCTTTTGTGCGCGTGCGCACACACACACACACACACACACACACACATCTTTGAGGTAATTGGTGTTTCTTGGCTTCCATCACAGCGCACACCTGATTTCCCCCCCATCTTTCAAGTGTCTTTTTAAAACCCCTTTCGCCAGTTCTTCCTCTGGCTGCTCAACCAGTCTCTGTACAGATTCCTTAGAGCTCTGTCCTGGCCAACTCCCATCTGCTCTCCCCTAGGTGTCACCCACTGTTAAAGCTCTAGCTATCACCAAATCACCAGTGGCTGTCAATGTCTAGTCCACATTATCACAAATTTCTCAAGGTACTTCTCAACTCACCTCATTATTCTTCCCAACCTGTACCCATTCCACACTGCCCTATCTAAATGATAATACTTTTTTGCCCAAGCCATAAACTGGAAGCCATCTTTGAGTCTTCTAACTTCCTCAATATCTGCATCACACTATACACAAAAGCCTATCAGAAACCCCTGAGCATCTCTCAAATCCATCTGTGCCTCTCCCCAGCTGGCCCTGGCCAAAAGCTCCTCAACATTTCTTCTCTTCCTTTCCTCCAGCTTACCTCTACTGCAGCCAGATGATTTTTCTAAAGCACCATTCTGCCAGTTGCCCTTATGATAAGGCCTAAAATCACCAAAGAGACATTTGAGAGCCCATTAAGGTATAATTCTGCCTCCTCCAGCCTCCTTTCTCTCAGAGCCTGTCAAATGAACACCCAAGTCTGCTCAAATATACCCTCTGAACACACCCTATGCCTCCTCTTAACTTCCAATCCACATGTGTCTAACCCTGTCTGCTGCTTATTCTTAGGACTGGGCTTACCACCCCTTGGAAGCTCTTCCCTGACCTATCCACTACTCAAACTAGTGGGGTTCTGATGTGCCCCTAACACCCCAATTTCTATTAGATGTTACATTTCTAGTTCCTTTTTCATTGTCCTTCCCCATTTAGATTGCAAATTTTGAGAGATCAGAGACTCATCTGATTTTACCAGTGTAGTCTGGTATAATACATTATTTAAATGAATTTGTTTTGGTCTTTGGAGCTGTAGAGACCCAAGCCCTTCTCACAAACATGAAAAAAATCATTGACAGAGAACATGGCAGAGTTTATTATAATAGTGCTCTCCAAAGGCTTCCAGGTCTCCATTTTAGTATGATTTTGTTCCCAGGATGGTATGCTGGTAAAGACCTTGGATCCTACACACAAACAGAAATGGGCTAAAATCCTGGCACTGCTCCTAGCTGCGTGGTTCTCTAAGCCTTGGTTTCATTTAGTGGGAAGAAAAAACAAAGAATGTCTGCATGTGTATATTCTATCTCTGAGTATTTAAGGTTAAAACAAGATGGTATATTTAAAGTACTTTTCAAAATCTAGCCCATAATTGTTTAAAACTATTAGTGATTATTATACTTTATTGATATAAATTAAAATTATTCAATGGCTGTTTTCAAACTAAAGATAAAAATCATCAAATCATTGATGTATTCTCATCCCCTCCTGCAGTGCCCACTCACTCACCAACATATGAACACAGTTTGTTTTCCAGTTTATTTCCTGTACTCTGCTAAGCAAGGGCCAACCTGGCCTTTTAGTGCTCAGCTTCCCAGCGCCAGCCCAGCTCAGGCGGTGCAGCTGCTTAGCACCAGCTCTGCTCTGGGTTCACCCTGGCTCCTATGCTTGTGCTTGTGGGTGCCAGGGTGGCAGATCTAGCCTTGGAAGTGAGCTGTGGACCTCTCAACCAGTCTCTTGATCAGCGTGTTTAGGACAAGACCCTGAGTGTATCAACTGTGTGATTCTGACTCAGAGGCAGCATTTATGGATTCTGAAGAAAACTTGGGCTGCCATACTGATCTCTGTTTTTTCTTGAGAATATGCAAAGAATCCCGCCTTAGGGCTTTAGTGAGGCTCAATAAATGCTATCTATGGTGCAGGGATAGTGGGGCTGATTGAGCACCCACAGGCCAACACAGGTGTCTCAGGCCTCCGTGTGAAGGAGAACTGCTTCTCTTAAACTAATGCTGCACTCCTACCTCCTCCTGACTTTGTTCTCCCTGTTCTTTGACTTCTAGGAAGCCTGAGACTAAATCTGCAGCCTACCTTTATGTTACATTTATATGTCTCGTCTAAGGAATTAAAATTTTCTGACTTGATTTCATTGTGCTCCCTTCCCCTGCATCTAGCTTTGGTTTCTTCATGGTAGGGGGAGATACCGGGGGTTGACACGGGACTCTTCTACCTTCGAGCTACACCTCCAGCCCTTTTTACTTCTTTGTTTGAAAACAAAGTCTGAGTAGGTTGCTGACAGTCTTAACTAAGTTGCTAAGGCTGATTTTGAACCTTCCATTTTCCTGTCTCAGCCTCCCAAGTCCTGGGATTACAAGGGAGCACCACGACACCAGCTCCTTCATCTGAATTTTTGTATTTCCAAAAGCTACCTTGAATCTTGAGACACAAAGTAATGTGTGACTGCCAGTGACACGGTGTGTGCTGAAGCCAGCTTCTTTGTAAGCAGCAAGTTGCCCATCTTCCTTGTTTCCTTAATTCATTGTTTCCTTTAGTTCATCTCTAGAATAGGCCATGAGTTAGCCCTGGAAAGCCATGTGGCAATGCCCAATTGAAAGCACAGGGCCTGTGCCCAGGGCTGAAAAGCCAGCAGGCCTGAGTCTATAAAGCAGGAAAGCTGAGAAGAATCAGCCAGTGGTAAGGAGGAGGTGGCCTCCAGGACAGGATCTGCTTCCCTAATGAAAGGGCCCTTCTTCTAGGGGATTATAAGAATATTCATGACCCTTGAGATCAGCAGGTGAGGCTCTGCCCTCCCTACTCATCCTTTGGGCAAACAGTCCAGAAAGCGGAGGCTGCCGAGATGAGAAAGGAACAGTGGGAGTGGGGAGCTCCCCCCTTCCCAGGTCCCCCAACCCTCTTTTATTTCCAGATGGGGGGAGCACTTGTACTGAGGTGAATCAAGGAACTGTGTCTTTCATTTCTAAAGAGCAGGCAGCGAGGCCGAGGCAGAAGTCCCGTGACATGACTCAAGACACAAAATGGTATCTTAGCATCGAAGACCCCCTTTGACAAGAAGAAGAAAGGCCCTTTTCTTCCCAGCCCGGATTAGGCAAGGAGGGAATTCTCCGGAACATGTGTGCATTGTTTCGCGGAGGGCAGCCAGGCTGGCCTGGGGCTTGCCTCCCAAAGTCGGCCCAAGGAAGCTTGTCTCCGTGTAATTAAAAGGGAAGGGAAACAGCAGGGAGTCTTGTTCCGCTGCTGCCCACCAAAGTGGGGTCCCCTGGGGACAGTGCGGCCCAGGAAATTGGCTAAATTAATGGTTATGGGAGGCCTCGCTGAGTGTGCAGCCCAGAGGCAGAGAGGGCAGAGCTCCGCTGATAAAAGAGGCAAAGAGAGACACTCTGAGCAGGGATGATGGAGCTCCTTGCCACCCGGCTGCCCTCGGGACACAGCACCTGCAGAAAGGGCTCAACCCCTCACCGAAAGCAGCCCCCAGGCAGTGTGTCCAGCTGATGCGGAGGCCCAGCCTTCTCCAGCTGACCGAGAGGCAGGGAGCCAGGAGGTCATGGGGCATGGCGGGGCTCGAGGACCCTGGAGCTTACAAAGGGGAGCTGCCAGAAACCCTTGGCAACAGGGTTTCTGGAAAGCCGTCTCATATTTGTTGATGGTAAAGTGCCTCCCTCAGAAATTACTGGGAGATGTAAAACCCGGAACTGGAGGCTAACATCCTTGCCATTTACAAGGTTTAACCAGGCACAAAAATGAAATTTACTTTTTATGTGTGAAAAACTAAACATGTGCCAAGAAAAGGTTTGGAGCTGGGAACAATGGTATACATCTGTAATCTCTGTACTTGGGAGTCTGATGGGAAGATTGGAGGTTGGAGGCTAGGATCAGCAACTTAGCAGAGACCTTCAGCAACCTAACAAGACCCTGTTTCAAACTGTAAAAAAAAAAAATAAAGCCTGGCATGGTGGCAGATGCTTGTAATCCCAGCATTCGGGAGGCGGAGACTGGAGGATTGAGGTTCTCGGCCAGCCTCAGCTACTTAGCAAGGCCCTTCTCAACTCAGTGAGACCCTATTTCAAAAAATAAAACGACTAAAAAATAGGGCTGGGATGTAGCTTGGAAATAGAATGCCCCTAGGTTCCATACCCGGTACCACAAAAAAATAAATAAATAAAAAGTAAAAAAATAAAAAGGGCTGAGGGTATAATTCAGAGGTAGAATGCCCCTGGGTTCAAACCCAGTACAAAAAAAAAAAAAGCTTTCAAACAGCCATTTCCTGGAAGCTTTGATTTGAATATATGGATGTCTTGCCTCACTTTCCCAACTCCTAACTTCCCAAATCTTGCAGTACGTGACAGAAACCCACAACTCCTCTGCACAGCCTGACTTACAGGGCACATGGGAAAGACCCAAGGCCGTGGTGTGGTTTTCCTGACCCTCCCCCACATCCCACCTAAAGCCAGTCACTTCCCAAAGGCAACAGTGGAGGAGTGGGTGGGCCTGGACGCTCAGTTTCTTTTGGAAAGTCATGAATCTAAGTCAGTATTGCACAGTAGACGTGGCTCCGCAAATATTGGACCAAAGACTTGAAGTGCGGCCACGCTGTTGACAGCTACGAGACGGTGGCGTTGTTGCCTTTGTTACCATCAAGTGCGGCTCACAGGGCCCGGCCCGACCCGCTGTGTACACAGAGGGGACGGTGTGCAGGAGGCCCGTGTGTTTGCTCTGCCAATACACGCCAGCGGCCGGCCCTCGAGCATTCTCGCCTGCCATGGTTACAGCTGGGAGGGGGCAGAGCACACACCCCAGGAGCTGCCAAGCAGGCGCTAAGCCACCTTCTCCTTTTCCTTTCTTGGTTCATTTCCCAAAGCAACCTTTTTATTGAAGCGTAATGTACATGTGTCATCTGTATAGCCCAGTGAATTTTCACGCACTGCTTCAACCTGGTCTGGAGCACCCAGGTTGAAGACCTGAACGTTCCCAGCAACCCACAGAACCTCCTGTGCTTCCTTCCTTCCAGGTACTGCCTGCACTACAGCTAACTACTGGTCGGACCTTTTAACAGATTCATCTTGCTTGTGTTAAGTGCCAGGATTATGAAACTTGACTTGGCTTTGAAAGCCAATACAACATGTGCTGTCCAGCAGGCCACTGTTACAAGACAGCCGGCACAGATTGGTTTCAGCTCTGCCTCTAACTCAAAGCTCCTTGCAGGCCCTGGCAGCAGGGCTAGACTCCATCAAAGGATAGCGCTGGTCTATCTGAGAAATGTCTCTTGGGCTCTTCCAGTGTCAGCATGCAGCCCCCAGCTCCCCCCAGCTCCACTATGCAGCCTTAGGCAAGAAGCAGCAGGTGGTCCTGGTGGCAGGACAGCTCTATTAGCCCACCTCCATCACAGCCCCAGGGGATCCTTTTAAGTATGTGACCCTCCAGACCACTGCCTGAAAGCCCGCCAAGAAATGTCAAAGCAGGATTCCTTCCACACCACAGGAAGGCATCTGATTTGTTCCAATCCTGAATCTGGTCAATTCTGTCTTAAAAATGCCCGAGGCAGCTGGGCATGGTGGCACATACCTATAATCCCAATACTTGGGGCTTAGACAGGAGGATCAAGGCCAGTGTCTGCAACTTAGCAAAAACCTCAGCAAGTTAGCAAGACCTTGTTTCAAAATAAAATAGGGCTGAGAGTATAGCTCAGAGGTAGACTACCCCTGGTTTGATCCCCAGCAACGCACACACATATCCCAGGCAGATTTATGCAGAAGGTTGGGGATCCTCTGAACACTTACTGAGCTCCCACCTGTCCAGCACGCCCGTGTGTGTGGGATGGAGTGGGAGAAAAGACTACGGCTAGCACGGCAGAGTGGGCACCCACACTGGAGCCCACATGGGGCTTTGGCAAGAGGCCCTTACCACACCCAGGCTGGAGGCTTTTAAAGGCTTTATGGTTTGTGTGAGACATGAAAACATCACCCCAGTACCTACCAAGGAAACACAGCAACAGCACATGTTTCCATCCATCAGAATGCCATTTCATGTTCCTCTCCCCACCTACACCCCACCAACCTCTGCAACAAAACTGTACATAACCCAATGTCTACCCACAGAGAAAGGGATAAACGTGCTGTGGTTTATATCCATGCAATAGAATGCTGCCCTGCAGGGGAAGGAGCAGACCACAGATGCATACAGCAATAGCTCAGAACAATTGTGCTGAGTAGAAGGAGCTGGATTTTTTTAAAAGTTTGTATGGTATGACTCTAGGAGCCAAATATTTTAGGAATTGCAAACTAATATATACCAATAGAAGATCCATGATTGCCTGGGTACAGGAAGACAGTATTATCAAAAGGCAAGAAAAACTTTTGGGTTGATGAGAAATTCATTATTTGGATTGTGATGAGTTTCACATATGCTGAAACTTATCAACACTTTAAATATGTGGAGAATATTAATTGTTGGTTATACTTCAATAAAGAAAAAAGGATGGAATTCTATGTTGCACAGACATGGACTCAATGTAAGTCTCAGCCTCACCACCTAATGACTGTGTGACCTTAGGCAGGTCACGCCACCTCTTTGAATCCCAGCATTCTCATCTACAAACTGAGGTTGATGACCTTCCTTATAAGACTGTTGTGAACATAGAATGAAATAATACATACACAACACAGTGCTTGGGACATACGACATACTTAATACATATCAGTTATTGTTTAAAGTTCTTCCTACAGCACCTAGTATAAGATAAATGCACAAAAAGTTTCAACCACCTCCACCTTTATATTCCTTCATTGAACTCTGAGTGTGTGTGTGTTACTGGAGACTGAACCCAGAGGCATTCTACCTCCAAGCTATATCCCCAACCCTTTTGTGTGTGTTTTGAAACGGTCTCACTAGGTTGCTGAGAGTCTCTAAGTTGGTGAGGCTTATCTTAAACCCTAAGTTGGTGAGGCTGATCTTGAACCAGCAATCCTTTTGTCTCGGCCTCCCAAGCACTAGGATTACAGCCATGTGCCACCGTGATCATAAAAGTCTTGGCAATCTAGACAAGGAGGGGTCACCAGCTGCACTGGGCAGAAAAAGCCAGCTTCTAAGTGAAACAGTCCAGCTGGGTCCAGTCTCCCATCTTGTTTCCATGTGGGTGTGGTTGGTGTTGGTCCACCTGGGCAAGGGCTGGACGCAGTGTTCTCTCAGGGTTGTGACTTGGCCTGGGGATGATGGTGCAGCAGGGAGCCAAGCCCTTCCTTTCTCCTGGGCCTTCGTGGAACTTTGCACGTCCGCATGGGCAGCCCTGCAGTGTGTGAGCTCTCCCTCCAGGGCAGAGCAAGCACTTTGAGGAGGGTGGCCCTATTGTCCTGGAGGTTTCTTTGGCCACAGAGGCCCTGCTGAAGTCTCCACATCGCTGTCCCAAAACTAGGACTAGAACTTTCATGAGGGAACAAGGCGTGCTTTGTGCAGCCACAGCAGTGAAACTTTAGGAGCTGCAGTAGGACAGCAACCCCACCCAACTTACTCTGACAACAGAGCTGTTCCCCTCTGAGTTCCTTGAGACTGGGGAGGGGAAGAGCAGAGGTACCGTGGGGCTGGAGCAGTGGCAGGGAATAAGGTTTCAAAGGCATTCACCATAAAAGGAGCAGGTTCACCTTTTTATGGAAGATCTGTTCATCTGCCTGGCAGTAGGTGACAATTCCGATTTTAAGTGTCAGATCTGGCTTGCAAATAAGCCTTAATGAGAAGTGCACTGAGCTCTGAAGGCACAGCTCTCCCCAAAGATGCCTGCAAGCATGGCCTGTAGTCTGGGATTTCAGGAATTCCAGAGAGGAATTTACATACTCCTGGACTTCCCAGACAGGTTGCAACATCCATTTTAACCTCATACCAAGCCTGAGAGGTTCATATTACTTCCATTTTACAGAGAAGGCAACAGAGGCTTATTTGAGCTTTGAAATCCAAAGTCACCATGCCTTCAGTAAATCATCAAAGCTCTCATCGGGACTTGGTGGCATGTCTGTAATCCCAGCACTGGGAAGACTGAAACAGGAGGATTGCAGATTCAAGACCAGCCTCAGCGACATATTGAGACCCTGTTTTGAAAAAATAAAAAAGGGCTGGGGGTGTAGTTCAAAGGTAAAATGCACCTGGGTTCAATCCCAGGACTCAGAGCTGTATGGGCAAGACTTAGAGGATGGGATCGCAAATGCACACTCACACCCTCGAGTAGCTCAGGATGTCGTGACTTGGGTCCCTCTGTCTTGTGTGACTTTGGGGAAGTGACTGAACTTTATTGAGCTTCAGTTCCTACATCTGAAAAGTGGGATTATAACCTGTGACTGAGCATCTCCAGAAGACACAATGAAATGAAATGAAATGAAATGAAATGAAATGAAATGAAATGAAATGAAATGATACGTGTCCTCTCCCCACGACTGAGTAGACATCCCCCCTGTCTGGCCATCAGGACCTTCACAATGATGGGGCTGGCATCCAGCCTGGCGCGGAGTTCTTGGGACGACTTGCTTTATATGAGAAGAGCCAAAGTAAAGCCCAGAACCTGCTTCCTTCCGTTGCAACCCCAGGAGCTGCCTCCTTCCTAGGATGGGGAATGAGCCAGGAGCTATATTACTCCAAAGTCCACGCCCTCCCAAATAATAAGGGACACTAGCTTTCCCTAAGGGCTTTTTTTTTTTTTTTTTTTTTTTTGCAATAGTACTGGATATGGAACCCAGGAGCATTCTACCTCTGACCTACACCCCCAGCCCTATTTTTTAGTCTTTATTTTGAAACAGGGTCTCACTGAGTTTCAAAGGGCCTAAGTAGTAGCTGAGTCTATCTGCGAACCACAATACTCCTGTCTCAGCCTCCCAAATGCTGGGATTACAATAGTGCACCGCCATGCTCGGCTTCCCTAAGGACTTTTTTTTTAAGACACCATATAAATTAGAGCTACTAGTATTCCATATATATACATATCCTAAGTATGTGTGTATTTGTGTGTATGTGTGTATATATCCATATTGTAAATCATGTAATCCCAACCCTATTTTTTTATTCTTTATTTTGAAACAGGGTCTCATTAAGTTGCAAAGGGCCTCACTAAGGTGAGGCTGGCCTCGAACCTGTGATCATCTATTTCAGCCTTCCAAGTAATGGGATTACAAGGTTCATCACCACTCCCAGCAAACACATATATTTATGAGCACATTCCACAGGGCCAAAAGCTGGGGATGTTGTGTTGCCAGGAGACTGTCCCAGACAATGCAGGCTCCAGGGAAGACTGCATCAGGAAGTTATGATGCATATAGCAGGGGCGCCCAGGGTCCCAGATGAGGCCCCTGACCCAGACTTTATGCTCACCCCCTCCCAGGCAGGTACTGCAGAGGCTCCTCCTGACTCTGCCCTCTCTTCGGCCTGGTCCACGTCACCCCTGGCTAGTACAATCACCTGCTCACAGGTGGCTGAGTTCTGGCTTCTCAATTTCAATCCACTGCACTCAGAGCTTCTTTGCTCAAAAACCTCAAGGACTCGACTAACTTGCATGCGCAGCCTCTGTAGGACAGCACAGCCCTCATGACCAGCTGACCTCAAAGTCTTCCCTCAGCTCCAGGAAAACTGGTAGTGTTTCACATTCAGACCTGCATGGTTCCCTTCTGAATGCCCTTCCCTCCTTTCCCATGGAGCTCCTCCCCCACCCCCACTTCTGACACCAGGAAGACCACAATTGTGTGTGTGTGTGTGTGTGTGTGTGTGTGCGCGCGCGCGCATTTTCTTATTCAAACAAGTCTTACTCTGTTAATTGCCAGTTTGTCTCTTAACCAGGCTAGACGTGTGGATCATAAGTAGAACGCTCCTGAGTTTAATCTTAAGTACCAAAAGAAATAAAATAAATAGAAACTTTAGGGTGTGTGTGTGTTACTGGGGATTAAACCCAGGAGCATTCTACCTCTAAGCTATACCCCCAGCCATAGTTTTTTTTGTTTTGAATCTCTATTTTTATATTCTTTATTTTCTGTGATCCTCCTCTCTCAGCCTTCCAACTACCAGGATTACAAGAATGCACCACGACACGTGCCTGAGATTTCTACAAGTAGAAAAGACACACACACAAAAAGGAGAAAACACTGTATGATTTCTAATGTGTATGGTCCCTGATGGATATGTGATCTTTTACTGGCTCCTGCTATCAACGTAACTAAATAAACTTACACACACACACACACGCACGCACACACATGCACGCACGCACACACGCACGCATGGCAAGTGAAGCCACAGCAGCTTCTTCTGTGCTCCGTGGAGGAGCAGTTTCCTGCAGCCTGGGCTGCTTCCTGCCTGGCATGGGGCCCCTGCTGCTGCTGTAAACAGGCTCAGTGTGCAGCCGGAAGCAGCTGCCCAAGAAAGGCAACCCAGCAGGTACGATGTGGAGAGCAAAGTCCTGTACATGTCAGGGACCATCCTCGTGGGGCAGCCACAGCCCACAAAGCGCGGGAGCCGTTGAGATTGAATTGTGCAAACCCACGTGGCTGATGGGAAGGACAGGGATGGGGGGCTCTCAAGGAAAGGAGCTTGTCTTTCTTCCCTTTCTTTTCTTTTTCTTTTATTTTTTCTCTTTCTTCCTTCCTTTCTTTCTTTCTTTCTTTCTTTCTTTCTTTCTTTCTTTATTTATTTATTTATTTATTTTTCTTTCCCCCTGACTGGTAGAATAAAAAGAAAGGTTGCATCTGCCTGCTGCAGCCTGGGGACTTTCTTAGGGTTCTCTGTGTAGTGTTATTTGAAAAAAGACAAAACCCCTAAACAAAACAGTTGTACTAACACAAAAGTCCAACTCCATGGTTGAAATCTCCCTTTCCATCCCCAGGGGTGGGTTTCCCAAATGAACCCCAGCTGGTTTGTGCCCACAATGGGGTCCCCAGAGAGCTGCACGTGATCAGCCCCGTGAGTGAGGGGCTGGCGGGTCAGTGACCCCTCTCTGTGACCTATCCTGCTCTGTGAATGGGGCTGGGGGTGAGCTTTGTGTCCTCAGTCCGTATCTCCTGTGATCAGACGTGATGCTAAATGCCCAGCACTCAAGGCACGGGGCATGACAGTGTCCTCAGACCCTGGTGCCACTCTCTGGGGTCTTGTCTGCACCCCCATGGGACTGCTGCCTGGGCACTCAGCACAAGGCACACAAACACATTTGCTGAACAAATGTGTGTGTGTGTGTGTGTGTGTGTGTGTGTGTGTGTGTGTGTGGAGAGAGAGAGAGTGTGTGTGCATGCCTGTGAGTGGGGGGGGGGAGTGCTAGGATTTGAACCCAAGGATGCTCTACATCCCCAGCCCTTTTTTATTTTTGATTTTGAGATAAGTAAAGCTGGCTTCCAACCTGTGATCCTCCTATCTCTGACTCCTGAGTAGATTACAGGAGTGCACCACTGCATTCAGCTTATCATGTATTTTTAGAAGTTTTTAAAGATGAAGGAGAAAGACACAGAGAATCCCTCAGCTGCTGGCAGCAGTACCTGGTATAGACACGGTCCATCAGGAAGGAATCTATGGGGATCCCCAGGCCAAAGCTGGCACAGAATCACAGGGTGCTGTGAGGACCCTGCCTAATTATCATTAGATATGTGAGCGTAGCCATACTGTGCTTTACAGCACACAGCTGAGGCTGCTGCAGAAACATGGGGTCCTTCCTTTCTTTGATGCTGGGGAGCCCTCTGTAAGCAGAAGCTTTCCTCTTGGATAAAATCTCAGGGATGTCCCCCTGGAGCTACTGCATGTTCAGGTGTGGGTCCTACAGAGTCACAGAGGAACAGAGCAGAGGACACTCAATATTTTTGTTCTAAAGATGCAGAAAGCAAGACTAGGAATAAATCCTGCTTGGAAAAATACACTGAAAACCTCACTTCCTTTATGTCATTAGTCCAGGGGGAGTTTAGCTTGGGAGACTTTCCCTTGCCTCACTTCAAATTCTTAGGTTGATTACTGTACTAATGTTCTAAGTTATAAAGTTTAGCTTAAAGGGGAGATGTTTTTCCCATTTTCAGGCTTGCCCTGGGCTGTGGCCACTTGAGAAATGTTCCACAGATATAGGTCCCTTTTGGGGTCTCCCTCAGCCACAGCATTAAACAGTGTCCTCAACAGGGCCCCAATAAGTGCTCCCCTTGGCCCAGGCCGAGGCTGCCTCCTCCTCATGGCCTCTGGCTTCCAGCCGGGGCACCCCCAGCATAGTCCCAGGGTCCAGACTGCAGAGTGGAGCCCAATAGCAGTTAGGATGTCCAGCTTTCTCCTAGGCTGAGGACATAGGCCAGCAGGGTGACATTCAGCATAGCAGGGATTGACCAGAACATCTGCCCTCTCTCTCTCTTTCCCCTGTTCTCTGTTTCTTGTAAAAGATGCTGTCCTATAAGGCCACCATGCTGTTGCCATCCCATGACTTGCCCCCCTGGTCTGGCCGCACCCCTGCACTTCCTCAAAGCATGGCTCCTGTGCCACCTGGATGTAAACATTGCCAGCCCAGGGCAGGCCTGAGGTCCCTCAGACCCCTCTCTGATTCTTGCTGTGGCTGCATTATCAGGCCTCAGATGCAGCTGGAGCAGAGTAGCCAGTCATGGCCATCAAAAGAACCTCTGCTTTACATATTTATTTATTTAATATTTATGGTACTGCGGATGGAAACTAGGGGCATTCTCCCTCCAAACTACACCCCTAGCCCTATTTTATTTTGAAATAGTCTCACTAAGTTGTGGAGAGCCTTACAAGTTATTGAGGCTGGCCGTGAACCTACGATCCTCTCATCTCAGTCTCCCAAGTACTGGAAGCGCACGCCACCATGCCTGGCTTGATTTACTCTTAATCAGACCCTCAGAATCATCTTTGGTGATGTGGGGCGCACATGGAGTTTATGTCTGTCGCCGCTTCCCCCCAGGCTTCCCATGGTTTCTGGTTCCATCGCAGTTTCCTTTTAACTTCTTCCTCCTGACATAGGATTTCTCTTCCTTCATGCACTGAAGGATGTAGACACTTCAGACAGCAGTAGAACTGGCTCAAGAACAAACGCAAGGAGTAAGGAAGCCACAGAGAGGTCAGTGGAACCACACAAGGCAATGAGAGACCCGGAGTGAGCCCACTGCTACATGAGGCTCCCCTCTCCTTGCCTCAGTTTCCCCATCTGTAAAATGGAGATCCAATGGGCCTACCATGTGGGTTTGTTGTAAGTAAAGGAATCACTATACTGGTGTGCTGCATGGTCCCCTGGCCCAGATCTGCAGGTTCCCAGGAGCCCAGAGACCTGTCTAGTAGAAGTGATGTTAACAAACAAGGTAAGCCTTCTCTTTATGCTAATGCAGTGGTTACATAACACCAGCCCAGACCTCCCCAGGTCTGTGGTAGCTGAGAGGAAATCTGATTCTCCCTGTGGCTGGGGAGGGAGCAGGTCTAATAGGTGGGGCTAGGCTATCATCCCAGGAGAACAAGGGTGCTCGGTCAAGCTCTTGGAGCGCCCTCAAAGAGAGGGCCCTTTGAGATTTTCCCATGTGAATGCATCAGGTTTTATATAAGAGATGTTTGGCCAGTTCTTGAAATTTAAAAACTTTTTTAAATGAAAAGATTTGAGAATCCCCATCAATTCTAGATCCTGAACTTCATTAGAAAATGCTCTAAGTCACTTTTTAATAATGTGTGTGTGTGTGTGTGTGTGTGTGTGTGTGTGTGTGTCCTGCTAGGGATGGACCCCAGGGCCCTCATACGCTGGGCAAGCACCCCCACCACTGTGTGTCTTCCCCAGCCCCTAAACCACTCTTTGAGGCCAATCAAGTTTCCTCTGATCAAGCTCTGGGAATGACGCTGAGGATGAACTGAACTAGCCAGGCAGCTGGGTGACTTAATCAGCTAGAACCTCCCCACCTAAGTCCTCTTTCTCATCAGCTTGACCTACAACCTTAAAAGGCCACCATAAGAGGCCAATTTTTTATCCCTCTTGGCAACCAATTAGCCAGAGGGAGGGGCTGATTTGTATGGCCAGTCACTGAGATATCGCAGGGCAAATTGTTTTCTAATGCATGTATTATTCTGCAGCTTGATTTTTCATTTAATATATCTTGGCTATCTTTTATTACACAAAGATTTTTCCAGTGTGGTGTGTGTATGTGTGTGTGTGTGTGTGTGTGTGTGTGTGTGTGTGTTTGTGTGTGTGTGTGCTTATAATACTGGGGATGGAACCCAGGGGTATTCTATCTTCAAGCTACACTTCCCAGCCCTATTTTTTATTCTTTATTTTGAAATAGGCCTCAATAGGCCGGGATCAGAGCCTGCTGTGAGGCAAGGCTGGTGCTTGGGCCTTCGAGGCCGGGATTGAAGCCTGCCGAGGGGTGAGGCCGGTGTCGGGGCCAGCGAGGCCTGGATCGGGGCCTGCCATGAGGCAAAGCCGGTGCTGGGGCCTTGGAGGCCGGGATCGGAGCCTGCCACGCGATGAGGCTATAGCTGGAGCCAGCGAGGCCAGGATAGGAGCTTGCCTTAAGGCAAGGCCAGTGCTGGGGCCTCCAAGGCCCAGGATCAGAGCCTGCCAGGAGGCAAGGCCGGTGCTGGAGCCAGTGAGGCCAGGATCAGAGTCTACTGGGTGGCCAGGCAGGTTCCGGGGCCTTCAAGAGTAGGATCGGAACTTGCAATGCGACATACATAGAGAAATATCACAGAAAAAAAAAAAAACAACAAAAAAAAAAACAGATGCTTTCCTTAATATGCAAAAACTAGGAAGAAATGGGTAATAGGAAGAAATCTAGTGGAAGAAAGGGCGCTATGGAAGAGCAATGAAGGTGACCAATCAGAGGAGAGGGGGTGAGGGAAGATGGAATCTCTTTAAAATACATGATGTACATAAACAAATATATCAAAGTTAATCACTAAATCAAGCATGGGATTGAGGGAGGGGGAGGGAATGGGATGGGGATTGGATAAAGGCTAATTGGATAATGTGTGCTTATATATCCTCACAAGTCTTGTATTGCATTGTGATGTTTGACTACAATGCACCAATAAAAATATATTTTAAAAAATTAAAAAATAAAAAAAAAGAAATAGGCCTCACTAAGTTTCAAAGGGCCTCACTAAGTAACTGAGGCTGGCCATGAACCTGCAATCTTCCTGTCTGTCTTAGCCTCCCAAGTACTGGGATTACAATTTTGTGTGCTTTTTATTTGCTACACAGAGAAGGGAGGACTGTCTAGTAACCAGAATTGTCTGGCAATAGTATAGCAGCCTTGAAAGAAAGTGGCCAAGTGGACCCTAGACACACATTAGTCATGGCAGAGACTCCTGCATTGGGTGAATTGGTCGTACTAATAAGAATAAGTAGTTAACGCTTAATACACAGTTACTATGGCCCAAGCTCCATTCCAAATACTTCACATAGGTTATCTTATAGGACAATCTCAGAACTCTCTGAAATACATATCATTATAACAGAAGAGAAAATGAAGGCACCAGGAAGTTAGGGATATGCAGAAGGACACAGCTGGTAAGGGCAGAGCCTAGAATCCAACCCAGGGAGGAAACCTACTCTCAGCCTTAACTCTGTAACACCGACCTTAACAGGAGACCAGGAGACCGCCAAGCAGGCCCCTCCCCCCGGGGCTCAGGAGCTCCCCGCTGCCGGGACTGCTCTCATTGATGTTTTGTTGGGTTGGACCAGAGTGGCTGGCATGGTCTCTTGTTCAGCCAGAGAGTAAGGCCAATAGAAGACGTCCATATTTGAGGGATGTCAGACTCCCTTGGAGGAAGAGGACAGTAGGAATGTCTCTCCTGAGACATGACTAGCCTAGAAGGGGCAGGACGCTGCCACCAGGGTGTGCCCTCCTTTTAACACTCAGGGCCCATCCCAGGGACAACAGAAACCCCGCGTTTTCACAGTCCTCCAGCCACCTATGAACTTTCTGACATGACATTTATCTGGTCTGTGTGCAAACGAACTCATCTTGGGCCTGGAAGGAGAGCGAACCATCTGGGCCCTGGCTGGTGTCATCTTAGCAGCTGACTGCTTGGAAGCCAGCCAACACGGTGACGCCTGCCCTGGCAAACCTGCCTCTCCAAGCCCAGAAAGCCCCAAGACCAAGACCAGTGGCTCCGCAGGAGCCAACTCCCATTGACTGGGGTTCCTGCAGATCCCTTTTATAGAAAACATGGACAGAGTAGTAGATAATCCCTGGGCATAGATTCCT
This sequence comes from Muscardinus avellanarius, assembly GCF_963383645.1. Taxonomy (NCBI): domain Eukaryota; kingdom Metazoa; phylum Chordata; class Mammalia; order Rodentia; family Gliridae; genus Muscardinus; species Muscardinus avellanarius. The sequence goes on along the minus strand of NC_137790.1, from coordinate 79,610,166 downwards.
CAGACAGAGTATTTCTACAAACTGCCATTTATTGAGTAATTGCTATATGCCAAGACCTTGACAAAACGCGACTTCTGCTGTGGTTTCTGTTGCCACCACCACTCAAACCAGGTAATATGAATGAACACCCACGGCACCCCTGAGCTTCAAAGCAAAACAGTGAGCTGGACAGCGCAGAGGTTAAAACTGAGCCAGATGGCCCACGTCCCCATCTGGGCTCTCTACTTCCTGCCTGTGACCTTGGGCAATTTACTGGGCCTTTCTGTGTCATGCTGTCTTTTCATTTATAAAATGGGAATAAGAAGACAAAATCAGATATGACCTACAAGGCATAGTGTCTAGCCATTAGTAAACATTATCTTCTCTTTTTATTAGCCTCTCATTTGTTATCTGCAAAAAAAAAGTAACGGAAATGTTAGCGTTTCCATTTTATAGATGAAAAGATAAAACACAGAGAGAATGAGTAGTTTCCCAAAGTTGCAGAGCTCATAAATGACAGGATTTGAACCAGGTTTTTTGTGGCTCCAGAACTCTCGCTTTTACCTGCCAGCCCACTGCCTCTGGGGACTCCTGCAGCTCAGTGCAGACACTCAGGAGCTCCTGAAATTGTTTCTAGTCATTGATGTTGTGCTGGAATGTCAGACATTCCCACTGATAGGAATAGGCTGCCACAGCTGGAGGAATTGCTAACATTGATCAGAAGGTCAAGAGCCTTCCGCAAGGAATTTAGACAAGCATGTGTGAATGGCGGCAGGTGAGACTCTAAATGGAGCATAGGTTGCTGGCGGGAAACGGAGCAGGGAGCAGAGCAGGGACTAACTGTCCTTCCCGGTCTGCCGCTCATTTACTCTAGGACCCAGAAAGCTATCTGCCTCCTGTGGGGTGTTTTCTTATTTGTGAGGCTGAGACTCCACACACTTTACTGAGACAATGAATCTTTGCATTCAGCCGTTCATTCAATACATTTTAATGACCACCTACTATGTGCCGGAACCATTTTTTGGAACTGACAATGCAACAGCAAAGGGAAACATGGATGTGGTCCTCGCCTTCACAGAGCTTGGAAGGAGGGAGAGAAGTGAATTGATAAGCACCAGCACGTGGAGGTGCCGGGGCACAGCTCCTGATCCAGCTCAAGGGATTGGGTGCGTTTTCCTGGAAGGGAAATATATCCACTGAGAACCAGAGGTTGAGTAGGAACTAAGGTGACAGGGGAAAAGAGGAAAGACTTCCCAGGGAAGGTTAGTGAAGTTTGGTGTGGCTGGTCACAAGGGCAGTGGAGGAGGAAGCTGGCCAGAGAGGAGGCTGGAGAGGCTGGCGGGGTCCTGACTTCAGCCAGACCCTATCAACTGTTAAGGATTGTGATATTAGCCGAGCGTGGTGGTGCATGACTACTTCTAGTACTTGGGAGGCTGAGATAGAAAGATCACAGGTTTGAGGTCAACCACAGCAACTTAGCGAGACCCTGTTTCAAAATAAAAAATAAAATCCGGGCGTGGTGGCGCACGCTTGTAATCCCCGTGCTTGGGAGGCGGAGACAGGAGGATCACGCAGGTTCGAAGCCAGCCGCACTGGCGTAAGAGACCCTGTTTCAAAAATATTAAAAAAAAAAGTCTGGGAGTGTAGCCCGGAGGTAGAAGGGCTTCCAGGAATCCCAGTACCACCAATAAATAAATAAATAAATAAATAAATAAATAAATAAATAAATAATAAAGAGCTGGGGGTGTGGCTCAGAGTTAGAACATTCTGGATTCAATCCCCAATGCCATTAAAATTATTAAGAACTATGATTTTCATCTTTCAAAGTTCAGGAGTGCCCCAAGGATTCTAAGCTGACTTGCAACTTAGAAGGATCTCCCTGGCTCCACAGGAAGGCTAAATCAGAGAGCTAAGTAGCTGTTGTCACAGACTGCAGGGGAGATAGGCATGCACCTGGTGTGAAGCCCTGGAGAGGGAAGGCAGAGGGGAGGGCAGTTTAGGATGTGCAATAGGCAGGGATTGGTCTCTGGATCCTCAAATAAACAGAGCATCAGTAAGACCAGGACAGGGGGGCGGGAAGGCCCTGGGCTCTGAGCCCCAGCTTGGTCACCCCCAGGGCCCTGACTGAGGCCTTCTCTTAATTCTCAACACACGTGCTCCTGGGTGACCCCATCTCTTTCTAGGGCACCACATTCCCCCCTCTGAGCTCTCAACTCAGGCCCCAACCTCTTGTCCAGCCTTGAGCTTCACCTGATCCACCCAGTCACCAACTGACCCCCCATCCTGCCACAATGTCAGTGCTGCTCAGAGGGACATCTCTGTCTCTCCCACCCCTGCATCTTTCGGGACACTCATTTCTGCAAACAGCACCACTTTCCGGCCAGCTGCCTTTCAAACCCAGGCTGCCCACAGCTGAAGAGAGGAGTGCTTGTCCCTGAAACATCCTGGGTTTTCCCTGAAATGCTGGCTTTGGTATAGTAGGCTGTGGCGAGGACCAGGAGAGAGAGAGAGAGAGAGAGAGAGAGAGAGAGAGAGAGAGAGAGAGAGAGAGAGAGCAATTATCAGCCTTGAGCACTCCGCCTGCACTGTTGGCAGGAATGTATTTTCCTTGGGTGTCGATACAAGCCCAGGGTCATTTTTCAGGGCTTGCCAATGGCTGTAATTGCATAGGCCTGAGTGGCTCTGCGGAGAATCCCCGCGGCTCCCCATTCTCTCCTTCCGGACAGTGCTCTATAGACGCACCCCAGGCCATGGATCATGTTTTTCACATAACCCGTTAATTACTAAATAAAACAACCCAGCTTTCAACCTGATTAGCCCAGATTAATGGCCAGCAGCGGGTTTCACGTGCCTGCACAATTTATCACTGAAAAGAACTGTGTCTTTAATGATTTAGCTACCTGGCCTAGCAGGGCCTGCTCAGGGCCGTGGGCCCCGGAGAGGAGTTAATTGCTGTTCTTCGTTTCTGACCTGGAAAGGCCCAGGTGACAGTTCCCATTAGCCAGGCTTGGGCTGCCCGATGACAAAGGGTGGCAGGAAGCCTTCCCTCCCACTTTGTTTGGAAGATGTATCGAGGCCAAATGTCCTCAGCCCCGCCGCCTCAGCTGCCAACTGAAGCAGGTGGAATCAACCTGTATATCTGTGCGCTTTCCCCCTCCCCATCCCCTGCCTTTTCTTCCTTCTTTCATATGCTGAGGCAGTGAATCATTTTTGTCATTGTTAAATTTCACCCAGAATTCTAGGAGCTTCATAAAGTGAGAAAATAGTTCTTGGCTCCAGTTCCTTCCTGTTACAGGTTAGCCTGGATTGGCATTTTTAGAAAGGTGATATAGAGTGACAAAACATTTTATTATGTATCAAAGAAAGAGCCTTTGATTGATGGACTCTTAAAAGTCAGAACGGGCCACCACCCACGTCTGTTCCAACCCTCTGGGTTTTTTTTGTTTGTTTGTTTTTTGTTTTTGTTTGTTTGTTGTTGTTTTCTCCTTTTGCAGTACTAGGGATTGACTCCAGGGTACTCTGCCACTGATCTACATCACTATCCATTTTTGTGTGTGTGTGTGTGGTGCTGGGGATTAAATCCAGGAGCATTCTACCCTTAGTTACACGCTACACCCCCAGCCCTATTTTTTATTTTTTATTTTTTTTTTTGAAACAGGGTTTCACTAAGTTGTGGAGGATCTCACTTAGTAGCTGAGCCTAGCCACGATCCCGGATCCTCCTGTCTTAGCCTCCCAAGTACTGGGATTATGAGCGTGCACTACCACACCCCGCTACGTCGCTATCCATTTTTTTTAATTATTTTTATTTTTATTTTGAGACAGGGTCTCTTAAGTTGCTGAGGCTGACCTCATACCTGTGATCCTCCTGCCTCAGCCCCTGAGGCTGGCATCACAGGCATTGCCACTGCAACGGGCTCTGATCCAACACTTGAGTTTTCCAGACAAAGATGCTGAGGGCCAAGGGACAGGACTATGTTTCCTGAAGTGGCACAGTGAGTTTGAGATGGCGTACGTTTAGCAGGTTGGGGGGTCTCCCCAGCGGCCAGCACTGCAAGTGGAAGGCCACCAGTGTTGGCACGGCTTCTTATCATGATGCCACTGGAAGGTGCCGTCAATAACTGACTACACCTTTTTACTTACTAGTCACCATCACCTGTAACAGAGAAACTACTCCTGTGTTTCTGGCGAAAGGACCGAACAGCTGTTTGACACCAGGGCAGTGCTGTCCACCAGGACCTTCTGTAGTGGTGGAAATGATCCTCATCTGCCTTGTCCCACATGGGGGCCGCTACTCCCATGTCTGTGTTTTGGCCAGGGCGACTACATTTTCATTGCTGTTACATAGAAATGCAACTGATTTTCATATGTTGATCTCATACCTGTATACTTCCTGAATTCATTTATCACTTCTAATTTTTTTTAATTCAGTTTTTTTAAATATTTTTAGGTTTGTAGAAAAATTGGGCAGAAAGCATACTTGACCCCCAAATCCATAGGTTCTACATCTACAGAATCAATCAACGATAGGTCAAAAATATTTGAAAGAAAATTGCATCTGTACTGAATATGTACACTTTTTTCTTGTCATTTTGCTTTCAACAATATAGTAAAACAACTGTTTATACAACACTTATGTATTATAAACAATCTAGAGATGACTTAAAGTATGTAGGTTAGATATAAACACTATGCCATTTTATATAAGGGGCTTGACCAGCCGCAGATTGTAGCACCTGTGAAGAAGAGGGGGCCTGGGACCAGTCCTCATGGATTCGCCATGAGGTGAATGTACAAAGATTTCCCAAATTCCTCCGCCCAACTGCCTCCGCTTTGCACCCATTGTCTTCTCTGAACATCTTATATTGCTGTGGTTTAAATTGATAAACTACAATGACACATTATTATTAGCGGAAGTCCATAGTTTAGGGCCATATGTGTTGCCAGTTCTATGAGAAATGTGTCCACCATTACTGTATCGTACAGAATATTTTCACTGCCTTAAAATCCTCTGTACTCTCCTGACTCATCCTCTGCAAGATCCAGGCAACTATTAGTCTTTTCATTGTCTCTATAGCTTTGTGTTTTCCAAAACGTCATTTAGATGCAATCATACAATATGCAGCCTTTGTACATTTTGGGTAATTTTCCTTTATCAAATGTATGCTTTAGCAGGGCATGGAGGCGCACACTTGTAATCCCAGCATTTGGGAGGCTGAGACCAGAGGATCGCGGTTCAGGGACAGCCTCAGCTACTTAGTGTGCCCCTTTGCAACTCAGTAAGACCCTGTTTCAAAATAAAGAATAAAATATAGAGCTGGGGGTGTCACTCAGAGGTAGAATGCCCCTGGGTTCCATCCCCAGTGCAGCATACATCTTCTTGTTTGTAGACTTTTTCCTTATTTTCTTGACAGTGTCTTTTGTGAAGCAGGAATTTTTAATTCAATGAAGTCAAACTTATTAATTCTTTCTTTCATAGACCATGCCTTTGGTGTCATTCCTGAAAAGTCATCACCAAACCAAAGTGATCTATATTAGAGGCTTTCTACCTCTGGGCTATACTCCCAGACCTATTTTTATATTTTATTTGGAAACAGGGTCTCACTAAGTTGCTGAGAGCCTATTTTCTTTTTTCTTTTCTTTCTTTCCTTCTTCCTTCCTTTCTTCCTTTCTTTTTCTTTCTTTCTTTCTTTCTTTCTTTCTTTCTTTCTTTCTTTCTTTCTTTCTTTCTTTCGTGTGTGTGGTATTGGCCATTCTACCTCCAAAGCCATACCTCCAGCTCTTTTTATTCTATTTTTTTTATTTTGAAACAGATTCTAAGTTTTAGAGGGTTTCACTTAATTGGTGAGTCTGGCAACAAATCTGCAATCCTCCTGTCTCAGCCTCTCATGTACTGGGATTATAAGCATATTCCACCATGCCTGGAGTCAAAGCACTTCTTTTTAGAAGTTCTTTCAGTAAGGATCTGCATATAACAAAATTTCTGTTTCTGATTTTATTTGCCTAAAATATCTATTTTATCCTTTTTTAAAAATGATACCTTGAGTTTGTCATTCTTTTTTTATTTTTTTATTGGTGCACTGTATTCATACATCATAATGGTATAAAGAAAATACTTTTGTAGACATATAAGCACACATCACCCAGTTAGCCCCTATCCGATCCCCACCCTGTTCCCTCCCCATCCCTCCTTCCCATCTTGGCTTAGTGGTTGACATCTAGTTTTATAGCAATTTATCCAATATTAATGATGATAATCTCACATAACAGTTTCATTTGTCTGATACCAAGCTTTTGATGACTTAAAGATAACATTTCAATACTTCTTTTTGCTTTCTTTCTTACCAGAGAGTATTTTTTTTCTTTTTTTTTTTTTAGGTGAAACTATCATATATTTATATATTTATTTTTCAGAAAAAATCTATCATCTATACTAATATGGAATATGGACTCTAGATACCCAAAACAATCTCGAAAAAGAGCAAAGCTAGAAGATATATATTTTCTGATTTCAAACCATATAAAGCTACAATAATTGAAACAGTGTAGTACTGTTATAAAGGCAGATATATAAACCATTGGAGTTAAATAAAAGCCTAAAGATACATTCTTCCATATATTGTCAAGTTATTTTAACAAGGTTTCCACGAACATTTGGTGGAGGAAATACAAATCTTTTAACTAAATATTGTTGAAAAATAATAATTACATGAAAAAGAATAAAAATGGACCCTTACCTAATCCCATATACAAATATTAACTCAAAATAGATCAAAGACCTAAATATAAATCTTAAGACTATAAACTTTTAGAAGAAAATCTGGGTCATAAAACCTCATAACATTGAAATTGGCAGTGATTTCTTGGATATGATTTCAATGGCACAGGCAACAAAAGGGTATACAAACTCCCTAAAAAATAAAATATTGTATATCCAAAGACAATGTAAACAGAGTTAAAAGTTACTGATAGAATGGGATAAAATATTTCCAAATGCTATATCTGAAGGTATATTAATATTCCAAATAGAAATCCTAAAAATTAACAACAATAAAAGCAAACAATACAATTTAGAGATAGGTTAAAGACTAACATAAGTAATGAATCTTAACAGATAACTAATCTTAGCTGTCTGTTGAATGGAAAATCTTGTTTCTCTGGTTCTGGTGTGTGTTACCTATTTCTTCTTTGTAGTTAATCTCTTTGAGTATTTTCTCTAGTGCTGGTTTTGAAGACATAAATTCCTTCAGTTTCTGTTTGTCATGGAAGCTTCTTATTTCTCCATCTAATTTGATAGAAAGTTTTGCTGGGTAGGAAATGTTTGGCTGGAAGTTGTTTTCTTTCAGAGTTTGGAATATGTTACTCCAAGCCCTTCTGGCTCTCATGACCTGGTTTGGGAAGTCTGGAGTGATTCTAATTGATTTGCCTCTGAATGTCACTTGGCCCTTTGTTTTTGTTGCCTTTAAGATTCTCTGCTTGGCTTCCACATTGGTCATTTTGACAATTATGTGGCGTGGGGATCCTTTTCTCCGATCCTCTCTAACAGGAGTTCTTTAAGTTTCCTGGACCTGTGTATCGACCTCTTGCTCTATGTTTGGAAAATTTTCTGCTATTACTTCCTTGAAGAGATTGTTGATCCCTTTGGTTTCACCTTCTTTTCCCTCCTCTATTCCAATTATTCTTAGGTTAGCTCTCTTAAAATGGGCCCATATTACTTCAATGTCAGATTCCTGCTGTCGGATATTTTTTTCTAGATTAGAAACTATGTGTTCATTTTTGGATTGATCATCTTCTAAGAGCGAGATTCTATTCTCCATGTGGTCTAATCGATTGTTTGTACTTTGAATTGAGGCCTTTACTTCATTAATTGCATCCTTTATCTCTTTTTGGCTCTCTCTGAATTCTTTTCAAAACACCTCTATTATTTCTACAGTTATTTTCCTGATTTGATCTTCTAGAAATTTCTGAATTTCTGTTTTATCGGGTTCTGATGTTGTGGGGTTGTGGGCATTCATTGCTCCATTGTTATTCCTCTTTCCCATGATTTTGGAAGTTTGTGCCTTCTCTGGGTTCTTCCCTTGGGTCACTACAACTTCACTTAAGGTGCTCTGGATCTCAAGTCTGTGGTATCTCGGTCCCCACTACTCCTTTACTGGGTTGTATTGCAGAGTCTCAGACCCTGGGAGTCAATTGAGGCTGTTTTAGACCATGGGGGGGGGTGCCAGGTTGGGCGTTCTCCTATGGTGTGATATCTCTGCCACTGCTACTCCCCCACTGGGTCAAGTCCCTGGGAGTACAGTACTGGGATTTCTCCTCTAGGGGCCACAATTTGACTCAGTGTTGTTGAGTGCATAGATGGAGCTGTAGTGGACTCAGTGAATTCGCTGCTGCTGCCGATGGTGGCAATATGGCGCCGCTGCCCCGTCCTCGGCCGTAAGGCTGGCGTATTTGTCTTCTGTTTTTGAGCTCTGCTCTGAGTCCCTGCAGGGTGTGCTGAGCCCAGCCTTTGGGAGCATTAGATGCTCCCTGTGCCGAGAAATCTGCTGAATCCCGCCCGGCTGTTCCGCAGTGGCTCACCTCGGCTTGCTATCTGCTGCTCCCCTCTGGAGCCTGGTGGGCTGTTGAGTGCATTGGTCTGGTGCCATCCGGTGAGCTCGCCGCTGCCGCCAGCAGTAAGGTGCTGCTGCCACGTCCTCGGGTGTGAGGCCGGCTTATCTCCTCTCTGGTTTTGAGCTCCATTCTGAGTTCCCCTTCTCTCTGGAGCCTGGTGCTGCAAGGGAAATGGCACCTGCCGCTCCGCGCTGTGGCTCCAGCCGCAGCACTGCGATCTGGTTTCTTTCTGGTATCTCGTTTTTCCAGCCCTCTTTTTCTCTGTCCCTTGTAATTACATTTTTTGTTTCTCTGCTGATGGTGTTTTCTGGCTATGAAAGGTGCTGATTTTGTGGTAATAGAGATTGGTTGTTAGCAGGGCTCGTAAGCCCCGCTTTTCTCCCTCGCCATCTTCCCAGAAGTCCGTATTTTGTCGGGTTTGTAATTCTTAGTTGGCATTCATTTTCTTTTGCGCTTTGTCTATTGACTTCCACAATGTATGTTCTTTTTTCTTTCTTTTTTTTTTTTTTTTGGTGGTACTGGGGTTCCTGGAAACCCTTCTACCTCCGGTTTATGCTCCCAGACCTATTTTTATATTTTTTTATTTGGAAACTGGGTCTCTTAAGCCAGCACGGCTGGCTTCGAACCTGCACAATCCTCCTTTCTCTGCCTCCCAAGTGTGGGGATTACAAGCGTGTGCCATCATGCTCGGCTTCAAAATGTATGTTCTGCACATTTCTTTAAATCTATATTTTTGTTCACTAATTTTCTCTAGATCTACCTAATTTATGTCTATTATAAGTTTAATTGTTCTCATTTAGTTTTTAGTTATAATAATTAGTTATAATAATTCTTTTGTATCATGCTTAAAATTCTATTTGGTTGTTTTCCACAAATGTCTTGTGACTTTTCAAGAATATTTTGTTCTCTGATAATGTGTTTTATCTCCTCTTGTTTATTTTCTGAAACATCTTCTATTTCCTTAAAACATACTTTTAAAAAAATTCTGTGTCCCATAACAATTTTTTTCTTCCTTTTTTTTTTTGTACCAAGGATTGAACCAAGAAGCATTTCTACCTCCAAGTTATACCACCAGCTCTCCCCCACCCTTTTTTTTTTTTTTTAAACAGGATCCCAGTAAGTTTCTGAGTGTCTCACTAAGTCTCTGAGGAGGATCTCAAGCTTTCAATCCTCCTGTCTCAGCTTCTCAAGTACTGGGATTACAGGCATGCACCACCACACCTAGTTATATATCTTAAAAATTTAGACCATAAGCTCGTGTTCATCTAGGTTTTCTGTGAAACCATGAGGTTTGGTTTTTTAGTACATCATTACACAGAGAATATGCATTTAACGTTGCCGGGTGACCCTGAAATGCTGTAATGCCAGACCATTGTAGAGTTAATTCTTGGACTTGGGGGTGTAGGTCAGTGATAGAGTGCTTGCCTAGCGTGTGCGTGGCTCTGGACTCAATCCACAGCACTTCCAGGAGGTGGGGAATTGGGCAAAGTTCATTCTCAGGTGGGGTTTCCAGTCAACATGGACATGTAGATGTCATTCCTTGTGAGATCTGTGATGAGCCATGATGAGTCTTATTTTTTCTTTCTTAGGTGGCAATTTCTAGTTCAGCCTTTCACTAAGACTATAGCTCTGTGAAATCTTTATAGTTTCCTGCTATCTACTTTTTTTTTTTTTGACACTAAGGATTACACTCAGGGGCTATTTATCTCTGATCTAAACACCAGCCCTATTTTTTTTTTAAATAATATCTCACTAAGTTGCTGAGAGTCTCACTACATACCTGAGGCTTGAATGTGCGATCCTCCTGTCTCAGCCTTCCAAATACTGGGATTACAGGCATACACCACCACACCTGGCTCCCATCTGCTGTTTAAAATAATTCTAAATACATCTAAGTGGGTACATATGAACTGCAACTCCTTGTTCTATCACTGAGAGCGATAGAACAAATGAAGGTTTCTCTGTCTAGCTGTCCAAGACTCAGATATCTCACTGACATATTTTAGCAAAGGGCCTCATTAATGCTTTAAATAAAAACTTAAATTCTATATTTTGTAATCAAATAAAAGTAAATGAAAGTTCTTATATTTTTCTCTCCCCCTGGGGTACAAATATCAGTCCCCAAACTGGACGCACTTTGGTCATCACCAGTTGGGGGCACACTTCTGGCATAGTGAGTAGAGGTCATGAATTCTAGCTAAACACCCCCATAATAGGTAGCCCCACAACAAAGAATTATTCAGTTAAAATGCCCAAGGCTCTCGAGCTGAGTCCTCTCTGCTGTCCTGCACGGTCCTCTGGTCCGGGTACACTAGGCTGTGCTTCCTTCCCACATAACCCATGTCTAGCTCATGTCTGTCCTCTGGAGCTCACCACGCTTCGTGGGTGGGGTGAGTGAACTGTTTTCCAGCTGAAGCATTTCTGACTTAATCTCAGCCTCTAAACTAGATGGTGTCACAGGGTTCGAGAGAAAGGCACTTCTCATACCTCAGGCAATTACATCATTATCTAACATAATGATGTTCTGTTATGAAACATAACATCATTATCTAAACCAAAGACACCAGCAGGCAAGGAGGAGTGGGGTCGACTCTTTCTGTAAAGCAGATGTGGGTAATGAGGATATAATGTCTCAGGTGGTCGCTGGGGTCTGGTTCTAGGAGTAAGGACAGAGGTGGTGTGGGTGGGAATGGTTGGGGACCACAAGAATAGAATCAACACAACAGGGTGGGAGAGTGTTGGCAGATATTTTTAGTCTCATATTTAGGCCAGAGCGACCCACACGACCCACACAGCATTCCTCAAGCTCAGGTCAGTCTGGATGAGCTGTAAGTGAGGCCCAGAGCAGGCATAGAATACAAGACCCTAAACCTTTCATGAAAGAGGCTTCGAGAGATGCTTGCTGGAAACTAGAGGGGAGCTCTTGGCCTGTTTCTGTTCAACTATGACACAGACCCAAAGTTGATCAAAGGGTGGGAGGTCAGTAGCTGTGGTACAATAAGCCTCAGTTGATGGGAGGTATGTCAAGGACCCCCCTGGCCTGGAGCCAAGTGACCCATTGGCCTCCACTCTCCCCTTGTGACCTCACCTGGCCTGAGCCCACCCTGCAGCCAGGCGCAGTCAGGCTCATCAGTGGCCTTCCATCTCACAGAAAAGTCAGACGGGAAGGCCCTCGGATCTCATGTACCACCTTCTAGCATTGCATTTCAAGTGAAGAAGCCAAGGAACGACAGACAGCCCTGGCTCCTGTCCCAAGGTGTCCTCTTGTTTCTGAGGGGAGGTCTCTTTGGCCTGAAAGCAGGCGTTTACCTTCACTTCACTGGTGCAAACAGGGAAGGAGGTGGGTCATCAGTGAACATAGGGCTCTCCTTAGCAACCGGAGCAACTCAGCTGTAGAAACCCATGCAGAGAGGCCTCCCCAGCCTGGATCGATCTCTTTTTCCAGAATGACTGAAAAAATAAAATCCATGTTGAACCCACTCAGGCTGCTAATGAAAAGGAGACAGGGCTGGGGCAGGGGCAGCCAGGGAGCGCAAGGTGCGGCATTTATCCATTGAGCTTTTTCTGCTTATGCAATAGATCTTCATTATCTGCACTGTCCTGCGGCGCCTCAGAGCCCCAGGGAGATGCTTAACGACATAAATTGCTTAATAAGTGGTGACCTATGCCCCCCAAGAGCTGATGGACGAGGAATATCTCCTAGTTCGGTGTTTCCTTTCTCCCAGCTGATCTTTAAGATACCGGCGGATAGAGAGAGGACACTCGCTCCGCACACAGCCCCCTCCCACCTCCCTGATGGAGGATGACGACAGGGCAGTACCACCAGGCCCTCACCCCCGTGACAGGAAACAAAGCCTGGGTTTGTGTCCTCACAGCATGGATTTCCTATTGGGGCGCTCTCTGCCTGTGATACCAAACATAAATATGATGCTCACTGTGTGCCAAGTAATATTCTCACAAAATTTACTTATTCAGCTTAAAAGAGAATATTACAGAGTCAAGCACTGTCTCTAAGCTTCTTTTTTTTGTACTAGGGATGGAACCCAGGGACATTCTACCTCTGAGCTATACCTGCAGCCCTATTTTTTATTATTTCTTTTAAAACAGGGTCTCACTGAGTTGCAGAGGGCCTAAGTAGCTGAAGCTGTCCGCGAACCCGTATCCTCCTGTCTCAGCCTCCCGAATGTTGAGATTACAAGTGTGTGCCACCATGCCCGGCTATCTAAGCTCATTTTTTTTTTTTCTTTTTGTAGTACTGGATAGAATCCAGAGGCTTTCTATCCCTGGGCTACACTCTCCGACCTATTTTATATTTTATTTGGAAACAGGGTCTCACTCAGTTGCTGAGAGCTTCACTAAGTAGCTGAGGCTGGCTTTGAACTTGCGCAATCCTCCTGTCTCAGCCTCCCAAGCAGTGGGGTTACAAGCATGTGCCACCATGCCTGGCTCTCTAAACTCATTTTAAGGAGAGGAAGCTGAGGAGCAATGCTTACTCAGCCAGAAGGCACAGGGTGGCCGTCAGGCACCCCTCACTTCTGTCCTGGGTCCAGGCACTGCCTGGCTTTCCCTCTTCCTTTCTAGAGAGCCTCCCAGGATGCTCGGCCGGCGTCCCCTGCCCTGCTCTCAGCCCGAGTCTACGCTCTACTGACCTCTTCTCATACTCACCCTCGTCTCTCGTTTCTAGCCAATTCACTGTCCAAGATTTTTTATAGAGATCAAAAGTCAAGAAGAGATGCTTCTCTACTTAATAAAATGACCTAAAAAATGTCAAGAATTATATACAGAGATATTATCCCAATGTTGTTTATAGGAATGAAAAAGTGAGAAGAGCTTAGTGTTCAATGGTAGGGGATCAGTTAACAAAAAATAAAGGAGTATCATGTAAAGATTAAAAGTTCCAATTTCCAAAAGCTTTTAAGGAAGGAATATGCTAAGGGAGACATGAGATGTATGTTAGATATGGCACGAAGGTTTAACTCTCCCCAGGGCTGGTGGGACGGGGGAGGATGGGTATGTAGCAAGAACATTTTATTGCTGACACTGTTTAGAATTGCTCTTGCATCATGATGATTAAAAGGAAACAGCTTTGAGCTGATTTTATTATTTATTATTATTATTATTATTATTATTATTATTATTATTATTGCAATACTGGGGACTGAAGCCAGAAGCACTCTACCTCTGAGCTACACCCCAGCCCCCTTTTTTTATTGTTTATTTTGAAACAGTGTCTCCCTAAGTTGCAGAGGATCTCACTAAATTGCTGAGGCTGCCTACAAACCTGTGATCCTCCTGTCTCAGTCTCCCAAGTATTGGGATTAAGAGCGTGTGCCACCATGCCTGGTGTATTATTGTTTTAAAATTTGCTGTACACAGCTTACATCCTTGTTGCCCGAACTTGGAGCTGACCACTCACAGCAAGCCTTCCTGCTTTGTACATCACCGTTATGGTTTATTCATCAAATGCCATTTAGGTGCTTCTTCTGTGTCTCCCCTCATAACAGGACTTCAAGTTCTAGGAGAGCATTTCTCCAGTGCTTAGGAGGTTAAACATACTTGCATGTGTTTATAGGTGATATGTATATGTTCTTGTGTAATTTATAACTGGGGAGTGTACTGAACCCAAGAGTGTTATACCTCTGAGTCACACCTTCAGCCATTTTTATTTAAAAACAGGGTCTTGTGGAATATTCATTTTGAGTCACCCCCTCATGCCATTTTGGCATGGGGCTGTATTTCTATTTTCTGTATTTCTATCTTTCTAATAAACTTCTTTAAATCTTCAAAAAAAAATAAAATAAAAAAATAAAAACAGGGTCTTGCTAAAGTTGCTAAGGGCCTCACTAAATTGCTGAGGCTGGCCTTGAATCTGCAGTATTCCTCTCTCAGCCTCCCAAGTACTGTGATTACAGGCCTGTACCATCATGGATACAAATTTTTTTTTTAATTTTTATTTTTTGGTACTGGGAATAGAACCTCCAGCCCTAATTTTTATTCTTTATTTTGAAACAAAATCTCAGCAAGTTGCAATGGGCCTCACTAAGTAGCTGAGGCTGGTCACGAACCCAGATCTTCCTGTCTCAACCTCCCAAATGCTGGGATTACAAGTGTATGCCACCATGCCTGGCTCGGGATACAAATTTTGTTTTTTCAGGTCTGGGGATGGAACCCAGAGGCATTCTACCTCCGGGCTACACCCCCAGCCTTATATTTTATTCTTAATTTTGAAACAGGGTCTCACTGAGTTGAAAAGGGCCTCATTAAGTAGCTGAGGCTGTCTTTGAACTGCAATCCTGGTGTTTCAGCCTCCCAAATGCTGGGATTACAAGCATGCACCACCATGCCCTGCTGGATACAAATTCTTTCTTTCTTTCTTTCTTTCCTTTCTTTCTTTCTTTCTTTCTTTCTTTCTTTCTTTCTTTCTTTCTTTTTTTTTTTTTTTTTGGTGGTACTGGGGTTCCTGGAAGCCCTTCTACCTCCGGGCTACACTCCCAGACTGATTTTTACTTTTTTTTTTTTAAACAGGGTCTCCTAAGCCAGTGCGCGCGGCTGGCTTTGAACCTGTGCAATCCTCCTGTCTCTGCCTCCAAGCGCGGGAATTACAAGCGTGCGCCACCATGCCCGGCTTGGATACAAATATTTTGTTCCAGACTGTGGCTTCTCGTGTTATTTAAAATTTTCTTTTATTGAGTAGCCATTTTAATGAATTTATTAATTTTGTACATTTTATGGTTGGTGCATTAGTGTCATTTTAAAGAAAGCTCGTTTTACTCTAAGATATAAAAAGTTCTACTTTTTTTTTCTAAAAGTTTTATAGTTCTAGCTTTTCATTTTAAGTCTAATATCTACCTCATTAGGTGGTTGTCGTTGTTTTTTTTTTTTTTTTTCTTTTTTGTTATTTTGTGGTACTGGGGATGGAACCCAGGGACATTGTACCTCTTAGCTAGTCCCCAGCTCTATTATTTTAGTCTTTTTATTTTTGAAACAGGGTCTCACTGAGCTGCAAAGAGCCTTGTTAAGTAGCTGAGGCTGTCCACAAACCGCGATACACCTCATTAGTTTTGTGGATCACATGAGCTGGAAGTTGGTGTTTGTGTTTTTTCTATGTGGATGAAAGATGTGGGTGTCCAGGTATCCCATCATCATTTGTTGAAAAACCTTTCCTCAGTTGATTATGTATTTGAGCTATTTCTGGATTGTATTCTATTCCCATGATCAAATATTCTTATATATCCAATACCTTGCTTTAGTAAGACATTTTACTGTAATCAGGCCAGTTTAACCAGTTTCTTACCTTGTCATAAAGTGTATTTTCTGCATCTTTGTATGCCTAGTAATTTTTATTGAATGCCATACATCTTGAGTTTCCTCTTGTTGGCCACTGGATATTTTTGTATTCCTATAAATATTCTTTCATGCCTGGTCAAGATGAATAAAAAGGACTTGATTTACCTATTTAGATAGTAGAGCGACTCACAATTAAGAGGTTATCATTCTAGCTTTTGGGACCAGGCATTATTCCCAGTATAGGCTCTGGGTCCTGTGTCCACTAGTTCTTTTGGGTGGTTTTTCTCAAGCTCTGGGAAATTTTCTCACATAGATGTACTCATTAGTGTTCAGCCAAAGATTCATGGAGAACTCTCTGAGCCTCTCCAGAGCTCTCTCTCTGTGGGCTCTCGCTGCTCTCTCCTGTATTCTGCAGGTGACCTCCAGCTGTCTTGCATGCACCAAGCTCCTCTGTCTTGGCTCCCTTCCTTCAGCTCGGGGAGACCACTGGGCTTTCCTGGGTTTCCTTCCCTGTGCCATGACTTGGAAGCTTTCTCCAGGAAGCCAGCAGGGCGATCGTAGGGCTGATCTCATTTATTTCCATTCTCCTGTCTCTCCTTCACTGCTTTATGTCCAGTCCTTTGAGGGCTATTGTTTAAATGTGTTTTGCTATTTTTTAGTTTGTTCAGCTGAAAGGGTAAATCTGGTCTCTGTTACTTACCTTGAACAGAAGTGAACATTCTAAAAGAAATCATTAGTCTTGTGAATTTTTATATGATGTTTTAAATTACCACTTACATCAAAATACTCCTTCCTTCCTTCCTTCCTTCCTTCCTTCCTTCCTTCCTTCCTTCCTTCTTTCCTGTGGTTTGGGGGGAATTAAAGGCAGGGGCATTATATCTCTGAGCTATACCCCCAGCCCCTTTTATTTTTTCTTTTTGAAACAGGGTCTTGCTAGGTTGCTGAGAATCTCCCTATTTTTCTGAGGCTGGTTTTAAATATGTGATCCTCCTGTCTCAGTCTACCAAGTACCATGCCTGGCTATTTTGTAATTCATTAGATACTCTTTTATATTAAAATAGGCCACTCAAAGCAATATGAAACTTTTTTCTGAAACATTTGGGATAGAACATGTTTTTTGTTTGTTTGTTTGTTTGTTTGTTTGTT
The DNA here is from genome assembly GCF_963383645.1 of Muscardinus avellanarius. Taxonomy (NCBI): domain Eukaryota; kingdom Metazoa; phylum Chordata; class Mammalia; order Rodentia; family Gliridae; genus Muscardinus; species Muscardinus avellanarius. The sequence goes on along the minus strand of NC_137790.1, from coordinate 79,593,145 downwards.
GGTGGTACTGGGGTTCCTGGAAACCCTTCTACCTCCGGGCTACACTCCCAGACCTATTTTTTATACTTTTTTGATTTGGAAACAGGGTCTCTTAAGCCAGCACGGCTGGTTTCGAACCTGCGCGACCCTCCTGTCTCCGCCTTCCAAGCCCGGGAATTATAAGCGTGCGCCACCTCGCCCGGCTAGAACATGTTTTGTTTTGTTTTGTTTTGTTTTGTTTTGTTTTGTTTTGTTTTGTTTTTAACATTTGGGAAAGTTCCAGGATACTTTTTTTGTTGTTGTTCTTATACTGGGGTTTGAACCCAGGGACACTACCACTGAGCTACAGTCCCAGCCCCCCCCCCTTTTTTTTTTCAATTATAGTCTATTTTCACTGTTCTATATAATTGCTTACCTTCTAAGTTTGCTGAAATATGTTTTATAGTCAGAATGTGATGTGTCTTGTTTGTTTGTTTGTTTGTTTGTAGGTGTGGGGATGGAACCCAGGGGCATTGGACTTCAGAGCTACAGCCCCTGCCCAATTTTTTATTCTTTATTTTGAAACAGGGTCTCACTGAGTTGCGAAGGGCCTAAGTAGCTGAGGCTGTCCGCGAACCGCGAGCCTCTGGTCTCAGCCTCCCAAATGCTGGGATTACAAGCGTGCGCCACCAGGCCTGGCTGGTGATGTGTCTTGTAAATGTTACATGCCCATGCGAGATAATGTATACTGATATTGGATATGGTTGCATAAATAACAATTAGGTCAATTTGTTGAAAATCTGCACATTTTCTGATATTTTTACTAATTTTTTTTTTTTTTTTGGTGGTACTAGTGTTCCTGGAAGCCCTTCTACCTCCGGGCTACACTCCCAGACCTATTTTATATTTTGAAACGGGGTCTCGTAAGCCAGCATGGCTGGCTTCAAACCTGAGTGATCCTCCTGTCTCCACCTCCTAAGCGCAGGGATTACAAGCGTGCGCCACCACGCCCAGCAATCTTTACTGATTTTATCTTCACGTGGTCTATTAAGAGTTGAATATTTCTATTTCTTTTTTTTTTTCAATTCTGCCTATTCTTTCAAGTATTTGGAAGCTCTGTGATTATGTACATCCAAGTTTAGGGTTGCTGTACCATTTTTTTTCCCCTGCGGTACTGGGGATTAAAACCAGGGGCATCGACCTCCAAGCTACACCCCAGCCCTATTTTTTAATCTTTTATTTGAAATAGGGTTTCATTACGTTGCAGAGGGCCTCACTAAGTAGCTGAGGCTGGCTGCAAAAACCTGCAATCCTATCTCAGGCTCCCAAGTACTGGGATTACAAGCATGTGCCACCATACCTGGCTTGCTGTTCTGTCTTAATAAATTGGCTCTTTTTTTTTTAATTTTTATTGGTGCATTATATTCATACATCACATTGGGGTAGTAAATTGGCTCTTTTACTACCACTATCATTTCCTATCTTAACATCCACATTGTCTGATATTAATATCAACTATATTCTAATATTATTGTAAAACTATTCCAACTTTATTATGAATTTTTCATGGTATAGCATTTTCTTTTCTTTCACTTTTAACTTACTTGTATCTTTATATTAAAAGTGAGTTTCTTTCTGGGCATGGTGGTGCATGCCTATCAGTCCAGTGATTTGAGAGGCTAAGGCAAGAATATCACGTTTGAGACCAGCCTAGTCAACTTATCAAGAGTCTGTTTTAAAATAAAAAAGAGGGGGCTGGGAATGTAGCTCAGTGGTAGATGATCCATGGGTTCAATCCCCAACATCACACACACACACACACACACACACACACACACACACACACTCACACAGTGAGTTTCTGGTAGATAACATAGAGATAAATGTTGCTTTTATTTTTCTTATCCAATCCAACAACCCCTGCTTCTTAATTCGTACATTTAGATAAGTTATATTTAATATTATTATTTACATGGTTGGATTTAAATCTACTGCTTTGCTATTTATTTCTCTCAGTTTTTTATTATTTTCTTTTGGAATAGATAGATAGATAGATATTGCTAATCATAACCAAAAAGCTCGATTCAGAATGACATAATCCTACATGTTAAAATCCTTAAATATCGAAATCCCAAGATTACAATTCCAAAAATATAGATGCCCGAGTGTTAAAATTCTGAAAGCTGAAATACTGAAGAAAAAAAAAAAAAAAACCTCAATTCCAACTTGAGGGGGTTGGGAGAAGGCTACATAAGGAGATATAAAGCCTAATTCTGGGGAAGGGATTATTACACTTTTAGTTGTACCAGGGATAGTTGCCAAGTTATACAATACCACTTGTACAAGTTTTACAAGTGGTAAAAGCATGTACCACTCTGACCCTTCACACATAGTGCCACACTTGCCTTCAAAAAGTATCTTTCATCAGAGAATAAAAAGAATTCAACAAGCCAGGCGTGGTGGCGCACGCTTGTAATCCTAGCATTTGGGAGGCTGAGACTGGAGGATCGTGGTTCACCGACAATTTCAGCTACTTAGTGAGGCCCTCTGCAACTCAGTGAGACCTGGTTTCAAAATAAAGAATTAAAAATAGGGCAGGGGGTATACCTTAGAGGTCAAATAGCCCTGGGTTTCATCCTCAGACCCGCAAAAAAAAAAAAAAATCAACAAGTTCAGCAACCTTTTTTCCTTTCTTTCTTTCTTTCTTTCTTTCTTTCTTTCTTTCTTTCTTTCTTTCTTCTTTTGGTGGTATGTGGGCTAGAACCCAAGGGCCTACTACCTCTGGGCTCTACTCCCAGACATATTTTATATTCTATTTGGAAACAGATATTTAGTGAGAGCCTCCCTAAATATCTGAGGCTGGCTTCAAACCTGTGTGATCCTCCTGTCTCAGCATCCCAAATACTGAGATTACAAGCATGTGACACCATGCCCAGCTCAGCAACCTTTTGAACCAGACACTTGCTGATATAGAGGTTTCCCCAGTATTTTTTTTTTTCCGGGTCTGGGGATGGAACCCAGGGGCATTCAACCTCTGAGCTGCACCCCCTGCCCCATTTTTTTTTTTTTTATTCTTTATTTTGAAACAGGGTCTCACTAAGTTGCAGAGGGCCTCACTAAGTAGTAGCTGAGGCTGTCTGCGAACCGCGATCCACCGGTCTCAGCCTCCCAAATGCTGGGATTACAAGCGTGCGCCACCATGCCCGGCTTCCCCCGTATTAAATTAAATGGTGGACTCTTCCTTGTTAGAGATTTTAACTGTTGAAGATTGACTTCTGTAGTCACCACTAAATATAACATAGAAAATCAGTACATTCTAACATAGAAAAGTAGTCCCCCTTGTCTTTTACCAAATATATAGCTCATTTTCCTGTTGTATCCAAAACTTGAGAACTTGCCTGCTTGTTTATATATTAATGACTAGAAAAAACAAAGCGCTATACAAATGCTTATTTGAAGATTTGATGGACTTTGTAGACATAAATAGATTTCAATTGAATTCCCAAACAATAATGGCATATTTGGAATTAGATGCAATCAGGTGTCTAAAAGTGAACTTCAGTAGGGCTTGGTGGTACACTTTTGTAAACTCAGTACTTGGGAATCTGAGACAGGAGGATCACAGATTCACAGCCAGCCTTAGCAACTTAGTAAGGCCCTCTGCAACTTAGTGAGACCCTGTTTCAAAATAAGAAATAAAATAGGGCGTGAGATATAGCTCAGAGGTAGAATGCCTCTAGGCTCAATCCCCAGTACCACATAAAATAAGCAAGCAAGCAAATAAACAAATAAATAAGGATTTCAAGGTGCTACCAATAAACTTTATTCACTACATTTAGAGAATGAGGAAAATTCAGATGAATGGATTGGCCACGGGGTATGACAACAATGAAAGTTTTGGTTTAAAGATGTGTTGCCTGTCTGGGTTGGCATTGCTTCCAGCTGATGAAATTCCAGAAGGTTTTAATGGCTTTAAGCTGCATTCGCTTGAAGATGCAAGTGAAGTTACTGATAGGATTGAGAATAATCATGCGCAGGGATGCCAGGCGTGGTGGCTCACGCTTGTAATCCCAGCATTCAGGAGGCTGAGACAGGAGGATTGCGGTTCGCGGACAGCCTCAGCTACTTAGTGAGGCCCTCTGCAACTCAGTGAGACCCTGCTTCAAAATAAAGAATAAAAACAGGGCAGGGAATGTGGCTCGGAGGTCAAATGCTCCTGGGTTCCATCTCCAGACCTGCAAAAAAATACAAAAAAAAAAAAAAATCATGTGCAGGGTAGGATGAGAAGACGCAGAGGCAATGGTGTTGCTGTTTGATCTGTGGTATGTATGGGAGTGCATGTGGAGTGGATTTCTGCATCCCCAAACAACATGGAAACGTGGCACAGAACATGGGGAAAGTTAGGAGGGAGTGCTCACATCGGTGTATATCAAATCACAGAAGTTCAAAAAGAGTAGCACCATGTAAAAGATGAGTATGCACATATTCCCATGTACAAGATGAGTATGCACATATTCCCTGAGGAAACCATGCCTTAAAGAAAAAATGCAGCTATTCCTCCTGATGCAGGACTACAAAATGTAGTCAAAGATCATGGAAGTTGCCAGCTCTTAAAACCACCTCCACGCAACTCTCCAATCATCTATCCTGGGAATACACTGTTTCATATGTCAAATTTTCTTTTTATTTTTTCTTTCTGCCAGGTGTGGTTGTACATGCCTCTAATCCCAGTACTTGGGAGGCTGAGACAGAAAAATGAGAGATTCAAGGCCAGCCTTAGCATCTTAGTGAAACCGTTTCAAAAAATTCAAAGAAGCCGGGCATGGTGGTGCATGCTTGTAATCCCAGCATTTGGAAGGCTGAGACAGGAGGATCGCGGTTCGTGGACAGCCTCAGCTACTCATTAGCGAAGCAACTCAGTGAGACTCTATTTCAAAATAAAGAATAAAAAATAGGGGTAGGGTTATAGCTCTGAGGTAGAATACCTCTCAGTTCCATCCCTAGTACAGCCAAAAAAAAGAAGGAAGGAAGGAAGGAAGGAAGGAAGGAAGGAAGGAAGGAAGGAAAGAAAGAAAGAAAGAAAGAAAGAAAGAAAGAAAGAAAGAAAAGAGCTGGGAGTTTAGTTCAGAGGTAGAATGCCCCTGGGTTCAATACCCAGTACCAAAAAGAAAAAAAATCCACTCTTTTAAATTGGTGACATTTATTTATTTACTTATTTATTTATTTATTTTGGCAGATGATCACAGTTTTAAATCTGGGTACACATAATTTTATATTACAGAACTGTGATGTTCCTCTATACATTCTACTTTAGACCTACTTATTTATGAGTGCAGTTTCAATAGATTATTGCTATTATACCCTGGTAACTATCATTAGGATACCCAAGTATTTATGCTTGAAAAAATTTGTATGTAACTATTGCCTGTTTTATGGTGCACAGTGGCCTATGAATTGTTCTGTCACGTTTTTATATGCTTCTCATACAGATCCATTTTAAAAATTGTAAATGTCTTTTAAAGACAAAAAAACACTTTTTGTACTGGAGATCAAATCCATTGAACTGGGCATTCTACCTCTGATTTTCACTCCTTGCTCTTTTAATTTTTTATTTTACTTTATTTTATTATTATTATTTTTTGCAGTACTGGGGATGAAACCCAGGGGCTTTCTACATCTGAGCTACACCCCAGCCCTATTTTTTATTCTTTATTTTGAAACAGGATCTCACTGAGTTGCAAAGGGCCTCACTAAGTAGCTGAGGTTATCCATGAACCGCGATCCTCCTGTCTCTGCCTCCCAAATGCTGGGATTACAAGTGTACACCACCACGCCCAGCTCATTTTTTATTTTGAGGCAGAGTCTCACTAGTTTGCTGAGGTCCTCACTAAGTTGCTGAGGCTGCTCTTGAATCTGTGTTCATCCTGTCTTAGTCTCCCAAGTACTAGGATTATAGGCATGTGCCATCACACCCAAGTTCAAAGAATTTTTAAAAATTATTTTGTTCAGAATTCTATTTGATCTTTCTGAATTTTTATTTTAAGGATTCTAGACTTTATGGTTTTGATTTTTGTGTGTGTGAATTTCCACATTCAGGATTATAATGTTTAGGATTATGCCTTTTGGGATTATGACCCAAACTCATTACTTATTAGTGTTACTGTTTATATCCAAATTGGCTATACCTGTTTATTCTACTTTTTGGACATTTATTTGGGATTTACAACATACATATTTACATTATCACAGTTTACTTATTTTTTTTTTTTTTTTTTTTTTTTTTTTTGCGGTACTAGGGATGGAACCCAGGGGCATTGTACCTCTGAGCTATACTCTCAGCCTATTTTTATTTTTTAATTTTTTTAATTTAAAAAAATGTTTTCTTGGTGCATTGTAGTCATACATCTTAATGCAGTACAAGACAGTAGAGGCATATATGCACACATCACTCATTTAGCCCTTCCCCAACTCCCACCCACTCCCTCCCTCCGCCCTCCTTCCCATGTTTGGCTTAGTGAATAACTGATATGCTTGTTACTGTACAGCATGTACATTAGGGAACTTGGCTCCCCCCTCTCTCTGTTAGGTCGCCTTATTTGCTCATCTATAGTTTCTCCTTCTTCGTCTACAGTTCCTCCTATGACCCATTGTCTCCCTGCTTCCACATAAGAGGAAGAGCTTCCGAGTTCTTTCTTTTTGTGACTAAATCTCACTTAGCATACTGTTTTCCAGTTCCATACATTTCCTTGTAAATGACATAATTTTGTTCTCCTTTGTGGCTGAGCAAAATTCCATTGTGTACATATCCCATAGTTTTGTAATCTACTCATCTGTTGAAGGACATCTTGGCTGGTTCCACAGTTTGGCAATGGTGAATTATGCAGCTATGAATGTAGATACTCATGCATTAGTTTGGTAGTTTGGTTTTCATTCTTTTGGGTAGATACTCAGAAGTGGTTTTGCTGGATTATATGGTAAGTTCGTATTCATTCTTCTGAGGAGCCTCCATACTGTTTTCCAAAGTGGCCGCACTAATTGCAGTCCTGCCAACAATGTATTAGAGTTTCTACTTCTCCACATCTGATCGATTACAATTTCTTTCTGCCTTAGAAGTCCTTTTATTTTCAGCACTGATTCGCACTTACTGTAATCCTGAAAGCCAGAAGGTGAGTAACCTGTAACCTCGATTAGATGATCTACTCACAACCTTTTTTTAATAGAGGCCACTTGGATCTGGGAATCTGCTGAGAGATGAAGTAAAGCAGCGGCTGCTTCAAGTGCTCCCTGACCGCATACTTGCAGGGAACCACTGGCCCTTTGCTGTGGATCAGGCCCTGGTCCCAGCCTCGCTGTGGAGCAGGCTCCGGTCCCGGTAGTGTTTTTTGTTGTTTGTTTGTTTGTTTGTTTTTGAAACAGGGTCTCACTGAATTGTGAAGGGCCTTGCTAAATAGCTGAAGCTGTCCACGAACCATGATCCTCCAGTCTCAGCCTCCCGAATGCTGGAATCACAAGTGTGTGCCATCATGCCCGGCTCATCATAGTCTACTTTTGAAAAGGATACAAAGACAAAGGATTTGTATCTCAGTACCCTCAGGTTTTACTCTTCAAAACACAATTTTTGGGGTCATTTTTGGCCAGCGATGACTATTTTACTGGAAGCAAATTGTTACTGGACAATCAGTCAAAACATGCTGCCTTGCTGGGGTTGGCAGCACACACCTGCAATCCCAGTACTTGGAAGGCTGAGAAAGAAAGATTACAGATTTCAGGCTAGCCTTGGCAGTTTAGCAAAACTGTCAGCAACTAGCAAGACCCTGCTTCAAAATAAAAAATAAAAAGAGATGGGGATGTAACTTGGAGGTAGAAAGCCCCTGGGTTCAATCCCCAGTACCAAAAACATGCAAAGAGATGCTGTTGCTGTAATCCAGGCAAAAGATTTTGTAATCCAGGCAAAAGAGCATCTGCCCTCTCCAGGGGAACAGCTATGATCAAAGCAGCATTTTGTGACAGGCTGGATTCTGCCCCAGGCTGCACCCAGTGGGCCTTCCCTGACAGTGGCATGGACCAAAAACGGTTTCTGCTCTCCTCATGAGGGCTCAGCACGCCTGAATTTTTATGTCTCCCAGGACACCAAAGATTATATGTGTGGCCCAGAGAATATCTTGTCTTCTGGATATGCTGGCAAGAAAACAAGAACAAGTCCTGGGCATTCTTTGATCAAAAGAGCCCTGGACACAGAACACTGAGGACAAATTGGTCAACATGTCTCATCTTCTGGGTGGGGAACGACCTAGGGACCATGGTGGGACAGGACAAACCCAAGGACACACAGCGAGTAAGGAACAGCACTAGGACTACCTTCCAGGACACCAGCTTCCAGTCCTGGCTGTTAGCTCATCTGTCCCTCCCTTCACCTCCTCACTCTCCCTGCCAGTGTGCTGGGCCTGTTTTATCTTGGGTCACTCAAACTCCCAAGTCAGAGCTTGAGATTTTGTAATCCAGGGTGATTGGAGAGAATCAGAAATGAAGTTCTTTTTTTTTTTTTTTGAAACACATTCCCAGGACAGGAAAATAAGACCAGAGCCCAATGACCGATTGCCAGGCATGGTGGCGAAGAGCTGTATTCCTCTTACTTGGGAGGCTGAGACAGGAGGATCTAAGATTCTAGGCCAGTCTCAGAAATTTAATGAGGGCCTCAGCAACTTAGCGAGACTCTATTTCCCAGTAAAAAAGAAAATAGGGCTGGGGATGTAGCTCAGAGGTAGACTACCCCTAAGTTTAATTGCCAGTAAAAAAAAAAAAGTTAAATGCTTAGGATAAGAAAGGAAAAGGACGGTGCTGGGGATGGAAAGGATGGGGAGACAAGCACTCTGGACTCCAGAGTCCCGAACACCTGCTCCTGCCCCGCTGTGCTGTGCGAGCAAAGGGAAGGCGCCTCTTTCTCTGCCTCTTACTCCATCATCTGTAAAGTCAGGGGCTGGCACTGATGGGGGATATATATTCCATCTCACTTGCTGTTCTCAACATCAGCACTCTGGGGGTGGCACTGCATGTGTCTGTTGCTCTGTTTGTCCTCAGAAATGAAAAGATAACCTGTTTCTAGTGAATCTGCCCACAGAGGCCTCAATGTGAATCCCAGTCATCAACCTGAGAAGGCTGGAGAGGAAAATCTACAAGCTGGCCCAGGCCTAGAGGCCATTTCCCCCAGAGTGGATAAAAGTGGGCTTTCCTGCATGGGCTCTGCAGTGGGGTTCCGAATAATGGGGATTCCATATCTAGTTTCTTCTCTGACCTGCCAGTAAGTCCAGTCAGCTCCCTCTTGAGAGAGATTCACTCACTAGTTCAATAAATATAAAAACAATCTACTTATGACTATTTTATGTATCCTTGGATGAGAAAGAAGTTTAAAGAAAAAAATTGGCTATAATTGAGGAAACTAAGAATTAACAACTTGATGTCATTAAAAGGGGGAAGGGAGTAAAACAAAACAACTCTATCATACTTGACTATAAAAATACATTTGTATATGAAGTTGAAATGCCATGAAGATTACTTTATGAATATTACTCCATGAGTATTACTTTATATGGAAAGAGACCCTGCAGATGTGATTAAGTTAAAGGCCCTGAAATGGTGAGATGATCCAGATGTGCTTTTTTTTTTTCTTACAAGCGAGCACCAGCACACCCAGCATTAATGAGTTATTCTTTATTTTTATTTTTTGTTAGAGTTTCCACTTCTGCACATCCTCTCCAGCATTTGTTGTTGTTGTTGTTGTTGTTGTTGTTGTTGTTGTTGTTGTGTTTTGAATGATTGCCATTCTAGTTGGAGGTAGGTGAAATCTCAGGGTAGTTTTGATTTGCATCTCTCTGATTGCCAATGATGTTGAACATTTTTTCATGCATTTATTGGCCATTTGAATTTCTTCTTTTGTGAAGTGTCTATTTAGTTCGCTGGCCATTTTTTTATTAGATTATTTGTTTTTTAGTGTTGAGTTTCTTGAGTTCTCTGTATATTCTAGATATTAGTCCTCTATCAGAGGGGTAGGTGGCAAAAATCTCCTATTCTGTTGGCTCTCTATTGAGGTTCTTGACAGTTTCCTTTGCTGAACAGAAGCTCTTCAGTTTCATGCAATCCCATGTGTTGATTCACCTTTTAATTTGTTGTGCCTTTGGGGTCTTATTGAGAAAGTGTTTATCTGTGCCTATGTGTTGCAGTGTTGGACCTATGCCCTCTTCAAGGAGCTTCAAGGTCTCTGGTCTAATTTCCAAGTCTTTGATCCATCTTGAATTGACTCTTGTGCAGGGTGAGAAAGTGGGATTAATTTCCAATTTTCTGCATATGGTTAACCAGTTTTGCCAACACCATTTGTTGAACAGGCTATCTTTTTTCAAGTGTATGTTTTTGACCCCTTTGTCAAAAATCAATTGGCTGAAAGTGTGTGAACTTGTTTCTGGGTCTTCTATTCTGCTCCATTAGTCTATGTATCTGTTTTTGTGCCAGTATCATGCTGTTTTTATTACAATGGCTTTGTAATATAGTTTAAGGTCGGGAATCGTGATTCCTCCTGCATGGGCTTTGTTGCTGAGAACTATTTTGGCTATTCTGGGCTTTTTGTTATTCCAAATAAATTTAAGGACTGATTTTTCTATGTCTGTGAGGAATGATCTTGGTAGTTTAATGGGCATTGCGTTAAATCTGTAGATCACTTTTGGAAGAATGGCCATTTTAATAATATTTATCCTGCCTATCCATGAACATGGAAGATATTTCCATCTTCTAAGATCTTCTTCGATTTCTTTTTTCAAAGTTTTATAATTTTTTGTAGAGATCTTTTACCTCCTTGGTTAAGTTTATTACTAAGTATTTTTTTTGTGGGAAATCCTGAGTGGAAGTGTTTTCTGAATTTCTTTTTCAGTGGATTTATGGTTGGTGTACAGAAAAGCTTCTGATTTTTTAAGATTGATTTTGTATCCAGACACTTTGCTGAATTTGTTGATCAGTTCTATAAGCCTTTTGGTTGAGTCTGTTGGGATTTCTATTTTTTCCCCTTTTTTTTTTTTTTTTTTTTGGTGGTTCTGGGGATAAAACCCAGAGGCATTCGACCTCCGAACTACACCCCCTGCCCTATTTTTTATTCTTTATTTTGAAACCAGGTCTCACTGAGTTGCAGAGGGTCTCAGCAAGTAGCTAAGGCTGTCTGAGACCTGTGATCCTCCGGTGTCAGCCTCCAGAATGCTGGGATGACAAGCGTGCACCACCACACCCAGCTGGGTTTTCTAAATATAGTATCATGTCATCTGCAAATAGTGAAAGTTTGAGTTCTTCTTTTCCTAGTTGTATTTCTTTGATTTCCTTTTCTTGTCTTATTGCTCTGGCTAGAGTCTCTAGTACTATATTGAAGAGAAGTGGTGATAATGGACATCCTTGTCTCATTCCTGTTTTTAGGGGGAATTCTTAAAGTTTTTCCCCATTTAATATGGTGTTGGCAGTGGGCTTATTGTAGATTGCCTTTATGATGTTGAGGTATGTTCCTTCTATTCCAATTCTCTGCAGTGTTTTTTATCATGAATGGATGTTGGATTTTATCAAATGCTTTTTCAGCGTATATTGAAATGATCATGTGATTTTTGTCTTTGATTCTGTTTATATGATGAATTACATGGATTGATTTTCGTATGTTGAACCAGCCTTGCATCCCTGAGATGAATCCTACCTGGTCATGGTGTATGATTTGCTTGATGTGGTTTTGAATGCGTGTTGCTAGTATTTTGTTTAATAGTTTTGCATCCAAGTTCATCAGATATATAGGCCTGTAGTTTTTCTTCCTTGAACTGTTTTTATTCGGTTTGGGTATTAGTGTGATGTTGGCTTCATAGAATGTATTTGGGAGAGTCCCGGTTTTTTCTATTTCATGAAATAGTTTGAGGAGTACTGGGGTTAGCTCTTCTATATCTTCTTGACTCGTTTGGTTTAAATGTTCTATATCTTTCTTGACTCAGTTGTATTTATCTAGGAAATTGTCAATTTCCTCCAGATTTTTCATTTTGTTGGAGTTTAGTTTTTCAAAGTAATTTCTGATAATCCTCAGGATTTCTACACTGTCAGTAGTAATGTCTCCTTTTTCATCTCTTATCTTCATAATTTGGGTCGATTCTCTCTTTTTTTTTAGTTAGGTTGGCTAGTGGTTTATCTATCTTGTTAATTATTTCAAGAAACCAGATTTTGGTTTGGTTGATTTTCTGTATTGTTTTTTATTCTCTGTTTCATTAATTTCTGCTCTAATTTTAGCAATTTCCTGTCTTCTACTGGCTTTGGGGTTAGATTATTCCTGTTTATCAAGGGCTTTGAGGTGTGTTGTTAGGTTATTTATTTGAAGATTTTCTGTTTTTCTTATGTGAGAACTCAGTGCTATAAATTTTCCTCTTAATACTGCCTTCAAAGTGTCCCAGAGGTTTTGATATGTTGTATCTTTATTTTCATTTGTTTCTAGAAATTTCTTGATTTCACCTCTTACATCTTCTATGACCTATTCTTCATTCAGAAGTGTGGTGTTCAGTCTCCACATGTTTATGTAGTTTCTCTGGGTCTTCTTATAGTTGATTTCTAGTTTCATTCTATTTTGGTCTGAAATGACACAGGGAAGTATGTAACATTTTTTGAATTTGCTAGTGCTCATTTTGTGTCCCAGGATGTGATCTATTTTGGAGAAAGTTCCGTGAGCAGCTGAGAAAAATGTGAACTCTGCTGTAGTTGGGTGAAATATTCTATGTGTCCCACAGGTCCATTTGATTAATGGTGTTCTTTAGGTCTGAGGCATCTTTATTGACCTTTTTTCTGGAAGATTGGTCTAATGTTGTGAGAGGTGTGTTGAAGTCTCCCAGTATTATTGTATTGGGATTTATGTGTGACTTTATGTCACAAAGAGTTTGACTTACGAAAGTAACTGCACCTATGTTTGGGGCATAGATGTTTATTATTGTTATTTCCTCTTGCTGGATTATTCCTTTTACCAGTTAAATATGACCTTCTTTCTCTCTTCTAATAAGTTTGGGTTTGAAGTCTAACTTGTCTGATATCATAGTTGCTACTCCTGCTTGCCTTCAAGTTCCATTAGCATGAATTACCTTGCTCCAGCCCTTTACCTTGAGTTTTTTTCTATCTTTATTTGTAAGGTGTGTTTCTTGTAAGCAGTAGATGGGTGGATTCTGGCTTTTAATCCATTTTGCCACTTTATGTCTTTTTATTGGGGAGTTGAGGCCATTTACATTCAGTGTGATTATTGAGAGATAATTTTTAATTCCTAACATGTTAAGATTTTATTTCTGTTTGAGATACTGTCTATTCTTCTTTGCTTAGTTGTCTGCTGGAGGGAAAATCTTGTTTCTTTGGTTCTGGCATGTATTACCTATTTCTTCTTTGTAGTTAATCTCCTTGAGTATTTTCTCTAGCGCTGGTTTTGAAGATATAAATTCCTTCAGTTTCTGTTTGTCATGGAAGCTTCTTATTTTCCCATCTAATTTGATAGATAGTTTTGCCGGGTTGAACATTTTTTACTGGAAATTGTTTTTTTTTTCAGAGTTTGGAATGTGTTACTCCAAGCCCTTCTGGCTTTCATAATTGGTTTGGGAAGTCTGGAGTGATTCTAATTGGTTTGCCTCTGAATGTCACTTAGCCTTTCCTTTTTGTTGTCTTTAAGATTCTGTCCTTGGATTCTACATTGGTCATTTTGACAATTATGTGGCGTGGGCAACCTCTTCTCTGATCCTGTCTAAAGGGAGTTCTATAAGTTTCGTGGACCTGTGTATCAACCTCTTGCTCTGTGTTTGGAAAAATTTCTGCTATTACTTCCTTGAAGTGATTATTAATCCCTTTAGCTTCACCTCCTTTTCCCTCCTCTATTCCAATTATTCTTAGGTTAGCTCTCTTAAGATGGGCCCATATTTCTTGAATGTCAAATTCCTGCTGTCGAATTTTTTTTTCTAAATTATAAACTATGCATTTATTTTTGGAGTGATCATCTTCTAGGAGCGAGACTCTGTTCTCCATGTGGCCTAATTGTTTATACTTTGAAATGAGGTCTTTACTTCTGTGATTGCATCTTTTATTTCTTTTAGACTCTCTCTAAATTCTTTTCAAAGGTCCTGTATTATTTCTACAGTTATATTCCTGATTTGATCTTCTGAAGATCTCTGAATTTCTGTGTTATCAGGTTCTGATGTTGTGGGGTTGTGGGCATTCATTGCTCCATTGTTATTCCTCTTTCCCATGATTTAGGAAGTTTGTGCCTTCTCTGGGTTTTTCCCCAGGTTACTACGACTTTACTTAGGGTGCTCTGGGTCTCAGTCTGTGGTAATCTCAGTCACCACTACTCCTTTACTGGGTTGTATTGCAAAGTCTCAGACCCAGAGAGTTAATTGAGGCTGTGAGAGACCATGGGGGTGCCAGGCTGGGTGTTTTCTCATGGGGAGCTGTGACTAGGATGTGGTATCTCTGTCACTGCTACTCCTTCACTGTGTTGGATTGCATAATCTCAGATGTAGGGAGATTATCAAATCTGCACAAATCCCTGGGGGTGCACTACTGGGATTTCTCCTTTAGGGGCCACTATTTCACTCACGGTTGTTGAGTGTGCTGATCTGGAGCTGTCATAGACCCGGTGGGTTCGCGGCCACCACTGGCAATATGGTGCCGCTGCCACACCCTCAGCCATGAGGCTGACATACTTCTTTTCTGGTTTTGAGCTCTGTTCTGAGTCCCTGGAGGGCATGATGAGCTTGGCCACTGGGAGTTTTAGATGTTCTTTGTGCTGAAAATCTGAATTATACCCAGATGATCCGCAGCTGCTCACTTCAGCTCCTTGTTTACCTTTCCTCTCTGGAGCCTGGTCGGTTGTTGAGTGCGCTGATCTGGAGCTGTCTCAGGTGTGGTGAACTCACCGCCGCTGCTGGCAATATGGTACTGATGCCACACCTTTGGCCCTGAGGCTGGCGAATTTCTTTTCTGGTTTTGAGCTCCATTCTGAGTCTGTTTCTTTTCTGGAGCCTGGTGCTATGAGGGAAGATGGTGCTGGCACGGATCTGCTGCCACCATGTGGGCTAGTTTCTTTTCTGGTCTCTGGTTGTTCTTCTAGCCTTCTTTTTTTCTGTCCCTTGTATTTGCAGTTTTTATTTCTCTGATGATGGTGTTTTCTGGCTATGAAAAGCACTGATTTTGTGGCAATAGAGATCGAGTGTTAGCAGGACTCCTAAATGCTGTTTTTCTCAGTCACCATCTTCCCGGAAGTCTGTAGGTGTGTTTCTTGTAAGAAGCAGATGGATAGATTCTGGCTTTTAATCCATTTTGCCACTTTATGTCTTTTTATTGGGGAATTGAGGTCTCTTGTCTTGACTAAAGGGAGTCCTATAAGTTTCCTGGACCTGTGTATCAACCTCTTGCTTTATATTTGGCAAATTTTTCTGCTATCAGTTCTTTGAAGAGATTATTGATCCTTTTGGATTCACCTTCTTTTCCCTCCTCTATTCTGATTATTCTTAGATTAGCTCTCTTAAAGTGGGCCAATATCCATATTTCTTCAGTGTCAAATTCCTGCTGTCAATTTTTTTAAATTTATTTTTATTGGTGCATTGTAATCATACATCACATTAAAATACAAGACTTGAGAGGATATACAAGCTCACATCATTCAATTAGCCCTCATCCAGTCCCCATCCCATTCCCTCCCCCTCCCTCGATCCCATGCTTGTTTGGTGATTAACTTTGATACATATGTTTATGTACCTCCTGCTTTTTAAAGAGGCTCCATCCTCCCCTATTCCATACCCTCTGATTGGTCACCTTAATTGCTTCACTATAGGGCCCTTTCTATAGCTTGGCCACTTCCTGTTGCCCCTTTCCTCCTAGTTATTGCTGATTAGGGCGAAGCATCTGGTTTTAATTTTCTGCGATATTTCTCTGTGCGTGCCGCGTTGCAAATACTGATCCCACTCTTGATGGCCCCAGTTGTGGCCTGGCTACCTGGTGGACTGATCCAGACCTCACTGGCTCAAGCAGCGGCCTTGCCTAATGGGAGGCCCCGATTCTGGTCTCGCTGGCCCCAACACTGGCCTAACCCCTCAGCTGGCTCCGGTCCAAGCCTCGGAGGCCCCAGCACTGGCCTTCCTCACAGCAGGCTCTGATGCTAGCCGATGGCCCCGGCATCGGCCTAACCCCTCGGCAGGCTCCGATCCAGGCCCCAGAGGCCTCAGTAGCAGCCTTGCTTCACGGAAGGCTACGATGCCAGCCGCTGGCCCCGGCACTGGCCTAACCCCTCGGCAGGTCCCGATCCTGGCCTCCGAGACCCCAGCAATGGCCTTGACTTGCAGCAGGCTCCAATACCGGCCTCGCTGGCCCCAGCACCAGCCTGACCCCTCGGCAGACTCCGATCCCGGCCTCGGAAGCCTCAATAGCGGCCTTGCCTCACGGAAAGCTCTGATTCTGGCTGCTGGCCCCAGCACCAGCCTAACCCCTCGGCAGGCTCCAAACCCAGCCTCAGAGGCCTCAATAACGGCCTTGCCTCACAGAAGGCTCCGATGCTGGCCGCTGGCCCCGGCACCGGCCTAACCCCTCAGCAGACTCCAATCCTGGCCTCAGAAGCCCTGGCACCGGCCTTGCCTCAGTCAAATTTTTTTTTCTAAGTTATAAATTATACATTCGTTTCTGGAGTGATCATCTTCTAGGAGTGATATTCTATTCTCCATGTGGTCTAATCAATTGTTTATAGTTTGAACTGATGCCTTTACTTCAATGATTGCATCTTTTATTTCTTTTGGACTTTCTCTAAATCTTTTTGAAGGTCCTGTATTATTTCTACAGTTATATTCCTGATTTGATCTTCTGAAGATCTCTGAATTTCTGTGTTATCAGGTTCTGTGGGGTTGTGGGCATTCATTGCTCCATTGTTGTTCCTCTTTCCCATGATTTCAGAAGTTTGTGCCTTCTCTGGGTTCTTCCCCGGGTCACTACGACTTCACTTAGGGTGCTCTAAATCTCAAGTTTGTGGTAATCTCAGCCACTACTTCTCCTTTACTGGGTTGTATTGCAAAGTCTCAGACCCAGAGAGTTAATTGAGGCTATGGGAGCTCATGGGGGTGCTGGGCTCGGTGTTTTCCCATAGGGAGCTGCAACTAGGATGTGGTATCTCTGCCACTGCTGCTCCTTCACTGGGTTAGACTGCAATATCTCAGACCCAGGGATATTATTAAAGCTGTGCAAGTCCCTGAGGGTGCAGTACTGGGATTTCTCCTTTAGGGGACGCAATATCACTTGTGGTTTTTGTGCACGTTGATCTGGAGCTGTCGCGGGCATGGTGAACTCCCGCTGCTGCTGGCAATATGGCGCTGCTGTTACAACTTCGGCCGTGAGGTTGGCTTATTTCTTTTCTGGTTTTGAGCTCCGTTTTGAGTCCCTGGAGGGCGTGATGAGCTTGGCCACTGGGAGTTTTAGAAGTTCTTTGTGCTAAAAGAACTGCTGAATTTCACTTGAATGATCCGCAGCTACTCAGTTCAGCTCCTTGTTTACCTTTCCTTTCTGGAGCCTGGTGCTGTGAGTCAAGATGGTGCTGGCACGGCTCTGCCACCTCAGTGAGGGCTGGTTTCTTTTCTGGTCTCTGGTTGTTCTTCTAGTCTTCTTTTTCTCTGTCCCTTGTATTTACAGTTTTTATTTCTCTGCTGATAGTGTTTTCTGGTTATGAAAAGCGCTGATTTTGTGGCAATAGAGATGGAGTGTTAGCAGGACTCATAAGTGCTGCTTTTCTCAGTTGCCATTTTCCCGGAAGTCCCCCAGTATGCTCTGCTCTTGGTGGTTCTTTTAAGAATGATGTACGAAGAGTCAGAGGGAAGGTTGGCCTGGTGATGGACGCTTTCAATCCTAGTTCTTCTGGGATCTTCAATCCCAGCTGAGCAGGAGGGTCACAAGTTGAAGGACATCCTGAGCAACTTAGTGAGGCCCTGTTCTAAAATAAAAACTCATCCAGGCATGGCATCACATACCTATAATCCCAGTATTTGGGAGGCTGAGACAGGAGGATCATAGGTTCAAGTACAACCTCAGCAACTTAGCAAGGTCCTGTTTCAAAAACAAAAACAAAAACAAAATAGGGCTGAGTGTACAGCTAAGAGGTAGAGATCTCCTGGGTCCTTACCCCCAGAACCAAAATAAAATAAAATTAGGCTGGGGTACGTTAGAGTTAGAATGCCCCAGAGTTCAATCCCCAGTTTAACCCCCCAATACATACACACACACACACACACACACACACACACACACACACACACACAGAGTCAGAGCTTGCTGTGCTTCTTAAGGCCTGTTAGTGTCTTCTATCCCTTAACAAATCCTGCCCGGCCCTTCACACCCTGTGCCCCTCATCTCTTACCATTCGCTCCCTCCTTTACTTTGCCCCAGACTTGCTGGTCTTGTAAATCATTCCCCTGCCTCAGGAACTTTTCTTTACTCCTCCAGCTCTTATTATGGATCATCTATTTTACATAGTTATTTAATTTGTTGTTTCTCCCCACATTGTTTGTTCTTCTTCTCTTAACTATAAGTTCCTTCAAGATATGCATTTTTGTCTGCTTTCCTTTCTTCTGTGGCCAAGAACAATGCCCAGCATATAGTAAGATTCAGTAAATACTTGTTGAGTGAGTGAATGAATGAATGAATGAATGAGTGGTAATTATTCTGTGTAAGTGTACAGGAAGTCAGAGGAATGTGACATTTACTACATCTGCCCTTTTATTAATTCTACTGTTAAATATTTGCTGAGGGTCTGCTCTGAGCCTGCCCCTTTCCTAGTCTTTGGGTGAGACATATATGCAAAGAGTTGGAGATGCAGTGGGCCACAGAGAAGGAATAGGAACATTCCACCTTGCTGCTGGCCTTGGATGACTGGAAGTGGCTTCAGGAATGGGGTAGCATTTGCGCTGGTCCTTACAAGGTCCCCTGTCCTACTGTACGGTCCTATGGTACAAATGTCTCCACCAAAGCTTTTGTTGAAATGTAGTCCCCACTGTGACATATTAAAAGGAGAATCCAGGTGGAAACTTTAGGGGGTGATCAGGGCTCTGCCTTTATGAATGGATTAATCCACTGTCTCCTGAAGTGGATTATGAGCTAATGGTTATCTCCAGAGGTTTGTGACATAACCCAGTTTGGCTTTGTTTTTTGGATGTGCCCATCTCACCATAAAATGCCTCTGCAGGGAGCTCCCACCAGCAAAAGTACCTCACCAAATGTCTCCCCTTAACCCTAGACTGCAGCTTCTAGAACTGTAAGAAATAATTTCTTTATATACTGCTCAATCTCGGGTAGTCAGTTGTAGCAATACAAACTAAGATCTCTTGTAAGCCTGACATCCACGGCTCCAGGCAGGTCTATGGGTGCAACCCCAGTGCTCCCCAGCCTGGCAGCAGAAAGGCTGCAGCTGGGAGAGGCTGAGCCTTCTCCCCTGTCCTCAGCCCATCCCAGAGGCCTCTGGGGAGAGGACCATGAGATCGCATCTGCCAAGCAGAAGGCCATGCCTTGGGTGAGGTCAAAGTAGACCGAGTGCCTTCATGAGGCTATCCCCAGGAGTCTGGGGAGCAGCTGGGCAGGAGATCAGAGCCTTGCCAGGGAGCCAAGCCAGCTGGGCTGTGTGGGATCTGAGCTCCCAGCTCTGTTGTGAGGACTGAAGAGAGTGTTATTCAAGAGCGAGGATAGAGTAACAGGCCATGCATCCTTCAATAGCTCCCTTATCTGTCTCCTGAAGGCTTGAAGTCCCATTTGTCCACAAGAGAGTGAGGGTTTTATGAAAACCATCTGACCAGTGGCCTTGGCTATCTAAAATCTGACCTCCTGTTCCCATTTCAGACTTCAGAGTGGAGTCCTTGTCTTTGTTGCTTATTTCTTATTTTATCTGTCATTCACCCCAAAAGTCTTTATAGGCCAAGACAGAAACAACTGAAGAGGAGACTTGGTTTTAGAACTGCTGGGTTTTGGAACCACCCCTTCCTCTTGCTGATTTCATGGGAACATGGGCTTTATCTCGGGCTTGAGTGTGCCATGAGACTGGACCACCATGGGGAGATGCTCCTGTGTAGATGTGCCCCAGGCTGTTTCAAGATGGTGGCCAATAGGAGAGTCTGGTACAGCTCTAACTTTGTGGGCTGCCAAAGAAGTGAAAGTGGTGGTGGTCCAAGGGAAAGATGATGATGCTCATGGCTTGGGTGGGATCTCTTAATCCCAGCTAAGTCCCAGCTATGGCGATGGTGGCCTATGCGGAGTGGTACCCACATACGGGAGTGCTCAGGTAGCATGGGGAAGCTGGCCACACAGGGGGAAGGCCCTCACCTCCTATGTCCTGCTCCCTGGGATGACCACACTATAGAAACCATACCATAGAGTGTGAGAGACCCCAGCTTATTGCCTGCCTTGACCCTATAGCACGTCTAAGCCCTTTCCCCAGGGAGATGGTAATCACATTATAAACTTCACCTGAGTCCACTTCCAAATAAAGAACCTCGAGCACTACCTGAGCGTTGAGACCACCACACTGATTTGAACCATTGCTCTGTGGGTGGAACTGAGAAGTAACCCTAAGTTCACCTCTTTACCACTATCCAGTGACAACTGGCATGCAGACCTTCCATCCCTTCCTTGTGGGAGGAACAACTTAAAGAAATAACTTACCTGAGCAGGAAAACAAAAAGCAGTAAAGGTATGCCCCTGCCCCAGGGCTCCCCTCTGTGAGTTAGCTTCAGGCTCCAGATGTTCAGTGTTTGAAGAGGTGATAAAAGATCAGAGAGGTGGGAGAGAGTAGATGACAGAGAGCCCAGCTGGGAAGGAGAGGGGAAGCTGAGGGGCCAGGCGGACCTCGGCAAGCAGCTGTGTTCCACCTGAGCCCTGGGCCAGCCCATCTCAGGACACCTGGGGACAGAACCAGCAGCTTTCAGGCTGAGCACAAGCTGGTCACAATCTCCACGTTGCTAACTCATTTTGAGGCTATTTGTTTAACTTTGTGATAAAAACTGATGAAAACCACCCAAACAACAAAACAAAAGTATCAAAATCTCCTTTCCGCTGGGCGTGGTGGCGCACGCTTGTAATCCCCGCGCTTGGGAGGCAGAGACAGGAGGATCGCGCTGACTTAGGAGACCCTGTTTCCAAATAAAAATGTAAAAATAGGTCTGGGAGTGTAGCCCGGAGGTAGAGGGGCTTCCAGGAACCCCAGTACCACAAAAAAAAAAAAAAAAATCTCCTTTCCTTCTGGGAGATCACTTCTAGCCTCCTGTGGTCCTTGGAGTTACACATGCACTATTACCTTGGACTTGGACTGCCCTTGTTGGAATCCCAGTTCTGCCGCTTCCTAGCTCGCTGTGGGATGGGCAAGTATCTCCTCTTCCCCGTGCCTCTGCTTCCTTGTCTGTAGAATGGATATCATAAGAGTCTACTTTTCAAGGAGCAAGTGAATGAAGGCTCATGAGAGTCTTAGAGTGGTCTGGGAGACAGATGTGAAATAAAATGAACACTATCTACAGATTAGCCAGCCTCCAGTCTATGGGTGCAACCCCAGTGTTCCCCAGCCTGGCAGCAGAAAGGCCGCAGCTGGGAGAGGTTAAGCCTCTTCCCCTGTCCTCAGCCTCACTCCTCCAGGCCTCCCTGACTCCTCAGGTCAGGTGGGCTGCTCTTCTTGACCTCTCCATCCATAGGTTTGCTTTGATAAGGTCCATACTGCTCCTCCAAAAAATTACCTTCTGTGGTTTTCGCTCCCCTGCAGTGCCCAGCACTATGCTTTCCACTTCTATATCCCTGGGCAGAGGCAGAGGGTGCTTTTATTTTTATCACTGCCCTCCTAAGCCTTCTGGGCACCTGGCACACTGAAATAATTTGGCAATGTTTGTTGGGGAAAAAAATCCTTCCTCTAGCTGGGCGTGGTGGCGCACCCTTGTAATCCCCGTGCTTGGGAGGCTGAGACAGGAGGATCGCACAGGTTCGAAGCCAGATTCCAAATAAAATATAAAAATAGGTCTGGGAGTAGGGCCTGGAGGTAGGAAGCCTCTGAGTTCCACCCCCCAGTACCACCAAAAAAAAAAAAAAAAAATCCTTCCCTAATGATGGGTGGTGTCGCTTTTCTTGCTTATTTCACAGCAGCAATTAGGAGCACAGCAGGACTGAGATGGTTATCTCCAACTTTATTTTTTTTATTATTTTTTTCAGTACTGAGGATTGTACCCAGGGGCATTCTACCTCCGAGCTATATCCCCAGTCCTAGTTTTTAATTCTTTAATTTGAAACAGGGTTTCACTAAGTTGCAGAGGGCCTTACTAAGTAGCTGAGGCTGGCTGTGAACCTAGGTTCTCCTGTCTCAGCCCCGCAGCCCTGGAATTACAAGCGTGCACCACCACGCCCAGCTTGTCTGCATCTTTAGGTACTTCCTGAGGAGGAATTCGAGCATCCAGGTGTTAGTGAGGGGCCTGCCTGCCTACTGGGTGCTCCTTGCCTTAACTTGTCACTATTTCTTATGCTAGAAGCTCCATCCCTCTCCTGGCCTGTTCCAGCTCCTCAGGGTGCCCTGCTCATAGGAGATGGGAGCTCAGAGCCTAGAAGCACAGGGCTCATGATGCTAAGTGAAGAGGCCTGGCTCATTCTCTGGGCCCCGGGCATGCAGTTACCAGAAAAAACCTGCCAGCAGCCACACATCAGGATGTGTGGACCATTTAGACCCACACATCCTGGTGTGTCTGTATCTGTGCAAAAGACATCCTGGCCTTTCTCCATTCTTAAGCCCCGCCCCGCTCTTTTCCCAACCTCCATGGGTGGGACAGATTCCTGTGGTTGATGGTACTTGGTAATTAGAAGAAAAAAAAAGAAGTGTGTTTTTTTTGTTTGTTTGCATTCTGGGCTACATACATCAAAATGCTTCTAGTTTCCAAATGGCCATGTGGAGATACCTGGTCTTCTGCTCAGATACGCTCTGTCTCTGCATCCAGTTCCAGGGCTGAGGCGGCATCATCCGCTCCGTGGGGACAGGCTGCCGTTGAGCCCGTGACCAGGCCCGAGGAGGAGCTGCTCATAATCGTGCATCACCTCTCACTTCGTACCCATCACTACTTCATTCGTTATGCATTTGGTCCTCACAGCTCTCTGGTGAGGTCAGCAGGATATTACTAGGGGAAAAAATGGATTTTCCAACGTTTCCATGGGCTATGACCCTCAACACAAACCCTGGTGTAAAAACTACAGCAAAGGGCTCCAACACAGCTCATCGTGGAGGCGGTGAAGTTAGACCGACAAGCAAATGGTGACTTGGTGTAGAGCCAGCACACCTGGCTTCCTTCTAGTCTCACTTGCTGAATGAACTTGGGCGAAGTGCAACACCCCGCGGGCCTCAGTTTTCCTATCTGTAAAATGAGGTGTATGGTCTCCAGGGGCCTGCCTAGCTATTTAGGAGAGGCAATATCAAGATATAGCCTGATGGGGTTATTAGGTATCCGATTGTGAATGTCTATGAGGATACACTCTACCTCTCTTCCACATACTCTGAAGTGGGATGTCATAAGCTCCTCTACACTTGCTGGCAAGTCAGTAGGTAATACCTTAAGTGCTGATTCTGATTTTTTTTTTTTTCTACTGCAAATCACCTGGCTATGTTAAAGGGAAGAGAGGTTAAGGTTTATTTGGGCTCAAAATTTTGGAGACTGGAAAATTCAGGCTCAGGTGACCATACCCAGCGAGGTGTCACACACTGTGACATAATGCGGCGGGTGGCCTCACACGGTGACAGTGTGTGACACAGAGCACGAAAGAAACCCAGCGTGTTCTTAACAACCTGCTCTAGAGATAACTAATCCAATCCTGCCAAGCGGGCATCAATCCCCCCAGACCTAATCGGAGCCTCACCTCTGCAGGGTCCTCTCCCCTCCCCCCTCCCCTCCCCCAGAATTGAACCCAGGGATGTTCTACCTCCAAGTTATACTCCCAGCCCCCCTTTTTTCATTTTACTTCTTGTTTTGAAACAGGGTCTCTCTAGGTTGCTGAGAGACTTGCTAAGTTGCTGGGGCTGTTCTCAAACCTGCGATCCTCCTTTCTTAGCCTCCCAAGTACTGGGGTTACAGGCATGTGTCACCATGCTTGGCTTAGCTACATCCTGATCTGCTATTACTCTTGGAAGCAAAAAATAAGCAGAAACTCAGTTAATTGTTTTTTTCATGTTCAAAAATGTACAACTCATACCGTAAAGTGCTAGACCCTGTAGAAATGACAATTGTCCTTGATTCCATCAACAGAACACAGGCAAAAACTGGTCTTTCAATGCATTATTTCTCATCAACAGATATGAACTAAATACCTACATATCCCTGCACAGGAACTGACTCCTAACAAAGCAAGTTGGAGAAAAGTTTGGTATCATCTTAAAAAGGGTAATGTTAGAAAAGCCAAAATTCATAATTATTTTCTAAAATAATAAGATGTAATAGCAACCATGGAAAACAAATATAGCTTGGGACAACATTTTATTGTGATAATCTTGGAGAGAGAATTTATTGATATAAAATGAGAATTTAGCCAGATGTGGTAGCTCACGCCTATAATCCTAGAACTTGGGAGCTGAGACAGGAAGATGGCAGGTTTGGGGCCAGCCCCAGCTATTTAGTTTGACCCCTTTTCAATATAAAAGAATAAAATAGGGCTGGGGTTTTAGCTCAGAGATAGAATGCCAGTGCCACTGAATTCTATCTCCAGTACCACAAAAATAAAATAAAATGAGAATTCAGTACACAAAACTGTAGTCATTGTTTTTGAACTTAATAGTATTGTTCTTGTAAAAAAAATTTTTTTTTTTGGTGGTGCCGGGGTTCCTGGAAGCCCTTTTACCTCCGGGATACACTCCCAGACCTATTTTATATTTTTTTTATTTGGAAACAGGGTCTCTTAAGCCAACGAGGCTGGCTCCGAACCAGCGCGATCCTCCTGTCTCCACCTCCCAAGCACGGGGATTACAAGCGTGCACCACCACGCCCGGCTGTTCTTGTAAATTTAATTGAATGTTTTAAGTCTTTGTTTATGCATTTTATAACCTTTGCAGAAATGTAGCTAGCATATATTAGTTATATATTAGTGAAATAAGTAGAAAAAGGATTATAAATTAGTAAAATTAATATTTTATATTTCAAACAGATATAAAATATGTACCTAATTGTGTTACTAGAATTTTTTTGTGTGTGTGGTACTGGGATTCCTGGAAACCCTTCTACCTCTGGGCTACACTCCTAGACCTATTTTATATTTTTATTTCGAAACGGGGTCTCTTAAGCCAGTGCGGCTGGCTTCGAACCTGCGTGATCTTCCTGTCTCCACCTCCCAAGCGTGGGGATTACAAGCGTGCACCACCATGCCTGGCTGTGTTACTAGAATTTTAAAATTCTCTAAGAGGAAGTATAGGTCCCAGAAAAAAGGAATTTTTTTTTTTTTTTTTTTTTTTTTTTTTGTGGTACTGGGGAGGAACCCAGAGGCTTTCTACCTCCGGGCTATACTCCCAGACCTTTTTTTATATTTTATTTGGAAACAGGGTCTCACTAAGTTGCTGAGAGCCTCACTCAGTAGCTGAGGCTGGCTTTGAACCTGTGAGATCCTCCTGTCTCAGCCTCCCAAGCGCGGGGATTACAAGCGTGCACCACAATGCTCGCCTAAAAGGAATGATTTTTTAATTATCTAATTTGTATAACTTCAAGAGTCTCTCACTTGATATAAGAAAAAAAGGGTTTTTATTGTGTCTGCCCAAAAGTAGAATACAGAATATTATAAAAATGTTCCTGCAAGTTTCTAAAAGAAGCATGCATTTTGAAAGAATAAACAAAAGGACAGGACAGGAGGAGTCAGCCCTTGGGAGGTGTCTGGGGGCCCTGTGGGCCTGGGATAAAGGGAACTTGGGGTGGGTGCTGGTGGAGCATTGCCTTTTGTAATGCTCTCAGGCAAACCCGGGTCTGGCAGAGCAGCAGGGCCTGAGCCCTGCCCTCCAAACAGCAAAGGTGGCGGAGGCCGTGCAGCCATTCTCCACTGAGAAAGTTTCTTAAAGCTGTTCAGGGCTCAGGAGTCCACAAGCTCAGGTCCTCGAGCCGAGCCGCAGTGCACGGTACCTCCACATGCTGCCCAGGCATCCATGCTGATTTCTCTCATAGGTGGGGAAGAAAAGGCGCTGGGATCTTTCATGTAACAATCCACAAGGACTTCACATTTTTTTTGGAGGATGCTGGAGAGGCAAGCAAGGTTAACAGCTTGCCTGAGGTCCCGGGAAGGTCAGCAGGGCGAGCTGACAAGCCCTGACGGCTCCCAGCACGGGACTCTTGGATCCTCCTCCCAGTTCTTCTTATTTATTTATTTATTTATTTATTTATTTATTTAGTCTTTTCTTTTTTGCGTTACTGGGGATGAAACGCAGGGGTATTCGACCTCTGAGCTACACTGCCATCCCTATTTTTTACTCTTTATTTTGAAACAGGGTCTCACTTTCAGCTTCCCAAATGCCGGGATTACAAGCGTGGGGCACCACGCCTGACTTTTTTTTTTAATACTGGGAATTGAACCCAGAGGCATTCTATTTCCAAGTTACATCCCCCAGCCTAATATTATTTCTTATTTAGAAACAGGGTTTCACTTGGTTGCTGAAAGTGTCCCTGAGTTGCTGAGGCTGGCTTTGAACCTGCAATCCTCCTGTCTCAGCCTTCCAAGTGATGGAATTACAAGTGTGTGCCACCACGCCCGACTCCTCCCAGTTCTTTTCTAGGACACACAAAGCAACCAAGGAAAAAACATTTTTCCCTTTCTTATCCCTTCCAACAGAAAAACTTCTGAGACAGTGACTAATTTTTCTCCAAAGTGTTCGATATAGATGACCTCCTGAAAATACCTATGTGCACGGAATCTGTGTCGTGTCTCTCCTTTTTTTTTTAATATACTTCTATTGGTGTACTGTAACCATACATCATATTGAGCTGTGAGAGAAACACATATACACAGGCTCCTTTTTTCTTTTCATTATTGTGGTAGTGATGGTGGTTCTTAGCAGTAGTATTTTCTAGGCTTTCTCCTACCGCAGTCCTTAAAGACACAAAGCCCCTCTAAAGCGTCTGATTTTGAGGTCATGACGGCCCGTCCTTCCCCCAAACTAATGTGTTCAGACCTGAGAGGAGGAGTGGCTGTGGGTCTAGTTAGTGGGGATCCCACTCTCAACAAGGGTGAGTGCTCTCTTTAAGAGACTGAGGGTAGCTACTATTTGCTTTTGCCATCTCTGGCTCTCTCTAACAATTCTTTCCAAGTCAGACAGCTAAAATAAGGTCCTCATAAACTCCTTCAGCTTGAGAGTTCCCAGGAGAGGGGATGTTAATTTTGTTGACAAATTTCAGCATCCCAAAGGCCCAGGTCTTAATTCTTTGTGCAAACTCTGGGTCCCAAGTTTGCACGCCCTCTGGTGCCTCTAATTAGTCTTGTCATGAGCTTTACCACTATTGTTTTTAACACAGTCCTATGTCCTGGGAGCCAAAGGGCCCTTTGGAGAGAGTTGTGTTGTATTTGTGTATATATTTTTTGAAGAAAATGGTCATCACCCTTCTCTCCGTGGCCGCCATAATTTTTCAGTGGAGGTGTTGTCATAGAGATGTTGTCTGATCCATCTCTATTGATCTTCCCTTGAAAGGGGCTCTGAATAGCCACTGAGGTAGGTAAATGTATGCAGTGACATTGAGCGGATGATTCTATTCTGAAAAATTCCTGCACCATTTGTTTCTGTGCTTGTCTGAGGGCCGGGACACGGTGTTGGGTTTTGTTGTACGCGCTCTCCTCACAGGCCCGGAGTTAATGCAAGCCTTGTCTGGAGCCGGTGAAGCAGAAATTTCTCTGCTGCCGGGGACAAAAGCTTCGCAGGCCACCTCAGAGACCGTGTTGGGAAGGCCGTGTCTCCTGGGCTCCCAAAGGAAATGGGAGATAACTGGGAACATGCAGGAGAGCCCTCAGAAGCTCCCGGGCCTCCTGCACTGCCCCCCACATCTGGCCCCCAGAGTTGCCTCCGGGGACATGCCGGCTTCACCAATCAAAGGTTTTAATTCAGTTTGCCTTTTTCCAGCCTGTTGAGAAAAATCATCTTGAAGATGTGTGTGTTGTTCTGTCTGTGGTGAGAAGCGTGTGTTTGCACAGCTCTCTGTCCGTCTTTTCTCACTAGTGTGCTGGGAGAGGGGCTCTCAAGAAAGACAAGCATGGCTTCCTTGGTGCAGGGCATTAGGTTGAAATCTGATGGCCCCCAAGTTCTCTGCCTGCCCGAGGAAAAGAAGGGAGGAGGAAAGGAAACAAGGGAGGGAAAATTTATTGAGTGTTCCAGAACAATGTCTAGAACTTTATAGTTGCAATGAATGAATTTTGTTGACTGTAAAAATGAGATGTTTAAAGCTAGGCATAGCAATAGTTTCCAAATATATATTTATATTTTTAAATGGACTCTTCACTCCCCCACTGTAACTCTGTGATACAGGCGTTGTCAGCTTTTTTCTTTCTTTTTTTTTCTACAAAAGAATCAAGTGACTTTCCCAGGGCCACATAGAAGTCCAGGTTTGTGGTGGCTCCTGAACCTGAACCTGGGCCGTTGACTCAAAGCCCAGTGCTCCTTCCTTCTGAGCTCGGCAGCTCTGCCCCTCCACTCAGCAAGCGGAGCCTCTCCCTATGAGCCGGATCTGTGTGCATCGGGTCAGCACTGGAGCCTGGGGAGGCCCCCAGTTCCTCATGCTCCTTCCCCGACCCCTATCCGTGTGCATTTGGCCATGGAGGACTCAAGTGGAAGCTGCGAGGATCTGCATTTTCTGAGCTTCAGGATTAGGTCCAGAGAGGCTTCTGGAATAGTGGGTCTGCCTCCTGCCCCGGGATGATTGCTTCTCAAGCTACTCTATGTGTAGGTCATATCGGCCAAAGACTGGAAGATATGGAGGAATAAGCTTCATCTCTGCCTTACAGAGCTTTGGCGGGTGGATCTGGGGACAGAACTCCAGTGTTCATTCATGCATTAATTCACCCATTCAAACTCATTTATTCATTCATTTATATACTCAATATATGCCCTGGCTAGGGCATGTACCTGGCACAAGGGTCTGGTGCAAAAGAATAAGAAAGGAATAAGACATGAGCCCTGTTTTCTGTAAACTCAGAAATGTAAAATGGCAGTCAGACAGGGTGGTGCACACCTAGAATTCCAGTATTTGTGAGGCTGAGACAGGAAGATTTCAAGTTTGAGGCCAACCTCAGCAGGACCCTCAGCAACCTAATGAGACCCTGTTTCAAAGTAAAAATAAAAAAGGGCTGGGACTATAGCTCAGAGATAGAATGCCCTTGGGTTTAGTATAAGATAGAAAAAATAAAGGGAAGGAAGGATAAATGGTGCCCCAAGTAATAAATGACACTTGCCCTTTACTTACAGAATACCTTCATGCCCCTTATCCAATCTTCACAGCACACCATGTGGCAGGAATGATTGCTATATGCAGTTTACAGATTTGGAAAACAATACTCAGAACTGTCAGATCGATAAGTGGTTGGAGTGAACTTGAACTGAGCCCCTTCCCTTTGCAGGTGTGTGAGGAGGGGCTTCTCTGCATTTCTCTGACTACCATTTTAAGACCCTGGACTCAGCTTACCTTGGCTGATAAAGCCACCCACAGTCCTTCAGTCTGACTCCGGTGGAAGAGAAGCCATGGATTTTATAGCACTCTCTGGAAAAGACTGTGTTCTCTCTGTGTTCGTGAGCGCTCACTGGCCAGTTGCAAAGGTCCCGCCATCTGGGGCTAAAATAGTGATGTTTAATTTTGGCTGCATGTTGGGAGATTAGAAATATTTAGGCCTGGGTCCATCCCATAGACTGTGATCAGTCTGATGGAGTTCAGGAAGAGTTTTATTTTGTTTTGAATTCACATCCATTCTGAGCCAGGACGTTTCCTTATCACTACTCAGAGAGCTAGCTGGGTTTGGGCCTGTTCTGCAGGTGTGTGGCAATGCTGGGGAAGAGGTGGGAGCTGCAGTGTCGGCCTGGGCTTACGGGCCCTCTTGCCCTGCTGGGTCCAGGCTGCAGTACCGGGACCCGTCTGGACAGTCAGGTAGGTGTTAGAAGCTAACAGCTAACAAGCAGTCCCCTGAGAAGTAGGTCTAGTGGACGTAGGACGGAAGAAATTACAAATAGGTACAAAGGAGACGTAAAGGAAAGACAAGAAAATACAATTTTAATTCAGAAATTTGGCATACTTTTCCAGGCCTGTCATTCCCTCAGCCAATCTCTCTTCCCAACTATTCAATTCCAAATTTCTGATGAATCAATAAATCTACTTGGTACACTGTGAGTTGTCCCACAATAAATAGTTTGAGCAAATAGACTTGGGACATTTTGAGAAACCTGTAATTTAGGGGACTTTCCAGCATTATCCATTGATCAGAGGCTTGAGCTGAAGGATACTGAGAATGACCAGCCACCATAAACATCTTCAGGTCACCGGACTGATGTCATTGTCACACACCTTCCCCTTCTTCTCTCACTGTGTTTCATTTAAAAAGGGGGCTGAGGACTCCCCCCAAACCCCCCCCCCCCCTCTCTCTCTCTCTGTGGTGATGGCCTCCATTTTCCCTTGAATACATATTCCTCAATTTCTAAAATAAAATTTTCTGTCTCTACTGACACATGCTGAAATTAATTTTGGGGAGGGGGGCACTGGGGATTGAACCCAGGGGCATTCTACCTCTGAGTTATACCCCCATCCATTTTTGTTTTAAAACTTTGAAACAGATCTCGCTAAGATGATGAAGATCTTGCTAAGTTGCTGAGGCCGACCTCAAACCTGCAATCCTCCAGTCTCAACCTCCCAAGCACTGGGACCATAGGTCGCCACCACTGGAAGCACATGTTGAAATTGTTTTCCCCTGCATTTATTAAAGACCCTGCTGTTCCTAAGTAGAGATTCTCCCTCTCTCCTGGAACTCCTCGGATCCTCTTTTGGAGATATCTCTTTTCCCAGGACACAGTGATTGACTGAAGTTAAAGTGTACCTTCAGCGGCTTAGGATATTCCTGAAAAAATAGAAAATCCTGAAGTCACCACTCTTGTGTATGACAATTCTGCAGGTGATAGCCTGTGTCCAGGAGAGGAGGGAGGGGAATGAGGCAGATGAGTGAGACAGGCCACCTCCTTTCATGGAGCTCACAGCCTGGAGAGACCATACACACAGACTCACAGGGTGGGGCGTGGGGTGCGTCCACAGTCCCTGCCTGCAGAGCTCCCCAGGCCTGCGGCACCACAAGGCCACCGATTTGGTTTTTCAAAAGTAGAAGGGACAGCAAGACCAAAGGCAGGAGGTGCTGAGAAGAAGCAGAGACATCCAGAGTGACTAGGGAGGAAATGTGAAAATGAGGCTCTGCATGATAGAGGCCAGGGAGAGCTGGGAAATCAGAATATATGGGGCTTTCAATTGAGGCCAATGGCTGACAGAGACCATTGCACTGCTGCAGGGCCAGGGCCCAGCAATGGCCCACGGTAGGAAAGAGGAGCTAGAGGAGGATGCACAAGCTACACCTGGACAGGAGGAAATAGCATCCTTTATTATGAGTGAGCAGCCAGAGGCAGGGATCCTCCTTCAACCCCCGCTCACCATCCCCTGCAGAGCCCTCCTAAGGGGGACCTCCTATGACTGCGGTCCACCACATCTCAGGCTGCTTTCCCTGTGGGGACCAATCTGCATTTGAACATTCTGGGTAGTCATCCCCACCCATGAGGCCTCAAGATCAAAATTCTCTCCTGACCAGTGCTCTGGGCTTCCCAGGGCTGAGAGCTATTAGGAAAACAAAGGGAAGCCCTTTTAATTAGGTTCTCTGTGTCCCTGCAGAGTAGGGAAGGAAAGGAAAGGAGCAAAGGCCCAGCTGTTCTGGTGATTAGATACAACAGGAGGAAACTTTAAAGCATTTGGGCATATTTATACCTCCAAAGCCATGACTGAAACCCACAGGATTTAGGCACGAGCAAGCCGAGCAGGTGGGAGCAGACAGGAGCTTTCTCTTGGCTTTTGTTTACATTTATTTGCAGCTGCCCAGTATCACCCAGTGATGAAGGGAAGCCTCAGGGTCGCCCTTCTTTGGTCTCTGGGGACGCTCATCTGCCCCTTCAAAGCCCAGGCCTGGGGAGGAGATGGGGACTTATCCATCTTATCCAACTTATCTCAGAAAGTGGCATGGATCCTGTTGCCCAGGGCACCACTTTGCTTCTTAGACTCACTTTAAACTGGCAGAGACAGATCTTCAGCAGGCTTTAGACTTTCAGCTAAAATAAGCATGACTTCCTGTAATGCACAAATACTTAGCCCTTAAATAGAGAAAGAAAAGAAAACAATGAATTGTTAGAGATTTGTCCTTAGAGAAGTCACAGGCAAACTCAAAGAAAAGGTTGATTTCCTTTCATCCCAGAGGTCTCTGTTTAGCAGGATCTGGCAAAATTCAGGTGTCATCAAAACCCTTCAGAGTGGTTGAATACGCTCTTCTACAAAGTGACACACAGTGTATTTTATATTAGTGCCATTAGGAAAAATAAGTAAATAAATGAATGAGACCAGGAGTCTTGTCTTTCAAATGCCCAGAGAATATCTTCTAGAACCACCAAGGATGGTAGCCCTCTCCACATTTTCTTTCTTCTCTCTCTCTCTCTCTCTCTCTCTCTCTCTCTCTCTCTCTCTCTCTCTCTCTCTCTCTCAGCTTTGCGAAAAGTATTTGGAACAAATTGTGCCATTTCAGAGAAGACAGATAGAACAGAAGCCCGTCAAACTGTAATTGCCCTGCTAATTAATGGTTGATCATCTATTCTTTTATGATTCTTGACCCCAGAAGGAAAATTTATTAGTACTTTTAGATTTTGCACAGTCGTGCTAAATGAGGCATGAAACACACTAATTTAGTGCCTTGTTAGCATAAGCAGGGCCTCCTCAGCCAGTTCCTTCTTGTTCCCCACGAAGGCTTTCTCTGGAGCTGTGGGGAACTTACCTAGGAAAGGCACCGATTATTTGGCTCCAGCAACAAGAGGCCACAGCCAAGTTTGGGGTTTGCCCCATCCATCCTAGGGTACCCAAACATTGGATCTATTTTCCATGTCAATGAGAATATTCAAATCCCCAAATCTTTAAGCTGCTTTATATCAGTCTTCCCCCAAACAAACAAGCAAAACAATTTTCTTGAGGATTCTCAGCCTATATAGCTCTTATTCAGCATCTCAATCTCACCCCTCAAGCCAAAAACCAAACCCCAGGAGAGGATTTCTGTTTATTGAGATGATGGACAGTTGATGTCCTAGTTGATTCAGGTTGTATTTGGGATAGATAGATGTTTATCTGGCTTAGATGCCAGCTCAGTAATGCCCAGGTTTGCTGCACATGTGTTTAAAATCCTGCCAAGCCTACTGCAGCCTATGTACTTCAGGGTTGCAGAGGAGCTTGCTGGGCAGGTGGTAGCGTGTCTGCAGGGACCCTGTCACCAGCTGTCTTTGGGAACTTCAGAAGGCACTGGCCCTTTGTGGACCTCTGTTTCTCATCTGTTAAAGGACCCATAAATCTTTTTTTTTTTTCTTTCTTTATTTTTTTCCCCTTTGGATGTACTTTATTTGGATTTATTTTATTTTATTTTTTATTGGTGCAATGTATTCAAACATCATAATGGTATAAAGAAAATACTTTTGTAGACATACATGCACACATCGCCCAGTCAGCTCCTACCCGATCCCCACCCCGTTCCCTCCCGATCCCTCCTTCCCATGCTTGGCTTAGTGGTTGACATCTAGTTTTATAGCAATTTATCCAATATTAAAATTGATAATCTCACAAAACAGTTTCATTTGTCTGATACCAAGCTTTTGATGACTTAAAGATAACAGTTCAATATTTCTTTTGGCTTTCTTTCTTACCAGAGAATATTTTTTTCTTTTTTTTTTAGGTGAAGCTATCATACATTTATTTATTTATTTTTCAGAAAAAATCTATCCTGATATGGAATATGGACTCTAGATACCCAAAACAATCTCAAAGAAGAACAAAGCTAGAAGATGTATATTTTCTGATTTCAAACCATATAAAGCTACAATAATTGAAACAGTGTAGTACTGTTCCAGAGGCAGATATATAAACCATTGGCGTTAAATAAAAGCCTAGAGATAAATTCTTCCCTATATTGTCCAGTTATTTTTGACAAGGTTTCCACGAACATTTGGTGGAAGAAATAATAATCTTTTAACTAAATATTGTTGAAAAAGAATAATTACATGAAAAATAATAAAATTGGACCCTTACCTAACATATTTACAAATATTAACTCAAAATATATAAAAGACCTAAGTATAAATCTTAATACTATAAACTTTTAGAAGAAAATCTGGGTCATTAAACCTCACAGCATTGAAATTGGCAGTGATTTCTTGGATATGATTTCAATGGCGCAGGCAACAAAAGGGTAAATAAACTCCCTAAAAAATAAAATATTGTATATCCAAAGACAATGTAAACAGAGTTAAAAGTTACTGATAGAATGGGATAAAATATTTCCAAATGCTATATCTGAAGGTATATTAATATTCCAAATAGAAATCCTAAAAATTAGCAACAATAAAAGCAAACAATACAATTTAGAGATAGGTAAAAGACTAACATAAATAAGGAATCTCCACAGATAACCAATCTTAGTTGTCTGTTGGATGGAAAATCTTGTTTCTCTGGTTCTGGTGTGTGTTACCTATTTCTTCTTTGTAGTTAATCTCTTTGAGTATTTTCTCTAGCGCTGGTTTTGAAGACATAAATTCCTTCAGTTTCTGTTTGTCGTGGAAGCTTCTTATTTCCCCATCTAATTTGATAGAAAGTTTTGCTGGGTAGGAAATTTTTGGCTGGAAGTTGTTTTCTTTCAGAGTTTGGAATATGTTACTCCAAGCCCTTTTGGCTCTCATGACCTGGTTTGGGAAGTCTGGAGTGATTCTAATTGGTTTGCCTCTGAATGTCACTTGGCCCTTTGTTTTTGTTGCCTTTAAGATTCTCTGCTTGGCTTCCACATTGGTCATTTTGACAATGATGTGGCATGGAGATCCTCTTCTCCGATCCTGTCTAAAGGGAGTTCTATAAGTTTCCTAGACCTGTGTATCGACCTCTTGCTCTATGTTTGGAAATTTTTCTGCTATTATTTCCTTGAAAAGATTGTTGATCCCTTTGGTTTCACCTTCTTTTCTCTCCTCTATTCCAATTATTCTTAGGTTAGCTCTCTTAAAATGGGCCCATATTACTTCAATGTCAGATTCCTGCTGTCGGATTTTTTTTTCTAAATTAGAAACTATGCGTTCAGTTTTTGAACGATCATCTTCTAGGAGAGAGATTCTATTCTCCATGTGGTCTAATCGGTTGTTTGTACTTTGAATTGAGGCCTTTACTTCATTAATTGAATCCTTTATCTCTTTTTGGCTCTCTCTGAATTCTTTTCGAAACACCTCTATTATTTCTACAGTTATTTTCCTGATTTGATCTTCTATAAATCTCTGCATTTCTGTTTTATCGGGTTCTGATATTGTGGGGTTGTGGGCATTCATTGCTCCATTGTTATTCCTCTTTCCCATGATTTACGAAGTTTGTGCCTTCTCTGGGTTCTTCCCTGGATCACTACGACTTCACTTAAGGTGCGGTGGATCTCGAGTCTATGGTATCTCAGTTCCCACTACTCCTCTACTTGGTTGTATCGCAGAGTCTCAGACCCAGGGAGTCAATCAAGGCTGATTTAGACCATGGAGGGTGCCAGGTTGGGCATTCTCCTATGGTGTGATATCTCTGCCACCACCACTCCCCCACTGGGTCAAGTCCCTGGGAGTACAGTACTGGGATTTCCCCTCTAGGGGCCCCAATTTGACTCACTATTGAGTGTGCAGATGGAGCTGTTGCGGACTCGGTGAATTCGCTGCTGCTGCCGCTGGTAGCAATATGGTGCCGCTGCCACACCCTCGGCCATGAGGCTGGCGTATTTCTTTTCTGTTTTTGAACTCCACTCTGGGTCCCTGCAGGGTACGCTGAGCCCAGCCCCTGGGAGCTTTAGATGCTCCCTGCGTGGAGAAATCTGCCGAATCCCGCCCGGCTGTTCCGCAGCGGCTCACCTCGGCTCGCTGTCCGCCGCTCCTCTCTGTAGTTTGGTAGGCTGATGAGTGTGTTGGTCTGGTGCCGTCCGGTGAACTCGTCGCTGCCGCCAGCAGTAAGGCACTGCTGCCGCGTTCTCGGGCGTGAGGTCGGTGTATCTCCTCTCTGGTTTCTGAGCTCCTTTATGAGTTCCCTTCCTCTCTGGAGCCTGGTGCTGCAAGGCAAAATGGCGCCCGCCACTTCACGCCACGGCTCTGGCTGCAGCACTGCAGTCTGGTTTCTGGTGTCTCGTTTTTCCATCCCTCTTTTTCTCTGTCCCTTAAAAATTACATTTTTTGTTTCTCTGCTGATGGTGTTTTCTGGCTATGAAAGGCGCTGATTTTGTGGTAATAGAGATTGGTTGTTAGCGGGGCTCGTAAGCCCCGTTTTGCTCCGTCGCCATCTTCCCGGAAGTACCCCATAAATCTTCACCTATAAAGTTCTTCCCAACTTTGGCTTTCATCTTTCAGCATGGTAAGAATGCCAGAGGCAGGCTGGTGGCTTGGCCATGGCAAGGGCCAGTATCAGAAAGCTTTACAAGGTGCATATTTTTTTGGCAATTGTACTTTTTGGAAACATAACCCAAGGAGATAATTAGACAGATAAATAAAAGTAGGGGCTTTCTGAGGTCATAAGGGACTGGTTAAATAAAATACAGTGTACCTATATGATAGAATACTATGAAACTATTTAAAAAAGCAGAGTGAAGGCAGCATGGTGGCGCAGGCTTGTAATCCTAGCATTCAGGAGACTGAGACCTCCTGAACTCTCAGATACTTAGTGAGGCCCTCTGCAAATTAGTGAGACCCTGTTTCAAAGTAAAGAATAAAATATAGGTTAGGGGGTGTAGCTCTTAGGTCGAATGCCCCTGGGTTCCATCTGAGACACACACACACACACAAAAAAGAATAGTAGGCTGATACATTGTAGGCCTAGAAAGAACCCTAGGATATTTTGTTATGCACAAATTCAGGCTTTTAAATAAAACTTTCACATGATAATGGTTTTGCAAAAATATATCAAAACATAGGTTTAGAAAAATATCAGGAAGGATCTACATCAAAATGTCCATGGATATCTTTGGGTGGTGGAATTTTAGGAGGTTTTTTTCTTTCTTTATAGTTTTCCATGTTTCCAGTGCATATAATTAATGTGTGTTACTCTTAGAATCAGAAAAAAATTATGGAAATTATTTAAAAGAAAAAATATTGGTTCCAAATAAACGTATTTTCTACATGTTTTATTTATCACATATACTCGAGATAACTATGAGCAATTGCCACGGACCAGGCAATGACTTCCTGGCTGGATGTTCTCAATAAAATGATGAGCTGGAGATTCTTAATACGAACTTTGGGTGACCTAAACCATTTCACATATACACAACTGTGGGTGACTTCATTAAGAATGAAGAGGCAAAACGTGTGAGCGTCTTCAAAGGAAGAATCCTACTTGCCTAGCGTGGTTCTTATTATGATCTCAGTGCTGGTCTCACAGAGGCCTGTGGTGATTCAGGCCAGGCCCCACACGACCAGACACGGGAGGAACTTGTTCACCTCAGAGAGCTGGTCACAACAAAGCCAGGACCAGAAGCCTGTGTCCTGCTCTCATCTCTGGGCGGCTGCTGCAAGCCACCCTCCCTCTCAGGCACCTGTGGAGAGGCAGCAGGTTGAGACTCTCCAGGTGTGAAATGGGAGGGCTCAGGTTACTTTCTTCTCAGTGGAGGTCCTGGGCCCTGGAATGTGACCTTCCCAGAGACAGGCCCTGCGCCAGCCTGCTGAGCCTGTCTGGAGCTGGGGCATTGCAGCACAGCTACCCTGGAACACCGGGGATGTGTGCCTTGCTCTCTTCTGAGAGGCATGAGGGCTGATGAAAAGTTTGTCTTCTCTGAAGTCATTGCTCTTCTGAGCCATGTGGTCCTAAGGAAGGATAGTGGTGATTGGAAAAGTCAAAATAATCGGATTATATGGGCATCACTTGCAAGTTACTTAAAACGCAATTGTTCAGCTATTCCCTGAGAACTTCCTGCTTGCTGAGAGCCCTGCTGGGTCTCTGTGTGGAGGAGGGAGGGGACCCAGGAGAAGAACTAGCCAGAGGTATGCTGCCTCTGGCCTCAGGGCTCAGAATCCAGGATCATCATCAGTGGAGATGAGGTGCTGCAAACCAAAGCCGCCTGTGAGAACCTTAAAGGTACAAGCCAAGCCGGGCGTGGTGGCACACGCTTGTAATACCAGCATTTGGGAGGATCGTGGTTCGTGAACAGCCTCAGCTACTTAGTGAGACCTTGTTTCAAAAGAAAGAATAAAAAACCGGGCAGGGGGTGTAGCTCAGAGGTCGAATGCCCTTGGGTTCCATCCCCAGACCCGAAGAAAAAAAAAAAAAAAAAAAAGGAAAAAAGGTGCAAACCAAACACAGCATGGGAGACACGAAGGGGATGTGGCTTGGTTTAAGGGAAGGAGATCCCCGGAGGCTTAGGGAAAGGTAGCATTTGAGATAGGACTTGGCAAAAACAAAAAAAAGAAAAAGGATTTCAACCTTTGAAGGTAGAAGAAAGGGCATCTGAGGTGGAGGCAAGCAGGAAGTGACTATGGCGCTGTCCACTCAGAACTGCATGGGGGGTGGGAGGAGGAGCAGGAACAGCACAGGAAACAGCTGGCTGGAGCCTCGTGGGTGTGTGCGCTTGAGAAAACACCAGCCAGCAGCAAGCTGGAGGGAGAGGAGTCACGTCTGGCAGAACCTCAAGACCCAATATAGGTTGGATTTACCCTGTAGGCAACCAGGAGACATTGTCTATAGGATTCTTCTCACATTATAGGGGAGAAGACTAGAGTCAGAGGCAAACATTTTAGAGAAAAGAAATAACGATGAAAACAGGAAGACCCTGGCTGCCCTCCCTTCCAGGTGATGAGGCGAGGGGACCAACTTCCCTTCTCCCCAGACTTAGCAGCAGCTCTCTCTCAGTGGGAGAGAGGAGCTTCTGCGCTGGTCATTTCAGCAGCATTAGCAGGAAGCCAGGAGAACTAAGGAGTGTTGTTGTCAGCCTGAAGATGGAGGCTTGATGTCCACTCCCCACGCCCTGCACTCCGGGAGAAATTTTGCTCCCACCTTAGAGTCGTGGCCCGAGGGTGGTTCTGAGCCTCAGGCTGCTAAGCCACTTTCCCAACTCAGGGATGCACCAGAAAATAAGAAATGGCTCAGGGTTTAGAGGTGAGGACATTCTTTCAGAAGAGAAAACAGAGAAGAGGCTGCTGGCAGAGAAGTAGCGACAGCCCCAGGATTCTCTTGGCACAGATGCCGAGCCTGGGGCTTGGCTGGGCGGGGTCTAAAGACAA
The DNA here is from genome assembly GCF_963383645.1 of Muscardinus avellanarius. NCBI lineage: Eukaryota > Metazoa > Chordata > Mammalia > Rodentia > Gliridae > Muscardinus > Muscardinus avellanarius. Next base: position 79,553,646 of record NC_137790.1, on the reverse strand, counting down.
TCTACTGGGATCGCTTTTTTGTTCTTTCTTTCACCGAACTCCCAGTTCCTTCTCTGGAAAACAGTGAGAATATATTAAATAACGTCCGGAGTCCTCAACTCCTGATTATTTGATGCCTGCAGCAAAAGCAAGGTTCTCACTGAGGGTCTTGCTCATGCTGTGGGCTTTACTTTCCCCAAGTGAAAACACAGTCAATCAAGCCTCATGCATCCCCTGTGTCTGGGATGAAGATTAATGATGGGAGGACATCTGGAAACTTCCACTGCAGGGATACCACTACGCCTGATTACCTTCTTATTTACAGTCTCTATACTGGGGAGACCCCAAAGAACAGTGGCAGGAACATGCAAGCCATCCAAAGTACACTGCCCAGCTTACAGTTGGTCATGACAAGCACACAATTCACAAGCACACAAACTGAGACACACACACACACACACACACACACACACACACACATTCTCTCCTCTTTTCTGCCTGGTGTCTGCTAAACAGTGAATTCCCTTGGCTGAGAGATCTGTGGCAGGTCTTGTTCCTGTCACTGGAAAAATCGTGTGCACCCCGTGTCCCTTTCCAAGCTGGCTCCTAGTCTCCATCAGCAGATGGCGCCCGGAGCTCTCAGACGGCGAGCCCATGCCTCCGGCATGAACTTCTGGCCTCCCCCTCTCCCCCCCTTGGAATGGGATAATTTGGGAGTCATCTGTGGGAGGGCTGCCAAGGCCTTAAATTTACTACTTGGAGCTTGGATAATTTTCCCCAGACTGAGCACTGGAGGGGAGAGAGGAAGAAGGAAGGGGGGCAGAGACTCCTGGGCGGATTTGGTCAGGGCCAGGACAGCTCCAGCTTTGGCAGCCTTGGTTTCGAGGCTCCACCCTTAGGGGTGTCTGGAGCGAGAGTGGGTAACACCCTGGAAGGGGAAATTCTTCCACTGGTATGAAGACCCAGGAGAACAAAGGGATCCACACATTCAGTAAAGCCAGCAAAAGCCTCCAGATCCTGTCCATCTCTCCCTCGGCCAGCCTCTGGCTCCCCAGCATCACCCTCACCTGCTGTGAGATGTTATCCCTGACCTGCACACCTCTGGTCAGGATTCATCACTCATTGCTAGTCTGTGTGTGTGTGTGTGTGTGTGTGTGTGTGTGTGTGTGTGCGCGCATGCGCGTGTGTGTGTGTGGTCTTGGGGATTAAACTCAGGGCCTACTTCTGAGCTACACTCCCAGCTCTATTTTATTTTTTATTTTGAAACAGGGCCTCACTGAGAGAGCCTGCTGAGAGTCTCTGAGTTGCTGAGGCCGGCCTTGAAGCTGCGATCCTCCTGTCTAGCCTGGAATTACAGGAACATGCTATCAAGTACTGGAAAGACAGGCACATGCCATTATACCCAGCATTAATCTCCTTTTTAAAACGTTTTATTCTGAGCTGGGCATGGTGGCGCACGCTTGTAATCCCAGCATTCAGGAGGCTAACAGAGGAGGATCGTGGTCTTAGGATAGCCGCAGCTACTTAGTGAGGCCCTTTGTACCTCAATGAGATCCAGTTTCAAAATAAAGAATAAAAAATAGGGCAGGGGCTGTAGCTCAGAGGTCGAATGCCCCTGGGTTCCATCCCCAGAACCTCAAAAAAAAAAAAAAAAAAAAGAATAAAATATAGGGCTGGGGGTGTAGCTCAGAGGTAGAATGCCCCTGGGTTCCAACCCCAGTGCCGCATTTTTAAAAAACCAAACATTTTATTCTGGAATTTTCCAAGCATATACAAAAGTAGAGAGCATGATATGACAAACTTCTCTGTATCAATCACCATCTTCAATAACTACAATAAATAAAAATTTGCCAAATTGTTCATTTCTTCCTTAACTTTCTCCTGAAATATTTTATGGTAAATTCCAGACATTTCATATTCTCATCCCAAAACACTGAAGAATACTTTTCTGCACCCCTTCCAAGAATATCAGCATGTACCTTTCTCCAGCCAGGTCTCCTTTCTCTTTAGTACAGTCACCTGCCACTGTCCTATCTCCCACGTACAATCATTCCTCACTGTCACCTGGGGCCTGAGGGCACTCAGCTCTTGCTGGCTTCCATGACCGTTTATGAGAGTTACTTGTATAAGTGTGCATCACCCCTACTTGACAGCTGTTTGCCTCTAGAGGAAGAATCGGACCCCATTTATTCTGGAATCCCTCTGGCCCTAGAACAGCACTTGCTCAGAGTCCCGTAAAGTCACAGCATAACCAAGGACATTCACTCCAAGAAGACACCTTTGTGGTTATCATGAGACCCCAGGGAAAAGTTTCACCAGCTGAAACTGTGAGGTCAAAGGAGAAAATCCCTCCTGGGCTGAGTCCCAAGACTCACGTCGTTCTCTTCTGAGGTAGATAAGAGACACACGTCTCATGGCTCCAGGAGCAGCCAAGCGGAGGCAGGGAATGCAAAAAATGTGGTGGTGCCAGCCGCAGAGAGAGGTCTGGAAATACCTTCATAATTGAGCCCTTCTGGGAGCTGTGCAGGCCGGCTGGAGGAGGGACAGGGACAAAAGAGGAGAGGGGGTGGAAAGGCCAGGAGGGACGACTGACATCTCAGATGGACCCAAGTGCTCTGATCCTGCCTTGTTTGTGATGATCTGAGAAACCCCCAGGGCAGGGGCTTCGTTTCCTCCTATAAAGTACTGCTATCTCTGCAGTGCCCATAGAGGGACAGAACTGCTCTATCCATGGACGGTTCTGTCTCCCAGACAATCTCTCCTCATTGGAGCCCAAGTTCATTTTCCTGTAGCGTTCACCCTTGGGAGCTACCTTGAACAAATTTACCTGCTTTGACAGGACAAATGTGTGTAGGGATGAGGTTTGGAAATCTCTGCAGAGGGCTCATTATTAGGTACTTATTAACTTTGTATGCAGTATGTCATGAACAAGAAATCCCCAGGGACAGTATTGCTGTGGATATGGTGGTTCCCAGGCTTCAGATGAGGATGGGTCTCCAAGGGGTGCCTCACTTACTTAGGACACAGATCCACTTGAGCTCGAATCCAGCCGGCCTTCCAGTTCCCTCTCAGACAGTAGAACAGTGTCCTGATCCTCACACCTTCTCATCTCAGGCTACACACTGGTATCTTTCTGGCAGCTCATTCTGACCAGCTTCTGGGATGCCCTCTGGTTGGTCTGCAGCACTCTACAGTGAGGTCCAAGACACAGATCTGAGCATCCTGTGCTCCAAGGCATTACCTGCCGCCTAGTAACTTGTGTACTTCAATTTTTGCTTGAAGGAATAACTTGTGCCTGTGGTCCCTGAACCCACAATAGCCTTGGCTCTCAGGAGGGTTCTGGGTAGCAGGAGGAGTACAGTCTGAGGCCAAAGGATATCAAGAGCATCTGTCAGGCTGCTGAGACAGGTTTTTAAGAGAGCTCCCTTTATTCTATGGCTCTCCCACTCCTAGACCTCCAAACCACCGACCCAGGTACTTGGAATAGATTGTATCATGGTTTTAATTAAGTTTTGTTTATTATTTTGTGCATGGGTAATAGATTCTCATGATTTAAAAATTAAAAGGTACCAGAGGTATAAAGTAAAAATTCACCTTCTGAGCCGGGCGTGGTGGCGCACACTTGTAATCCCTGCGCTTGGGTGGCTGAGACAGGAGGATTGCACGGGTTCGAAGCCAGCCTCAGCTACTTAGTGAGGCTCTCAGCAATTTAGTGAGACCCTGTTTCCAAATAAAATATAAAATAGGTCTGGGAGTATAGCCCAGAGGTAGAAAGTCTCTGGGTTCCACCCCCAGTACCACCAAAAAAAAAAAAAAAAAAAAATTCACTTTCTGATCCCCGCCTCCCTCCACCCCTTCTTCCTCTCCTAGTAACCAGTGCTACCGGCTTCAGGTACACTTGCTGTGGATACAATACAAGTAAGGTGGATATGTGTGTTACTATTTTCTTTCTCCATGCAAATATCAGAGTACTGCAGCCACATTGTTCACTCCCTCCCCCAACACTTTTTATTTTTTAACTTAGTGTATGTCTCAAGTTTGTGACTGGGGTTTACATTTATCCTCTTCTGCACCATAATGCCAGTCGTCCAAACCTGAATTCTACCCTGTGCACCTAGGACAGAACAATGAAACCTCCCACCCATGCATGTAAAACAAATGATCCCCACAGAGATACAAACAGATGACTGAAGACTCATCCTTGCTTACATTGCCCATGTGCATTTATTTCTTGAAGTTAAGAGACGTTGCACTGTTCTTGGAAGGAACACAAGCTCCGTATAAAGTAATCACCAGAGATGGAAATGATTTCTTCAAATGAAGCTGCTGGCCCATTTCAGGTACTGGGCTTTCATGCTTTGGGGGCCTGAGACTTGGGCCTGGGAGGAGAGAGAGAGGGACCCAAGGCTGAGTTTTCTCAAGAGTCGCACTGTCCAAACGAGGCAGGAACAGGGCTCAAATCCCTCCTCCACCTTGAACTGGAGATGGAACGTGCACCAGATCATTGTTTTAACCTTTCTTTCAACTTCCCTGGCTGCAAAGCAGTGATAATTCAACTCACTCTTAGGTTGTTAAGTGCTCCAAGGTATTAAATACCTAGCATTATACAGCACAAAAAATATACTTAAAAATACCAACTTGCAAAGTGCTAAAAATGACAGTCTGTCTTTGCCTAAGTATATAATGGCAAATGGAAAAGCTGGCCTCTGGGGGGCTGTCTGCTGAGCCAGGGACCTTCTGTGATATATGTGCAATCACCAGATTATACTGGAGAAAAGATCTAAAGCAGACATAGTTTCAGAGCATTCGTGATAAATGGTTCTTAACAAATTAAAGCTGATTATTTCTCTCCCTCATATTCTCAAAGAAGTGGTCTCTGCTTTTAAGCATGTCTCATTCCTGGAAACCCCATCGTGGAGGGAAATCCTTCTCTGATTCCACGGTTAATGGTCTCTTTCTTCCAACAGTTTAGTCTCCTGAGGAAGAACTGAATGGATAAAAGTGATGGGAAGGAGAGGGGAATATTTTTAGACCACATCAAATAATGGTTGCAAAACCTGGAACCTGCTTTACACATGTTCTATAAAGAGAATGCAGTTTGGTATAATGGTATATTTCTTGAATTATGTAGGTAGCCACTGAAATTAAAAAAAAAAAGACTCAATGAGATTAATGAGCTCCTAGGAAGTTTAGAGAATGATTCTCTGTGTGACTCTCACTGTGCTGCCCAAAGCTTTCTCCTGCCTTTATCTAGGCCCTTCTTTTATTCTGCACACCTCTGTCCAGTGGACTGAACAATGATCACAGGCAATTTTTCCGTGCCTCAGTTTCCTTTGCAGGAAAGTGGCCTTGCAGCAGGCCAAAGAGGAGAAACAAACCACAGGAAAGGCCCATAGGTCTCTGGAAAAGGGCGAAACCCACAGTCACCAAATGATGCAAAGCTTAGGATCAATAGGACCAGCCTTCTCCCCTAACCTGAAGGCCCAAAGGTATAAAATAGAAGCAGCAGCCAGCCCATTAGGAAGTTAGCTGGCCATGCCAACAGGAACAGGTCTGTTTGGTGTGCCTACAATTTGAAATATTCCATTTAAACATTTAAGCGTTTGCTCCTTGAGACAGTGGGTGGCTTTGGCTCTCAGCAGAGCGAATGGAGAGAGAACCATGAACTCTGCCCGGAGCAGGGAGTGCATCCAGATGTGGTCTGAGGATTTCCTGCCAGGGGTGGGGGACTAGAGCAAAGTCACTGGAGTCTGCCTGGAAGGAGCTGTTTTCTGGCCTGTAAGTGAGCAACTATGGGTGTGTTTGGAGTTGGGCCTGGGTCCTTGTGGGTGAGCTGGCATGATTCTCTCAAGGAAAAGTACCAGAGAGGCTGGTTTGGAGAAGCTGGCCAGGCATCGTCTTTAGGAGAGTGATCCGACAGATAATGTCTCTCCCCACAAACTTGGCAGGCGTCTTGGTCCTGTGTGAGGGGCGAGGAGCTCTCTGGATCAGATGAGCCACTTGTCTTCCTGCAGGAAGATGACAGGGCTGCACACCCCACACATTCACTGTGTCTCTCAAGGCTCACGGCTCTATGGCAGTCTATTTATTGTTGACCCAATCCCCCTTTGTTTCTTCCTTAGTAATTGATTCTGATTTTATTAGGAGAGGTAACAAGACTATATGCCCAGCTATCCTTTTAGCTGGGGCTCCCAATGAGATGCAAGTAAAAATTATTAGATGGTCTTAAAAGGGGCTGACAGTAGGTTGACCTTTGCCCTTCCAATTCTTCTTCTCTGGAACTGGAGGGTTCTGGGATGGCTAGGGCTTCAGTGGCCATCTTGGCCCAGGAGACGATAAGGCCAATAAGAAAGCCATGCTCTAGGGCTGGTTGATGGCCTAGTGAAATGCAGCCTATCTGAAGATGTCTTTTTAGACAAGCAAATAAGCCCCTGGTTTGGTAAAGTCACTGTGACTAGGACTCTGTTACTATTGAACAAATAAAATTCCTAACTGATACAGGCTCTTTGGGAAAGAAATGAGCTCCGGGCCCCTGGAGAAGTGCACACTTCAGCTGTTGGGGCAGGCAAGGAGACTGGCCGTGGGAAGGCTGGTAAGAGCCCGATGGTAACCAAAAGTCTTCAGTATTTGGTACTTGGTGACTTGTGCTGTTCAGTGCATATACCACAGGCACCGCGTGAGGTATGATGGCCCCGACACCACTCCTAAGCCGCACCACCACTCCTGGATCCCCAGAGAAGTGGTGACTGGCCATGCAGCTCTGTCACGGTCTTCTCTGTAGAGAAGTTAAGGAGCTGCCTTGTCTGCTGAGCTGGAAGTGCTCACCTGATCCAATTCATTAAATGGTTTTAGTCTGAGCTTAAGAGAGAGGGAAAAAAATCACCATCAATTAGGGGTCAATTTGAGCTGCCTGCCTCTAAGACAGAGATTCTGCCTCAGGAAGTAGGCAGGAGCTCTAGGGAGGAAGAAGCTTCCTGGACAGCTTTGTTTCAGTGACTGCCCTTTGGACCCATAGGGGGCACTAAGGAACTACAGGATCTTGTCTCTTTTCTGTCAGAGGCTATGGTCAGACCTCCAGCCACCCCTAGCCAAAGGATAGAGGCCTGGGCTAGCTTAGGGGTGAGATGGAATCTTTGCCCTTCTCCATTCTGCTTAGAGATCTAAAATGCAGATCATCTGGTTTGAAAGACCAGAAGACAATTTCTTTGCTCCCCTAACCACCACCACCACAATGCTAGCTGGACACATTCTGTCCCTGGGTCTTAGACTAGGAAGGGGACTTGGAGACCAGCGGGTCCTCACTGTTCATTTAGCAGAAGGCCCAGAAGGAAAAGTGATATATCCAAAGCAATAACTCAGGGTGTTGGGCGGCACTGGGGTAAGAATCCTGCCTTCCAACTTACAGTCTAATGCTCTTTCCACCACACTCACCACCCCGGCCACATTTGTTTTCTTTTCCGGGCCCCGGGGGAACTCTGGCAGGGCTGGGGGTCTGATGTGAACTGGAATCTGTTCAATTTCACCTCTCATTGCTCCCGCCAGCGCCGGCCAAGGGAGGCAATTAGAACCAGACATCCCATAAGGGCATTCCAGGGAGATCTCTTAAAATTCCACAGCAGCTGGGGACTTGCCTTGTCCTGCAGGGATTGTCTGGTGTGTAAAGACCTAGTTGTGTAAGACACAGGGGTTGGGGGAGGCGGATGCTTCCACATATAACCTCTGCCTTTTTCTCTCAATACATATTCACCCACAGAGAGAAAAACAAAATATTCAGCAGCAATTCTTTCCCTTCCTACCTCCCAAAGAGAAAGGTTTGGAATTTACAGGCTGCCTCTGGGAACATTTAATGGCTTGCATGGTCCAGGGATGAGCCCTGTGTTTGCATTGGGCAGCAGGTGGCAGTGGGTGGGACAGCACATTCCTGGTTCTCACACCCCTCCTCCTGCAGATGGCTGCCCCTCACCCTCAAGGCTGGGTTCTGCGGGAAGGTCGATGGGTGTTTGTGGCCAGCTGAGCTAATACACAATCACAGGACATCTTCTGGAAGATATCACCTCAGTTTACAGGTGGGAATGCTGAAGCCACAAAAGACAAGAGGACAAAGCAAGGAGCACCAGCCCAAGCCTGCTGACGTCCCCCTGCCCCATGACTGCACTGGAAGGCAGTGCCTGGGTGGAGCTGGCAGGCGCCCGCTCCATCCCTCAGGCTCCCATTTCACAGCGGTTACTGGTAAACCTCGCTTTGGCCAATGATGTGCTACTGTGTAAGTGGACCCAGACAGCCTTTTGTTTTAAGTCACTTGAAAGGAGCCAAAGGCACTATGCAGGCAAGTAGGCAGCGTGGACCCCTTCTTTAATGTGAGGAAGAGCGCTGTACTGGGCTGCATGGGGGCTGGCAGGCATGGAAGGGGCATCCTTCTGACATTTCTACACAGTCCATTGGTCACAGAGCTTGGTTTGGGGTCAAGCAGAGGATGTTTCTAACACCATCACCCCACTCCCCCAGCTCCTCCTCCTGAGGATGGATATTGGCTGGAATATCTTATATGAATAGAAGTAAAACATTTTTTGTGTGTGTGGTACTGGGGGTGGAACCCAGAGGCTTCTACCTCCGAGCTATACTCCCAGACCTTTTATTTTTTTTCGGGTTTGGGGCTGGAACCCAGGGGCATTTGACCTCCGAGCTACACCCCCTGCCTTATTTTTTATTCTTTTGTTTTGAAACAGGGTCTCACTAATTTGCAGAGGACCTCACTTAAGTAGCTGAGGCTGGCTTCGAACCTGTGTGATCCTCCTGTCCTAGCCTCCCGAGTGCAGGGATTACAAGTGTGCACCACCATGCCCGGCTGTAAAACAATTTTTAAAAAATTAAATCAAGCAAGGCATGGTGACATGCATTTGTAATTCCAATACTTGTGAGGTTGAGACAGGAGGATCTCAGGTTTGAAACCAGTCTCAGTAACCTAGTAAGGCCCTCAGCAACTTAGAAAGACCCTGTTTCAAAATAAAAAAATAAAATAGTCCTGGGAGTATAATAGCTCAGAGGAAGAATGCCCCTGGATTTAATCCCAAGTACCAAAATACATAAACAAATTAAAAATTAAATTAACTCATAATTACCATAATTTTTATTAGACAGGCCCAATAACTAATAATTAATTGTCAGTCCGTGTATCACGTGAGTTCGTGTTGCCATGACTCCCCATCTCTGTGCCTTCCATTTCTAGCAATCTCCACTTGTTGACGTCCCTCAAGCCTGTCTGAGTGGCAGATACAGCAGCCTTTAGAATAAGTTCCCAGGTCATTCTGAGCTGGTGATGAGGTGCATTGGGAAGGAGTGCATTCATGTAGTCACTCATTCAATACCAAACACTTGCTGGTGCTGGGAGTCATTCAAGGGGCTGGGGAGGAGGAGAGGGAATAGAGAGATGAAGAACTCGGTCTTGAGGGATTCAAACTTTGGTAAAGATAGACAACCATGCCCAGCTGTGTCACCATTATTTTTGAAACAGCATCTTCCTAAGTTGCTGAGGGCCTCACTAAGTTGTATTGAAATTGTCCTAGACTGCTGATGTGCAGGGTGGTGGAGGGAAGGGCATTCCAGGTGGAAGAGAGCCAGTAGGAAGAACAGTGATGGTTTGTTAGGTAACAATGAGAGGGTCAGTTTGGCAGGTCAGACTGGTCAGGCAGGGTCATAACTTGGAGTCACAGATGTCAGATAGAGGAATCTGAGCATCAGGTATGGGAAGCTGCCCTGACTTTGGGAGTGAACAAGCCACACGGGCATGGCTGCCCTTGAGAAATGTGAGTGGCAGCAGAATGTGCAAAGTAGACATACAAGTGACCCCGAAATGTGCGACCCTGCCTCTCTAATGCGTGTCACACAGGGCTCTGCTGTGTGCCTGTAGCTCCCACTCCATTAGCATGAATCCAAGGACCCCGAGAGACACCTGCAGTGGCCTGCGTTTGAATGGGCATAAACCCGGTGTGACCCCTGGCAGAGTTCAAACCATGTGCCCTACTGAAAGGAGCTCTATTTTTTCTTTCTTTAAAACCAAAGAATTTTGTAGAAACCCTGAAGATCACCTATTCTGATATCTATTTGATGCTTAGATTTCCTGCATTGCCCCTCTGTTAGGTGGTTGTCTGTTCCATTCTTAAATATCTCAGTGATATTTCTTCAAGAGCTCACTTCACGAGGCAGCGTGTGTGCGGGCAGTCATGGAGACACTGATACAGGGACAGAGCCTGCACCATGTGTGTCCACCTAAGACAACTATCTCTGTATATTAAAAGAGCAAGATTCCTCCATCAAATGAGAGTTTTCCAGAAGGTTCCCACAGTAAAAGTCTGGTGTTAATGAGGCTGGCTTGAGCAGCACTTTACAGTTTGCCATGAGCTTTCATGGCCTTTCTTATTCTGATGTCTACAATAGTGCTGTGAAGCACTTGGTGGCATTTTTCGCTTTCTGTCTTAGGACACAGAGTCCCTGAAAAGACTTGTTCCAGGTTGAACAGTGAGTCAAGGTCAAAGTCAGGATCCTGGGCCTACTTCTTCTGACTCCAAGGCCTGAACTTCACAGTAAACTAGTAAGGAGGAAGGAGTTCTCTCCTAGGATGCCAGCCTTGGGGTTTTGTTTTCCTTCATTGAAAAATACTTCATGGACTGTGTGTGGAAGTATATGTCTGTAGTCCTGATACTTGAGAGGATGAGACTGGACAATAGTTCGAGGCCAGCCTCTGAAACTTAGCAAGACCATTGGCAATTTAGCAAGACCCTGTTTAAAAAAATAAAATATAGCCGGGGGGGGGGTGTGTGTGTGCATGCTTGTAATCCCAGAATTCCGGAGGCAGGGACAGGAGGATCACGGTTCACAGACAGCCTCAGCGACTTAGTGAAGCCCTTTGCAATTCAATGAGACCCTGTTTCAGAAATGAAAAGACTAAAAAAATAGGGCTTGGGGTGTGGATTGGAGGTACAATGCCTCTAGGTTCCATCCCTATACTGCAAATAAATAAATAAATAAATAAATAAATAAATAAATAAATAAAATATAGGGGCTAGGAGTATAGCTTAGAGGTAGAAAGCCTGGGTTTAATCCCCAGTAAGACACACACACACACACACACACACATACACACACACACACACACACACACACACACACACCAAGGGTATAAAATCAGTTTAATCAAAAGGACAGGATGATGAACATACATGCCCATAGAGTACTTTATATTCAGCTGAAATGCGTGGCTAACAGATTTTCTCTTCTTATTTCTTTTTTAGAAGGACAGCCATGCCCCTAGTCTCAGGGAAGTTAGCCACAAGGTGGTGGACCTATAGTGCCCCCTCAGCACTTTATTCTTTGGCCAGCAGAGCTTATGTACCTGGAGGGGCAGGAGCGCTCCAGGCCTCATCACTGATCTAAGATTAATAGTGAGGAGCACTGTCCCCTGGGTCCTGTGTCAGAGGAAAGAATGTTTCCAAACACCCCGCCACCAGTTCGAAAAAGCATTTGTCATTTGCTTCCATTTCTTTGTTGCAACCTTTTATCGGGGACTATGGGTCTCAGTTTCTTCATTTGTAGAATGGATTAGGGTGTTGTGGGTAGCATTAAGGCACTGATCCAGTTGTTCCTAAAGGACTCCCCCAGGTCTAAAAGGGGAAAACCATAACATCACTTGTGGTTCCCAAACCGGCAGGAGTGACTGAGGTGTGGATGAAGGGATAGATTCATCAGTGCACAGCTTTCAAGGATGGGGCACACAGGTTCTGTACTTGGCACTCTGCGACTCCTTGGAGTTTGTGGTCTCAATTTTAGAAATACTTAAGCTCTGGGCCAGAGTCAAGAGGCCACGAATAGCCTCCTTGGGCCACTTGGTTCAGGCAGACTCTGAGAAACAGATTTCAGAGTTGATTTGGTGGGGGGGGAATGAGGTTTCTGATCCTCTGGCTAGGAGAGGGCTCAGCCAAGGTCGGTGTAAACTTGAAAATAGGAGGGGAGAGAAGAAAAGGTGTTCATCAGAGCAACGTATGTCAAAGCAGACAGGGCCAGCACTGGAGATCCTTCTACTAACCTAAGTTAGGGACACCACTTGCTCAACACTGCCAAATCTGGTGACAAAGTTGACTTCTGAATGAGTCCTTTGCCTGATAAAAAGGGTGTTCAGCTAGCAGTAAGGAGAGGACCAGAGGGAACTAAAGATCCCCAAGTAGAAGTTTCTCATAGGCAGGAGGATGGATGACTGTGCCCTTGGGTAGCAGGAAGCAGGAGACGTCCTTGTTCAGACCCAGGGTTGTCTGTGCAGTGAGGAAGTGCACTGGAAGACTGACCAGATCCTTCCACACTGCGATGCTCTGTGGTCCCAGCAAAACATAGCAGAGGACTTGCTACAGAGTTTGGGGGAAATTACGCTAAGGTCAAAACTCAGCACTGGGAAAACAGGTATCCACAGTTTCAGGTAGATGAAAATTATAAGTGGCAAGATTACACACACACACACACACACACACACACACACACACACACACCATACACACCATACACACACATATGAAGACAGAAGGCAGCTTGGGTGGGACTCCTGAATTGGGTGAGGCTGGTGAATTGGGAGAGGGAGGAGAAAGAGGGTCAGCTCATTCCCAAATGCTGGAGAAGGAACAGTAGGGAATCTAGGAGGACTGCCATGTTGGCACCAGCCCAGAGATGTGTAAACAAAAGACCTAGGTTTAAGTCAGTCTCATCGCTCACTAGCTGGATGACCCTGAACAGGTCACAGCACCTATTAGAGACTCAGAGTCCTCAGGGGTAAAATGAGAAGAACCGTCCTTACCTTACAGCGTTATTGGGAGTTAAGTGATGTGGAATATGTGGAAAGTTTAACGGAGTTTGTTTATGCATGTGTTGCTTAGTTTATACCTACATTCTGCAAGCATGTGTTGTGTACCTACTATGTGCTTGGAAAATAGTAGGCACTCTGGCAGTGTATTAAAAAATAAAGCGAGGATAGAAAATGAATTCCAATTGTCTGCTTTTGAAGTCTGCAATGATCCATAAGTATTGGGGGAAGTTGGTAAATAAAGCCATCAGAAAGATAAATGAGTTGTTTGTTATTCATTATTTTGAGTAGAGGTTGATGGAGAGATCTGAGCTATTCAGTGAACGCTGCTACTGGCAAGATTAAATGGAGGGGAAGCCTGGACAGATGTCATCCAGAGACATATAATGGCTCTCCTTCAGCAGAGAAGAAAGGCGAGGGCCCTGGATTTCACAGCCTGAACATGGGCTATTTATACTAGCTCTGTAGCACTTCTAAAGGCCCTGGTACAGAGGCCTTGGGGTTCTGCTGTCTTAGCCAGAACACTGAACACAGAAGGTTTCTCTAAAGATGTTTTGGCTCCTTTCTTCCTCCATTTAGGATCCTTAGAATTTTTAGGGGTCCACAAATATTGCAGTAGGGATTCATGACCTCTTTTTACAATTTTAACATCCTATAAGAAACCACGTATCCTTACATCTTACAGTAAGGTTTTATTTGGCTGGAATAATATCAACCAGTCATGTTGATCAGAGCCTCTGGTGCATGCTTTGATGAATTAAAAAAAAAAGAGAGAAGTAAAATAAAGCCTGCTGCTTAATAAGTTCAGCGTGTTGAGAAGTCAAAATTCTTTCAAGCCCATGGCATAGAGCTATTAAAGATACAGTAAAAAAAAAAAATTGAAAATATAATTGAAAATGTCGAGAACCACTACTTCAGTCCAACATTCTCATTTTCCAGGGGAGGACCCTGAGGCTAGAGAAGCAAAGAAACTTGTCTAAGGTGGCAGAGAGCAGAACCCAGGTGGCCAGCCACCCCTGGCTGTTTACTGCCCCAGTGTTCCTGAGCTGGGGTTTGAAGTCTTATTACGTTGGCGTGGGGATCTTAGGAAGTCACCTTGGGCAGTCACTGCTGGGGTGTCAAAGGTAAGAGGGATGCTGTATAGCTTTTCCCTGGGCGCCTCCTCATCTGATAATCAGGTGACCAATGCGCTGTTGTTTCAGTCCGTGTTTGTCTGATGGAATTTCCCAGGACAGGGAGAAGACTGGCAGGCAGGAACTGGGAGGTTCTTGGGGGAAATGAAAATCCTCTTTATCTTCAAAGCAAATGCTCAGGAAGGCAGCCAGCAACACTTCCCGAATTCTGGCAAAACACTGATGACCTATTAGGCTGACGTCTTCAGGAGATGGGGAGACTGAAGACATATTGGGCTGACGTCTCCAGGAGATGGGGAGACACAGTTGCCAGGGGTCGCTGGGGAAATCGCTTGCCAGTAAATATGGGGGTGGGGTACCTAAGAGACATCTCCTAGAAGGCATATTGTAAGGAAATTTAGGTTTTTCAAATGGAGGGAATTATGAGTAAGAATTCAATGTTGAGAACTGTTAGGGAAAGTGTTTAGTTGAAATGCATTCCCCATGGTTATCAATAAATAGCAGGATGCATAACTTTGCATTAGGGTACAAGAACACTGAAGAAATTGGGCAGGATGAATTTAGGCTCACATTGGCCAACTTGCCCTGTGTGGTCAGTGGGAAGGCTGGAGGGGCCTCATTCAGGAACATGTAATGATTTGGAATTCACAATGACTTTTTCTGTCTGGGAAGTTTTTGTAATTGAATCAAATATCCATTTTGGGTCCCTGCAGGGGTGGATCTCTCTAGTTTCCACAGATCTCAGGTTCCCCCCTGGTCCCACTTTCTTCCAATGACATTCACATACCCTGATTCCCCCTGGACAAGCTTAATAGGTGCACAGAACTTCTGACTAGGAATACAAGGAATGAGAGTCCTCACACTCCTAAAGGTATTCCTGCCCCCATTCCTCATCCCACAAACATTTATCAATCACCTACTGTATTTCAGGCATTGGGATAGGCAGGGGGAGGGGCTCTTGTGGGAGAATGGCTAAACACACAGCCCTTAGGCCAGGTCTTACAGCTCTGAATCTGGCAGGGATTCAAGTCACTTCTCAATAAATATTTATAACACAGAAAATGTTCACTACAAAGCTGTAGATACAATAACACACACACACACACACACACACACACACACGCACACACACACACACACATTTGCAGTATTGATTGAACCCATGGGTGCTCCACCTCTGAGCTCCATCCCTAGAACCCAGGTTTTTATATTTTGAGACAGAGTCTTGCTAAGTTGCCCAGGCTAGCCTCCTGCCTCAACCTCCTGAGTAGCTGGTATTATAAGTATGCATCCTGTACTCAATATGAAAATAAGTTTCTGAACAGGAAACAGGAAACAGTACTCTCCTTTTATAAAGACACGTGTGTGCCAGAAATCCAGGCAGCCTCAGCATTGTGCTTTCTGCCCATAACCAAGGCTCTCCGAGCCCGTGTGATGGATTGTCTCTGGGCTGCTTCTGCTCTCTTTGTATCTCCTGCCATCATCTAAGGCAGAGTCACCATGCCTCCTAATGGACTGCCTGTGTCCACTCTCTCCTCCTGCTCATAGCAGCCACCTGGATCCTTCAGAAAAGCAGGTCCGATGGTGCCACCTCGCTCCGCCTTAAATTCCACAGGGACTTCCTCCTCGGAGACCTCTGGGCTCTGCATTCCCACCTCCTGACCCTGGCTTTCTACCCCCAACCGCACTGCTCTTCTCTCACCCTCTCACACTTACCAGGGCTCTTCTGGCCACCAGGCCTTTGCATGAACTGCTCCCACCAACAGATACAGTTCTTTTGCCCCTCTTAACCTGGTTAGCACTTTTCCTTCACATATCAACTTACTTGTAATACCCCTGGGAAAACACTCCTCCACACCCTGCTCTACATTAAACTCTCCATTTGCAAGCATTTCAAGCTCTATGTATGTCTTAGAATAAGCCTGGAAGATGGGCCAACTCTAATTTTGTTTGCAGTTATTTGATTAGTGTCTAACTCCTTCATCAGATGGTGAGCTCACAAGGACAGGGCAAAGGACTGTCACAGAGAAGTGACAGAAAGAAGAGATGACCTCACGCTTGGTCCTTGAGTAACTGAGTGGAAACAGGAAGAAGAGAAGAGTTGGATTCGGGAGCGCAAATTCTAGTCCCCTGATCCTCCATCAACTTGCTCAGGCCCGTTCTTCTCTAAGCATGGGGCCTCCCACCTGGGGAGTGGGGATTGGCCAGTCTACCGTGCTGTGGGGTCTGCAAGGCCTGAGTTAGGATCCTAGTTCCACCACTTTTGAGCTGTATAACTCTGAGTTCATTATATGTTTCTCTGCAATAGTATTATGACTAATGTATCTCCACGTTCTTCAATATTATTATGACTAATGTATCTCCACGTTCTCAAAGTTTAAAAATCCAGTAGGGCTTGAGTCAAGCCAGTGGCAATAAGACTGGAGAGGAGATGGGGAAGAGAGGGTTGAGACCAAGCGAAGAGGATCAAAGCCATGGTTCTCAAAGTGTGGCCCGAGGGCCAGCACCAACACTAACATCTGGGAACTTTTTAGGAATGTGAATCTCTGGCTGGGTAGGGTGTGGTCGTGCACTCCTATAATCCTAGTACTCTGGAGGCTGAGACAAAAGGATCATGTATTGGAGCAATTTACAGAGATCGTATTTCAAAATAAAAAAAGTAAGAAGGGCCGGGAGTGTAGCTCAAAGGTAGAAGGCCCTGGGTTCACTCCTCCCACCCCCCAGTACAAAATAGATAAATAAACTGGAAAAGAAAACAAATATAAATCTCATCCCAGAAGACTAAGTTTAAAACTATAAGGGTGGGTCCCAGGAAACTATCGTGTGTGTGTGTGTGTGTGTGTGTGTGTGTGTGTGTGTGTGTGTGTGTTATTGTTGTTGTTGTTGTTGCAAGCCACACTTGGTGGTACCTGCCTTGAGACAGGAGGAACTCAGGTTTGAAGCCAGCCTCAGCAATGTAGCAAGGCCCTGTTTCAAAATAAAAATAAAGCCAGATGTGGTGGTGCACGCTTGTAATCCCATCATTTGAGAGGCTGAGACAGGAGGATCATGATTCACGGACAGCTTCTGCTACTTAGTGAGGCCCTTTTTAACTCAGTAAGACCTTGCTCCAAAATAAAGAATAAAAAATAGGCCTGGGGTTGTAGTTTGGAGGTAGAATGCCCCTGGGTTCCATACCCAGTACCCCCCCCCACACACACACACACAAATAGGGCTGGAGGGTATAACTTGGAGGTAGAATGTCTCTGAGTTCAACCTCCAGTATAGTACCACCTCTATTTTTTTTTTTTTTTTAAGTGCTGGGGATAGGGCCTAGAACCTCACATATGCTAAGCAAGCACTCAATCACTGAGCTACATCCCCAGCCCTGAAAACTATGTTTTAAGCCCTCTGGGAGATTCAGATGCAAGCCTGAGTTTGATTAGAGGCTGAGGAGAGGAGGAGGGAAAACTTGAGGGCAAAGCAGATGATAAAAGGCACATGTAGCCATCTAGGACTATCAGAGAACTTGACTCACTGTCTCCTAATACTGTGGACTCCCTGACCTATAGGAGCTGTCTGTAGGATACAGGCATGAGGCCAAGGGGCTTCATGTAAATCATATGTAGACAGAAACCCCATCTTTATAAGGGATATTTAGAAAATTATAATCAGGGAGAAACTCATGTCCTGATTTCATAAGATGTCCCAGCACAGCTTGAAACAGGACAAGATCCTGGGAAAAGGGACCATCTCGTGCACCTGTGTCCTGAAACATCTGGTGATTCCAGACCAGGGAGAGTTAAACAGCACTGAAGGGACTTCACCACTTCCTTCCTCCCCCCCAGCAACTGGAGCCAGAGTGATCATTTGTACCTGAAAGAGCGCTCTCCTCCTAAGAACTCCACACAGCACGGTGCAGTTCCCAGGAACGCTTTCTGTTCTTGCCAAAAGCATCAAAACCTCTAGGTAGGACCTGGACAGGATGTGCAAACACAACCCCACCCACATCACTGCACAGTTTTTGCACAGTAACCCCAACATCTGGTGTCTCATCTGTGTCATTACCAACTGGACGCTGATGAGACCAGGGAGCCATTGTTGTAAATCCACAAAACGCAGAGTCCAATTAACTGCTTCCTCACACTGGAGTGATGCATTTTGTACGTGCTTTGGCCGTGTTCTTTCTGTGTTTGCTTGTATTACTTAATATCCTATATATTTTTTTGTGTGTGTTGTACCAGTTATCTGTTTTTTAATACTCTTCTGCACATGCCAAAGTCTTTTCAAAGTTCTTACTATTATCATCATTCTAATGCCTAAAAGCTAATGTTCTATGGGAGAGATCTCTGGGAGATGAAGCAGTGCATTCACTTATTTGTATATTTAATAAATGTGTATTGAGCACATGTTATGTATTAGGCTCTGTTCTGGCTACTTGGATACCGCAGTGAATAAAATGAACAAAGTTTCAGCACTTTCTGGAGCTGATCGCCCACTGGGGAAGATGAACTACCTATAAGTAAATTACTAGATAAGCATATAAGACTGCAGACTGCTACAAGTGCTCTGCTGAGAAAACAAAGCAAGAAAAGATGGTAGGGAGGGTCAGCCCAGAAGATGCCATTTTATATTATTTTATTATTATTATCAGTAGTAGTAGTAGTAATAGTAGTGGTAGTAGTAGCAGTAGTAGTAGTAGTTCTGGGTATTGAACCCAGGGGTGTTCTGCCTCTGAGCTACACCCCAGCCCTTTTTATTTTGAAACGAGGTCTAGCTAAGTTTCTGAGGCTGGCGCTGAACCTGCGATCTTCTTGTCTCAGTCTCCCACGTACTGGGATTAGGAACATGCAGCATTGCCCTGGCAGCCTTTGTTGGCCACTGTGATGGATAGAGCTTTTACTCTGAGCAAGGTAACAAGCATGATTTTGCACACGGGGGCTTTAGAGTCTGGTTTCCAGGTTTTAACAGGACTGTTTGAAAATAAAAGGAGTAGGACCAGGGAGGAAGCAGTGAGTGGGGTAAGGAGGCTCTTGGGATCATCCAAGCTGGAGTCAGGAGACTCGATTCGGGTGAGAGCAGAGGAGGTGGTGATGGTGAGGACTTTGGCTCTCTCTGAAGAGATAGGCAATAAGATTTGCTGACTGTGTTGGCTGTGGGACAGATGCTAAGATTTTGGCCCGTGCAACTAGATGAATGGAATTGTCTTTAACTGAAGAGGGGAAGACTGGAGGAGCAGCCAGGGAAGGGCCTTTGGGAGCTCAGGCTGGAGAGTTGGGGAGTCAATTACATATACCGAGGCTAGAAGCTGAAATGACAGACTAACAAATTTTTAGTATGGGCGTCCTGGTGCGTGCATGGGAGGCTGACACAGGAGGACAGCCTCAGCAACTAAAATCAGGCTCTAAAACCCATGTGCAAAATCAGCAACTCGTGATATCCTCAACAACTCAGAGAGACCCTGTTTCAAAATAAAAAATAAAATAGACCTAGGGGTGTAGCTTGGAGGTATGATGCCTCTGGGTCCAATTCCAAGTACCATAAAAATAAATAAATAAGAATAAAAACCTAATAAAATTTTAATTTCACCAGAGACAACATAGAAACCCAGTGTCTAGTAACACTACAAAAGGTAGACTGAAAAGTAGACTAAGTCCAGGAATAATTGGGGAGTCTGTGGCCATGGAAATGACAAGACCCCCAACAAAGTCAGAGGAGACTAAGGAGAGCAAGCAGAACTGAAAGATATTTAGGAAGTAGAATCTACCAGACGAGGTGGCAAGATTAGATATTAAGACTGATCAAGCCGGGCGAGGTGGCGTAGGTTTGTAATCCCAGCATGCGGGAGGCTGAGACGCAGACAGCCTCAGCTACTTAGAAAGGCCCTCTGCAACTCAGTGAGACCCAGTTTAAAAATAAAGAATAAAAAATAGGGCAGGGGGTGTAGCTCTGAGGTCGAATGCCCCTGGGTTCCATCCCCAGACCCGCAACAACAAAATAATTTTAAAAAAGACTGATCATGAAGATTCAAAGCCCATCATGCAGACACTATGAAATAAATCCCTATGCTTCTAGCCAATGGCCCACTTCTAAAATCACACCCTGGTTGGGACGCAATGGCACATGTAACCCCAGTACTTGGGAGGCTGAAACAGGAGGCTGGCAGGTACAAGGACAGCCTTAGTAATTTAGTAAGAACCTGTTTCAAAATAAAACATAAGAAAGATCTGGAGGAAGTCAAGTGTGGTGGTGCATGCTATAATCCAGTATGGGGGAGGCTGAGACACGAGGATCATAGGTTCGAGACCAGACTCAGCAACTTAGTGAGTCCCTATTTAAAAAAAATAAAGAGTAGACAGAGGTATAGCTTGGAGGTAGAATGCCCCTGAGGCTCAGTCCCTAGTACCAAAATATATAAATAAGTAAACAAGCCAAATAACAAAATAAAGAATAAAAAGGGCTAAGGATGTAGTTTGGAGGTAGAATGCCCCTTAGTTCAAACCCCAATACCAATAGTAATGATAATAATAACAATAATAAAACACACTCAGGACATCCAAACTACAGGGTCACGGAGAACCTGAACCTGAGATAGCTATTTTAAGTTCTGACAACAGGTAAAAGACATGTTACTGATTTGAATGCTAGTTAATGACACTTGAGCTTGACTTTAACTCCTCGGCCTCTGCACGAGTAAACATGGGCAGTTTCGCTCTCGCCACGCTGCTGCTGTACCACTCTCTTCATCTGGCAGAGACTTGCTTCCCTGTTAAAACTTTCAGGCATTCCTCCTGTGCTGTATCTGTTACACAGAGCAATACATAATGGACTAGACAGGATTATTGGCCCAAATGACCAAACCAGATGTGATACGGAGGAGTGTTTTCCAGAGCCATGCATCTATCTCTGGCCTCCCACAGCTGTTCACAGTAAATAGGAAGATCCACACCAGGGGCTCTACAGTGGGCAACATGGGGTACAGCGTCAGTCACTCACATTCCTCTGGGGCAGGAAGTAGTGAGAAGGATTCCTCTGGTCTCAGCTGCTGGCCCTGGTAGCCTCTGACAGATGTGACAGGATGTGATCTGAGGTTGTGGGGCCACTTTCTAGAAGATGGCAAGATGGACACCTGGGCCCCCGTGTGGCTGCCACTTTCAGATGCTGGGGTTGCAGGGCAAGTGGCGCCACCACTCTGAGCCTCAGTGTCCTTGTCCACGCAGTGGGGATAATGTATTCCATTCCTTCTTTGTCAGGTTTCTCTGCTAGGGTTTATGTTGGTCTCATAAAATGAGTTGGGAAACGGTTGTTTCTCCTCCAGTTTTCTAATTGAGCTTGTGTAAAACTGATACTATTAATTCCATAAATATCTGATGGAACGCACCAGTGAAACCATCTGGGCCTTGAGTTTTCTTTGTGAAAATGTTGCTAAATAAGATCATGATTTGGGAAATTTTTAGAAATTTAAAATGGGACTGGATTTTTTGTAGCTTTTGAGTCAGCTTTGGTAAGTTATTTTTTCCAGGAGTTTATTTCTTGAAACAAATTATTGACTATTGATATACAGTTCATAATATTTCCTCATCCTTCTTATGCTTATGGAATCTGTAGTGTATGCCTCCATCATCCTTGATGTTGGCCACTGGCATTTACTCTTATATTTCTTCACTAACATTAATGAAAATTTATAAATTTCATTAATCTTTTCAGAGAACCAACTTCTGGTTTTGTCAATTTTCTCCATCTGAAATTAAATTTTGCTGGGCATGGTGGTAGATGCCTATATCCCACTACTTGGGAGGCTGAGATAGTAGGAACACAGGTTTGAGGTCAGCCTCACAACTTAGCGAGACCCTCAGTAACAGTGAGAGCATATTTTAAAATCGAACATCAAATGGGCTGGGGATGTAGCTTGGGATAGAATGCTTCTGGGTTCAACCTCGTGTGTGTGTGTGTGTGTGTGTGTGTGTGTGTGTGTGTGTGTGTGAATTTCTTTGTTTTCTGCTTTTATGTTTGTTTTTTTAATATCAAATTTTTTTTTTTTTGGTGCTACTGGGGTTCCTGGAAACCCTTCTACTTCTGGGCTACACTCCCAGACCCATTTTTATACTTTTTTATTTGGAAATAGGGTTTCTTAAGCCAGCACCTCTGGCTTCGAACCTGCGTGATCCTCCTGTCTCCGCCTCCCAAGCGCAGGGATTACAAGCACCACCGCCCAGCATCTATATCAGTTTTAATGTGTTCTATTTTTAGCCTTTTGAGGTAGAAACTTAGATCACTGATTTTAAGTCTTTGTGTGTGTGTGTGTGTGTGTGTGTGTGTGTGTGTGGTACTGGGGGTGAAACCCAGAGGCTTTCTACCTCCGGGCTATAACCCCAGACTTATTTTATATTTTATTTTGAAACAGGGTCTCACTAAGTTGCTGAGAGCCTCACTAAGTAGCTGAGGCTGGCTTTGAACCTGTGCAATTCTCCTATCTCAGCCTCCCAAGTGCGGGGATTGCAAGCATGTGCCATCACGCCCGGCTTAAGTCTTTTTATTTTTAACATAGGTATTTAAAACTATAAAATTCCCACTAGTTCTGTTTTAGTTGAAGATCATAATTTTTCATTTATTGCACACTATCAGTTTGAAATATTTTTAAATTTCCTTTGCAATTTCTACTTTCACTCATGCCAAAGTATGTTATTTAATTTTTAAATATTGAGGTGATTTTCTAGATATCTTATTGCAATTGGTTTCAGCTTCATTGGTTTAGAAAACATATTCCATAAGATTTTGTTTGAAATGTATTGACATTTATCTTATGACTCAGCAAATGTTTGATCTCGGTAAATGTTCCATTTACAGCTGAAAAGGATGTGTATTCTACTCTTACTGCGATGTGAAATGGTCTATAAATGTGTTTTGTGTACTTACTGTATTATTACTAAGGGAAGGGTTCAGAGTGAGCTTTATAAAGCATGTTGGAGTATGGTCCTCACAGTATAAATTCCTCAATGGCTTCTTAGTGTGCTTGGCATAAATTCCAATCTAAGTATAAAGTCCTATACGAGATGGCGCCCATCCAGTCTGTGTCCTCTCCTGCATCTGTTCTGTTACTCCTCCACCTCCTCCCCGCCCATGAACTACACACCAGGCCCTCTGGCCCTTTTCCTGTTCTCTAAACCCTCTAAACTCATTCCTACTTCCGGACGTTTGCACTTGCTGTTCATGTTGTCTGGGTTATATCTTCATGAGATGATTACATGGCTGCCTCCTTCACACCAGAAATGTTCCCTTTGGCCCAAATATCCCTCCTCCACAACCTATCTGGAGCATTCTTTATTTCATCATCCTTGTTTAGTCCCTCTATGAACTTTATATTATCAAAATTAACCACTCCCATTCATTTTCTTACTTGTGATTTGTGTACTGGTTTGGTTCAATACTGTGTCTTCAGTGCTAAGAATAGAGCTGGCTTGTAGTGGATATTTAATAAGTACTTGTTGGATGAATGGCTGGTGGATGGATGGATGAATGGACTGTCAGCATTTTGTGTCTTGTTTCATGGTTGTTTCCATGTCGATGTTGTGACTGGACTGTGAAGTCTCTGAGAGCAGGAACTCATGCTACTTCATCGCTGGGTCCCTGGGCAGCATAGCCGTTGCACGGCATAACTGTTGATCTACCCATGGGTGGCCCAGGTGCTTTCAACAAGCTCAGTATATACCTTTGTCAGCAGTCACTTTGTTCCATATGTTTTCTCAATCAACTAAACTAGACTTTGGCACAGGCCTTACACATAATATATGTTAGGAGAAAGAAAAAGGAATGCGAGAAGGAATTCGTCACAGCTCTGGGAAAGCATTGACTACAAATTTTAAATTTGAGTGTCCAAAGTAAAAATGACAGAAATGATCCCCTTGCCCTTTGGTTACCTGGGGAAGTCAGAGAAGCTTCAGGTCTCCTGTGGAGGGCCCGTCTCACCTCCCCCACAGGCCCAGGGAGCAGGGGATGGGGGCCTGAGTTTAGAAAGCCAGGGCTTCGTTCCCTGTATGTAGTCCTGCAGTATAAAATAGGTTTCATAGCAGTTGCCCAGAAAAGTGGTGACCAAAGCACTTTCATGTACATCTGATTAGCTACGAAGGTTTAATTGTTTCTTCAAGGCAAGGCTTTTTGGGAATGAATTCAGTGATGAAGAAAAAATGAAATGTGTGACACAGACCGTGAAATCTTTCCACCTGGACTGCTGAGTATCTGGTATTCTTTTCCTTGGAAGGATTAAAATTAACCTGGGACTTAATTCTTTAAATCAATATTATGTATACTACTGAGTTTATGAGAACGCCCAGAGCTCCTTCCCCCATGAGACTGCACACTCCATGTCTAACAGCCCCTTCACTCGTCCCCTCCCATGCTTAGCCTCTTGCTTGACCCAAGCTGTGCTCGGCAAGTGACTCTGGGTTAAAAAGATACAGACTTGGCAGCTGCATTATTTTCACCTGAGGTGGATAAATATTGAACTTGCTGGTTGTTCCCCACCCAGGCCACCTGCACCAACTTCCGCTGTATGGATCCATGGCAGGGATGGCCCATGCCACTTCTGGACATCACTGCATTCGCTTTGTCCAGCATGGGAGAAAAGCCAGGGTTGAATCAGGGGTTTTTTTTTTTTTTCCATCCTTCCTTCCTTCCTTCCTTCCTTCCTTCCTTCCTCCCTTCCTCTTTCCCTCCCTCCTTCCCTCCTTTTCTTTCTTTTTCCTTCCTTCCTTCCTTTTACTAGGGATTGAACCCAGGAATATTCTACTCCAAGCTACACCCCAGCCATTTTATTTTTTATTTTAAATTTGAAACAAGATTTCACTAAGTTGCTAAGGGTCTCAGTAAGTTGCTGAGGCTGGTCTCAAACCTCAGCCCCATCCCTGGCTACATATGGTATTTCTTTTCTTTTCTTTTCTTTTCTTTTTCTTTTTTTTTTTTTTTTGCGGGTCTGGTGATGGAACCCAGGGGCATTCGACCTCCAAGCTACATCCCCCTGTCCTATTTTTTACTCTTTATTTTTTAAATAGTGTCTTACTAAGTTGCAGAGGGCCTCACTAAGTAGCTGAGGCTATCCATGAACCGTAATCCTCTCTGGTCTCAGCCTCCCGAATGCTGGGATTACAAGCGTGCACCACCACGCCCGGCTTACATATGGTATTTCTGATTCAATACAATTCTATCAAACCATGTAGAACATTAGGTATTTTTAAAAGTGGAAAATGAATTTGACTTACATAGAAGCAGATGTAAAATTCTGGGAAGGTGTGAACTGGCCTATTCTGGACTATAAACCTGTACTATATCCTAGTAATAAAAATTAGTAACTCCTATATATAGAAATAAAGGTCAGCCCATGCCCCAAAGCTAGTGTAGAAACTGACTCCAGTTGCAGAGGTAAATCAGAATTTTTATGTATACCATTCACTCATCAGCTTTTTATAAAATACTACTACAGGATTTATAAAATAAAATTTCTTGGTGTATCTTATACAAAATGAGACAAAATATAATTTTGAAGATTAAGAAACTGGACATATTTCTTGCCATATATGACTTTCTAAAAGACATATCTTTAGTAGTATAATATGTATATTTATGGTGACATGTATTACATTTATATTTTCAGATGTAGTTTGAAATTAAAGAAAAATAATAATCTTTTGGAAAAGCCAAAACTGGAAGGGCCTTCACAATCAGATTAACCACCACTGTCTACAAAATCAGTAGGTCACTTACAGCAGGGATTTCCGAATGCCAGTTCTTGGATTAAACCAGGCCCATTGCCAGACCCCACCCTGAAGGGTCTGAGTCAGCCAACCAAGCCTGGGAACCACTGGGTTCAAGGTGCTCTCCCAGAAATCACGTCCAGGGAGCCTGTAATGCCAGGATCCCTCCCTTCATCACTAAGGATGGTTAGAATGAAGGATAAAAATGGCATTAAAGTCCATCTGCAGGCTTTGGACAGCCAATAGTTGTTCAAACCCTTCTACTTAAGGTAACATCCTTCTGGTTGCCAACTACAAACCACAGTTCCAGCCACAATTTCATTCCCTCACTCATTCATTCATTCATTCATTCATTCATATCACGAGTGTTTAGCAGTAAGTTCTGCTGAGACCAATGAGGATGACAGGCAGGTACACAGAGAGTTACAACCCAGTGACTGTGGAGAAGGAGCAGAGTGTGAAGGGAGAGCGTCTGGTTCCTCATCCACATTTGGAGGAAGCCACCTGATGCTGATGGATGAGTGGAAGTTTATCACCAGAAGAGGAGAATAAGAGACATATTTTAATCTGTTTTCTGGGGATAGATTTCAGCTTCAAACTGAAATAATAATAATAATAATAATAAAAATCTGGGGAAGAAACTAGGCAACCAAGAATTGGCTAGTTAACAAGATATCACTGCTTTGGCTGTCACAGAAGCCATCAAAATCATTCAATGTACAATTGTAATTTCTTAGTGTTGATAATTTTCCTATGGTTACATAAGATGCTTATATCAGGGAAGCTGGGAGAGGGTATACAAGAATTTTATTTTCTATACAGTACTCGAAACTCTTCTGTAACTTTAAAATTATTTAAAATAATAATTTGGAATAAAGAAGCCAGGGGAAAGATCTAAGGTAGTGACAGTGAGGAGAGTCAAGGTAGACACATTTGAGAGATATTTAAGAGATGGAATGAAGACAAGCTGGGGATGGACTGAGCATGGGAGGATGGAGAAGAGGAATGCTTTGACCAACATCCCCTGTGATAAAGAACAGGAGAGGAAGGTTAATGGGGTCAGATGGGGATACAATGACTTTAAGGGCTTGTGGGAACTTCAAGTGGAGATGGCTGGGAGAACACTGAGTGTCCAGTGTTGAGTGTCAGAAGAGGAGCTGATTTTAGACATAGAGATGTGAGAGTCAACAAGGAACAAGTGAGGAGCTGAGAGTGGTGGGACATGCTTGTAAACCCAGTGCTTGGGAGGCTGAGACAGGACAATTGCAGGTTCGATGCCAGCCTCAGCAGTTTTATGAGACAGTCAGCAACTTGGTGAGACCCTGTTTCCAAATAATAAAATAAAAAGGGCTAGGGACGTAGTTTGGAGGTAGAATGGCCCTGGGTTCAATTCCCAGTGCCCTCCCCACCCCCCACGCACACTCACAAAAAGTAAAAGAAAAAGAAACAAACAAAATGAGGAAACTATGACTATGAAAGTAATTAAAATGATCGGGATAGGTGTAATTACATCAAACAAGGCCTATAGAGTGATCAATTTGAAAATAGATGGAGGTCAAAACCTTACAGGAATTGGACAGAGAAAGCAAACTGAACAGAACATCCACAGAGGAGGAAAAATTGCCAGCCAAGAGTGACATCATGGAAGCCAGGGGAGGAAGGGTTTGCAAGGGAGCAAGATCAACCTTCAGAAAGGTCAAATTAAGATAAGAATACCAATGAGTGGGTTGTTGGCAACCTTGGTGAGTTTCAATTAACCTTTATCTGTTGACTAAATGCTTGGATAGCAGTGCAAAAACAACATGGAAGCATCAATAAACATTTTCAAGTGTCTACTTTGATGAAACAAGCCCTGAGCATCAGCCAGACTGGTATTGTGGAGAAAATATGTGTTATCTTGGGAATCCGGCAGACTGGAGTTCAAATTGTGTCTCTGTTGCTTACTAAGTCAGTGAGTGACCTTGCACAAGTTACTTGGTCCTCTTGAATACCAACTGGTTCATCTAGAAAAAGAGGTTGGAAATGTGTGGTATGCTTTGAGGATCAGCAATTATGCGTGGAAAGCCTCTACCATGGTATCCTGCACACAGTAGGCGCTCAATGAGTGAAAGCTACTGTTACGAGACAAGTGCTCCTCACTGGGGGTCTAAGGCACCACGTATATCCATTGACTGTAGTCAACTACAATGCTTGGAATCAATTTGGTCTTTACGACTCTGTTGCAAGCCCAGCCATTACCAGATTGCCAGTTCTTAAGGGTGTCTTATTCAACTTAGTTTCTTCATCAGCTAACAGAGAACAGACATCCTGGAGGGGACCATTATTCTGCAGCATCAGAAGGAAGCACAGGAAGTAGGCTCTTCCCTGGAGATGCTCATGGAAAAACTCACTCCTCAGAGACAGCACTGGAGGTTCAGAGTCAAAAATCAGATAGTCAGGTGCCAAATGGGTCTGCAAGTAGCTGAAGGTCAAAGATATAAATCATGATATATAGTCTGATTAAAGATCGTGGGAAGGTTGCAGGTATAAGGAGAAAGAGTGAGTGACAGCTTGGATATCTAAGTACAGGAATTTTAATAGTTCTCCAAGAAGCATGTGTGGAGCCAGGAGCATCCTAGGCTACCAAGAAATAATCAGTCAGAGAAGCTCAGAGAGCTGGGCATGATGACGCACACCTGTAATCTCAGTACTCGGAAGACTAAGACAGGAACTTCAAGACCAGCCTCAGCAACTTAGCAAGACCTTGTTTCAAAATAAAAAGGTCTGGAGATATAACTCAGAGGTACAATGGCCCTGAGTTCAATCTCTGGTACAAAAAGAAAGCAGCAACTCATCTATCCACCGTACGAGTTTCCTAGGCCTGCCGTAACCAGTCGCCACAAGCTGGGTGAGAAATTTATTGTCTCCCAATTCTGGAGGCCAGAAGTCTGAAATAAAAGTGTTGTCATGGTGGGTTCCTTCTCCTTCCCTCCCAGCTTCTGGCAGCTTCGGTCAGTGTCAGCATTGCTTGACTCTCAGCTGCATCCCTGCAGCCTCTATCTCTGTCTGAAGATGCTGCTGTTTCTCCACATGTCTATGTCCATACAGACCTCTGTTTGTAAGAATATCAGCTATTAAATAACACCCCCAATCTGATGTGACCTTATCTTAACTTGATTAAAAATTAACTGGCAGCAGCATGGTGGTGCATGCTTGTAATCCCAGTACTTGGGAGGCTGAGGCAGGAGGATTGTGGTTCACAGCTAGCCTCAGCTACTTAGTGAGGCCCTCTGCAACTTAGTGAGACTTTGTTTCAAAATAAAATAATTTTAAAAATAGACCTGGGGGTGTAGCTTGGAGGTAGAATGCCCCTGGGTTCCATCACCTATACCTAAAAAAAAAAAAATTTAACTTGCAAAGAACCTATTTCCAAATAAGTTCATTTATGCAAGCACTGGATATTAGGACTGTGAGATATTTTTAGGTGACACAGTTCAACTTGAAAAACTTCCATGACCTTCTGCTACCCTTCCGCCCTTGCACATTGCTTCCCAGCATCTGGGAGCTATGTGTGGTATCTCTGCAAACTCACCGGGTCCCCGCACCTCCCACCTGCCTGTGCTGTGCTGAGTCCTCACCAGGGACTGTTCCTCTCTGGCCCTTCCCTAAAGCCTGGGAAACTCCAAGTTATCTTTTATAAGTCAGAGGATATTTCTTCCCCTCTGCAAAGCCTTTCCTCTCTCCTACCACCTCTCAGAATCAGTGTCTAGATTTTCAGTGCTCCCAAGTCTTCTGTAGATGCTTAGCAAGGAGGGCCGTAGCAAAGGTTGGCATACCTGCTCTTCCCGTTAGACTGCAAGGTCTGTGAGGAGGGGACTGTGCATCCTAACCTGTGTGTCAGCTGCACGGGGATATCCAACTGCTTAAGGATCAGCATTCTATAGAGGCCCAGCTCTCTGCTCCTTGGCTTTCCATGGTTGAATAGCACAGGCTGCCACACTAAATTTTGCCATTCCTTCTAGCCCAAGCCAGCACTTTCCATGGGGTCACACGTGGGCTGTCAGTGAATTTCCAACTCCATTTCCTCTGCTCTGGTCTCCCTGGGAGGTCCCTGTGCCGGAAGGTCAGGCCAAGCCTGGTGGAAGCTGACAGGCTCGGTTGTTCACTCTCTCAGTCTGCTTTAATGAAGTTTGCAAACAGGGGCTGCTGGCCAGAGGGTCCCAGTGGCACAGTGCAGTTTTCAGTGGTTGCTGGGGGTGTCCCTGTGAGTGTGTGTGGGCAGCTCATGATCCAAGACCAGAAAAGCTCTATAAAAAGGTCAGGTCTGTGCAAAGGCCAGAGTTGTCTGGGCTTCTTTTTATTCTTGCTAATGGTTTTCTTCTTAGTCATCTGTCTCCTTAAAATAGGCCTTTCCTTTCCTCCATCTGGGGCTCCTGCTCCTCCAGTGCTCTTATTGACACACACAGCAAAGCAGAGGTCAGAAGAGATGGCACAGATAGTCGTGCATTTCAGAGCTCTGCAGGAATAAAGAAAGACCCTAGTCCAGTCCTTCTTCCTGCAAGTAGGGAGGCTGAGGCCTGAGATGGAAGGAGGACATGCTAAGATCATGCACAAATCTGGCAAAACAGAGCCTACTTCCCTAACTCCAGACAACAGTTCTTTCCTTTCAACCACACTACCTCAGCCTGTCTCTTCCTGGAATGGTGAGAGTTCTGTTTAATTCACATTTGGTAGCAGAACAAATATAAAGAAGGTTCACTTGAACTTTTCTTCTACCTCTGTTCACTTAAAAGGACATTAATTATCATAGAGGTATTGTTCCCTATTTTAAAAGACTTCTGCATAGGACAGAGAGGAGATAGTACTGCCCAAAGCTATAGAATCAACAAATCATTGATACCAGAGATCATATCCCATGGAATATCACAGGTAAAAATAGACATGGATATTGACTGAAAATCTAAAAGGAGCTAATTCATTTTACTTTAGCTTGCCAAAGAATAAAAAACTGGTTTATTCTTTACTATTTACTTAAAAGGCCCAAGCGTTCACTTCAATTAGTGTCTTAAAAGTAAGACAGAGCTGGGCGTGGTGGCGCATGCTTATAATCCCAGCGCTTGGGAGGCTGAGACAGGAGGATCACACAGGTTCAGAGTCAGCCTCAGCTACTGCGTGAGGCTCTCTGCAACTTAGTGAGACCCTCTTTCCAAATAAAGTATAAAATAGGTCCGGGAGGATAGCCTGGAGGTAAAAAAAAGCCCCTGGGTTCTACCCCCAGTACCGAAAAAAAAGTAAGACAAGATCCTTGGGATTCTGTTAAAACTCAATGTAGTGGAGAGACACAGAGCAACAAGCATGAGGTCATGATGTCACGTGTTCTCAACCGCCAGCTCCAGGAGTGTGTAGAAGAAGCCTTGGCATATTTCTGGTATGCCTTTAGACAAATCACTTTCTTTTTTTAGGTATTAGTTTTGTCTTCTTATTATAGGACCTGGAAGGCCATCTCCAAGTATAAACACTACATCTTAAAGATAGCAGGGGAAAATACTGGTTTAAAGAATCATAATCACAGCAGATACATCTCCAGGCTCACTAAGTGAGGAAAAGGATGGCAAGATGATGATCACATGTCTTTTAAGACTGCCAGGCTTTGGGACAATTACTCACTGAAATCTGATTCCTTCCCAGGAGAAAAGTGGTCCCAGTTTTCCTGCCCCACCAACAGGAGATCAAGAGACCCCTTGGTGTTGGAGATGTCTATGGCTGTAACAGTGACAATGGCCTGTTATCCACATTTCCCGTAAAATAGCAATTCAGTTTTTGCAGATAATGCAGAGCTTTTGTAACTTGATGCTGGAGGACGGGGCCAGGGCTGGGGAAGGACTGGAGCATTATATGGGGATGAGGCCTGGATGGGAGACCAATATGCCCATGTTTCTTATGTTGTAGGAAGACCATGGCCAGGCATGACATGGTTTAAATCCTTACTCTGACACCCTCTTGCTAGAGTAGACTAGATACCTTAAATAGATGTTCATTCTCTCTCAGCCTCTCCTGGTCTTCTCATCTACAAAGTGGGACTAGTTACAGGAACACTGGGGAGGGACTGTGGGGCTGAAATGAGAGAACACAGGACCTGGTACACAGGATAAGGATATAAAGTTTCATGGCCTCCACTCTTTCAGAAGTATTATTCCTCAGTTACCTTCTCCTCTTCCAAACCAAGAGGACACTCCCAGAGGATGAGAGGGCCATGGCTATAGCTCGGGGGTCCTCTGGCTCTGGTGGGGCTGGGGTGGGCTCCCTTCCTCTGCACACACAAAGGAGTAGGGCTATTTCCTGCAGCCTTGAGGGGCCCTTTCATAAGCATCTGGCCAGGCTAGTGGATTAGGCAAATGCAAGCCACCCTTTGCACAACAGCATGTCTGCCTGGGCTCCTTGCATGAAATGTTTGTTTATGGGGACTCTTGTCAACTCCTGAGACTGCAGTGCTCTGAGTTAGACAGCTCTCAATTATGGAGCAACCTGAGGGACAAGGATTAATCCTGCTTGCCTGCTCCCAGGGAAGGGGCACAACTTCAAATGAGTTGGGGTTCCAATGAAATCCAGGGTTTTGTTTTCTGATATGAAACAGGGAGATGTCTGTGTTTAAATCAAGGCCCACTCTCCCCCACACTACATCAGAACCCTCCCAGTGGCCACCTGCCTCTGGGTGGGGGTGGAGGTGAGAACAGAGGGGGCTCTGCTGGGTATGGGCCCAGAGCAGAAAAGAATGAACACAATCAGTTACTCAGTTCAACCTTCATGACTTACCACCCGCTTTGCTCCTCTGGGCACTAGACTTGGGAGGAGCTGAGACCTAGGTGATGGGAATTTTGCTTCCAGAAACAGTCTCTGGAGGAAGAGAGGGCTATGCACAGCCACACTGCAAAGCAAAACGCAAGATTCCGAAAAGAAGTTCAAGAAAAGGTTTTAATACTGGCAATGTGGAATTGTGTTCCCGGCCACTGACTCTCACATTTCTAGCCTCAACCTTTTATTGGCATCCCATCCGCTTACCTGCTGTATTTCCCATGCATCACATCTCAGCCTGGAAGGAAACAGGAATAAGTGCTTGCCAGAGAGACAAGCAGCACATCCTCCTGTCTTTATTCATTCTCCTGGGTGACCCTGGGGCTTCTGAAGACCTGGACCTTGTTTTCTGCTTGTCTATCTTTGGCTCTTGGGGTGTCCTAGTGATATAGGAGAGAAGGAATAAGTAGGTCGAAAGGAGACAGATAGGAAGGAAAAGTAAAATATAACTTTAACGTAAGAACGTGGAACTGAAGTGCTTCAGCGTCTAGTCCACAAACCAGTTCTCTTTCCTAGGCCTGACTCTCCCCAAAATTCCTGGGAAACCTGTAGATCCTAGAGTTAACTACAATATTTCTGAGAAACCTATAATTTAGGATATTCCAGCTTATCTGTCAATCAGCTAATGAGGATCCCAATTAGCCTAAAGACCTTAAGGCTGACCAGACCACCTGCCCACCATAAATTGCCTCAGGACTACTGGACTAGGCTCATCCTCGCATACCTTCTCTAGCCCACCCCTCATGAAAATCCCCTATAAGAAGAGAACCCTGAACTCCCCAAAATGCCTTCCTCATCTTGAAGTGGCCCGCATTCTCTCTTGAATGTGTATTTCCTCCCCTTTTCCCCAAATAAACCTCTGTCCATGTCTCTGTCATGTGCTGAAATTCTTTTCCATCACATTAGCCAAGGACCCTGCAGATCGTGAGTTCTTGAGCTGGGGGCTCACCCCAACACTAATATGAGAGGGGACCTCAGTAGGAGGCTGATGAATGAAGAATGAACAAATGAACAAATCAATGATACAGAGATGCCTATATCTGGACTCTGCGTAGAGGGACTTTAGGGGGCAAAAGTGAAAGTTCTCAGCACACAGTTGATACCTGCTTGAGTGGGCTCAGATCAATGCTCAGAGCAAGTCCCACACTGAGAACAAATGGGTGAGACTGTAACTCAAGTTCTGGAGCTCTTAGCTGGACATTTAGCTGGTGTCAAAAGCAACCCACGGCCAAAAATATCTGCCTTGTAGGTCTCCTCAGAGAATGCAACTGAAAACCTAGGGTGGAGACCAGAATGGCACCTGAACTGCAGGTCATGGCAGCCAGGACCACCCAGGAGCCTGCTCCTTCCAGCTTCTTCCTGCCCTGACTCAGAACCTACCACGCTCACGTCCACTGCTATTCACACACAGAGTGCTGGACATTATCACTGCTCTCCTCTCCAGCAGGTCCCTGCTTCCCCACTTCCCAGACATAGCTGGTGGGTGACCTCTGTTATCTCTGCCGTTCAACCTTTAGCCAGTCACAGGAGTTCTTGCCAAGTGGAGTTTTTCTAATCCCTTCACTTGAGAGTCATCACTCCACTCTGTTAATTGAGGATGGTGACTGCAGCTCTTCTGATTGCAGGTTTTGACATATCTTGTCATGAGGCCAACAGAGCCCGCACACACCCTTGGCATGGCTCTGTCTCAAGCCCAGGGTGCCAGCGGGCTCTGGTGTCTGTGTGGATTAGCTGGTTTGCTGTGGGGAAGGGACGCTGGCTGGTTCCTTGGGTTCCTTATGTGTTAATACTGAGATGGAGAAGACCAGATGGTAATAATGAAGGAGCCTCTCTCTCTGGAGCAAGCTTCAAGCCAGGGCAATGTGAGCCCCAAAGGACCAAGAATGTTCTTGCCCTCCCCTGCCCCATGTCCCTGTTCCTGCTCTTGTTCCTTATACGAATGGTACTTGGGTTGATTTTTTTTTCCGGGCAAAGGTGTGCAGGCTTTGCCCAGCACAGGGACTCCCCACTGAGTAGGGATGAAATCTGGAACACTTCCTGAGCCGTGTGCTCAGAGAGGGGCTCGCTCATCCAGCAGAGAGGACACTGTTTGCAATTCACACAGAGAAGGCAAAGCACAGGGGTACACACATCCTCTCATATGTGCTGGGTCTCGGACGAGAGTGCAACTTCTTCAGTCTCTTAATTAAAGGTTATAAAACAAGCTTTAAACCATTCACTAAAACATACTCTAGCCCTTTATCTTGACAAAGATATCTTTTTTTATTTTGTAATGCTGGGGATGGAACTCAGGGGCATTCTAGCTTGGAGCTACACCCCCAAACTTATTTTTTAGTCCTTTTTTTTTTTTTTTTGAAACAAGGTCTCACTGAGTTGCAAAAGGACTAAGTAGTAGCTGAGGCTGTCTGTGAACTATGATCCTCCTGTCTCAGCCTCCCAAATGCTGGGATTGCAAGCGTGCACCATGCCTGGCTCCAAAGATACCTTTATAATGGTCTGAAGGCCTAGTTCTAATTTAGATTGCTCAGACTCCTGGAGTTGTGCCCTGAAACTTGGTAGTGCAAGGGAAGTTTGTCCCTGTCCCTTGCCTAGGCCCCTTTCTCTTTCCTCCCCCAGCAATATCCCTGTCCACAAGGAGCCTCACGTACCTATACCTGGAAACATCTGGGCTTCAACTTGATGTTCAAATTCTCTTCCAAATCCCTTAATGCAAGTATCCCTTGGTGGTCCCTGGTTTTAGGAGTGCACACGTACCTGCCAACATGACCTGCACTCTGGAAGACAGACCTAAGGAAAGGTCCAAGTAGGCCCCAGAGGTGCTTTGGGAGGGAGTTTAGGAGGCCCTGGCACTTAGGGTAAGCTCTAGAACAGAGAGCACAGGAACTTTCAGGCCCTCGTGCTCCATGGAGATAGGAATGGCCCAGTAAAGGGTAGGACCCGCTTTCCCAGGCAGCAGGTGGGATTGCTACGCTCTTAGCAGGCTGACCTGTTAAGCTCCACAGCTGGGTAAGTGAGGCCAGCCAGCCAGCAAATGTGGGCCTTCTCTCGTCTGCCCAGGGCCAGCAGGCAGTGACGTTCGCTCGGTACACGTCAGCTCCTGTCTGGCTCCTGGATGACAGGTTCAGTTCTGGTCATTTGTATGCTCTTTTAGCAAACAGCACTGTCCTTCAGGGCCTAAGCATTCAAGGGGCACCTTTAAAATCTGCTGTGCTGTGCACAGTGGAAGTTGCCTGGACTTGGAGGCCGGACGCTTGGCTCTCTCAGCTCTGCCGGAACTCATTCCCCAGGCCTCACATTTCCCATCTATAAAATAAGGGTGTTGGGCTGAACAGTTTCCAAAACCCCACTCAGATCTGAAGGTCTGTGGTTTATGACTCCCCAGAGCTGTGCCTGTCCTTATCTGTCCATGCTTCTCAACCCTGAATACTCATTAAAATCTCCTAAGAACATTAAAAAAATATATACCAGTGCTGAGCCCTTCCTCCCAGAGATTCTGGTTCGATTTTTTTGGGTGGGGCCCAGACCAAAACTCCCCCAGCAATTCTGACCTGCAGCCAGGGCTGAGGACCGCTGTTAGAGCTCCGTGGGAGCTCCTCCTCCCACTGCTCACATGGGAGCCGGAGCCTGACAGATGCCTGGACCCAGAGGCAGAACAGCTGTTGTAGGCAAGGCCAGACACCCAGATCCCCAGGCAGGGTCTCTTGCTCACTCTCCAGGAAGACGGGAATAAACAGAGCCAATTTCCTGGCCTCCCAGCTCCTCACCTCCTGATCCAACTTCCCATCCTCCAGCTGAGAGCACAGGGGGAGGAGGTGAGCAGGCAGCTGCCTAATCTGGGGGGATTTTCTCAGGGGCTGGGGAGGCTGACTTTTGGCTCCAGTCTTTCTCCTCCCTCACAGCTGGAGTTGGAACTGCCAGAGTAAGCGCTGGGGCTGGGATCCCAGCTGCTGGCAGTTGCTCCCATGTTATCTCCTCGACAGCTGCAAATCTCCTGTTGTGTGTGTATATGTGCACCCAAGTGTGAGTATGTACTCTAGCAGAAAAAAAAATGAGATGAAGCAGTAGAATGTAGAGCCCCTGAAGTTATATATTTCCACGAGGCTTCAAGACATGCCTTAAGCCTTTCCTGCCCCTTCCCCCAAGCCTGTGTGCAGCCCTTCTTAGAACTCCCAGAAGCACCCGCTGCCTCCCCTCCTTAAAATTCCAGGACAGAAGTAGATTTTTTTTTTCAGTACTAGGGATGGAACCCAAGGGCATTCTACCTCTGAGCTACACCCTCAGCCCTATTTTTTATTCTTTATTTTGAAACAGGGTCTCACTGAGTTGCAGAGGACCTCCCTAAGTAGCTGAGGCTGGCTGCAAACCAGGGTCCTCCTGTTTCAGCCTCCCAAATGCTGGGATTATAAGCGTGCACCACCATGCCCGGCTAAGGACAGAAGTAGATTTAACAATTACCTTT
Source organism: Muscardinus avellanarius (assembly GCF_963383645.1). Lineage (NCBI taxonomy): Eukaryota > Metazoa > Chordata > Mammalia > Rodentia > Gliridae > Muscardinus > Muscardinus avellanarius. The sequence continues at coordinate 79,516,677 of NC_137790.1, read as the reverse complement.
TTTCTTTTTTTATTTTTTTAAAATTTTATTTATTTATTTATTATTTTTTTGGTGGTACTGGGGTTCCTGGAAGCCCTTCTACCTCCAGGCTACACTCCCAGACCTATTTTTACATTTTTATTTGGAAACAGGGTCTCCTAAGCCAGCGCGTGCGGCTGGCTTCGAACCTGCGCGATCCTCCTGTCTCTGCCTCCCAAGCTCAGGGATTACAAGCGTGCGCCACCACGCCCGGTTACCTTTTTTCTTTGGTATTGAAGATTGATCTCAAGGTCATACTACCTCTGAGTTATAAGCCCTGCCCTTTTTAAATTTTTTTATTTTGAAACAGCGGCTAACTAAATTTGCTGAGGCTGGACTCGAACCTGTGACCCTTCTGTCTCAGTCTCCCAGGTAATGGGATTACAGCTTGACTCAACAATTACAATAGCTATTATTTACTGGGTGTGTACTATGTTCTAGGTACTTTCCTGGAGGTGGTAGTTTGATGATTCTATTTTACCCAGAGCACAGCCCTAGGAAGCAAGCACTCTTAGCCTGCCTACTTTACAGATGAGGAAACCGGGAACAGATGAATTAATATTTAACCCAAGACCACACAGCTGCCAAGATGCAAAGGCAGGTAGCCAGGCTGATGCCCACACTTAAGCTCTTAGCTAGGTTGCTATTCTGTGTCTTGTTGGTGATTGGTTATGGATGAAGCCCATTGGGATCAATGAAGTGTTTTTCTGCTCTGACATTCAAGCTCAATGTTGCTCGCAGTGAAATACATGTCATTCCTTGAATTTTCTTGTTTAGACTGGAGCTTTCTTGGATAGAACTGACTGAACTCATAAGCTTCAGGGTCAGGGATACCTGTCACCACCCCTTAGGGCTCTCTTTCGGGGTTGTCTGTGGGAGCTGCACCTTGAGAGGAGAGACATCCAGGGCAGCATTGCTGGAACTAGGCTCCAGAAATCAAAACATTGTTGCAAACCCACCAAAAGAGAAAAACCCCAGCCATGGGGCAGAAGGTGTGGACCTGACTTTTCCTGCTCGCAAAGGCTTCTGTTCCTGGGAGCCCTAGATGGTTTTCCCAGGAGTGGCCTTAGTTTGTGTTGCAATGCCACATGCCACTGTCCTCACAGAAGACTCACGGCCTGCATTTCCAAGATGGAGATAGGGACTTACATGCAGCTTATCATGCCCGCGAAGCTCTTTGGATGTGGGGTTATTTCTTGCCGCACTTACTGCCCTAGAGTGCACATGACTGCAGGGATGGGGCCACCTGCTGAGGGGGAGTGACAGTGAGATCAGCCAAGACTTCACCGCAGCAGTCCATGCTCCAAGGAGCGAGCCACAGTCAGATGAACAAGAGTGGGCCACCTGCTGCAAGGTGCAGCGGGCGCCTCCAGCCATCTTGCCCCAGCTCCCTAGTTGCTTCTTCTGGATCTAGTCCCCTCGCTCCTACTCTCTCTTTAACCAAGTTTTATTACCATGTGCTTACTCACCAATTGTATGGACATCCTATTTTCCCTCATTAGGTTTAAAATTTTCATTCATGGATAAATAAAAAAATTAAAGTTCTTAGTTGGGCATGGTAGTTCTGAAATAGGATTGTAAGGCTAAGGCCAGCCTCGGCAATTTGGCAAGATTCTGTTTCAAAATAAAAAATAAAAAGGGCTGGGTAGGGGGATAACTTGGAGATAGAACACCCTGGATTCAATTCTTAGTACTTACTGCAAAATACTACTATTACTACTACTACTACTACTACTACTACTAATGATAATAATAATAATAATAATAATAATAATAAAGTTTTTACTTGAGATGAATTTTGCTTCACAAAAATGGACTTTTTATGGGGCGTCAAGCTTTAACATGTGTAAAAGCACGGGGCTGTCTTGTTAAAATTCCAGTTTTGGTTCCACGGGTTCAGGGTGGGGCTCAGGACTTTTCATTTTTTTTAACAAGCTTCCTCGTGACGCCAGCTGCTGGTCCTTAGGCCACACTCAGAGGTACATGATTCCCAGGCACCCGTGAGACACACGTGCCCTTAACCTGAAGCCTAGAGCGCACAACTGCCTCCTGACAGGCCGGGTGCAAGCCCTCCCGCACACAACTCCACCTCGAGGGAGCCTTTGACAGCCTCCTGCGGCGTCAGGAGCCCATCCGCCCTCCGTGGCACACCCATGGTCTTCTGAAGCCCTCAAGCCATGCTTTCTGAAGGGCTGGCTAAAGAAACATGGTTCAGGCCTTGAGAGGTGGAAGCTTGACCCCCCCCCCCTAGTCCAACCCCAATCAGGTAGGTTTGGAAGAAACCCGGGCAGTGTGCCTCCGTTCATGCCCAATATGCACACACAACTTCTGCTGAGTTTTACTTAGTTCTTTCTCTGCGGGCTTTGATTCTTTCTCAGGTGCCTGGCTGGTTCCACTTCCTGTTTGGGTTTGAGGGCAGTGTTTGCTGCCAGGGGAGAAAATGTGGGCTAGGAAGCCCCGCCCCCATGCTTAGTGAGAGGTAAGGTCTTCCTTCACTACCACCCCCCTGCCAGTTCCCTATCAATCACAGCAGATTATACAGCTTTTCCCTTTTGGCAATCTCATAAGGCTTGACCTAACATTACAGCCCAGACTGTAGCTAGGCATAGTCATGGAGGAACAGTGTTGTATACAGAACCAAGGTAAAAAATAGTATTAAGATCAAAAGTCACCCGGAAGCCCCGCCATGATTACATAAATATTTGTATGTGCAGCCGTAAGCTATCTGCGGATTTGCTCTGGTGCCGAGGTGTGAGGGCTTGGTTTAGACAGGTGTGAGTGGTTTGAGTGGTGTTTGACGGAGGCAATGACCTCTAAGGATGTCTGCCTGTGGGCTGAAGCTTGATCTTGCTCAGCAGGTCAGCTTTCCTCCCTAGCAGCACGGTATCTTTCCAGCTTTCTCCATCCTCAGAACTCTGCCTCCTGCTACTAGGAGTGGCTCCAGAGGGGCTCCCCTGCTACCTTCAAAGTCTTGTCTTTCTGGGTTCAGCTCAAATGTTGCCTGCAGCATGGAACCTTCTTTGACATTCTTCATCCCCAGCCAAAGTGATCTCTCCTCTTTACTTCCACAGCACTTTGAATTTCTATTAGGACATGTCACATCCCACTTCATTATGTTTTTCATTCATTTAAAAATACTTATCACTGGGCATGGTGGTGCATGCCTATGATCCCAGTACTTAGAAGACTGCAACAGAAGGATCACAAGTTTGAGGCCAACCTCAGGAACTTAGTGAGACCTTGTTTCCAAAAGAGAGAGAGAGAGAGAGAGAGAGAGAGAGAGAGAGAGAGAGAGAGAGAGAGAGAGACCAGTAGAATAGTGGAAGGGTGTTGGGAAGGGGGAAAACAAGGCTTGAGGAAAGAGACAGTTCAAATGATGCTAAGTCCATATATGACAGTATCACTGTCAGTCTTACTATCATGAGATTAACGGGGAGGGAAGAGGGGAGTGGGGTTGGATGTGGAGCGTAATATATGAAGCGTGTTTGCATGTATGAATGTATCACTTTGAATCTCCCTGTGCTGTGTGATTACAAGTACTAATAAAAGTATTTTTAAGGAAAAAAAAAACTAACATTGGAAGAAAGTTTAAAAAATAAAGTAAAAAAGGCTGGAGGTATAATGTCCCTGGGTTCAAGCCCCAGGATCAAAAAATAAAAATAAAAATAAAGATACTGATCCTGCTATGGGTTTGCGGTGGAGGATAAGACAGGTGAAGTGCTGTAAGGATGAAGAAGGCAGGCTGGGAGCTAGAGACTGAAGGGTGGGGACATCATTTTAGGTACAGTCCTCCAGTAAGGAGAACTTCCTGTCTGAGGAGGTCGAGTTGGAGCTGGAGTCTGGATGTGGCGAGTCTACGACAACTGGAGAAGCTTTGAGATGGGGCTTTGGGGACGTTCTAGGCGACTGCTTTTCAGACACAGCATGCGAGGAAATCCCCATAGGGACCTCCTGAAGGTGCAGATGGAGTCTAGGGAGAGAAGAAAGACCTGTGTGCCTGGGTCAGAAGAGGAAGGGAAGGTTGGTGGCATGAGGACAGAGGAAGACAGGAGTTAGGACGTGTAGTCCCATTTTGGCCATGGTTGGGGGGTTATGAGCAGAGGAGTTACATAATTTGGTTTTTGCTTTATTTATTTATTTATTTATGTATTTTGGTGGTACTGGGGGTGGAACCCAGAGGCTTTCTACCTCCAGGCTATACTCCCAGACCTATTTTATATTTTATTTGGAAACAGGGTCTCACTAAGTTGCTGAGAGCCTCACTAAGTAGCTGAGGCTGGCTTCGAACCCGTGCAATCCTCCTGTCTCAGCCTCCCAAGCACTGGGATTACAAGCGTGCACCGCCATGCCCGGCTGGTTTTTACTTTAAAAGGTTCAGTCTGACTTGTGTTGGTAGACTAGACTGGGCAGTGAGGGAGGAAGACTGGAAATAGAGAGGAGAGGCAGGTGGTTGCTGATGTCTCAGGTAAGAGAAGGAGGAGAGTGGTAAGTAGCAGAGGTGGAAAAAAGAGTATTTGGAGCACTACATGGACTCTGGGAGTTCCTGAGGATAGGGACTGTGTTTTAGCCATTCTCCTCATTTTTTCAGAATGTCTTCATGAACAGAAACACCCCACTCACTGTAACACTCTTAGTTCAGATGAGGAATGGTCAACCTGAACCATTATATGCACACTAGAATCGTTCAACAACAAAATAGCAAGTGTGGGTAAGGATGTAAAGAAACTGGAACCCTGGTAAGTTGCTAGTGTGACTGTACCATGGTATGACCTCTTTATAAAGCAGTTGGACAGCTTCTCTTAAAGGTTAACACTTGCTTGCCACGTAGCTCAGCAATTCCATTCCTAGGTTGTGACCCAAGAGGAATGGAAATGCGTGTCCTCCCAAAGAGGCATCAGCAAGTGTCCATTGCAGGATTGTTCCTAATCGCACAAAACTGGAAACAATACGACTATCCGTAGACCTTCAAATGCCTACACAAAGTGTGGTATATTCACACAATGGAAGCCTCTCGGCATAAGATGAGAGCAAATTACAAATGCACAAGGACATAGAGAAATCCAACAACAGGTTAAAAGAAAGAAGCAGACACCAGAAACTACATGATTCAATTTATATGAAATCTCTAAAAATGGCAAAACTGTAATAACAGGATCATATCTGTGGTCGTCTGGGGCTGGGTGTGGGATCAAGGATTGATTGTAAAGGGACACCAGGGACATTTTTGTGGTGCTGAAAATGTTTTAAGACTTAAGCGTGGCAACCATTGCTTGACTGTACAGATTCACTGGAGCTCACTGAACCAAACACAGCAAGTGAATGAATTTTATGGTGTACAAATTTAGACCATTTTATGGTGTACAAATTTAGACCATGTGAAAGTCATTTTAAAAAATCTTTAATATTTAAAACTTTCCTATTCAAAAAAAAGAAAAGAAAAGAAAAGAAAAAAGAAGGAAAGGAACCCACTGACAAGTTTGCTTTGGTCGGCCATGGCTCTACCCTACCCTGTTTCTCCTCGTTCCTCCCTCATGGATTCCAGGCTCCTTTGTGGATCACCCTTCGCTGCCACCTGAGTGACAAGACATACCCTGGGTCACCCTTAGCCAGAGCCCCTCTCTGCACCTTTCACTCTGCTCTGGTTTCAATCACTATCTACAGAAGACTGTCAAAGGTACATCCCTCTCCTGGCCTCTTCCCTGAGCTCCAGACTCATTGATTCTATTTCCTTTTTTTGACTCCCAGGACCTCACCTCGTGGTTCCAGTGATCACTGATGCCACATAACATATTATTAGTTATATAGACCCATGTATCTAACTTTCTTCACCTGCTATTTCTCTTATATCCTTTGTTATGATTTGAAACAGTTCATTCCCCCCAAACTCAGGCAGGAGTTTAATCTCCAAAGTCTTATGCTAATGGTCTTAAGGACATGGAAAGTCAGGCTATGGTGTTTAGAGGGGATCTCTGGGAAGTGATGATATTAGCTTATGTCATTAGGGTGGAGTCCCACTATTGAAGCCTGGTGGTTTTATATAGAGAGGGACAGAGACCACACAGACAGATACAAATAAATCCACATATATGTCTCCTGCTATGTGAGGCCCTGTGGTACCCTGGGATGCTGCCAACATAGACACCATCACCAGAGGCCAGACCACTAAGGTCCACACCATTTCAGTGCAGCCAAGAGATGGCCCTTCTCAGAGCCTGGGCCATGCTGTTTGGACTTCCAGGCTCCAAAACTGTGGGCTAAATAAATCTCTTTCCCTGCCTTAAGTATTTTATTATTGTAATGGAAAACTGAATACTAATCCTTTATCTCTTAGTATCACCACCATTCACACAAACATTCAACTTAGAAATATGAGGGTCAAATACAAATCAACCACTGCATCTGCTTTTTTTTTTTTTAAAGATAAAACTTACCCACCAAAAAGTTTTGTTCTTAATGTTCAGTTTAGCGAATTTTGACAATTGCATATACCTATGTAATCACTAAACTAAAACATAGAACATTTCTATCCTTTTAGAAAATTCCCTCAGGGCTCTTACATGTCAACACAAGCCCTCGTCCCATCTCAAAACACACACACACACACACACACACACACACACACACACACACACAAAACTATAATATATGATATACACATAATGTAAATAAATTTATATATTCATTTTGTCTCAATTTGGATTTTAGGTGAATAATACAGATTGTACTATTTTGTATCTGGTTTCTTTTACTAGACATGTTTTTGTTATTCACTCACATATCATTGTATGTTTAAATAGTTTGCTCCTTTTTATTGCTTAGTGGTGTTCTATTGTATAGATATACCACAGGTTTTTATCTATCCTGTTGCTTGTGGACATTTAGGTTCCTTCCAGTTCTTCAATATTTGAATAAGGCTGCTATAAACATTCTTTGCAATTTTATTGGGAACATGTTTTTCTTGTTTATATTTTTGGAACATATTTCCTTGTGCAAGTAACTAGAAGTGAAATTACTTAATCATAGGTCAGATGTATATTTAACTTTATAAGAAACTGTCCAAGGCTGGGCATGGTGGTGCACGCCTCTAATCCCAGCACTTGGAAGAATGAGACAGAAGGATCACAAGTTTGAGGCCTGTCTTAGCAACCTGACAGGAACCTGTTTCAAAATAAAAAATAAAAAGGCTAGAGGATGTAGCTCAGAGGTAGAATGTCCCCAGGCTCAATATCTAGTCCAAAAACAAAACAAAACAAAAAACCCCAAAATATCTCCAAGACTTTTCTAAAGTGTTTGTACGATATAAGTCTCCTACCATCCGTGTGGGAGAGTTCTAGTTTCTTCACATCACTTCCAGCACTTGATCTGGACAGTCATTTTGATTTTAATTTTTCTTGAGAGTGTGAAATAGCTGCATGTCCCTGACAACTAATGCCTTTAAACACTCTTTCATGTGCGTATTGGGTAGTCTCTCTCTCTCTCTCTCTCTCCCTCACTCTCTCTTTTTCATAAAGTATCTCTTGACCCTTGTTTTATCGGTTCATTTATCTTTGAATTTTTCATTTGTTGGATAGCCTTAGTAGTGTGTGTGTGTGTGTGTATGTGTGTGTGTGTGTGTGTGTGTGTGTGTGTGTGTGTGTAATTGGTGATTGAACCCAGGGGCTTACTACATCCAAGCTACACCCTCAGCATTTTTTAATTTTTAATTTTTGAAACAGGGTCTCCCCAAGTTGCTAAGAGTCAGACTGTATTGCTGAGGCTGGCCTTGAACTGAACCTGTCATCCACCTGTCTCAGCCTCCCAAGTACTGGGATTACAGGCGTGTGCCCCCATGCCCAGCGGCCTTGCTAAATTTTAAACCTGAAACATTTCTCCGCCTGGTTCATTCTTTACATGTGGCCACGGCTGCTGTAGCACAGGCCCTCCTTCCCATGTCTCAACTGAGCTATTACAGGAGAATTCTGACTAGTTTCTTTGATACTAGCCCCCTATGTATGTCTTTCATATATGCAGAAGAAATCTCTATAAAGCAATCCATAACATTCTACTGTTCCCATAACCTAGAGGAACACTCGAGCATCGTAGATGACAAAGGTCCTTCCTGTGTGTTCAAAGTGTCTGCCCTGGCCCCCTCTCCCTCCACCCCAGCTGTCCTGACCTGCAGACCAGCCAGCTAATCACCTGTGGTTGCAGTTTCTCACTGCTGGGCCTAGGGTCTCCCATTTCCTTCACTTATTATACATTCCCACTTCTCTTTCTCTTGCCCTTTTTTTCTATCCTGTTTTTTTTTTTTTTTCAGGATAGGGAATTGAACCCAGGGGTGCCCCTGGCACTGGGCCACACCCACAGCCCTTTTTATTTTGAAGCAGGATCTCACTAAGTTGCCCAGGTTGGGCTCAAGCTTGCAATCCTCTTGCCTCAGCCTCCTTAGTAGCTGGGTTTACAGGTATGTGCCACAACACCCAGATTCTCAGACCTTTGTGAGAATCAAGTCAAATGGCAGCTCTTCTCAGAAGCTTTCATAATCTCACGGACTGAGCTCACCTAGCAGCAGTGATCCACCCAGGCAGCCCTAGGCTGTGTGGACATGCTCAGGTCTGCCAGGGCCCTCTGCTCCTCAGTGCCGAGGAGGTCATCTGCTTTATCTCTGCACCCACAGCTCTGATCTGTGCTAGAGGCTCAGCAAATGCCTGCTGACAGGATGAGACATTTATTTATTTATTTTTGGTACTGGGGATGGAACCCAGGGGCATTCTACCTCTGAGCTACACCCCCCAGCCCTATTTTATTTTTTATTTTGAAACAGGGCTTCACTCAGTTGCTGAGGCTGGCCACGAACCTGTGCACCCCCTGTCTCAGCCTCTCAGGTACTAGAATTACAAATGTATGCCACCAGTGAGACATTTATTTTGTAGATGATGATATAGGAAAACACTGCACACAATTTGTGGGGGAGGAGTGTCTACTGGTAGGGAAAGCTAAACCCAAGTGTATTCTACCTCAGAGCTACTCCACAGCTCTTTTTATTTTGAAACAAGGTCTTGCTAAATTGCTGAGGCTGGCCTTGAACCTTGAATCTGCAATCCTCCAGCCTCACCTTCCCTAGGACTAAGATTATAGTCCTGCACCACCATGCCTGGTGGCCTACAATTTTAACTAAAATAATAATAGTAACAATGCGTGTGGAGGAACAAGGAGGAGGGGATGAGATAATTCTCTCCATTCAGACCCCAGAGCCCTGTCTGCTGGGAAAATGGGGTGTATGGAGGAGGGCCCACCCAAGGAGTTGCCCCTCTGGGTTCGCACCATCCTTCAGTCCCAGCACTTTGCTGAGTTGATGGTGACGCAGCATGGCGGTGGAGAGCTGGGGGCTGAGGACACAGCCCTGCCCAGCAGCTCCAGCCCCTGCTGTCTAGCTGCTAACCTTGTGAGATTCAGCAAACACTGTCTGGTCCCTTCCTGCTGGGGGTGGGGTGGGGACACCCCCCCCCTCCCCAGCCTCCATAGCAACATCCATCTTCCAGGCCAGCAGGAGGATTCTGTTTTCATCCCTCTTCTCCCAACAGAGGACCCAGTGGGAGTTTGTTATTAATTTGCCCACCTGTGGTGCCAGCCCTCCCCATTCACACCTTGGCCTGTTTGAATAAGAAACCAGGTGTGGGTGTTAGCAGCTCATTAAGTTACAAGAAGAGGAAAGGAAGAATCCAAGACTCACTAGCAGAGTAAAGCTTTAAGGATCCAGCCCCACACCTCCTCCCTCTAGTACTCAGTTTCCTCCAGAGACGAAAGCCACCACCTCCCAGCACATCCTGTCAGATGAGGAACCGAACTCTCAATTTTCAGCTGCCTCTGGGGATTTCTCCTCCACCAGAGTCCATGTTCTAGCCTCAGGGGCATGGAACAAACTCAGGTTTTTCCCAGGACAGTCCCCCAGGTCTGTGATGCCAGCTCTCCTGTCCCGTAAGTCTTTTCTTCTCCAGGCCAAAGGTCCTCCACTCCTGCACATCTTAGGTGACATGCCTTCAGGTCCCTCAGTGCCAACCCTGCTTTTGCTCTGCCCTCTGAAAACTACCGCTGGCTTCCAGGGAGGCAGAGCCGGACACTCTCTCGACTTGCCAAGCCCAGGCCTCACATTACATTGGCCTTAGTTTTTTGTTTTGTTTTCTTTTATTTATTTCAAGTAATTGTCTATACTCTTGGTAAATAGACCCTGGATGTCAGCATGCTTGGTGTATGTGGAAGCAGCCTCAGCTAGAAGGACCACATCCTGGTCACCTGGACCCTCCCCGCGCCATAGTCCTTGGGAATGTAGGTCCTGAGGAAATACTTGCGAAGGTGAGTTGAATGAATTAGCGTGGCTGAGACCTTGAGAGTCCCCAGTGCTCACAGCCACTGTGTCCACACTGTGGGTAGTGAAGGGACAGTAGAGAAGGTCCTCTCTGGGAAGGCAGCTCTGGCGCGCCCGCTGTGCCAGCCTCCCCCATCGTGAGCAGCATAGGAACCTGTCTGTCTTCTTCATCCCTTCATCCCTTGAGACACTGGTCTCAAAAAAGTGTTACATCAGTTTGGAGACCCCATTCTCAGACTTGGGGTTCCCATGTACTTTAATGACCTTGTGAACAGGCAAAAAGTGGGCACCTGCCTCCCTGTGAGGATGTAGATTTCCCCAGGAGACTAGCTCATCTGATACAGGCGACTGGGCCACTGCTCCAGGGGCCACCCCATTGGGCTTCAAACTACCTTGACCTTTTCTTCAAAATAAGCTTCTGGGAAGAGGGGTGAGCTAAGCAGTGTCCTGGAAGGACAGAGAGGCTGTCCCAGCACCATCACTGAACCCAAGCTCCGTGCAGAGGCTGGCTTCACAGTGCTGCCAGCCATTCCCTTGGTGACTTAAGCTCTGCTCTCTGGAATCCAGGCCCATGCTTGAAGGGAACCCTGGAGACCCTTATGCATTGAGAGCAATCTCCTGAGGCTCGGGCTTCTGAAACACTCCAGCTCTGAGGAAGGAGAGAAAGCTCACGCCAAGATTTCAGAATCAAAGTGCTCTCGTGTGCATTTACTTTGGAGCCTTAACGTTTGCGACAAAGATGTCCCACTCCTTCTGCTCCTGTGAAACTTCCAATAGAGAACTTCCTTCTCTGAAAGTCTGTGAGCCCTTCCTTCCTTCCTTTCTCTCTCTCTCTTTCTCCTTCCTTCCTTCTTTCCTTCTTTGATTCTCTCACTCTCTTTCTACTCTCTCTCTCTCTCTCTCTCTCTCTCTCTCTCTCTCTCTCTCTCTCTCTCAGTGGGATTGAACCTATGGATACCTCTGAGCTACACCTCCAACTTTTTATTTTTTATTTTGAAACAGGGTCTCCCTAGGTTACTGAGACTGACTTCAAACCTGCAATCCTATCTCAGTCTTCTGAATATTCCAGAGATACAGGAAATACAGGTGTGCTATCAAACCCTGTCTCTCTCTCTCTCTCTCTCTCTCTCTCTCTCTCTCTCTCTCTCTCTCTCTCTCTCTCTCCCCCTCTCTCCCCCTCTCCCCCTCTTTCCCTCTCTCCCTCTCCCTCTCCCTCTCTCTCCTTCACTGGGAGTATAGAGGAAAATTGTTTCTAAGTGTGTACTCTGTAGCACATCAGAGTTTGGAAAAAAATATCTTCAGAAACCTAATTAAATGTGAAAGGTGGAAGGCGCTACGCAGGAATGAGGGCTGTCCTGGTGCCTGGTCACAGGAACAGGACAGGGTGGAGTGCAGAGGAGCAATCACTGAGTCCCACTGGTACCTGGAGAAGAAAAGTGTGTTCAGGGTAACAGCTGCTCTTTTCTGGGACTTGACTTTCCCAGGAATCAACTCAGGGAATTTGGATTTGGGAGTCATCAGAGACATCCCAGGAAAACACATTTCTGCGGGCGTGGTGGTGCACGCTTGTGATCCCCGCGCTTGGGAGGCTGAGACAGGAGGATCGCGCAGGTTCGAAGCCAGCCTCAGCTACTTAGTGAGGCTCTCAGCAACTTAGTGAGACCCTGTTTCCAAATAAAATAGAAAATATGTCTGGGAGTATAGCCCAGAGGTAGAAAGCCCCTGGGTTCCACCCCCAGCACCACCAAAACAAAAAAAAAATTATATATATATATATATATATATATATATATATATATATATATATATATCTCCCAATCACAAGAGAAAGCCTGTGATTTCACACAGGCCTTGTACACCAAGCTTTGATTCTGTTCCATTCTCCCAACAGAAAGTGATTTTCCTTCGTTTCACAGGTCTGTGGGAGCAAGGGGTCTGAGGGCTCTGGACTCACTGGGATCACTCAGAGCAGAAGAATTCCCTTTGTGATATTCAGGTTGCATTTGCCTCGGGTTCCCACACATACCCTTGGAATCTAGAAGATTAACAGTGAAAAATGACCTATTTTAACAGGTGCACACTTGTGTGTAAGTGGGATTTAGCCAAGCGTGGAATTATTTTAACATGGAAATAAGTTGCGGGCATTGAGAAACATCACTCTTCTGACCACACAGAATCAGACACATGGTCAACACTGGGAGTTTCTCAGGACTGGAAACGGATGTGTGGTTAGATTTTTCCAGAGGAAGCTACAATATCATGGGGAAATAAACACTATTGCCTACAAAACATGACTGTTCATGTTCCAATTCCTTCTTCAAAGCATGTCCCCTTTCTCAAAGGAACAGAGAGCAAATTTAAATTACTAAAGCTGTTTAGAAAAGATAATTGCAAACATTCAAAATAAGAACAGGTAAAGTAAATCCACATTTCACAACACAGGGTCTTTAAAAGGCACAGTGGCCCAGGGAAAGGGTCAATGGGCGTGTCCTAAGACCATAGTTCAGCCATCGCCAAATGCCTGACCTAGGCCGAGATGCAGAAGGCCTCTGTGCCCTGGCTTTTGCTCCTGTAGAATGAGGGCCATGGGAAAGGTGGAAGGCGCTATGCAGGAATGAGGGCTGTCCTGGTGCCTGGTCTGTCGCTGCAGGCAAGGTGGCTTGAGGCTGCACAGAACAGGACAGGGTGGAGTGCAGAGGAGCCATCACTGAGTCCCACTGGTACCTGGAGGAGAACATTGTTTTCAGGGTAACAGCTGCTCTTTTCTGGGACTTGACTTTCCCAGGAATCAACTCAGGGAATTTGGATTTGGGAATCATCAGAGACATCCCAGGAAAACACATTTCCTTCATGTGTTAAAATCAAAACCCGTCTTTCCAGCAGCATTTGACGCTTCCTTTTAAGAGGACACTTCTACGATGCCCTAAAGAGCTGAGTTCCATGTCTCTTTATCATGTTTTCTTGCTGAAGAAATATTTTAAAGGAATGTTAACTCCTGATCATTCCTTTTGGAGAAGCAAATTGGCTGTGTGATTTTATTAAGATCACTTAATCTTTCTGAGGCTCAATATCCTCACATTTAAAAGGAAGAAACTTTAGCTGGGTGTGGTGGCACACACCTTGCCATCCCAGTACTCGGGAGGCTGAGTCAGGAGGACTGCAAATTTGAGGCCAGACTCAGTAACTTAGTGAGATCCTCAACAACTTGGCAAAACCCTGTTTCAAATTTAAGGGGGGTAGGGACTGGAGTTGTATCTCCAAAGTAGAACGGGTTCAATTCCTTATAATACACACACATGGCAACTTAAACCCTGCTCTGCCACCCCCACAGGGCTGTGTATATGTGTGTGTCTATACACAGCTACATCCACATATGCACATGCATTTGTACATATTGTAGCATAGAAAAAAATGTGCTTACTATGCCAAGAAAATATTTTTCATTTCTTCTGGTCTCTTCTATACACACACCCACATACACACTTAGACAAGTCTGGGCTTATGGGTAAAACGAGGTCATTCAGAAAGATGACTGAGTGTGCACATGGAAAGTAGGTTTCTAAGGGTGGGTTTCAAAAGAGTACAGGTGAAGCTGGGCATGTTGGCTGGGCATGTTGGCTGGGCAGGGTGGCACACTCCTTTAGTCCTAGTTCTTAGGAGACTGAGATAGGAGGATTGCAGCCTCAAGGCCAGACTAAGAAACTTAGCAAGACCCTATTTCAAGATAAAAACTGAGAAAACAAAAAAAGGGCAAGTGTGTACCTCGGTGGTAGATACCCTGGATTCAATTTCTAGCACCTAAATAAATAAATAAATAAATAAAAATTTTTAATGGACATGGGCGAGCAATATTTGATCAGAGATAGTAATTGTGACTTTATTTCATTCCAACCATATGAGACATCAGATCATCGTTTAACCTTAGCACAACCCTGGGAAAGAGGTATGCCTCCATTTTGCAAACAAGGAAGTTGAGGGTCAGAGATGTTCACTAACTTGTCCAAGGACACACAACCAGTAAAGGGTGAGGCTGGGCTAGCCTTCTGCCATCTCCTGCAGCACCGGCCTCTCTCTGGCCCCTGGGGCATAGAGGACCAGGGGCACTGAATGAGTCAGGGATCCCCAGCTGTTCATAGGAAGAAACATAAACTTGGTTTTGAGCCCTGCACCTTTTTAAAAAATTGTTTTGAATATATATAGTTTGTCTGTTTTCCCTAGATCACTTATTCTTTAGTCTTTAGCCTGTTTCTACTTCTCAGGCCCAGAACTCTGTCACTCCACCTCGTTCTCCCTACAACGCTTCTTGGCACCTGGCTTGCTCTCCCTTCTCTTTCAGGCTGGCCAAGCTGGGCAAGCTGGACCCACACCGTGAGGACGGTAAGAGGGGGCCCCAGGGAGCCAAGTTCTCAAGCTCTGGGTCATGCAGCAGGGGCTCTGGCCACCCAGGAGAGAGGACCTGCCCAGGCAGAGCAGAGGCCTCCGTAGTCCTCCTAGCTGCCCCATCGGCCCAGACCTGCCAGAGGCCCTGGGAGGTGACAGGGAGGGGGTGAGTTTCAGCAGCCGATGAAAGCCATCGAAACTAGCACCGAGCTCACATGAAACAGAATACAGCAGAGGCACGAGACTGGCTGCAGGCCACAGGCATGATCAGACTTGTAGGCTTCTTGGGGAAATGGAGACAAAGACGGCATCATCCTGGGAGGAACTGCACCTCCACAAGCGGCTTCTGAGTGGGGCCCCCAGGCCTGGAAGAATCACACCTCTGGCCTCCCGAGTTCCCAGCAATATCCCCTGGCAGAGTGTGCCATTCCCATCAATATGCAGGAGTCCTGGCATTGAGAAACCTTGAGCCCTGTAAGCTGAGAGGCAGCACCATCAATTCCTGTCTAGACTAGATGTTTGGAATTCAGCTCCCATGATGAAAGGGCACATTATAATGACAGGATATAAGTCCTCCAAGCCAACAAGACCTGCAGTCGCCCCGGCTTATTTAACAGCTTTCTGCCTCCCTCTGCTCGCTGCCTGTCCCTCTTTCATACACTTCCGAGTTTTGACAGAGTCACTTGGTTCATTATTGCTGACAAGTGGCCAATCAATCGCATGTATTTTCTTTTTGAGGGGCCCCTCACTCCAGGCTGATTTACTCCCTCCTCACCCCTACATAGCTCTACTTTTTTTTTTTTTAACTTGGGACTTGTGAGACTCCAAGAACAAGAAGAAAGAAACAGTATAGTCAGAAGCGCTCAGTGAAACCTGGCCAGGGAGGGTCACCAAGTGTGTATTGCTAATTTGGTCCCTACCACACCCTTGGGCCCGTGCCCAGCACCTTTGTGTGGTGGTTGCTCAAGGATGTAGAAAGCAGCTGGAGCCAGCCTGCTGACATGACCCCTTTATGAACTAACTGTGAGCCTGGGATCCTTGGTAACCAGAGCTCTCTGCCCAGTCAACAGGAAGGGCACAGAGGTCACTGACCTTCTGCTAGGACAGGAGGTTCTAGGTGCTGAGAACCAGGCGTGGGGTTCTTCCAATACCACAGAGTCAATTCGGCCACCCATCAGTCTTGAGTCCTGCATTCCTAGCCGTCTATGGGACACCTAGACTTAGATGACCTCTGGACATTATGACTTAAAAGCCCAAGCCTCAGTCAAGCCATTTTCTCTTTGGAGGCTTTTGTTTCCCATCTTTATCATGTGATGATCGGCCTAGAGTAGTCCCCAGTTTCTCCCAGTGAGTGCAAGGGGAAAATAGTGCATGCGGGCTCTGGAATCTTAAATGCCTGTGTTCATTTCTGGCTCAGCTGAGTGACTATGGCAGGCCCTGGATCCTCTTTTGCTCTCAGTTCCCTCTCTTAGGCAATGCCCACTGGCAGGTGGGTGTTATTCTTTCTGATCAAGAGCAGTGCTACACAGTGGTCCCTCAGTGTCCACAGGGCATTGGTTCCAGGACTCTGCAAATACCCAAGTTCATAGATACTCAAGTCCTTTCTTCACAATGGTATAGTATCTATATATGCCCTATACAGTCTTCCATATATTTTAAATAATCTCTAGATTAGGTATAATACCTAATGCAATGTAAATGCCACTTTATTGTTACATTGCATTGTTCAGGGAACAATGACAAGAAAAATGTCTGAACATGTTCAGCACAGACGTAATTTTTTTTTTCTCAAATATTTTCAACCCATGGATACAACACCCAATACAAGCCAGGCATGGTGGTGCACACTTGAAATCTCAGTACTTGAGAGGCTGAGACAAGAGAACTACAAGTTCAAACTTGGCCTTGGCAACTCAGCTAGACCCTCAGCCACTTAGCAAAAGCCTGTTTCAAAATTTAAAAAATAAAATAAATAAAATAGGGCTTGGGATGTAGCTTGGAGGTAGAATGTCCCTGGATCCAATCCCTGGTAACATGCACACACACACACACACACACACACACACACACACACACACACACACCTGACAGTTAATGGCTGATATTTATCACCTACTTCCTATGAGGCAGGCTGTGCTCTAAGCGCCCAGTGTAGAGCAATCTAGCCCATTTGTTAAGAAAATCTCTATCAAGCAGACTCGAAGTCTAAGAGTGGGTGCTTGCTTTCCCAAGACCAGCAGCCTGAGAGTGATGTCTGGGACTGGTACCCAGCAGTCAGAGCTCAGCTATTACACTGTGCCCTCTCTCCAAAAGGAACCCCATAAATGCCAGTGCCCTTTCCTTTTCCTTCCCTCTGTCAGCTCTACATACTCTTCAATTTGCTGTCCAAAAATAACATCCAACTATTCTTTTTATGTGTGTGGTGCTAGAGATGGAACCCAGGGCTCATGCATGCTAGGCAAGTGCTTTACCACTCGGCCACATCTCCACCCCTCTAGCCTTGACACTTTCTCAACTATCCTTCTACAGCCAAGGGTGACTCCTGCGTTCCTCCCAACTTTCCCTCCATATTTCTCAGGGATCCTTGAGAGGCAAGAGCTGATTGATGCAAATGTTGGAGGCAAGAGAGAGTTCCAAGGGAGGACAAGAGAGGACCTGATGCAGTGGCTGCCTCTGCCGGCTAAGCTTGGTAAACCAAGGGGACACAAGAGACTCTGGGCTCTGAAAGGTACCTAAATGACTTCTTCCTGTATGCTAAGAGAGATAAAGGACTCCTGGGAATTTTAAGCCAAAAGGGGACATGATCCTTGCCATCATTTAAAAATGCAGTTTCCATTCTGCCAGAAACTTCTTCAAGAGCCAGCATGGCCTTCCTATCTCTCTGAACCCAAGTTTTTCTGCCTTGTGTTCAATACCTCTGTTTGGGGGTATGGTAGGGGCTTTCTGGGTGCTAGGGATCTCTTGAGTCAATGGTTATGATGTCTGCTGGGCCAAGCATATGTCTCCTTTGACTCCAAGGCACAGTACCCCACCGTTCTGCCCTTCCTCAAAGGGCCATTTGTCTACATCCACAAATCTCTAACCTCATTTCTTTCTAGTTAAGCTTGTGAAGTACTTTTAACCCTGTCTGATGAACTCTATCCTGTGTTTTCAGAGACTTCTACATCCAATCATCCTGTGTTGACAGTGGTGTTTTAGCTAAGCTTGTGAAGAACTTTTTGATAAGTAAAATAAAAAATTAATGTGAGTAAAATAAAAATAATGTGCGTACGGCGGAGTGTGAAAAACACGAGAGGTCCGGTACACATGGCATGTAAAGTTTTAATGGCACGGCTCTCCCGGGGATCAGGGCGAGGCACCATGAAGCCCGCGCGCCTGTCCGAAGCTTGAGGACGCGGGCTCTCCTTTTCAAGGTATGCATCTCGCGAGATGAGGGTTTACTTGCGAGAATGCCCAATTCTCGCGGGGGTTTCAGCCCCTCCCTTGCCCTGCAGAGGTCATGTGACACAAAGTCACATGAGTACAGGACCCAACTTATCATCCCGGCCTTTTGATGGTAGGGATAATGGATGACGTTGGACCCTCTAGCTTCTTCCTGCTGTCAAGGGGCGTCGTCAGGGGCCCCAGGCCGGGAGGAGTCAGGAGTCCAGTCCCCCAGAAGGGGGTGCAGGTGGGTGCATAGCTGCAGTGTGAATTGGAGGTTACCCTGGACAGCTTAGTGATGTGCGCTTGAGGAGGCTTGAACAGGCAAGGGCCTGAGCTGGCAAAGAGGATGGAGGTTGAGGGATCCAGGAGCCGTCAGTCTTCAGCCAGGCTGAGTAGAGCCAGCGGCAGGGCCTGGTCTGGAAAGGTGCTCCCCCTGTGTTGAGGCACCTGGGGCTCACCCTTTTCCAAGGGCACTGTTCCAGTGGCCCTCCTGGCCACACGCCGGGCACAGTCTGATTGGTGGGTGTGGCTTCGCCCCACTTCAGGCAGGCTCCTGGAGGTAGTTGTTGTTGCAGTCCTCCACACCTAGGTGGCGCTCCAGAGGGCTGAGCCGCCACCGCCAGCTGAAGGGCAGCTACCAGGGATCTGCTTTTTGGCAAAGTCGGAGTGTACGCTCCATTTCCGCCTGTTTCTCTCTGGAATTAAAACTTAGATGCTATGTTAAGGTTCTGTCAGCTGTGACGGACCTATACTCACAAAGAGCGCGTCCCGGGGCTGGTGTCCGGCAAGAATGGCAACGCAGACTCCCCACGGGCAGAGGGTGTCGCCCCAGCCCCGGCGTTTCCCACAGCACCTAGGGCGCGCCCACGCGGGCCGCCCAGCAAAATTGCAGTCTGGCGCGGGCCAAGATGGCGACTGTGACATCACCAGGCAGCGACTATGCGCCATCACAAAATGGCAGCTGGCGGGAAAATAAATGGCAGCTGATAGGGGAGAGCATTTGGAGGGATACCAGACTGCTTATAAAAGTTCCTAACTATTCCTGGGCCACCACAACCCATTTCCCAACTCGTATCAAGGCAGACAGGCTCTCAGGGCATCTGCTAGTATAAAGGTTCGACTTCCCATAATTGGTCACGGGCGGAAACGAAGAACAGGAAATGGGCGTCCCCGATTTCCCTGCTCAATCGTTCGGAAACGGAGGTTAAGAGATAGGGAAGAACGTCTTCATTCCTTCTCAAAACCGGAGGATGACCTGGTCATCCGCAGGGTGGTCCCAGTGGATCAGGGGACAATGGGTCACCAAGCGCTTGGATTTTGGGGTCCCAGTGGACCGGAAGACCCAAGTCCGGAACCCGCTAACCAAGGGAAGGAGGCAGTTTACCGGAGTGAAGTGTTGCCAGCCAGTGCTGGCTGCAACAGAAGCGCTGAGAAGCTGCTGGGGGTGCGGTGGAGCTGGGGCACGCAGATGCTGGTGGCTGGTGTGGATGGCACTGATGGCTGGCGCAGGCGGAATCAAACGGTGGCACGCAGGCGGCATGGCTTGTCCAGTTTGCGGCGTGGAGACAAAATGGCTTCCAGGCATGCGGCAGTCGCTGAGGCTGGGCCCCGAGGAGCACCGCCAGTGAGCCTGGCTTGGGCGGGCGAAACGGAGCAGCAGCAGCGAGTAGAGCTACGCCTGGCACGGGTGACTGTGGCGGACACCGAAGCCGGCTGTGCGCTGCTCAGTGAGCCTGGCTCGGGGCAGGCGGGGCAAATCGGCCAGAGGTCCCGGCGGTGACTGGAGCGCCAAGCTGGAACGGTGCTTTAGGAGGTCCAAGCGGCAGGCAGAGGTCCTGGCCCGCGCAGGCGGTTGGCAGGCAGAGCAGGTGCCAAGCTGCCTGGCTCGGGCCGGAAAGATGGCCGCCGACTCCGGAATGGCCAGGCCCAGGCAGCGGGGGTGGGCGGGCACAGGGTGAAGGGTGCCAGGGCACGAGTCCGAGTGGAGGAACCAGCTGGAGCGCGGGCTGGACTTGGCGGGCCAGGGGCTGTTTAGCAGAGTGGCGGCTGCCTAGATGGAGGAGGCAGGCGGCCCCAGCAGGCGGGTCTAAGCAACGCCAGGCGCGGAGAAGACATAGGCACGCAGCGTGGCGCAGTCCGCGGGCGGCGCGGTCCCATTCCAGCGGCGGGCGGCGTGGGCAGGCGGGAACGGCGGTTTTAGGAGGTCCAAGCGGCAGGCAGAGGTCCTGGCCCGTGCAGGAGGTCAGCAAGTAGAACAGGTGCCAGCATCACCCAAGGAGCCTGGCTCCGGGCGGGTGGAACTAGCAGCCTGGCGGCCGGTGGAGCCTGCACGCCCCGGCGGTGGTGGCTGCGGAAGATGGCCGCCGGCGCTCCAGAAGAGAGCACATGGGCGGGAAAAGATGGCCACCGGCTCTCAGCAGAGCTTGGGGCCAGAAAGATGGCCACTGGCTCTCAGCAGAGCGCGGGGCTGAAAAGATGCCCGCGAGCTCTCAGCAGAGCTCGGAGCTGGAAAGATGGCCGCAGACTCTCAGCAGAGCGCGGGATCAGAAAGATGGCCACCGGCTCTCAGCAGAGCTCGGGGCTGGAAAGATGGCCGCGAGCTCTCAGCAGAGCTCGGGGCTGGAAAGATGGCCGCGGACTCTCAGCAGAGCCCGGGGCGGGAAGAAGGCCGCCGGCTCTCAGCAGAGCGCAGGGCCGGAAAGATGGCCACCAGCTCTCAGCAGAGTGCGGGGCCGAAAAGATGGCCGTGAGCTCTCAGCAGAGCTCGGGGCCGGAAAGATGGCCGCAGACTCTCAGCAGAGCCTGGGGCGGGAAGAAGGCCGCCGGCTCTCCCGGAGAGCGCGGGGCTGGGGAAGAAGGCTTACGGTCCAGGCAGGCACGGGGCAGCAGTGGCGGCAGTGGCGGGAGCAACGCCTGCAAGCGGAGCGCTGGTGTGGGACCTCACAGTCGAGCTGCTGGCGGGTCGGAGAGTCCGGGGCTCAAAAAGAGAGTAAAAAGAAAAAGAGAAAAAAAGAAAAAAAAAAAAGAAAAAAATGGGGAGGGACCCAAGAGTTCTCCCGGTTCGGCACCAAATGATAAGTAAAATAAAAAATTAATGCGAGTAAAATAAAAATAATGTGCATACGGCGGAGTGTGAAAAACACGAGAGAGGTCCGGTACACATGGCATGTAAAGTTTTAATGGCACGGCTCTCCCGGGGATCAGGGCGAGGCACCATGAAGCCCGCGCGCCTGTCCGAAGCTTGAGGACGCGGGGTCTCCTTTTCAAGGTATGCATCTCGCGAGATGAGGGTTTACTCGCGGGAACGCCCAATTCTCGCGGGGGTTTCAGCCCCTCCCTTGCCCTGCAGAGGTCATGTGACACAAAGTCACATGAGTGCAGGACCCAACTTATCACTTTTAACCCTTTCTGATGAACTCTGTCCTGTGTTTTCAGAGACTTCTACATCTCAGCATTGTGTGTTGACAGTGGTGTTTTCTGAGCACCTACTGGGTGCCAGGTACTGAGCTAGACTCTATGATAAGGACAACGGGGCCCACCTACCAGTGCTTACAGCGTAGTGCTGGGGCAGGAGAACCCCTGTAAACCCATAGCTATTGCCTACAGAGGGGATGGTGCACAGTGTGGTAGCTGCTCCAAGAAGAGAGTCACCTTTCACTTTGGGTTTAGGGGGTAGACAAAGATCATCAACACCATCAAATCATTCTGGAGGGAGCCTTTGGGTCTGGCCTCTTGGGCAGGGGTGGACACTCACTCATGGAACAGGATGCTTGGATGCAAGTGGCAGTGGGGGCAAGGGCGAGGAGGCAGGAGAAGCACAGGGCTGCGTGTTCCTACCATCGGGGCAGAGCCCTTCAGAGCTTTCCTCATGCCTGGAACTTTTGAGCTCCTATGAGGCAGAGTCTAGAAACCATTCATTCATCTTATAAATAGATTCAGCGCCAGGATCAGAGATCTGAGAAGCTGAACAAGCCCACAGGCTCGTCTGCATGGCCCTACAGGAAGAAGGGCCTGTGCCTCGAACACAGCCAGGCCTGAGTGGCCATCCTCTGTCTTCATTCAGGCCTTTGCAGTGTCTGCGCTTCTTCCCACTCATTGTACCCAAGTCCCCACTCTCAAGACACAACTCAAAGCTACCTCACCCTAATGGCTTCTCAGAAACCCAGGTAGACGGTATCACCTCTACTTTGGAACTCGAGAGCCTCCTTAGAACGGTCCTCTGCCTCTCCGGCCACCCTGGACGATCCCATCCCACACATTACGTGTCCATGCGCAGGCCCATCCTGCCTTTCAGAATGAAAGATGCTTAAGGCACCTATCAGCACGTCTGCCCTTCTTGACAGCCTTCAGGACCCCAAGCCAGCACCATCCTGTATGATTTGCATAGGAAGCGCATGCTGCCTGAAATAGGGACTCTAAAAAGAGGGCCATCCTCTTCCTGAGAGCCAGGAGCTGTGAGGGAGGTGGTGAGAAATGTCAGGGCCTGAGATCTGTGCCCTGGGTGGTGTGAGGTCCTGGGTGGGGCCTGGGACAGCCTCAGGCGCTACCTGGAGCTCCACTTATCTGATTCTGTGTCTACCTGGCAGCCTCCTCTGCCCTCTAGAAAAGCCTGAGTCTTGATGGCTGGGCGCTGATAAGGTGGAAGGTGCCTTCTCTGCTCCCCTGGCTCCCAGCAGCACAGTCCAGCCTGCCACATGTGCTGAGTCACCCCGGGAGGCACCACTTCTGCCCCCCCTCCTTTTTTAACCTTTCTTCTACATGCATTAAAAGCAGCAGGCACCAAAAACTATTGCCTCCAGGGATCTGGAAGAAATCAGTGGGGATGTTGGAAAGAGGAAAACTCTTTCTCTGTAGGATTTTGGAGTATGTATTGTTTTTTCTCGTTGGAGGCAAAATCTATTTGTTCCAAACTCAGTTACACGAATCATATGCAACCATCTCATTACTGATTTACAAATATCTCAACTCCTTTAAATTGGAGTAAGGTCTCAAGTGACTTTATGAAGCCTTTATTGCCCAATTCTATGTGACCAGGGCACTGCTAGAGCTTTAAGGTTTACAAAAGAATGACGGCCTTGACCATGTGCCACAGCAGCACCTGGATGCCCTGGGTAAGGCCAGCAGTGGCCACCTGCAGGAGAAGGCTGCCATCTTGACTCACGGGGCCTCCAAATATCTACCACCAGCCAGGGGCTGGCTCAATTTCCTCTACCAGGAATTCTCTTCTTCCTCCATTTGTTTATGAAATTCCTCCCTATGGTAAGGATTCCTCCTTACCCTTTTTAAAGTTAATAGTCACCAAGACTAAGTCCATGTCCATTTCCCCAATCAGAACTCCTGCCCCTCAGCTCCTTCTTCTCACCACTGCCTCGCCTTTGAAAGCAGCACCTGAGGTCCTAGCAAATGCTCCTTCACCTGCAGAGAGCTTCTCAGTGCTGTGAAGAGCGGCCAGCGGCCCAGAGGCACAGAGACCCCCTTCCTGGTCCAGGCTGAACCTGAGAATAGACTTTGGACCCAGACCTTCCTCCTCAGCATTGCTTTCTCCATCTGCAGTATGAGGGGCTTGCAGAGAGCAAGGTCCCCAGTCCTTACTCTCACTAACCTTGTCTCCTGGATACTTGTTCAAAATACAGATTTTTAGGTCCTCTCCCAGGCTGACTATATTTGACTCTTAGCGAGCAGGGCTTGGAATTTATGTCTTTAAAAAACTTCACAGGCTGGGCGTGGTGGTGCGCGCTTTAATCCCAGCATTCGAGAGGCTGAGACTGGAGGATCGCAGTTTGCGAACAGCCTCAGGTACTTAGTGAGGCCCTTTGCAACTTAGTGAGACCCGGTTTCAAAATAAAGAATAAAAAATGGGACTGGAGGTGCATCTAGGAGGTAGAATGCCTCTGGGTTCCGTCTCCAGTACTGCAAAAGAAAAAAAAAGAAAAAGAAAAAGAAAAAAGAAAAAACTTCACAGGCAACTTGACCTAGCCTCCCTGCTGTTCATCCCAGGACTAGGGTTGGAGCCACTGTCTTAGAAGGTTCCTAAAGTCCCATGAGCCTGTATTTTCTTGTATTTTTCCCCTTTATTTGATGCTACCTGAAAACAAACAAACAAAAAACTACACCAAAGTCACTACTGTGAGTACAACTCTGGTGCTTAAATGGGAAAACCCTGCTTTCGCGTCTCTCTAGGGGCTACTATGTTTTATACAAATTTCAGGTGGTTGGGAACACAGCCATCTGTCTTAGTCACCTTGGGCTAACCTAACCATAATGAAGGCAGGGGGACCCAAAAGGAGATGCCAGATGACCAGTAGCTGGTGAGGGCTCTTTCTGGAGGTAGACGGAGTCCTTCTCACATGGAGGAGACAGAGCAGAGCTTTGGTGTCTTTCTTCTAAGGGCACCAGTCCTTCAGATGAGGATCCCCTCACAGTCTCATTTAACCCTTGCCATCTCACAGGGCCCCGCCTTCAAAGACAGTCACACTGAGGACTCGGGCTCCAACATACACACGTTAGGGAACACAGACATTCAGGCCACACCGTTGATGCCTGGTGCTTTAGACAAAGCCGAGCTGAGCTGACAAGACAGGCAGGTCTCAAATAAATTTCATTCCTTGTTTTTTTCCAGTAAGTTCCTGAGAAAGAGCTGTTGTGTGGGTAGTTAAGCTCTCATCCCAGAAGGACAGTGGCTGGTTCCTGCCCCGCGGTGGTGCAGGTTTCAGCTGCCATCCCAGGTGCCCTCCCAGGATGCTTCTGGATCTGTTTCAGCACGGTTCTGGCTGTCCCTGCCTCTTTCTCAAGCGAGCTTTTCAGCTCCTCTGTCAGTTCTCTGAACACCTTCATTTCCTCCTAATGAAAGCATTGTATACACCGAAGCCAGCTGGCGTCGGTTTCTACTGCTGGCCACTCACAACCTCGACCGATACCTATGTGGTGTCAGGGATGATTGGCGGAGTTGGGAGTGTCTGGTGGGCAGCAGGGCAGCCTCGGGGAGTTGCTACTTAGCCACAGATATCTGAAGGGCTGTAATGGGGAAGAGAAACAGACTGCCTCTCAACTGCTCCTCAGGGGAGAAATACTTACGGCTCACCCTCAGGATCACAAGGCCCGGGGAGAAGGGAGCTTCCTCCTGTCACTGTTGGGCTTGGTGGGGGTGGGCTCTGTTGTCTGTGATGTTGTACAAAGGGGATTGTTCCCTTGGTAAAGGTGTACTATGAAACACACAATTCTTTTTTTTTTCAGTACTGGGGATGGAACCCAGGGACATTCGACCTCCAAGCTACACCCCCAGCCCTATTTTTTATTCTTTATTTTGAAACAGGGTCTCTCTGAGTTGCAAATGGCTAAGTAGCTGAGGCTGTCTGCGAATGGCGATCCTCCTGTCTCAGCCTCCTGAATGCTGGGATTACAACCATGAGCTACCACACCCAGTTTATAGAATATTTTTAATGTTAATGAAGTCCAACCTATTTTTTCTTCTTCCTTCCTTCCTTCCTTCCTTCCTTCCTTCCTTCCTTCCTTCCTTCCTTCTTATTTTCTCTCTCTCTCTGGTAGTAGAGATTGGACTCAGGGGCATTCATTCTACCTTCAAGCTACACTTCAGCCCTAAAATTAATTTTTTTGAAACAGGGCCCCCTAAATTGCTAAGAGTCTTGCTACATTGATGAGACTGGCCTCAAACCTGTGATCCTCTCGTCTCAGCCTCCCGAGATGACAGGTGTGGGCCACCATCTCTGGCTCTGTTCAATAATATGTCTGTCCTAATGTTCCTACTTTTCCAGAATTGTGCATCTCAGTTTAAATAAGCCAAATTTCAGTACAATTTTTTTTTTACTCTTTAAAATACCTGACATTCTGTAATAGTTTGGTTGGTTATTGCTTAATGTGCCTCTATATTACTTTTTATTTATTAATTTTTGTGGTACTGAGGATTGAATTCAGAGGCATTCTACCTTTGAGCTATGCCTACAGCCCCCCATCCCTTTTAATTTTGAAACAGAGTCTCGCTAAGTTCCTAAGGCTGGCCTCAAACCTGCGATCCTCCTATCTCAGCCTCCCAGGTTCTAGATAACGGGCGTGAGCCACCAACAACCTGTCTATTTTTTCTTTTCCTGCTCAGGCTTTTGGTGTCATTTCTAAGAAACCATTGCCCAATCCAAAGTCATGAAAATGTACTCTCTATTTTCTTCTAAGAGTTCTATAATTTTGGCTTTACATTCAAGTGCTTGACCCATTTGTGTTAGTTCTGTTGTATGGTGTGAGGAATGAGAAAATTCACTTAATGCCTCCCCCCCCCCCGCCCCCCACCCCCAGCTTCTGACAATTCTTGACGTTTCTTGCCTGTAAATGAATTATTCTCTGTCTTCACAGGTCTTTCCCTGGTATGTGTCTCTGCTTTCTCCTTTAAAAAAAAAAATCTTTTTATCAGGATTTAGGGCCCTAAAACCAGAGTGATCTCATCTCAAGATCTTTTACTTCATTGTATCTGCAAAATCTCTGTTTTTCAAATAACCCCACTTCCATAGGTCCTGGGGTTGATACTTGGACATACTGTGGGGGGAACACTATTCACCTGTCCCACGGACAGCTGTCTCACAGGGTCACTCACAGTTTCCTGCGTTCACTCCTTCGGCCAGTACCACAATCGTGGAGGGAGCTGGGTGTGTGGGAACACACTGGGTGGGGTCCCTGCCCTGGAGATCATCACTGTCTAGAGGAGCACTGGAACATCACTGACAGAAATAGAAGGAAGGGGATAAGAAGAGCCTTAAGATTCAGAAGTCGAGGTCTAATAGAGGCAGCCGAGATGAGGAAAGGCCTTCATCAGTGGAGGCTGACGTTGTCAGTAAGGGCAGGGCTGGAGAGCAGCTTGACAGAGCAGGGGCTGTGAGTCAGGAGAGAGGGGCACACTAGAGAAGCAGTCACCCCAGAACGGGCCTCCAGGTGCTGCAGTCCACTTTTGGATGCACGAGGGTGGGCTGGGGTGTCCTAGCTGTAAGAGGGACGCCATATTTATACCTTCAAACAGCCTCCAACACTGGCCTCAGGGCCAGTGCCTCCAGGTAGGGAACACCCAAAGCTCATCCTGCAGCTAGAAGCTGTGGGCTGACCGTGAACTCCGCACACCTTCTTCACGGGGACGGGGTGGGGGGTCTCTGCTCAGGACTCCTCAGAACTCATCTACCTCCTCAATCCAGGCTCCCACTGAAGCCAGTTGTGAACAGCTCACTTTCTCACTTGGAAAAAAAAAAAATCCTGCTGTAGGTAACTGGTTCCCAAGCTTGCTTGCTTTCTCTTTTCTTTCTTTCTTTCTTTCTTTCTTTCTTTCTTTCTTTCTTTCTTTCTTTCTTTCTTTCCTTCTTTATTTCTTTATTTCTTCTTTCTTTCTGCAGTACTGGGGATGAAACCCTGGGGCATTCTACCTCTGAGCTACACCCCCAGCCCTATTTTTTATTCTTTATTTTGAAACAGGGTCTCACTGAGTTGCAGAGGGCCTCACTAAGAAGCTGAGGCTGTCCGCAAACGGTGGTCCTCCTGTCTCAGCCTCACAAGTGCTGAGATTACAAGTGTGCACCACCACGCCTGGCCCAGGCTTCAATTTTTTTAATGAAAATTTTTGCCACAATATCCCCTCCCCACAAACACAATTGGGCTGCCCCCTGGAACTCAGTAAATGTAGCTGGGTGCCCTGTTTGAAGTTTACAGGAGCTCACCGTGGTGGGGTGGGCGGTTGCTGTATCATCGTGACCAGGCGTCGATGGAGGGGTCCACACCGGCTGTGGAGAGAGGCAGGGGGAGAGGAGGGTCCCCCTGACGACCTCAGGGCCCTTCAGGCTCTCAGCAGAAGAGGTGTCACCTGACCCAATTGGACCTTATCCACAGCCTCTCCCTCTGGAGACCAGAAGTTGGGGGCAAAAAGGAAAACAGATACACATCATAAAAGCTCCCTGGGTCTTCAGCCAAGGAACAGCAAGTCCCATATAAATTTACATGAGGTCGTTTTAAGGGAAGCACACCACAGAAGCCTAACAATAAAGCTACATTGGACCAGCCACTTCTGCCACAGAGGAGCAGCTAAAGAGCCTGTCTCCAGGGAGGAGCCCCGTGGGCAGGACCGTTTGACAAGCAGGCACAGCGTGTACTGATGGGCCTCCCTCCCTGCACTACCATGTGGGTGGAGAGGAGGTCAGTCAGAGAGACTGCAGGTTCAAGGCCAGCCTCAGCAACTTAAACCCTCAGCAGTAGAGTGAAACCCTTTTTCACCGGCACTGCAGGGTCCCCACCCTACCCTCCAGTGGGTGTAGCTTGGAGGTAGAATGCCCTTGAGTTCAATCCCTAGTTCCTAAAAAGAAAAAAATTCCAGCAAAAAAGGAACAAGAAAGAAAGAAAGAAAGAAAGAAAGAAAGAAAGAAAGAAAGAAGAAAGGAGGAGGAAGGGGAAAGGGAGGAAGGAAGGGAGGGAGGGAGAAGACAATGTGTGTGGAATCGAAAACCTGAGGTCACAACAGGGAGCATGCATGGACTTCCCTCTCCTGAGCCACGGCTTTCTCAGATTCCAAGAACAGCATTGTCTCCTCCAGCTGCCCACACCCTCCTTTTCTTACAGTGTCTCACCTATCACCAAACACAGTCTGGGGTTCTCCAGGATTGGGAAAGTCCTGAAATACAAAGACTATGTTTGGCCTTGCACTGAGTGCCCTGGGTAGATAGCTCCGAGGATAGCTGGAGAGCCAACAACAGCCGTGCTCACCCTCTGGAAAAATGGAGAGCTGCAGGCACCAGGACCAGCTCTCTGCGCTTCCATCCCCAGCCCTGTGGCCACGCTCCAGTGCTTGGGACACGCCATGTCGCACGTACCACCGGGCCTCGGTTTCCTCTCTGTCAAATAATCCAGGATCTTTGATGTTTGAGAGCTGCAAGAATCCTTAGAGATCTTAGTTCAGGAGTTGGCAATTCTGACCCCCAACTGTTTTTGTAAATAAAGTTTTATTGGAACATAGCCATACCCGTGTATTTGCATATTGTTTCTGACTGTTTTCACACTTAAAACGGCAGAATTGGGGAACCGAGACTGACACCAACTGTGTGGCTCACAAGCCTAAAATATTTCATCCTTAGTCCTTTAAAGAAAAGAGTTTGCCAATCACTGCTCTAGGCCAACATTAGTATTTTAGCAACAGAAGAACCAAGCCACAGACAGGACAAGCATTTTGCCAAGATGCATATAAAATGAGGTGGGGCAGAGGCCGGGACAATCCAGCCTGGCCAGTCTTGCCTGGCCCAAAGTTCTGCATCTGATGCTAGACATTGGGTGGTGGCCATGCCGGGAGAAAGAGAAACTGGTTCCAGGAGGGAAGTTGTGGAGCTGGGCAGAGCCCTGGGCCTCTGCAGCAGGAACCGTTGGCTGGGTTCTGTAGGGGACACGGCGGTCAGAGGGGAGCTGCTGAGCCTGAGAGGAGCCCAGGACACACTCGAAAGGCAGTGGCTTCAAGCTGGGGTCAGATGAGAGCTGGTCACTAAGGGGACATTTTAGCCATAGGTCACAGTTCTTGATAAACTTTCTCGTTGACTTCAGAACCATAGGGAGACATTTTCTTCTCGCTTCTTTATGTACATATTATTAAATATGAGGAGGGCTACTTCCTCCTTCTCGTATTTATTAATCTGACTAGTTAACCATTGAACCCAGACAGCCTCCTCTTGTTTCGAATTCTCCTGGCTTCAGAAAAGAGCTCTGGCTAAACAAACCTACTTCTCTTCTGTTCACAGCTGAAGCCAAGTGATAATGAAGGTGGGGTCAGGGTATGATATTTGCTATAAAAGGCACACCCCAAAATCTGGAGGGTAGGGAGGGGACCCTTCAGTGCAGGTTTAGAAAGGAATCCATGCTCAGAAAGGAATCAATTCTCTTTGCTGCCACACACACACACACACACACACACACACACACACAGACACGGACACACACACACAGACACAGACACACACACACACACACATACACACACACACAGCAAGAACAACTTAATCAATTAATGTGGCAGCACAATTCACAGAAGAGATTTTTCAATGCTATTTATTTTCTGTACTGGGGATTGAAGCCAAGGGCATTTTACCTTTGACTATACCTCCACCCTTTTAATTTTTATTTTGAAATAAGGTCTCACTAAGTTACTGAGGCTGCCCTTGAACCTTTTTTCCTCCTGTCTCACACTCTCGAGTACTGGGATTAAAGGCATGTGCCACCATACCCCATGGCTGGCATGGAGAAGAAATATTTAAAAGTATTAATTTATCTGATTTCTGATTTCTACATCATTGAGCAAATTACAAACCCTGTTTGTAAATGCGGTTGCTTTGCTATCATGAATAAAATTAGTAGCAAAGAGGCTGGAAGGGGCCCATTTGCCACAGCAAAAAGGTGCCATGTATTAGGAACTGTAAGGTGACTGGCGTGACCCAAGAGACAAGAAACCCCGGGGTCGGTCCATTAGGGAAAGTTTATTGCAGGCAAGGTTAGCTGCTAGGCTATCTCTCACAGGAGAGCAGCAATGCTAAGGAGAAGCAAGAACATTTTTATAACAGGGAGAACAAGGGAGGGAGTGGTGCCTGATTTGGAGAGCAAGGCAGGGGGTAGTGCCTGGTTCTGGGAACAGCCAGACTCAGTTGATCACTGGTGGTGGGCGCTGGCCTTGGTGGTCAGGATTGGAATATTACCCCTTCTGTTTTCTTATTTTTGGTAACTGCTCCTTAAACTGGGTCAGACTGCCCCGTGTTATCATGGCACAGCTGTGCTTGTGAGACCCCACGTAGCTGTAGTTGTGAAACCCACCAAGCCCCATGCACCCTCTGACTTAACAGGAACCAGCCTTTACAGACACCAGATCTGTTGGTGCCTTGATCTCAGACTTTGCAGCCTCCAGAGTTGTAAGCAGTAAATTCTGTTGTTTATAAGTTTCCTAGTTAAGGTGTTTTTTGTTTTTGTTTTTGTTGGTGGTACTGGGGTTCCTGGAAACTCTTGTACTTCTGGGCTACACTCCCAGACCTATTTTATACTTTTTTTAAAATTTGGAAACAGGGTCTTTTAAGCCAGCGTGACTGGCTTTGAACCTGCGCCATCCTCCTGTCTCCGCCTCCCAAGCGCGGGGATTACAAGCGTGCGCCACCGCGCCCGGCTAGGTAAGGTGTTTTGTTCTAGCAGCCTGAGTGGACTAGCACTGACTGTGAACACACATAGTGTATAACCATTCTATAGATAAACACGGGGGTTATTTGCAGGTTTTAGGCTTATGCATGATGCAGTTTTAAATATTCTTGCATGTGTGTTTTGAATTTTTTTTGTGTGGTACTGGAGATGAAACCCAGGGGCTTTCTTTCCCTGGGCTATACACCCAGACCTATTTCATATTTTATTTGGAAACAGGGTCTCACTAAGTTGCTGAGAGCCTCACTAAGTAGCTGAGGCTGGCTTCGAACCTGTCCGATCCTCCTGTCTCTGCCTCCCAAGTGCTGGGGTCACAAGCATGCGCCACCACGCCTGGTTTGTTTGTGTGTTTTGATAAAAACACCTATCTGTTTCTGCTGAGCAGAGAGTAGAATTGAGAAAGTGTATATATCTTCAGCATTAGTGGGTAATGCCAAATAGTTTTGTTTTGTTTTGCAGTATTGGGGATTGAACCCAGGGCCTTGTGCCTGCTAGACAAGCACTCTACCCTTGAGCTACAACTCCAGCTCTTTTTAAAAACTGTAATCTGAGACAGAATCTTACTAAGTTGCCTCTAACTGCAGTCCCTGGCTCAGCCTCCTGAGTAGCTGGGATCCAGGCAAGTAACTTGGTGCTTTGCACCAAATGGTTTCTTAACTAACCTTCTGTGTTTTGTACAAGCTCCCCACGTGATTCCAATAAGGATGATCACACCAGCCCTACTGCCAACTGCCAATCATTTCTTCAAAGCTCCTCCTACTCTTATTAAAAGACTGGGGAAGGAAAGAGGAAAGGACATCCTTGGCCTCTCTGGGTAAGAGGCTCATCTCTAGTTGAAAGGGAAAGTGGATGCTAGGCTTTTTGTCTCCTTGTGCATGGATTTCCCTCTCCCACTGTGTTTACACACGTGTGAGTTCCCGGACATTCTTCAATATGTGACTCGTGTCATCTTTTGAACAAGTCCTCACTCTTGGGAGAGCAAGCAGCCCAGCGAGGGCTCTTCTTCCTGTGATCCATCCCAGAGGCCCTGCTTCACATATCCATCCTCAATTGGATCAGGACTTCCTCTTATTCTTCAAACCTAGCATAGTCTTCCCTAGACAGAAGGTGGTCAATAAATGCTTATTGTGACCGTCTATAATGTAGCAAAAATATAAGTTAGAAAATGTTTCAGACCACATCTGTGAGGAGAAACCAGGTCTTGTTCTGATTATCTACTATCTAACCGGCCATCCCAAATACAGTTTGGATAATAACAACCCGTCTTGGGTTGACTTGGTTTAGCTGCTCTGAGGTTCCCAACTGAGGTTCAATCACACTCAGATGGAAGCCAGGACGGGACCATCTGCAGACTGCTGGGCTTGGCATCCCGATGGCTTCTGCCCTGACGTGCTTGGTGGTGAGTTGGGGGTGAATGAGAGAACCGGGGCCTGGCTGGGCGGCCCTCCCCGTGTGGCTGGTTCAGGAGCCCCCATAGCATGATGGTCTCAGGGTAGCCAGACTTCTACATGGTAGTGGCTTTCTTCCAACAAGTATTCCCAGAGACGCAAGACTTGCGGTGACCTCCTCTGAAGGAACAAAGCATTACTACTGCTACATGCAGGGCAGATTAAGGAGACAGGGACTTCACAAGGACATGAACACAAGTCCAATCTGAAACTTAAACCAGGATGGACAAATGACATTTAGTCATCTTAAATGTTACTAGGAACAACATAGGGCAAAAATACTTAATGTAAAATGTATATACTTAAATACAATAGTTTACCTTATTTTTTTTTCAATAAATCTTGGGCCTCAGCTGTGCAGCATATTCTACACCATGCACTGTATCAGGGTAAACCTACAATGTCTGGTACAAACTAGCATCTGTGAGTCTGTAAAATTCAAGGCAGCTTTAGAAAGAGACCAAACCCCCTGGGGCAACTGGTGGGAAGCATTTGCTTGTTGATGGGGCAGTACTTACAGCATTTTGCACAGTCTGGAACAGACTTTGCTTCAGAATCCCCCTTTTGATATTCTTAAATGAAAGGTGCTGGTTGTTAAAGAGGGACCAGAGAAGCAACAATTTATGTGTAGAAATGCTATTTACATAATGTTATTTATAACAATGAACAATTAAGAAAGAAGCTTGATGTCTGGGTTAGATTTGTGTTACTATAAAGAAAATGCCGAGGACAATCAACTTGTAGAAGAAAAGTTTATTGGCTCACAGTTTTGGAGGTTTCAGTTCCCGGTCTGTTGGTCCATTGTTTAGGGGCCCGAGGTGAGGCAGTTAATCATGCAGGGGCACCTTGCATAGGAGGCCTGTTCATCTCACAGCAGTGGGAAAGCAAAAGGAGAGACAGAAAGGGCCTCATATCCCTTTGAGGGGCCTCATATTCTTTTGAGGGCACACACACTAGGCCATACCTCTTAAACCTTAACCACAGCGTGGGTACCAGGCCTTTAATACATTCCATATGGAAACTATAGCAATGTCCAACAGTACAAGACTTGTAACAGGTTGTTATATAACAACACAGTAGGAAATTATACAAGTGTTAGACACTGCTTCATAAATTTTAATGGCAAAGTATACAACAAATTGTTAGGTGGAAAATGTACATGTACAAATTTTTAATGAAATTTACTCCAATTATATTCAAATCTGAATATACACAGAAAAAAGTCTAGATTATATATCATAATTTCAACAGTAGATCTATTTATGTAGCAGAATCAGAAATGTTTAAAAGTTTTCTTCTTTGGGCTTTTATATTTGACAAGTTTCATACAGTGAACACATACATTTTTCTAATCACAATTTAAAGCCAGGAGATAAAACTCTACTGAAAAGTTGGGGCTGCATCATGGTCTTTAGCCCCCACCTCAAACCTTTTATCCTGGGGCTACCAAGGACCAATAAAAAAAATTCCCTGGTAGATATGCAGCCTTGTCAGGTACTGCCTTAGACCAATATTGTATGGTTCCTGTATCTTTTTAACTTATTTATTTATTTATTTATTTGTATGGGAACTGAACCCTGGAGCATTCTACCTTTATGCTATATTCCAGCCCTTTTTATTTGTTTTCTTTTTCTTTTTATTATGTTTTTGGGTTTTGGTACTAGGAATTGAATCCAAGGGCATTCTACCTCGGAGCTATACCCTCAGCACTTTTTAAAAATTTGAGAGCCGGGCGTGGTGGCGCACGCTTGTAATCCCAGCATTCGGGAGGCTGAGACCTGGAGGATCGCGGTTCGCGGACAGCCTCAGCTACTTAGTGAGGCCCTCTGCAACTCAGTGAGACCCGGTTTCAAAATAAAGAATAAAAAATAGGGCAGGGGGTGTAGCCCGGAGGTCAAATGCCCCTGGGTTCCATTCCCAGACCCGCCCCCCCCAAAAAAAAAATTTGATATGGTCTTACTAAGTTGCTGAGGGTCTTGCTAAATTACTGAGGCTGGCCTCAAAACTGTGATCTTTCTGTCTTAGCCTCCGAAGTCCTGGGATTACAAAGGTGTGCATCACCACTCCTGATATGTATGTATGTATGTATGTATGTATGTATGTATGTATATATGTTTATTAAATAGGGTCTCATTCTAAATTGCTGAGGGTCTTATTAAATTGCCAAGGCTGACTTCGAACCTGCAATTCTCCTGTCTCAGTCTCTCAAGTACCAGGATTAAAGGCACATACCACCTGCCCTGAATCAATTTCCTAAGGCTTTGTTATCTGCTCTATAAAATTAGGAGGTTGGACAATAGGATTAAATCTGTGCAACTTTGGAATTTACAAGCACTTTCCCTTATCCTATTCAATCCTGGAAATAGCTAGAAGGCAGAAGCAAAGTGAATCTTACCACCATTTGACTAAGAGAAAACAAAGGTTCAGCAAGGAAATGTCACTAGCCCAGGGTCACACAGATGAGAAGCAGGGACCTATCGCCTACCTCAAGACTCCTTGTGTATACCAACTGCAGCTTCCCATCCTGTCATAAAACCCCAGCCAGTATCTCTGCCCTAAAACCACAGATCCCAGGACAATGCCTCCTCCTCCTCCTTTCTGTGCTGCAAGGATCTTCAAGTGAGCCTTCCTGTCTCCTCCAAGTCATCTTCAGTTCCTCCTCTCCTTCTCCGCCTCAGAGGACACGGGGTGGGAGCCACACACCATTTGAGAATCTTAGAATCAGCATTGAAAAAGATTTCTAAAGGTCATCTGTCCTAAGAGTCTCCTGTCAGCATTCTACAGAAGCCCTCTCACAATGCTGTCAAGGGGGTGCCTGGGGCCAGGGCTGGGGTGATAAAGTGCCCTTTCCCCTACTGAGCTGCCACTCAGCTGCGGGATACCAGGTTGCCAAGTGTGAGGTTGTGACTCAGGCCCCTCGTATGGGGCAGCGCATGCCATAGCAAGGTCTGAAAGTTTCAAAGACAAAGAAAACCAGAAAGGCCAAGACAAGTTGCACACAGAGAGAGCCAGCGAAGGACAAATCCCCAGGGCCAAGCAGAAACCCTTGGAAAAAAATCCCTCCTGAGAGGCCTCCATTGTGTGCTCTCTGGGTCAAAAGAGCCTGGCTGTGCAAAGGGGCTCTCCCACCTGCTGGGACTGTCCCCAAGGAGTCCTTTCTCTTCTGTCTGGGTTTAGCAAACTTCCTGCTTCCTCTCCCCTGGCACAGTGAGCCCTGCTCTGCACTGGTCAGGAGGATGACGGAGCTTGGCCGCTGTGGTGGCAGCGTGCAGGGATGCTGGCACAAAGTGACTTAGTAAATACCATGGCTTTGATAATTTCTTGCTTCACTGGTCTTTTGGTATTCTTTCCATCTGCAGTAGGAAAAAAAAAATTGGACCTCCCTCTTCCCACCAAGTTGGATGCTTTTATTTTGTATAGGGCTTAAAGAAATGGATGCTTATTTATAACACCAGTCCATTGGTAATATATTATTAAATAGGGGACAAGGAAAATTTAAGTTCACCCCTCTTCAAACCTCAATAAAAGCTTTGTCAGTAGAGAAAATTTTTCTTTTCGCAGTACTGGGGATGGAACCCAGGGGCATTCTACCTCCAAGCTACACCCCCAGCCCTATTTTTTTATTCTTTATTTTGAAACAGGGTCTCACTGAGTTGCAAAGGGCCTCACTAAGTAGTAGCTGAGGCTGTCCTTGAACCGTAATCCTACTGTCTCAGCCTCCCGAATGCTGAGATTACAAGGGTGCGCCACCATGCCTGGCTAGTAGAAACATTTAAAGAGCAAAGTTGATTACATTTAAAATGGAAATACTTTATATTGGAATCCAAAATATCTTATATGCATGAAAAACTATTATGCATTAAAAATCCTACAATTGTTTTTCCTCTAAATAAATTTTTTTTGTGTTACTAAGTATTTCTTCACATATGTCTAAGTTTAAGGAGCACACAAATCTTCTGAGATCACAATTTTTTTTTTGTTTCTGGAATCCCTTGAAATAGTTTTTTTTTTTTTAAATAAGTTAAAAAAAGGAATTCTCATTACATTTGTGTAGAAAAGCAGGCGCATATACACATACCTGCAACCCCAGTATTTGGGAGGCAGAGACAGGAGGATCACAGGTTCAAGGCTAGTTACAGAACTTAGTGAGACCCTGTTTAAAATAAAATATAAAAAGGGCTGAGAGTATAGTTCAGTAGCAGTGTGTCCCTGGATAAAATAATAATAGCAGTAGTAATAGAATAATAAAAATAAAGATTTGTGTATTAAAAAATTATAGATCTCAGGCCTCAGAAGTCATTTCATTCAGTGTGGCCACCCTATACCACCCATGTGGAGCCCCTGCAGCTGCCTGAGGCTCAGTTATGTCTCAGGTTAGTGGAAGGTGATAGCCTGGATGACTTCCTCATTTAATTACCATAAGAGCCCTATCAGAGATGCATAATCTCCGTTCTCAAATCAAGAAAACAGCCTAGCGTGGTGGTGCACGCTTGTAATCCCCGCGTTTGGGAGGCTGAGACAGGAGGATCACACAGGTTCGAAGCCAGCCTCAACTACTTAGTGAAGCTCTCAGCAACTTAATGAGACCCTGCTTCCAAATAAAGTATAAAATAGGTCTGGAAGTAAAGCCCAGAAGTAGAAAAGCCCCTGGGTTCCACCCCCAGTACCACACACACACACCAAAAAGAAAAAAAAAAAAATCAAGAAAACAAGCTGTGGAGGCCAGGCGTGGTGGCGCATGCTTGTAATCCCCGCATTTGGGAGGCTGAGACAGGAGGATCGCGCAGGTTCGAAGCCAAACGTGCTGGCTTAAGAGACCCTGTTTCCAAATAAAGATATAAAATAGATCTGGAGTGTAACCCAGAGATAGAAGGGCTTCCAGAAACCCCAGTACCACCAAAAAAAAACCCCAAAAAACAACCAAAAAAATACAAGAAAACAAGCTGTGGAACAGCAGGGGTGGGCATGGTGACATACACTTATCCCAGCATTTGGGAGGCTAAGATAGGAGGACCATGGATTCTCAGGCAGCCTCAGCTACTTAGTGAGGCCCTTTGCAACTCAGTGAAACCCTGTTTCAAAAATAAAGAATATAGCCGGATGTGGTGGCACATGCTCACAATCCCAGCATTTGGGAGGCTGAGACAGGAGGATTGCTGTTCACGGAAAGCCTCAGCTACTTAGCGAGACCCTTCATAACTCAGTGAGACCCTGTTTCAAAAAATAAAAAGTGTAAAAAATAGAGCTGGGGGTGTAGTTCGGAGGTAGAATGCCCCTGGCTTCCATACCCAGTACAGCAAAATAAATAAATAAATAAATAATACAAAAGAGGGCTGGGAGTATAGCTCAGAGGTAGAGTGACTCTGTGTTCCATCCTCAGTACCAAAAAAAAAAAAAAAAGAAAAAGAAAAAAAGAAAGAAAATAAGCTATGAAAGGTTAAGAAGTGTGTCTAAGATCTCAAAACTGGTTAATAGGACTGTGAGAAAGACTCTTAAATCCAGGACTTTTTTCATATTAGAAAAGAGTGCTCAAGACACTCCTCTGAAGTCACCTCCTTGGACAACCTGTTCCACTTTGGGGCAATTTTTGTTGTTTTAGAGAGCTCTTGCTTACACTGAGCCTCCTTGTACATCCAACTGTAAACCCCACGGTAACTGTGACTTTCAGCTGGGGCGCAAAGCCCGAGTGTTGGGGGAAAACTTAAGCTGATGGCCACTGGGATATGTTGTTTCCAGGTCCCGGTCAGAAGAGGCTGAGGCTGACACACAGGAAGTTTCATTTTAGGACGGTGCTGTGCCGGGTCCCCAGCCTCTGTGCTGCGTGGCTAAGAACAGTGACTTTCAGGGGGTGTCCGGGCTGCAGAACCCAGGACGGGAAGGGGGAGGGCGCAGCCCCCACTGCAGCGGGCTCTGCCCACAGGAGACAGCTTAGGAAGGAAATGCAGGTTCCCAGGAGAGAAAGCTAGACTCCGCCCCGCCCTGCGTTTGTCTGTAAGCCACTTCCTGGTTCTTGGATGGCAGTGATCTGGAAACAGGAGCCTCAGAGGTCACGTTGTAGAAATGCTTCCAGGGGCCAAGCTTCCCAGACAGTTATTCCTTATGCTTCTGCTGCCCTTCGTGGGCAACTCTTGACCCTGTCGCCTGGTCGTAGGCTGTCTGGATCATGACCTGTAGTGGCAGGGATGGCAAAAGATCTGTTTTTGTAACTAAAGTTTTATTGAAACATGCCCATTTTTTTTTTTTATTACTCATGGCTACTTTCTCCAACTGGAGAGTTGGAAAGTTGCAGTAGACTATAGGGACCAGAAGCCTACACCATTGATTACCTCTCCCTTTATAGAAAACGCCTACCAACCTTGCTTCTCCTGCAGGATGAGGTGATGAGAGACTGGTATAGGTCCCAGGCCAACATGGCTCAGAGTTTTAGGTCCAGCTTCTCTTCCTACCCTGCAGTAACTTGAGAACCACCATAAGACACAGAGGCAACCCTAGACTTCCTTGATAGCTGTCTGTCTTAGTCTATTTTCTGTAGCTATCACAAAATACCTGGGGCTAGGTGTTTTATTTTATTTTATTTTATTTTATTTTATTTTATTTTATTTTATTTTGGTACTGGGGTTCCTGGAAGCCCTCTACCTCCGGGCTACACTCCCAGACCTATTTTTACATTTTTTATATTTGGAAACAGGGTCTCCTAAGCCAGCGCACACGGCTGGCTTCGAACCTGCGCGATCCTCCTGTTTCCACCTCCCAAGCACGGGGATTACAAGCGTGCGCCACCACGCCTGGCTAGGTGTTTTATTTTTTATTTATTTTTTATTTTTTATTTTTTGGTGGTACTGGGGTTCCTGGAAGCCCTTCTTCCTCCGGGCTACACTCCCAGACCTATTTTATATTTTTGAAACAGGGTCTCTTACGCCAGCAGGGCTGGCTTCGAACCTGCGCGATCCTCCTGTCTCCGCCTCCCAAGCGCGGGGATTACAAGCGTGCGCCACCACACCCGGCTTGTGTTTTATTTTTTAAAGAGGTATATTTATCTCACAGTTTTGGATGTACAAGAGCATGGTGTCCTCAATAGCTTCTGGTAAGGGCTTGAATGCAGATAGCACCCCACAGCAGGAGTACATGCAAGAGAGAGAGAGAGAAAGCAAGAGAGCAGGCTGAGAAAGCTGGAGCTGCTCTTGCAGTAACTAACCCAGTCTGCAATCCCTAATTGGCCCGTGGCCTGGCTATCCCCCTTCAAGGCCTCACCACCTCAATACTGGAACACTGGAGAAGTAAGCCTTAGCATGAACCTTGGAGACAAACCATCAACCACAGTGTTGCCCTGAGTAGTCCCTGTGTAGCAAGTTTTCTCTTTCAGACCCTCACTCCACAGCTACTCTCACAACTGTGCAGAATCTAATTTCTCCAAGAAATTTCTTATCACATATCAATGATGATAGATCTCCTTTCCCAACCAACCCATGAAGAAGGGAATCTACAGGATGGGTTCTCTGAATTGGTATTAGAATTGATTATTTGATCTGATTGTGATAATTAACAATTAATAATATATATTAGTAAATTTTTTTATAATTATTAATAATAATATTGATGCCAGTGGTAAAGAGGACACTGGTGGTCACAGTATGAGTGTAATCATAGTTAATTAAGTGATCAGCTGAAAACACATGTAATTAAATACCTATAGAAGCCAAGGCCTTGGATGACCAAGTACTTATCACCACAGAATTTTTTAGTGAAAATAATGGGGACAAAGGTGTTGGTAGTTAACTTCTTTTTTTTAAAAAAAATTTTATTGATGCACTGTATTCATACATAATGGGATAATAAACTTGTGTAGATATACATGCACACATCGCCCAGTTAGACCCTACCCAATCCCCACACCATTCCCTCCCCACCCCTCTTTCCCATGCTTGGCTTAGTGGTTGACATCTAATATTATAGCAATTTATCCAAAATTAACAATGATAATCTCACATAACAGATTCATTTGTCTGATATGAAGCTTTTGATCATTTAGAGATAACATTGCAATATTTCTTTGGCTTTCTTTCTTACCAGAGGATATTTTTTCTTTCTTTTTTTTCTTTTTTCTTTTTAAGGTGAAACTATCATACATTTATTTATTTATTTTTCAGAAAAAATCTATCCTAACATGAAATATGAACTCTAAATACCCAAAACAATCTCAAAAAAGAACAAAGCTAGAAGATGTACATTTTCTGATTTCAAACCTTAAAAAGCTACAATAATTGAAACAGTGTGGTACTGCTATAAAGGCAGATATATAAACCAGTGGAGTAAAATAAAAAGCCTAGAAACAAATTCTTCCATATATTGTCAAGTTATTTTTGACAAGGTTTCCAAGAACATTTGGTGAAGGAAATAATAATCTTTTCACTAAAAATTGTTGAAAAATAATAATTACATGAAAAAGAATAAAATTGGACCCTTACTTAACACCATATACAAATAGTAACTCAAAATAGATAAAAGACCTAAATGTAAATCTTAAGACTATAAATTTTAGAAAAAACCTGGGTCATAAAACCTCACAACATTGAAATTGGCAGTGATTTCTTGGATATGATTTCAAAGGCACAGGCAACAGAAGGGTAAACAAACTCCCTAAAAAATAAAAAAAAATATTGTACATCCAAAGACAATATAAACAGAGTTAAAAGTTACTGACAGAATGGGATAAAATATTTCCAAATGCTATATCTGAAGGTATATTAATATTCCAAATAGAAATCCTAAAAATTAGCAACAATAAAAGCAAACAATACTATTTAGAAATAGGTAAAAGACTAACATAAATAAGGAATCTCCACAGATAACCAATCTTAGTTGTCTGTTGGATGGAAGATCTTGTTTCTCTGGTTCTGGTGTGTATTACCTATTTTTCTTTGTAGTTAATCTCTTTGAGTATTTTCTCTAGCACTGGTTTTGAAGACATAAATTCCTTCAGTTTCTGTTTGTCATGGAAGCTTCTTATTTCCCCATCTAATTTGATAGAAAGTTTTGCTGGGTAGGACATTTTTGGCTGGAAGTTGTTTTCTTTCAGAGTGTAGAACATGTTACTCCAAGCCCTTCTGGATTTCAAGGCTTGGTTTGGGAAGTCTGGAGTGATTCTAATTGGTTTGCCTCTGAATGTCACTTGGGCTTTTGTTTTTGTTGCCTTTAAGATTCTCTGCTTGGCTTCCACAGTGGTCATTTTGACAATTATGTGGCGTGGGGATCCTCTTCTCTGATCCTGTCTAAAGGGAGTTCTATAAGTTTCCTGGACCTGTGTATCAACCTCTTGCTCTATGTTTGGAAATTTTTCTGCTATTATTTCTTTGAAGAAATATTTCTTTGAAGATTTCTTTGAAGATTATTGATTCCTTTGGTTTCACCTTCTTTTACCTCCTCTATTCTGATTATTCTTAGGTTAGCTCTCTTAAAATGGGCCCATATTTCTTCAATGTCAGATTCCTGCCATCTGATTTTTTTCTAAGTTATAAATTATGCATTCGTTTTTGGAGTGATCGTCTTCTAGGAGCAAGATTCTATTCTCCATGTGGTCTAATCGATTGTTTATACTTTGAATTGAGGCCTTTACCTCAATGATCACATCCTTTATTTCTTTTAGACTCTCTAAATTCTTTTCAAAGGTCCTGTATTATTTCTACAGTTATATTCCTGATATGATCTTCTGGAGATCTCTGAATTTCTGTGTTATCAGGTTCTGATAATATGGGGTTGTGGGTAGTCATTGCTCTATTTTTGTTCCTCTCCCATGATTTCAGAATTTTGTGCCTTCCCTGGGTCACTACAACTTTACTTAGGGTGCTCTGTGTCTCAAGTCTGTGGTAATCTCAGCTGCCACTACTCCTTTACTGGGTTGTTGCAAAGACTCAGACCCAGGGAGTTAATCGAGGCTGCGCAAGACCATGGGGGTGCCGGGCTGGGCGTTTTCCCACAAGGAGCTGCAACTAGGTTGTGGTATCTCTACCATTGCTACTCCTTCACTGGGTTGGACTGCAAAATCTCAGACCCAAGGAGATTATCAAAGCTGTGCAAGTCCCTGGGAGTGCAGTACAGGGATTTCTCCTATAGGGGCCCCAATTTCACTCATGGTTACTCTGTGCGCTGATCAGGAGCTGTCACGGGGCGTGATGAACTCACTTGTCTCTGCTGGCAAAATGGCATCACTGCTATGCCCTTGGCTGTGAGGCTGGCGTATTTCTTTTCTGGTTTTGAGCTCCGTTCTGAGTCCCTGGAAGGTGTGATGAGCTTCGCCACTGGGAGTTTTAGATTTTCTTTGTGTTGAAAAAACTGCTGAATTACACCCAAATGATCTGCATCTGCTCACTTCAGCTCCTTGTTTACCTTTCTTCTCTGGAGTCTGGTGCTGTGAGGGAAGATGGTGCCAGCACAGCTCTGCCACCGCATTGCGGGTTTGATTTATTTTCTGGTCTCTGGTTGTTCTTCTAGTCTTTTTTCCTCTGTTCCTTGTGTTTACATTTTTTATTTCTCTATTGCTAGTGTTTTCTGGCTATAAAAAGCGCTGATTTTGTGGCAGTAGAGATCGAGTTTTAGCAGGACTCGTAAACGCTGCTTTTCTCAGTTGCCATCTTCCCGGAAGTCTGGTAGTTAACTTCTGTGTTTGGAGAAAGATAAAATGGTGATCTAAGGCTCTAAGTTCCTAACTCAAGATTTAGCTAAGGAATGCTCATTGTTCCTGTGGCTATAGGACCAATGTTTCCACAAATCAACCCCCAGTACAAATCTTAGCCTAAATAATGCAAATTGACATTGTAACTTCACAATGTCTTCTATGTTAAAATCAGGACATTGGGAAGAAGTAGGGTTCTGAAGATTGGGATGGAGATATATGGACAGATTCAGAAGAAGCTTGGGGGCTTGGACTTACAATTTGCTGAGTCTCCTTTACTAGCAGAAGCAGCACTTCCTCCCTAACTGAAGATCTCAGTCTTACCTTGTCTGAAGAAAGTGTGTGTGGGGGGACCTTCCTTGAACCTGGACCAAGGCAAAGGACCTGACGTGCCTGGTAAGAAACTATTCATTCTCCTCAGGACTTTGCCCAGCATTTCTCGTTGCTTCTACATCTCATACTGGACCCAACTTTCAGCTGGCCCCAGAGGTTCAAGTTTAAAGAGTTATCCATGTGAAAATGTCATATACATCAAAAGAATTATAAAGTTTGGGTCATTTATAGCCACAGAGCATGTTTAGAAATAGATCTTTTTTTTGCCGGGCGTGGTGGCGCACGCTTGTAATCCCTGCACTTGGGAGGCGGAGACAGGAGGATCGCGCTGGTTCGGAGCCAACCTCGCTGGCTTAAGAGACTCTGTTTCCACATAAAAATGTTAAAAAATAGGTCTGGGAGTGTAGCCCATGGGAGTGTATACAGGAGGTAGAAGGGCTTCCAGGAACCCCAGTACCACCAAAAAAAAAAAAGAAAGAAATAGATCTTTGTGTGTGTGTGTGTGTGTGTGTGTGTGTGTGTGTGTGTGTGTGTGCTGGTCTGGGGATGGAACCTAGGGGCTTTTGATCTCTGAGTTAAACCCTCTGCTCTATTTTTTATTCTTTATTTTGAAACCAGGTCTCACTGAGTTGCAGAGGGCCTCACTAAGTAGCTGAGGCTGTCCACAAACCTGGATCCTCCGGTCTCAGCCTCCCGAATGCTGGGATTACAAGAACGCACCACCAAGCCCAGCTAGAAATAGATCTT
This sequence comes from Muscardinus avellanarius, assembly GCF_963383645.1. NCBI lineage: Eukaryota > Metazoa > Chordata > Mammalia > Rodentia > Gliridae > Muscardinus > Muscardinus avellanarius. The sequence continues at coordinate 79,472,117 of NC_137790.1, read as the reverse complement.
AATAGCAACATTTTTACTTTTTTTTTTGTGTGTGTGGGTCTGGGATGGAACCCAGGGGCATTTGACCTCTGAGCTACACTCCCAGTCCAATTTTTTAGTCTATTTCTTTTTGAACAGGGTCTCACTGACTTGCAAAAGGCCTCACTAAGTATATGAGACTGTCCGCAAACTGCAATCCTCCAGTCTCAGCCTCCTGAATGCTGGGATTACAGGTGTGCACCACCATGCCCAGCTACATTTTTACATTATTAGAGGTGCATGCCTGTAATACCAGTAGGAGGATACCAGGATCGAGGGCAGCCTCAGCAGTATGGTGAGACTCTCAGCAACCTGTTTCAATAACAAAATATAAAAAGGACTGAGAATGTAGCTTGGAGGTAGAATGCTCCTCGGTTCAATCCCCAGTACCACAGATAATAATAATAATAATAATAATAATAATAATAATAATAATAAAGTTGGAGTGGGTTGCAATGCTAGGCTGGGCCAAACATGTCAATATAGGGACCTGAAAAAAGATTCTAGATTTTATGTTACTTTGAGTAGCTTAGAGTGGCCCTCACAGTTTGCTGGTTCATTGACAAAAACCTAGACCCCATGGTAGTTTATTCCTAATATAATTAAAATACTAGAACTTTCTTGATACACTATAGAAAATAGTAGCCAAAGGCTTAGGGTGACCAGAGTACTATATTGGGTTTAATTATGTGAAATCTACCTGTTCATTTTCTAATGATGTCCTCAGAAAGATTCAAAGGATACTCCCTGAATTGAGGTCTTGAGATGTAGTATTAAACCAAAATGGCCTGAGGACTAATTTCCATAGAGAAGCAATGACATGGGAACTGTTGCCACTGGAATGGGCTCTGGAAATTCATAAGGATGTTTAGTTGACAGAAACCAAGTGAAAGACATTTGATCACCAGAGATGAGGTGGCCAGTGTCGAGGGCAGCAGACCCAAAGCATTCCTGGAGTGGTCTTACCTGCACAGCTCTTTGGCTCTGGTCAGTTGGCCATATTACCCCTAAAACTGAAATTGATGTATGGCCTACCCAAGTCTTTTTTTATTTATGTAAGTTGAAAGGCTCTAGATCTGGTGAATCAAGGTGGCTTGACCACAGTAGGGAACCATGGCCCCCTAAGTTGCCTCCTAGAATTGAGCCAGTCTTCAGCCCCACAGCCATTTGAAGGAGAACACAATGATTCCTTAAAAAGGAACCTACCACTCAGCCCCAAACCATATATAATAAATATTTTTTCCCCCAGCATTTCTCAAAGAAATCCGAGAACATTCATCAGTATGTTTGTGTATCAGGGAAAAGAAAATCATTACACCTTTCAGATATTACTGGCTGTTAGTGCTAAACTGATACTGATGTTGACTGAAAATGCCACTGTGTCCACTGTTAGCACACTGGTTTATAGAAATCAGATGACTGGGGGGGGGGAACTTACGGGAAGATGGCGACGGAGAAAAGCGGGGCTTACGAGCCCCGCTAACAACCAATCTCTATTACCACAAAATCAGCGCCTTTCATAGGCAGAAAACACCATAAGCAGAGAAACAAAAAATGTAAATACAAGGGACAGAGAAAAAGAGGGCTGGAAAAACAAGACACCAGAAAGAAACCAGACCGCAGTGCTGCAGCCGGAGCTGTGACGTGGAGTGGCATGGGTGCCATCTTCTCTTGCAGCACCAGGTTCCAGAGAGGAGGGAAACTCAGAATGGAGCTCAGAGCCACAGAGGAGATACGCCGTCCTCACGGCCGAGGACACACAGCAGCGCCATACTGCCAATGGCAGCAGAGAGCTCACTGGATGGCACCAGACCAACGCACTCAACAGCCCACCAGGCTCCAGAGAGGAGCAGTGGACAGCGAGCCGAGGTGAGCCACTGCAGAACAGCCGGGAGGAATTCGGCAGATTTTTCGGCGCAGGGAGCGTCTAAAGCTCCCAGGGGCCGGGCTCAGCACACCCTGCAGGGACTCAGAGCAGAGCTCAAAAACAGAGAAGAAATACACCAGCCTCACGGCCGAGGGCGTGGCAGCGGCGCCATATTGCCACCAGCAGAAGCAGCAGTGAATTCACCGAGTACACTACAGCTCCATCAGTGCACTCAACAACAGTGAGTCAAATTGCGGGCCCTAGAGGAGAAATCCCAGTACTGACTCCCAGGGACTTGACCCAGTGGGGGAGTGGCGGTGGCAGAGATATCACACCATAGTCGCAGCTCCCTGCAGGAGAACGCCCAGCCTGGCACCCCCCCATAGTCTAAAGCAGCCTTGATTGACTCCCTGGGTCTGAGACTTTGCGATACAACTCAGTAAAGGAGTAGTGGTGACTGAGATACCACAGACTCAAGATCCAGAGCACCTTAAGTGAAGTCATAGTGACCCAGGGAAGAACCTAGAGAAGGCCCAAACTTCCGAAATCATGGGAAAGAGGAATAACAATGGAGCAATGAATGCCCACAACCCCACAATATCAGAACCTGATAAAACAGAAATTCAGAGATTTCTAGAAGATCAAAACAGGAAAATAACTGTAGAAATAATAGAGGTGTTTTGAAAAGAATTCAGAGAGACCCAAAAAGAGATAAAGGATACAATTAATGAAGTGAAGGCCTCAATTCAAAGTATAAACAACCGATTAGACCACATGAAGAATAGCATCTTGCTCCTAGAAGATGATCACTCCAAAAACGAACGCATAGTTTCTAATTTAGAAAAAAAATCCAGCAGTAGGAATCTGACATTGAAGAACTATGGGCCCATTTTAAGAGAGCTAACCTAAGAATAATTAGAATAGAGGAGGGAAAAGAAGGTGAAACCAAAGGGATAAACAATCTCTTCAAGGAAGTAATAGCAGAAAATTTTCCAAACATAGAGCAAGAGGTCGATACACAGGTCCAGGAAACTTATAGAACTCCCTTTAGACAGGATTGGAGAAGAGGATCCCCACGCTACATAATTGTCAAAATGACCAATGTGGAAGCCAGGCAGAGAATCTTAAAGGCAACAAAAACAAAAGCCCAAGTGACATTCAGAGGCAAACCAATTAGAATCACTCCAGACTTCCCAAACCAAGCCTTGAAATCCAGAAGGGCTTGGAGTAACATGTTCTACACTCTGAAAGAAAACAACTTCCAGCCAAAAATTTCCTATCCAGCAAAACTTTCTATCAAATTAAATGGGGAAGCCGGGCGTGGTGGCGCACGCTTTTAATCCCTGTGCTTGGTAGGCGGAGACAGGAGGATCGTGCAGGTTCAAAGCCAGCCGTGTACGCTGGCTTAGGAGACCCTGTTTCTAAGTAAAAATATAAAATAGGTCTGAGAGTGTAGCCCGGAGGTAGAAGGGCTTCCAGGAACCCCAGTACCACAAAAAAAAAAAAAAAAAAAAAAAAAAAAAAATTAGATGGGGAAATAAGAAGCTTCCATGACAAACAGAAACTGAAGGAATTTATGTCTTCAAAACCAGTGCTAGAGAAAATACTCAAAGAGATTAACTACAAAGAAAAGAAGAATAGGTAATATACACCAGAACCAGAGAAACAAGATCTTCCATCCAACAGACAACTAAGATTGGTTATCTGTGGAGATTCCTTATTTATGTTAGTCTTTTACCTATCTCTAAATTGTATTGTTTGCTTTTATTGTTGTTAATTTTTAGGATTTCTATTTGGAATATTAATATACCTTCAGATATATCATTTGGAAATATTTTATCCCATTCTGTCAGTAACTTTTAACTCTGTTTACATTGTCTTTGGATGTACAATTTTTTTTTTATTTTTTAGGGAGTTTGTTTACCTTTCTGTTGCCTGTGCCATTGAAATCATATCCAAGAAATCACTGCCAATTTCAATGTTGTGAGGTTTTATGACCCAGATTTTCTTCTAAAAGTTTATAGTCTTAAGATTTACATTTAGGTCTTTTATCTATTTTGAGTTACTATTTGTATATGGTGTTAAGTAAGGGTCCAATTTTATTCTTTTTCATGTAATTATTATTTTTCAACAATACTTAGTTAAAAGATTATTATTTCCTTCACCAAATGTTCTTGGAAACCTTGTCAAAAATAACTTGACAATATATGGAAGAATTTATCTCTAGGCTTTTATTTAACTCCAATCGTTTATATATCTGCCTTTATAACAGTACTACACTGTTTCAGTTATTGTAGCTTTATAAGGTTTGAAACCAGAGAATATACATCTTCTAGCTTTGTTATTTTTCGAGATCGTTTTGGGTATCTAGAGTCCATATTCCATATTAGGATAGATTTTTTCTGAAAAATAAGTAAATGTATGATAGTTTCACCTAAAAAGAAGAAGAAAAAAATATTCTCTGGTAAGAGAGAAAGCAAAAAGAAATATTGAAATGTTATCTTTACGTCATCAAAAGCTTGGTATCAGACAAATGAAACTGTTATGTGAGATTATCGTTGTTAATTTTGGATAAATTGCTATAATACTAGATGTCAACCACTAAGCCAAGCATGGAAAGGAGGGATGGGGAGGGAACGGGGTGGGGATCAGGTAGGGGCTAATTGGGCAATGTGTGCATGTATGTCTACAAAAGTTTCTTTTATCCCATGAATACAGTGCACCAATAATATATATATATATATATATATATATATGAAATCAGACGACTGGTGGAGTTTGGGTTGGGACTTTCTCATAGTGTGGTCCTGAATACCTTGTAGATATTTCCCCATTCCACAGTGATCATTTTAGGAATAGACATGACAAGTTATCAGTAGAATTTCCATGTCAGTTTCTTTCTCTATGGAGGATGTACTACTATCATAAGAAAAGTCAAGTGGAAGCCAGTAGAATCCCTTATACCTAAAAAAGAATAAACTAATATATGTATTATCTCCCATTTTGGGAGGTATGGCTGAAGTTGATACTGTCAACACAGACTTGAAACACACAAGAATGGTGAATCCCTCCACATTCCCACTCGACTTCCTTATTTGGTCAGTGCCAAGATACTTGGATCTTGGAGAATAAGAGTGGATTTTCATACACTTAATTGAGTGGTAACTCTAATTCTGGGTGCTATTCCAGACCTGGTTTCCTTACTAAAGAACCAACATAATCTCTGGCAGCTGCTGATTTGATCTGACAAATGCTGTTTTTTTCCCTCTATACCTGTTAATAAAGACCACCAGAACCATTTTGTTTTCATCTGGTACAGCTCTGGAGAGTATACCTTCACTATCCTGCCTTGGGGCTAAAAGCTCTCAGTCTACCAGCATAACCTAGTCCCTGGAACCTTGATGACCTTTCCATGACACAGGATATCACCGTTACTATCATGCTAATGGGTCCCTGTGGGCAGGAAACAGCAATTACTCTGGATACCTTGGTCAGAAAAATGCAAACAAATAAAAGAAAATGACTCCCACAAAAAATCAGGGGCCGGCTATTTTGACATTTCTAAGGATCCAGGACTCTAGGGGTCAAGTCACATTGAGATGTTTCACGCAACATGAAAGAGAAGTTGCAGCGTCTGGCCTCTCTTACTGTAAGGAAATGGCAAATTTCCACAGGGAATCTCCTGATCCAACTGCCCTTCATTGGGTGTGCTGCTCCAACTCATTTATGGAGTAACCTCAAAAGCTGCTGGTTTGAGTGCAGTCCTGGAAGTAAGACTTTGCAAGAGATCCGGCCAGTCTACTAAGCAAGCTCCTCTCCCAACTGAATGAAACAAATGGCTTGGCCCATTCAGTGGTGCTAGAAACAGCTGTAGCAAATAAGGAAGCTGAATGAAACTGTTAGCAGGCCCCTATAGACAAGTCACAACGTAGACCTCTGGGGCTTGGGCACAAAACTATGCCACAATCTGCACAACATTGTTTTACCTTAAGAAAAGCTTCTGCCTTAATACTGAGCTTAATAGGGGCTGAATTCCTGACCACGGGACACCAAGTTATCATGCAGCCTGAGTGACCATGATGAGCTGAGTCTTGTCCCCACGTCAGCCTGTCCTCATGCTCTTCTACTTCATGCACAGCTTTTCTTCCCCTGCCTTGTCTGCCCACCTCTAGTAACATCAGGCCACTACCAAATGCAGAATCTTACATAGACTCCCTACATTACTTTGTGGTCCCTAGTGGGTGGCTTTTTATTTTCATCCTTCAGTTGTCCCCTTCTAAATTGTCTTAGTCCATTTTCTGTTTCTATAACAAAATATCTGAGACTGAGTAACTCATAAAGAACGGAACTTTATTTGGCTCACGAGTCTGGAGCTTGGGAAATCCAAGAGCATAATGTCAGGTCAGTGTCTGGTGAGGGCCTCCTTCTGCATCACAATATGGTAGAGAGGATCACATGGCAGGACAGAAAGCAAGCTAGTTTGGATCTCTCTCCTTCTAAAGTCACTAATGCCATCCCCAGGGCCCCACCTTCATTACCTCAACTAATTCTAAGTACTTCCAAATGTCCCATTCCAAATACCATTAACACATGAATTTAGGGACTAAATTTTCAACACCTGAAATTTGGAGGCATGCATTATATTCAAACCAGCACTGCAAAATAATAATAATATTAATAGTAGTAATAGTAATAATATTTCAGCATTGCTCACAATCTTCACTTCCCAGCTTCCACCACAAGGCTGCTGGGCAGAGTCCTATAATGAATCCTTTCTTCTATCTCACTTATAGTGATTCTGTTTTCCTCATCAAACCTAAACTGGCACCCCTTCCTATCACATACACTATTACATTTAATTTCAAAACAACTCTGGCTGATAGATCCAATCCCCCAATTTTATAAATGCAGAAACTAAGAACTAAAGCTGTTTTGGTTTAAATGCTTGGTCTGTGGAAAGCAGAATCAGAATCCACCTGTGTACACCTGACTCCAGTTCCACATACGCTACTTGGGAGTTGTGCACACAGCTTTGCCAAGCTGTAGCCAGGCCCTCCCTGGAGTCGAATCATCTAAGTCATCATTTCAGTGGTCAGTCCAGCCATAAGACTTCCCATTCAATTGAATCTTCCCATTCAAGAGCTGTCTTCTTTCTGTGCCCTACTTGGTTTAACATTAAATTTTTAAAAACATTTAAATCACAAAATATTTCAAATATACAGAGAAGTCCAGAAAATAATAAAGCAGATTTTCTTGTATTCAACATCAAAAATTGTGTTACTTCTCTTTATCTTAATTTTATTTCACATCTGAAAACATAGTGAAGCCCTGGGTTCAATCCCCAGCACTGCAAAATAATAATATTAATAGCAGTAATAATAATTTTTCAGCATTTCTCACAAATGTCCATCAATATACACGAATAAGCAAATGTGTTGTGCAAGAACAAATAAGTACCATATACTAACTACAAGCAATAAACTAGATCTATATGTCAAAGGAAACAGTCAAAATTTAAATCAATAATAGTAATATAATGGTATTCATTTACACTTAGAAAACCAGCAAACCTCTATCTATTCTTCCAGAATCTTTACCTCTTACTCTGGCTCTATGCATCCTTGGTTCTTTCCATCCCTGCCTCCATTTTCATCTTATAAAGTTTCCTGAAATACCACTTTGTCTCCTTACAGTTCTACCTCCTGGTACCAGCAAGCCCATTCATCACCAGCCAGGACTCTGCAATTTCATTTGGAAATTTACAATGACCTGCACATTATAGCAGAATTATTGAGTTTCCCCTAAGAAAGTACGTCATTGTGCTTATTAATAAATATCGTAGTATTTTAAGCCACAAATTGATCTATTACCATACCAATCTCTAGCTGTATGTCCAGATGCCCCCTAAGCCTCCTTCAGTGACAAAAAATTTAAAAGGCCAGTGAGAGCAGGTTTTATTGAATCTGGAGGGAGGTGGAAATTCTTGGGCCCTGCTGGCAAGAGTGTGGGTTCGTATAACCGTTTTGAAAGACTACTTAACAGTGTCTTCTAAAAATGAAAGTATGAGCCAGGTGCAGTGACTCACACTTGTAATCCCAGCAACTCAGGTGGATGAGGCAGGAAATTTTCAAGTTCGAAGCTATCCTGAGCAACTTAGTGAGACCCTGTCTCAAAATAAAAGATTAAAAAAAAGCTGGGGTAGCCGGCATGGTGGCGCACACTTGTAATTCCCACGCTTGGGAGGCAGAGACAGGGGGATCGCGTAGGTTTGAAGCCAGCCACGCTGGTTTAAGAGACCCTGTTTCCAAAAATAAAAAAAGTATAAAATAGGTCTGGGAGTATAGCCAGAGGTAGAAGGGCTTCCAGGAATCCCAGTACCACAAAAAAAAAAAAAAAAAAGCTGGGGTATAGTTCAGTGGTAGAGCATACCTAGGTTCAATTTCTACTACAAGGAAGGAAGGAAGGAAGGAAGGAAGGAAGGAAGGAAAGAAGGAAGGAAAGAAGGAAGGAAGGAAGGAAGGACAGACTTTTATGGCTCAGCAATTTATTTCTGGGGAAAATCCTAACAGAAGTGCATACAGCATGGATAACAATGTTGCCAGTAGCACCATTAAAAATAGTCCCAAACTAGAAGCAACATAAATGCCCACTGAGCTGGGCGTGGTGGTACATGTTTGTGATCCCAGGACTTGGGAGACTGAGACAGGAGGATCACAGTTCACAGCCAGCCTGAGGCCCTCTGCAACTTAGTGAGACCCCAAAATAAGGGAAAACAATTGGGATGAGGTGTAGCTCAGAGGTAGAATGCACCTGGGTTCTATCCCCAGTACACCCCCCGCCACACACACAAAAAAAGTTCACTGAAAGACAAGTGGGGTCAATTGTAGTGTGTGTGTGTGTGTGTGTGTGTGTGTGTGTGTGTGTGGTACTGGGGGTGGAACCCAGGGGCTTTTCTACCTCCAGGATATATTCCCAGACCTATTTTATACTTTATTTGGAAACAGGGTCTCACTAAGTTGCTGAGAGCTTCACTCAGTAGCTGAGGCTGGCTTAAAACCTGTGCGATTCTCCTGTCTCAGCCTCCCAGGAGCAGGGATTACAAGCGTGTACCACCACGCCTGGTGTACTATAATAGTACAGAAGTGGAAATATGCCAAGTGCAGCTTCACATAAGCAGGATGCTCCTATTCCTATGGGAAGAGAAGGAAGGAAGCCAGACAGAAGAGTGCATGCTCAGAGTTCCAGCTCAGGGAGGTGGAAGGCAATCTGACTGAAATTTTGTTCATGGACTAGGTGTGCATACTTAGGTGTGAGAGGAGAGAAAAGGAGGGAGGTGTTGACTATAAAATTAAGAAAAAGTTATTTTGGGTGGGAGGTGGGGGTGTCAGGAAGTTGTACTGTGTGCTAGCGATGTGTGGTTTCTTGACCTCCATAGCAGTTACACAAGCATGTTTTATGGGCTTTTCTGCATGTGTGTTGTATTTGACATTACTAGTGTTTTTTTGTTTTTTTTTTAAACACTACATATCACAGCACTCTGTAGTTTCACAGTGACAGAACTAAGGATGTTTGGCCAAGTTCTTATGAGAAATCCCAAATTTTCAAATGCCCACCAGCAATGGTTTCCTTTGAAAACTTCCATATTCTGCCTAAGAAACCATACTTTTTAGACCTCTTCACTTTTCAAAGAAGAATTTATTACTTAGGAGGGTTGACATATATGTTGCCAAATAAGAGAGTTAAAATGGGGGACATGAACTGCATCCTCACGAGCAAAGCATCTCCTCCTCACAGAGCACCCTAGGAGGAGACTGCTAGGCCTAGGAAGACAGCCATAGCTGGCAGATTCACTTTGCAATTCATCCATTCCCTTCTACTGAACAGGAGACGGAAGCACAGAGAAATATTTCCTTTGGTCACTATCTAGGAAATTGAAAATCCAGGAACTGGATAGAAAGAGACCCTCTGACCCTGGGGCCTGTGTGAGTAACCTCCAGACCATCCTGCCACCCCCAACTATTGCTTAAATGAGGCATCACAACATCCTGGGAGATCTTAAACTTCTTGCAGTCGAACACTTTTTTTTAAAGTTTTTATATAGCCAGGTGTGGTGGCGCACGCTTGTAATCCCAGCATTCGGGAGGCTGAGACTGGAGGATCGCGGTTTGCGGACAACTTCAACTACTTAGAGTGAGGCCCTCCACAACTCAGTGAGACCGGTTTCAAAATAAAGAATAAAAAACAATATGGCAGGGGGTATAGCTCGAAGGTTGAATGCCCCTGGGTTCCACCTCCAGACCCACACACACAAAAATTTTTTTTAATTTTTTTATTTTAAAAGTTCTCTTAATTTCATCCTTTATGTTCATTCTCTTAACATTAGCCAACTTTATCCCTCACTGGATTTAGTTATTCCTCACTTCTTTCTATCCAATCCTCTCTGTACAGTTATGAATCCTTCGATGGCACCCTATTACTGACCTTGTGTTGTATAAAACTCACATAACCTATAATGACCTTCACGGCCTAGCCCCTGCTTTCTAGTTTCATTTACTTATTCTTTTGCCTTACTACCTGCTAGCAATCCCAGACTGTGCCTTCGTGCACTGCAGTGCTTTTCTATGTGTCTTCCTCTGCCCTCTCCGTCCTCTCTATTCCCATTCATCCTCTAAGAGCCAACAAAAGCACCGGCTCCTCTGGGAAGCAGAGCCTGGTGCCTTCCAGCCGGAACTTTTCTCCCCAATCTCTTACCAAAGTAAGAGCCTTCCCTGGCTGAGTTTTGCCTAAACAGCATCCTCACTAGACTCTAATATCCTTACTGACTTTTGATTCCCAAAGTCTGGCACCAAATAGCACCAGTAGATTTAGTTCATCCTGAATAGATCCACAGCATCCGCTGAAGCTCATGTCCAGTGGTGAGGATGTGAGTGTCAGTGTGACATTATCTTGTTCTGCTATTATGGCCAGTTCCTCCCAGGGCAAAACAGCTGACACTGAGATCAGGTGAAGGCAGGAGGTGGAGTCCTTTCCTGGCCAAGGAAAGGAGACTGATACAGAGACCCACACAAAGGACTATTCACTGGGGTGCAAGTCTGGCTAGCTGCCCACCCAAAACAGAATTTCTCTGCTGCAGTCTCAAAGTCCAAAGACTGTGCCGAGGTGAATCAGGACAGGGAGAAGTGGAAAATTCCTCTTCCACATCTCACTGGGAAACTTGAACCAGAAATCAATGTTTCAGCTCGGCCTGTCTCGTTTTTCCAGACAGGACTCCCTGATTCTCCAGTGTGTTGTGAAAGGAGCGGTGGCAAGAGCAGCGTGAGACTCCTGTGAGGACTTTGATGTGGCTCCCCTACTAGAAAACACAGTCCCCTCCTAGAGGCCGCGAACACAGAGCCATTGAGAACCTGGCTTGTCCTCCAGGCAGGGCATGGGGACTATTTTTCAAGGGAAAGAAATATACACATTTACTTTCCTTTGGGCCCCGCAAGTGCTCTTCCTTCAATAAACCATCCTGTGTGATCCTGTGACCTGAGACCTGGAGTGGTTTCATCCTGGCCCTGAGCCATGGCCTCCAGGGAGAGGAAGTCTGTCGAATTTGGACGCCCGTGTGAACACACACGCTACTGCTTTGTTCTCACCCCAGTGGGCAGCCCAGATGGAGCTTCAAAAGCCTATCATCTGGAGGCATTTTTCAAAACCTGAGCAGGTATGGGACAACCCGCCTGCCTTACAAACGAAACAAACAAGATGTTGGCTGGGTTGGTAGGAATGATCTTTGACAAACCTCTCAATTTACAGAGCAGGCACTGAAGTCAACAGAAGCCCACCTGCAAGAGGCCACCTGAGGACCAGTAAGAAACGCCACTTTGGGACCCATCCCGACTTCAGTCTCTGGGTATTTCCCCAGGAACTAGGGCTTCCCCCGGTTGCCCAAGGAGTTCTGGTGTACTCCAAAGACAGAGGACCTGTGCAAAGCCTCTGGCTTTTCTGTTTAGATCCAGGCTGAGCCCACATCTCTCCAGGGCTTCAGCTTTCCTGCTGCCTGCTGTGTTTGCCCCTCCAGCTACCATTGCTCCCTCCAGACCACCTGTTCCTGCTGCCTACCCTTCCACCAGCCCCTCACTTCAGGCTCCCAGTGTCCTAGCTACCAAGAGTTGAGGAGGGAACAACACACTCTCTCCTGGAGGGCTGGAGTGGGCATGGCCCCAGCAGGGAGCTAATGCTGCCTCCCCTCTCTGTCATTCCTCAGTTTCCCCTTGTGTATAAAGTGATGACATTATTCATGGAACCAATAGCATCTGCTGTCTCCAGAAGCCGGAAGCTCTGTGTGGTCTCGCAGGGGTCTGCGCTCAAGGTTTGTATAAGTAAACATTTTGCCAAATGTCTCTGTAGACTTCTGGTGCATATGGTTTACAGCTCAACTCAATTCATATAAAGCCACTGTCATCCCTAAGTATCCATGAGAATTACTTCCAGGACCCTGCTGATGTCAAAATCTAGGGGTGCTCAAATCCCTTATATAATTATGGCTGGCATTTGCAAATAACCTACACATAGCCTCCCCTATACTTTAAATAATCTCTAGATTACCTACAGTTCCTAATACAATATAACTGCTATGGAAATAGTTGCTAATGCTGTATTGTTTAGAGAATAATGGCAAGAACAAAAAGTCTATACATGTTCAGCATAAATGCATTTTTTTTCAAATATTTCCAATCCACAGTTGGTTCAATTCACAGATGCAGAGTCCACAGATCCCCAGGGCCAACTGTAAGCTGTTCCCTCTGCACGCCCACCTCTGCCATTGGCCATTAATTTAAATTAATGCCATTTTCAAATTCCTTTGTGTGCGGGTGATATTTTCTTGAAGGCATTATTAAGACAAGCAGGGAAGAGGGATAGAAGCACATGGCTGCAGAATCTCACCCATGTGTCCACAGTCCTGCTCCATCTTTTCAGCTGCTGGACCTGAAAAAAATCCATTGTACGACCTCCATCTTTTCATCTGCAAGTGGACTGTAATTTCTACCTCATAGAGCAGGTGCTGTAAGATCTAGAAGTACAGTGCCCGTTGCTGGTACCTTGTGATGTCCCTCCCCTGTTCTTGACCTTCACAAGCTGTTCTTTCAGGTAATATTCTACAAACTCTCGAAACCTGTGCTTTGTGCTCTAAGACTCTTCCTAGAAGTCAGAGGGCCCTTCTGGAAAGATCTCTCAGTAGTTGAAAAGGGAAGAGTGGTTTCTGAGTCCCTACCATTGAAATGATGGTGTCAGGTAAGCATTTGGGATGCGGTCTGTCATGGTAGCCACCTCAAGAGGTACAGGGACCAAATTACTTTGTACAAATTAGACCAGATAATATCTGAGGCACTTCTGTTCTTATGATCCTGTGATAACTTTGCTTGATACTTAATGCCCCTCAAAATTACAATCAAGTCAGTTTTATAGACTCATCTAACATTATTCCTCTAAGCCCCATATTTCTGGAAGACCCAAGATGGTGGAGATGAAGTAGGCTGCAGACCTCAACTCTTCCCCAGTTAAGAATCAAACTGCTGCCGGGTGTGGTGGCGCACGCTTGTAATCCCCGCGCTTGGGAGGTGGAGAGAGGAGGATCGCGCTGGTTCGAAGCCAGCCATGCTGGCTTCAGAGACCCTGTTTCCAAATAAAAAAGTTAAAAAAATAGGTCTGGGAGTGCAGCCCGTGGGAGTGTATCCCAGAGGTAGAAGGGCTTCCAGGAACCCCAGTACCACCAAAAAATAATAATAATAAAGAATCAAACTGGTGAGAAGACAGCTGCCTGGGGAGGTGGGTGGCAGAGGCAAGACACTGATCCACAGTACCGGGAGGTCAGAGAAGTAGAGGAACTCACTAATTTTGGTTACAGGAATAAGCCCTATCTTTCTTCCAGCCCATGCTATTTACTGTATCCCATCTGCTTCACTTCCCTTCCTGCCACCTGAATGCTGATTCTTGAACTTTTCATTCCTCCTTTCTCTCCATGATAAATTTCTACCCATCTTTGAGGGCTCTCTTGCATCAAGATCCTCCTGCTGCCCTGGCTATAACACCCTTTCCATCTGCACTTCTCTCAGGATATTCATATTAAACTAGGTTGTATTCTACTACACATTTTACCAGACCATATCTCACTGGACTCTGAGGACAGATCCTGGATCTTAGTTTTTCTCAGAATTCCCCCAGCTCCTGGCATATGAAAGTTATTCTTCAATGTTTTTTTAATTAAGCCAAAGAATTACAAGGATTAAGTCAAATACACTAGGTCTTTGGTTTGACCACTTATTGAGGGCACGTTGGCAACAAAGACAGGTCCCCTTTCACTCATTTTCAAATTTAGAAAAGAAAGGTTATCAAAAATATGTGAGGGACTGTTACTGACCTCTTAGGACAAGAAGAGAGTTATGTTTGGTCACAAAGAAACAGAAAATGTCTCTTCTCTCTGTCCTTCAAGGGACTGCAGGGTCTCTTGTTGCTTCTAAATCTTTCTGCATGCCAATTTTTTTCTCCTCCTGGCAGAATGGACCTTTCTATAAGGCTCTTACTTTTCTCTCTTCTGTAATTTAGGCTTGCCCATGACTCCTGCTTTGTTATATACAGGACCAGCCACTGTCCTGCTACGTCAGGACCTTCTAATTCAAATGTCCTTCGAACTACATATCTCAGTTTGGAGTCCTTCAAGAAAGAAGCTGACTGGCTTGGCCTATAGTCACAAATCACACATCCATTGCTGAGCCAATCAGATGACTAGGAACATGGTAGTATGATACCAGTGTAACTTCCTGGGCTCACTCTTTCAGAAAGGGGCTGGACTTTAGGAGGGAGGGAGGAAGAATTGCAGTGCTTCTAACTGGCCATTGGCTGGCTCATCATCCAGAAGATAATCTAATACAATGACATCTACAAAGAAAACATGGAGGCACACAGAAACTACAGTCAAGATCTGCACTGTAGACTACAGCACTGGCAGAGTTTCAGAGGAGCCCTTGGACGCTGCTGACATGGGTCTCTGGGCCTGAGAGAGCTGAATGCTATATACAAGTTGGCCCAATCTCTCTCTATCTTCTACTTGCATTTTTGTTTTCTTCCCCAAAGATACATAAATGGAGCGGGTGGGCTTGCCAAGATGGATATTTCTGATCTCTTCTCCCAGTGACCAGCAGAAGTAATTCTGGGGTTGACAGAATGAGAATAGGAGGAAAAAAACAGAAGAGGTGGGGATGGAGAGAGGATGGATCTGAGGAGACAGGTGTGTACCCACTAAATCATTCGGAGAACACCTAAAGAGGCACTCATCAGTTAAAGCAGATTCAGGTCAATGTCTCAAGTGCTATTTTTGCTCTTTCCTCTGGAGGAAACTGACATGCTATACTATCCTATTTATTTATTGTGGTACTAGAGATTGTATTCAGGGACATTCTACCTCCAGGCTACATCACCAGCCCTTTTTAACTTCAAACAAGATCTCATCAAGCTGCTAAAAGCCTCACTAATTTGCTGAGGCTGGCCTCCAACCTGTAATCCTCTTGTCTCAGTTTCCCAACTACTAGGATTACAGGTGCATACCACCGTGCCCAGCTGCATCTTCTTTCTTAAAATACCTTCCTTCCACTTGCCAGGTGTGGTGGCGCACGCTTGTAATCCCTGAGCTTGGGAGGCAGAGACAGGAGGATCACGCAGGTTCGGAGCCAGCCGCGCTGGCTTAGGAGACCCTGTTTCCAAATAAAAAAGTATAAAAGATAGGTCTGGAAGTGTAGCCTGGAGGTAGAAGGGCTTCCAGGAACCCTAGTACCACACACAAAAAAATACCTTCCACTGAGCCCCTTACCTCCCTCTCCATCCTTGCCCATTTGGGCAGCTGTAACAAGCTACCATAGCCTTGGTGGCTTATAAACATAACTTATTTCTACCCAGTCTGAGATTAGGCTGTCATCATGGTGGGGTTCTTGCTGGTTGCTAGAAAGACTGCCCACTTGTATCCTTACATGGTAGAAAGGGCTTACAGCACTCTTTGAAGTCTCTTTTATCAGGGCACTAATACCATGTATGGGGATTCATCATCTTCATGACTCAATTGCCTCCCAAGGGCACTACTGCCTAATAGGTAACCACACTAGGGGCTAGAATTTCAACATATGTGTCTGTGGGGAGACACAAACATTCAGCTCATAGCACTCTCTAACAACTACTGCAGTTTGTATTTAATCAGTGGTGCTGTAATCAATTCTTACTCCCTCTAGGCATGACCCATGGACTGCAGTGCTTCTTTGTAACTGGACATTGATTGGCTTCATCATCCAGAAGAGAATCTAATACAATGACATCTATATAAAAAAAAAATTGAGACACACAGAGACTACAGTCAGGATCTGCTCTGCGGACTACAGCACTGGCTGAATTTCAGGGGGCCCTTGGACGCTGCTGACATGGGTCTCTGGGCCTGGGGGAGTGGAAGGCTACCTATGAGTGTGGGATCAGCTACAGAGACGTGATACCCAAAGGATGGTCCTTTTAAGGAATTTCTAGACCTTCAGGCTTACACACCACTACATCTGCTCTTATCATCACTGTTGGCTCAAAATTGGAAAGACGAATATCTTATAGCCAAAGGGAGCAGCTATGTGGTGTGATGCTTCCTCTCTCACACTCCCCTCCCAACTACCTTCTCCTCCTCTTAACCACCTTCCCAAGGATCCATTGAAAAGCCTCCCCTGTCACAAAGACCTCCCTGACCTCACTGCTAGAATGAACTTCTTCTTCAGGACCCCAACCTGCCTACACTCCTCTCATGAAGGTAGCACGTGTCACATTCTACATGGGTCTCCATGACAAGCCTATACGCGCCTGGTGCTGAGAACCAGGCCTCCTTCAGCCTCGCGGTGCTCAGTACTCACTAGACTCTCAGGATTCCTTGAACAAAGGGAGACCGGCATTCTCTCTTCTCACTCTTTGTGGATGTTGAGCAAGACTTAGTTTTCAGGAGGTTCATTTTTTAAAGAGAGGCAGAAAAGATCTTCCTCCAGTCCACTCACATCCAGTGAGAATAGCACTTGGGGAAGCTTTGAAACCCTAAAGAACTGTAGGAGTCGGAGGGATTATTCTCCATACCTGCTGCACCCTTCTCACCAACAACCTGCTGACCTGCCTCAAGAGTATAATGTCAATAAGTGTATGCACGCTTTTGTTTCCATGGTCTGAATTGGCTTTGGGCTACATACTGATGCCAGCTGCACCCCCCCCCTGGCCTGCAGGGGTCGCTCCTTATACCAGTGCAACAACTTCACAATGGCACCTCAGTTACACAAGAGATGGCTAAACACTGCAGAAGGAAGGACAGAATTAAAGTCTTTTTCTTAGGCTCCCTGCAGGGTTTGTCTCAGTACTCATGCAGGGGGCACTGCACTGATGTGTGAACAAACTCCCTTCCCCAAATTCTTCATTCAGCCTACCCAACTATTCATTCACTGGATTATTTCTTTGGCATCCCAAAGCCCCTACACAAGTATCTATAGCACGGGGTGTTATGCACTGCGACAGGGCTTTGCCAAGGTTCTTAGAGGGGTGTCAGAGAGACACACTTGGCCAGACTCCGGAGAGAGACTTCCCATCAAAGGCAGCCCCTGAGCGACTCTTGGAGGACAGCGGGATGCACTGGAGAGGATGGGGTGGGTGTTCCTGCAGCAGGAACAGTTTGTGAAGCCTGGGAGGTGATGGAGAACACAGTGTGCTGTGGTGAGAATGAGGTGTCTGGATGGCTGGGTGCAAAGGGTAAGGGGGTGTGTGGGCAGAGACGGTGAGCGCAGACGGGACCCGGGTGCACTACAGTGGCGTAGACCTGATTCCGAGGACGCCACAGGAGATTGCTGGACCCGCTGAAGGCGACCTCCAGGCTCCTCGCCCAGGGTTCCTGGGCTCATTCTCTGTGCACCCAATGCCCCTGGCTCCAAGGCCTCTGCAGGTTCCCAGCCCCGGCCTGGGCCCAGGTGCTGAGTGCAAGGAGCCCCTGCCCTGAGCGGGCCTGGAAAGCCGCCCCCAGGCGCACACAGTTTCTGCAGCTGCTGACAGTGCGTCTGAGCCGGACCAAGGCCCGCCAGGAGGCTGGCAGCCCACGCGGCTGCTTCACAAGCCATGCGCGCCCTTCCCCGCCGCGGTTAATTTTCACTTTTCATAGAGACGTGTCCGTCTAGGGGACTGGGAACGGAGGAAGGCCTGCTGGAGGACACACGGCTCCCCCGCGGCGGCGCTTTGAGTCGTGCAGAGGCGAAGCTGCAAGCCGCGTGCGGCTGCCTTGGGGGGGGGGGGGGCTCGGCGTGGGCGCGCGTCGGGTGCGGGGAGCCCCCGCCCACATGAAAGTGCATGGCCCCCCAGCCGCCCCCTCCCG
Source organism: Muscardinus avellanarius (assembly GCF_963383645.1). Taxonomy (NCBI): domain Eukaryota; kingdom Metazoa; phylum Chordata; class Mammalia; order Rodentia; family Gliridae; genus Muscardinus; species Muscardinus avellanarius. The sequence continues at coordinate 79,453,830 of NC_137790.1, read as the reverse complement.
GGCCGCCGCGTCCCCGCCCCCCGCGCTGCCCGCTCCCCTCCAGCGACGAGCTGGGGTGGGGGGGGCTCACAAAGGAAATGACAAGAGAGTGAGTCACCGAGAGGCCGGGCGCTGCCGGGGCTGCAGGCCCACAACAAGACCATTGTGCGCTCGCTGGGGAGGACGAGGACGGCGAGGACGCGGAGCTGGGGCTGGAGGGAGGCAGACATTTCAGGGCGCTGATTAATGTCGGGGAAAGGAGGAATCTCCGCCAGAAGCGAGGCCGACTTCTGATCCCCCCCCCCCTCACACACACACACCCTGCAAAGCAACTGAAGGAATGGAGGAGCGCTGAGTCGGGGCTCAGGGAAGCCTAGAGAGCCCCCCGCCCCCGCCCCATCTTTTCACACTGCCCTCCGGTGGGGTGCATATTTTGCAAGATGTCTTCCCACCCTGCTGCAGTTCAGCTGTCTTCGTGCTAAGAGTGTGCACAGTGGGTGGATGGGTGGGGTGATCGGTTACACAAATACTGCATGTGGGAGCTGGCCCGTGCCTTCAGTTCACAACTAGGGAAATGGAGACCAGAGATGGAAATGATTCTGCCGAGTCCCCATTGAAGAGGTGACCGCTCTACGACTGGGTACTATGCCTCCCTGCTGCTGGGTGGCTCAGGAAACACCTGGAGGCATGGGCAACCAGTAGTGAATAGTCAGGATGGTGGGCTTGGATAGCCACAGCATGGGGAGAACAACCCTTTATGATGGTGCTGGGGGGAGATCCCAGAGCAATAGCAATCAGAGCTCCCGTCTTTAGGCTGATCATGATCTCAGGCCAGGAAACATCATCAGATTACATGGAATGGGGAAAGAAGGCACCGACATTAGTTGAGCACCCAGTGTATGCCAGCTACAGACATTTAATCTGCTCAACCCTGAGGGTGCTCTCATTCCAGATGGAGAAGGTGACTGGGTGACTGCCCTACCCTTACCAACCACGGGGCAATCAATTGCCAACTCTGGTAGAGGCTCAGAGTGGTGGTAACCCAGTGGGGCCATGTGACAGGAAGGAGTTCTCTACCTGCGGACTCGCAAACTTACAAAGTCAGAGCCCTTGGAGGCTGTCAGTGTCTCAGGACTAATTCACATCAACTCACAAAGAGTCCAACTTCAGTTACCAAGAACTAGGGTGCAGAATACTCAGAGCTTTCTACCTGTGTGTAGCTGAGTGCTGTGAGTCAGGTGGATTGCCTGGGGGCATTGAAGCAGTACCAGAGGTTCGGAGCCAAGCCAGGGAGTCCTGATCATCTATGACCCTCGTTTTATGGGAGTGAGGGATGACCTGCCATACACCACTCATTAGAGCTCCCGAAGATGAGCTCACCCATCCCTCTGGAGCCTCTTATTTCTTAACTCCTGTGCTGACCATCCTCCCTATGCTCCAAGCCAAACAATAGGCTGGCTGTACAGGCAAGCTGGTACAGCACTCGGGAGGCCACACCCAAGACACACTGAAGCGAGCCAGACAGCCCAGATGCTGTCCATCCATGGAGGGGGCTCATTCCCTACTTCTGGTGTTTCCCAATCCCTCAACAGATGCCAGCTTTAATTTAAGGATGAGGAGAGCACCTGGCTGCCATTCCCACAACTTTCTAAATTATCCAGAGTTTAAAGATGAGGAGTCCAGAGGAAGCTCAATAGTCTGTCTAAAGTCACATGGCTGAAAGGAGTCAGTGCCATGATCTCAGCCCGCTATCTCACTCGGCTGCCCTTGATGCTATTAAAATCATAACAGCTGCCAGTTGCTGGGGGCTTGCTACGTGACAAGCACCGTGTCCTCACCACGACGCATGAGATCGTCCTTGTGCTGTTCCACAGGTGACAGTTAGTACAGAACAGTAAGGAAACTGCCCAAGTCAGGGGTCATTCACTTAGTAAGTGTAAGAGCTGGGTTTCAAGCCAGTCTGCCTCCCTGTCCAGGCTCCTAGCACCTCACTCCATGACCAAGCAAAGCAAGACATCTGCAATAACTAACCCCACGGCTCCCGGGGGCCCTCCTCTAGGGGGACCAGTCTGCAGCCTCTGAGGGGGAGAGGGCGTAGCAGCCCTGTCATGGGGTTTGCAGGGTCCAGAGTCTCTCGCTTCACCTTGTCAGTCGAAATATTAGTTCTGGATCAGCTTTCCAGAAAGGAACAGGTTCAGGCAGTCTGGCTTATAATGACTCAACCCACAAGAGACTGAGCCAAACCCAGTTAACTGATTCACCTGTGAGATAGACCAGCCAGGAAGACTGTAGAGACAGCTGGTTTGAAACTCCATCCACCAACTCCCAGCCCTGTGACTTTGGACATACTATTCACACTCTTTGGATCCTAGTTTCAGACTAAAAACGGGCTGTGTGGTGGTGCCAATCTTGTGTGACCTTTGAGGCTAGACCAAGACTTTGCAATAAGAAATTTCTAATCCAGTGTTTGATACTTAGCAGGAGCTCAATAAATGGCAATACTTGTCATTTTCATAATTATCAATATTTTTGTGGTACTGGGGGTGAAACCCAGGGGCTTTTCTACCTCCTGGCTATATTCCCAGACTTATTGTTTTTATAATTTATTTGGAAACAGGGTCTCACTAAGTTGCTGAGAGCCTCACTAAATAGCTGCGGCTGGCTTCGAACCTGTGTGATCCTCCTGTCTCAGCCTCCCAAGCACAGGGATTACAAGCATGTGCCACCATGCCCAGCTATTATTAATATTTGAAAACTAAGGCCACAGATAAGATCTTCCTTACCCAGTGGGTAATTCCTATCATTGAAAAAAAAAAAAAAATCTAGCCCATGAAGCCTCTGGGACAACTCAGAGAGAAGAGACTCAATCCTCAGCCTCTGATAGCTAGGTGATCTGCTCAGCCCCTCCCTGGCCACCTCCACCCCTTCTAGGGGCAATTCTGTAGGAACACCCAAGACTTAAAGCTCTATCTCCCTTTTGATAGCAAAATATCCCTGTCAGTACTTCCTTCCCATTGAAGAACAGACTGACCTGACTCCTCACCCTTGCAGCTCCTGGTGGCTAAGCTCCTGTCCCCCTACAAGGCCCTGGTCAAATGCACCTCTTTTGCAAGGCTTCCCCATCTCCCCAGGAACTGACCGCATTCTGGTCATGTGGGGAGCACACCCCAGGTACTGAGACACAACAGTGAAAACCACAGCTGGCTTCTCTCTTTCTGCAACTTGAAGTCTAGTAGGACAATAAGCAATTAAAGAAGCAAAACAAATTGCTACAGCTCCTGATAATTGCATAGAAAGAAATTACTGATATGACATGATAAAGAATAGCACTGGAGCCATGGGGTGGTCAGGAAGGGCCTCTCTGGGATGGTGGCTTTACCCCAAAGCCTGAAGGACACGTGAGAGCCAGTCTTGCCAGGAACTGGGGACAGAGGGTTCCTGGCATAAGGAACAGCTTCTCCCTTTGGAGGAGGGAAAGAACTTGATGTGTTTCTCATGATCGGACCAGGCTGGAGCAGATGGCCGAGGGATGGGAGGAGGAAGAGCTCCTCTATCCACAGTGTGAGCAGGCCCTGGGACTGAGAGAGGAGGGGTCACAAAAAATGAGTGAGGTGTTCAGAAACCAGTGTGAGGTGGAAAAGACAATCAAAGTTTACCAGCCAAAGAGTCCAGACAGCAGAGACAACTGAGACATCAGAATGCATAGAAAAATGCTAGTCTTGAGTTAGAATCAGATTCCTGTTTAATCTTTATCAGATTAGCTGTGTAGCTTCATTCTCTGGGCCCATTTCCTCAGGAGAACAATGGCAGCAGACTCACAACCTCTCAATCTCACATTGCAATAGATTAAAAGATGGGTGAAGATGCCTTGAACGGAATCAGAGAATTCCAGGCCTTCCTTCAAGGGTTCAGCTGGAGTCAGTCCTACTTCTCCCTTTTCAGTCATCACATGACTGGGGAAAGGACAAGCTTTCAATTCTGAAATTGAAAGAGTTTTGCCAGATTGAGTCCATGGGGTACCCAAAGTAATATATTCCCCTAAGGGAAGTCACTGTCAATGTTGCATACCGGCATGTGCTTCACGTGGATCTTGGTAGACTATGTGACTATTTTGGTTTGATTCTCAAGTTAAAAAAATGGGCCAGACATGGTGACCCATGCTTGTAATTCCAGTACTTGGAAGGCTGAGACAGGAGGATGGCAGGTTTGAGACCAGCCTCATCTACTTAGTGAGGCCCTCCACAACTTAGTGATACCCTGTTTCAATATTAAAGAATAAAAATGGGGCTGGGGGTGTAGCTCAGAGGTAGAATGCCCCTGAGTTCAATTCCCCAGTACTGCAAAAAACAAAAAAAAATTATTGATGGCAGATAAATAAAAGGATGATTCTGCAGGGCTTTTCACCATTCCAAATTGGAAATTTTCTTCACTGAATTTGCCACAACCAACTGAGATGATTTATTTTGGCGGTATAACACAGAGATAGAGTGCATACAGGAAGAGACAGTGTGAGGAGATGGGAGGCCACCAGACAACCTTTCCTGTCCTGCTTGAAGGGGACTGGCAGTCCTTTGAGGGAACTCCTACCTGCAGGTGATAATACCAGGTGACCTTTAGCCAGGGCTTTTCGGGTTGGTCCGGAGAGTTCTGTGTGTTGGTGCCTTGGTGTGAGAATGATGGGCCATGTCTGTTCTCCAATTTCCAGGGAGTCAAGGATGAGTTAGACCAGAATTTCTCTTCTTTTTTAAATCACCAAATTGGCAGGGCGTGGTGGCGCACGCTTGTAATCCCAGCGCTTGGGAGGCTGAGACAGGAGGATCGCACAGGTTTGAAGCCAGCTTCAGCTACTGAATGAGGCTCTCAGCAATGAGGCTCTCAGTGAGATCCTGTTTCCAGATATTTCCAAATAAAGGTCTGGGGTGTAGTCCAGAGGTAGAAAGCCCCCGGGTTCCATCTCCAGTGCCACAAAAAACAAACAAACACACAAAAACCCACCAAATCAGAGTCTTGGCCACGGTGCCTTTCTTCTTTAGTTAGCTATTGGTTATGGAGAAGGGAACCGAAGCACAGGTAACTCCAGATTGTTGGCAATCCAGCTGTTTGGGTTGGGAGAAAACCTGGTCAACCCCCCCCCCCCCCGTGAGGCTTATTCTTACAGTTGTGCTATCTGGTAACATTAGAAGAGGACCATCCCATTCCCAGAGAGACTGGGGTTGCTTGGCTTGGCCGCCTGATCCACAGGCTATCCACTGAGCAGAGGCGAGAGGAGGGACCTCATTTTCCCCCTCATTGCTTACAGTACCCTGTTAAATATATATATATAAGTCTGGCAGGGCATGGTGGCGCATGCTTGTAATCCCAGCATTCGGGAGGCTGAGACAGGAGGATCGCGGTTTGAGGACAGCCTCAGCTACTTAGTGAGGCCCTCTGCAACTCAGTGAGACCCTGTTTCAAAATAAAGAATAAAAAAGTAGGGCTGGGGGTGTAGCTTGCAGATAGAATGTCCCTAGTAGCATAAATAAATAAATAAATAAATAAATAAATAAATAAATAAGTCTGTCTCTGTGCATATATCTAAAATTATTCATAGATACATTTCCAGGAGTAAAATAATAAAGAACTGTGCAGTTAAACTTTGAGACACGCTTACCGAGTTGCTCTTGAAGGATTCTTGCAGGTTTTACCCCTGTCTCACAGAGAATACTGGCGGGGGTCCTCACCACTTTGTGATCTTTAGAAGGCTAGCAGATTAAAAAAAAAAAAAAACAGTTCTGTGGTTATTTTAATTTGTATTTACTTAATTATGAGTTCTGGTCAACGTTTTTCCTATGTTTTTATAAACTAGTTGTTTTTATCTTTCCAAGACCGTCTGTTTAAAAGCCAAAGTAACAGACATACAGGCTCTGTGTAGAGACTGCCTGTGTGAGTCACCATTAATCTAAAAATCGCCACTGAAATCTCCATGGGCGCCGAGCCAGAGGACAAGGGGTGACGACAGAAAGCAAAGACGATTCCACCCTGTCGGCAGCAGTTGCAGCCACAGAGGGAGGCCTCCACACAGCCCAGCCTTGAAGCACAGCGGTGCCCCTGGGCTCCCCACAGCAGGGCCAGCCATCTGACAGGTGCCCAGGAAGCCGGGAGTCCCACAGGAAGTCGTCCTTCAAGAAAGCAAAGAGCCTTCTCAGTAGGAGGCAGATGACCACAAGTGTGAAGACTTCAGAGGTGACAGACAGCATTAAATGAGAGAAATTCAAAAGAAGTAAAAATAGCATGGGATAAGGCAGGGTGGCAGAAATGAGAAAGAAGAGAGCCATGACCAGTTTGTCGAGGGCCAAGGAGACCCAAGACCTGTCAGTGCTAGAATTGGGAAAACCCTCGCTAACCTGGACACTCTGGCCACCCCACATGACTAAGACCACATTGTAGAGCTGTGTATACGCTTTGCTAAGGATTTTGGACTTTGTCTTTGGGGCCATAATGACCAATCAGAGTTCTCAACAGGCTTATACTTCCAGGTGCAGTGTTGTAGAGTCTGGACAATTTGGAAGGGTTGGAGGGTGTGGGAAGGGGCAGTATGGCAAGGCTGGAGATGAGACACCACTGGGTAGCAATTTGCAGTATTGCAGGTAAGGGTGGCCTGGTGGCCTGAGGGACATCAGGTAGACCTCTCCTCATTCACTTAGGGTATGAGTCACCTGGCCTGATGCTTCCATTTTTGCTCTGCTTTGGCCTGACACCCCACACTGGGCCTCCCTTCCTCACCCCCTTGGGATTCCAACACACCAGGCCTTTATACACACCCTTCCCACTCCACATGGGCGCTGACCTCACCCTGGACTCCCACCCCCACCTCCTGTGAGCCTCCTCTCCTCACGGCGATGGGCTTCCACAGGATATCTGAAGTGGAGACAAATCAACAAGACTTGTGAACCGTTGTGGGTAGTGAGGGGCTGGGGGACCCTATCGGGGAGAGATCTGGGCTGGCATCCAGAGGAGGAAGGTGATGAATTCGGAATTCGTTCTGTGAAGGGAGGGGTGCAACAGGCCCACGTGGTCGTGTGCAGGAAACAGTTTCATATCTGGGTCTGCAGCATTAAGAGCGAAGATTTGAGAGAGATCTTTGGGCAACTTCGCCTTAAAATTGCTAACTGAAGTCACTGAGTAGATAAGAACACCCAAGGGTGAAGAGGAAAGCTTGGTTCAGGGCGATAGAGATAATGTCACTAACTCAAAGCAAAACTTAAAAACACAAACACACATTGATAAAAATTCAGAATAAGTAGGTTGAATAACAAAGTTGTCTTTCATGGACTTCTTGAGCACACTCTGCTGGATTCAGGCCGAGGGCTCGGGGGGTGACTCAGAGGTTCTTCTAGATGAACTTCAACTGCAAACTGATGTCAGTAAGTTGGTACCCACTGCTTGCAAAAGGCCAAAAGCATCCACAAGACAAGTGTGGCAATCGACACCTCAGGACACAGCCAGCTCACTGTCCATCCTCAGCTGTCCAGGCCAGGGGGTCACTTGCCCAGTGTCACATGACTGGTCCAGAGGGAAAACCGAGGGGTCCTGTTCTCACCGAGTGTCCTCACTGGTACAGTACACAGGTGCCCGGTAAGCCACCATCTCTTACAACCGGAAGTTATCTTGGTGCTCTGTAAACAAGCCCAGTAACCTCATTTTACAATAAAAGCATGGTATTTGGTGTGAGAGGGGCAGGCAGTGCTCTTCCCCCTGGATCTGCAGGAACCACAGAAGCCAAATTATCTGAGTAGGGCTGGGAAGAAAGGCCATAAGGTCTGCACACCAGGGGCCACAGCCTGCACCTTCATTACTTAACCTGCTCATCCTGGCCTGCTCTGGGGTCTTCACACTGTCACTTCTCACTCCACAGAGGGGAAGCCCAAGGCCTGAGCAGCCTGAGGCTGTGCTACTAGGGGCGAAGGGGAGGATGGGAGGTATGAGGAAGACTTGCACACCAGAGAACATCATCAGTCCTCTTTCACATACGGTGGAGTAAGACCAGCACCTCCAAACATGGATAGCACTTCCAGCTTTCCACAGTGCTTCCATATACAGCATCCCCCTTGGCAGTGAAGATGAAACATATCCATTGTTACATCGCCCTAAGTGGTCAAGTTAAGACTTGAATCCAGTCTTCCATGTTGCATTGTCCATTGAATGCTTCCCAAGCAGCACCCTCTTGGGCTCAATGTATCAGAGGGTTTGGAGTCACACCGTGTTTGCAGGGTCCCTAGAGAAATTATGCTGGTTCCCACTCCCTCTCTCCCACCACAATCTGGGTTGAGAGCAAATACCTCCTCTTCTAGTCTGGGCTTTGTACAGACCCGTTTGAGCTTACAGTGCCCTTATTCCAATCCTCTTAAAAGAAGTAGTCTACCAAGGCCCAGATTACTTCTGATTTCTGATTGCCCACCACTGAGCATGTGCCACACATTTCTAAACAGATTGTAGACTCACTGCGATTATCTTAGACTGTTCCCTCTCTCTTTAATGGCCTAGAGTGCCAAAGCTTCCCATCCATGTACTAGGACCCCTGTGGAACTCAGGGTGGAGGAGTCATAAAGACAGCCCCCCCCCCCCCGCTAATATTCCAGTCAGCCACCTGTGTACCTGAGGAGCAGCCTGGAGTGCTTTTCTGCCACCTGCCTTACCCTTTAGCCAGCCTGGGGAATCCTGAATTTCTTTTCTCATTTTATGATGAATTTTTTAAAAAGTAGGGCCGGGCATGGTGGCACACGCTTGTAATCCCTACATTTGGGAGGTGGAGACAGGCGGATTGTGCTGGTTCGAAGCCTCGCTGGCTTAAGAGACCCTGTTTCCAAATAAAAATATAAAATAGGTCTGGGAGTGTAGCCCAGAGGTAGAAGGGTTTCCAGGAACCCCAGTACCACCAAAAAAATTAAAAAAAATAAAAAAATTAAAAAAGAAGAATAAAAAAGAAAAAAGTAGGTAGGTAAAGGAACATTTAGCGACTGCCATTAGAAACTCATTTATGGAGAGCTTTATTGGGTCATGCCTATGTCACTAGGGAAGGCTGGGAAAACCCATTACAAAAATATCCATCAGGGAATGGACCGGGTCTAATAGCAGTTATCGCTGGCCTATGAAACACAATTATTTATTTTATTTTATACTTGGGTTGAACACCAGGGGTGTTCTAACTTCAACCTATACTCTTAGCCCTTTTTATTTTTTAATTTGAAATAGCCTCTTGCTAAGTTGCTGAGATTATCCTCGAACCAGTGATCTTTCTGTCTTAGCCTCCCAAGTACTGGGGTTACAGGCATGTACCCCAGTTGAAAACAGCTGCTTATGTATTTATTTATTTATTTATTTACTTACTTACTTATTTTGTGGTACTGGAGAATGAACCCAGAGGCACTAATACCTTTGAGCTACATTCCCAGCCTTTTGTTTTGTTTTGTTTTGTTTTGTTTTGAATCAAAGTCTCACTAGGTTGCTGAGAGACTCTCTATGTTGCTGAGAGTGTCCTTGAACCTGGGATCCTCCTGCCTCAGCCTTCCAAGTACTGGGATTACAGGCATGTGCCACCATACTCAACCAACACAACTCTTTTAAATCCTTATATTCTAACTCAAGAGTAGAGACAAGAGCTGGAGCTCACACTGCTTGTTGGAGCGGGGAGGAAAGTTCCACTGCAGAAGGAGCCACTGATGGTGGTAGAGTGAGTCAGGTGTTTTCAGCAGGTGCTCAGCCCCCTGTAAGGGCCCCAGGTCTTGTCTAGGAGTCCCAGAGAGTGACTCACGGCTGCTCAGGAACAATGCTACTCTCAGTCCATCCTTGCCCTCTGTCCCCTGGGAACCCCCACTGTATTAGGCACTGAAATCCTAGCGATATAGTAAAAAAGGGAAGCAGAGGGGTCACATGCCCCCAGGCACCATTCTGTGGGAGCACAGCAAAGTCTTGGGCCCTGGTAGAAGTTGCAGGAGGGGCACAAGCAGAGTCTCTCATCCCACTCTGGGCGCCATCTTCCCTCACTGTGACACTATTCAGGCCCCTGCTGTAGCAGAAGCCAACAGCATTTTCTGCGGTGACATGCTCTCCGACCACTGGTCATTGGCGGCCTGCAACAGCTGAGCACCTGGCATGTGCTAGTGAGGTTGATAACTGCATTTTTAATTTTCTTTAGTTCTAATTAATTTACATTTACGTAGTACATGAGTCCGTGTTGTTGTCGTCCCTGGCACAATGCAACAGGCTAGGTGAGTTCTAAAGAAAGGAGGTTTGTTTGGGCTCATGGTTCTCGAGGTACAAGGTCAAGGGGCCCCAGCTGGTGACAGATGGCAGAGTCCCAAGCAGAGCAGAGCGTCACATGCAAGGAGACGGAGTGCACATGCGCACATGTGTATGCGAGGCTGCCTGTCTTTAGTTCTCTCCTGTTACAAAGCCATCGGTATTCAATCATGGGGGCGCCACCCTGATGACCTAATCTAATCCTAATAAGTCCCCAAACCCACCTCTAAACATGCAACTGGATTGTTTCCACTGTGTGTGTGTGTGTGTGTGTGTGTGTGTGTGTGTGGTGTGTGTGATACTGGGGATCAAATCCAGGGGCATTCTTCTATCTTCCAGCTTACCCCCCAGCCCTTTTTTTTGGGGGGGGGTGGTACTAGAGGTGGAAGCCAGAGGCTTTCTACCTCCGGGCTATACTATATAAAATACACCTATTTTATATTTTATTTGGAAACAGGATTTCACTAAGTTGCTGAGAGCCTCACTAAGTAGTTGAGGCTGGCTTCGAACTTGTGTGATCCTCCTGTCTCAGCCTCCCAAGTGCAGGGATTATAAGCATGCGCCACCACACCTGGCACCCTCCAGCCCTTTTTAATTTTTGTTTTGAAGCAGGGTCTTTCTAGGTTGCTGAGAGTCTTGTTAATTTGCTATGGCTGGGCTCGAACCTGTGATCCTCCTGTCTCAAGTACTGGGACTACAGGTATGTGCCACCTCACCTGGCTATTCCACCCTCTTAATACTTACAATGGGGGCTAGATGTCAATGCATGAACCATGGTCATGCTCAAACCATATCCAAACCATAGCACATAGCCAGATATGGCTACCGGCTACCATATTGTGCCACACAGCACTGGGAGATGGTGGCTCTGCTGGACACCAGCATCTTCTCATGCTTTGTCATGGAGGTTCCGAGTCCCTAGGGTGCCAAAAGGGTGGTCTGTGGGAGAATGGAGAAAATATTTCACTCTCTTGTGATATGCTATATTTTAGAGTCCCAGAGAGTACTGGTACACACACACACACACACACACACACACACACACACACACACGTGTGTGTGCGTGCGCCTGTGTATTGAATTATAGCTTCTTACTTTTCACCAAGCCTGTGAGTCTCACAGGGCCTGGGGTTGGACAAGGTTTTCAGAGATTGTGACTACAACTTGGTTAGTTCCTTTCTTGGATAGACAGCTCAGCCTCAGATCAGCCAGAACCCTTTCCTGTAGGTCCCTCCAGTCTTGGCTACAACCCTTCTCCAAGGTTTAATGCCAACTCCTGCCTTTGAGAAGCACACGGATCTTTGAGAAGACACAGAAATCATCTTCTCAGCCCAAGTTGAAGTAAACGAGCGAGCAGGCCAGGGCAGTGCACTGGGAACTGTGGAGCAGTGGTCCTCAAAGTGTAGTAGAGTCATGTCACTAGCAGCCTTACTATGAGCTGGAAACCTGTTGGGTATGCAAATCTTGGTGCTACACCCAGACTTCTGAACCAAAGATTCCAGGGGTGGAGCCTAGAGATCTGTGTTTTAACAAGCCCCCCTCACTCTGGTGCCCGGCGAGGTGTGAGGACCACAGATGCAAAAGGCAGAGGGCAATGGTGGGTGGGGCAGCGGGATTGGGCTGGCTTCTCAGAAGAGCCCCAAGAACTTGCTCTGGAGCCTGCCAAGGAGCTCACCACGCAGGGCATGCCCGGGCAGAGGACCTACACCACACGCACAGTTAGCGCCCAAGCTCAGCATGCCTCCTGATATGTATCTAATAATCTCAGGATCATAATTTTATTCGTATTATGTTGCTTAGGGGCAATGTATTCTTTAAAGAATCAAGTAAGACTTCTTTTTTGATTAAGAAAAATGTTCTTGATGAGGCATGGTGGTCTATGCCTGTAACTCCAGCACTAAGGAGGCTGAAGCAAGAAAATTCCATGCCAGCGGCAGCAACTTAGTGAGACCCTGTCTCAAAATAAAAAATATAAAGGGCTGAGTGTAGCTTAGTGGTAGAGTATCCTGAGTAATTCCTAGTATCACAAAATAAATGAATGAAAACAAGGGAAGGAGGTGGGGAGGGAAGGGAATGAGAAGGAAGAGGAAGGGAAAGGAAAAGAAAAGAGAAAAATGTTCTTGGTTGGACTTAATTTTGACTTAATTTTAGCTAAGGATTACCTTTATTCAGATTTTTGAAAGTTTATTCCCTTTATCTGATAAACTCCTCCAAACTCTTCCTTTGACTCCTTTAAAGAAACCATTAGGTAGGTAGCTGGTATCGTGGTGCTCACTGTCATTTTCAGTACTTGGGAGGCTAAGACAGGAGGATCACAGGTTTAACGCTAGCCTCAGCAACTTAGACCCTCAGAAACTCAACGAGACCCTCTCTCAAAATGAAAAATAAAAAGGGCTGGGGCTGGATCTTAGAGGTAGAATGCCCGTGGATTTAATACCCAGTACTGAAAAAAGAAAGAGAGAGAGAGAGAAGGAGAGGGAGGGGGGGGAGGGAGAGGGGAAGGAGGGAGAGAGAAGAAGGAAAAGGAGAAGGAGAAGGAGAAGGAGAAGGAGAAGAGGAAGAGGAGGCACAAGACTTTAAATATAAAACTTTTATTCAATGAAATAAAAATAGATAGCTAAGATACTGCTTATTTAATAATCATTTTTCTCTTAGACATCATTTTTTCTCTGGCAGAATATCTACTACCCTCCCATCCCAGGCCCCTAACACTTCCTGGCCTTGAAAAGGAAAGCAGATGAACAACCTGGTTAAAACTGTACCAAGTTAGGATGAAGCTCGAAGCAAAAGATTTTCTGTCGCGTCCCTCGACCAGCGATTAAGATGCAACACGAAGCTCTTCTTGCAAGCCGTTTATTCAGGATACAAGTCGAAGAAAATGGCGAAGATCTGCCTTGCGCAGGGCATTATAAACATTAACTCTCCCAATCACTTCTTGCCACATCTCACTCACTCACTGGCTCACGCTCATCAGGTCACCACCACGTCATGTATTACATAACCCTAGCCTCCAAATATGGAGTTGCTTCCTGCACAGCCATGTGCCAATCAAGCTCAGAGGCAGGAAGCCAGCGCCATCTTTTAGTGGCGGCTCACCACAATTTTCTACCTTAAATGTATTTCTGTGCATGGACACCACTCTGCGAATTAGTGAGTTAGTGAAAAAGCAAGGGTTATGGTCAAATTAAGGCTCAAGTCCTAACTCTGCCCCTTGCTAGCTAGCTGGCGGACTCTGTATCAGGGTTCCCTTATTCCCGTGGCTGTAACCCATGGCTAAGGTTGTGTTGGAGGGCTTCAATGGAATAATCATGTGTAAAGTAGCTGGCACTTAATAAACACTATGCATTCCCTTCTACCTTCTTCTGCTTCTTCAAGGCAGTAAGGGAATGCGAGGAGCCCAGGCTCTGAATCAGACTAACCTGACAGGGGATCTGGATGCAGCCCAGCCATTTACAGGCCATGGGTAACCTTGGGTCAATTATTGAAAGTATTCTGTGTCTCAGGCTCCTTAACCTTAGAATGGGGGATCTCCAAAATAGTATTTATCTCATACAACCCAACAACCCCATAGGAGTCTTACAAGGCACCAAGTGCCAGGTGGATATTGTTACTAATGCTCTTGCTCTCAGTTCTCCATCCCGGTGAACAAGACAGATGCCCTACAGAACCGGGAGCCCTTCCATACACGGAGATCTTCAGAACCTTGACCCACTTTCTAGCACCACAGAACGACTTCCTTGAGGTAAAGCCTCATGTTCTCTCCAGAACATTTTCATTATTCCTTGATCTTTTGAAAATTATGTTCTTTTAAAAATTATGTTCTGAGCTGGGTATGGTGGTTCATGCCTGTAAGGCCAGTACTTGAGAGGCTGAGACAGGAAGATCATAGGTTTGAGGACAACCTCAGCCAGTAGCAAGACCCTGTTTCAAAATAATTAAACAAAATAGGCCTGGGAGTATAACTCAGAGGTAGAATATCCCTGGGTTCAATTCCCAGTACCACACACACATACACAAAAGTATGTTCTCATAGGTCTTGATGATCACCTGACCTTTATCACACAACTACCCCTCACTACCAATTCCATTAAATAGTTTGGAAACAATACTCTTTAGGCAAAAGAACAAGTTTATGTTTTGCATAACAGTTAAAGAAATGCATAACAGTTACGCTTTGCATAACAGTTAAAGAAATTCAATCTCATGGCATTCTACCTCTGAGCTACACCCCCTGCCCTATTTTTTATTCTTTATTTTGACACAGGGTCTCACTAAGCAAAGGACCTCACTAAGTAGCTGAGGCTGTCGGCGAACCGTGATCCTCCAGTCTCAGCCTCCCGAATGCTGGGATTACAAGCGTGTGCCACCATGCCATGCCTGGCGAGCTCCCATTTTTAAATTATTTTTTAGACTCATTTTACAGAACCGAGTTTATCATACTCCTTAATTCATATGTGTACCTTTACCAGCGGTCTAAAATGAGGTTACTATTTTAAGTTATTTTTGTTCCTTTGAGAGCACTGGTCATTTCTTACTATCTCTGATTGCAAGCCATCATTCTCTGCTTTGCTCTGTAGTCCTAGAGCTCTGCATTCCTTTCCCAGTCTCTTTTGCCAATTGGCTTCCTGGCAGGTTCTGCCTGTGGGCACACTGATGAGAGATAGAAAAGCATCTCCTGTCCACATCCCTCAGCAGCAGAGGAGAGCTACAATTCTGCTCCTCAGCTTCCTTCAGCAGTCCCAGCAACCAGCCATCAGCACCACTGGGCCCCTGCCCCAGAATCTGAGCATCTTTTTACATACCAGTCATGGACTGCTTCCTCTTCATTTCTAGGTCTGGTACACCATCTCTTCCCCTTTATTCCACCAGCTCAGAGTCTGATAGAATTTCTCTGTGGTTGCAGCATTTGAATCACCTCAGTGTCCCCTTCTCTGATCTCTTGGCCTTCCAAGCCTCTGTAACCAATTCCCTATACTCAGTCTTCTCTGTTTGAAATACCCATAGTGGTTTTTGTTTTTTTGATTGAATATAATTGACCTGGTGTCTCCATTTGTTCCTGCTATATGGGTATCAATCTAGTATATTGGGTATTTATCCTTAGATATGAATACACCCCTGTGAAATATAGGGGCTTTCCTCTTGTGTTTTTAACTTGCATAAACTCAATTGTACTATGTATCTAATATAATAAGTTATATTAATTTATTTAATATATATTTTAATAATATAATAATTTATTTTCGCACAAAATTATTTCATTAAGATTGTTCATGCCGGCGTGGTGGTGCACACTTGTAATCCCAGCATTCAGGAAGCAGAGACCGGAGGATCGCGGTTCGCGATAGCCTCAACTACTCAGTGAGGCCCTTTGCAACTTCGTGAGACCCTGTTTCAAAAGTAAAAAGACTAAAAAATAGGGGTGGGGGTGCAGCTTGAAGGTAGAATGTCCCTCGGTTCCACCCCCAGTACCGCAAAAAAAAAAAAAAAAAAAAAAGATTTGTTCATAGCTAGACATAATGGCACATGCCTGTAATTCCCAGTCTTGAGAGTCTAAGGCTCAAGGCCAGTCTCAGCAACTTAGTGAGACTCTGTTTCAAAATAAAGAACAAAATATGGCTGGGGGTGTAGCTGAGAGGTAGAATGCGAGGTTCAGCCTCCAGTACCAAAAAAAAAATCCATTCAGGTTGGTGTTGTGTTCCCTCACTGTGGCTGATCATGGCAAACTATTACTTGGCGGGTATTTGCCTCATTTTATCTCCCCACCCCATGACCTCTGAGATCATCACCAACTCCCTGATATCATAAACAACACAACTTGGACTTACATGAGTGTCCCGCATTCCCCTCTGGGCCAGATCTGGTCAGAGGTCACATGCTTTCCCCAGTTAAGTCTATGCAGTACATAAGCCTCTTTAACCACAGGTGTGGTATGCATGTCTGCCCAATGTGAGGTAGGTTCTCACCTCCTCACCAGTATTTATCCGGTAGTCTAAGTATTATTTGCTAATTAAGCTAGGGTAAATACAGTCTTGCCCTTTTGTTTTGTGTTTCTTTGATTATTAGTGAAATGGGCATCTTTTCTTGCTTTTGTATTTTAAATTTTAATTTAAGTTATTTATGTATTTATTTACTTGTATCAGGAACTAAACTCAGGGGCTTTCTACCTCCAATCCACACCCCCTCCCCCAGCCTGACTTTTTTTTTTTTTTGAAACAAGGTCTCACCAAGTTAGCTTTATTTTATTTGGTACTGGAGATTGAACCCAGAGGCATTCTACCCCTAAGCTACACCCCCAGCCCTTTTGATTTTTTATTTTAAAACAGGGTCTCACTAAGTTGCTGAGGCTGGCCTTGGACATGTGTTCCTCCTGTCTCACCCTCCCAAGTTACTAGAACTTCTGGTGTGTGTCACCACACCCAACATTGTTAATTAAACATTTTCTCTGTGTGACTTGACTGCGTGTAGCCTTTGACTATTTTCTGTAGAATTTCCTCTAATTTTCTTGGTTCCTTGTTTATTCTGTTCACAATCACTCAAGGCATTGAAAACTTTATCTGTTGTCCTTCTTTAACACTTGTCCAAAGTATCCTTTGTAGAACACGATGCAATATTGTTAGAGTAATATTCATCAATATTTTGCCCTAAGGTTTGTGCCTTTGGATTCTTCTTTAAGAGTTCTTACCTATCTGAAGGTCACAAATATATTTTCTTACCTTTTTTTGGGGTGGGGGCTTCTTTTATAGCTTAACACTTTTACCATATTGGTCTTTAATCCATCTAAAATTCACCTTTTATGTAATGTAAGGCAGGAGTTCTAAATTTTTCAGAGAAGTTTTATCTTTATTTTTTTGGGGGGTGGCAAGAAAGGGAAGCCCTCCTCTTAGCGAGAGAATTAACCTTTTGTGATAAACAAAAGCATTTGTAACGTCAGTGTTCCAGGTTAATTTGGACTAAATCAGGACCATAAAAAATAAAAGAGGGAGACGATCGGGTGCTTCAAGCTGTAATTACCCCACCAGAGGCTCTTGACTCCTGCCAAGCACACCTGTGGCCTCCCCGGGCGCCTGCCTTTGACCTGCCTCCACACAGGATGCCCCTGTGGAATGTGCTGGCGGCCACTTCCTCCTTCCCCATGCCACCCTCTCTCTCTACAGCTGCTCACCGGGACCTCCCCGACTCAGCCCCCTCAGTACTTTATGAGCACTGATGTCTGCACTGGGCCCTAACAGCCCTGAGCTCACGAAGCTCAGGATGTGTGTGTGCGTGCATGCGTGTGTGTGTGTGTGTGTGTGTGTGTGTGTGTGTGTGTGTGTGTACACATGTGCACGTGCACCTCTGGTCATATAGATCTCCTAATTTTCATAGTTTATAAAACCCTTTCACATTCTCACTCATAAACTCTATAGAGCATACAAGCAGAAAATATTTTCCCCATTTACAAATGAAGAGACTGAGACTCAGAAGAGTTTAAGTCTCTAGAAATGTAGGCGATTTGCCCAAGTTCGTGCTGCCAGAACAAGGAATGGCTGGGGCTGGATGCCAGCTCTTCTGGCTCTGAGTCTAGTGCTCACCCAGCCTGCCCCTTACAGCTGGGGGTGGGGTGGGGGGGTCTGTCTCTAAAATAAGACAGATTGTTCCGGAAGGGCAGGGTGGGGTTTGAACCACCTCCAGAAAGCACTTGCCTCACCCTGGTCCAAGTGAACTGGGAGCTCAGAGACCATTGCACTGGGAGCCTGCTCTTGAACTCCTGTCCTTTGGCCTGGGGCACTTGCACTCTGCCTGGCTGTGGAGTGGGAGCCCTCTGGTCACACTGTGTACATCCTTTTCCACAGTATCTAAGGATCACAGCTAGATTACCATTAAGGTCATTAGTACTTAACTCTGCCTCCCTCACAAGCTCCATCAGGGCGGGGTCTCCAACTGTGTGGTTTATTACTGTATCATTGGGATTGTGCTCTGTACTCAATAAATATTTATGGAGCGCACAGATTAATGCATGAAAGAATGGGTGCGTGAGTGTCTCCCACACCGTCTCAGCCACTGCCTGGGCTTGTGCACTGAAAGAGCCAAGCACCTGTGTTAGCAAAGCTGCCACCCACTCAGCACCTGTGTTACCAAGACCCTTACAGCAGAGCACAGCTTCCAGGTGGCACTAGCATGTATATGGCTGTGCTTTCAGTTCAGCATGAAGGATGCTTTGCAGTCCAGACCAGGACTAGCAATGTCACAAGACATTCTCTCCAACCCAAGCCGCTCCTGCCTGTTCTCCCTCAGTGGCCCTGGCTTTGCCAACTCTGTGTCCCAGGATACCCCTTGTCTAAGACTTCAAAAATTAGGATCCTCCTCTGTGGCTCCTTCTAGGACCAAACCCTAACGGTCTGCACAAAACAGACTCTCAATAGATGCTGATGAATAATGAACTCTTTATTCCTCTTGGGAAACTGATTTTTAATCTGTCTCATAGATATGAATGGAAAGTGCAGCTGATTGGTAAATAGGAAAAAATGCTCCCCACTTCCAGTAATGTACCCAGCCCTGCCTGTGTTTAGAAATGTCAGCTATCAGAGCACAATGCATCAGTGCCCAACAATGTTTCTTAAGTGATTACTCTGGAAAAAAAAATGTGACCCTAATCATTCCATAGGATATGAGTTTGGTCTTGAGAACCACTAGAATATTCTCCTAGACCATCCAAGTCCTGGCTGGGCGAGCAAACCACAAGACAGAGAAACCAAATACTAAGACCTATACAAGAACACATACACATGCATGCATATACACTCACATGTGCACACACGCTGGATTGATTTATGTATGTAATACAGGATAGTTTTAGATATTGATTTTAGAGTCAGATCAGGGTTCAAATTTTGTCTCTAATTTTTTCTGAGTATTTTATCTAGGCAAGCTACTTCTCTGAATTGGTTTCCTCATTTATCAACTGGGGCAATAGGCTGGTGCAAGGGTGAGATAGATACGCAAAGCTCCAGCGGTGCAAGAAGAGGCAGAGACGTAGCAGCTATTCCTGGTGCCCAAACCGTATTGTTGACATTTGAAAAGCTGAGATGCTAGATGTCGGGCAGACACAGAAGATGATGGGGAACCAATCTTGGGAGAAGTAGTCTCCAAGTGAGGTTTTTGGGGAAGGGGAAGAAAATGGTTCTAAAGAAATAAACAGAGGGAGTTTTAGTAAAGAGTGAGGGTTATGGTAGACACAGGGAGGAGTGGGGTCAGCTTCCATCCAGCTCTGGCTGTGGTCACCACTGGAGAGTCCCAGAGGGCAGTCTTGCATTTCCTTAGGATCTTATATCTAGCTTAAAAAAAAAAAAAAAAAAAAAGTTGAGCCAGGCATGGTGGGGCATGCTTATAATCCCAGCATTTGGGAGGCTGAGACAGGAGGATCATGGTTCAAGGACAGCCTCAGCTACTTAATGAGGCCCTTTGCAACTCAGTGAGACCCTGTTTCCAAATGAAGAATAAAAAATAGGGCTGAGGGTGTTGCTCGGAGGTAGAATGCCCCTAAGTTCCATCCCCAGTACTGCAAAAAAAAAAAAAAAAAATTCTACTGAAGTGGCCTCAGACAGTCTGCCCAGCAGCATCTGAGGCTCTATGGGGAGGGATGCTGACTTGTGGAGATGCCCCTGTTGGTGAGCACTGCTCCACCCCAGCCTCCAGCCATCATCTTGTCCTGTGCATGACCAATGGAAGGAGGCTTGGTTAGCGAGGTCAGTGACAGGCGCACCTCCCTGAAGCTCACAGTGAAAGGCAAGTTCACCTTGTGTCTTGTTCTGTGTGCCAAAGTGTCTCTTGCCTGGAAAAAAGAAAATATTTAAGAACTTACTATTCAAAATGTGGTTCTTAGACCAGCAACATTGGCATCTCCTGGGAGCTCGTTTGAAATTCTGATTCTAGGGTTCTATTCCTGACCTGGGGCCCAGGAATTGGTGTTTTAATAAGCTCAGGATGATTCTTGTGTACACTGAAATTTGAGAAGCACTGACAGAATCAAGGTGCATCTGGGATAAGACAGGCTCTCTTTGGCACACTGGCTTCACTTGTAGCTGCCTTTCTTTGCATAAGAAGGAGATATTTCTACACAAGGAAATCGGATTATCACTCTAAAACACAGTTGCAACTGCCTTAATTCAAAATACAGAGCTTTAGAGAGTTCTCACATGGGCCATCCAGAAATTATCATTATAAATTGAACTTTAGAAATGTCATTTTGTCTAACCTATTCTGTCAGAATTATTTGATTACAGGCAAAAGAAACAGAATATTGCTATATGTGTGTGTGTTGGGGGGGGGGGTGGCCCTGGGGGTTGAACCCTGGGCAGTCTGCCTCTGATCTCCATCCCAAGCCCTATTTTATTATTTATTTATTTATTTATTTATTTATTTATTTATTTTGCGGGTCTCTGGGATGGAACCCAGGGGCATTCTACCTCCAAGCTACACCCCCCCGCCCGCCCTATATTTTATTCTTTATTTTGAAACCAGGTCTCATTGAGTTGCAGAGGACCTCACTAAGTAGCTGAGGCTGTCCGTGAACCGCAATCCTCCAGGTCTCAGCCTCCCGAATGCTGGGATTACAAGCGTGTGCCACCACGCTCGGCTTTATTTTTTTTTATTTTGAAGCAGGGTCTTTCTAGATTGCTGAGGGCCTTGCTAAGTTTCTGAGGCTGGCTTTGAACTTGCAATCCTCCTGTCTCAGACTCCTACGGACTGGGATTACAAGTGTGTGCCACCATACCTGGTAAGAATATCTTTATCAAGCATAAAAGAAAGCTAAGAAAGATAGAGGGCTGCTTATAGACTCAGAAGTAGCTGTCTCAGAATGGCCAGGAAGTGAGTCAGGGCCTGGGTAGCAAGAACTAATGGGCAGCCCAGATTGAGAGCTGTGCAGGGATATATCGCCCTCCGTGGCTTCCTAGAGCTGCATCAGGCTACCCAAGATTCAGATTCCTATCGGCCAGGGAACAGTCGCATGCCAAGCTCTGCAGTGGAAAGCAGGGTGCCCTGGCCAACGGTGCTGGAGCCCTCTGTGCTGCACACAGTAGGGTAGTTGGTCCTCAGAGCAGGATCAGGCGCAGCCTCAGGCATCACCAGGCAGAAGGGCAAGTGCTCACGCCTCCCAGGTGTGCCTGTGCATGAGCAGGAGAAATGCAGATGTGTGTCTTCAGAGAGATGAAAGGAAAGAGCGGCGGGGGGAGTTCAAACGCTAGCGAAAGCAGGGGAGCCGACAGTGTGATTGGTGTAGATGTGAAGGCTGCAGAGAATGACCTTAGGTAATGACTTCAAGAAGCCCAGCTCCTGGAAGCTGACAGGGGCAGATGCGCTGTGTGCCCCCAAGAGCGAGGGAGGCCCAGGTTCAAAGAGGTGTCTGGGAGAAGACACAGCAGAGGCCCAGAGCGCGCAGGTGCGGGCCCAAGCACCCACGGTGAGAGGACAGTACTGCTCTGGAGAACCGTGTGGCCAAATGCTGTGCTGGGGTGGCCGGGGGAAAGTGAAGGGGACATTAGAACTTGCAGTATGGCAGGCAAGGACCCCAAAGAGGCGACATTGTCAGGATGGTCAGCAGGTCAGACCTTTCTTTTATGGAGGGGCTGATGGGCCTTGATATATGTATATACTGGGGATTGGACCTGGGGGCATTCTACCCCTGACCTACATCCCCTGCCTGGTTTTAAAAAATTATTTTTAAATTTCAAAATGGTCTCAAGTTGCTGAAGGTCTTGTTAAGTTGTTGAGGCTGGCCTCAGACCTTTGATCCTCCTGTCTCTGTTTCCCAAGTACTGGGATTACAGGAGTGTACCACCACACCCAGAACATCTTAATTTTTTATTTTATTTTTTTTGCAGTACTAGGGATGGGAAACCAGGAACATTCTACCTTTGAGCTACATACTCAGCCCTATTTTTTATTTTTTATTTTGAAACAGGGTCTCACTGAGTTGCAAAGAGCTTCACTAAGTAGCTAAGGCTGTCCGCGAGCTGTAATCCTCCTGTCTCAGTCTCCCAAGTGAGAACTTTTTAAATTTTGAAACAGCATCTTTCTAAGTTGCTGAGGGTCTCACTAAATTGCTGAGACTGGCCTTGAACCTGCGGTCCTACTGTCTCAGCCTCTAAAGTACTGGGATTACAGGTACATACCACCATGCTCAGCAAGATCTTGATATTTTAATTATTAATTAATTTATTTATTTATTTATTGGTGGTACTGGGGTTCCTGGAAACCCTTATAGCTCCAGGCTACACTCCTAGACATATATATATATATATATATATATATATATATATATATATATATATATACATATATATATATATTTTTTTTTTTTTAATTTGGAAACAGGGTCTCTTAAGCCTGTTTATGATGAGGTAAAGGATGATCACAACCATTAAATTCCAACTAAAGACACTGGAAAAATGTTTAGTTTTCTGTGTGTACCTACAATGTAACAGTCATAGAGCTAGAAACATTTAACAAATAAGAGTTTAGGTGACTTGCTCATAGTCATGTGGATTATATATGACTAAGGAACGTGCCTGTTTGAGCCATATTTAACTTCAAAGCCTGGATTATGTTTGGGAAATCATCATTGTTATTCAATTTACTAGCAAATGGAATCATCAGCATTTCTACAAGATGCTATCAGAAATAGAGCTTTTACACGCTCACCTGAAAGGAGAATAGTGATTACTAGACCCTGGGAAGCCGGGGGTGGAGAAGGGAGGTTGAATGTGATCAGTGCTTGACACATATATGTATGGAAATATCACACTGAGACCCATTGATGTGGACAGTTAATACATGATAATAAAATGTAAAGCTATAAAGTTCTGCCGGGCATGGTGGTGCATGGTTGTAATCCCAGCATGGGGGAGGCTGAGACAGGAGGATCTGGGTTCAAAGACAGCCTCAGCTACTTAGTGAGGCCCTTCGCAACTCAGTGAGACCTGGTTTCAAAATAAAGAATAAAAAAGGAGGGCTGGGGGCATAGCTCGGAGGTAGAATGTCCCTGGTTTTCATCCCAATTACTGCAAAAAAAAAAAGATATAAAGTTCTGTAGTGCTACACACATTTCTATTGATTGTACAAGTAAATATAGGAGAAGAAACTTACATTTCTTTTTGGTTCTTATTAACTTTTTACATGATAGGCACTTAATATACAGAGTAGTCATTTATAGAGACTTGTATATTAGACTGAGCTGGACCTTCATCTGTATGATTAGATATATACACTCATTTTTATTCTAATTTTTAAAGCTAAATCCAAAGAGAACCTATCAAAAATGATATACCTGAAATGTACTTGGTCAACAGCCTCATCAAACACCATGAAAATCTAAAAATTCTCCGAGAAAGACTGAACTGTCTCAATACCAGTGCAGGCAGGACGAGTAAAGCATTTGCCTAGCATGCAGGGCTCCATCCCCAGCAAATAAAACAGAGGCCAAGGTCCTGCTGTCACTTATTGACACATTTATCCCCTGGAGCCAGCACATCCTGTCACAAAGTCAACAGGTAGCATGTGAGGGTCTGACCTCATCCAGGAGTGGGGGGAGGGAAGAGAACAACAGCAGTCCTTTCGGGCTGTGATGGAGGCTACTAAAACACTTTCTTAGAAAGCCCTGTTCTCCTCAGCAGGACCTTCCTTTGGCAAGGAACTGAGACAGTGTCTCTTGAATTCTCAAGAAGGTTGCGCCCCACAACCCAAAGGCCAGCCATTTAAGGACCAGGTTCAAGGTGCCCTGCGAGCACGACTTCCCCCAGCCCCTGCCTCCAGCAGGATTCCCTAGCAATGGTCACCTTTGGACTAAAATTCATCTCTTCCCTCCTTCCATCTTTTCTTTCTTTCTTTCTTTCCCTTCTCTCATCTTTCTTTCTTTCTTTCTTTCTTTCTTTCTTTCTTTCTTTCTTTCTCTCTTTCTTCCTATCAAATCCAGGGACATTCTACCGCTGAGCCACACCCCGAGCCTCTCTTTTTTAAATTTTATTTTGAAACAGGGTCCTGCTAAGTTGCTGAGGACCTCACTGAATTGCTGAGGCTGGCCACGAACCTGCTATCCTCTTGTCTAAGTACTGGGGTTACAGGTATAAGCCACCACTTCCAGCTGGACTGAATTTTTACAAAACTCTTTTCTGCACCAGAACACTGATATTCCAATTTGATACAGAGAAGCCTGCAGGTTCCCATCTCAGCCTGTGCCCAAGGGCTCCTCTTCCATTACCCCCTATCTTTCTCTCTCTAACAGTGCTTGGTATATCTCTTACTAGCCCTCAGGCCACTTAGAAAGCACATTTGGTACATGACATATCTCCCTGCCCATGTTAGTGCTTAGCATTGTGGGTTTTTTTTTTTTTTTTTTTTTTTGTGGTACTGGGGTTCCTGGAAGCCCTTCTACCTCCGGGCTACACTCCCAGACCTATTTTTACATTTTTATTTGAAACAGGGTCTCCTAAGCCAGCGCGCAGGCGACTGGCTTCGAACCTGCGCGATCCTCCTGTCTCTGCCTCCCAAGCATGGGGATTACAAGCGTGCGCCACCACGCCCAGCCAGCATTGTGTTTTCTATTTAGCTAGTTGCTGAATAAATACTTTGAAAAATGCCAAATAATACAAATTTTGGAAATGGCTGTGTAGTGGGTTGTTGATTACTTAATTTAGGAACTCCCGCTGGCTTATGATCTGTGATGTGGATAAACATCTCTGTGTGTGTGTGTGCGTGTGCGCGCGCACACGCGCGCACACACACGTGCATACGCATGCACACGCACATGGTACTGAGAATAGCACTCTGGAGCATTCTACCTTTGAGCTACACCCCCCAGACCTATATTAATTTTTATTTGGAAACAGGGTCTCATAAGTTGCGGAGAGCCTTGCTAAGTAGCTGAGGCTAGCTGCAGACCTGTGATCCTCCTGTCTCAGCCTCTCAAATACTGGAATTATAAGTGTGTGCCACCACACCTGGATCAACATCTTTTTTGTGTGTTTGTATGGTACTGGGGGTGGAACACAGGGGCTTTTCTACCTCTGGGCTATACTCCCAGACCTGTTTTATGCTTTGTTTGGAAACAGGGTCTCACTAAGTTGCTAAGAGCCTCACTAAGTAGCTGAGGCTGGCTTCGATCCTGTGCGATCCTCCTGTCTCAGCCTCCCAAACGCTGGGATTACAAGCCTGCACCACTAGGCCAGGCTTCAACATCTTATTTTAAAGCTTGGCTACAAATGGATACAAATGTGGGAGACAAACTTTCTGGTGCAGAGGATGCTTAGTAAATATTAACCAAATGTATTTTTCCCCTCTTATGTGTGGTGTTAAGGCTTGAGCCCTGTTCTTTGCACATGCTAGGACAACACTCTTTCACTGAGCTGTGCCCCCAGCCCTGACCGGATAAATTAGCTGAAAAATGCATGTAAAGAAAAGAAGGGCATCTCGCATCCCAGCCTCTCTCACACTAAGGAAAGCAAGTGGTAGAATGGTCACAGAGGTCCCCAGGTCACACAGGACCCCCTGAAAGCCCACACCTCCACAAGTCGCATGCACTAACAATCTTCTATCAAGTTATATGGTGGTGAGGAAGGGGCCTTTTTTAATTTCTCAAGTTAACTTTTTTTTGTTGTTTTTAAAAAAAATGATTTCACTTTCTCAGAAAAAAAAAAAGCTTCATTCCAGGAAGACTTTACAATAGAATTCAACTATAAATAAATGCACTGTAATTCTCTCTTTCTAAATTGCAAAGGTCAGATTACTTTCTAAAGTCTGGGTTTTCTTTAGTGAGGAAGATGTGCAAATGAGGAATTAAATGGTAAAGTCAGACCCCCTTGTCTGGAGCACGGCCTCTCTGCTTTTTAATAGACCTCTTTTCCATTTGGTTTGAGATAAAGTAGCCCCAATTATTTTAGAATCCTTTAAAGGAAAAGATATCCATAAATTATGGTACAGGCCTCTCCTTATTTCCCAGAGAAATTAAATTCTTACCTTAAATGACTTAAATCACATGCACAGGGCCAGACAAAATTGCCCTCAGTAATGTTACAAAAGACGAACACAGCAGCACAGAATTTCGGAGCTAAAAAGATAAATAGAAATAGATATAAACACACACCCCACCAGCAAAATTCAATAGTAAGATCAAAGCTAAACTTTCTCCTTCACAGAGTTTCTGTTAAGATTTTTTTCCCCCTCTTCTGCACCATAATCTGAGTCTCAGAAACCTTGGTTCCTATTCAGCCTTGAGATC
This sequence comes from Muscardinus avellanarius, assembly GCF_963383645.1. Taxonomy (NCBI): domain Eukaryota; kingdom Metazoa; phylum Chordata; class Mammalia; order Rodentia; family Gliridae; genus Muscardinus; species Muscardinus avellanarius. The sequence continues at coordinate 79,427,321 of NC_137790.1, read as the reverse complement.
AAACAGCTCACACACATCTGCTGGGGTAGGGTTTCTTTCTTTTTTCTTTTTTTTTTTTTAAAGCATTCAATAATTGGTGGGGTGAGGGGAGAAGAGGAGATTGAACACCAACATAAAGGCAGTAGCAAAACACACCATCACATGCCTTCTGCCCATGCAAATGAGGGGGGCTCGTGGGAGATGCCCACAGGGGAAGGTGCCAATGTTTGTAAAAGGTGATACCTTTCCTCTAGCTTGTCCTAGTATTGGACAGTTGCTTTAAAACAAAAAAAGTAAACAGAACCTGTTCTTTTATTTCTTCTCTTTCCGAATGGAAGCGCTGTCTCTGACCTGTTTGGAGCGCAGGGAGGCAGAGGCATGGCTTCAGGAGGCATGCAGACACAGGCAGAGCTCCGAATGCACAGAGACGAGGCGGGCAGAAGGCAAAGCGTGGTCACTAGCACGCAGTAGAAGTGCAAGGCAAGAAATGCTGGTGACAGAGCGGGCGTGGTGGCGCACGCTTTGTAATCCCAGCCTCGGCTACATAGCGGGGCCCTTTGCAACTCAAGTGAGACCCTGTTTCACCCTGCGCTTGGGGGACTGAGACAGGAGGATCGCACAGGTTCGAAGCCAGCCTCAGCTGCTTAGTGAGGCTCTCAGCAACTTAGTGAGACCCTGTTTCCAAATAAAATATAAAATAGGTCATGGAGTATAGCCCAGAGGTAGAAAGCCCTTGTGTTCCACCCCCAGTACCACACACACACACACACACACACACACACACACACACACACACAAATAATAATAATAATAATAATAATAATAATAATAATAACAAAATAAGACTAAAATATAGGGCTGGGGTGAGCTCAAAGGTACAATGCCCCTGGATTCCATCCCCAGTTCCGCAAAAAAAAAAAAAAAAAAAAATGCTGGTGACAGGAAAGCAATGGAGATGGACTTCTGGAGGAGGTCCATCTCCTCCAAACAAGACCTTGAGAGATACACAGGGTTCTGCTAGATAAGCAGGTGGAACTCATCCCAGACAGAAGAGCCAGTAGGAGGAAAGGGGTGCTGAGCAGTGCAGGCAATTTCAGCATCCAGCGGAACTGGGGTACAGGCACTCGGATTGGGAGACGCCACGGAGACCAGTGAAATACTGGTGGTGGGATAGAGGATTAACAACACCGTGCATTACCATGTTGTCTTTGATTATGCTCCTTTTCTTTTTCCTCCATCCCAGATGTTCTTGTCCTTACCCCGCCCTGAATATATCATCCTTCTGTTTTCAAACAGCAAGATTCAGCAGCATTCCACTGTTCTCTGTTATAAATGACACAGGTTAAGAAGTCATCTTCAATGATGAAAATATCAAAAGAACCTGTGAAAAACAAAACCCAAACAAACAAGAAGCAACACTGCCTAGCTCTTCTTCCCTCTCTGCATGTATTGCAGTACCCTCCAAAAGTGATGAATCCTGCTATGTGGGTGGTACCGTTTGGTCTCTTAGACTCTCAGTTACCCCAGAGCTAGCCCACTGTGCAATTGAGTTAAGTATAGTAAAACTACTGTAACAAATAGTCCCCCCAAACTCAGTGGCTTAATACAGTAGAAGTTTACTTGTTGCAAGACAGATCCCATGCAGACCAGCTGCTCTCCTGGATGACTCTCTGCATGTAGCCTTAGGGATGCAGGCTGATTTCCATCTGCCTCCAACAGGCAGTATGACATTGGGCAAATCACTTCTTTATTATGGACTTCAGATAAACTTAAAAGATGGAGCTTATCATCCTTGCCTTATAACCTTATAGAGTTATTATTACTTTCAAGTGTTAAAAATAATCATCATAATTACAAAATCCATTGCTATCCAAAGGACACTGTGTTATGTGTTCTATGAGCATTATTTCATTTTTTTTTGTGTGTGGTACTGGGGTTCCTGGAAACCCTTCTACCTCCGGCTACACTCCCAGACCTATTTTATATTTTTATTTGGAAACAGGGTCTCTTAAACCAGTGAGGCTGGCTTCGAACCTGCGCAATCCTCCTGTCTCCGCCTCCCAAGCCCGGGGATTACAAGTATGCGCCACCACGCCCGGTGCATTGTTTCATTTAATCCTCAAAGCAACACTCACAACATTCTACCACTATTGCCATAATCCTGAAATGGGATTTGTTGCATTCATATATAAAATATAACTATAAAAGAGTTTCTTGAACATAGCCTGCTCCCCCTTGGGTCTTGCACTCGCCGGTCCCTCTTTCAGGAATGCTCTGTGCCAGATGTGAGGTTGGCTCAGGCCTCACCATCGTTCTGGTCTCCAGCCTCGTGTCATTTTAGCATGCTGCTTACTGTCTGACCTGTATATCCAAATGCCACCCTTCCCCCACCATCCTGCTTTATCCTCTGGCCCTGATTTTCAAAACTCTTTGTATCATTTTAGCCACGTGATGACTTTATATACAGTTGGCCATATGTCTAGGCTCCATAGTCTCCAAACAACAACACATTACGTACTATGCAGATAGGCCTATGCTGGTTGCATCTACTAAACATGTATAGACTTTTTTTCCCTGTCATTGTTTCTAAGAAAATACAGTGTTACAACTATTTACATACTATATTGTGTCAGACATTATAAATCATCTAGAGACAATTTAAGTATACTAGAGGGTATACATAGGTTTTTGCTAATACTAGCCATTTTTTGTAAAAGACTTGCTCATCCATGAATTTGGGTATCTGCCAGAGTCCTGGAGCCAATGCCCCATGGGTACAAAAGGAGGACTGTGTTTAATTACTGTTGGTCTCCCTCACATAGCCTCTGTCAAACCAGGAGCTGTGCTTGAAGTGCCCACTGTTGTATCTCCAATGCCTGAGACAGCTTAGTACACAGTCAATGCTCAGCAATTACTTTTTAAGTCGATGTGATCCAATCTGTATGCTGTAAATCAGTGTGGGAAGACGAACCTTTGTTACTCTTCAGTGTCTTCGAAGGAGCTGTATCAAAAACTCAGCTGCAATATAGAGGACTCTGAGCCTAAAATTTTGACACCATACAGCTTACAGTGAAGACATCTACCAGATGCAACCTACCAGCTCTCTCCTGGTGAAAAGTTCGAGGGGCACATGCTCCCTTGCAGCCAACCTGCAGGCATCTGGGTCGCCTGTAGAAACCCTCATCAAGTTATCATATCTAGCCAGCGTCTCCTGGATCCCGTCACTTCTGAATGAGAAAAAATTTGCGGACAAATTTCTAGCAGCGGGAAGTTGGTGCTGCCCTGCAAGGCAGCCTGAAAGACACCTGCAACATCAGCAGTGTCCCGCCCACTCCTGCTGGGAGCCGGCTGAGCCTCTGGCTCTGGGTCTGGGGGCTTGTCTGCTCACTCACTTTTAGCTTACCTGCTCCTCTGGACCCCTGCCCTGGCACAGTTGCTGCCCTGGGCCGCATCCAGAGGAGACCTAAGTCCACATCCAGGCTGACCACACTCTCTAATGGGCTTCACTTGAGTTGCTCTGGTCAAAGGAAAGGGCTGTGCTCAGAAATAAAAAATTCCTGCAGCACCAGCCAACTCTGGCCTCTACACTGCCCCCAAGCTAAAGGGTTTTGGATTGAGTGCCAGGGAAGTTCACTTGAACTTGCAGAAAGCCCTCCTTGGCAGAAAGGGCTGTGCTGCCCTCTGTATGTGTCCAACTTTACACTTTATAGCAAAAACTGTGAGAGAGAAACCAAAAAAACATTTTTCTTCCTTTATCAGAAAAGAGACTTCCATCCCCTCCACTGGAGAGAGTTTTGCTGGAGAAAAAAAAAAAAAAAGAGCTGAGAGGATAAAGATATTGGCAGAGCTTAATGCCATAAATCTGATTAATTTACCTTGTGACACTCAGAACAAAAAAGTTAAGGGTCAGAGTCTTGCCTGTGAACTGACCTTTCACCTGCAGCCAAGGGGCACACAATGGGGCCTCAGCGCCTTTCACAGCTACCTGCTGCTTCCTACAATGAGATTGGACACAGTTCTCAACATGATGGAGAATACCTCCAGAGCCAGGGTCCTTTGTTCTTTCTGCCAGCCTGGAAAGTATCCCCGCCAGCATCTTCACCTTTCAGGGTTCCAATAGGACCAGACAAGGCCTTGTATCTTTGGGACAGAGGGGAAGAACTCTCTTGATGATTCATGCATGCACATACATTTTCTAGCTTATAGAATATACAAAGACGAATAAGTCTTGGTCCTTGCCCTGTGGGACCCAGGGGACCATGTCACTCTTTAAAACGCATACATCAATGCTTAATATATGGGGAGCACGTTCTCAGTGCTTATTAATACCGAGCAAATAATTGCTCCATGAGAGCAACTCATATAAGGAAGAGACTATCAGAGACAAGGGCTGGCATTCCCAGACCAGGAAACTTAGAGAATTACCTTCACATTCATCTCCTGTGTTATACTGATGCACAAAACAGATGGCAAACGAGATGGTCCTTCCTCCGCTACCCACATTCACATTAAATGAAGTATCAGAGCCAGGCGTGGTGGCAAACATCTGTAATCTCACTCTGTGGGGATCTGAGACAGGAGGAGCACAGGTTTGAGGCCAGCCTCAGCAACTTACCCTTAGCAATTTAGTGAGACCCTGTTTCAAAATGTACGATAAAAAAAAAAATGGGAAGGAGGTATGGGAATGTAGCTCAGAGGTATAATGTGGGTTCAGTTCCTAGTAACACACACACACACACACACACACACACACACACACACACACATCAGATAGAACAAGATCTCACAAGAATCACAGCGTATCCCAAGTCCCCTGTGGTGGCAACTCTTTCCGGGAACATGCTCTCCCATGCAGACTTCCAGAGATGTCTCTGTTCCTGCATGCGGCCACATTGTGTTGCCAGCAACCCTTACAGCGTCCTGGTTTTGCATTTCATCTCCGCCTTAGCAGAATGTATTAATAGAGGGGAACATCTGGCCCAATGGCACGATGAAATGGGAACCAGACGCTCGGTCAAGCGCCACCAAGAGCTGTTTATCCGTGGAATTAACCTTTTGTTCAACATTTGTTTTGTGGTGGGGTTGTGCTCTGTTTTTAAATTCACATTTCTCCTCATCTCTTCTAGAGGCACCGTTTTTGCTGATTCAGCGCCTCACACGCCTGGCAGAGGCGGTTGGAACAGCTGGTAGCCATGGAGGCTTGAAAACTCTCCCTTGGGCAGTCACATTGGGCTCCCTGTAGATTTATGGCAGCAGCAGATGGGCCCAGGTGGGCTTATGGGAGATTCACAGGCAGGCCCAGCTCCGTCTTCCCACTGAAATTGTGTCTAGACAGGAGGACAGGCACACTCACCTTCTAATTCACTTTGAAACAGCTAAAAGTGTGAAAGGAATTTATTGCCACTGAAAGGTCTGAAGTGTGTAGGCCAGACAGTGGGAATTGCTCAGGAAGACAGGAGGAAAGGAAGGAAAGATGAAGGAAGGAAGGAAGGAAGGAAGGAAGGAAGGAAGGAAGGAAGGAAGGAAGTTAACAGTACATAAGCCAAATTAGCCCAGAGTACCATCCACTATGCCTGCCTGGTCTCCCAGTGGGTTCCTAGAGTTCCTTTTAACGGGCATTAATGGCAGACAGGTTATCTACCATGGTTCAGTTCTAAGAAGGAGCAATAAATCCTCACATGTCAGCCTAGAAGGGGCACTTAGGAATCTTCTACAGCAAGGCAGAGCCCAAAAGGAGGTGATGGTGGTGATCTTTGTTGTTTTGGCCATATTTGCATGGAAGCCCAAGAGAGAAAGCAGACCAGTCTATGGTCTTAACACCCTGAACGTGCCGGATATCATCTGATCTCGGGAGTTAAGCAGGGTTGGGCCTGGTTACTACTTGGATGGCAGAAAGCAGACCAAAGCTCAAGGGTTCTGGTTGAAGCAGGAGGTGGCCAGAAGCCCCACCCCCCGAGACCTTCTTCCACCTTCCACCAGCACTCCAGCTCCCCACAGATGATCCACAAAGTCACTGGGTTGCAACCAATGGATCTTTTCCATGGCCCACTTGGCAGAAGACCCCGAGTGGAGGGAATTGACCTGAGCAGCTTGGAGTTAGTCATGTCCCTGGGACCAGAAAGAAGCCACCTGTTGTCAGCCAGGTGCTTTGCCTCTCATCCCACCTCCTGTGTATGGAGGAGGAGAGAAGTTGCTGCAATTGCAGAAGAAGCATTGGATGCAAGCCTGGGGGTGCAGTTCCTCCCCATGCCAGGCACGACGCCCAGACCGCGCGTACTGTGTTGGCTGAAACCTCCCCAACCCCCTGGATTCAGACAACTGGACTTCAGCTGGGGGCCATATGCGCAGCGTCTTAGAGATTTCATTTTACATTGAAAATATAAACAGTATAATGGGGAAAAGGCTGATCCGTTTATCCATTCAATGTTTATTAGAGAGCTTACTTGTGATTTATAGATTTCTTTAAATAAGAAAGTAAAAGAGAACAACAAAACAAAGCAATAGATCACATATTCGCCAAGAGCTTATGGCCCGATGCCAGTGTTAGACCCAACTTAAATAAGACAGTCTTGGCATGTTGAAAGATGTATGTCAGTGGAGAAATCAGTGAGAGAGCATGATATAATTTGAACAGATGAATAATGGGAGCCAAAGAAGTTCCCAGCTCTTAGCAAATGTCGTTCTGGAAGATCACCCTGTCTTGCAATGTAATGCCAGATGTTGGCATCTTGAGGGACCCTGATTTGACAAGCAGGGAAAAGGAAGAAAACCCAGGTGGTGGTTTAAAAACAAAAGTTAGGCCGGGCGTGGTGGTGAATGCATGTAATCCCAGCATTCGGGAGGCGGCAGTCAGCCTCAGCTACTTAGCAAGGCCCTTCACAACCCAGTGAGACCCTGTTTCAAAAAATAAAAATACTAAAAGATAGGACTGGGAGTGTAGCTTGGAAGTACAATGCCCCTGGGTTCCATCCCCGGTACCGCAAAAAAAAAAAAAAAAAAGAGAGAGAGAGAGAGAGAGAGAGAGAGAGAGAGAGAGAGAGAGAGAGAGATACACAGAAAGGATTGCCCGCAATGACCTAGTGGAGCAGTCCTGGAACGTTTGAAAAGCAAAGTTTCTTGCCCAAGGAGCTGGAGTGGTGTAATGTGCAGCCTGGGTCCTGGACGGCTCCGGAAGGGTATCTGAGGGTGAGGAAATGGAAGGCTTTTTGGTGAACTCCATGAGCCAGTCAGTGGTGAGCGGAAGCAGGCCAGAGAGTATGGCGGGTCCCTGTGATGTGGCTGCAGGGCCAGGAGGAAATGGCTGCCCCCACCTGCTATTACAGCAACTGTGGTTGGACCATCCTAACAGCTCAGCTCTGGCTCTGGCAGAAAACACAGCCACTGGCACAAGCAAGAATATGCAGTTCTCCCAAGTCCTGGATCTAGGACACAGCCTGCAAACTCATTCTAGTAGCCGAACTCTTCCCAGCTAGACAGAGCACTGCCCTGTACTTTCCTGCCTGTGACTAGAAATCCACCTTTTAAAAATTTATTTAAGGTATCATTTACATCCAGTGAAATACTCAGGTCTTAAGTGTTTGTTCAGGTTTGACAAATGAATACCGTGTGCACCATATCCCGATCAGGACCAGAACATTTTGATTCCCCCAGAAATGTCCCCCCTGCCCCTTCCTGGGAAGACACAATTTCTGTCCTCCAGACTGGATTTGGAATCATAGGCTGTGTCCTCTTTTGTGTCTGGCTTCGTCACTGTGTTCGAGATCCAGGGGTGCTGTTGCAGTTCTCAGGAGCTCACTCCTCTCTTTTCCTCCTTTCTGAGTACTATTTCACTGTGCAGGTACTACAGTTTATTTGCCTGTTGTTGGATATCTGTGATATATCTAGTTTTTAGCCCTTATAAATAAGGCTAGCCAGGTGTGGTGGCGCATGTTTATAATCCCAACATTTGGGAGGCTGAGACAGGAGGATCGCGGCTTGTGGCCAGCCTCAGCTACTTAGTGAGACCCTTTGCAACTCAGTGAGGCCCTGTTTCAAAACAAAAAATAAAAAATAAAAAATAGGGCCGGGGGTGTAGCTCGGAGGTAGCATGCTCCTGGATTCCATCCCCAGTACCTCAAAATATATCTGTGTAATTCATTACGAAGTCATATGATTTTATTTCCCTTGAGCAAACACCAAGGATTGAAGACTGAATCACTGAGAGCCCACCAAAAGCAACACTAGCAGAAGAACCGCCCAGCCAAGCCCAGCCAAGAGAGCTGTGGGAAATAAGTCCTGCTGTGTTAAGCCAGGAGGTTCCGGGCAATTTGTTGCATAGGGCTCTAAGCTTTTCCATCTCCCCCGTGGGTGGAGATTGCCCACAGACTTATTGGGCACACTGCCGGCAGAGGTAAGAGGCAGCCCATTCTGGTTTAGGCTACCTCTGCTGGAATGTTATCCTTTTGTAAAAGAAAATTCTACCTGCATGTTCCCATTACTCAGGGCCTGTTTCCCACCACTCGCGGGGTCCAACCTCTCATCCACTCTGAAGCACTTCAGCCCCCTGCAGTCCTGCTGACCAATCCAGAGATCATCCTATCCCAGGCTGATCCGACCTGGACCCCAGTTCTTTTCTGTTGCTGATGGAATAAAGGATGGTGGATCTAGTGGACCAGACTAGTTAAAAGGCCATTGTAATGCCCAGCTGCTCCTGTGAGGCCTTCTAGAACCCCTGGAGCCATGGCCAGAACCTCCCCAGCCGAAGCCTGGGCTGGACCTATGGAAGCACCAGCCAGCCCTGCCGGTGTAAAGGCAGCTTGAGAGAAGAGAGCCCCCTGAGCTGCTTGGAGTTGAGTGGTGCCTGCAAGAGGGGGAGGAGACAGACTATCTAAAGAGGAAAGGGCCTGGGGCAGGGCCAGCGAGTATGTGCATGTATGCTTTGAGGGTGCAGAGAAAATGGGAACTATTGGACAAAAAAAATCAGCTGGGGATGTGGGATGAAAAGCAGAAGAACTTAGCAGGCAAAAGCAACAGACTTTGGTCTTGAATTAAGAGAAATAGGGCCAGCAAGAAGGGTAGAGCTGGTGCCAGTTGGCGGTTAGTCCAAGTCCCTGGGGGAAGCCTCGGCTGCTGTCTACAACCCCCTCGGCCCTCCTGCACCTGTTCCTGAGGTCACTATCTAGCAAGCCTCCCCTCTCCAAGCACAGAAGAAAGCCCTGGCCCTCAGGGTGCCAGGGAGGATATGTCAGTCCACAGATGCTCCAGGCCACTGGACCACATTTCTTTCTCCTCTTTAAGCTGGGAAACACACTTGAACTTTAGGAGCCTCAATAAATATTTGTCCCAGAACTTCCTTGCAGTCAAACAGAAACTGCACGTTGACACTCTCACATGACATCACTTTAAGCTATTCCTCCAGGGCTCAGCACCCCACCACCACCTCTGTGAGCCTCGGTAGTTAGGAAGGTATTTCAGGGAGGCCTCCCTCAGACCTGCAGCTCTGTTGAGGACCCAGTGCGTTGTGGAGGAGGATGCAGAAGGTGCATAAAGAAGACACCCCGTTCTCTGTGCCATGCTTGTAGTGCAAGGATGGGGTTCCCCTGAGGGCGCCAGGGCAGGCAGATGCCTGTTCTGTGGGACATTGCCTTCCTCAGGTTGGGAGGCTCCACGAGAAGGAGGAAAATAGCAGTGTAAGCAATGAGTGGTTCAGGAGCTGTCTGCAAAGCAGGAGAGTGGCCAGGGGTAGGAGAGAGGCCAGGGGCAGGCTGAAACGTGGAACTGACTCTCATCCACCCTGGCTTTTTAATAGCTTTTTCTTCACTGGTGGTTGAGGTTTTCCCAAACTCCTCCCTGCCAAGGCCCCTCCTCCCCCACACTCTGAGTGGTTTATATTTTCCTGAGAATTTACATTTTTTTCCCCTGCTGCAAATTACGATCCATATATCCTTGTATCTGGAAATGAGAAAATAAATTAGCAAGTGATTGGGACCTGAAAATCCCCCCCTTGGCTTTCAACAATATATCAAGAAATAATTGTGAATCTTTAGATGGTGATTTCATGAACAAACTCAGTTTAAAACTTAATGAGAGCTGGATGTGGCAGTGTATGCTTGTAATCCCAGTACTTTGGGAAGCTGAGACAGAGGATCACAGGTTTGTGGCCAGCCTCAGCTACTTAGCGAGGCCCACCACAACTTTGTGAGAGCCTGTTTCAAAGTAAAGAGTGAAAAATAGGGCTGGGAGTGTAGCTTGAATGCCCTGGGTTCAATCTCCAGTATTCCACAAACAATCAAGCAAACAAAAAAAACTTAATGAGCCACATAAAGGTTAAATCAGATCTTTCATATCTGTGAGTGGAGATGTGGGTGAGCTACATTCGGGAGGCTGAGACCTGGAGGATCACGGTTCGCGGACAGCCTCAGCTACTTAGTGAGGCCCTCCACAACTCAGTGAGACCCGGTTTCAAAATAAAGAATAAAAAAATAGGGCAGGGGGTGTAGCTCGGAGGTCAAATGCCCCTAGGTTCCATCTCCATACCCGCAAAAAAAAAAAAAAAAGTAAAGATGACTTTAACAGAGATAAGATGAATAGAAAGCAAACTGCTTAGGATGAACCTTTTTTCTTTTCTTAGATAGTGTTGCTATATTGTCCAGGCTGGCCTCAAACTCCTAGGCTCAGGGGACCCTCCTGCCCCCAAAGCAGCTAGGTCTACAGGTGCAAGTTGCCTACTGGCTCAAACTATTATCTTCAAATTAGTTTTTAAAAAACCAGACTATTTTATAACTAGGTAAGAGAAAAGAAAGAAATGTAGTCCAAGTTGTGGAATCAGAATCTTATACCAACTGAAGAAAAAAGCATCTTCCTGAAGGGTATCAGGACTTTTTAGATGAAAAAATGGAGTCTTCGCATGTATAAGTGATTTATTCAAAAGGGAAGGTCTTTTTTTTTTCTTTTTGGTGGTGGTGGTACCGGGGTTCCTGGAAACCCTTCTACCTCCAGGCTACACTTCCAGACCTATTTTATACTTTTATTTGGAAACAGGGTCTCTTAAGTCAGCAAGGCTGGCTTCGAACCTGCGCAATCCTCCTGTCTCCGCCTCCCAAGCGTGGGGATTACAAGCGTGCGCCACCACGTCTGGCTCTGTTTTTTAATCACAAGGTTTCCCTTCAGAGGGCTCTAAAATTCAATTCATTTGTTTCAGGCAAAGAAAGAACTGAGCACTCTCCCAGCACCAGGAAATCAGATCACATCTAACTATGCCCTCTGCTTCCCCCCAAAACACTGTGGTGCAGTAAGAGTTAAACCCACAAGTCCCAGTAAGAGTTAAGCTCACAAGTCTTCAGACCTGCACGTGCAGAGATGCATGTGAGCCCTTGGAGGTGTTCCTTCTCTTATCTTGATGGCATGGTGTTCAGTGCCCTCTGCGTAACCCCCAAAGCCTTGAGTCTGGCAGCAAAGTTTGCAAAGACTGTCTCCAGGCTGTAGCCGTTGCAAGTGCCTTTGCAAAGATTAGACTGTTTGATAAACAGATAAACTTGGAGCTGGAAGGGACTTTAGAATTTGCCCAACTCGCCCCCTCTTCACTTTTTTTTTTTTTTTTTAAGCAGAGGAGGAAGTTGCAGCTCAGAGAGGAGGCCTGGATCACCCAGGGACACACACAGTGGCTAGGGGCCCAGCAGCTGGGACCCAGAGAAAGAGTTCTGGCCACTGCCTTGCACAGCCTCACCTGGGGAAGGCTAGCCTCCTCCAGGGCCCCAGAGCTCCTCCTGTCCCAGGCCACGTATTCCTCCTCCACCTCCTCTCAGGTCCATCTGCTTTTGCTGTCCTCGCTGGCTGGCTGCGTGAGGGGAACTGGGAGCACCGGGAAGACGGCTGCTCCTGCAGATGAGTGTCTGTGACTCAGCAGTAGGAGGCAGTGGCCACTCCGATCCCCAAGTGAATAATAATTAATAATAATAATAACAAAAAAATTTCTTAAGCAGCAGCAGGATAAGAATTACCTTGTCCTGAAAGAATTGCTAAAATTCAGTACCCTGGGCCCCATGCCAGAGTAGGGGCCAAAGGATCCCATTTTCTTTCCTTTTCTTCTCTTTTCTCCTAATTATTATTATTATTATTATTATTATTATTATTATTATTATTATTTGTTTTTTGGTGGTACTAGGGTTCCTGCAAACCCTTCTACATCTGGGGTACACTCCCAGACACACACACACACACACACACACATATATATATATATATATATATATTTTTTTTTTTTTTTTTTAAACAGGGTCTCTCTTAAGCCAGTGAAGTGAGGCTGGCTTTGAACCTGCGTGATCCTCCTGTCTCCGCCTCCCAAGCATGATTATTTTTTACCATACTCCCAGCCCTATTTTATTTTTTATTTTGAAACAGGATCTCGCTAAGTTCCTGAGACTGACCTTGAAACTGCGACTCTCCTATACTGAGATTACAGGCACCACCGCGCCTAGTTCAGAGAACCTCATTTTCTTTTTTTTCCATAAACACACACATATACATCGATACATTTATTAGTGCATCGTAGTCTCACATCATAATGTAGTTAAGAGTGATTTTCTTTTTTGTAGTACTAGGGATTGAACCCAAGGACATTCTACCTCTGAGCTACACCCCTATCCCTAATTTTTTTTTTTTTTTTTTGTGGGCTTGGGGATGGAACCCAGGGACGTTTGACCTCTGAGCTACAACTACACCCCCAGCCCTATTTTGTATTTTTATTTTGAAAACAGGGTCTCACTAAGTTGCAGAGGGCCTCACTAAGTAGCTAAGGCTGTCTGCAAACCGCGATCCTCCCGTCTCAGCCTCCCGAATGCTGCGATTAGAAACGTGCACCGCCACGCCCGGAGACTCCAGTTCTATTTTTTATTCTTTATTTTTGAAACAGGGTCTCACTAAGTCATGGAGGGCCTCACTAAGTAGCTGAAGCTGGCTGCGAACCCTGATCCTCCTGTCTCAGCCTCCCAAGTGCTGAGATTACAAGCCTGCATCACCACATCCCGCTAAGAGTGATTTTCAATAAGCACTTTCCCAACTCGCCCCCTTTTCAAGTCCTTGGGAAAGTAAGGACTTTCCCAAGCAAGCCAGTCTGGGAGCGCTCCTGGAGGAGACTGGGCAGCGGTCCTTCTGCATTCTCTCCAGCACAGCTTCCAAGGTTCTTCACTGTCAGTCAGTTTCCTGTGATCTGCCTACCATATTATTATGTTTTATCTTTGTTGAACCTTTTTTTTTTTTTTTTTTTTTGGTGGTACTGGGGTTCCTGGAAGCCCTTCTACTTCCGGGCTACACTCCCAGACCTATTTTATATGTGGAAGCAGGGTCTCTTAAGCCAGCAAGGCTGGATCCGAACCAGCGCGATCCTCCTGTCTCCGCCTCCCAAGCGCGGGGATTACAAGTGTACGCCACCACACCCGGCCCTTTGTTGAACCTTTTGGCATTTAATAAAAATGGCATTCATAGCAGTGAGAGATACCATTCATGCTGTGTGGCTAAAGTACCATGCAGGTGCCTTCTCATAGCAAGACCTCTCCCAGGCAGACAATCTTGTGTCTCTGAAGGGTGGGAAGGCTGAATAATTCAACTAAGGGCACCGTCTCCCCACTCCCAGGCATTTCACTGTTCCCATGAACACAGCTTTTGTTTTTCTCTTTGGTCACACTGCTTCCTTTATAAAAATGTCGTCTCTGCTTGATAATGTCCAGCTTCTTCTTTCCAGCAGTACCATCTTCCAATACCTCTTTTGCGGCACCTGCCTCTTCATGCCTCATCTGAGAGGCCATTGTGACGACCTTCTCCTCTGGCCCCTGCCCTGAGATGCTCCTGGCTGACGGCAATGGTCTCCTGTCATGTCTCTGCCCTCATTCCCTGCAGCAACGGGTGTTAGGGGTTGAAATGTCTATGGCTCTTATAGTCTCAGCGCTCTAAGCTGCAGTGAGTGAGCTCCTGCCTGGCCTGCACTCAACTCCTGCAGGTGCCCTGTGTCCCGTATCTCTCACCCCACCAGAGCACCCTGGCTTTCTGGTGCTCCCCCAGGAGGCCGTGCACACAGCCCACGTTGGAGTCCAGTCCCTCTCCCTCTTCATAGAAAACCCAGGACATCCATATGGCTCCTTCTCTTACTTCCTTTAGGCCCAATTTCTGCCACGTTTGAGCTGTGTGATCATAGGCAGAGAGCTTCACTTCAAAGCCTTCCTGTCCTTAAACATCGTGGGGAGGGATTGGAGGGAAGCAAGGGGTCTGGGTAGAGTTGGCCTCTAGGGTCCCATCGGAATCGAATAATCTTTGATGGAAGATTAAGCTTTCTGCCTGATGCTCTTACCTCTACTCCAGAGACAGAGCTAAGCTATGTGAAGCTAAACATACAATTTTGTGGGCCTTTGGGGGAAAAAAAGAATACATTAGGTACAAAGATAGATATCTTATTGATTTAGAAAGTTGGCAAATGCCATTAACAACTTAATATTTAAAAATTAACAATATTTTAGTAACCAATTGCTTAATGTACCTCTGTAATTCTGTGTATGTGTGTGTGCGTGTGTGTGAGTGTGTATGTGTGTATGTGTGTATGGGGGGGGGGAAGAGACTGGGTATTGAACCCAGAGGGATTATATCTCTGAGCTATATCCCCAACCCTATTTTATTTTGTATTTTAAAACAAGGTCTTGTTAAGTTGTTGACAGTCTTGCTAAGGTGCTGAGGCTAGCCTCAAACCTGTGATCCTTCTGTCTCAGCCGCCCAAGTACTGGGATCGTAGGTGTGTACCACCATACCCAGCTATAATACTTCTTACCACATTTTTACTATCTTTTGATTGCCTTTTCTTATACCAAAAATTCATTATATTATTTTTAATAGTTATAACACAGTGATAACTTAATCATTCTTTTAGCAGGGTCAGGTGGAATTTGTTTCATTACTGAAAACTGGAGTGCCTAAAACTCATGATTTCTCACTAGATATAATCACATTTTTGTAGCACCCCAAGTCTGTATAAAACAGGAATTCTGGTGAATGTATTTCACACCATTTCCATTTTAAAAAGAAATAAATGTATGGTATGTTGTAATTATAAATAACACTTAAGCACAGTCCTTTTCTTGGACCAGACATTGAATGAACTCTCCATTTACAATTGCATATATAAGGTGACTAGAGACATTTTCCACTGGCTAGCTTCTAGCTTCAGCCCTGGCAAACTCTGCTTACCCCCAACACACTACCCCAACTATCCCCATTACCCACAGACCTCCAGTGTTCAATGTAAATTGTGTGTGTGTGTGTGTGTGTGTGTGTGTGTGTGTGTGTGTTATTGGGGATTGGGGATTGAATTACCCAGGGGCATTCCACCTCTGAGCCATACCCCCAGCCCTATTTTATTTAATTTCTTTATTTTAATCTTTTTTTTTTTTTTTTTTTTTTTTTTGCAGATCTGGGGATGGAAACCAGGGGCATTTGACCTCCGAGCTACACCCCCTGCCCTATTTTTTATTCTTTATTTTGAAACAGGGTCTCACTAAGTTGCAGAGGGCCTCACTAAGTAGTAGCTGAGGCTGTCCGCGAACCGTGATCCTCCGGTCTCAGCCTCGCAAATGCTGGGATCACAAGCGTGCGCCACCACGCCTGGCTAATTTCTTTATTTTAAATTAGGATCTTACTAAATTGCTGAGGGCCTCACTGAGATGCTGAGACTAGCTGAGAACCTGTGATCCTCTTGTTTCAGCCTTCCAAGTACTGGGATCACAGGTGTATGCCACCGCACCTGGCTCAGTTTAATTCTTAATGGAATCGTGAGTTTGTAGCTCTGAGCCTGGACAGTACTGTGGTCAGCCAGTGAGAGTAGCCTTCTTGGGCAGCATTAGTACATCAGAAAGGCTAGCTAGCAACAACTGAATTGACTACAGAAGGGACAGCAAACTACACAAATATATCACATCGCGTCCCAATTAAAGTGTCCCCAACTTAAGGTCCACTGGAGTGCACAATAGTTCTCGGGCTACTTTTATCCCACTCAGCCTGGAGAAATATGATGATATTGCAGTTAAAATATCTGAGTTTTGCAAATTTTATCAAGACAAATGGCAATGAGAACATTTGGCTGCGTACACTTCATTATGTCCTTGTGAGTCCCCCCTACCCTTGAAGCAAAGGCCTGTCCAGTCCACCTACCTGCATATGAGAAATTTAGTAAATTGAGCCTGCACGTAAGACTGAGGGAGAAGAAACTTCCTTGACCCCACAATGGTTTATTTTCTTCCCCATGGAATAACCTCAATAAACTCCAGGCAAGAGCTCAGCTATAAAACAAAACCTTGATGAGTTCAATTACGAAGGATTACACAGGGCCCTGCTGAAAATATTTTGGCCTTGTGTTTCATTCTCAGGGCTTAAATTACTCCACCATCATTTATAATCTTCATGACATTCTTGTAAAGCAGATAGCTGGCAAGAATTATTCTTTATGGTGTTGAAGCTCTGGTTTGAACGGAGCCGAAGTCTGACAAATAAAATACAATTAGCAAGTTTATAAGAAAAATAAATAAAGCAGGTAATCAAACAATTGGCATCTCCACTTCTGTTATCTCTTACCCTAAATACCATCTGATGTTTTGTATGATGGGGTATGCAACTGAAAGGCAGTATTTTCACTGGCTAGAAAACAACTGGCTTTAGAAAAGAAAAAAAAATTCAAAGCAATTAAATATTGCCAGCTACTTTCTTAATATGTCTCTTTATTTCTTCTCAAAGGGACAACACAGAGAAATAGCTTGAAGATGAAAAGAGTGTGATTTTTCATTTAAGGAGCAGTTCGTTGTTTCTGTTGGCGGAGAGGCCGTTGATACACATCTGAAGATAAATAGTTAATAAAGGTGTTTGGATTGCAACATCTGTTGCCAGCCTTGGAAGCTGAGACTTAATTGCAGACCAGAGCATCAAATCTTCAGAGGGTTTGTAAGACAGAGATTGATTGGGGTCACCAGGTTACCCAGAAGTAGAATCCCAACCCTTATCTTTAAAATGCAGTGTCCAATTGATTCTCTCTGGATCATTACACACAGCACATGGAGGTAAAGCCAAGGAGAGGAGTGGTCAAACATTATCCTTTTCAAGATACTTTCAAAATAAACCACAGTGGCGCTTTGATTTGGATCAAGAGTCTCAAAGCAGAGTGCCCGCGAAGGCTCAGAGACAGAAGCAGCAATAGTAGTTTCATTACTAGTTATTTAATGGTATGTTAATTAACACATCTCATAAATTTGCATCCAATGGAGAGAAGTGTCACTAAGGCCCTGTTTCCATTTCTACCTTCAAGCCTGGACCACAGATGCCCAATCTGTCCTGCCTGGGGCAACAAGATGGAACTTCAACCTGAAAGTCACAGGGGTCCCCAGTCATTAACAATCTACAAACTCAGAAAAATGTGACATGTTTCCATTATTAAGATTTGATCAGCAGCCAGGCATGGTGGTGTGTGCCTGTGCTCTCAGGTACTTGGGAGGCTGAGGCAGGAAGATCACAAGTCTGAGGCCCTGTCTCAAAATAAAACATAAAAAAAGGACTGGGAATGTAGCTCAGTGGTAGAGCACCCCTGAGTTTAATCCCCAACCCCACAAAAGAATAATCAGACTGTGTTTAACATTACCATTAATAAACATGGATCATTCTTCCATTACTGGGTCAGGAGAAATAGGTTCTGGTCAGGCTGTAGCACACATCATGTGACCTTAGAAAATTCCCTCCCTTCCTGAGCTGTCATGGCTCCATCTAACACACACACACACACACACACACACACACACACACACAACACACACTTTATATATTTATGAGTGGGAGTTCTAGGGATTAAACTCAAGGACATTCCACCTCTGAGGTACATCTCCAGTTCTTTTTTGTTTTTTGTTTTGTTTTGTTTTTTGCTAAGTTTGTGAGGCTGGCCTTAAACCTGCTGCAATCTTCCTGTCTCAGCCTCCCAAGTATTGGTATCATAGACATGGGCCACCACATTTGGCCTCCATCTTTTAGATGATGTAATAGACCAAATTGTTCTTAATGATCTTCTCAGAATTTGAACTTGAGTCTTACCAGAATATTTTTCCTGGGTATACAGCTCCTGAATTTGAGAACTGTCCTCCTCAAAGTCAGAGGCTGCCAACAGAAAAGGTCTATGCTTTTGGTTCTTGGTACCGAGTTCCAGAGTGCCAAGATTCATGATTTCCTAGCTCTGAGTTTAACTTCTGAAGAGAACCATGACACAGATCTCTGGAGTCTCTATCAGATCTCAGGAAATCCTAGAGATGGCATCATCAAAAGAAGACAAATGCTACTGGGAGCTGTAGGAGATCAACTCGTAGCTTCCTAGAGAATGTTTCTTTTACTGGATTTCTTTTTGACAGACCTATGAACAAAATGCTAAATTTGGAAAGTAACTCCTAAGTCCTGCAATACCAGGGATTCCTGTTGCACAAAACCACTCAATTTTAACAGTGGACAGAGCCAACAGTATCCACGGCAGCATCCCCTCAGAAAGGAATGTGTGAGAAAATGCCAGGGAAAGTGCAATGCCGTATTTTATATGCTTATACAGCCAGGGGGACAGCCAGGGTTTCTACTTTTTGCTTTCTTCTTTTGGTACCTCAAAGGTCAGCACATAGAAGCTGAGATTCTACAGGTGAAGAAATACGAGAAAGTAATTCCCTGAAGAGACCCGCCAACCTCAGGACATTGTCAATGCCCTTTCTTATTAGAACTAAACCTTTTTTGGTCTTGTTTCTGATTTTTTTAAATAATGTGCTTTTATTGGTGCATTATAGTCTCACATCATAATGTAAATCATGTTGACAATGACATACATGGAAACCAAGCTATTTTAAATTCATTCGGTTTCATACCATCAAAGGAAATAAATCTCATTAACCAAGGATCACAAAAAATATTTTATACAACATAGAAAAATATTAGTCTGTTAGTTTCCTAAACATTTTTATGATATAATTGTAATGTAAATTAGTTTTCCACCCCCGCCCCCCACACACTCACTGGGGATTGAACCCAGGGGCATTTTACCTCCAAGCTACACCTTATTCTTCCTTATATAAATTGTTTTTAAACAGAGTCTCGCTAAGTTACTCAGGCTGGCCTCAAATCTGAAATTCTCCTTGCCTCCCAAGTACTGGGATTACAGGAGTGTGCCACCATGCCTGGCTTATTCCAACTTTTAAAACATGTGTGTGTTTGTGTATGTGTGTGTTTAACTTGAAAAATATGCCCTTGGAATTATTACATAGTTTTATCATTTGTCTAATACTCATTCCAGCCTCACCAAATCATTTGTAAAGATAAAAGATTAAATCTACTCAGCACAACTCTTGCTCTTTTAAACATACAACAAATACATATGCACACCTGTCCAGATTTTGGACAGATAACTGTTCAGATCTCTCTGGTCTTCTCTGATCACCTTGTGGCCTGGTTGCCTTAATGAGATTCTGGACATTTTTAAAGATTTAGGAGGGTTAAGGATTGCTTTTTTCATGTAAAGGCTAGGATGCCTTCTGCCTCCTGGTAATCCAGTAATATATTTATGCCGGATTCCATTGTATCCCAAGATAGAGAGTCAAACCAAGGAGACGGCTTGACTTTAGATTCCTTTTTTTTTTTTTTCTTTCTTTCTTCCTATCCAGGATACTTCTTGCTGGCCCAGGACTGACTTCACATATTGTGCCAGGAAGCCAGAGAATGGCTTCTTAGTGCTCACACTAATCCTCCTCTTTACTAAATAAGCAAGTCAAGCTTTGGGGCTAGGGGTAGGAGGAAAATTATATCATTTGAGCTAATTGGTTTGGGGCTACCCAAAGCCCTGGCTGTATTGAAGGGAATTGTTTGGCCTTCAAAACCCAATTAGAAACATTCAGTTGATGTAAAATAGATTTTATTCCTTTCTCCCCCAAATCATTGTCAAGAGATTCAGCCTCCATACCTTACCAAAAATGTCTTTCCATTATAGCCTCCCCAGATGCATCCTGAAAACACATCTAAAAACAGGTATAAGAGTTTCCGGGAAGATGGCGACCGAGAAAAGCGGGGCTTAAGAGTCCAGCTAACAACCAATCTCCATTACCACAAAAAGAGCGCCTTTCATAGCCAGAAAACACCATCACCAGAAAAACAAAAAAAACACCAGGCTCCAGAGAGAAAGCGGACTGAGAACAGAGCTCAGGGCCACAGAGGAGACACACGCACCCGAGGACGCGGCAGCAGCGCCATATTGCCGGCGGCAGCGGCGAACTCAGCAGACGGCTACAGCAAGCCGAGGTGAGCCGATGCGGAACAGCCAGGCGGGATCTTTCGGCGCAGACAGCATTTAAAGCTCCCAGTGGCTGAGCTCAGCACACGCTGCCGGGATTCAGAGTGGAAATCAAAACCAGAGAAGAAAAAAAACGCCAGCCTCATGGCCGAGGGCGTGGCAGAGGCGCCATATTGCCACCGGCGGCGGCAGCAGCAGCAGTGAATTCACCGAGTCCAATACAGCTACATCTACGTACTCAAGAACAGTGAGTCAAATTGCGGGCCACAGAGGAGAAATCCCAGTATTGTGCCTCCTGGGACTTGACCCAGTGAGGGAGTGGTGGTGGCAGAGATATCACACCATAGGAGAGCGTGCAACCTGGCACCCCCCATAGTTTAAAGCAGCCTCTATCGACTCCCTGGGTCGGAGACTCTGTGATACAACCCAGTAAAGGAGTAGTAGGGTCTGAGATAATACAGACTCGAGATCCAGAGCACCTTAAGTGAAGCCATAGTGACCCAAGGGAAGAACCCAGAGAAGGCACAAACCTCCGAAATCATGGGAAAGAGGAATAACACTGAAGTAAAGAATGTGCACAACCCCACAACATCAGAACCTGATAAAACAGAAAATCAGAGATTTCTAGAAGATCAAATCAGGAAAATAACTGTAGAAATAATAGAGGTGCTTCGAAAAGAACTCAGAGAGAGCCAAAAAGAGATAAAGGATGCAATTAATGAAGTAAATGCCTCAATTCAAAGCACAAACAACCGATTAGACCACATGGAGAACAGAATCTCGCTCTTAGAAGATGAGCAATCCAAAAATGAATGCATAGTTTCTAATCTAGAAAAAGATATCCAACAGCAGGAATCTGACATTGAAGAAATATGGGCCCATCTTAAGAGAGCTAACCTAAGAATAATTGGAATAGAGGAGGGAAAAGAAAGTGATACCAAAGGGATCAACAATCTCTTCAAGGAAGTAATAGCAGAAAATTTTCCAAATATAGAGCAAGAGGTTGATACACAGATCCAGGAAACTTATAGAACTCCCTTTAGACAGGATCCGAGAAGAGGATCCCCACGCCATATAATTGTCAAAATGACCAATGTGGAAGCCAAGCAGAGAATCTTAAAGGCAACAAAAACAAAGGGCCAAGTGACATTCAGAGGCAAACCAATTAGAATCACTCCAGACTTCCCAAACCAAGTCATGAGAGCCAGAAGGGCTTGGAGTAACATATTCCAAACTCTGAAAGAAAACAACTTCCAGCCAAAAATTTCCTATCCAGCAAAACTTTCTATCAAATTAGATGGAGAAATAAGAAGCTTCCATGACAAACAGAAACTGAAGGAATTTATGTCTTCAAAACCAGCGCTAGAGAAAATACTCAAAGAGATTAACTACAAAGAAGAAATAGGTAACACTCACCAAAACCAGAGAAACAAGAGTTTCCATCCAACAGACAACTAAGATTGGTTATCTGTGGAGATTCATTATTTATGTTAGTCTTTTACCTATCTCTAAATTGTATTGTTTGCCTTTATTGTTGTTAATTTTTAGGATTTCTAGTTGGAATATTAATATACCTTCAGATATAGCATTTGGAAATATTTTATCCAATTCTATTAGTAACTTTTAACTCTGTTTACATTGTCTTTGGATATACAATATTTTCTTTTATTTTTTAGGGAGTTTGTATATTCTTCTGTTGCCTGTGCCATTGAAATCATATCCAAGAAATCACTGCCAATTTCAATGTTGTGAGGTTTTATGACCCAGATTTTCTCCTAAAAAGTTTATAGTCTTAAGATTTATATTTAGGTCTTTTATCTAGTTTGAGTTAATACTTGTATGTGGGATTAGGTAAGGGTCCAATTTTATTCTTTTCCATGTAATTATTATTTTTCAACAATATTTAGTTAAAAGATTATTATTTCCACCACCAAATCTTCGTGGAAACCTTGTCAAAAATAACCTGACAATATAGGGAAGAAGTTAGCTCTAGGCTTGTATTTAACTCCAATGGTCTATATATCTGCCTTTAGAACAGTACTACACTGTTTCAATTATTGTAGCTTTATATGGTTTGAAATCAGAAAATATACATCTTCTAGCTTTGTTTTTGCTTCGAGATTGTTTTGGGTATCTAGAGTCCATATTCCATATCAGGATAGATTTTTTTTCTGAAAAATAAATATATGATAGTTTCACCTAAAAAAAAAAAGAAAAAAATATTCTCTGGTAAGAAAGAAAGCAAAAAGAAATATTGAAATGTTATCTTTAAGTCATCAAAAGCTTGGTATCAGACAAATGAAACTGTTATGTGAGATTATCATTTTTAATTTTGGATAAATTGCTATAATACTAGATGTCAACCACTAAGCCAAGCATGGGAGGGAGGGATGGGGAGAGAATGGGGTGGGGATCGGGTGGGGGCTGACTGGGCGATGTGTGCATGTATGTCTACAAAAGTTTGTATCCCACTATGATGTATGAATACAGTGCACCAATAAAATAAAATTTAAAAAAAAATAAAAATAAAAATAAAAACAGGTATATCTAAAAATATGCAAGGAATAGAAAGACATGCTAACTAACTAGTTTATTTTACAGGCTCAGGAATGCAACCCTTAGTGATAAGACAGGAACTTTTTTTCAAAAACCTTTCAGGTACTTTCAATGTGTGTTCACTAATCAGATTGTTTGAACAAATGACCTAACCTCTATCTTTTTCCCCCTAAATAGAGATTGGTTGGACAGGTTTGAGAAATTCATGTTTGGGCTTCCTAGATCTGAGACAAGATCCCATGTGACTTTCTTGAATGATCAATGTGTAAGGACCAGCCATTGTGATTAACTCACAAGCAATCACAGCTTGGTTTCTAGGCACGCAAATAGTAAGAATCATTGCCATTTTAAAGCTAGCTGAAATGCTCTGGACTTTTGATCTGGCAGTTTATTCAAATGATGCATGGAATGGGTTTTTGTTGATGAGTACAGGAAGTCATTCCTGTTTGCAAGGTCCATGCAACCCCGAAAGATATAGAAGCAATATTTGTAAAATGTAGAGGTAGTACCTGATAAGTCGGGTCCCCCCCCCATGTGATCTCACAGTGGGAACAGGAGGCAGAACCCCAGAAGCCAGAAGCAGAGATATCGCGAGACTACACGTGCCACGAGACAGACTCTAGAGGTCACGAGACTACAGATGTCGGGAGAGAATCGGCATGCCTAAAAAACATCGGTGCCTCTGATCTGCCACGTGACTCAGCCGGCCCCAAAGAACAAACCCTGGGGAGAGAGCAGCCACCTACTACAGGTAAAATCATTTAAAAAGCAGGTGCCAAGGCATGCCATCTCCCACGGCCAACCACGGAACTGGGTCTGCGATAAGCAGGCTGCTTTCTGGAGAAGTGGCCTTTGTTCATTTGACAGATATATTTGAGATTCTATAACTGTGTGCTGGGCACTGTCTCGGCATTTGGGGAACAAGAAAAGCACATACAGATTCCTGTCTCATGGAGGAAGTAACTATGCTTGCTTGGTGCTCAGAGTTCCCTGCACAGACAGCAAAGACAAAAGGCCAGCGTCGAAGTAAGAGCTTCCACAGCACAGTCCTTCGGGAGCTTAGAGCTGCTGAGCAGTCACATAGATTAGGAAGGACCAAGGCTATACAGCATGTCTCTATTAAAAATAAGGCTCACCGGGCGTGGTGGCGCACGCTTGTAATCCCCGCGCTTGGGAGGCAGAGACAGGAGGATGGCGCAGGTTTGAAGCCAGCCGCGTGCACTGGCTTAGGAGACCTTGTTTCCAAATAAAAATGTAAAAGTAGGTCTGGGAGTGTAGCCCCGAGGTAGAAGGGCTTCCAGGAACCCCAGTACCACCAAAAATAATAAATAAATAAATAAATAAATAAATAAATAAATAAAATAAGGCTCAGTGGTGAGGCAAGGAGATAGTGTGCAGGTTGTACTCAGGCTAAGCAGCAGCATCAGTAAATAAGGGGTGGCAATAGGCAAACTGGGGACATCTCGAAACCAGAAGATGGCTTAGGCCAGAAGCAGGACTAGCCAGGCTAGGAACATGGGAAATCAGGCCCCAACTTATACAGAAAGTAAGGGCGGTAACTAAGCAGAAAGCCACGTGGAAAGGGAGGAAAGAGCACTGGAACTTGGCATTGTTCATACATCAAGAGAAGAGTTCGCCCAACGCAGGTGTCATAGGAGACAGATGCATCCGGCCTCAGGACACCAAGCCCACTGCCATTAGCAGTCCCCTTACTACGTTCTTGCTCTGACACTGTTTACCATACAAGAAGCTGGAGACAATCGGCTTCCTTGGGTAGCTCACCTAGAGAGGAAGGATGGGCTGGACCTGTGTTTCCATGTCTCCCCAGGAGAAGCCAAGTCCACTCAGTAAATGGATGAACTGAATTCCCATTGACATAGCAATCACCTATGTGACAAGCTCTGTGAACAGGACTCTCTCAGGGGCTTGGCAAGGGCTGGACCCTGGAATGGGTCAATGTCATTAAAGCACAGCCGCCTTTACAGAGAACACATTACACCAGGCTTTTGATGTGATCGTTTCATATATATGATTCCATCTACTCCTTACAACCATCCATGAGGTGTCTATGGGGTGGCGGTCACTGCAATCAGGGTCTTCAGGTGAATGGACACTTTATTCCTTCTGTTATATCACCTTAGCAGAAACCAACCAACCTACTTTCCTTCCCCTTCCTTCCTTCCTTCCTTCCTTCCTTTCTCCCTTCCTTCCTTCCTTCCCTTTTTCTTTTTTTGTACTGGAAATCAAACTTAGGGGCATTCTACCTCTGAGTCACACCTCCACCCTTTAAAAACAACAACAAAAACAACAATAACAACAACAACAACAACAACAACAACAACAAGGTCTCACTAAGTTGCTGAGGGTCTTGCTAATTTGCTGAGGCTGGGCTTGAACCTGTAGTCCCATACACTGGGATTACAGGTGTGCGCCACCGTATCTTGCTACAGAAGCATTTCACTGCAGTCAAAGGCCTTTGGTGTGTGTGCATGTGCATCACTCTATCCTTGCTGGAGTCCTGAGGAAGGCAGGTTAAGTATCATCCTTTCCATCCAATGGAGATTCTTGGGGGAGAGGCAGCTTACGGAGGTGGTGTGGCAGGCAGGGATGGGGTCTGCCTGTAGAAGTTGTCCTCTGAGCTGGATGTGGTGGTGCATGCCTATGGTCCCAGGACTTGGGAGGCTCAGAGAGGAGGATCATAGGTTCGAGGCTAGACTCAGCAATTTATTTATTTATTTATTTATTTATTTATTTATTTATTTATTTATTTATTTTGCGGGACTGGGGATGGAACCCAGGGGCATTCGACCTCCGAGCTACAGCCCCTGCCCTATTTTTTATTCTTTATTTTGAAACCAGGTCTCACTGAGTTGCAGACGGCCTCACTAAGTAGCTGAGGCTGTCAGTGAACTGCAATCCTCCAGCCTCAGCCTCCCGAATGCTGGGATTTCAGGCGTGTGCTACTATGCCCGGTTAGACTCAGCAATTTAGAGAGGATCTCATGACAGTGTTTCCAAATAAATAAAATAAGGGGTGAGGGGTATATTTCAGAGTTACAATAATGCCCCTGGGTCAATCCCCAGCACCACCACCAAAAAAAAAAAAAAAAAAAAAGTTGTTCTCTGACTCCCAACCTGCAACTCTCTCCAAAGGCCTCTTTCTCACATGGCTCAGCTAGTGTCCACCAGAGCTCCTGGCATAAAATAGATGCTGGAATGACTTTGTGGGGGGATAAAGTGAATGACATCAGGCCAGCCATCCACCCACCTCTGCAGTCTGTCTGATGCTAACCTCTCAGGACCATCCTGAGGAGTGGGACCATGGAGGGAGAATGGCAAAGCAGGCCATAATAATCATGAAATCGAATGATCGCTTAGAGTTGCCATGGCCTATATATATTGTGTACACTATGTTTATTTTATTTTATTTTCTGCAGCACTGGGGATTAAGCCCAGAGGCATTCTACCTCTAAGCTATACCCCCAGCCCTATTTCCTTTTTTGTTTGAAACAGGACCTCACAAATTGTGGAGGGCCTTACTAAGTAGCTGAGGCTGGCTATGAACCTGTGATCTTCCTGTCTCAGTCTCCCAAGTACCGGAATTACAAGCTTGTGTCGCCACACCTGACTGTATATACTACGTTTAAACCTTACAGCAACCCTGACAGGAAGCCATAACCCTGCCTCCCATCTTACAGCTAAGAAAGCAAGGAGGCTGGAAGGCTTTGGTAGGCCTGTCCAACGCCACACTTGCCCTTAGACACGTGGTTCTGTCCTACTCAATGCCACATCTCCCTAGGGGATTCGATCTGAGAGCGTGCCTTCAGAGACTTCACTGGGTCCCAGCCTCCCGATATGAGATGTGGGATCAGTATCATCCCCTGACTCTCCAAAGCACATGCTGACTTCCTTTTGAATGTGCCTCCCGCCAGAAATACATCCCCGCCCCTGCGGATATTTTTATGTATGCCTTTTTAGTATGACATTCAGAAACAGCTTCCAAATCCAAAAACACTAAGCAAATTGAGCAGAAAGGCCATCTTTAACTATTCCTCATGACTAAGGAGGAGGTGGAGTGTCCCTACACAAGACCTGCTGAGATTAATCCTGTCATTTGAATTTGCCAGGAGAGGGGTGGGCCCCGCCTCTGTGGGGTCCTAATCAGAGCTCTCGTGGGAGCAGGGCTTCTGTATTTTTCTCATTAACTCCTCACAGGTGCACTGGCCCCCCACAGTCGTTGGGCTGATGTCAGCCAGGCCTCAGGGACCCACAGCTGGAAGGCTCAGCCCAGGCTCCCCCTTTCTTTCTTTTCTCCTTTCCCCCCTTTTATTTACCTATTTACCAGGTCAAACAATTGGGAAGGCTAAGTTCTAAACAGCCTTTGTTGTCTTTGCGCCTTTATCCTCTTTAAGTCAAAGTGGAATTCAAAAGCAAAGCCAGGAGACATCCATCTTCCAGAAAGTCAAACAAGGAAGGCCAGTTTATAGGTGGCAGATAGGACACGTTTGTCAACACATACTCAGCAGAAAAAGGACACAACTGGGTGACGCGAGGGCACCAAAGCCTCCCACCCAAGTGGGATTTTTACCTGGGGTCGGCCTCCTGCAACTGACGAAAGAGCTGCTCTCGGGCGGGTGGCTTAGTGCAGGCCAGCCCCACACACCTCTATTTGGTTCTATCTCATGGCTACCGAGTAAAAACTGAAGATGATAGAAAATCCCAGAGGCAAAAGAAAACTCTGAGCCAATTAATGAGTTCTTTCATTCATTCTTTCAGTGAAATTTATAGAGCACCTATTCTGTGTCAGGTGCCGTTCAAGGTTCTGAGATGGAAAAAAGCAGTTGAAAATCTGTGTCCTTCAGAACTTACATGTTGGGAGACAAGTTAGACAATAAACAGCACCATACTCCCTGGTAGTGATAGGCACTAGAAGAGAAGAAAAACACGGAGAAGGGAGCGAGGAAGAAGAGGCCATATTTTAGACTGGGTGGTGAGGAAGGTGATCTGGAGCAGACTGTTCAGGCAGAGAGAACGGCAGGTGCATGCTTGGCATGCCTGAACACTGGAGAGAGAGCTGCTGGATCTGGCTTAAGTGAGTGAGGGAGAAGTTAGGAGATGCCAAGCCCAGACATTCTGCTCCTGGAGCTAGTCACTGGGAAGAGACGAAAGCCAGTACTACCAACCCGAGATGCTGTTGGAAGGAGCTGCTGATAGGAGAATCCTGAGCCCCTTGAATAAAATCCACCACGTTTTATAAAGGAGCGAACTGCCATTTGTCCAACTGTGCAACCGAGTGACTGGCTCTTCTTTAGCTCCCAGGAGACGCTCTACACCAAAGCTAAGCCACTCTTTGCCTCAGGGACCATTTGTTCCTGCTATGTGAAAGAATTATTTCTTGTCTTTGTCAGTTTACAAGGTATAAATGTCTCAACAGTGTTGCACCAGCAAAGGTTCTAGAACTAGATCTCTAGAGAAAAGATAATTTTATTATAGATTTTACTGATATGAAGAACATATAGTATATGATTAAAAATTATAATATACAATATATGTATTATTCATAGACTGCCAGAGAAATAATAGGCTAAATATAGACACATAAGAGATTTGTTAAGGGAATTGGCTCAAATAATTACGAAGGCCAAGTTGTTCCATAACACGCTGTCCACAAGCTTGGACGAGAAAGCCAGTGGTGTTCAGCTTGAGGTTAAAGAACTGGGACTCAGAGTAGCTTATGATGTGACTCCTTGTCCCAAAGTAAGAGTTTGAGAATGGGAGTGGGGGTAAGTCCTGGCATCCGAAGGTCCAAGAACCCAGCGATTTGGTGTTCACAGGTAGGAGAAGCTGGATGTCCCAGCTCAAGAAGGAGGAGACTATTTGCCCTCCCCCCTCTGCCTTTTTGTTCTATTCTGGCCCTCAACAGATTGGATGATCTCACCCACACTGGGAAGGTGAATCTTCTCTGCTCATTCTACTGATTTAAATGCTAATCTCTTCCAGAAACACCCTCACAGACACACACAGAAATAATATTTCATCTTGGTATCCTTTAACTCACCCACATAAAATTAACTATCACAATAGAATTTATTGTGAATATCATATAGCCAAATGAGTTTTACAAAACGTTCTCATCGATCACTGCTGAAATCTTAAATATGTAGCCAACCTACAGTAGCAGTTGACAAATGAATATAGTTATGATATGAAAGCTGATATTTTCATTTAAATGAATAAAGCAAAGGAAAACAACGATCATGTATGACCTTTACTCTCTTGCCAACAGCATGAAAGACTTCTTTGCTGAATTATTTTTGAGCATTACTGGAATATTTTCTCACCATTTTGATGACTGTAGACACAATACACTTTCAAGTTTAATCTGTGTTATTGCTGTTTCTTCATCACTTTTTTTTTTTCTAGCACTGGGGACAGAACTCAGGGGCACTCTGCCACTGAGCTATATTCCCAGCCCTTTTTATTTTTTATTTTGAGACGAGGTCTGCTAAGTTAGTTGCCCAGGCTGGCCTTGAACTTACCATCCTCCTGTTTTGGTCTCTGGAGTTACTGGGACTATAGGCATGCACTGCCATGCCTGGCTTCTCCATTGCTTTCTTAAGTCTAGATATCAGCAAAACAATCGCTCTCTGATTTATAGTACTTGCCCAGTTCTGTGGTGTGATCACACACCATGGCTGATTCTTCGCTGCCAGCATTGTATCATGGGATGCACAGTTGGGAAGAAATGAACTTCTTTCTATACTATCTCCATCTGCCAGGCAGATGAAAATCTTAAAAGCAGGTGCTCAAAAGCATAAAGAATCTAGTGAAATAACTAGACAATGCTGAGTTTTGAGTTTTTACACAATAACTTATTCAATCATAATTTCACATAATTTGGTTTTAATTATGACTGTATTTAATAACTAGCTCAGAAAATTCTTACAAATTTAATAATTAACTCTAATGAGCTCCATTACACCTGAATGATGGAGTCTGGTGTTATCCTCACAGCTGCCTTTAAAGTTCCCAGATCGTTGCCTTCCTCTCATCCTTTCTGCAGGAACTGGTATGAAATAGACAATTATCTTATAAGGGCCTTAAGACTGAAAAGACCAGTACTCGGGAGGATGAAGCAGCAAGGCCACCCTCAGCAATTTAGGGAGACCCTGAGCAACTTAGAGAGACCCTGCTGAAAAGTAATAAATAGCTGAGCATGGTGGCAATAGCTGAGCGTGGTGGCGCACGCTTATAATCCCAGCATTCGGGAGGCTGAGACTGGAGGATCCCGGTTCAAGGACAGCCTCAGCTACTTAGTGAAGCCCTCTGCAACTTAGACCCTGTTTCAAAATAAAGAATAAAAAAATAGGGCAGGGCATGTAGCATGTAGCTCGGAAGTCAAATGACTCTGGGTTTCATCTCATAAAAAATAAAAAAATAAAAAATAATAAATGAAAATGCTGTGTATAACTGGAGACAGAATGGCCCTGGGTCCAATCACCAGTGCCAGGAAAAAAAAAAAAAAAAAGACTGAGGACCACAACACCTCGTCTGGACACCAGTGCTTTATAGAAAAATAAGCAATGTAGCTGGGACACATGAATAATTAAATTCTGACATATGCTGCGGTTATAGGTATAAGCAAAACACACCAGAGCTGGAATGGATTGGGGTTCAGCCTCCCACCCGATGCTTCCTTCTGCAGCCCTATCATAGCTCTGTTATTAATCTATAATGAACAATAAAAATAGAACACCAGCTTACTATTTTGAGAAGTATAGTAATTAATGAACCATGAACTATCTATTCTATTTGACAAGGATCCCAGCCGAGCATGTTCTGTGGTATTGGTAGGAGTATGTGGAGGATAATGCCCTAGAAAGCTGGTAAAAATTTGTCATGGAGTCTTTCTCACCATGAACTCTTGGCTGGCTGAGATTTACTAGCTATGCACAGAATGGGCTCTCTACACATTTCTTCTAACCACTGTATTCATCTCCTCTCCCCCAAACTGCCACACCACGTCACACTTCTATGGCTTTGCTGAGGCTGTCCCTCCTACCGTTCCCTTCCCTTATCCCTGACTATCAAATCAAGGCTCAGATCCAACCAAATCCTTGCTGTTCTCAGGAAGTCCTCACTACTCTGAATTACCATGACCCTCTCTATCCCTAGCACTCGGATTGAATAATGCTAATGGATGCCATGAATTATAATTATTTATCAGCTGACAAATCATACTGTCTTCACCTTTAGAACTCACTCCTTGGGTCCCACACCGTGAAATAAATGACCTGAACAGTCATTCTTGCTTCAGAGAAGTCCTAAGAATCTGTTACTTGGATGCAGCTGTGACTCAGATGATGTGCCCACTTGGTCATCAAGGTGTGCCAAGCATGCTACCTCATCATTCTGCGGTCTCAACAGAGCTTAGTTTTGAAAAGAATCACTAAAAGAAAATGCATCACCTGCAGTTTCTGGAAGATAAATAAAGCATGCTCAGACCCCAGTTGCTTTCCAAAGCAAGACCACTGCCTGAACCTGCATACCATCGACTCACCCAGCTGTCTGCACCATGACGGGGCGGCCAGCGTCACTGGAATGTGCACAGGATGAGGAACTGAAGTTCCTGTTGATGTGAGTCAGTAACAGTAATAATGACCATCCCAGAGTTCTCCCGAGGTCACCATAAGGCAACATCACAGCGGAGGCCAGCTCGCAAACCCAGCAGGAAGGTGGCCTGGCGCTGCCAGTGGCCAGCTGTGTGACCCGGGGCCAGTTGCTTCACCTCTCCACCCTCAGCTTCCTTATCTGTGAATGAGACCAGCAAGCACGCCTCTCTCAATGCACAATGAAGTTATCGTGAGGATCCAATGAGTTCACACCTGTACAGTGCTTAGGACAACTGTGGGAATAAAGTGCTGTATGAATGGTAGTTATTAGTATTATTATTTTCAATACTAGGGATAGAACTCAGGGGCATTCTATCTCCAAAGTACACCCTCAGCCCTATTTTTTTTTTTTTTATTCTTTATTTTGAAACAGGGTCTTACTGAGTTGCAAAGGGCCTCACTAAATAGCCGAGGCTGTCCGTGAACCCGAATCCTCCTGTCTCAGCCTCCCAAATGCTGGGATTACAAGCATGTGCCACCACACCCTGCTGGTAGTTATTATTTAGTGTAATGATAGCCATAACTGGAAATGATTATCATTAAAAGAAAAGCCTTCCTACGGCCTGATCTGTGGTAGAAAGATGGTTGGGTGGGGGAGAAGTGAAAGAGCACTAGTTGGGAATGCGAGAAGATGATTTCTGAGTCTGGTGCTAACACTAAGTCATTGACCATTGGCTACGTCACTTCCCCTCCCTGGACATCAATTTCTTCATCTACTAAATGAGGTCATTGTATTAGATCAGTTGTCTACACTGGGCTAACCATCAAAACCTTTCAAGAAGCTTTTTAAGGCCCCATTCCCGACAAGTGCGCTAGATTTTGAGGTTGTAGAGCGCAGGCCCTCTGTGTTGATTGGTTTCTTTTCTTCCATTTTTTTCTTTCAACTCCAGTTAGGGACCCAGGACAGGGACCCAGTTAGTCCCCCACCACATCCTACACTTGAGGTATGGTGCTGGCACATAACTGGCACTCAAGAATCAGCTTTTAATTAACCAATGACTAAATGGGTCAATAGGGGTCCTCTCTGCCTGCCTGTGAGTCAGAAGGTATACCTGGAAGACAGCAATGGGGAACTGTGGGCGAGGAGACAGTGTGCTCAGCCACGGCACTCAATACGAGGATTTCCTCCTGGGAACTGCCCTGTGGCTCAGGCTTCATGGCGCTGCTGTCTCAGAGGGCTGAGGCCTTGCTTCTTGCTTTACTTGAGGCAATTCACCCAGAGAGTGGTGTTTATTTTATTCATTTTATTTTTCTATTTTTTGCGGTACTGGGAATGGAACCCACTCCCAGCCCTATTTTTTATTCTTTATTTTGGAACAGGGTCTCACTGAGTTGCAAAGGGCCTCGCTAAGTAGTAGTTGAGGCTGTCTGTGAACCGCAATCCTCCTGTCTCAGCCTCCCAAATGCTGGAATTACAAGTGTGCGCCACCGTGCCTGGCTGAGATTGGTGTTTATTTCATGCCTCAGAGTCATGTTTTGGAGGTTCAATAAACTCACATTTTCCAGGTGCGTATTTTTCAGGGAAGACAATGACAAACTTTTCAGTGACTATTTTATGGAGGCCAGGAAGCCCATTACAGAACAATGTATAGCAACAGACATGATGTCATTTGTGTTTTTAAAGGGTTTTAAGCTGGAAAATGTCTCCAGAAGTATTGTCAGGGGAATTTATAAATGATTAATAAAAGGTATATATATGGGTTGTTATCTTTTTTTTTTTCAGTACTGTGGATGGAAACCAGGGGCATTCTACCTCCAAGCTATGCCTCCAGCCCTATTTTTTCTTTCTTCCTTCCTTCCTTTCTTCCTTCCTTCCTTCTTTCCTTCCTTTTTTCTTTCTTTTTGTTTATTTTATTTTATTTTATTTTATTTGCAATACTGGGGGTGGAACCCGGGGGCATTCTACCTCTGAGCAACACTCCCAGCCCTATTTTTTAATCTTTATCTGGAAGCAGTGTCTCACTGAGTTGCAGAGGCCCTCACTAAGTAGCTGAGATTGTTCTTGAACCATGATCCTCCTGTCTCAGCCTCCCAAATGCTGGGATTACAAGCATACGCCACCTTGCCCGGCTTGTTCTTTATTTTGAAACAAGATCTCATTAAGTTGCAGAAGGCTTTACTAAGTAGCTGAGGCTGCCTAACTGTGATCCTCCTGTCCCAGCCTCCCATTACACCTGGCTAATATATGGAAGTTATTATCTTAAAAACACACTCGCAATGAGCCAGGCATGGTGGCCCATGCTTGTAAGCCCAGCTTTTGGAAGACTGAGACAAAAGGACCTGGGTTTGCGGAGAGCCTCAGCTATTTAGTTGAGGCCTGTTGCAACCCAATGCGATTCTGTTTCAAAATAAAGAATAAAAAATAGGACTAGGGGTGTAGCTTGGAAGTAGAATGCCCCTGGGTTCCATCCCCAATACCGCAAATATATATATATTTGAAGGCAAGATTTTGTGGGCTAGCATTTTACTTCCATATTTCTAGAACTTTAAAAAATAAATATGTCAATATGAGTCTACTAACTTTAAGTCTCTTCTCCCAGAACATCTTCTCTGCATGTCTGAGATGTTTAACACAGACACTCAGATTTCTGGGGAGATTCAAATTGTCTATTTAGTTGCTGGCCTTACCAAACATGCTCAGCAAAAATTCCCTATTAGCAGCCTTGATTTTAACTGACTGGCCAAATCCTCTCTTTTTGCCCTCTGTAGTGTTTTTCCAAAACTTTGGCAAAAGGAGATAAGAGGTCAGATAATCCATGACTCTAAAGAGCAAACATTTCCATTACTGATTAATATTTTCTCAACAAGAAGTTCCACTGATCAATTAAGTTTGGGAAGCACTAAGCTGATGGAAATGTTCAACAGAATGTGGCAGTCTTTTTTGTGTTAATTGCATGTGACTCTCAGAACATTTCCCAATAGTATTTTCTTTCTTTCTTTCTTCCTTCCTTCCTTCCTTTCTTCTCTCTCTCTCTCTCTCTCTCTCTCTCTCTCTCTCTTTCTCTCTTTCTCTCTTTCTTTTCTTTCTTTTTCTTTTTGCAGTACTGGTGATAGAATCCAGGGGCATTCTATCTCTGAACTACACCACCAGTTATTTATTTATGTATTTATTTATTTATTTATTTATTTATTTATTTATTGCGGTACTGAGGATGAAATTCAGGGGCATTCTACCTCCAAGCTACACCCCAAGCCCTATTTTTTATTTTTTTTATTTTGAAACAGGGTCTCACTGAGTTGCAAAGGGCTTCACTAAGTAGCTGAGGCTGGCCGCGAACCGCAATCCTACTATCTCAGCCTCCCAAATGCTGGGATTACAAGCCTGTGCCACCACGCCCAGCTTCCTAATAGTATTTGATAAGGGACCCCTAATCAAAGTTCAGTATTATCATTTAGCCTCCTGTGGAGCTAGCATTCCTCAGAACACAGACCAGGAAAGATGGCCAGAAAGCACTACTAAGGAACTAGTTTGAGTTTTCATAAAACACAATTTGCTTGTTTGTCTGTCTGTTTGTTTAAAGTATTGAAAGGCAAGTGTTATAAGAATCACTGTGGGGTTCTCTGAATAACTCAAGGTCTGATCTTTGCTCTCTGCTAAGCACAGGAGAAAGGAAGGAGCTGGCACAGATATGCTTGTTGTATGGAAAGCTGATTTGACAAATGTGTGTATGGATGAAATTCTGTATATACATTATTTTTGTCCTGGGGATTGAACCCAGGAACATTCTACTTCTGAGCTACACCCCCAGCCTTTTTTTTCATTTCATACAGAATCTCTCTAAACTACCATATGCTGGCCTCAAAACTGCGATCCTTCTATCTTAATCTCCTAAATACAGGGATTACAAGTGTGTACAACTATGCCCAGCTGAAATTCTTTTTTTGACTATGATAGAGTCAACTAACTTCCTTCCAACTCTACAAGCAATGGTTAAATGAGACAATGCATATGAAGCCACTGCTATCACTAACAACAAGAACAGGACTATATGATCCCCGAGAGAAGGGAAATCCATGAAATGAGTTGTACATGGGCCTTGGCTTTCTACCTGAGAAAATCATAGTCCAAGCAGAGTCTAGTGAGCATGTTTAGTCAAGGAGACAGAGAATGGAATTTGGGGATGCCAGAGCACTGAGGATATTGGGAGAAGAGAAGAGAAGAGAAGGCGGTACAAGGGGAGGCCATTAGGTTGGCTGCAGTCTCTCAGATCCTTGTTTGGGAGCAAGCAGTACATGCATGGGGTAAAACTCTATGAGGCCTGCTAGAGAACAGATTTGATGAGAATAAAATATGGACAGAGACATCGGAAGTCCTCAGTATTGAAAAACTTTGCATGCTTGTAATCCCAGCACTTGGGAGGCTGAGACAGGAGAATCACACAGGTTCAAAGCCA
Organism: Muscardinus avellanarius; assembly: GCF_963383645.1. NCBI lineage: Eukaryota > Metazoa > Chordata > Mammalia > Rodentia > Gliridae > Muscardinus > Muscardinus avellanarius. Next base: position 79,391,416 of record NC_137790.1, on the reverse strand, counting down.
GCCTGAGCTACTTAGTGAGGCTTTCAGCAACTTAGTGAGACCCTGTTTCCAAATAAAATATAAAATACGGTGGAAGGGACCTGAGTTTTATCCCCAGTACCACACACACACAAAAAAAAAAAAACTTTGGAAAAAAGAAAAACTTTTCAGCCAAGCAGACGGATGATACCTTGCTGAGCATTTCACATAGGCACATGAGATTCTAGAATGTGATCCCGTAGGAGAAGAGACCATGCATAGAGTAAGAACCGCAGTCCACACCACATAACAATGCTTTGGTCAATGATAGACTGCATATGCAATGGTGGTTCCATAGGATTAAATGGAGCTGAAAACACCCTAATGCCTAGCTGTCATGGCTACCACAATGTCATACCACAGAGCACTGCTCACCTGCTCCCGGTGATGCTCACCCCCACAAAGCCGGTGCCTTGCCAGTCATAGGAAAGCAGGGTGTGTACAATCATCCATAGTACACAACACTTGATAATGATAATAAGTGACTATGTCAATGGCTTATGTATTTATTATGCTGTTCTTTGTGTTGTTTTAGAATGTATGAAATACTTATTAAAAATTACTATAAGCCAGGTGTGGTGGTGCACATTTGTTATCCCAGCATTTGGGAGGCTAAGACAGGAAGAGCGAGGTTCAGGGACAGCCTCAGCTATTTAGTGAGGCCCTCTGCAACGCAGTGAGACCCTGTTTCAAAATAAAGAATAAAAAATCAGGCTGGGGGTAGAGCTCGAAGGTAGAATGCCCCTGGGTTCCATCCCCAGTACTGCAAAAAAAAAAAATGCTATAAAAATGTTCAGTGTTATACCCACAACAACCATATGTGTATGTGTGTGTGTATGTATGTATGTATCTCCTATTTTCTAGGTCTCTTGATGTTTTCATTTTTCTCTTGTGCTATACCATCCAAGTTTGTATAAGTACCTGTTACCTGTTACAGTGTTTATACAACAATGAAATTGCCAATAGCAGATTTTCTGGATTGTAAACTGCCTTTTGGTGACACGACAATATCCAAAGAAAAATTTAAATGCACCCACCCTAAAAAATCCTGAACCTCCACAAAATCAAGGTAAATTGCCAGTAAATTTAGCTGCCTATTCAACACTGAACTGATCTAGAAATTCTAGCCAGAGCAATAAGGCTGGATAAAAAGATAAAAAGAGTAAAGATTGAACAGAGAGAATTAAGATTTCATTTGCTTATGACTTGAATTTATGTATAGAAAACACTAAGGAATCTATAAAGACACTAGTAGAACTAGTTAGAGAACTTAATAACATAGCAAGCTAGAGGGTCAACTATACAAGAATAAATTCTTGACAAACAGAAGATAAAAATTTCAAAACACTATTTATAATGGTATCAAAATATGTAAAATATTTAAGAGTTAGTTTGAGAAAAGATACGCAGGACCTCTACATTAAAACTGCATACTATTTCTAAGAAAAATAAAAGAAAACAAATAGATATTCCATATTCATTCATTGAAAGGCTCATTATTACTCATATATAAAATTCCCTTTCACCATACTAATCTATAGATTCAAAACAACTACCTAAAATCTTAGCAAGCTGGTTTGCAGAAACTGACAAATTAATTTTAGAATTTACATAAAATGCAAGGAAACTAGTATGGATAAAATAATATTTTAAAAGAAGAGCAGTAAGATTTCAAGTCATTACTAATATACAACACACACACAGCCATCTGCCTTTGACATAAAGATAGATACTAACCATAGAATTCAGAAATAATGCCATGCATGCACAGTCAATTGATCTGAGGCAACTGCGATTCGATGGGGAAATAAAGTCTTCACCAAATAGTGCTGGAACTACTGGATAAATGTTTGAAGCAAAGTAAACCTCATGCCTGGTGTGATGGCACACACCTGTAATCCCAGTACTTGAGAGACTGAGACAGAAGGATCATAGGTTCGAGGCAAGCCCCAGCAACTTAGTAAGACTCTGTCTCAGAACAAAAAATAAAAAGGATTAGGAGTGTAGTGCTGGTTTCAATCTCCAGTAAAACACACACATGCGCACACACACACACACACACACACACACACACACACCGAGTAAACCTTAACCCTTACCTCATACCATACATAAAAAAGTTAATTTGACATGAGTTTTAGATTTAATCACAAAAGTTAAAATTGTGGAGTTGCTAGAAGAAACCATCAGAGAATGTCTTAACAACCTTGAATTGGGTAGATTTCTTAGATGGGGCAGACACAAAAAAGCACTAACTATAAGAATACCAATTTGAAAAATTTAATTTCATCAAAGTAATAAACTTAGTCATCAAAAAGACACCACTAAAAAAAAAAAAGACACCACTAAGAAAATGAAAAGAAAGGCCACAGACAAATAGAAAATATTTGCACTACTTACATATTAGAAGAGACTTTTATCCAGAATATATAATACCCACAAATTGGTAAGATAACTGATAAAAATAGACAAAAGCACTTAAGTAGAAAATCCACCAAAGAAATATGCAAATGGATAACAAGCACATTTTAAAAAATGTTCAACATCATTAGTCATCAGAGTAAGGCAAATTAAAACCACAATGAAATTACTTCTTCATACCCATTAAAACAGCAATTATTGGTGGAAATACCGAAACTCTCATTAAATTGCTGTCGGAAGGAGAAGGTAGTAGACACACTTAGAAAACTGTTCATCAGCCCTAACCCATGAGTCAGCAATTCTACCTTAAAGTAATTACCCAAGAGAAATAAAACACATATGTCCACAAAAGTTGTGTTCTTGGGCCTTTGTAGCAGTTTCATTCATAATAGATTGGAAACAACTCAAATGTCCATCAACACAAGAATGGCTGCATTGTGGAGTAGTCACAGGATTAAATGCTACTTATAAACAAAAAGGAATGAATCCCTAATATACTCAGTCAAAATCACTGATGAATCTCAAAAAATATTATTTCAAGTGAGGTACCAAGCTCCAGAGGATTCATACTATATGATATAATTTGCCCCTTTTTTTGTGTGTGTGTATGTGTGTGTGATACTGGGGTGGAACCCAGGGGCTTTTCTACTTTGGGGCTAGGCTACACTCCCAGACCTATTTTATACTTTATTTGGAAACAGGGTCTCACTAAGTTGCTGAGAGCCTAAGTAGCTGAGGCTGGCTTTGAACCTGTGCGATCCTCCTGTCTCAGCCTCCTAAGCGCTGGGATTACAAGTGTGCACCACCACGCCCGGCTTGATATAATTTATATAAAATTTAAGAACAGGAAAAACTAATCTATAGAAATAAAAATTAAAAAATCATCACCTGGAGGGGAGACAGGAGACTTCTGAGAGGACAGAAATATTGTGTACCTTGATTTTTGTGTGATTAACAGGACATGGTTCATCCAATGACCACTTATAATCTATGCACTTGACTACATGCACATCTAACCATAAAAACCTGGGGCGAGGCCAGGTGCAGTGGTGCACCCCTTTAGTCTTGGTGACTCGGAGACTGAGGCAAGAGGGATGCAAGTTTGAGTCCATCTGGGGTAATTTAGTGAGGCCTCTGCCTCAAAATAAAAAATAAAAAGGGCTGAGGATATAACTCAGTGCTAGAGTGCTTGCCTAGTGGGAGGTCCTGGATTCAATCCCCAGTAATCTGACTTCCCCCCAAAAAAGATGGGGGAGGATAAGAAAAACCTGAGATGGTAGAAAAAAAGAAAAAGAAGTTATCCTTTACTTGTAGGCATAGAGAGAGAGAGTGCAATTTTGTATAAGCACATTCACTGTGAACTGGGCGGGCTTACACTGTGCATCCTACATGTTAGGTTCATTTCAATAGAGAGCTTCAAATCTCATCATAAAAAAGTTGTTCCTCTATTCATTTTGTTTTCTCTTGGGCTCTATTTTCAGAATGTCTCCACATATTTAAAAAGAGGCAACAAAAGCACTAATTCTTAATTTCACACTCATCAGAATCCAAGACAAATTGTTCACCATTGACATTTTTGGATTTCATTTTCTTCTGCAATTCTCTCTGGGAGAGGAAGTGAGAGGGAAAATGATCCCAACTCCTTTCTAGCCTCCCAAATCCCGCCTCTTGATTTGTTATCTAGATGGCAGAAAAATAAATATTTTTCAAGAAAAAAAAGTTACCATTTTTATTACAGGAAAACTCTTTAACTAACTGGACATCACCTTCCCATTAAGATGGACCAAATGACAGTCTCCACAATAGCACCTCACTCCCTTACTAAAGGGTACCAGTCACATTAAAATGTAGCCACATGGAAATGAATTCCCCCCTTTTCACATCTCTGTCCTTGGTTTCCATGGAAGAGGGCTAATTACCTTTTTAATAGCCCTAATTGATGGGCTTACAGATCATATCTTTCAGTGCCCACTTGTGTGGGAGGTGGGGGCGGCGCCCTCCTTTCTCTTGACCCCTGGCTCCAGCCCTTCCTTGTGGGGAGGAGGTTTGCTGGCTGGAGAGAGGGCTGTCTTGTGCCTCTCTGTAAGACTACCTGCAGCCCATTGTGGGCGACCAGGAAGCCTGGCTTTGTCTTGGCCGATTGACACAGCTGCACACTCAGTAAATAGACTCAGATGTTGAGCTTTTGTTTGAAGGATCTTTTCAGATTAATGCAGAGAGAATTAGTTTTTAAAACTTAAGCCGGAGCCAGGACAAGTAGAATGGAGCTGCAAGCCATTGAATTCACAACCACAAAACGAGGCCAACTGTCTTCTGTGGGTGTTTAGCCCTGTTCATTTTGGAAGGAGCTCTGAGGGAGAGGAGAGGCTTCTGAGCTCTGTGCGCCTCGGGGTCTTTACTGAGCCCTTGTGAGGAGAAGATCTGACCAGCAGCCATGCACCATGGGCTGCAGCTTCAGTGTCCAAGGGGCAATGGTCCTGCCCTTGTTTAAGAGATGTAGCGACTGGAAAATAGGCATCTGCTGTTAATCTTAGGTTTATTTCCAGATCGCAAGAGATTCTGTTAGATGATGGATCCATAATCTCCAGCAAAGACCATTTTAACAAACTGACAGACCGGGCAACAGTCTGGACCCGGATTAATCACCATCTCAGATTCCTTAGTTTCCATCCAATTCAACAACACCCAGTTCAGCCTTCCCTAAGGTGTTCATCTCTTGAGGGTGGGGCTGTACCTCCGAGACCTGCTTTACCTGACATTTCACTTAACACAGCTTGGAATCTCAGCCACAGACAGGTTAGAAAGTGTAAGGCTATGAGCCTCTCTGACTCTCAGACTTACTTTTCTCAGGCTATCAATTGGGGATAAGTGTTCTTCTTGATAATATTTCTATGTACATAGGGAAGCAGTTTGATGCTGGGGAGAAACTTTTGATTCAGAGAGATCTGAGTTCAAATTCTACCTGTGTTGCTTCCTGGCCATGAGATCTTAGGTCACTGCTCTGAGCACAGATCTCTTCACCATGACAATTAAGACTTGAGGCTGGTGGTGCAGCTTAGTGTTACCACTTGCCTACATTAGTGAGGCCCTGGGTCCCATTCCCAGCACTGTAAAGAAAGTGGGGGTGGGGGGCAACTGATCTTATGGGATTTGGGGAGTATTTCTCATATCTATGTGAAAATGAAAAGCATGTTTCTTAGAATATGGTTGACTCACCGATATCCAATATGCTGACTCTTCCTCTCCAGGTCTCCAGGTCTTTGTTTTCCAAAGGCTGGCTCTCTCTCTCTCTCTCTCTCTCTCTCTCTCTCTCTCTCTCTCTTTCTCTCATCTTTTTTTAATCTCAAAAAGGATACCAAGCCTGGTGTGTTAGCTCACACCTGTAATCCCAGTACTTGGGAGGCTGAGGCAGGAGGATTCCAGGTTCGAGGACTGAGGACAACCCCAGCAAGTAGTGAGATGCTCATCAACCTAGTGAGACCCTGTTTAAAAAAAAAAAAATAGGGCTAGGGATATAGCTCAGAAGGTAGAATGCCCTGGGTTCAATCCCCAGTGTCAGAAACAAATGGATACCAAATGGCAAAAGAACTAATGAATTATAAAGTGTGTATGTATGAAGCCAGCTTCCTTTCACTGCACTAAACAAACGAGACTCCTTAGAGAATGGCTGCTGGTGGTGCTCCCCAGTCTAACCTCCCCAACCCCTTCCTCCTCTCCACCCCTCCATCTTCATGTCACCAGACCCACCCACAGCCTGCACACCCCCTTACCCCCTCACTCTACTCCACCAACTACATCCACTAAGCTAAAACAAGAGCAGGGGAAAACAGACGTTGGCATTTCAAAAAGTTGACCCTTTCATGGATGAAGTGTAGACATGGTGACGTATAACAGTTTCCAAAGGAGAGCTGTGCACATGGGCAACTTCCTCCTCCTCCTCGCTCCCAGCTATCAGATTGTTTTTATTTTTTAAATGCTGGTGCCTCTTTTCCTTTCTGGAGACATTAATGCATCTGGGTCTCATCTCCCAGATTCTCCCACAAAGAACTTCCTACTGAAGAGTCTGGACATCCAGGCCTGACACAGGCTTGTCATGGGCCAAAACCCCAGTAGTAAAATGAGGATTGGACTTTATGGCCTTGTGGATCCCTCTAGAGCCAAGCACTCAGGGCTCTGATTCTCCTGCAGCTTCCCGAGAGGATGGTAGAAGTGCAGAAAGTGTAGGATTTGAACCTGCTCCAGCAATCAGGAACACTACAGATGGCAGGGGGCATTGTGGAGACCTAGACCCACCCATAAGGTAGGTCAGACCCAAAAGACTTGACCAGTATAATCAGCACTGTAAAATAAGCCCATGCTTTGGGAGATAGTAAGAGAAACTGTAGTTGATTGAGTTCTAACTCACAAAATATACTGCCAAACGGTATACCCTGGTGTCACTTTCTTTTGTGACTTAGAAAAAGAGAAACTTCTCACTCTGATCAGTAGACTCTGTGCGGGGAGAACGCGGGCTGGCAAACAGGACTGCACTGCATCTTGAAGCAACCTGGATAAACTGCCAAAGCTCCTGAGCCTCACTTCCCTCCTCTGTAAAATAAGTGCAATCCCTCCCCTAGGGGCTCTTCTTGCCCCACCCAGGCAAGGATGACAGAAACCACCAAAACTGAGAGCCACTTAGGGATGCTGTGCTTCCTGTCCTGCTGTCTTCTATGAGATCCATGTTCCTGCAGTGGGTCTGTCCCTCCAGATGGGTGGAAGCACTGCTACCTCGGGAAGGTTGGCGCTCCCAGCGCGCTTGCATCTGAAGCGTCAGTACCTGAAGTCAGATGTGAAATGCTCGGAGAGAAGTCCACATGGAAACAGAGGGGACTAGAGACAAGCATGTCCTGCTCAATTTAAAAAGATGATGAATGCTAAGCAGGTACCAGAAGTCGCAAAGGAACGCTTGACAACAGCACCCGGGTGTTGGCTTTGAGTCAGTCAGTCATCAGGTTAAATACACCAATTATTATATTATTAAATAACTGCCTTATTCAGCCCAACCCAGCTCAGGTTAGGAGGCCCCATGCTAACTGTACCCATTCCCGGCTCTGGGCCTCAGTCTTTCTATCTGCAAAAAAGGGGCAGGATCAGATGTCTAAAGGCCCATCTTTCTCCAACATGCTCCGTTTGACCAGAAATCAGCTTGGTGTTAGCCAGCTCATCCAGGGCTCCAGAGCCTGATTTCAGGACTATTATGAAATCAGTCTCGGAGGCGCTGCCTTTGGTTTTGAGGCTTTTGGGTCTTAAAACCGAGTTTCTAAAATCAGACTCCCTTGGCCAGGTGCCTGCTTGGCTCAGTCTGCCTAGAAGTAGGCAAAGGCGGCTTTGGTAAGAGACCAGGAATAACAACTGGGTGAGGCCAGCTCCGTGTTTCCTCTGCCCGCAGCAAGGCTTCGCTGAAGGGTTTGAGTCTGAGCTGGGTCTCCAGTGCCGCCTGGGAAAGGCCTGGATGGATGAGCGTTCTGGGCAAGGGCGACACCCTGGACCACAGGTAGTAGAGTCCCTGGTGCAATAGAGAGTCCCCAAAGTGCACGATGCTTTAAATTCCACAATGTTTATTTCAGGTTTGCTTACAGGATGGGTGGGACAGCAGTCCTTCACCCCTGATTTAAATTTTTTAGCTGACTTGAGGCTAGGCGGCCACTTTTAACATTTGGCTTCAGAAGTTGCCCTGAAGGTCACTTCCAATCCCTCTGAACTAGTGTCCCCTTCTCCTCAGACTCCAAGAGCCAGAGCTCTGTCATGTGGCCACATCTAACTTGAAGGGGGGCTTGAAAATATAGTCTAATTATTGCCAGGAGCCCTGTGACAATGTGGAGCTGCCGACTACTTCTGCCACAATCTGGTCTACTCTGTAGACTCTGCCTCTGTGTAGATCAGAAGAGAAGCACCCAGAGGTAAAGCATGAGGAAGGGAAAGGAGCCTCTGGCCTCGGGGAGCAGCCCCTAAAAGATTGACTGAAGGAAATTTCTTTTTTGGTATGCCAGTTTCACTCCAGTGCGATGGAGAAGCCGAGTATGGTGTGCATGGCTGAAATCGCAGTATTTGGGAATCTAAGACAAAAGGATTGCAGGTTCAAGGCCAGGTTCAGCAACATAATGAGGCCCTGTTTCAAAATAAAAAAGGGCTGGGGGTGTAGCTGGGAGGTAGAATGCTCCTAGGTTCAATCCCCATTGCCTAAATAAATAAATAAATAAATAAATAAATATGTGATGGAGAGCCAAAGAGGGCCTTCACATTTCTCCCTTGATTTATGAGAAAAAGAGATAAAAGCTTCCAAAACACTGGCTTTCCACAGGCAAGCTCCAGGCCTCCCAGGGTGAAGTTTGGAAACCCCCTGGCTTTCCCTGGCATCGCCCTGGTCCCGCGGTTCCTCCTCTTGACCCGTTTTCAGCCTCTTTTTCTGGGCGGACACCAGTGGCCAGACCTGTCACGCTGCCTGACACCTCGGCTGCGTGCCCGACCTGTGGGCCACTTTGGGCTGGAGCTACTGGTGGGAGCTGATTCAGGAGGCTGGCCCAGTCCTGTGGCTTTGATGGGATTTCATCACCCCGCCTGTGCCCTGGCTGGGAGCCTGGGAGAGAGGCTGAGCGAGTGTGGCCGGGGGCTATCTGCTTTCACGGTGAGAGGCCCTCCTCTCTGAACCCAGGAGAGCTTCCCCAGTTCCTGCAGCACAAGCATCTAGTTCACCCCACTTTCCCAAGGGGCAGAGACAAGATAAAGGACGAGAGAGAACTAACACGGAACAACTTGTTAATGATTTTATTGCAGGTTAAATAAAATGTCTCAAATAAAACTACGAGAGACCTTCTTTAACCTTACTGCTGTAAATATGTATTAACTCAATTACGACCAGCAATTAAGGCCTAGTTTGGGAACAGTGGCCTGAGACAAAAAAGACATTATCATCCTGGGAAATGAATCCAGAATAAAAGGAATTTCTTCCACCTTAGCTAATGAGCAGCTGTATAGGGATGGAAATGAAGGCCTTTGCTTCGGGAATTGCTTTTGACCGGTTCATACCGGGAATGGAGAAAAGGTCCGCCTTTACATAAAGCTCTTGGAAGCACATTAGGGACATTGTTACAATGCAAATGAGGAAGACCGTTGTGTTTGGGTGGTTTATGGATTTAGTAAAAGGAGTAACATTTCAATTAGTGGGGAAGGAATGAGAACCTGCCTCAAAGAGGCTTAATTGGCAGCTTGGCTTTCCCAGGGGGCTTTGAAGTAGCTCAGGGAGGGCAGGTTTTCTGGGATGGATGGAGAGCGGACTACCTCCAGGGCCCTGGGCTGTGGATGGCTGGAGGAGGGCAGATGGGATGCTCTGACAGGGAAATACACAGCTATGCAAGTGCAGGCGCCAGCCCCAGCCAGTGCCCTCCTCTTCAGGACTTCCAATGGCTTTCCCCAAGCCGCGCGTCAGCCAGTTGCCCTCTGAGAGCACCAGGACCTGACCTCTAAAGCAGCCCTAACCTCACCAGTGTGGAATTCCTTTTTCCTTCTCAAGAGTCCCTTTTGCTGGGTCTCTAAGTCCAGCTCTGCAAACTGGGGAATTCAACCCTTAATTGCAATGAATTGTCAGCAGAGGGTTATGTTATCAGATACAAAGCAGGGTGTGTGTGTACGTGTGCGTGTGTGTTTGCATATGTGTTCACTAACTGCAGGGTCTGGGGATACCCTTATGTCCTTACCTCAGGGTGAGGGGTTGAATGGGTGACGTGCCTCGGTCTCTTCCTGATTTCACACAGACTGAAGGTATGGTGTTTTCTCTTCTTGTCCCCTAAACAGTCTTTGTCAGTGCAGCTTATGCTTGGGAGTGGCTCAAATATTCAAACATCTGGAGTGATTTGGGGCTTTCTTTCTCAATCCAGCCATCCACAGGATATGGTGAACATTTTTGGTGTTCTGACGTGGAGAAGCTCTCCAAAGAAAATGTTACAGCTGATGTGCCAAGATAATTGTTTAAAGTTTGAGAGAAAATGCAGCCAACCCTGTGTTTTAGATGAACGATAGCAATCTGACCAAGGGTTTGTAGGGCTTTCCAAACCGAGCCTCCTAAGTGGTGTGTCTGTCTGAGCTTGAAAGCTCAGGGATGAAGAACTTCCAGGTGACCTGGTGACTCCCTGATTGTCTTAATACAGACTTCCAGGAGGGAAGCTCAACTCCTGCTTGTATAGGCAGCTGTGAGTGTGGACTGATTTTTGCTTTGAGGTCTCAGTTTTGAACCCTGCAATCTCCCTCCATCTGAAGCATTCGGCCTCAGACACACAGGACCCTGGGCCAGGCATTCTCTGCCCTCCCTCTGCCATGGGTGGCTTCTCCTGGAACACTGGCTCCTATCTCTGGAGCCTGTGGTTTGGGGATTGCCATTAGCCAACTACAACAGGGCTTGGGGAGTTTACTTTGGGTCTAAAATGAGAATTGGACCCGCCCTGTGAGTAATGCTCATCCTCCAGCAGGTCTCAGCCGGGTGCTTGATACTTTACAAGTGACCCCTCTTCCCGCCGCCCGGGCTCACCCTGTACAGTGATCACGTCCCTCCAAGTCTCTTCCCCTGCCGCTTCCTCAGAGTTGTGACTGATGGAAAACAAGACAACTGCATGCACCCCGTGCTTGGGAACTGTGTGCACTCCTCTCGTTCCTGCACACAGGGAAAACCGAGCCACCATGCAGCCACAGCAGCAAGGCCAATCCACAGGGCCACACGAGGGACATTGTCAGCAGTGTCTGCTCCTGATTACTGTCCTAAATAGAGAGGAGACATTGCACCAGTAACCAAGTACCTGAGGCCTTTAGCCCCCAGAAGATATGATTGACCAGATGTTTTGGGATAGCACAGAGGAATCTTAATAATACCCTAACCAGTACATGCATGGGAAACAGAGCCCCAGAAAGGGGAAGAGACCTATCCAGGTATTTAAGGGAGTAAGGACAGATCTAAGACCTAAATCCAGGTGGTGGCATCTAGGCCAGTAAGCTCCTTCTAAGTGTGTGTGTGTGTGTGTGTGTGTGTGTGTGTGTGTGTGTGTGTTACTGGGGATGGAACTCAGGGGCATTCTACCTCCAAGCTACACCCCCAGCCCTATTTTTTATTCTTTATTTTTGAAACAGGCTCTCACTGAGTAGCTGAGACTGTCCTCAAACTGTGATCCTCCTGTCTCAGCCTCCCAAATGCTGGGATTACAAGTGTGCACCACCATGCCCAGCAGCCCCTTCTAATATTACCCAATCTCAGCTCCCACTTTCCAGTGGATTTTTACCTTGCTTATATGGAGATTAGTTTCTAAAACCTGCAAAGTGTGCTGATAGGCCAGAGGAAGCCAGCATTTGCATAGCTCTCATTGGAATCGACAACCAAGGCATCATTATATACTCTTGCTGTAGTGAAGGAAAACTTCTCCTTTCTTCAAGCCTCATTATAACCTTTGGTGCTTCAGTGGTGTGGTTAATGCTCAGGAAAAATTCTCATACCAGAATGTTACTTTCAAAATGCACTTTTCAGCAACCCAAATATTTTCTTCCCCAATAGCACACAAGTTGCAAAGGCCAAAAGCCAGGCTCTATTATCTCCTTGTGTGTAGAGATGAAATGGGCCAGGCTTAGTGGTGCACACCTGTAATCCCAGTACTTGAGGAGGCTGAGACAAGAGGATCACCGGTTCAAGACTGGACAGCAACTTAATGAGGCCCTTGGCAATTTAGTGAGACCCTATTTCAAAATAAAAATATAAAGGGCTGAAGGTGTAGTTCAGAAGTAGAATGCCTCTGGTTTCAGTCCCCAGTACCAGGGGAGGAGGAGGAGGAGAAGGAGAGGAAGAGAGAAAAGTATCTTCAAAATTCTTACAGGGAACTAGAACTAGAACTATACAAAACTAGAACCCAAATTACCTAACACTTCGTGAAATTCTAACTTCTAGCAGGAAACAACCTGGCCTAGAAAATGGCTCTTCATGGACTCCTCCCCTTTGGTGACCATGAAATCAGTGTAAGATTTAGGATAAGACGCCATCTGTCTTTATCACCAGCTGCTCTTCTCTCCCCCATCTGAGCCCTCAGTACCCCATTCCCCCAAGCCCCCATTAACTGGTGAGACCCCTGTTTGTGCCCCCCATGTTTCCTTCCTTACCCAGAATTAGAAGCATCTGTATGGCCTCTCCCAGCACCCTCTAGAACAGACCAGGGTGAAGGTTTGGGAATGGATGACCCAACCCTTAGCCTCCTGTTTTAGAGGAACAGGACATGAGAAAGTATACCGGGCCATCTAAAGTCTGGGAGAAGAGAGATGATTTCTTCATCAAATTTGGTACTTGGAAGCTTTTTCCTGGAACCTATGGGGGGAAAACATGAGTGGATAAAGGTAGAAAAGATGAGCTAATCTGGGGTGCTCACTCCTCAGACTAGAGTTTCACCAGGAAGCAGATAACAGAAAATACTTCAAGGAGGAGAAAGGCTGCAAATAAGCTCCCAAAAGACAAAGACACACTTCTTCCTTCTGTATTTCTCTAAAAACGAAAATACAAAAGACAAGAGATATGTGTGCTTATATCTGACAGGAGGCTTGAACTCACACTTCAAATTTGATACTAAAAAAGATTGTCTTTAAAGAGGGAGAAAAGTTCCTCTTTGTTCCTGGCAAACTTAAATAGGCTTCTCTGTGGAATAATGCATGAAAATCCTCTGTTGAAGCCTTTCCAGAACTGAGCTTGTGTGTGTGTGTGTGTGTGTGTGTGTGTGTGTGTGTGTGTCCATACTATGCATAAAAACTCACATTTTAGCCCCATGTGTTGGTACACATCTGTAATCCCGGTACTTGGGAAGCTGAGACAGGAGGATTGCAGCTCCATGGTCAGACTCAGCAATGTAGTGAGACCCTTTGAAACTTAGTGAGAACTTGCTTCAAAATGAAAAATAAGAAAAGTGTTGTGGATGTAGCTCAGAGGTAGACTGCACCTGGGTTCAATCCCCAGTACAACCAAAACAAAACACTTCACAGTTTAGTTCAAACTTTCCCCCATGTCTCATCTGGAAAATGGCAGGGAGCCCAACTCTGCCCTTGCTCTTGAGCCAATCTCCACACTATTATCTAAAGTATGGACCAGACACTTCCTTGCTATGGTTGAAGCCTGCCCAAGAGTCCCACTACCCACAATGTAAAGCCCACCCCCATCGATAGAAAGTCCCTGCCTCTTCCTGTCTCTGTGCTCAGCCTTTCCTGCCTCACAGTTAATACTCCAGCAACACAGGCTCTTTATAGTTTCCTGTTTGGTCAACAGGGCTTTTCCTGGCTCTCTGCTCAGGGGCAACCGCAGCCAGGAACCCAACCTGCCCCTCTGGGAAGGCTTCCCTAAAGCAGGGTATATCTGCCCTGCCTTTCCATTCTCTCTGCATAGTTTTATCTAGCACTGAGAATCATCTGTCCTGGGATCAGAGTCTGCTATTATGAAACAAAATAACCAAACTCTTTAGTGAATAGCAGGTATCAAAAATTGCCCAAATCTTAAGTACTTAACCTGTTGAATGTTTTCATAGTTTAGCCAGCATCCAGAATAAGAAATGGCCTCTGTATTTTTGAAGCCAGAGATTGAGTTCAGTTCATCTTTGCAACCTCAGCACCCAGCACAATAGCTGGCCTACAAGCATACACTTAGCAAATAGCTGTTGAGTGAATCAATCGATGATTGGTTTTCTCTCTGTTTGACCCACTTACTTTTCTACCAATTCTTGCTTTACCTTATTTGCTCAACGGAATAATTCAGGAAATTTTTATCCAAAATTCTGAATGATAAGTATTGTGAAGAAATGCTAGTGTTGGAGTAGTAGTAGGGGGAGGAGCTGGCTGCTGAGAACCACACTTGAATACATACTAGTAAGACCCGAGTCTTGGCCACAACAGCAACTAAAAGTCTTTCCTCTTCATAGACTTGAAGCCATACTCCCAACTGCCAAAGCATCCACATCAGCTGGGGACAAACAGAGAGGTCACTAGAGTAAAGCACATTGGAGCCTTTTTGCATTCAAGCTGAGAAGTAGTGGTGTGCTGTGGTTTGGATATGAAATGTCCCCCATAAAAGCTCATGTGTTTGACAGTACATGAAGGTTCAGAGGGTGGGCATGGCTGCAAGAGATGGGACACTGAGAATGTGGCCTTGAGGATTTTATCTGTTTCTAGCCCCTTCTTCATACTCTTTCTTTTTCCAGCTGCCGTGAGTTGAGCAGTTATCCTGTCATGCCCTGATGCCATAATGTTTTCACCTTGGAGCAAACCAACTATGGACCAAACTTCTGAAACCATGTGCCAAAATAAACCTCTTCCATTAAGTTATTCTATTCAGCTGTTTTGGTCAGAGTGCCAAAAACACTAAATAATGCATGGAAAAACACTAATGCATGGTGTTAATTTCTTCCATGCTCAGATCCTAGTGCCAGGCACCAGCCTCATCTTAGGTCAAAGCTAGCACCACACCTGGGGAGTGAAGGGTTTCTTCTCCCTGCAATCATGGGAAACATCATAGGATATGTTGCACAGAGCGAGTGCTTGCTAAACATTAAAGTCCTTATTCACACACTATTCTGAACCATCCTCAAGAAATAAGCGTACCATTTAGTTAGCACCAACCGTGCACCAGGCACTGTGAGAAGGAACCACTTACGTGTGCTACTATGTTTATTCTTCACAAACACTTTCTCGGGTTGGTGATATTATCCCCACTTTACAGAGCAGAAAACTGAGCCACCAATGCTGGCTTTGGAGCTCATGACTTTGATTTGCAAACTTTGATTGCAAAAGTAGGTATATATCTTGTTATGGCATAGTGGTTACTGATGATAACCACTATGCCATAACAAGATATATAACCTACTTTCCCCAAGTTCCTGCTACTCATGAAACTAGTGATGCTGGCTAGACCTCCTGCCAGAGGAATTTAGGGGCCTGGGGACTCCGGGCAGAGTGACGGGCCACCCGTGGTATGCTAATGGCTGCTCCACATTCTCCATCGACTGCTGGACTCCAGCTGCAATGGTTCCCAGGGGAGGCTTGAATGCTCATGGTGGATTCTCCCCTGAGGAGCCAGAGCTCCTCCTTTATGTTCACTCAAGACCTTGTTTTGAAAGACCTATTTTGGAGAGATTCATAGTACACAAGGATTTGAAAGCCTCCTTCCTTCCTGGGGGGCAGCTAAGAGGTAGATCCTTCTGAAACAGAGAGGAACAGCTCCCCAAGGAGCATTCCTGAGTGGGTGAGAGTCCACCAGGGCTCCTGGTGACAAGTTCTACATAGGAGAAAATGGTCCTCTCCCTGATTTGCATGAGTTTTTCTTGCAGAAGGACATGTCATCCTGGGACCTACCTGACACCCTTGGATCGCCTTAGGAAGAAACATTCTGGCCCTATTGGGACCAACCACCAAGCCAGAGGCCTGGTTAATGCTCACTGGTGTTGACAACGCAAAGCCACCCAGTTCCCCAGCCCAGACCTCCAACGACCCCTGCTGCTCTCCACACCCCGACCTCCCACCTACATTCCGCTGATGGCCGGCCTACTCCTGGGCTCCCATCTCCACCTCATCCTGTTCCTGTATATCCCCCAGGTCTATACGTGTGAATAATCGTCTTTACAGTGGGGATGAGCCATGTTTGGAAAACTCTGAGAAAATATGGACAAGGAAACCCAAACATTTACAAACATTCTGGAATGCTTACATCTTGCCGTCCCCATGAAAACAAGACAGTGCCCAGGAGAAATGAATTTCCTTGAGATTCACTTATTTTTCTCCCATATAAAGATTGGCTTGAAGAAAACCCAAGCCACCGTTCTTGATTCTCTTCTGCTTCTCAGGAGGCACCAGGCCCTTTTCATGTCGTTGGCTTCAACGCTATTGTGTTTCTTTGCTCTTTGAAACTGAACTCCTCTTTGATGGATGTTAGTGGAACGTGCTTTCGTGTCTCCCTAACGAACTTTCACTTGGAAAATACCCCAAACAAGGAAGATGCGAGAAGTGTAGCGATATTTTGTTTAAAGCAAAAGGAGACCCTCTCTCCTGGTTTCCCCCTCTTTGCTCCACCCCAGAGGAATAATCAGCCAAGAAGCACAGATGGGATCATTTACAGTTTTGCTTTCAAGCTCCCCAGCCCTCTCAGACTGTGTTTACTCGCTCAAAGGCTTCAGAGGAGCCAGGGTGGGCCTCCTGACAGCCCCATCTCCCGGGTTCTTGGGAACTCTGGCTGGGATTAAACCCATGCGGATCTGTCAGAAAATGATTGATGGAGAGACTCCTTTGTGAGGCTTCTGGTAAACTTGAAAGAAAAAGGAAGAGTTCTGACGTGGAGACAATATTCTTTAAGGGGCCCTTCGGCTATGTGCCTGGAGAGGCCAGGACAGCAGGTCTGTAGTAAGTACTGCTTAAAAAAAAAAGGAAAATCCAACCAAAATGGAAGAGAGAGTTGACAACATGGTGAAACTTCCTTTAGCAGGATTGTCCTTTTCTTTTCTTTCTTTGATTTTATTTTCTTTCTTTCCTTCTCTTTCTTTCCCTCCCCTTCTCTCCCTTTCTCCTTCCATCCCTCTCTCCCTCTCTTCCTCTTTATCAAATAAAAATAACCTGGGGGAAATAGATTTCTAAAATCTAACCAACATTAATCTTAAGATAAAACTAAGCATATATATTTTTTTAAAAAGTTAAATATAATGAAGTCAAGACATAAAGTAGATAATAATAAATAAAAATAAAAGGCTAAATCTAGAGAAAATAAGAGGGTAATAAAACAAAGTATTTCCATGTGCCTGCATTGATTTCCCTTACTTTTTCCTCAGTGAGTGTTTTCTTAAAAAGAGATTAGCTATCCTAATTAGTACTTTTTTTGTAAACAGAATTGGGTGAAGCTGGACAGTATATGGCAGATCATATGCAGTGTCAAAGCACCAAGTTCTCAGTGTCGTCTGATAGAAAAAGACACAGGTTTGGCAGCAGGCACCCTGTATTCTTCTAGTTTAGTCAGTTACCGGCTGTGCAGAGTGGACAAGTCTTTGCCCTCGGAGTCACCACTTTATCTGTTAAGTGGGGACATGTATCCAGATTCCATCCTTCATGGATTTATTGTGGGCATCAGAAGGTGACAACACTTAGGACTCCTAAGGCATGACTGTTGGGTCCTATCCCTCCTCAGGGGTCTACCGTAGGAGCAGACTCCGCCTCAGTCAGTCTCACTCATGGGAAGTAGGAACTTCCCAGCTCAAAGGTCAGGATTCTCACCTCTAGCTGGGCATGGTAATGCAGTCCTATGATCCCAGTACTTGTAAGGCTGAGACAGGAAGATCTCAGGTTTGAGGTCAGACTCAACAACGTAGACCCTTAACAACCTAGTGAGACCTTGTTTGAAAAAAAATAATAAAAATCGCTGGGGGTGTAAGTTGGAGGTACTCTAGTACCAAAAAAGAATTCTCACCTTTAAGTTTATGTCCTTGGCTCAGCCTGAAATGCTTGCTTCTATTTTGTTGTTGTTGTTGTTGTTGTTGTTGTTGTTGTTGTTCTTCTTCTTCTTCTTCTTCTTCTTCTTCTTCTTCTTCTTCTTCTTCTTCCTCCTCCTCCTCCTCCTCCTCCTCCTCCTCTTCCTCCTCTTTCTCCTCCTTCTCCTTCTTCTTCTTCTCCTTCTTCTTCAGTACTGGGGATGGAACCCAGGGGCATTCTACCTCTGACCTACACCCATAGCCCTATTTTTTTTTATTCTTTAATTTGAAACAGGGTCTCACTGAGTTGCAAAGGGCCTCATTAAGTAGTAGTTGAGGCTGACCATAAACTGCGATCCTCCTGTCTCAGCTTCCCAAATGCTGGGATTACAAGCATGCACCACCACGCCAGTTCCTCTTCTGTACTTCTAAAATTCACTCCTCTCTTAAAGCTCAATTCAATGTTTAAAACACTCTCTTACATCTTCTCTTATTTTCCTATCCCCAGAAAACAGTGACTACGTTTCCCCTAAGTCCCATTGCACACCACCTCCTATCATGTCCAACGCTCTTGGTCTATCCAGCCATTTTCCTATGTAATCTGACCCCTACTTACCCTCTTGCTCAAATATCAGTTGCATCTTAATGCCAGACAATCCTGGTGCCTTCGCTATTTCTTTAAGAAACAAAAACTATTGTCATCACATTCTTGATCCAATTTTTATTGTGTTCACTGAAACTGTCCATAGCAGACCTGTGTTCTCATTTCTCAGTCACTGTGGGATGAGGGCATAGTTCCAATATGCATATTTTCATTAACGTGGTACTGGGTGAAGTGAGGACTGCCTGGATATCTAAAGGAAATATAAAACATCAAAGTTTATCCATCTATCATGTTGGGGTGGGGGAGGGAAACAGCAAGTCTTGAGCACTGAGGACAGACAGCCATATCTATTAAACACAGACCTCAGATTGCATCTTGTAAAGCTGAGTCCCGGCAGCAAACAGCACAGTTTGCTCCTGTGTCAGACAGAGAGGGGCTTTCGTGATTTGGGGAACCATGTAGTTCCTATCTCAGTTACAGTGGCTTACAGAAGGCTGTGGATGGCAGCTGTTTAGGACTACAAGGAGAAATGTAAAATATGTAACTTCACTGTTGAGCCATGGTCGTTTATAGAATGTATTAGTAGCTTCTGGACACAAGAAGACAGAATATTTATCATCTGTGTGTTCTCAGAAATGCCAAAGAGCCCCCTTAGATCAATTATACAATGGTGTCCCTGATGTCCTGCTCCCGGCCACAGTTGGGACTGGCACAGAGAGGCTCACAGAACAGCGCATGCTAAGCTGCTGAAGAATTGTGGGACTGCGCAGGAAATCCATCTCTAAAGCTAAAAGCCGTGTCTATGCACTCTCAAAGGAAAGGGATACAGAGAACTCTTAGAAATGATGGCAGCAAGCCGGGCCTGGTGGCACACGCTTGTAATCCAGGTACTTGGGAAGCTGAGACAGGAGGATCCGGGTTAGTGGCCAGCCTCAGCCACTTAGTGAGGCCTTCCCAACTTAGTGAGACACTGTTTCAAAATTAAAAAAAAAAAACAGGCTGGGGTTGTAGTTCAGACGTAGAATGACCCTGGTTTCCATCTCTAGCACAGAGAGAGAGAGAGAGAGAGAGAGAGAGAGAGAGAGAGAGAGAGAGAGAGAGAGAGAGAGAAGGAGGAGGAGAAATAAATGATGGCAGCTGATGATCAATAAGGTTAAGCAATTTTATTTATTTAATTTTTTTGTGTGCATGTGGTACTAGGGATTGAATCTGGGGTCATTCTGTCTCCAAGCTATATCTCCAGCCCTTTTTATTTTTTATTTTGAAACAGGGACTACTAAGTTGCTGTGGCTGGCTGCCAATCTGTGATCCTCCTGTATCAGCCTCCCAAAGACTAGGATTCCAGGCATGCTGAGTTTAAGCACCTTTCAAGGGAGTAGGCTATCTGAATGGCTGGGTGGGAGCCAGGGGTAAAAAGCACAGGACAGAGTGAGGACCGCAGGGTCTGGGCTCCAGTACTAAGCCCCAGGAGGCTGCAGAGAGGTGGCTTTGTGAAGTCTCTGTTCCCACAACCTACAAGGCGAAGTGGGGGCTGAAGTCACATTCAAAATCCACTGAAGGTAAGATGTACTGGAAGGAATGTGGATAATGGACCCCCCATCTGGTGTCTGTGGCTGGTCCATTCACCCTTTGGAGACTTATTCCTATGGTCAAATGAGAAGGGTCCTGGCTGGTAGGTGGGAATTATACTCACAGTTCGAGCCACACTCAGTGCTGGCTGCCTAGAGCATGTGGCCTCCTCCACATCTTGTATGTGGAGAGGGGGTTAGTGGGGATCTGAGCTACACCCCTAGCTCTATTTTTTTTTTAATTTGGAAACAGAGTCTCCCTAAGTTGCTAAGGGCCTCAATAAGTTGCTGAGGCTGGCTTTGAACCAGCAATCCTCCTGTCTCCGCCTCCCAAGCACAGGGATCACTGGCGTGCGCCACCACACCCAATTTATTTCCACTTCCTGGCCTGTAAAAATGGGAACTAAGACTCCTTGCCATGTCCATGTTGGCTGTGCAGATTGAGTGAGGAGATGTGTGAAAACACTTTAGTAAGAATGTGAGCCAGTATGAGGGATCCTCAACAGCCCTAGTAGCGTCTATTTGGGAACTGATCCAATTCCCCGGCTTCTAAGTAGAAAACCAGGAGAAAAAAAAATCCAAGACCCTGTCATGGGTTCAGCTGTGTCCCCTAAGTAAGATATGTTGGTGTCTCTCCCCCCAGGGCCTATGAATGTGATTTTATTGGAAAGAGGATCCTTGGAATGTATAAGTTAATGTGATGGAGTTAAAGAGTTCTTATAAGGACACCAGTCGTTGGCCTGTATTCTCACACTGCTGATCTAGGGGGACTTCACTTGACTTTAAGGTGGATCCTACTCGATATATGTCCTTATGGGAAGACACAGCACACAGGGAGAAGGCCAGGCGGGGGCAGCGGCAGAGCCTGGAAAGCCGCAGCTGCATACCATATGCGGAGGACTGGGATTGAGGGGGAGCCTCAGGGGGCAGGCCCGGCAACACCTTCATCTCAGATGTCCAGGAGCCCAGGGCGTGGGACCTGCTGCTGCTGCTGCTGCTCCAGCCGCCCGGGGTGTGGAACTTGTCATGACAGCTGTAGTGGTGATGCTCCCCCCACCTCCTCTGATCAGTCCACACGAACCTCCTCCAGCTCAGGTCACCCACTGCAGCTCAATCCATGCTTCCTGGTGCCAGCACCAAGAGGTCAACTCCCTGGGTGCCCAAGGAGCCCTGG
The DNA here is from genome assembly GCF_963383645.1 of Muscardinus avellanarius. NCBI lineage: Eukaryota > Metazoa > Chordata > Mammalia > Rodentia > Gliridae > Muscardinus > Muscardinus avellanarius. Next base: position 79,370,146 of record NC_137790.1, on the reverse strand, counting down.
GCCAGGAGTCAAGGCCCCGAGATCCCATCCTGGTTTTGCCACTCACCCGTGCTCCCAGCCTCTCTCCATCTACAAGATGGGTGTACCACCTTCACCTCTCGGGTGGTCCTGGGCCACAAATCAGACAAGAACACAGAAGAGCATTGAAAATCTCAAAGTGCTGTGCAAATGGAAAGTGGTGAAATCATTATCAACATCCTCCTCCATCGGTTGTCAACACCTTGGGGGTGGAGGGAAAAACCCTCCAAGAGGACCAGGAAAGCTGGCTCCAAGTGTCCAGCTGGTAAAAGAAGAGCCAGCTGTGGGGCCTGATCCTCTGGTATTGGCTGCCCAGGGAGAGAGCAGTCACGATGCGCTCTCCTGGTGGGTAATAAAATGAGTTTACGTAGGGAGGAAGCAGGATGTATAAAGCCCAGGAGCCTGATCTGTTTCTGAGATCAAACAGAGCAGCATTGTGCCGGGTGTGGAGCTGATGTCAGCGTCTAGAATGCTGGTTGGAATCGCCCTGGTTACGCAGCTGGACCGGAATAAGGCAAGTCTGTATCTGAACTCATTAATTTTTACAACCAACTGAACTGTTCTGCCTTTTTTTCGGGGGCGAAGGGGGCTGGGAGAGATGGTGCAGGGGGAGAACAAGGGAATGAAGGCGAAAGGGAGGGGCTCGTATGTATGGAACAGGGGGCTTCCCACCAGCAGACACTGTCTCATTATTCCCCTACAAGCCCCAGCTTCAAATCTCCAGCGCCCAGGACGCTCGGGCAGAGTCACTGTGGCCGGTTCTGCCAGTGGAGGGAGAGAAGTGGGCCAGTGACACCGAGGATAATTAGAGCAGCACAAGCCGCTCCTGGGAGTTCAGGTTATGTCAATGTTTCCATTATATGCCTCACTTTTCGGGGGTTTATAACAGAGCTATAAAAACTCACGCCAGCTGAGAATTTGGCGAGCCAGGTCCCAGCAATGGAGGGACTGTTTTTTTCCTTTTTTTTAAATTCAATTCAGCTGCTTGTAACTTGGGGATGGAGAGCGCGTTATACATTTGGATAACGCAAAGGGGCTGGGGTGAAGTATTGGGCACTGTTTTGCTGTCTGATCACCCCTCCTCCTCCTGTCACTTCTTTGTGCTATAGGAAAAGAAACAGCATTATATAAATGCACCCCAAACACTTCCTGAGCCAAGAATCTATGGAAGCATTCCAAGTGCTAGTTAATTCAGCTTTTCTCCAATCCTGAGAAAGTACGCAGGTCAACCCCCTTCCCAGCAAAAGTGCAAACCTTCTCACCCAAACCTCTGTCCCAAAGGTTGGCAAGCCCTGCAGATGAACTGTTTGGTGCAAGAGCTATTCTAACAGATCCCAGTGTGGGACAATCCTTCTGCATCAGTGTAAAAGGATCTGACTTGGTTGATGAGCATCATCCCAGTCTCCCCGGGTAGGTTTATGGGCCTCTCAGGCACAGAGCAAAGAGAGCTTTCTCCATATTCTTTTCTCCTATGATATCTCTCTCTCTCTCTCTCTCTCTCTCTCTCTCTCTCTCTCTCTCTCTCTCTCCTTCCCTTCCTCCCTCCCTCCCTCTCTTGTAATCCCTATTTCAGTGAAAATAACCATATCCTGCTGGATCCTGGGCAGTCCAGTGTACAGGTTTCTTCAGGTAAAGTATGAAGCCTTCTTTGTTTTTTCTGCCAGAGGAACGCTCTCTCCCCAGGGGTCCCTGATCTGTTTTTTCCCTACTATACTTATCATTCGATGGCTTATATTTCAGTTACTCGCGCATGTCTAATCTGTTTTACTATACAATAAGCTCCTTATGTCAGAGTTCTGAACTTATTAATTTCTACTTTTTCCAAAATGCCAAATTTAGGTGGGCTCAGCTCAGTAAAGATGAGTGAGATTGAGTCCTTGAGTAATTAATAAGTAGAAGTCAAAAGCCAGGTGGCTGGCAGGAGAGGTATAAGTAAAGCTCAGAGCAGACTGAAACATATCAATTCCTTCTTTCTTAATGGAAAGGAAGACAGCACAGCAAATTAATTCTTTACCTTGCTACTGGTAGAAACACTAAGAAAATGGTGGGATGGAAAGTCAAGATCTCCCAACAAGTAATAAGAAAATAGTAATAAGATGTAAGCAATAACATATGTGTCCATAACTCTATAAGCATATAACAGTAATAAAAAATGCAAAAACATATATGTGTGTACACATACCCATATTAACAAATACCTGTAGGAACAATGAGATGAGTATATTTTATTTGTATTCTTGGATTATGTTCTTCAATGTAGCTCAGTTCTTAGCCCCAAAGATATGACAGTGAATGAGAGAACTACCAGGGTAATTTAACTGAGATAACTAATAACACTACTTCATATACTAAGGAAAATATTGTTAGTGATGGTAACTAATTAAAGTTTTAATCATAATTGCTCAGCTCTTAAGTGAGACCAACTGTTCTCAGAGAGTCGAGAGTTGTGTGTTTTCTCTCATGTTGGAAGCTAAAATAAAAGTAGAAAACAAAAGGGATTTTTTTTCAAAAGAGGAAAGAAACCAGTAGAACAGTAGAGGAAGGTGGGGAAGGGAAAAAAGGCTTGAATAAGAGAACATCTCAAATTAAGATAATGTCCTTACATGAGGGTATCACCACCAACCTCACTCACAGGTAGAGGGAGGGAGGTGGGGAGGGATACCGAGGGAAGCACACCAATGTGCCGTGAGCATGTATGCTTGTGTTGCCTCGAATCTCACTATGATGTATAATGACAATGCACCAAAAAAGTTACCAGGTAGTAGTAGTAATAATAATAATAATAATAATAATAATAATAATAATAATAGTTGCCCAGCTCTGATTCATTACTAAATGAATGGGACTTCAGTCTTTCCTAGGGGTTCAGAGGACCTTGTTAGCAGAGAAGAGAAATAGTTGCTGGAGAAGCATCTGACAGGCGCTGCCCCAAGGAAAGCAAAGGTAAAGGGAAGGCGCTGGAAGTGGAACCCTTGATCGGCACCTTCAGTAGCATCTGAGAGCTCCTTAGAAATGCCAACTCTCCCCAGCTAACCCTCACTGAATACCAACTAAGGGCAGGCGATGTCCTTGGCACCCTCATCCATCTTTCTAACCTAAATTTTCACAAACCACATTTTAACTGATGAAAAACAAAGTTTCAGTGGCTTGGTCCAGAGTTATTCATTGGTGAGTGATACAAGCTCAAATTCAAAGTCTGGTTTGATTGCCGTCCAGACCCACTTCTGACTGTTACAACTGAAAGGGAGCAATCCTGGTGAACTTAGAATTTTTCAGTAAAAATTATGTAAAAGTAAAGCTGTTGCCCTTTAACAGGGTCTTCAGAGCCCTCTAGCTTTGCTCTCATCCATCCTTCCCCTCAGCGTATCCCGTAACCCACCTCTGCTCCCAGATACACATCCAGGTCAGAGCTTCACCTGCCTCCTCCCCATTTCTTGGGTATACCATGCAGCCGCAAGTCTCAATTATTACTCTCTGGGTTGCCCTCCTTTGCCTTTTATGTCTGCTCTATGTTATTCTTTTGTAAATAATTACACAACTAAAATAGGCGCTCTGAGCGATTATGCCACAGTGCGAAACCATGTTGCCATTACATAACTGTCTGTGCGACAAAGAAAGGCAAGAATGCCTAGTCTGAATTCTTCTTTCACCAAGAAGCGCCTCTTAGTTTTTGTTTCTAACACAGCTGCACATGGCTTGCATTTCTCAATCTGGCCCACAATGGGGTGGTCCATAGGTCTCTATGTCTGCCATCCAACGTGTGCCCTCCCAAAGCCAAGGCCAGGCCTTGCTCATCTCTTTGGCCCCACAGGACCCACCTTGGGGTCCAACATCTAGTAAGCTCTCAGAGCTTGGTGTGCGGCGTTAAACGATATAGCATGAGACGTACAGCCACACTTCAAAGCACCAGCTTTTTCCAATTAGTTGATGAACCCTTTCATTTTTAATACACAAAAGCCTATTTCATACTAACGCTGCTGATGCAGAAGCAGACCTTTCCTTTAGAGCATTCTGGGGGATTTTACCTTGCCAGTGCTTAGCTAATCCAATTCTGAGAAAACGGCCTCACTGCTGGATGTTGAAATGGAGCCACTTTGGGAAGCTGAGTGGAAAACCTCCCAGTAGGAGTTATTTACGCACCTGCCGGATCGCCCATAGTAAATGATACTGGCCAACTCACAGGAAGAGCCCGTTGTACACTCTGTACCCCGCCATTCCATCCCTGCCGGAATTTGTTGGATGACTTCCAAGAATTTGGGGGAAATAAATATATCTTGCAGCCTCCTGAGAGTATCAAGGGACAACTTTAGAAGTGAGATTGAGCCAGAGATAATTACATTCTTTTTTAAAAAAATCCTTAAAAGAACACATTTTTGCAATAAATTTTGCCTATTTGAGAATGGATAGTGAGTGTTTAAAGGAGTTATTTAAAGAAATAATGTAAGGGTGGTTAATAACCTCTGCTTCTTTCAGGCAGATAATACCATGTGTTCAAGGAAAGATTATAAATATCAAAGAAGGCTGTCATAATGCCCTTTATTACTTCATCACTCTTTTTTTTTATCTTCCAGTCATTCTTCAGTGTTTTCTGGATATTCTTCCTGATAAACAGCCAATGAGTTAAGTATGTAGGCACAGGCCAGTACTTGGGAGGCTGAGACAGGAGGATCATAGGTTCGAGGCCTCATAAACTTAGTAAGACCCTCAACAACTTAGTGAGACCCCATTTCAAAATAAAATATAAAATAGAGTTAGGGGTGTATCTCAGAGGTAAAAAAATCCCTGCATTCAATCCCCAGTACCACACACACATACCAAAAAGAGCCAATGAAAATTTATTGAATACCTTTTATACCCTGAACCCAGCCTACAAGAGGCAAAAAGAGAAACAAAACCAAATGCTTGACTGCCATCTCATAATTTTTTAGCTTTTTTTTTTAGAGCTTAAAAATGCCTTCCCATACTAGATCCCACTCAATACAAAAAAAAAAAAAAAATTGCTCTCATTGTACAGATAAGAGACCTAAGATCATGTGGACAAGATCTTATGGTTGGTAAGTGACTGAGTCAGAACACCAGCTCAAGTCTTCTGACTTCAAGTCCTGTGATCCTCTATCTCTACCCCCCTGCTACAAAGGCTGAAGTCGCTCTTAATCAATTTATGGCATATGATCTATTCTCACAGTATGAAAAGCCTTAAACCCCTATGGGGTTGCTGTGTTCGACTTCTGGGTTAAAAAGCACTGGCGGTAAGTATGTCCGTCTACAAAAGCTTTATAAAAAGGTAGAACACATGCTAAAGTAGTATTGGAGCCAAGGCAAGTGTGTCTTCCACATGGTGAAGTCTAGTGCTGTCCAGCTGGGTGTTGTTCAGAAGGGATCCGCGGAAGAGAGACACTTCCTGAGAAACAGAGGGCTTACAGGGTGTAAGTGGCATAAAGACAGAGAGCTCAGCTAGCCTGGCTTACCTAGTCTCCTTTCCATGACCAGTGAGTGCCTTACACAAGTACCGCAAAGATTTCAGCTACTAGACACAGCCAAGTTCAAGAACAATAAAAGAATTTTACAATTAACTAGGCAGAAAAAAGTCAGTTTACCTTTAAGTCTGAATAATTGGGCTAACCTTATATACTTAAAATACCTAAAATACTTTAAGGATAGCCTTATTTTAAAGTATTACATAGCAGATAACAAGAGAGAAACATCTGTGGGTTTGAGTAGGAAAGGTTGCCTGCTAATCAAGAATTCTAAACTTAGCCAAGTTGTCATACATGTCAGGAAGGAATAGGAGAGAACTGTTATTCAGAGATTCCTAAGGTACATCATTCATATCCTTCTTGAAAAACATAATTAAATCATACTTTAGCCAACTGAGAGATGAATTAAAATAAAAAATAGGGATGTTCTGAGAAAATAGAATTTAGGATGATTGCTAAAGTCAAACAAAGCCAGGCACGATGGCGCACACTTGCATTCAGGAGGCTGAGACAAGGAGGATTGAGGTTCGCAGACAGCCTCAGCTACTTAGTGAGGCCCTCTGCAACTCATTGAGACCCGGTTTCAAAATAAAGAATTAAAAAAATAGGGCAACTTAGTGAAACTCTGTTTCCAAATAAAGTATAAAATAGGTCTGGTAGTATAGCCCAGGGGTAGAAAGCCCCTGGGTTCCACCCCCCAGTACCACCAAAAAAAAAGAAAAAGAAAAAGAAAAAGGGTTGATGGCTGGATAGATACATGATGAAGCAAGTATATTAAAATAACAATGTTGGAAACTTGATGGTGGGTATATGAGCGTTTACTACAAAATTCAACTATTTTATGTTTAAAATTTTTCATTTACACCGGGCATGGTGGCACACACTTGTAATCCCCGCGCTTGGGAGGCAGAGACGGGAGGATCGCGCAGGTTCGAAGCCAGCCGCGCTGGCTTAGTAGAACCTGTTTCCAAATAAAAATGTAAAATAGGTCTGGGAGTGTAGCCCAGAGGTAGAAGGGCTTCCAGGAACCCCAGTACCATCAAAAACAAAGAAAAAAAAATTTTTTTTTCATTTAAAGAGATGTTGTAAACATCTGAATCTAAACCCAAGATTAAATCAAACAAGAAACTGAGTGAAAAGGAGGAAAATGGGGAAAAGTGTGTTTATTTCTTAACAATAGATAGTTGATAAGTAGCATTTAAAAATCAATAATTGAAAAAATAGGAATACACATATTTTTCAACCTTTTGAGGCAGTCCAAGTAGAATTTAAAATAGGACCTATCATGTCCATATCAATAGTGAAATAATAAAAAATAAAATATAAACAACATAGCAAAAATTATTTTGAGTAGACAAGAAAACTTTTAAATAAGCCTGAAGGAATAAGCAATTTGGTTGAAGTAAAAATAAAGTAACTATAATAATTAATATAATTGATTTAAACTCTTCTATGTGAAAAACTAAACTCATCAATATGCCATCCCAAGGTATGGATACAAAGAAAGAAAAGTATTTGAATAAGAAAAGATAAACTAAAAAATACATCACACATACATAATTTGTAAAGAAATCAGGATAATAGCAAGCATGTTGTATCAAAGTAGAATTTAAAATGAAAAATTAAGTAAAATTTAGTCAAATACTAACAAAGTGAATAATGCATAAAGAAAGCAACCATCTTGAACCCTTAGTTGCCACATCATGCAGAATGCAAAGAAAAAAGGATTTCTAGAAATTCAGGGGACATTGATAGAAATAAAATAGTAATGGGAGATTTTTAAGTCCCTGTCTTTGACTATTCAGAATACTTAGTAGTATATATAACTTAGTAAGTTAAGAAACATTCCAAGTATGTTTCAGTCCATGCGAAGTTGATCAAGACAATAACTTTGCTCATTCTAGAGGCTGCATTTTTCTTTTCTTCTTCTTCTTCTTCTTTTTTTTTTTTTTTTGTGGTACTGGGGTTCCTGGAAACCCTTCTACCTCCAGGCTACACTCCCAGACCTATTTTTATATTTTTATTTGGAAACAGGGTCTCTTAAGCCAGCACAGCTGGCTTCGAACCTGCGCGATCCTCCTGTCTCCGCCTCCCAAGCGCGGGGATTACAAGCCTGTACCACCACGCCTGGCGGCTGCACTTTTCTTAACAAATTTGTACACACGTGACTCTCTGGGGCACTTGCATAAAATGAATTTATACTTGGTTTATGCTGTCTACAAACCCCATTTGCATATGTGTACTAATAAAACTATTCTCCCCTATATGAGATTTAACCAGATCTAAGAGGTATAAATCCTAAAAAGTTTCAGATTTTAGAGGAAGAAAAATGATATGGGTTGAAAAAGACGTGTTATAACTATGAAACCCTGAGAAATTTCAACGCGAAGATCCTAGTGGAAAATCAGATGAGGTTGGGGGCCTCCCCTGATATTTTTCATTTCCTAGAGCTAGATCTGCTTCCACAAACAAAAATGAGACAGACGGGGAGAGAGGCCGGTTCAGAGAAAGCTGGTGGATGAACCTGAGGACATGTGAGCTTGTGGTAAGGACAAGACAGTCCATCAGAGATGCCTTGCAGGCTGCTGAAAATGTAATGGGACAAGGGGGAGAAATGTGGGTGAGAGGGTAACCACTGCAAACACGAGTCAAAGCCACACAACTCAAGTCACTTCGGGAGAAGGCATAGGAGGACCAACGCCTGCGCAAGCCAGTGATGGGGACCCTGCATCCATAGGCAATGTGAAGCCAGCTAAGCTTTGGGACCAGGGACGTCCTCCTAGGGTCAAGAAATCCTGCTGAGGTTAAGCTCGGTTTTGCCTCCCCGGTGTCTGTCCACTGATGTTTCTTCTGCGCTACAGGCGGAGTGGAATGCATCTGCTCCCTCCTCCACATGACAACAGAGGGGAGAGCAAAATCAACGCTGAGCCTCCGTGCCGTTCACAGGACTGGCAAGCAAAGCCGTTTGAGGAGGCATAATGCTCTCTGTGCAAACCACATTAATCATCAACCCTGGAGACTGGAACACTCTACAAGATCACTGCTATAAATTCAATATTTACACAAAATCTGGAGGTTGAAGTTCTTGTTACTGCAGGAGGGAAAGAACGAGAGCTGCCAGGAGAAGCCGGGTTCACCTAGACTCAACAGTCAATACTCAAGGAGAATGTTCTCATCTTCCAGATAAGGAAATAAAATTGAGGGGAAAAAAACACACCAAAGTGTGTGACCAAGAACTCTTACATACACTTTTTAATTTTCACATAACTATGCAGGTGTTGAGCTGAGGAAACTGCAGCCCCAGGGTCTGATGCCCTGCCCAACGTCACAGCAAAGACTCATCCAAGCAGAGAGTCGAGCTGCCCTCAGTATTTGACCACATCAGCCAGCCAAACAGGCCCAGCAGAAAAAGAAGGAGGGGAAAATACTAAAGAAGCAAGCCCTGGAAGTCTCATTTGATTCTTTCTTTGGAAAGATAAAAACGCCCAGCGATAAAGGAACCTTCGTCCACGCAGCTGGGGTTAGGTTGAAGTCAGTGGAATCTCTCTGCAGTGATTCTTGAAACAGCACTGCTGAACTTCCTGTGTGGGAGTTGTCCAGGGACCTTAGCACAAGTAAAATTTGGCTGAAGCCCAGGTCAGACTTCCTGGGTCAGAATGGCAGGGTGGAGCCTGGAATCCCGGCTTCTACCAAAACTCCCCAGGGGATCTTCTTCTGGAAGCCATGGGGGTTGGTATTCTTGATCACACAGCAGAGTGAGTCTGCACCTCGTGCCCAAGTGAGGAGTCGGACCACCAGCCTGCCTCCCATCTCCAACGTGCCCATTCGGCCCCTGCCAATTGCTCAGCACAGCACAGAATTCCTGCTCCTGAGAGATTTTTCTCTGCCATTTTAATTTCCAAAATTGGTCATAAAAGCAGCCCTTGTCTCCTAATGAGGTAATTGGTGCCTTAATACCATTCAGAGGTGCCCCTGGTGGGTGGCTCGGTTAAAGAAGTTATAGTAAATGGTTTACATTTCTTTATTTAGTTGAAACACTAGTTCTCATCGTGCTAGGTTATAGAATATTGTTAATGAGCCAGAGTACAGGGCTCATTTAACTCCATACCATAGCTTTCTAACTGAGGCATTACTCTCCCCCAGCCCACTGTCAAATTTTTCATCTTCCAGATGGTAGGGGGAAAAAAGAAGAAAGAAAAAATAAAAACAAAATCATTTAAGTGTTCGGATGGCTGAAGAGAGAAACTACATATGTCTGATTTCCAGAAGACAGGATTCCTGTACTATGAGCAGAGCTGGCAGGTTCATTCTGGGCTGAAGATGAACTTCAAGGTCAAAGGAGCCCCAGTCTGGAGGTCCTGGTGACAGCAGCCCAGGCCCTAACTTCTGCTCTCAGAGGAGCCCCGAGGAGGTCTGAGTCAGACTCCCGAGGCCTTGTTAGTACAAGTGTGTTCCATGGGCTACAGCAGCATTACCTGGGAGCTCGGTGGAAATGCAGAGTCCCATATTTGCCCCAGACCTACCAAATCAGAACCCGGATTTAAAAGAACTCTCAAGAAACCCTTATGCACTTTGGAAATTAAGACACATTGTTACAGATTTTTCTAGAATGAGTCAGAACCACCCCCAGCTCCCTTAGACAGAAGGCAGTCCACACACACTTCATAGTAGTACTGCTCTTAAATGTAGGATTCTTATGACAGAAAAAAACATTTTTAAAAAATATAAGAAAGAGCCGGGTTGGCACACACCTGTAACCCCAGTCCTTGGAAAGCCGAGATGGACTATTTCCAAAATTAATAAAATAAAAAGCACTGGGGACATAACTCAGTGGTAGAGTGCCCCTGAGTTCAATCCCCAGTTAACACAAAAATAATAGAAAATATAAAAGAAAAAAATGAAGCGGGGGAGACCTAGAAAGGGCTCTTAGACTTGAAGAGTGCAAAGCCCATGTTTCGTTTTGCTCCCCAAACCACAGATCTCTCCTGCATCACACCCAACGGCTGCTGCTCCCCCTCTGCCAAGCCACAGTTGGACGAAAAACCAAAAGAAAAACATTTGTTCTGACACAGAAGAGCTGGGATCTCCACGGCAGAACCCAACCTTCTAACCTCACGGATTCCAGCCCGTGGGGGCCATTTCTTAACCCCTTCACCCTGCAGAACAAGCGGAGGCCCACAGGGCACGCGGTTTGTCCGAGCAGCCATGCCCAGGCCCATCAGTGGCCGAGGTGACTGGGATGGCACCCAGGTCCCTTGTCACTGATTCTCTTTCCCTCACACCAGGAACCCTCGGGGGCCTGTAGAAGGATCTACTCAAGGCCAGTGTGGGAAAGCCGTTCCACAAACCTGCATGTGAAACTGCACTCTTCCAAAGCAACTGTAACTTTGCAAGCTTGTAACCACAGTTGTGGAAGGTAATCCTGAGGCTCAGGCTCCACTGTGGGTTTCCAAATTAAAAATCAGCTGGAGTAGTGCGCAGAAAGTGAGAACTAACATTTCTTTTAAACCTTGGGCTGAACTCAGTTAAGGCTGCCAACTTTTTAATCTTTTAATTTTTTAATCTTTCCTTCAGAGGCTACTTCTTTCTTTTTGGGGGGTTGGGGTGGGGTAGTAGGATTCAACCCAGGGATATTTTACCTCTGAGCTATCTCCCCCACAACCTCCTCCCACATCTTCTTTTTCTTTTTGAAACAGGAGCTCGCTGAGTTGCCGAGGCTGTCCTCACACCTGTGGTTCTATCATCTCAGCCTGCCAAGTACTGGGATTACAGTGTGCCATCATGCCCTGGCTTCTTTCCACCTTTTGCCTGTGTGTAGTCTCTGTGAGAAGAGAGATACCACCAGCTCAACCAAGTGCAGTCGTCCTCTCCCCATCTCCTGGGGGGATCTTCTAAGACTTCCAATGGATGTCGGAAGTACTTTCCTGACATTTCCAATGGATGTCAGAGTACTTTTGTACTCTGGATAGTATAGAAGTATCGTGTCTTTTCCTATGTGCCCTGCAGTATCGCCATATAGGAACAGAGTTCATCTGTCCCTCCGTGTTTTATGCCCTGGTCTCTGCTGTGCCTCACTATTCTTGCACTTTAGAGACATTTTAAGTCAAATAAGAGTTACTTGAACATAAGCTCTGCAGTTGATCTGATAGCTGAGATCACTGCTAAGCGATTAGCACCAATGGGTAGATAGTGTGGACACTAGACAAAGGGACAATTTGCATGTCAGGCAAGATGGAGTGGCATAGCAGAAAATGTCAGCATGCTGCTAAGGATGGTGTGCACTGTAACCATCAATTGTTTATTTCTGAAAATTTCCACTCAACATTTCTGAATTATAGTTGATCACTGGTAACTAGAAGTGCAGGAAGCAAAACCATGGATAAAGCCAGGCACAGTGGCACACGCTTGTGAATCCCAGTATTCGGGAGGCTGAGACCAGAGGATCAGGGTTCAAGGACAGCCTCAGCTACTTAGTGAGGCCCTCTGCAACTCGGTGAGACCCTGTTTCAAAATGAAGAATAAAAAATAGGGCTGGGGGTGTAGCTTGGAGGTCAAATGCCCCTGGGTTCTATCCCCAGACCCCCCCCACACACACACAAAACATAGATAAAGGGGGATTACTGTATCTCCATAATTGACTGAAGGGTTTGAAGGCCAAAGTCACCATTTATTTTTTTCTTCAAATAGACACAGCCCAACTTGAAAACCAGAGCAAAATAACATAAATGCCCTCAAAACCAGAAGCTCCAACCTGTAGTAGGCTGTACAAAACTCAGATCCCAAATGGCCAAGTAACCCCAGTGGAAAATTCCATGTACAAGAACCTGCTGTAAGGAAGGTGCTTCATGAACCCAGCTGGATAAACTGTAATCTTGAAACGCCCTTTCTCTGTGACTTCCAGAAGCAATACTGCCTTTCCTTCCCAAGGTCCTCTCTGGTGACTGTCACCTCCGTTCCCGAATCCCTGAAGTGTCATTCAGCCCCTGGAAGGGCCAGGCTTCTATGTCATGGACTCCTGGAATCACCTCCTCCCCAGGCTTTCCTTTGGTCCAGAGCACCCTGCATCTTTCTAAACCTAAAGTGGGGTGGTGGTGGGGGAGGGGAGCCAACAAAGGCTCCCGCGGTGGGGCGAGTGACTGCCATGTTTCCATGGCTCACTTTCCACTGTTCTCAGTGACCCCTGCAGATTTCCCTTATGAGTTAGTGTCCCGGAATGTCTCTTTATTAGGTGTCTGGAGAAGCAGAGCTGTCCTGATGCCAGCGCCCCCACACTGAGGACTTTATTAGTTTTTTAATTTTCTGTCTGGGTGCCCCTGCTGCATCAAACTTTCCACAGCTGTTAGAAGCTATTAAGGACATAGCCTCATCAGGCCCTTCCCCACCCCCACCACCTCTTAATAACATGAGAAATTTCTGGACATGCTGCATAGAACCTTTAAAATACAGAGACTTTATCTCTCTGTTGAGAAATTGCTGGGGTCCCAATGGGAATAGGACGTTCTGCCATAAGAAAATCTCCTCACTGGCAAGTTGGTTCTTAGCAGAATCACTCAGGCAACCACGGAGATCCAATGGGGTTGGGGAACAGCAAAAGTGAGAGCCCAGGTCTTTAGCCCTTCTGTCCTGCAAGCAGAGAACTGGGGGTATCTCTGACTGTTGTTAGTCTAACTTGGAATCCATCTCAGAGCTTGAGAGCAGCTTTAAAGTGTTCCCTCCTGAGGCGACATTATAAACCTCACAGTAAAGAACAAAATGGGACTTACAAAAGTTCCCCTTGCAGGCACACAGCTATGGTTCTGTACAACAGGCCCGTGCTATTGCTCCCATCTCCCCTGAGAGGGAAATGACAATTCCCACCCAGCCATGCAGCCCCTTCCTGCCAGCATCCCTGAGATGCCCTGGCAGCCGGGTGAGGATAGCAGCCCACAGGACCTCAGTGGATTAAATTCAGACATGGGTGCACATGTGTGCACGTGCATACACACACACACACACACACACACACACACACACACACACACACACACACCTGTGTTACTAGATCATGCAACCTGGCCCTTCCCCATAGCACTCATCCCCCTGGAAGAGGAGGACAGAGGTGCCTGAGGGCCCCCAGGATGCTGAGCACCCCCTTGCACTCCAGCCTGCCCTGCAGTCTGCTTTCCAGAGTGTGCCTGGCCACTGCTCCTCCTCCTTTGAGGAGGCCTGCTTTGCAGGGTGAATGCAAAAGCCCAGAAAGAGAAAACCCTTTGGTGGTACCCGCCTCAGGAACAACTTTGCCTCTGAGAGCAAGTTGGTATTTGGGGTTAATCCCTCTGTGGAAACACTAGGTTGAAAGCAGAGGAGGTCAGGGGTCGGAGTACGGCTTCTGTTGACATATAAACTTCCTGGTCCTCCTGAGACAATCAGTGGGTGGGGGAGGGGAGCAGGGGAAGAAAGGAAAGAAAGGGAGAATTTTTTAAATTAAATGCCCCCCCCCCGAAAATAAAGTCAACAAAATGAGGTAGAGCTTGTTGAACCAAGATGTGATTTTAATGTTTACATACAAATATTTCTTTAAAATTTTTCAGATAAGATTTGCATGCTGGGTTGAAGCAACTTTTGAAACACAGTTTGACACAAAGTACTGATGTATACTTATGTGTATATGCCTACTTTTAAACAAGAAGTGGGAAGAAACATTAGTTATCTCCTGGCAACTAGCAACATGCTTTGGTGCAGTTTTGTTGTTTTGTTTTGTTTTGTTTTTTCAGTACAGAGGATTTATCCCAGGGGCATTCTACTTCTGAGCGACATCCTCAGCCCTATTTTTTATTCTTTATTATGAAACAGGGTCCCACCAAGTTCCAAAATAGCTGAGACTGCCAGGAACCTGTGATCCTCCTGTCTCAGCCTCCCAAGTACCAGGATTACAAGCATTCGCCCCCACACCTGGCTCATTGTATTTTTGAAAGTGCATTCTAATTTGATTTTTGTTTAGGTTTGGTTTTGTCAGGGGAAAAACTCATCATAAAGCCTCTATAATGAGCTAACGAGCTAAAAACTATGATATTAAAGGCCCATTAAAAACTACCATAAACACACACATATGAGAAGCCTAAATCATACTATTAAAGCCAAATACCAGCATATTTTCAAAAGAATAAAATAAAATGTTTCTTCCACAAGCTGAAAAGAAGGCAAAGCAAAATTGTACAGTGGGCTTGAAAAATGCAAAATAGTTAATCAACAGGAGATACATTTTTTGTTTTTAATATACATTTTTGGTGCATTGTAGTCTCACATTTAATGCAGTTCCAGGTGATAGAGACATATAGACACACAAGATCTATAATTTGAATGATTTTTAAAAGATTAAATTTAATTGGCAAAATAGTTTCCTTTTTTGTTTGTTTGGAGAAAGAGATGGGGACTTAAGAGTCTGTCCCAGACATACACAAGAACATTAAACAAAGTATCCATGAAGAAACAGTGGAAACCCTATTACTTGGAACATTTACAACCAGATAAGAATCAGGTGTGTAGGGGGGATTTACATCCCTAAAAGGCCATAATAAAACAGATTCCAAATACCTGATCACTAGTTTCCTTTTGGGTTTCTAACTAGTTTCCTTTTGGTGGGTTTTGTTTGTTTGGTTTTGTGGGGTTTTTAAAAAGACTTTTGCAAATATTTAAAATAATTCTCACTGTTTACTCCTGTCAAGTAAAAAAAAAAAAAAAAGCATTTCTTCAATAAATCTTTCCACTTTGAGTCTCCAACTTAAGACTTTTGGAAATATAAGCATCTACATTTTGAAAACAACCTGACAAGAGAAATGCCAAAACAAAACAAAAAGTAAACAAGAGTTGAAATCAAATCCTATTTGGGCCATTAATTTCTTCCTTATAAAAAATCTCAAGAAATTTTCTAACCCTTTAATTTTGCTCATTACGTGTCGTGATCCCCTTAATTCTTCACCTACTCAGCCCCTTCCTTGTATGCCTGGGCTTTCTCCTCTTTTATTTTTCTCACCCTAAATGGGGATGGTTTCCTGATATTTTCTAACACAAATTCCTTCAGAGCACCTGGCAGCGGGTAGGTGGCTGTTTCAGCTGCAGGAGTAAGAGGAGACAAGAGAAAAAAGAGAAAGAACGAACCACAACAGGAACAGATCAGCGGGGCAGAGCCCCAAAGCGCAGGAGCTCAGGAGGTTCCGAAATAGCACACGTGGTGAAGACCCTTACCACAAAAGGGGCCGCATTCCCAGGGGCACATCAGACTGTGTTAGGACAGAAACAAAGTCCAACGATGGGCTGTCTTTGTTTCCTAGAATGCCAAGTGGCTGGGCCCTGGGGTTCACAGTGGGCCAAAGTGAGGATCATACAATTTGTCCCCCAAACCCGCTTAGCACTTTTGAGAAAAAAGAAGGGAGTTTGTTATAACTATACTGACTCCATCCATATGAGCCAGGACTGCCTAGGCAAACCTGAAAGTGGCTGCCTCTAATTATAAATCCCTCCAACATCTAGGAGATGAAGATTAGCTGCCTAGGAAACCACTACAGACAAGTCTGGCCCCAGTTGAGCTTCCACAACTGCACCAAGCGGGGCATGAGAAGGTCCTCAGTCAAATGAGTACGAGAAATGGGCAATTCATTGGCTGGGCATGGTTCACACCTGTGATCCTAGTACTTGGGAGGCTGAGACGTGAGGATTGCAGATTCCAAGACAGCCTTAGCAACTTAGGGTGACCCTTAGCAATCTAACAAAACCCTGTCTCAAAAAATTATATAAAAGAGCTGTGGGTATAGCTCGGAGTATAACACCCCCTGGGTTCAATCCCCAGTAACAAGAAGAAAGAAAGGGAGGGAGGGAGGAAAAGAGGAAGGAAAGAGGAAAGGAAAGAAGGAAGAGAAAAGAATAGGACAATTCATGTTCTTACCCTCTTATCTGTTCTGGCTGAACAACACTCGTTTCTAATGAATTAAAAATATCGAGAAGGCTGAAGTCAATTTAATTACTTAGCATCATTCAGTTCTGGCTTTCCCAAAGGTGTCTGGCCACCATGAGATCTTTTTTTCTGCTAGAACCCAGAACATCTGGACAAATGCTGTTCTAAATCTTGGAGGCAAAGTCGAGAGAGAAGGGTGAGATTGCAGGCTTTGGTCTCTGGGAGGTGGCAGCCTGCAGAGAGGGTAAGGGCTTCCACACTCCTGGGATGACACTAGCAGATGTTCAGCGGAGCGAGGTAATGTAGGAACAGACCACGGTGTAGCCAAGAGGCCTGCAGAAACTCGTCTGGAGCCACTCAGGGGGCAGGGAGTGTTCCAGTTCACTTCAGCCCAGCAGCTTCCGCAGCCGCTTGATCATGTACTCAGATGCTGATGGCCAAAGAGACAACATTTGACCTTAAGAACACGCAATCCTGGCCCCAATGCAGCTGAGACACAGTGAGCCTCAGTTTCCCTGTGAGCGTCTCCCTCTGCCTACCAGTGGCTGGAGGCTGTAGCTTATCCACACTGCCATTTTTCTGGCATGTGTACCCTGGGGAATGCTCAAGAGAGTCCGGGCAATGCATCTGCACTCATGCCTCTGACCAAGGCTAGGTGAGCTGAAGGGAAGTTCTGAGCGAGCAAGACAGTTTTAGGTGGGCAGCAGCTAAGGTGCACGCTGGGTGTGGCACTGCACACCTGCACTGATGAGGCAGGTGTGGCCTCATGGACACTCCAGAGTTCTCACCTGGATCATCACAAAATCCTCCCAGGGCATATGGGGGTGACGGGCCCCTCTGGTGTGCACTCGTTTGCAGCTTGAGGGAATCTTTCCAAAACAGAGACTCATGCAGGTCTTTAAGAGCATGTCCCAGTGAATGGGGAATTCATCTATGGGCTGGAATATCCTACAGAAAGGTGGTAGAAATAAATCATCAATGATTCTCAGCCAGGTGTGGTGGTACATTCCTGCAATCCCAGTATTTGGGAGGCTGAGATAGGAGGATCATCGATTCAAGGCCAACCTCAGCAACATAGCAAGACCTATTTCTTCCTCCCCCTTCTTCCTTCCTTCCTTCCTTCCTTCCTTTTCTCTTCTCAACTGCCCCACCACTACCACCCCCCCCCAAAAAAAAACCTGAGCCATTTCAAAGAGAACCAAATCTGCACAGCTAATGCCTGACCTACATGGGCCCTTTTGGGAAGAAAGCGGCAGACAGGCACCTTCAGTCCAAAGACCAGGGACTTCTGAGAAGGAGGAAAGGGGGAGGAAACTAAAGTGAGAACAAAAGGAGAGAGAAAGAAGGATGCATCTCAGAGAGCAGGCCAGAGGACTTGACAACACACACAGTAGCCCCAAAGCCCGTCACAGGAAGGGTCGGTCCAAGGAAGGACACCTGGCACGGAGCCCACGTCCAAAAGGGGAGGCCAGGAGGCTGCACACTGCAGGGTGGGACGCTCAACAGGCCCCTCCCTGCGTTCCTGCAGCACTCTGGTTAATTTCCAGCCACAAGAAGATGGCCGAGCTTAATAAAACCATCCCTGAAGCATTCCACATGCTGCCCAAGGCAGAGGATAATTGTTATGAACAAATCCTAACAAACTCCTGGGCCAAAAGCAACACATTTAGAATAAAGAAAAAATAGGAAACGTGAAAACGGGCCAGTCAGAAACCAGAATTGCAAATGTGGCTCTCCTCCGCTCCTGGCCAACCCGGGGGGAGGCAACATCACAGCCCCCCCCCCACCCCCACCCCCCCCCCGACGACTCGGTGCTATGGAGAAGTCAGCTCAACAGTCCCGCGGGGTACATCCATCGTGGAGGAAGCGCTGGAGCCTGCCAAGGAAACAGCAGTAGGAACAGACCCTAACTCTGCAAGACCCTCCTGGAGATCTAGGTCCCCCTGGGGCTGTTTCTGATACCGTCCATGCCGGCCCTGTCACGTGGTCCACTGCTCCCGCCGTTCCACTTCCAGGTATCTTGACATACAGAAAGCTCTTTTCTCTATTACCCAAACTCTTCTCCTGGAGAGAGGGTGAAGGCAGGGAGGAAGCCCTAACAGAATCAGAGACCCCTCCCATGATAGGCCCCAGGTATATGAAGTCTAAACATCCCTAGTCCGTGTAATTTCTGTGACTTGAGTTTCCGTCTGCCGCTCCCCGGCTCAGATCCTGGGGACCTGCGGTGGTTGACTCGGAGACAATATCACTCATGCTGCCTCCCAACAGCCATCAGCAAAGTGCTCTAAAGCAACAGTGGGGTCTCCAGGCAGAAAGGACAGGAGTGCCAGGCTCCAAACAATTGCAGACACACAGAAAGTGGCTCTTAATATTATCCCTTGTCCCCCTCCCCCAAAACCAGCTAAAAAGTTTGTTGCTCCTGATGAAAACCTATGGTGAGGGCTCTGGAGTCCCTGCAGCTGCCATTGGGCAAGGACCACCTTCTCTCCTCTCTCCCTCTCCACTCTGATCTGCAGGCCTGAAACATCACCTTGTCAGTACTCCTCCTCATCTTCAGTACAACTGTCCACCCTTTCAAAGACATCTCAGGAGCTGGGGCATAGTGATGCACCCCGATAACTTCAGCTAGTTGGGACACTTAGACAGGAGGATCTCAGATTTGAGGCCAGCCTCGCAACTTAGTGAACCCCTGACTCAAAATGAAAAAATAAAAATGGTTCAGTGGGGCTAGGCATGGTGGCACACTCTTGTAATCCCAGTACTTAGGTAGCTGAGACAAGAGGGTCTCAGGTTCAAAACCAGCCTCAACAACTTAGCAAGATCCTGTTTCCAAATAAAAATAAAATAAGGTTAAGATATGGCTTGGAGGTAGAATGCTCCTTGGCTCAACCCCAGCACCACCACCAAAAAATAAATAAAGTCAAGAAAATCTTCACTCTGAGGGTGCCCCTCACCCCTAACATGGACCCCAAACAGGAGCATAGGGGCATGGAGTCAGGAAACAAGGTTCTACTTCACTTGGGTAGAAATGGAGGGAAGCTTGGTAACTGCGCTGGTGGCCGAATCCAGGGCCCTCTGCCACCTGCTCCCTGAGCTCTCTCTACGTCTTATAAATCCCTCTGGCACCTCAGGTCAGAATTTAGGCATCTCTCTTGAGAAAGCCAATCCCCTAACGTGGTGATGCACGCTTGTAATCCCAGTGCTTGGGAGTCTGAGACAGGAGGATTACAGTTTGCAGACAGCCTCAGTTTCTTAGTGAGGCCTTCTGCAACTTAGTGAGACCCTAAGTAAAGAATAAAAAATATAAAAGGGCTAGTGGTGTAGCTCAGAAGAATGCCCCTAGGTTCCATCCTTAGTACCACAAAAAGAAAGAAAGAAAGAAAGAAAGAAAGAAAGAAAGAAAGAAGAAGAAGAGAGGAAGGAAGGAAGGAAGGAAGGCAGGCAGGAAGACAGGCAGGCAGGCAAAGCCCAGTCCTTCTAGGCTGCCCATGGACTAGATTCTTCAAGTACAGAGCAACCGGAAGGAAGCAGGGCTGTAAGACTCAGCTGTATGGAAAAAAAGCTCCTTGGCTCCTCAGAACTTTAACTTGCAGTTTACTGACCATTTTACACTTCTCGTCTCATCTGGTCCTCACCATCATCCAGGGACGAGAAATCTGGAGTTGTTTTAATTTTTCAGATGGAGGGGAACAGGCCTAGAGGAGAAAGAGGGAATCCTTCCAATGTATATAACCGACCAGAAAAAGAGTGGATTCTAGAAGCAAAGTCTTTAACCTCTTATGGATAGTCGCACTGAAACCGATTGATGGTCTTCAAATGGCCCCATCTAAGCACATTATGTGTGCTGCAACAGCCCATTGGAGAGTCCTAAAATCATGCTCAAACAGCCTCTGCCCTGCAGCTCCAGCCCTGGACCCGCGATGGCGCAGTGGTATCCTCCGAGATAGAAGCAACTGTGCTGGGCCCAAAGGAAGGCACAGCCACACCCAGGGGCTCCGCAGGCCCGCTGACTCAGGAGGAGCATTCCCACGGTGACCACAGTCTGCTTCAGGCTGTTGCCCTGGGAGACGAGAGAATCAGCAAGCAAAGAGCTGCCCGCCCTGCCCAGCCGCTCAGGGGCAATAGCTTAGCCCCGAAGCTGGCAAGCGCCCACCGCTTGGGTGTGACTCGGCTGGGTGCCCGGCCCTGCAAGCCCGTCCAGGTCTCGATTCCTGGTAACACCCTGGTGCTTCACCCTCGTGCATGTGGGAGAGGCGTCATCGGCCTGGCTGCAGCCCAACCTCAGCAGCTGATTGGAAGAGGGAATGGCAGAAATCCCCACCAGGCCAAGCCTTTCTCCAGGAGTAATTCAAACATGAGTTTTTAAAGCCATTATTTCAAAGGATTGAGCATTAGACTCACAGAATGCATCTCTTTTCTAAACAAGAGCATTTTCTCATCCACAGCAGGAATGTGTGTAGTACTCCTCTAAACAACCTGGGAAGACACTTCTGTGGCCGTTATACACCAAGTGCTTATGAAGCATTTCATCCGTATAGTCCACAAACATCTAATGCGGGGCTTGCCACAGCAAGGTATTGTACAAAGTGGGATATAGATACCAGGCAGAGGACTAACTAAACCTCCTCAGTTCAGATCCTACTTGATAGTCGTGTGACCATGGGCACGCTGTCAATTTCCCTGTGCCTCTGTTTTCTTATCTACAAATGGGGGTGCTAGCGCCTGACTCACAGAGGCATGAGGATTAAATAAAATGGTCATGCCTAAAGAACTCAAAACGATGCTCTGAGTGCAACAAGCCCTTCATAGATGCTAGCCATTGCTACAAACATAATTTTACTTACTTTTTTCAATATCCTAATAGATGGGAACTATCACTCTCCCTACTGCACAGGTGAAAAACTGTGTTCAGAGGCATTAAGCAAGATTTTCAAGGTCAGAGTGCTAATAAGAGAAGGTCAGCACCTTGGATCCAAGCCCCATGTTCTTGTTTACTGTCCCCAACAATGCAAAGACCTCCCAAGAAACCCTATTGTCTCTGTATCTGGAAGGAATCATATTTGTTACATGTGTATCAGTACAAGATGCATTGTCTAGGCTTTACATATATTAATGTAAGTAAAAAAAAAATAGCTTCAGTTCAAACTAAAATGTGATTAGGTTTTCACTGAATGCTACTGAGTGTCAGAGAACAGCCAGCGCCACGCCGCCAGCCTCTCTGCTTTCCTCTTGGGCCCTTCTCTTCCTCTCTGCTCCCTTGAGAGCCTGTAGGCCAGGCCAGGCAAGCCTTGCCCCTCTAGAAGTGAGCTCACACAGGCAGCCACAACAGGGCTTCTTTGCACTATCCAGTTGTCACCACAGAACAGAACTATGAGAACAAGCCACACACAAATAAGAGTTTCTTTAGGTTTCCTCTCACCCCAGCCAGCCACACTGGCAATGATTTGGGGTTAGCTTTGCCCTAGTTCCCTCCCTAATACCCAAACAATATAACTGAAGAAGCAGGGTGTGGTGGTGACATCTGTAATCCCACTACTTGGGGGAATGAAACAAAATTGCAGAGCTGGGGGTGTAGCTCAGAGGTAGCTACTCCAGTAACACACGCACACACACACACACACACACACACACACACACACAATTAATTAATTAAAGAGAATTTTTCTTGTCTATTTCAGTGCAACAAATCAATGAAGTCGGACTGCGACTGTAGATGGAGTACTATAGCTCGGGCTACAGAATATTCAGGGCAGACAAGAAACTGCAGGGGAAAGATGTCCCTCCTAACGATGTTAATTTAATACAATTATATATATATATATTTTTTTCTAGTACTGGAGATAGAACCCAGGGCATTCTACCTCTGAGCTACACCCATAGCCCTATTTTTTTAAAATTATTTATCACTAAGTTGCAAAAGGCCTCACTAAGTAGCTGAGGCTGGTTTTGAACCTACAATCCTCTTGTCTCAGTCTCCCAAGTACCGGGACTACAAGCGTGTGCCACCACACCCGACTAAAACAACAATATTTAATACAAAGACTGGAGAAATCAGTTTGTATACTTCTTTCTAAAAATTAGGGAAGCATTAAAAAAGTAAAAAGTTTGGAACATACTTTATTTATACTTTAATAAACTAGGGATATAGCTTAGTGGTAGAACATTTGCCTAGCATGTACAGGGCCCGGGTTCAATCCTCAGCAGTACTGAAAAAAAAAAAGTAAAATGTTTGAGATTGTTTGAGATGTTCTTTTTTGTACAACATAAACCTGCATGTTCAGTCTTACTAAATTTTAATGCACATTGTCCATGCGTTTCAAAAGCATGTTCAGTGCAGGTTCATTCAAAAATATATAAATATATATACACACATATAAATATACACATATATATGTATCCAATTCACAGTTAGTTGAGGCCACAAATATGAAACCCACAGATACAAAGGACCAGCAGGGTTAGTCATGACCCCTCTGGAGTTTTATTCCCTTCTCTATACATTATTGTACTTTAAAATTTGTATATATTGAGATTATTATTTTTATAATCTGGGAAGATATCAAAAATATTTTTAGTTTTAAATTAGTGTCAGGGAAAACAAATCTGTTAATATTAGAAATCAATTTTTTTTTTTTTTTGGCGGAACTGGGGGTTGAACCCAGGGACATTATATCTCTGAGCTACACCTCCCCCAGCCCTATTTTTTATTCTTTATTTTGAAACAGAATCTCACTAAGTTGGGGATGGCCTCACTAAGTAGCTGAGGCTGGCCATGAACCTAGATTCTCCTGTCTCAGTCTCCCAAGTACTGAGATTACAAGTGTGTGCCACCATGCCTGGCTAACAATCAATAATTTAAACCTGTTTAGAAGTCCAAGAATTCAACTAGACAGCTGGTGTGGTGGTGCACACTTGTAATCCACTACTTAAGAGGCTGAGGCAGGAGGATCACAGGCTCAAAGCCAGCCTCAGCAACTTAGCAAGGTTCTCAGCAACTTAGCGAAGCCCTATTTCCAAATTTTTTAAAAATAAATAGGACTGCGGCTCTATCTAGGCGGTAGAAATCCCCTGGGTTCAATCCACAGCAGAAAAAAAAAATCAACTAAAATAATACAAATGCTTGAAGAAAAACCAAGATATTAGTTGATTAACTTAAAGGGAGAAAAGTATATAATTTATATTTATATATTTCTAATCTAAATTTTACAACAAAGTACTCACAATGCATTGGCAATAGACTTTATTTGCCTGTTTATATTCCATTTTTAAAAGTATAATGCAGCCGGGCATGGTGGTGCACTCTTGTAATCCCAGCATTTGGGAGGCTGAGACAGGAAGATTCTGGTTCACAGACAGCCTCAGCTACTATTTAGTGATGCCCTCCGCAATTCAGTGAGACCCTGTTTCAAAATAAAGAATAAAAAATAGGGCTGGTGGTGTAGCTTGGAGGTAGAATGCCCCTGGGTTCCATCTCCAGTACAGCAAAATATAAATAAATAAAAATAAATTTAAAAAGTATAATGCGTACAAACATATCTAGTTTTGAGCAGTGGTGTTTAACCTTGGGGTAGGGTGTTAATAGATACCTTTGAAAATCAGAGGAAAGTTACAAACAATAAACCTTGATCCCCCAAAGTAAAGAAACACACATAAACCTATCCACACCCATAAAAGTTCACACATAAATTTAGAAGCTTCCTAGTCTCGGAAATCCATCCACCCCTCCTCCCTGGAACCCATGAAATAGAGACCAATAAATTCTGCTTTACGAGTTTTCATCCCCCTCTACTTTTCCAATTTTTTTTATTGTGAATAATTATAAGCATAAGAAAAACTGAAAGATAGAACAACAAACATTCATTTACCTTCCAGATAGACTGCAGTTCTTATCTATGATATATTTACTAAAACATCTGAGCATCGCAGGCATTATAACATTACCACAAACACTTCAGCATGTGCTTCTAAGAATAAAGTTCTTCTCCTTAACAGCAAGCAAATTATACCCAGGAATATTAACAATAATTCCATTATATCTATTATCAAGAAAATTTGTAATCTAATAAGTAATCAGTAATCATGAAGAAGGTAAAGTCTCAGGAGAGTATAAGGAACTACAGGTGATTTTCTAGAAAAGTTGCAGAGAAGGGCTTAAGCAAAGCATCTCTATCTGATTTCTCTAGTGTGTTTGGGGGCAGGTTCCGCCTTCCCTGCCTTTCCCAGGGCTGAGATAGAACATGGATCCAGGACCAGAGTAAAGGAGACCTCCACAGGGCAGCTCCCTAGCCCTCGCATGCTCTGACCTGGGACAGACATCAGGCATGTGCCACTGGACTCCAGCGTCCAACCCCAGTGCTCCTCTTCCCCAGGCTCAGCACAGAGAAAGCCAACGACCTCTTCCATGGCATCCAGCTCCTCACCTCCCAGCAACACACCCACCAAAAATCTCAGCTATTTATGGCTTTGGCTATCCTTCATTTTCCTGCCCTTCTCCACATCTCAAGACAACTAACAGAGTTGGCTGAACTCACCCACACCCAACAGCTCTGGCTGGGCTGGTATTAATCCTCCCCATTCAGACCAGGCTGTGTTTGGGCTTAATAGCTTCCTATGGCGATTTCTGGATGCTAGGAAATTATAAAGAGGACCTCCATATTAGTTCCCCACACAAACTCTTGGAAGACCCCCCTCATTGCTGAGCTCACAACTCTGTCTGCAGATAGTCTTTTAACATTGTTATTGGTCTATTTGTCTCCCCTACTGAACATACTGTTCCCCTGAGAAAAACAACCCTGTCCTTTTTTGCTCTGTCTCCCCTCATGGTGGACCGAGTGGTGTCCCCTAAAAAGATATGTCCAAGATCTGACCCCTACTACGTGGGAAGTGACCTTATTTGGAAAAAAGGGTCTTTGTGGGTATAATTTAGTTAAGGATTCCAGGTGTGATTGCCCTGATTATCTAGGAGGGCCCTAAATCCAATGACAAGTGTCTGTATGGTAGACACAAAGAGGTGAGACATTCAGGGAGAAGAACACGGTGTGGAGACAGTAGAGACTGGAGCGAGGCAGCCGCGAGCCAAGGAACACCTGGTGTCATCCAGCCTTTGGAGGGAGGCGGCCCACTGATTTCTGATCCCCAGAACTGTGAAATAATACACGCATATTGTCGCAAGCAGCCAAGTTTCAGTAACTCTATACAGCAGCCCCAGAAAACAGCTACACGGACCCTGGTCCATAGTTTGAGCCAAGCCTATTGTGGACTTGAAGAACTGAAATGGCTGAGGGTGTGACTTTATGCCTTTTTTATGTCCCAGAGGGAGGGGAGCATCTCTGAAGGCCACTGGACTCTGGCTGACAAATACGCAGGCCTCGTTATTCTGGTGGCAACTGAACAATTTGTTCCTTTTAATGAGGTATTTTAACCTCACTTCGTATTCATTGTTCTGCCCTCCTTGATTTTACTGTAAGTGAATGAGTTGACTTTTGATGTATTGCCAGCACACAATAAATTCTGAGCCTCCTTCTTGAAGGTTGGAGTGGGGAGGAACTCTACTTCCCTGTTCAGTTATTTCAGGCTAGGGTGGGAGCAGGTTTTCGGTGCCAGCAGCATCCTGATTATGATTCAGGATGTGCAGCCAAAGGCAAACAGTTCCTCCTCGAATTCAATCAAATAGGAAAGAGCAAAGACCCAAACAAGAAAAGGCCGGTCCCCTTTGTGCGCACAGCCAAGGGGTCCTGGGAAGCTGCTGAGGATGACGCCCTATCTCAGGCAAAAGCAAGACAGAGCTTAAACTCCAAATGGGCTTCCCGCCCCGGCCTTACAGAGCTACATTCCCAGATGTGCTGCTGAGGAAGTTATTACAGACTAAAAGGACAGGGGTTAACCAGAATTAAAACATCTTTTTAACAAATCTTTCTCATTCCTGGAAAAAAAATTATATGCAACTTTCATGCTGTTGATTGTGGCTGCAGAGGGCCCAGATGATGATGCCTCCAGCTGTGTTGCTGATACGTGGTGCAGCACCGAACAGTGACTTTTCACTCAGTAAGTCAAGACCCATTAATGGATTGAGAAATCAATTTAGTGAGAGGTACCAGCACTTTTGTTTACTTGAAAGAGAAGAAGACAGGAAATATCTGAATGTGTCTTGCATAGCCAGGGTAACATATGCTTTGGTCTTTTTTGTGTGTGTGTGGTGGTGGTACTGGGGATGGAAACCAGGGGCCTTCTTCCTCCGGGTTATACTCCCAGACCTATTTTATATTTTATTAGGAAACAGGGTCTCTTAAGCCAGCTGAGGCTGGCTTTGAATCTGTGCGATCCTCCTGTCTCAGCCTCCGAAGTGCGGAGATTACAAGTGTGCGCCACCACGCCCGACTGCTTTGGTCTTATACACGCGGATGTGTCACTGACTTGTGATAGGAAGGGTGCTCCTCACCAGGCATGGTGGCACATGGTGGCCTGCAATCCTAGTAGTCGGGAGGATGATACAGGAGGATCGCAGGTTTGAGGCCAGTGTGGGTAACTTATTGAGACCCTGTTTCAAAGTAAAACTACAAAGGGTCACGGTGTAGCTCAGTGTACTCCTGAGTTCAGGCTCAGAATGCCTCTGAGTTCAAAATAAATGGAAGAGAGAGAGAGGAGAGAGAGATAGGGAGAGAGAGAGAGAGAGAGAGAGAGAGAGAGAGAGAGAGAGAGAGAGTAAAAGATGTTCCTCACTGTGAATTGTGACCCTAAACATATACAAGCTAGAGATCCTCTTACAGCATCTATTCCACCAACCCAAAAAGCACTCTGTCCCTTGGCCTGTGTCTCAGCTCTTGAGATCACTGTTTACAGCTACAATGAGCAGCTCAACTAATGGGAACAACTCACCACACAGCCCTTGAGCCTGGAAAACCAAAGGGGCCCACAGGCCTGTCAGTCCACCGAGTACCTTTCTCCTGCTAGAGCCCAACATGCTTGAGGCTGGCCTGCTCATTCCTGGGTCATAACTTCTGCACCTTAGCAGAGCCTCACACAGCTCCCTTCTACCTCCTGGGGATCACTCTTCCTCCTCTGTAGCCCTAGGAATGCTATAGCCCTTTGCAGTTACTCTGAAACAGACCAGAATTCCTAAAGTCTTTGAGGAGGAAGAGAAACCACTTCAATTTCTCTCACTATCCACTTTCTTTGCCTTTCTAAACCAGTGGTCCAATTTCCCCTTTGCCATTTTTTCTGGAAAGGGTTTCACACTGGCATCCATGAAGGATTCTCCCTCATTCACCAGTTTGTTGACTCTCCCAGCCTCATGGTCCAATGGTCTGGCAAAGGTCCCACTGCTGTGTCCTGTCCCCTGCGTGCCTGCCTCATGGATCAGCCACAGGCATTCTAACCTCACATAGCTAAAGACTATAACTCCAGCTTTCTTATTTCTTTTTTTGGTGGTACTGGGGATGGAACCCTTCTACCTCCGGGCTACACTCCCAGACCTGTTTTATATTTTATTTGGAAACAGGGTCTCTTAAGCCAGCCTTCTTCGAACCTGTGAGATCCTCCTGTCTCTGCCTCCCAAGTGCGGGGATTACAAGCATGCGCCACCACGCCCGGCTGCTCCAGCTTTCTGATGGCACATAATTAAGAACTACAATAGGTTAACCAAGTGGTGTAGACGGGAGCATGTACTTGGGCTTCAGCACAACTGCACCCATATTTTGGTACTGCTCTTGCTTAGTGTACCTCAAGAAAATGACTTAACAGAGAAGTTAAGCAGGTTTTGCCTCTGAAACCAAGATAATATGAGCACCCATCTCAAGGGAGTTGTTGAAGTTTACTTCAAAAAATCCATTGAAGCCAGGCGTGATGGCGCATGCTTGTAATCCCAGCATTCGGGAGGCTGAGACAGGAGGATTATCATTCATGGCCAGCCTCAGCTACTTAGTGAGTCCCTCCGCAACTCAGTGAGACCCTGTTTCAAAATAAAGAATAAAAACTAGGGCTGAGGGTGTAGCTCGGAGGTAGAATGCCCTTGGGTTCCATCTCCAGTACCACACACACGCACACACACAAACACACACACAAATAAGTTTCTGTGATAGGCTTTTTGTGTGCATCTTATGAATGGACTTCCAAAAAAGTCTTTATTCTTGTAAAGCTTTCAGAAATCTCTATTACTGGGGGGAAGGGCACCAAATAGACTTTCTGAAAAATATGGGAGATCTAACGAGCCAAGTCATTCCTGATACCATAGAATAGAAGGAGAGGAGGAAAGGAGGGAGGGAGGGAGGGAGGGAGGGAGGGAGGAAGGAGGGAAGGAAGGAAGAAAGGAAGGAAGAAATGAAGGAAGGAAGGAAGGAAGGAGAAGAAGGGAAGAAAGGAGGAAAGGGAACAAAAGTTCTGCATTTGGGCTGCCCCCTGCAACCATGCTATGCAGGTCTTCTCATTCTTGCAGGCCACATGCCTCGTTCTGCCGGTAGCATCACCTGGTTTTGTAGGCCTGCAAACCTATCTCTGCACAAAGGATACACCTAATAAAAAGCAAGTGTGCTGCAGAAAACACTACACTAACATTTCTTGGTGGGTTCTTTATCCAAAGAAGTAGTTCAATAGCTCCATATCACCAAGGTTGTGTTTGAAAGGAAATGCCCTTTATACCTGGGCTTAGACTTTCTTCTTAGGGGGCTGTGGGTGGTGTGCATCAAGCAAATATGCATTCTAAAATGGTTTGTAAATTATTCAGGGCTTTATGTGTAGCATATCAATAAGAAAAATACTAACACTTCCGTGTGTGTGTGTGTGTGTGTGTGTGTGTGTGTGTGTGTTGCTGGGGATTAAACCCAGGAGCATTCTACTTTTGAGCTATACTCCCAGCCCTATTTTTTATTTTTTAAACAAGCTCTAAGTTGCAGAGGGCCTCACTAAGTAGCTGAGGCAGTCCGCGAACCGCGATCCTCCTATCTCAGCCTCCCAAGTACTGAAATTACAAGTGTGCACCACTATGTTCAGCTCACTTACATATTTGCAGTACTGGGGGTGAATTCTACCTTTTTTTTTTTTTCCGGGTCTGGGGATGGGACCCAGGGGCATCCGACCTCCAAGCTACACCCCCTGCTCTATTTTTTATTCTTAATTTTGAAACAGGGTCTCACTAAGTTGCAGAGGGCCTCGCTGAGTAGCCGAGGCTGTCCGCGAACTACGATTCTCTGGTCTTAGCCTCCTGAATTCTGGGATTACAAGTGTGCGGCACCACGTCCGGCGGCATTCTACCTCCGAGCTCCACCTCCAGCCCTATTTTTTATTCTTTATTTTGAAACAGGGTCTCACTGAGTTGCGAAGGGCCTCACTAAGTAGCTGAGGCTGACAGAAAATTGCAATTCTCCTGTATCAGCCTCCCAATTGCTGGGATTACAAGTATGAACCACCAAGCCGGCTTCATTTTCATTTTTAAAATGGTTAAAATTGTAAACAGATAATTCAGAGAAAAATAATAAAGATTGTGAACACACACACGAATGTTTAAATTACCTATGACCCACGAAGTATGTAAACACAATGCTGAACCTCCAGCCAGACGTGGTGGCACATGCCTGTAATCCCAGTGTTTGGGAGGCTGAGACAGGAGGATCACAGATTCAAAGTCAGCCTCTGCAACTTAGTGAGACCCTGTTTTAAAATAAAAAATAAAATAGGGCTAGAGGTGTGGCTCAGAGGTAGAATGTCCCAGGGTTCAATCTCCAGTACCCAAAAACAAGACAACAAACAACAACAAAACCTGAAACTCCATATACTCTAATCAAATTTGTAAATATTGATTACAAAACGTTGAAGATAATTAATGTCAGTATAGGAAGAATAAGTCAGGCATTGTTCTTCACTGATGGGAATAGAAAGGATTAGCCTTCCTGACAGCAGTTTGTTAATACAAACCAGTAATTTTAGAAGTTCTACCTCCTCTGGATAGTAATATAAACTCCATGAGTATATCAAAGAGAAATAATCAGATATGTAATCATGGTTATATGTGGATGTATGTATAAAAATCTCATTTCAATCATTTTGTAATAGTAAAAATTTGACAGCAACTAAATAATAAGAAATATGTCTTTAAAATGATGTTTCATTGATACGGTAGAATATTACATATCTATTAAAATTATGTTTTCAAAATTGGTAAGGCTGTATTCCCAGTACTTGGTTGAGACAATAGGATCTTGAGTTCAAGGCCAGCCTCAGCAACTCAGTGAGATCCTATTTCAAAACAAAACATAAAATAGAGCTGGGGTGTACCTTGAAGGTTGAATGCTCCTAGGTTCAATCAGCAGTAGCAACAACAACAAAAAATTGGTAATGGCATGAGAAAACATTGAGTATAAAACTATGTATGGTTTTAGAAGATGCTTTTTTATAAGAAAGTAGAGAGGTGGATGGAGTGAAGTTCCCTCCTTTCATAGGAGAGATCTGCAAGGTGTCACACTGTTCAGTATCTGCTGATCTATGGTAGAGGTGGTTACGTGAGTCTGCATGTGTGATGTCATGTCATAGAACTAAACTCACACACACACACACACACACACACACACACACACACACACACACACCTCGTGAGATCTGAATAAGGTCCCTGCATTCTATCAGTGTTTATTTCCTGGTCTGAATATTGTACTATAGTTATGCAAGATGTTACCATTGGAGAAAGTTGGGAGAAGAATTCACAAGATCTTTCCCTATTGATTCTTACAATCATATGTAAATCTACAAATATCTCCAAATAAAAAGTTTTTTTTATGATGCTCAGAGGTGATTCATTTATTTATTTATTTATTTTTATTATTATTTTTTTAATGGTGCACTGTATTCATCATAGTGGGATACAAATTTTTGTAGACACACATGCACACATCGCCCAGTCAGCCCCCACCCGATCCCCACCCCATTCTCTCCCCATCCCTCCCTCCCATGCTTGGCTTAGTGGTTGACATCTAGTATTATAGCAATTTATCCAAAATTAAAAATGATAATCTCACATAACAGTTTCATTTGTCTGATACCAAGCTTTTGATGACTTAAAGATAACATTTCAATATTTCTTTTTGCTTTCTTTCTTACCAGAGAATATTTTTTTTCTATTTTTTAGGTGAAACTATCATATATTTATATATTTATTTTTCAGAAAAAAAATCTATCCTAATATGGAATATGGACTCTAGATACCCAAAACGATCTTGAAAAAGAACAAAGCTAGAAGATCTATATTTTCTGATTTCAAACCATATAAAGCTACAATAATTGAAACAGTGTAGTACTATTTTAAAGGCAGGTATATAAACCATTGGAGTTAAATAAAAGCCTAGAGCTAAATTCTTCCCTATATTGTCAAGTTATTTTTGACAAGGTTTCCACGAACATTTGGTGGTGGAAATATTAATCTTTTAACTAAATATTGTTAAAAAATAATAATTACATGTAAAAGAATAAAATTGGTCCCTTACCTAATCCCATATACAAATATTAACTCAAAATAGATAAAAGACCTAAATATAAATCTTAAGACTATAAACTTTTAGAAGAAAATCTGGGTCATAAAACCTCACAACACTGAAATTGGCAGTGATTTCTTGGATATGATTTCAATGGCACAGGCAACAGAAGAGTATACAAACTCCCTAAAAAATATTGTATATCCAAAGACAATGTAAACAGAGTTAACAGTTACTAATAGAATGGGATAAAATATTTCACAAATGCTATATCTGAAGGTATATTAATATTCCAACTAGAAATCCTAAAAATTAACAACAATAAAGGCAAACAATACAATTTAGAGATAGGTAAAAGACTAACATAAATAAGGAATCACCACAGATAACCAATCTTGGTTGTCTGTTGGATGGAAAATCTTGTTTCTCTAGTTCTGGAGTGTGTTACCTATTTCTTCTTTGTAGTTAATCTCTTTGAGTATTTTCTCTAGTGCTGGTTTTGAAGACATAAATTCCTTCAGTTTCTGTTTGTCATTGAAGCTTCTTATTTCTCCATCTAATTTGATAGAAAGTTTTGCTGGGTAGGAAATTTTTGGCTGGAAGTTGTTTTCTTTCAGAATTGGGAATATGTTACTCCAAGCTCTTCTGGCTCTTATGACTTGGTTTGGGAAGTCTGGAGTGATTCTAATTGGTTTGCCTCTGAATGTCACTTGGCCCTTTGCTTTTGTTGCCTTTAAGATTCTCTGCTTGGCTTCCACATTGGTCATTTTGACAATTATGTGGCGTGGGGATCCTCTTCTCCGATCCTGTCTAAAGGGAGTTCTATAAGTTTCCTGGGCCTGTGTATCAACCTCTTGCTCTATGTTTGGAAAATTTTCTGCTATTACTTCCTTGAAGAGATTGTTGATCCCTTTGGTTTCACTTTCTTTTCCCTCCTCTATTCCAATTATTCTTAGGTTAGCTCTCTTAAAATGGGCCCATATTTCTTTAATATCAGATTCCTGCTGTCAGATATTTTTTTCTAGATTAGAAACTATGCGTTCATTTTTGGAATGATCATCTTCTAAGAGCGAGATTCTGTTCTCCATGTGTTCTAATCGGTTGTTTGTGCTTTGAATTGAGGCCTTTACTTCATTAATTGCATCCTTTATCTCCTTTTGGCTCTCTCTGAGTTCTTTTCGAAGCACCTCTATTATTTCTACAGTTATTTTCCTGATTTGCTCTTCTAGAAATCTCTGATTTTCTGTTTTATCGGGTTCTGATGTTGTGGGGTTGTGGGCATTCATTGCTCCAGTATTATTCCTCTTTCCTATGATTTTGGATGTTTGTGCCTTCTCTGGGTTCTTCCCTTGGGTCACTATGACTTCACTTAAGGTGTTCTGGATCTCGAGTCAGTAGTATCTCAGACCCCACTACTCCTTTACTGGGTTGTATCACAGAGTCTCCGACCCAGAGAGTCGATAGAGGCTGCTTTAGACTGTGGGGGGTGCCAGGTTGCCCGTTCTCCTATGGTGTGATATCTCTGCCACCGCCCCTCCCCCACTGGGTCAAGTCCCAGGGAGTACAGTACTGAGATTTCTCCTCTGTGGCTCGCAATTTGACTAACTGTTCTTGGGTATGCAGATGTAGCTGTACTGCTTCGCTGAATTCGCTGCTGCTGCCGCCGGTGGCAATATGGCGCCGCTGCTACACCCTCCCCCGTGGGGCTGGTGTTTTTCTTCTTGGTTTTGATTTCCACTCTGAATCCCTGCAGTGTGTGCTGAGCTCAGCCACTGGGAGCTTTAGATGCTACCTGCGCCGAGAAATCCCTCCTGGCTGTTCCGCAGCGGCTCACCTCGGCTTGCTGTAGCCGTCCGTTGAACTCCCCGCTGCCGCCGGCAGTATGGCGCTGCTGCCGCGTCTGTGGCTCTGTTCTCAGTCCGCTTTCTCTCTGGAGCCTGGTGATTTTTTTGTTTCTCTGGTGATGGTGTTTTCTGGCTATGAAAGGCGCTGATTTTGTGGTAATGGAGATTGGTTGTTAGCGGAGCTCTTAAGCCCCACTTTTCTCGGTCGCCATCTTCCCGGATGTCCCCCAAAAAGTTTTGTAAAACACAAAGCTTGTCATATAAAATATTCCAAATTAGGTAAATAGAAACATAGACGTTTAAAGGGAAAATATGATATTGTGCTTGGGGTATAGCTCAGTAGTACAGTGCCTGCCTAGCATGTATGGAACCCTGGGTTTGATCTCCTTTATCACAAGGAAGAAAGACAGGAAGAAAGAAAAGAAAGAAAGAGAAGGAAGGAAGGAAGGAAGGAAGGAAGGAAGGAAGGAAGGAAGGGAGAAAGGGATTTTTTTAAAAGAAAAGAAACATACTACAATATTAACAATGATTATCTCTATCAATTAATACTTAAATGTATTTCCAAGCCCTGTGTGTGTGTGTGTGTGTGTGTGTGTGTGTGAGAGAGAGAGAGAGAGAGAGAGAGAGAGAGAGAGAGAGAGAGCGCTATACTCCTATTCCTATTTTACTTTTATTTTGAAACAGGGTCTTATAAAGTTGATAAGGGGCCTCACTAAGTTGCTGAGACTGACCTTGAACCTGTGACCATCCTGTCTCTGTCTCCTAAGTACTGGGAATACAGACATGCACTGCCATGCTCAGCCAACACAACAAGTATTTCTCAGGAACATCTCAGACATGCATCCCACAGTGTCACTGGCCTGGAAGTTTCTATGTGCTCATTTCAAGCCATGTCAGAACCTCCATAAACATTTGTATACTTCCTGAGGCCCACAATAAACAAAAGGAAGCACAGGACCCTTGGGACATGCGGAAGCAGCGATGGCTGTCTGAGGCTGGGAGGAGGGCCTCTACATGTCCGTCCACCCTTTGGTCATGAATGCTGCTGATGGGGATGCTGCGGAGCCAGCTTGGGATACTTCCATCTGTGCCACACCTGGCTGGGTAGCCAGCACTTCCACAAGCTGCTTGGTACTCCCTCGCCATCCTGTGTAGCAGTCTCAGTGTCCTGTGAAGAAAATGGAAGCCAATTGAAAGATAGGATATGTTTAAATTCAGAACTAGACAGCAATAAAACTAAATAAAACCAACTTACTCTAGTGCTTCTCACTAGGGCAGGACGAGGTTATGTTGCATTTGTGGAGAAACACTCCTCAAGAAGGTTGACTACCTCTTTCCCTTTGCATAATAACAAACCCTTCCCGCCCTGTGCACTGATCTTCTGTATCTTGAATTCACTAGGTACATCTGTGGTTGGGGTTCCAGATAATATCACAAGTAAAAATGCAAAATGTGAAGATTTCTGAAAGGAGTGGTCAGAATTCATTTCAGTAATGTATGATCACTTTCTAATGAGTTTCCCATTCCTTCCATCAAATACCCATTGAAATCCATGAACCAGAAAAGATTAAGAGTTACTGAAAGATAATCGCAACATAACCCGGGTGGTCCTGTCTGGATACTAAACTCTGCTCTGAGTTTCCTGGTCATCAGGGGAAAGTCAACAAGGTATTACTTTAATGGATGCTACAGAAAGAAATGTGATACTTAGTACTGATTAGTGGGGGTTTCTTATACTCTGAAAGGTTTTTTTTAAAGGGGGTTTTAAGGCAAAGCATTGTGGAAGTTGATACAGCAAGAACTTTCTCCTAGAAAACAACTGTCCCAAAACCAATATCAATATAAACACACATGCATGCATGCATGCATGCACCCATGAACACTCACACATGCGTGTGCATACATGCACACACACACACACACACACACACACACACACACACACACATTCTAAAGCAACTAGAAGCCAAAATAGAATTGACTTTTATAAGTCAACATTATGGGGTGGGGGTGTAGCTTAGTAGTAGAGTACATGATTAGTATACACAGTGCCCTGGATTCAATCCCTAGCATGTGTGCTTGGGTGCGTGTGCACACACACACAACGCATAGTTATAAATTAAGTAGTCAAGAGGCAGGGGATTTGTGTGGGTTATCCCCCCTCCCCCTGTAGGAGTTTGGTTTTTTTAAGTGACATTTAAGATTTATGATTACAAATTCACAAAACTGCATAAGGCTGCCCAAGAAATCTAAACTACTTTATGTAAACATGGAAAGCTTGGAGCCAGTAGAAAAGACTTACTCCAAACATATCTACACTCCTATGCTGAAGGAGTTCACCCAGTACTGCCAGAACAGGTTCTGTGTCCTATTCCATTTGTATGACTAGAGCACTCAGAGATTCCACGTTAGCATCCCAATTCTTCATGCTCTAGAAGGCTGCAGAAAAGTTTAATTTCTTAGCCAGGTCAAGGTTTCTGCCTGCTGACCTGGCTTACTCTTATACAATCTGCTTCCTCTACCTTTCTTCAGAAGTAACGTGGTGGATAGAAAGAGCCTGCCTCTTTCCTATTATATATATATATATAATTTTTTTTTTTTTTTTTTTTTTTGTGTGTGTGTGTGTGTGTGTGTGTGTGGTACTGGGAGTGGAACCCAGAGGCTTTCTACCTCTGGGCTATACTCCCAGACCTATTTTATATTTTATTTGGAAACAGGGTCTCACTAAATTGCTGAGTGCCTCACTAAGTAGCTGAGGCTGGCTTCGAACCTGTGCGATCCTCCTGTCTCAGCCTCCCAAGCATGCGCCACCACGCCTGGCTCCCAGCTATATTTTTCCACATTCTGAATATGCAGGATCCTAATATATAAGGTGGTTTGTTAGGAGAATTTGTTTTGGGGTCGGAGGGGATTTGGGGTTTTTGTGTTTTTGTTTTTATTTATTTTTATTTATTTATTTTATTTATTTATTTATTTTGCAGTACTGGGGATGGAACCTACCTGGGGCATTTTACCTCTGAGCTACACCCCCAGCCCTATTTTTAGTCTTTATTTTGAAACAGGCTCTTACTGAGTTGTAAAAGGCCTCACTAAGTAGCTGAGGCTGTCCACAAACCACAATCCTCCTGTCTCAGCTTCCCAAATGCTGGGATTACAAGCATGTGCCACCACACCTGGCTGGGTTTTGCTTTTTAATACAGGGATTCTTCTTTATTTAACTCTGGATAAAAAGAAGTTTTAAAAACCTTCCTGGGCCAGGCTTCCTTCAGAAGGCCAAAAGAACCTCAAAACCTCCCCAAGGCCTGATGCCCTCCTCTGTGCTGGCTGCCCTGAATCTACAGTTAAGATATGTCTCCCTTTGGGCCTTTGGGAATAAGCCTAAGTAACACTCATACAGAGGTTTATGATATAATCTTATCATCTACAGCAGGAGGCAGCAGACTAT
The DNA here is from genome assembly GCF_963383645.1 of Muscardinus avellanarius. Lineage (NCBI taxonomy): Eukaryota > Metazoa > Chordata > Mammalia > Rodentia > Gliridae > Muscardinus > Muscardinus avellanarius. Next base: position 79,332,977 of record NC_137790.1, on the reverse strand, counting down.
ATCCTGCAGGAGGTGAGTAGTTGCCATAGAAACCCTATATCCCACAAATCAAAAGTACATCCTGAGCCAGGGGTGGCGGCCCGCACCTGTAATCCCAGTCCTTGGGGAGATGGAGCCTGGAAGATTGCAGGTCCAAAGACAACCTAGGGCTGAGGGTGTGGCTTATAGGTAGAATACCCCTGGGTTGGATCCCCAATACCACAAAAAGAAAAAAAATAAACATAATCTGGCTGGCCCCTCACACACTAGCGGCCACTCCTGAAACACGATCATGTTGATCTTCACAGCCACTGCCCAGAAGCAGCCTCTTGCTCTGATAGTTCACACAGGCTTCATGTGAACAAGTATTGAGAGTCCTTCTAGACTCCCTGTGAAGAATACCAGTCACTGGGTGCAGAGGGGAAAGGCCAGGAGGCTCAGAGATGAAGGTGGGAAAAGCCACCAGAAAAAGAAAATGAGGCAAGTGGAGGTAAAATTCAGAGCACTGCTCCTGAGCAAGATGCCCTTGGTGGGGCTGAGAAGGAGGGCCCCACATCCATGCACAGTGGCGTGTGGCAGCCAGCTTCGATGTCGTGAGAGGCCCACCGCAGGGTCAGTGACCTCACATCTGTAATCTGATGTCAACCATGACAGGTGTGTTTACAACATGAAAACCAGTAAGAACTACACTGCCTGGGAGCAACTAGTCAGTTCCCAGAACAAGAAGGTAGGACCCATTTTATGCAACTCCAAGGTACTCAAGCAATTGAGAAGAAAAGAGAGAAAGGGAAAAGCTTATTTGCCCACTGCCTTGAGCTATCTGTTTCAGTCCATTTTTTCATTTGCTTAAGGTTTTTTTCTTTCTAGATTATTTTTCATTTTTTATTTGCTTACAGTTTTTTCTAGGCTATTTTTCTTATATATGTACATACATATATATATGACTGAGGGTATATATACACACACGTGTGTGTGTGTGTGTATGTGTGTGTGTGTGTGTGTGTGTGTGTGTGTGTGTGTGTGTGTGTGTATTTTCTCCCTACACCATGATCAGCAAGAGATACTTTGGCTAGCTCTTGTATCTTGTAGACATCATTTTCTTCTTTTCAAGTTTCCATTGTGGGAGGTCAGAAGCGTGACATCTTCTCTTCTCTTTCCCTTTGTAATTAATGTTTTCTTTGTGTTAAAGAATGAATAAGTTATTTGCAGATGACATGATCCTATATTTAGGAGACACAAAAATATCAACCAGAAGAGTACTAGAGCTGATTAACAAATTCAGCAAAGTAGCAGGATACAAAATCACCCTAAAAAAATCAGTAGCTTTTCTATATGCCAACCATGAATCCACTGAGAAGGAAATCCAGAAAAGAATTCCATTCACAATAACCTCAAAATCAATAAAATTTCTAGGATTAAAGCTAGCCAAGGAGATAAAAGACCTCCACAATGAAAAGAAAGAAATTAAAGATCTTAGAAGATGGAAAGATCTCCCTTACTCTTGGATAGGTATGATAAATATTATCAAAATGGCATTCTACCAAAAGTGATCTACAGAGTTAATGCAATCCCTTTCAAAATATCAATGTCGTTCTTCATAGACCTAGAAAAATTAGTCATAAATTTTATATAAAGATACAAAAGACCCAGACTAGCCAAAGCAATTCTCAGCAATAAGAACCATGCAGGAGGCATCACAATTCCTGACTTTATATTCAACTACAGAGCTATAGTAATAAAACCAGCATGGTACTGGCACAAAAACAGACACATGGACCAAACAGACACATGGAACAGAGTACAAGTTACAGAAACAAATTCATATACTTACAGCCAGTTGGTTTTCGACAAAGGTGCCAGACATATACATTGGGAAAAATACAGTCTTTTCAACAAGTGGTGTTGGGAAAACTGGTTAGCCATCTATAGAAAAATAGAGTAAAATCCTAACCTCTCACCCTGCACAAAAGTCAACTCAAGATGGATGAAACACCTAAAAGTTAGACCAGAGACTGTGAAGCTACTAGAGGAAGGCACAGGTCCAACACTGCAAGATAGAGGTGCAGGTAGAAACTTTCTCAACAAGTCCCCCAAAGTTCAGGAAATTAAAACAAGAATTAAAAGTGGGAGGACATTACACTAAAAAGTTCCTGCACATCAAAGGAAACCATCAAGAGTCTAAAGAGGAAGCCTACACAATGGGAAAAGATCTTTGCCAGCTATCCAACTGATAGAGAACTAATATCTAGAATATACAAAGAACTTAAAAGACTTTACACTAGCCGGGCATGATGGCGCACGCTTGTAATCCCCATGCTTGGGAGGCGGAGACAGGAGGATCACGCAGGTTCGAAGCCAGCCATGCTGGCTTAAGAGACCCTGTTTCCAAATTTAAAAAAGTATAAAATAGGTCTGGGAGCATATCCCAGAGGTAGAAGGGTTTCCAGGAACCCCAGTACCACACACAAAAAAAAAGACTTTACACTAAAATTTAAAAAATCAAGAAATGGACAATTGAATAGACATTTCACAAAAGAAGAGATATAAATAGCCAACAGATACATGGAAAAATGTTCAACATTATTAGCAAACAGGGAGGTGCAAGTCAAAACTACACTGAGATTCCATCTAACCTCAATCAGAATAGCAATCATCAAAAAGTCAAAAGCAATAAATGTTGGCGAGGATGTGAGGAAATAGGAACTCTTCTACACTGTTGGTGGAGTTGCATATTAGTTTCGTCACTATGGAGATCAGTATGAAGATTCCTCAGAAAACTGAAAATGTACCTATCATATGACCTGGCCATACCACTGTTGGTATTTGTCAAAAGGGGCCAAAATCAGAGAACTATAGTCGTGTATGCACACCCATGTTTATAGCAGCACAATTCACAATAACCAAATTATGGAACCAACCTAAGTGTTCATCAACAGGTGAATGGATTACAAAATTATGGGAAATAAACACAATAGATTTTTACTCAATAATAAAGAAGAACAAAATTATGTCATTTGCAGAAAATGGAAGGACCTGGAGGACATTAATGTTAAGTGAGATTAGCCAGTCACAGAAAGTGAAGGGTCATCTGTTTTCTCTCATATGAGGGGGTTGGGAAATAATTGGGATACTGGAGGGGCTCTAGATAATGAAGGAGAAAACTCAGTGGAGCCAGGGAGGTGGTCTAATAAAAGGGGTGAGGGAATACTGAGATTCATTAGTGGAAATGTTATGAACATACCAATAGAAATCTCAGTACTTATACTGGCAAGGAGGGAAATGGGGAGGGGGCAACAAGTGCTGTGTACATGTATGTCACTGTCAACATGATTTACATTGTGATGTGAAACTATAATGCACAAATAAAAGTATATGAAAAAATTAAAGGATGAAAGAGGTTCCCTTTATACCTGTCATTCAATTATTTATTTTATTTTTGGGAATGGAACTCAGGGGCAATCTACCTCCAAGCTAAATCCACAGCCCTATTTTATGTTTATTTTGAAATGGGTCTTGCTAAGCCAGGCATGGCTGTGCATGCTTGTAACCCCAGCATTTGGGAGGCTGAAACAGAAGGATTGCAGGTTCACAGCCAGCCTGAGCTACTTAGTGAGGCCCTCCACAACTTAGTGAGACTCTGTTTCCAAATAAATAACCAAAAATAGGAACAGGGATATAGCTTGGAGGTAGAGTGTCCCTGGGTTCCATCCCCAGTACCGAAAGAAAGAAAGAAAGAAAGAAAGAAAGAAAGAAAGAAAAGAAAAGAAAAGAAAAGAAAAGAAAAGAAAAGAAAAGAAAAGAAAAGAAAAGAAAAGAGGTCTTATTAAGTTGCTGAGGCAGTCCTTAAAACTGTGATCCTCCTAGCCGGGCGTGGTGGCGCACGCTTGTAATCCCCACACTTGGGAGGCTGAGACAGGAGGATCGCACAGGTTCAAAGCCAGCCTCAGCTACTTAGTGAGGCGCTCAGCAACTTAGTGAGACCCTGTTTCCAAATAAAGTATAAAATAGGTCTGGAAGTATAGCCCAGAGATAGAAAGCCTCTGGGTTCCACCCCCAGTACCACCAAAAAAAACAAAAAACAAAACAAAACAAAAAACCTGTGATCCTCCTGGCTCAGCCTCCTGAGTGCTGGGGTTAAAGGTGTACACTACCACCACTCCTGGCTCTATTCAATAATTTTATCTGAATGGGTTCCAGTATGTGGTTCTGGGTCCTAGGGACCCCATTATCTCTTTTTAAACTTCATGTGCACAACTTTTTCATTCAGGAAAATCTTCTCCCATTTGTTTAATTATTTCTTCTTCACCTATTCATCTTCCTCCTTCTCCTGAAGCCTAGCATCCTGTTATTGACATCCTAGGAGTCCTGGATCTCACCTGCTACTCTCTTTTTTCTCTTGATTTTCTTCTCTTTGTATTCCTATTCTGTGTTTTGGTGACTCTTGCACTTGATCTTCTAAGCCAGCTTTAACTCATCCCATGAGTATTCTAGTTAAAAGTATGTTTTTTTTTTTTAATTTGGGGGGATTGTGTTTGTATATTCTCCATGGTACTCACAGGCTGTTTACTCGCAAGGCTATCTTTTTGACAGCAATCATTTCCTTCCTAGGTTTCCCAGGTCCTTCTTTTCTTTTTCTCCAGTCCATGGAACCCCCAGATACAGAATCATCTTCTTAAACTCTTCTTTGAAGTTCAGGGCCAGCTTCTGGGTTTCCTTAAGCAAGTATTGGAAACGATGGGCTCTTTGGGCTACAGGTGCAGCTGCAGAAAGGGGTCAGTCCTAATCAAGATACCAAGTGGAAGGAAGTCTCCCAGCTCCCCTACCTCCCCGAGTTCCGCTTCTCCTCAGCCAGATGGCCAGGAAGGTCCACTCACAAATACCAAAGTCAGGTCCATGAATCTAAAGACCAAGGCCACGGCCAACACAGCTGGAACCTTGCCCCCAAGTGTTTTGCCCTCCAGTTCCCAGGAAGGAAAGCCCTGCCCCCAGCTGTCCTCACCAGGCCCCCACCAGCCATGCTGGCCTTCCATTCCCAGGTTCCACCTCCTTTATTCCCAGTGGTCATCTCATCAGGAAAAGCACCAGGTCAGGTATGGAAGTAGAGGCAGCCAGGGTATCAAGTTAGGAAAGTCCATCCCATGCCCAACCTCTCAATAAATTAAGGACACACTTGATTTGCTGTCCCTGCCGGATGCTACATTCACATGGAGGTAATTTAACTCTTTATTCTCCTTGGATTTCATTGGGGAAGCTCTTCAAAGTTATGTGCATTAGACCCAGACATACCACTCCTCAGTATCTCTTCCAAAGGAATTGAAATTAGAATACTATCATGATACACGATATCTATATTTATAGCAGGACAATTCACAATAGCCAAACAATGGAATCAACCAAGGTGTCCATTGATGAGGCATGGATAATGAAAATGTAGAATATACACAAAATGGAATTTTACTTAGCCATAAAAAAGAACAAAATTATGTCATTTGCAGGAAAATGGATGGAGCTGGAGAATATGATGCTGAGATCAGCCAGTCTCAGAAAGTCCAGGGTCACATGTTTTTTCCCATATGTAGAAGCTAGAACAAAAATAGGAAGCCAAAGGGGCTTCAGGTAGATGAAGAGAGAAACCAGTAGAATAGTAATTGGGGGAGAGAGTTGGGGAGGGGAAAAATAAGGGTTGAGGAAGGAAACAGTTCAAATAACGTTACATCCACATAAGAAGCTTTCTCTACCAATCTCATTAACATGTCCAGGGAGGGAGAAAAGGGAAGGAGTATATAGAGGGAAATACACCAAATGGTGTGCGCATGTATGTATCACTTTGAATCTTACTATAATGTATAATTACATCGCACTAATAAAAGCATAAAAATCAAAGTTATTTGCATTAATTAAATATTCTAAAAAATGAAATTTACTTTAAAACTCTGTTTTTTAGGAAAGTACCTGGGAAAAAAGACAGGTTTAAGTGTGTATGTGTGTGTGTGTATCTTCTATAATCATCTATTAAATACACCCAGAAAAAAAGTTTGCAAGGATAAACCAAATTGCTATCTGTGGATGATACATTTGTTTAAAAAAAGTTTTTTCGAGCCTGGCATGGTGGCACACGCTTGTACTCCTCGTGCTTGGGAGGCTGACACAGGAGGATTGCAGAGGTTCGAAGACAGCTTCAGCTACTTAGACCTGTTTCCAGATAAAATATAAAATAGGTCTGGGCGTATAGCCTGCAGGTAGAAAGCCCCTGGATTCCACCCCCAGTACCACCAAAATAAAAAGTTTTTTCTAATATGTCTTGTTTATGAAGAGTTAAACAATTATTCTGTTCAGTTGTTGATTCAGCAAGCTACATTATTTAATATAGCTTGGTTCTCACAAGTAACTTCAGAGGATTTGAGGAGGAAGATGGTAGATAACCTTGGCCTTTCCAAAACCTCAGTATCTGTAAAATGAGGGCCCATTTCAAGGACCTCAGATTCTCAGTGGACTCATCATGCTTTTAGCCCAGAGTCACCCAGGAAAAGTACCCACCTAGGATGGACCAGGCCTAGAATGAGGTTGAAAAGCAAACACCAGCCACCCCTGAATCCTCAAGTCTTCCCAAACTCTTGAAATAGACTACATGCTCTCTCAGAGCAGAACCATTTCTAGTTTATACTGAATCCCAACACCAGGCACATTGCCTGGCATTTAGTAGCTGCTAAATAAATATTGATAGAATGAATAAATGACTACATGACTTTCTACTCACTTGATAATATAGGACATATAAGTTAGATAGCTTTGCTTGTTTTGTGGCCACTCTTGGACTCGCGACTCTAAGTGGGGGACCAAAATTTGAGTTGTATAGGAAGATTTCATCTCAACAAAAGGGGTTCTTATGTTGATTTGTCTAGGGAGATCTCAGCCCCTACTGGTTCACAGAACAGGCTTCCTTTTATTTATTTTTATTTTTATTTTTATTTTATTTTTATTTTATTTATTTTTTTTTTTTGGTGGTACTGGGGTTCCTGGAAGCCCTTCTATCTCCAGGCTACATTCCCAGACCTATTTTTACATTTTTATTTGGAAACAGGGTCTCCTAAGCCAGTGCGCGGCTGGCTTCGAACCTGCACAAACCTCCTGTCTCTGCCTCCCAAGTGCGGGGATTACAAGCGTGCGCCACCACGCCCGGCTCAGGCTTCCTTTTAAAGGGCTGGGTTTCCTGTCAGTGGACATGACCCAGAAGGACCCACCTCGCTCCTGTGAGGGTGCTACAGAGAGGTCTGTGCTGGCCATAGGAGAAGCCAGATGTGCCCCCAGCGTCCTTCTAATTCACACTCTATGGCAAATGCAATTCCTGGCTGAGCAATCTTATGAAAACTTCTTTCTTTTTTCCACAAGTATTCTTCCACCCTGAAGTCATTCCTGTGCTTATTAAAGTTCCCCTTTACAGCTGCCAAGTATGATTCAAGGGGAAGTTTGGGTGTATCTCAGCAGCACCCTCAAGAAAGCCTCCTGTGGGCACCCCAGGGTTTCTGAGGAGAGTCTTATAGAATTAGGATCCTGGTCTGTTTCACAGGTAAGAGTAAGACCCATCCCCGATGCCATAAGGTGGGTCTTATTGAAAGCATTAGCAGCCGCCCAGTCTGGTGGCGCAAGCCTGTAATACAAGTACTTGGGAGGTTGAGACAGAAGAATTGCAGATTCAAAAACAGCTTCAGCACCATAGTGAGGCTGTCAGCAACTTAGAAGACCTTGTTTTCAAATACAAATAAAAAAGGGCTGGGGGTGTAGCTCAGAGGCAGAATACCCCTGGCTGGGTTCAACATTCATTATGTACTCATGGGTGCGCGCGCACACACACACACACACACACACACACACACACACACACGTACGCACACACGTATTTACAGCAGATACTGAAGGAGCAGTAGGCAATCGGGAGTGCTGTGACTTTAGAGACCTGGCAGAGGGCAGGTCTCTGGGCTTTCTGCACTTGCGTGGTGGATGGTGGGCAGGTTCCGGAGTGCAGGGCCTGGCAGGCCAGCAGGCAGCCATAGGGAAGCTGAGAGCAGTAGCTATTTAGCACAGACGGCTTGCAATAGTTTAAGAACCACAGTAGCCACCCCAGCGCATACCAGCTAGATACCAGGCCTGCTGCAAAACCACTTCTGAGCAGGGCTGACCCTCTGCTGCAAGCCACAGTTTATGGAGTTCTTTTATTAGTCTCTAATGTAACCCATAGCCATATCATAAAATTAAACACCCCATTCTGTACATCCAGTCCACTGACTTCTTGAGCTCTGATTAGCACTGGGCTTTTCCCTCTGGCGATTGTATTACAGGAACATTATAACTGGGAAAGGAATTTGCGCTGGGAGCAGTCAGATTCTTTGGACTGGCTGAACTCACACTGGAGTCACAGTGTGTCATGGGTGTGTCCCCCTTTCTCTGACGCCCTTTGGCAGCTTCCCCTCAGTCTCAATCTCCCCCTCCCCTGCATCTTTTATTCTTCCTCCTCCCATTCCTCCCTTAGAGTCCCTTCTCCAAGCTCTTTACCCCTCTTGGAGATGACTTAGAGCTGGGGTGCTCAAATGCTCGCCTGGAGTCCCTGGTCAGGGTATCCCCAACTTACCCTTGAAAATAAATTTAGCCCATGGTGAGATCCCACATGGAGAGGTTATCTTTAGCCTGGCAAAGGTGGGGAGTCAGTCCGGGCCACGGTGGGAACGGAAGAGGGAGGAGGGGAAGGAGAGGAAGCACACTCCAGTCTACGACACTCGAGTGTGCTCAGGTGGCAGAGAACTAAGTCCCAGCGTGCTTCCTGAAACATGAGGCTCTTCCGGGAACCCCCAGGAATAATGGCCTGTTTCATTCTATCCCATGAACTAAGAACAATTTTAATAGCAGAAAATATGGCTGCATTATGGGCAGCCATATGAAACCACAAGCACACATGTTCTTTTAAAAAGGCAGCAAACTCAGTGTGCTCCGTGGTTTCCAAGCTCTCCCATTCATATCTGTTTACTGCTTGTTCATTAGTTTTGTTGCCTGCAGGTGTAAAGGTTTAAGACTTCAGGAAAGTGTATGGAAAAAATTTACATGGAAAAATTACACTGCCGGAATTAAGGGGAAAGACCACTGCCATTTGCTTTTAAAGCTGGGGCTTCTCAGTTCATATCAGAAATACCAGGGCTGAGTTTGGGAAGCATGGCGACTCCTATTTCAGGAAAGGCTGTAGACTGTTCCTTGGGGAGACAGCAATAACTTGCTTTGTTATCATCCTGATAGAAGATGACCCTTCCTTTTCAGTCACTAAAATCTTTCCTGCAATAGTTTATGTCCAGAGCCTCCTGTTTGGCCTTCCTTACAGAACAGTTGATTAGAATCTTTTCTCAAAACAACTGAACCCTTGGCTGGTTATTATTAGAAGGAAGCTAAGGCCTGGTTTGAACCTAAGCTGGGATCTGAGCAAGTCTGACATGCCTGAGCAAGTCTGACAACTGCCTGAGAGGCCCAGAGCCTCCTGGGAGGTAACCTGTTTTGTGGGAAAAGAGACCTTAGAGACCTGGGCTGACCACATAAGACTGTCCTATTCGTGGCAGGGCCAGAGCAACTAATTTTGAACATCCTTCGGCCAGACGTGCTTTGGACTCAAATCTGAGTCCTACCAGGAGCAATGAAACCATAAGAAAAACTGGAGAGATGATTTGTTGAAGTCTTGCAGGAACCCTGTACATAGATGGCAGGGCTTGGGGATTCACCTCTGGAACGTTACACAGCAGAAAAAGGAGAACCTTCTCTTTCCAAGGTTCCCCAGAGTTTTGGATCCAGGGCTGAGCAGGTGCCTGAGTCTCTAGAAGGAGCAAAACCCTGGGAATGCCAACAAGTCCGAGGCCGGCAGAGGGTGGCCATGGGCTGCAGTGTCACTAAGAAGGTCATGCATCTGGGGGGAGACCAGAGGGAATTCAATTTACTTTGCCATGTACTTCTTAATTAAGTCACCTCTTGTTTTTTTCTTCTCTAGGCTGAATGATGCTATGGAAAAATTACACTGGTCTATTGCCCATACCCTCTGCTTATTATTATATATGAGTGCATTTTGGCCCTCTTTATTTAACTAGAAGTTACCTTATTTTATCCCTGTGACTCTTCCTCCTACCAGTATATACCAGACTAACCACAAGACATTTATAAATACTTTAAAGAGAATCTATCCAATAAGTAATTCACTTATCTCCATCAATTCTACTCCTTAGGATCCACCCTGACAGCTTGTTGGTAGCTGCTAAAATGACCTACTATTAGGTGGACCAACTCTATCTGAATTGTGTCCAACGATGCCTCCTCAGATCTTCACTATCCTTGAGCAGGATGGCCTTGTCTAGGTAGCATTTGGGATGTTCAGATTTTATTACTAAATGCTTTTATTACTGAACATCATTCTGAATGTGCAAGACTGATTCTCCAATTATGAAAGTCAATGACCTTAGCTCTTTTTCCCAGAGCCCTGACAATCAAAACATCACTATTGCCTACAAGTGTATTCAGTTCACAACTTCTTTGGATCATAAAAAAAAAAAAAAATAACAAAACATTTCAAATATCTAGCACCTCTGGGAAAAGAAATCCTATGATGGCTGTCCCTGACAATGGAAATTATAAGTTAAAGGGTCTCTGGTTGGTGGCAGAATTTCCACTGTATTCACCTTTTAAATCATTCTAAGTTTGAATTATACCCATGTATTACTTTTCCTACTAATTTTTTTAAAGTTACCTCTAAACAAACAAAATATCCAACAAAGAACAAGACACAGTGCTGACTCCCTGAGTGGTAGCCCTGGCTGGTGCCTATGGTCAATGCCACTCCCTGTAGCATCAACTATAAGAGTTCAATGTCTGTGGTGCCACTGGCCCCGTAGAGTACTTCACTGAACTCAAGATGGATTGTGTAACAACCTGCCCAGCTCTGGTCCCCCATAACTGGGGCAATATGACTTCCACTTGATGACTAGGCCCAGGCCCTGGGTAAGCTCCGGGACTATTCCTCCACCTTGTCTGGAGGGATTTTAATGTCAGCAGCTTGGGTTGGTGGGCCTCAGGCGGCCTGGTTGCTGGGTATGTGCTGGGTTTCTGTTCTGGCAAAGAGTGGCCCAGACCTCCTTTGGTGGGGCCACAGATCCCCATTTTTAACCTCCTTGACTGTGAGTTCCATTAATGGGTAAATAAGACAGCTATAGGATCGGAGTTTCTCCCACCTACTCACCACATGCAGTTACCCAGAATGCCCTGCATGCATGATGGCAAACCAGGTCTGGAGCAAACTCAGGGAAGGGAGAGGGGTGCATCAGCACCCCCGGCTCAGCTCAGCAGATGGAGCCTGGTGGACCCCCAGGGCCCTGCATACAAATAGGCAGGTGTGCAGGAGGAGAGAAGATAGGAGTGTTTTCCATCACTGAAAGGAGAGGAGGAATCCAGGCAAGCTTTCAAGAGAGGAGGACATGTGTTTTTGTTGTTGTTTTGCTGGTTTTGCAGGACTGGGATGGAACCGGGGCCATTCAACCTCCGAGCCACACCCCCTGCCCTATTCTTTTTTTATTCTTATTTTGAAACAGGGTCTCACTAAGTTGTGGAGAGCCTCACTAGGTAGCTGAAGCTGTCCGGGAACCGCGACCCTCCAGTCTCAGCCTCCCGAATGCTGGGATTACAAGCGTACGTCACCGTGCCAGGCTTTGGACATGGTTTTTGAGACCCGGTGGTCAAGGTGGTGGGATTTCAGGAGTGGCAGGCAGCATCTTCTAGATCAAGGATGTAGTCGGTGAAGGCGACTGTGTCACAGCATACAAAGGCTCTGCACTCCTGTTCCCACATTCCTTGCTGAGCTAAAAGGCAACAGGAGCTGGTCCTGAGAAGTGGACCACATGGGTTTTTTGGTTTTTTTATTTTGTTTTTTTCTGTTTAAAATTGGCACCTTCTTACCACTATGTCTTCCCAGTGAATACCCAGGTCCAGAGACACCTCCCTGGGAAGTCCACAGTGGCTGTCCCTAGCAGGATTATCTGTCCCTTCCACTGCACTCTCTGCTCTAGGGTTAGAGAAACTATTGCCATCTGCCTGAGTGCAAGTCCTGACTGAGCCACTGCCTTCCTGAGTCATCCCACGAAAGTCACTTACTCTCCCTGGGCCTCAGTTTTACCATCTGCAAAATGGCCTAACAATAGCACTTCCCTAAAGTCACTATGAGGGTAAACAAGTGAATGCCCCTAAAGCAAGCGCCTGCCTGGGTGCCAGCTCTTGTTCCTTATAACAATGGGCTGCTGCTACCCTACAGTACTCTCTTTTGTGACCCTGAGAACCCCAGAGCCAGGACTAGGCTAGTCACTCCTGAATCTCTATCTCTGTGTAGGCTTAGAGGTGTCCCCAGTGTAGAGATTTAATTCGTTTTCTGAAGGGATGAACAAAATTGTCATAAAAAGGAGGAAAAGGAGCCCAGTCCAAATGCAAAGTCAAAGTAAATGGAGGTGAAGCAACAGGGGAGGAAGGACCCTGGAAAAATTAAAGGCAAAGAATGAGAAAAGAAGAGCCACCCCTCTGGAGGAGAGGAATTCCTATAATCCCCTTCCATTTCTTTCCTGGGGGCCGTGACTTTGGTTTTAAGGCGGTTCTCTCTGGCTTTCCAGGTGTCCAGCCTCATGCTACGCCTGCCGCCTCCCTGGGGACAGCCGGCTGGCCGCAGTCCTGACCTCCCTCCCACGCAGGCCAGTGGTGGCCGGCCAGCCGGCGGGCGGGGCAGGAAGGGGAGCCGGCTCCTGGCACCTAGATCCTTAACTGCAGCTTCCAAGGCCCTGACTGATCCTAATCAGTGTGGGAAAGGAGCGCCAGGCCCAGCCCGCAGCCGAGACACCGCCTCTTTTCATAAACTTTATCGCCCAGCACAGTCCCTGATAAACCACCATAAATAAACGAGCAGGCCAGAGTGTGCAGCCGGGAGGCTGCCGGCACGCACGCCCAGCCTCTGGCCCTGCAGCCCCAGGGGGAAATGAATCATGTGCCAAGCCAAGGGAGTTGCACAGTTCCCCTCTCCAGACCCACGTCATAAATAAGATGTGTGCCTGCCTCCCCTACCCAGAACCAGTCTCCTTGCCCTGAGATGCATCCAATAAAAAGCCCAGGAGTTTCTTTGCTGCTGTCCGTGCCCCTCCCTTCCCCAAGCCCAGGAGTTAGGAGTGTCCTGTTCTAGCTTATCCTCTTGCCCGGGGTCAAGTTCCTTGGGCCTGGGTTGGGCCAGGGCGTGTGGCTGTGTTATCACAAGGCCCCTTGGCTCTTGCACAACATACTGGCTGGAACTGGGAAGGGAGGGACCAGAGGAAAGGATTCAGGTTTCCAGTGGCAGCTCAGGATGAAAACTGGTCCCATAAAAGGTGCCTCCGACATCCTGTATGGATACACAACCTGCTGTGGCCAACCCATGGAGGGAGCTTTGGATACTGGGCTTGTCCTGAATCCCTGTTATTTAGGGGCCAACGGAGGCTGCTTATGCTGATCCCAAGGACTGAAAGGGATCCTTACCCACTTAGGTGATAGTGTGTTCAAAAGCCCCTAAGAAGTTATTTTGCACCCTTGATCTTTAGTTCTTCAAAGTTTTAGTTGGAGGCCCCGGAATTCATCTATGGAGGATGAATTGAGGTCTGAAAGATGGGGCACATGGAAGAGCGTAGAGCACACCTGCTCCACCACAGGCTCAGTCTTTAGCCACCACTGCCTCTCCCTGGGCCACAGTTTCCCCATTTGTCTACTGCTCTCTAAAGAGTTTCTCCAGCTCTCCTATGAATGGGAATTGACATCTTTCTTATAAACCGTTCCATTTCTGAGGTGTCTTGTCAGAGGTGACTCTGAAGAAAAACAATTATGTGTGATTGGAAGAAAGCAGAACTTGGACAGTGTCCATAACTGACCCTTGTTCATGAGATTAACACTAAACTTTGCCCCTTATAGAGACTGCAAGTTTCAGGGGCCTTCAAACCAGAGAGAAGTCAGCCTGGGAGAAGAAAAGATTTAAAAAGAAAATCCAGTAAGCTCTAATCATGTTAGCTCAGCACTTCTCCAGCCCCAAGTATAAGCTTCACTGGGCCGTAGTTCTGGTCCCTATGTGAGGAACTGGTTGGCTAAAAAGGCCTAGTTAGCAGGACCTCAGTGTCCTGAAGAGATTGTCTTTGGATTGACGCTGGCAATGTGGGCAGAGAGCTAAGCCTTCTAGCCATGGCCCAGAGGAGAAAGTCACTCTTGAAAACAGAGATGAACAAAGGCTTGGTTCTTCTGAAACCCACTTTTAACACTCCAACACATCCCGGGGAACGTGTGGCCCCAGACAGGCTTCATTTCCTGCTCTCTAGACAGAAGGCCACTCAGTCTTGTTCCCTTCATTTGCATAATGCCAAGAAAAATGAGCCACACTGAACTGTCATTTGTTGAGAAGTATTGGCAGGAAGTCTTCAACCTTTATTGGAGTTGCTTTCTTAATAAAAAGCAAATGCTATCTCAATCACTAATTTATTATTATGTGCATGTGATCAACTCTCTGGGCCTCAGTTTTCCTGTCCACAAATCCTGATGATTTTGGAGGCTTCTTTATACTTTCTTACTGGGGTTCTAACTTATGCAAGACTATCATGAGAAGTAAGAGCTAAATAAGAGAAATATCTAAATGTGACTCTTCCCAAAGAGTTCCTGTTTCCAATTTTGTGTGCTGTTGTAGAGGTCAGAAACCAAGGGGGAGCGGAGAATGCCTCAGAAAAGGTATGGCTGATCCTCAGTTGGGATAAACTGCTAACTATCTTACAAGAATAGAATAGGCCTGGTACAGTGGTTTAGAATCTTTTACAGTCACAGAACTTTGTAGAATCTGATGAAAAGCACATGCTCCCACGCTTAGCTGGACAAACTATATATATATATATATATATATATATATATATATATATATATATATATCTTTGCAATTCATGTCAAGAGTTTGAACTACTGAAATGCCATAAAATACCTTGCTTGAAGAATTTCTACTCTGGTCAGGCTTGAGAGCCAATGCCTGTAATCCAAGCCACTCAGGAGGCTGAGTCAGGAGGATCTCAAGTTTAAGGCCAGCCTGGGTAGCTTAGCAAGATCCTGTCTCAAAATAAAATAGAAAGAGCTGGAGGTGTAACAAAGAATCTCTGCTCTTGGTGATGATAAAATGTCAAGTCTCTGTTTCCTAATCTGAAAGGGAGGAAATATCACTGCCCCCAAACAGCTTCATAGAGGAGAAAAGCGAGGATTTATAGATCTGTGCTATCAAAAACCTATTGGCTCCCTGCCTGGCAGACGTGCAATATTGATGCAGTTCTATTACCATCATCTGCCCTAGTCATTCTCTTTCCTGCTTCATGGCATGTAAATTTCTTTACAAGACAGAAGCAGCCCTGTCTGTGGAATTCCGGAAACAACCCCTTCTGGTAAACCAGCGCCGTAAGTTTTCATACTTGCCTGTTAGAATCGTAACGAGTCCCCACGGAGACCAGAGGAAAGGCAGGAGGCAGGCTTGCAGGCTCTCAAAGGCTAATAATTGCCAGGGCAGAAAAGCACCAAATGATACCCTGTGGCTTTAAAAGCCAATGTAACTTTCCAAAGCATCCTCCTTTCTCCCAGAGTAGGTAATATTAGAGAAATTAACTTAATGAAATAAAACCAAGGTTTAAGGGGAAAGCTTCTGATGAAGTTATCAGCTAATGTATTAGAGTCAGTCTGTTTGCTGCAAGGAACCAAACCTCAATTTCTGTATCACCAGTAAAATGAAGGGATCGGATTAGACTTCATGGTCCTTAATTCTCCTGAGTTCACAAATCCTTTGAGAATTAGGTATAAGCTATGGTTCCTGGCCCCAGAAAACGCACATGCTCTGAGCATATAGCTCTCACATAATTTTATTTACAATGTAGAGACATCAGAAAAAGTCTCTGGCAGTCCTTCAAGGACCGCTAGATCCGTTGAAGATTTCTAGGGCCTCTTGTATCTAAATTGGCTTTAAGCAATTCAGGAATTCCTCGACCACTCCTCAGAGTCTCTGCAAGCAGAGGAAGCAGCCAAGGGCTCTTCCTACAGATGCTGTGAAAATAACCAAGCTTTAAACACCCAATTTCAGTTATTATTGGAAAGCACAGTTCAAACTAGCAGTTCTTCAGGACAATGGAATGAAACTGTGTGCCTTTTTCCTGAGAGGCAGGAAATGAGAAGAATGTCAAGCCTGGGTGTGGTCAGACATACGGCAGCATGGTCACAGCCCTTGGAGAGGCCACTGCTCAGTCTCCAGAAAGCCTGGGAGGGCAGCAGCCTTCCTCCTGGGCAAGCCACCTGCTCTTCCTGCAGCACCTGCAGCAGGCTTACAGTGGGCTGGACTTATATACTCACTGCCCCTCCTTGGGAGAAGAAGGCATTTGTTTTCCTCATTGAGATCTGCTTGGCCTTGGTATTTGCCCTGGCCAGTGAAATGAACAGAAATGACGTCTGTCACTCCAGGCACATGATCTAGGAGTTATCTCGAGGTTTACCGTGTACTCTTCTCCCTGCCACAAGGCTGACGATATTCCACACCCGCTGCTTGTCAGCCGGCCCCAAAGCGAACAAAGGTCACACGGCCAGCCAGTGCTCCAATCCACCTGTCAAGCCTCAGGCAAGTGTCACAAAACATTGTGGTGTTGTAAGCCCTTGACGTTTTTGGAGATGCTTGTTACTGCAGCAGATCCAAATCTAACTTACTGATATTCCAGCCTCCTTTGAAAGAGAGATGGGTTCTTAGAGGAGCTCTTGCTAACCTACAGAACTGCACACACCTCCCTGTTCCCACCTTTCCCTGTCCCTGAGTCTGTCAATATTGCCCTTCATATCAACTATTATCTAAGTCCCTTAAAGCCAAGGGAAGAGCCAGTAGGCCATCAGTCAGGCTACCTTCAGTGGGTTGAATGGCAGCCCCCACAAAGATATGTCCAAGTCTTACCCTCTAGTACTTGTAAATGTGGCCTTATTTGGAAAAGGGTCTTTGCATGTGTAATTAAGGCTGTCTGAATGAGATTTCCCTAAATTACCAAATTGCACCTGAAATCCAATGATGAGTGTCGATATAAGGGATGAAGAGAGGCAGTCTTTGTGGCACATGCCTGTCATCCCAGTATCGAGAGGCTAAAACAGAGGAGTACAGGTTTGAGGCCAGCCTCAGCAACTTATTGAGACTCTAAGCAACTTAGTGACACCCTATTCCCTGTTTCAAAATAAAAATAGGTTTGGAGAAGTAGCTTAGTGTTGAATGGCCCTGACAATCCCTGGCACGAAAAAATAAATAAATAAAATGAAAGGAAAGGAAAGGAAAAGAAAATGAAGAGAAGACAGCAGAGACTGGAATGATGTGACCACAAACTAACAACCCCTAGAGATTCTCCCTCCCAATCTTTGGAGGGAGATTATGGCCCTGCATATAACTTGATTTCAGATTTCACCAGAACTGTGTCTATTGTTTTCTTCTAGACCATAGTAATTCATTACAGCAGCCATAGAAAATTAATACTCCATCTTAGCGAAATATCTTTTTTTCTTGAGCTCCTCTCTCCAGTGGAATTCTGAAAGGCAGGAGCTACAAAGTAGTATAGTAATGGACAGTGGAGACAGCCTACCTTTCTCTCTCAGGGCAGAGCCTCACTTAGTTGAGAGGGGGAGAATTCCAGCTCACAAAACCTGACTGGTCTACTTCCTCCCCAGAGGAGGCACCAGCCCCAAGAGAGGCTGAATCCTTGATTAGGGACTGTGCAGAAAGTGATGCTCAAAATAAATAGTTCCTGGAATCAAAGCTCAGGGGACCATGCCCAGAATTTTACACTTGAGAATGGAGAGAGCATAGAGTCCAACTTCTCCAGGCAGAACTTTTAGAGGTATATAAGAGCTTCAGGAATTTTTGTGCATTTGGGTTTTTTTTGTTTGTTTGTTTGGTTTTTTTTGGTTGGTTGGTTTGTTACAGAAGGGAGAAATCTGCCCAGGATCATAAGCCAGGGACTGATCCCAACTTTGCAACCGAGTAAGAGAAGGCTTTTACTTCTCCACACAATTCTGGTGTTCAGCCTCTGTGGTTTTGCCTGTAGGAACAGGGACTTACTTAAATAACAGGTATGTCTGGGTCCTTCATAAACCCTCCACTGTTCTGGTTTGGGGCTCTATTTCACATCATTTTAAACATATGCAAACACATGCCCATATCACATCAAGTGTCATTTCTATTTTCAATTATTTATATTTTTTAAGAATCATTTTTTCTTTTTCTTTTTTTTTTTTTTTTTTGCAGGTCTGGGGATGGAACCCAGGGGCATTCAACCTCCGAGCTACACCCCCTGCCCTATTATTTTTATTCTTTATTTTTGAAACAGGGTCTCACTAAGTTGCAGAGGGCCTCACTAAGTAGCTGAGGCTGTCCTCGAACTGTGATTCTCCCGTCTCAGCCTCCTGAATGCTGTGATTACAAGTGTGCACCACCACGCCCAGCTCTCATTTTTGCTTTTGAATATAATTGCCTATAAATAGCTCACTTTAGATTTTTCTATGTTTTCAGCATCATCATACAATCCCAGGAATATCTAAACGTAAATTATTTTCAAATGTAATAAAAATGTTCTTTTTTATTTATTTATTTTGGTATTGGAAATCGAACCCAAGGGCATTCTACTTCTGAGCTACAACCCCAGCTCTACTTTGTTTCTTTTATTTTGAAACAAGATATCACAGAGTTGCTGAGTGTCTCACTAAGTTGCTGGGCTTAAGCTTGTGATCCTTCTGTCTCAGCCTCCCAAGTACTGTGATTATAGGTGTACAACACCATGTTCAGCTTATTTTTATAAGTTTCTTATTACGTTTTTTATAATTGATATGATTGGCACCATGCTTCCTTTGGTATAGATTTAATTAATATTTTACTAATTTCAAGTTTGCCTTTGAATTCTTGGATTGGAAAATACTGAGGGTGGGGAAGCCTTCACAGAAAGGGTGGCCATGAGGTACAGAAGGTAAGGGAGGCAGAACCCAGTGGCGGTGCCTGGAATAGCTAGCAAAGGTGTTTGGCTCTGGGAGAATTTGGTGACGGAAGTAGCTGGCAACTGTTTTTTTTTTGTGTGTGTGTGTGTGTGGTACTGGGGTTCCTGGAAGCCCTTCTACCTCTGGGCTACACTCCCAGACGTATTTTATACTTTTTATTTTTGGAAACAGGGTCTCTTAAGCCAGCGCGGCTGGCTTCGAACCTGCGCGATCCTCTTGTCTCTGCCTCCCAAGCGCGGGGATTACAAGTGTGCGCCACCACGACCGGCTGGCGACTGGTTTTTAAGTAAAGTCTATGTTAGGTCAGGCACTGCTATATCCATCATTTCTTCTAAGACTTGAAAACCAAGCTGAGGCAGATTGCAAAGGAGTTCTCATGCCCCTTTATCCTACCTGCCACCGGTACCTGGGAAGCCATAGAGGCTTCCTGCCCCAGTTCCCGCCTCTCAGCAGCACCCTCGAGGAGGCTAGGAGTCCTGTGTCTACCGCATACCTTTCCATCAGTATGTATGGCCCAGAGCCAGCTGAGATAGAGCCCTGCTAGGGCTGGAAGATAAGACAGGTATCACTCCAGGGCCAGGCGGGCTGGGATTCGTTCCCCCAGGGAATGACTACACTGCTTTGATCTCTGTGCCAACCTGGCCAGGGCCCCTATGGGAAGGAGTCTTGTCCTCATGACACCAGTGACTGGGAGAGGGGAAAGGCACTCAAACACATATTTATTTGATCAAAACAACTCACAGGCTACAAACAAGACAAGCAGACAGCTATCTCAAGCGGTATATCCCCAACTGATTAGGCCTTTGTAAAAGATCAGGGCCCAGAATGATTCTGTAAAGTCTCTAGGAATGGAAGGCAGGTATATGATAATCGCCTACTTTAAGCTAAACTTCACAACAACTGTTCCAAGGACTAACTCCCCTTATTTTAAGATTTTAGAGCAGAAGGGCCATTGCTTCAAGCATACCTAACTAAGAATGGAGGAAGTCAGGAAGACCAAACTCAAAGTCTTCACGCTCTGAGAAGAGCCCCAACTGCTGAATTCAACAAAACTGCCTCTCCAAAGACTCAGCCTCTCCAAGAGAGGGGCCATGTCAACAAGACACACAGCCAACTTGAAAAGACACCTACTGCTCATATCTAGAACAAGCTATCAAATTTATCAAAATAACAAACAGAGCTGGGTGTGGTGGTACAGGTCTTGTAATCCTAGTACTTTGGAAGCTGAGACAGGATGATTGAAGGTTCAAGGACAGCCTCAGCAAGTAGTGAGATCGTAAGACCCTGTTTCAAAATAGAAATAAGTAGGGTGGGGGTGTAGCTCAGAGGTAGAATGACCTTGGGTTCAATCCCCAGTACTGTAAAATAAAGAAATAAATAGAAAATTAGTAATTTTATAGTGAAAAACACCTACTTAATTGAATGCTTAAAGTTATGTCACCTAAAATGGGTCAAACTGTGCCAGTCGAGGGACAGTCTAGAAAATTGTTAGTATCTTCAAAAGTGTGAGAGTTAGGAGAAAATGAACTATTCTGAGTGAAAGAGACTACAGAGCCGTGATAGTTTGATACGACAGGTGACCCTGGATTGGATCCTTTTATAATTATGTGCCTTATTTGGCTAATTGACAAAACTGGAATGGCAACTGAGGATTATTGGTGGTGATATCTCAGAGCTAATTCCCTTGCTTTAATAATACCACTGTAATTATGAAGGGGATGATGCCCTTGCTTTTGGAAATTATATACCAAGTGTTAGATTGAAAATAGAGTTAGGGGGTTTAGGAGGGAGGCAAAAACACCATCCAGGTTATCAGAGACCACTGTTTTATTCGGACCTGGCACCCTCAGGAGAGTCAGCCGGCTGTGGGGGAAGGGACCGATGGCCCACATGTCTGGAGAGTTGCGCATAGTCCTGATCGGCCGGCTGAGTCATGTGGCGGATCGGAGGCACCAATGTTTTATAGGCATGCCGATTCTCTCACGACATCCTGAGTCTCGCTATGTTTGGAGTCTTGAGACACCTGGAGTCTCACGATATCTCCGCTTCTGGCTTCTGGGGTTCTCCTGTGAGATCACGTAGGGGAGGGACCCAACTTATCATCCCAGCCTTTTGGTGATAATGGGTGGAGACTGAGTCTTAAGCTACTTCCTGCTGTCAGGGGGTGTCATGGGGGGGCCCTTGGCTGGGAGAGGTTGGATCCTCCAGAAGTGGGCAGGTGAGAGGATGGCTGCAGCATGAGTCGGAGGTTACCCTGGACAGCTTGATGATGTGGGTTCAAAGAGACTTTATTAGCCGAGTTGCTATTAAAGTAAAGGCAAATCATGAGAGCAGTGAGTGGGTTTGGGTCAGTCTGGTCAAATGAAAGCATGCTATTGGGTCAGGAGCATCAGTAACAGATTTTAGGGAATTTAATACTTATGGCTGTTTGGCATCTGGAGAGGGAGAGCATCATACTATGTAAACGAATGGACCTGCTAAAATAAAAACATTAAAGAGAATTATACTGAGAAAAACAAAGCTTAGTGGGCCCCAAAACTGTGCAAGACAATTTGTCATGAGGCTGTTGTAGTGGAGCCCTTTGTAGACTCTGCTTGAGCTTCAGGCAGAGGACTTTTGTCCTGTAAAAGAGGACCTGTAATGCGTGGTCATGAGAACATGCCGTCAATCCCCTGTACCAAGATCAGAAAAGGAAAAACTAGAACCTGAAAGGATGGAAGCACTCAGCAGGCAACCAAAAAAAAGACTGGCTTACCCACTACCTGGAGAGTTACCCTGGGTTGACAAGGAGGATGGAGGTTGAGGGATCCAGGAGCCGTCATGCTTTGGCCAGGCTAAGTAGGGCCAGTGGCAGGGCCTGGTCTGGAAAGGTTGTCCCCCTGTGTTGAGGCACCTGGGGCTCACCGCTTTTCCAAGGGCACTGTTTCAGTGGCCCTCCTGGCCACATGCCGGGCATGGTCTGATTGGTGGGCGTGGCCTTGCCCCACTTGAGGCAGGCTCCTGGAGGTAGTTGTCGTTGCTGTCCTCCACCCCTAGATGTCACTCCAGAGGGCTGAGCCACTGCCGCCAGCCAAAGGGGAGCTACCAGGGATCTGCCTTTTGGCGAAGTCGGAGTGTACACTCCATCTCCGCCTGTTCTTCTCTGGAATTAAAACTTTAAATGCTACGTTAACCAAATCTTGGATAGGGGTTTGAGGACCATCTTCAGCCTCTCTTAATTTTTTTTAAAAGCCTCCTGAGTTGGTTCCTTAAGGGAGGAAGGCAGGGGGAAGAGAGTAGGTTAGAATGGGAGGCTGTCCTGGGATAGGATGCGTGACAGGAGAGAACCTGTAAATCAGTGTCTGCAGAAAGCGGCACCTACAAGCCAGCTGGGTCAGATGCTGGCATCCACATGTTATCACAAAATGTGGACTGTGCCTGTGACTCAGCAAAATTGCAGGCTGGTGCAGGCCAAGATGCCAACTGACGACACAAGATGGCGACCAAGATGGCTACTGTGACATCACCAGGCAGCGACTACACGCCATCACAAAATGGTTGCTGATGAGGCAGAGCATTTGGAGGGATGGAATGCAGGGGGAAAACACCTGGACATAAAGACTTCCAACCATTTACCAGACTGCTTACAAAAGTTCTTAACCGTTCTTGGGCCACCAAAACCCATTTCCCAACTGGTATCAAGGCCAGACAGGTGCTCAGGGCATAAGTCCTCTGCTAGTTTGGAGGTTCAACTTCCCATAATTGGTTCGCAGGTGAAAACGAAGAACAGGAAACAGGCGTCCCCATTTTCCTGATCAATCATTCGGAAATGGGGGTTAAGAGATCAGGAAGGACGTCTCCATCCCTTCTCAAAACCGGAGGATGACCTGGTCATCCGGAGTGGTCCCAGTGGACCAGGGGACAATGGGTCACCAAGCGCTTGGATTTTGGGGTCCCAGTGGACCGGAAGACCCAGGTCCGGAACCGCTAACCAAGGGAAGCTGAGGGAGCTTACTAGAGTGAAGTGTTTCCAGCCAGCACCAGCTGTGGCAGAAGTGCTGAGAAGCTGCTGGGGGCGCGGTGGAGCCGGGGTGGCACCGGTGCCTGTGCCTGGTGTGGGTTGCGTTGGCAGCTGGCATGGGAGGAATCAAACGGTGGCGTGCAGGCAGTTTGGCTTGCTGGGCCTGCAGCGTGGAAACAAAATTGCTTCCAGGCATGCAGCAGACACTGAGGCCGAGCCACGGAGCACACCACCCAGCAAGCCTGGCTTTGGGGCGGCAAGAACAGAGTGGTGGCAGCGAGTGGAGCTAAGCCTGGCGTGGGTGACCTGTGTCAGATGCTGAAACCAGGCTGTGTGCTGCCCAACGAGCCTGGCTTGGGGAGGGTAGAACAGAACAGCCAGGGGTCCCGGCAGTGACCAGAGCACTGAGCCGGAACAATGGTTGTGGGAGGTACAAGCAGCAGGTGGAGGTCCTGGCCCGCGCAGGTGGTCGGCAGGCACCAGCGGCTGCAGGGCATGCACCCCCAACAAGCCTGTCTCAGGGTGGGTGCAACTGGCAGCCTGGTGGCCAGCAGAGCCTGCACACTGCAGTGGTGGTGGCAGCAGCAGTGGGAGCAAAGCCTGCAAGAGGAGTGCCAGCGTGGGACCTTGCAGTCGAGCTGCTGGTGGGTCAGAAAGTCCGGGGCTCAAAAAGAGAGTAAAAATAAAAAGAGAAAAGAGAAAAGAAAAAAGGATAAAAAAAAGGGGGGGGTGACCAAAAGTCCTCCCAGGGTCGGCACCAAATTGTTAGGTTGAAAATAGAGTTAGGGGCTTTAGGAGGGAGGCAAAAACACCAACTGGGTTATCAGAGACCACTGTTTTATTCAGACCCAGCCCCTCTGGAGAGTCAGCCAGCCGTGAGGAAGGGACTGATGGGCCACGTGTATGGAGAGTTGCGCATAGTCCTGATCGGCCGGCTGAGTCACGTGGCGGATCGGAGGCACCAATGTTTTATAGGCATGCCGATTCTCTCGCAACATCCTGAGTTTCACGATGTTTGGAGTCTCGAGGCACCTGGAGTCTCACGATATCTCCGCTTCTGACTTCCAGGGTTCCGCTGCGACATCACGTGGGGGAGGGACCCAACTTATCACTAAGGTATTCAGGTTCAGGAAGAGCGTCCTTAGTACTATTTCTATAACTTTTGTCAACTGTGAAATTACTTCAAAATGAACAATTTAAAGAAACATCACACAGAAAGAAATCAAAGTAGTGAATATTGAACATATTTTGTCATTCTTCCCAGGAAATAGGCAGTCTCCCTCAAAGCAGGGTTAATAACCCGCCAGTGGAGGCAGCTCACACCTTGTTAGAGTATTCTGTGCACACCAAAAGTCTTTAAGTCAGTCCTAGAAATCCACCAGTATAAACTGGTGAGGTCTGATCACTGTTTACAGTCAGCCTGTAGTTAACAACAGCTCTTTTATTTTACCTTCTTAAATCTGACCCATTCAATTAAAACATGTTGGGGGGTTGAGGGAATAGGTCATTGAAAGAGCTTCAATCCAAGAGAACACTTTTAAGTGCTTTTAAAATAGATGAATAAAATACAATTCTGTAATGTGAATGCTGGTGTTCTTAAAAGGGGGAACCATAGGAAATAAATGTGCTGTCATCCAGCCTGTAAGAACAGAGGAGACCCTAATTTGCCACCACACAGGACAGCAGACCTCGTAGTATTCTCCTATGCTCTCTACCGCCTTTCTGCCAGATGATGAAATATTATACAGTGTATGCCTACCACTGCTGGCTCACCCCCTCCCTCCCTTCCTTCCTCATTGTTTTAATGCACTCAGTATTGTCTGGGTCGATCCAAAAGTCTATTTCTTTGCAGAATTTTAAGTCTGAACATCCTAAACCTATAATTATGCTTAATATAACCCAGGGAAGGCAGAAGAGAAAGAAAATGAAAGCTGTCAGTCACAGAAGACATGCCATTAGCACTAGCCATTTCCTTGTGCAAAGTGAGTAAAGTCGAGTCCCCTTGTGTGCAGGCTCTTGTTCTTGCTCTAGCAATTTCGACCCTTCTTTCTCAAAGAAATGCCATGCTTGGGGATGTTTGGACTATTTCCACAGCATTCCACAGGATGTTGCAATGCCCCTCCACTCTCTCTAAGAGGAACAGGCTGTCCCCAATTCACAAGCCTGCTGTGTTCTAAAAGTTGTTGTTAAAATTTCCTATTTAGAGCTTGGAACGAATGTTATGAATTAGAGTTTGATTTCCCAATTAGCCTCCAAACTCTTCATAATCAGTATATAATGTTGACTAATATACACACATAGCACACATACAATGAAAACAAAGGCAGAAAAAAAGCTACCCTATATTCCCTACATCAATGCACCAACAAGCGTTTGGGGGCTCCTGTGGAAATCTGACCAGTGTGTTTCCATTGTTTCACTAGGTAAAAGCACATTGAATGCAGTTTGGAGCTCAGGCCTCTGGATGCATTCCTCCTCTTCCACAGCTGCATCTTCCATCATACCTAAGCCTGCTCCCAGACAAGAACCAGGTTCTCTTCTCAGCTTCTCAGGCCGGCGCTACCTATAGAAAAGGAAAATCTCATTGAAGATGCAGCTCAGTGGTAGAACACATGCCTAGAACATGCCGGCCTTAGCCCAGCACTACTGAAAAAAAAATTTTTTTTTTCTTAAATGGAAGGAAAGGAAAATCTCATTCCATGGAGGCCTTCCTTGTATCACCTACACAAGTGCCCCCATGCACAAAATCCTGAATGTCATCATCAGAAGCTAAGGAAGCCTTTTTGTTTTGTTTTTGGAACTAGAAATTGAACCCAGGGGCATTCGACCTCTAAGCTACACCCCCAGCCCTTTTAATTTTTTATTTTGAAACAGGGTTTTGTTAAGTTTCTGAGGCTCTTGCTAAGTTGCTGAGGTGGCTTTGAACCTACCATCCTTCTGTCTCAGCCTCCCAAGTACTAGGATTACAAGTGTGTGTCACCATGCCTGGCTTTTTAGTTAAAGGCTGTGACTCAAGGGTTTCTACTTAGAGGCTACACTGATGTAAATAATATGTGACATTGAATGGCTTCTTTCCCTTGGAATTCTGCTGTGAACATGAACATAGTGATGGTCACATGTTGGGCCAACTCACCCCCTCTCCTATGGTTTAGACCTGGGCGCTGACATCTAGTAAATTATATTCTGATCATTGTCTGACTGTAATTTTATTCTCTCTCTCTCTCTCTCTCTCTCTCTCTCTCTCTCTCTCTCTCTCTCCCTCTCTCTCTTTCTCTCTCTCTTTCTTTTTCTTCTTCCTCTTCTCTTTCTTTCTCTCTCTTTCTTCTTCTTCCTCTTCTTCCTCTCCCCCCCTCACACACACACACACACACACACACACACACACACACACACACACATCTGTTTCACTGAACACAGAAAGCATAACATTGGGACAGAAAAGAAGACCTGAAAAGGAATTTAAATACAAAATCACTTGTATTTTACCACCAAATAGATACTGGGTAGAATTCTTTAAACATCTTTTGAATATTCTATCTATCATGATAATGAGGAAAAGAAATTAAAAAGAGGATGTAAGACATAAATAACTATTGGTACCAGCATATTGCTGTAACTGCATATGGCTATTCATTTATTAGATAGAACATGATTTAAGTTTCAAAAACTGATAAGACCATTGCCAGGATGATCTCACTGAAAATAAAAAAAGTGTCCTTGAAATTCTTATTGTGCCACAAAAATGAGGGCATATTTATTTGGTACTCTCCCTACATGGTCTTCTTCAAGACAAAGTTTCTAAAATAATCTCAGACATGGTGTAACACTTGCCAGACAGCTGTTCTAGAGAATGCCAAGAAGATAATCCTTGGGTCTATCGGAGTCTTTTGCGATTTCTTCTCCCTTCAATGAATTATTGGCCAAGGCTGGTAGGTAGACATATGTTGTAAAAGTCAAAAAGGTTTCTCTCTAAGGAGACTTGATGTTGCTTGTGTTCTTTATGTCTCCTTTTCTGACCTAGTTGAGAAAGCAGTATTTTGATTTCTTGGTTTCTACAAGGTGTGTGTCTAGAGATGAAGCTGCAACTAGGATTCTTCACTTACCTGTCTGATGCCCTCCCTATCCCTGAGCGCTCCCGTGGAGAGTGGATGAAACCCTGTACAGAGGGTTGGAGACTTGTTGATCTTAGAGATAGAAGAAAATTCTAGAAGGTTGGAGACTTGTTGATCTTAGAGATAGAAGAAAATTCTAGAAGTCATTTGGCCTAGCACCTTCCCTTCTAACCTATCAATCACTCCCAGTGACCAGCAGAAATGAGTTTTCTGGAAAACTGAATCCTTCTACCAAGAAACATGTTCAAAATCTCATGGCTATTTTAACGTAAGTGACTCTTTCATTTATATGAGTTTAATGAAAGAATGTTGGATAGAAAAGAAAGGATTGTGCGTGTTAACATAGACCAAGATATACAATCTTAAGATCGGCCCTTCCCTCGAATCTTCTAAACACCAGGTTTCTGACACTACTGCTTCTTAAATCATCATTTTCTGCCTGAGAACAAAGAGGACATCAGTAGAAGCGGAGACAGAGGCGCATGTAATATTGATATGGGTGTCTGTGAAACAGGCACCCATCCACAGTTGAGGCAACATGAGAAGTTTTCAAAGCTATCTTTGAGGTCCCAACAGATGAATGCAGGAAGACAAGATCTCCAACCACGCAGGAATTATTTTCTCTTGTCATCAGTTTTTTTTTCCCCCAGCTCTACCAGGAAACATGGTCATGTGTTAGTCTGCTAGGGCTGCTATGATAACATACCACAGAATTGGTGGCTTAACCAACAGAAACGTATCTGCTCAGGTTCTGGAGGCTGGAAATGGAAGCTCAAAGTCTAAGCAGGTTGACTTCTCAGGCCTCCCTCCTTGGCTGGTAGATGCTTCCTTGCAGTATTCTCACATAAGGTTTCTCCTATGCTCTCTACTTAGTTATCTCCTTTTGTGTCTGAACTTTCTTTTCTTATATAAAAATAAAGAACAGCAATCAAACTGGATTAGGGTCTACCTAAATGGGTCAATTTAGCTTAAGCATCCAGACACAATAATATTCAGTATTCCTGTGGGTTAGGCTTCAGATATATGAAATTTGAGAGGACTCAATTCAGCCTATAATAGTTAGGGAGAATTCTTGCCAAAATAGAGCTCCAAAACCCAAACAATTACAAGATTTTAGATTATAAAAAGAAAAAACAAGCCAGATAAGAAGTATGACCGAGTTCATGGCGCTATCGCAGGCCTGAGCGTGTAGCAAGTGGAGGTGCCTCTGCTACAGCACAGCTAAGTCATTCTCTGCTGAGAAAACTTCAAGATCATGGTCTAAACCTCTTCAGATAAGAGCCGAACAATGCCAGCAAAAATATAGTATGATCCATGGGTAATTTTAAACTTTCTAGATGGGTGTCATGGTATCCACCTGTAATCCCAGTACTTAGGAGGCTAGAACGGGAGGATCACAGGTTTGAGACCAACTTCAACAACTTAGTGAGACTCTTAGCAACTTAGTGAGATGCTGTTTCAAAATAAAAAATAAATAGGGCTGGAGTGTAGCTCAAATTTAGAATGTCTCTGGAAAGAAAGAAATAAAGAGAGAGAAAGAAGGAAAGAAAGAGAAAGAAGAGGGAATAAGGAAGAGAGGAAGAAAGAGAGGACAAAAATAGGTTGGACTTAATATTAAAAATATTTTGTGAGCAATCAATACTTTCTGGGATCTTTATAGAACTTCTAGAACCAAACTCAAGGCACTATGAGATAACCAGGGATATGACTCAGGAGCCAAGCAGCCCAAGAGGGTCATTGACCTTCTTTACTCCACTCAGCTCTGACTTGGTCAATAGGACCAACAAAGAATTCTTCAGCCCCCTGATCTGCAACTAACTGGCCAAAGTGCTGAAGCCTATGCCCAAAAGAGTCAAGTAGGCCTAAGAAATGTTCTGTTAGGCTGCCTCCCTTTCCCTTCAGGCCAGCTTTTCAGTAGTCCAGCACTGAAGAGGTAGAGAGAAGGATGTTTTCCTGCAGACCAGAAGGTAAATTATGATGGTGTGATATAAACATTCATCAAGACAGAAAAACAAGGAAACATTTACAGTGGGCCAACACTTTGGAAGTCATTGGCCTTGGAGGATTACTGGCTTGGAAAATTATATGAGAAGTTGGGAAGTCCCCAACTCCCCAAAAGGTTTAAAAGTTTAATCCATCAGCAGAGGTAAAGTAAGTGGCCTAAAAGAAAGGCAAAGCCTGCTCTCCCCTACAGCCACCGGGATCCTCCTGTTACCTGTGCTGAGAAGTCACCCTTATTAACTGAAAAGAATTCTAAGACCATCTATAAAGTTAGGACTTTCTATAACATAAAATTCTTAATATTGATTTCTCCCAAGTACATATAATATCCAGAGTCTGTATTCAATCATCTGATCCCAATAATATTCTGGTGAAGTAGAAGAGAAAATAGAGGCTCACATACTTAGCAAGGTTAATGAATTATAGAAGACTTTAAAGCTGATCTTATGACCCCAACCCTACATAGAAAGTACACAGAATTGTTGACATGTCTATGTATCTAGGCATGCAGTGAGTGAACATTTAGTAAAAGTTGGGTGAGCAAATGAAAAATAAGAAACTGAATTTCCCTAAAATTTCTTAAAAGACAACATTTTCAAATTTAAGTATGAGATCATAAGTCCCATGGGAATGGATCAACGTGTCTTTGCCTGATTAATATCATTTAGAAACAGCAGAAAACATTTCCTTTAGTCTGAGTTTCTTTATAAAAGTCACTATATAGAGGAACTTGGAGAACACCCATCTCTGTTTTTCCGGCTTCTTGCAGCCATGTCCAGACATCTCAGCCCATATGTTTAACATTAGGCAAAGCAGTCTCTGCTGGAAAAACATGTTGTCCACATACGACTCAGGTCATCTGCAGACAGGGAGCCAGCCCAGCAGTGAGGTGCTGATCGGGTTGGCCTCTGCCAAGCCTGCTCTCGTTTTGCTTTCCTGGTATGGGAATTTCCAGAAAAGAAGATATTACAAAGAAGGCCAAAGTGATTCAACAAAGGCAACTGGTGAGAAGGAAACTAGAGAGAAAGCTCTCTGTCTATAGGCCATTTTCACCCTTCTAGTTCTAAGCCTCTTTCCTCATTTCTGGGGGGATAAATCACTTAAAAGATCTCAGGCAGGATATAGTGGCACACGCCTGAAATCCCAGTACTTGGGAGGCTGAGACAGGAAGAATTCGGGTTTGAGGTCAGCCTTAGCAACTTAGTAAGACTGTTTCAAAGTAAAAAATAAAATCGGGCTGCTGGTGTAGCTCAGGAATAGAATGCCTGTGGGTTCAATTTCTAGTACCAAAACAAACAGACAAAACTCTTGGACACTGGAGGTTCAAACTGAAAGAACCTAGGGATAAAATAACCAATACTTTCATGACCCAGGCATGATCTAAACACTTTACCAATATGAAGTTATTCAATGTCCAGCAGGTGTTCTGTCTCCCTCTTCAGTAAACCTGTCTTGTACAGGCCCAAGTTCCATTTCTCACATTATTTCTGGGAGAGCCAAGTGAGTGTCCTCCCCCCACCCAGCTATGCCACTCTGTGACTTTGCCTGGTGGAAGAAACGCCACATATCCAACAACCTCATTTTACTGATAGAAAAAAACATTTGTGTCTCATTACCAAGCAACTTAGAGACACACTAATTCTAGGATTTTGACACCTTATTTCTGGGCCTGGCACATTTCCCTCTGACATGCACCACATTTAGGGGGCTGTAACTTATCTCAGTATCTCTTCCTTTAGAGCCTCACCGTTAACCAGAGGGTACACAGGTAACAGGTGTGCAAGCACCAGGACATGGTCCACCTTTGGGGTCTGGGCACTATTCCATCATCCCCTTGGTTATTCTTGGTGTCCCCTTCCTCAAGTTCTTTCTCCAGCAGGTCACCACACTTTCCATCTTAGCAAGTTTCTCTGCCTCAGACCCTCAGCCAGAGAGTGAGGATAATAACTGAATTTATTTGTGAGGTTGTTATAAGTATAAATTACATGAGTTAACATTCCCTAAGCAAATAGAATAGTGCATGGCACACAGTAAGGTCCACTACTGAACTATTTCATAAATAGCCTCCTAGCTTTGCTTTCTTCCTACCGTGTCAATATATCTTTGCAAAAACTCAAGTCTGCTTACCTCCTGCCAGGCTTCATTTTGCCTGTGGTAGTTCCCAAACCATTAGTTTGCACAACAATCCCCTGGAGTGTCTGCAAAAAAAAAAAAAAATGCAAATTGACAGGCACTCCCTGGAATCTGGTTGAGGAGGGGTGGAGCTCAGGAATCTATATTTTTAACTTTTACCCACAAGGGTTTCTGAGGTAGGTGGTCTGACACTATCCTTTGGGAAAGAGATGCCCCCTGGACAAAGTCTACCTTTAGCACAGCATTCCATGACGCTGGTCATCTGGCCTTTGTCCACCATTCCAGACTCATTGCTCAAAGCCCTACGTCCTAATCCTGCAGGGCCCAGACCGGCACCAGAAAAAATAAAAGCCACATTAAAGTCAAGCCCACTCGCATTTCTCCTTATGACTGCCGTGTTCTATGAGATTAGAAAGAAATAGCTGAGTTGATGCCCAGCAAAGTCTCTATGGCCATGCCTGTGAGTCACCATGGGAACCACATCTCTGTGACTTAGCCTGAAGGGAGGTAAGTGCTGAGAAGGACAAAACGCTCAGCGCTCCTGAGTTCCTGTTCTCATTCTGAATCTCCCTTAGAGACCAGACTCCTTGTTCTCTTCTCTTCAAGTAACTCAAGGGATTGTCAGTTCTATATTTGGGGGAAGGAAGTGGAGAAGGGGCAGAACAGAAAGGAAAGCAGGCCTTAAGCCAATGGGAAGACACACTGACTGAGAAAAATGGGGACATTTAAGGTCTAGGAACACCCTTGCCCTAAACTTCTGTTATCAAGAGAAAAAGTAGTTCTTTCTGTTACGATAGAACAACTTCAACTGACTCTACATTAGATGCCCTAAAAACTAAGTCTTGACAAATGTGGTCTAGGCCACGAACTCTCATTCCTTTTCTCCAGTAATCTATGAAATTCAAGCACTTTTATTTGTGTGTGTGTGTGTGTGTGTGTGTGTGTGTGTGTGTGTGTGTGTTGCTGGGGATTGAATCCATGGACATTCTACCAACAAGCTACACCCCCAGCCCTATTTTATTTTTTATTTAGAAACAGGGCCTCTCTAAATTGCTAAAGCTAGCTTTGAACCTACGATAATCCTGCCTCAGCCTCCCAAATACTGAGATTACAGGTGTGTACCAGCATGCCTGGCTTCAAGCACTTTTAAAAGGTGTCTAGAGTCAGAAGAAAAAAAAATCTCTGTTAAATTTCACAAGAAGGGAGGGACACTCCCTTCTTGATAAATTCCAGATCAAAACTGTTGGTGTTTCTGTATCCAAAGTTGACTAGCAGTCTCTGCACTTACTGGATTGAAGAGCATCCCGACACACACTTGTGTGCCCAAAAGTGTGACTGTGATTTCATTAGGAAATAAGGTATTTGTACATATAATTAAAACATAACTTGAAATGTAGCTATATGTTATAGGGTGATAATCTCTTCTAGAAACAAACTGTCAGAGGGCAGCTATCTTTTCCTTGTTTCTTGCTTTTCTGAGAGAAAGATCTCAAACAGAAAGCATAAATAAGGGCATATAAGCGGTTTATTGAGAGAAGCAGGTACAGTTTAAAAGAAGACCATGATAGAGGCTACATTCCAAAAAAGGATTGGTTATGGTCTAGAGAAAGGGCCTGAAAAGGACCCTTCCCAGAGTAGAAAATGGAATAGAACAAAGGGATACATTCTGGAGAAAAGTTCTGGACTGAGCCACTTTCTGGAGTGTAAAAATGGTGAGCTTTGCCGGGCGTGGTGGCGCACGCTTGTAATCCCAGCATTCGGGAGGCTGAGACCTGGAGGATCAAAGTTCGTGGACAGCCTCAGCTACTTAGTGAGGCCCTCTGCAAGCTGGTGAGACCCGGTTTCAAAATAAAGAATAAAAAAATAGGGCAGGGGATGTAGTTCGGAGGTCAAATGCCCCTGGGTTCCATCCCCAGACCTGCAAAAAAAAAAAAAAAATTTAAATTTAAATTTTAAAAAATGGTGAGCCTTCCATTGGACCAGCTTTATTTAGTCTGGAAACCTTTCCCCCTCATGAACATGCAAAGTGGGTAGTCACTGTCTCTTTTCTCTCGCTCAAGTGAGGCTTGCTCTGCACTGCCCTCCCACATTGGAAGCTTTTCCCATTGGTGCTCAAGTGAAATCCTGCAGGAGGTTATGCATGCGGTCACATTTAGCCTCCTGAAATCCTTGCAGTTCTCTAACCCAAGCTAGACGGGGAGTTCATTTTTATTCCAGATGGCCTGCTTAACTTTTTTGCTGAGGTGCATCCCAATTTTCCTCTGACCTGCTCATTTCTACTCAGCTGCCTAACAATATTGGATTAGAGTGGGCCCTTAACCCAGTGGCCGATGTCTTTTCACAGAAAGGGGAATGACATGTGAAGTCACAGGTATATAAGGAGAAGTCGTGTTGACAACCAAGCAATGATCGGGGACACAGGGAAAGCAGAGGACTGCCAGTGACTGCCAGAAGCTACGCTGAAAGGGAAAGGCTCTTCCCTGGGGCTTCAGAGAGGACATGGCCCTCCTGGTAATCTGTTTCTAACTTTGGTCTTCAGAAGCACAAGAATATATATGTCAGCTGTTTTGAGTCACCTCATTTTCTATGGCAGTCCTAGCAAACCATATACTGCCTCATGGATCCCTTTCTTGATGACAGAAAATTCATACCCTGCAGTCTCCGAGACTGGCCATTGGACAGATCAGTTAGACATGAAAACACCCCTAGAAGAACTCAGACAGTGAAAAAGTTTAAAAAATAGATTTGCTGTTGAATGGGGTATTTCCTTAAGCTGAACCAGCCTGGGCTGGAGCTACAGTCCTTTGCTGGAACCCAGTCTTCATTTGATAAGAGCATTCCAACTTCCTTTAAGGGACCCCTCTCCTCTAATAGTTTGCAGTTTGGGTAGGGCTGTCAAAGTTCCTTGACATACCCTAACCCAGGATGTGCAACATGACTCAAATATTACAGCTTGGATTTTCCTCCGGGTTTTGTCCTGAGCACCAGGATGCCGGAAGGAAGAGTTGTACCTCATCCATTCAAAGCAGCTGTCCACATGGGCTGATGCCTGGGAGCTGGGAATTAACCAAGACTGGTTTCACTACTTATCCTCTGCCGGAGTTGGCCAGAAGCAGTTTTTATTGCCTGCAACCAAGAACTGTAATGGAGACACCTGCCTGAACCCAACCCATCCCAACCCTTCCACCCTCAAAAGGGAGAGAGAGGACTAGGGAGCACCCGGGGATGTCTGATGAACTCTCACAGTGTCTCCCACACGTACACCCATAACTGCATCCAAAACAAAGGTGCTACTAAAAATATGGCCATTGAGCCAGGCGTGGTGGCGCACGCTTTTAATCCCAGCATTCAGAAGGCTGAGACCTCAGCTATTTAGTGAGGCCCTCTGCAACTAAGTGAGACCCTGTTTCAAAATAAAAAATAAAAAATAGGGCTGTGGGTTGGAGGTTAAATGCCCCTGGGTTACATCCCCAGGCCTGCAAAAAAAAAAAAGGCCATTGTGCTTTATTGTGATTTTCAGTGGCTTTGCATGCAAGTCTTAAATATACACTTATTTCAGAAATCAGAATGGTGCTAGATAAAAGTTCTTTCATCTAAACAACTATCATTAAGTTTTTAATGAAAGTATTTAATGAAACAGATACAACACACGATACCTAACTTGCTGTGTTTCTCTTCTATCCCTATGTGGTTTTTAGAGTCAAAGGTACTACTCTATGGTAGTGATTATGTTAGTTTACCACTTGATGAACACTTTCCCTTCCTTTTTCATTGTTGTTGATCTTTGGTTTCCCTTTCAAACATTCAGCATAAGACTCCTAACATTACTTGGAAATAGGTGAGATATAGATGATAAATAAATAGAGAAATTACATGATCTCCATATGTCTTACCATGTGAGATCCATAAGTGATCCAAATTTAGCCTCCAGAAGCATTTGATTTATCCCATGGACACAGTTTAACTGAGGTGGGGAAAACATTCCTCACCAAATAAAAGATACCTCAAACCCTTTTCCTGGTTGTTGCCAACATCATGTTATCCTCAAACTCCGACACCAATACCTTCAAACACCTGCCTTAGACCCCTGAAATATAACCTGTCAAGTGTTCAGCAGCAGTCACAAAATAAACCAGACAAATTCCTGAGCCAACAGTCAGAGGTCCCAGGGGCAGAAAGGCATGCCACACCCTGGCCTCTCACCAGAAACTTGTGAAAAGTACAGGTCACACTGGTCTTTCTTTGTTTCTTTTTCATATTTCTTAACTAAATCAATGTGTTCACCTGCCAGAGCTGGCCCATCAGGAAGGTATTTCCTTGGGCGACCATTTGGCTGGGGGGGGGGGATCTTTGTTTTCCAATCCCTTCTCCTGTCCCCAGGGCCTAAAATAACACCAACACCAACTTCTCTCAAATCTGAGGAGCTATTGTACCAACCTGAGTAAATCAGTTACTCTTTCTTTGCCTTGGGGAGGAGGAAAAATAAAACCTAAAACACAGACAGACTCATAGCATAAACCAGACCTCGGGACTGAAAAGATGAATATTTTCCATAGTCAGATGAAAGATGGTATGTAAATCCAAAACAGTACATTATTAAATTTTTATTACAGCCGAATTAGTTATAGAGTGACATTTTGACTGTTTCCTCTGTGTAATTCTCATAACTCCACCTGCCTGACATTTCCTTCCTCTCTTGGGTGCATGTAGAACAGGTCCCACTTTGTGGGAGAAAGGCCACCCTGCAGAATTTCAAGAGCTCATTCTAGAGAAGCCTGCTGCTAGGCACACGCAGGAAATCCCAAAGGCTCACAGATAGCAAGAGGTTAACTGCCCTCAGGACTGGATCATTCAAGAAAGACTCCAGGAGGAACAGAGAAAATTCCTCATTAAAAAAAAAAAAAAAAGCAAAAGAATTCCAAATCCTTTCACCTCCTTGTAGCCCTCAGGGACAAAAACTCATTGAATAACCAAATAGACACGTCCTTCCTGATCTGAGTGGGCACTCAGAGAAAAATCACAAAGATTAAAAGCTTAGCACCATTGTCCCGGAGAACTGCAGACTGCAGTGAGCATACAGAGGAAAGGCAAACAGGACGCCAAGAACGGAGATTTATAAAAAAGAAGAGAGAGAGAGAGAAAGAAAAAGGCAGTGATCTCGAGCAAACATAACCTTTACAGCACCAAGGCCCGTGACAGGCAGAATGTTTATGAGGTGCCCATTCCACCCCCACCCCTGCTAGTCCCTGGAATTGTGGCCAGAGGTTCACAAAGCATCACGCTGGCGATTCAGCAGACTCCGTGCCCACCTCACTGCGCGCTCACTAACTCAAGCCCAGGTGTCACTCTGATGCAGATTCTGCCATCTTGGACAAATTGGAGGAACATTACCTTCCCAAAGTCCCTGAGGACTGTGTAATCACAGAGAGAAGAAACCTTGCCTTCTAATCCGAAAAGAGCTATGTTAGGCTGGAGTGTAGCTCAGTAGTGAGCACATGCTCGGCATGCACAGGGTCCTGGGTTTGATTCACAGCCCCACAAAAACAAAAAAAATTAAAATTAAAAAATCAGTGGTGTTAGTGTCATCAGTGATCTTTCCATGTGAAGCCAGGCCTTCTCATTTCCTCCTAAAGTACCTCAAACAACAGAGAATAATAAAACCCTCCTCCCAGAGGCCTGCCAGCTGGATCCTGAGTATTCTATACACTCATCTCAACTTTCCCTAAAGCCAGTGGTAGAAATGAAAACTTGATACAGAGTTTGAATTTGACTACTCCACAAGATATCTTTGTTTTTCTATTAAAATATCCAAATTACTTACCACTAAATAAAACTATATCCCATAGAGATGATACCAGGTATATCTTGTGGGTTTTTTTGTTGTTGTTTGTTTTTTGTGGTACTGGGGATGGAACCCAGGGGCATTCTACCTCCGAGCTACACCCCCAGCCCTATTCTTCATTCTCCACTTTGAAACTGAGCTAAGTAGCTGAGGCTGTCACGAACCATGATCCTCCTGTCTCAGTCTCCTGAATGCTGGGATTACAAGCATGTGCCACCATGCCTGGTTGTGGTTTTATGTACTTCTTGGGATCATTATCTGTTGTAGTTTATCTTAAATACCCCCCAAAGGCCCATGTGTTAAGTACACTCCCCAGAATGGTGAAGTTGGGAGGTGGTGGAACCTTTAAGAGGAGGGGCCTAGTGAGAGGGTCTTTGGGTCATTGGAGGTATGCCTTTGGCGAGGAGAGTGGGACCCTGACCCCTTTCTCACTTTTTTTTTTACTTCCCTGGCATAAGGTGAGCAATTATTTTGAGGAAGGAGGTACTGAGGATTGAACCCAGGAGTGTTTGTCGTACCTCCAAGGTACACCCCGAGCCCTTTTTATTTTTTTTCTTATCTTTTTGTTGCTGTTGTTTGTTTGTTTGCTTTTGTGGAATTGTGGATTGAAACTAGGGGCATTCGACCTGCTTAAAACAGGTTTTTAGCTTAAAACAGGGGTCTAAGTTGCTGAGGGTCTCACTAAATTGTTGAAGCTGGCCTTGAACCTGCCATCCTCTCAAATACTGAGATTACAGGTGTGTAACACCACCCTGCAGAGGGGAGCAATTTTTCTGCCACACCCTTGCACTAAGATGTGCCACCACAGCCCCAAAGCAATGGTGCCAATATGTCATGGACAGAAACCTCTAAAAGTATGAGCCAAAACAAAACTTCTGTCTTTATACGTTGATTAGTTCAGCTATCTGTTACAGTTATGAAACGCTGGCTAATACACTACCTCCAAAAAAGATCATTACTCTAGCTTGAGGAGAATGGTCTTAAATAATTGCTTCCCTTGAAGAAGTAAAGTCTGTAGACATGTTTGGGCAGCTGCCCTACTTTATTTTCACTTGTCATCAAGAATGACTTGTGACGGGTGAGCAACAATCCTATCACTTGGCCTGAAAGTCGAAGCTTCCTCCATGGTGCTATCCTGGCTCTCTTTCCTCATCTTTCTCTCTGGAGAACCTGTGATGCTCTACATGATCGGGTGCTCCCCAGCTCTCCCTCCCCATCTCATGCAGCTCTCTTCCTCTTGACCCCTGTATTCCAGCTCTGGTTTGAAATGGCCCCTCATCCTAGAAGTAGTGTCTTACTACACAACAAAGCCTCCTACTTTAATGGTTCCACTCTTGGTCCATGTGAGTCTGAAGCTCTTCTCTAATAACTTGTCGAGGTCCCCAGCTCATCACTTTTCCAGGTTCTCTCCTGCCACCATCCTTCCTCCTGCCACTCTTACTCTACTGAGTACTATGCTTGGCCTCCCCAGCATCGGCTGTACCCTCCTGCTTTCCTTCACAGTAGCCATGCCAGTCTCACAAATCAATCCCACCCAGCTCCAAGACCACTCAGGATCACCCCATTCCTCTTCCCACAGTATGGCACTGGGCACATGACTTCAGATCATCCATTTAGAGGAAAGCCCAGGACCTTGGCTTGATGGCCACTTCTTTTCTCTGCTGGCGGATAGGAAAGCAGGTATCCTGGGGTTCTGAGTAGACACCGGGTAACCAGAACAGGACCCTGTTTTAGGATGAAACTCCTACACAGAAGACTGAGCAGAGAGAGAAGAAACTGGATCCTTGGTTACATCCTTGAGCCCCCTGAATTAAAGCAATATTAAGACTTACCCTCTAAAATGCTTGTTTTCAGGAGCCAAGACACATTTCATTTTTAAGGCAGTTTTAGTTAAGCTAGGAGAACTAATGTTTCCTATCTTCACGGAGCTTACAGTCCAGTCAGGGGAAAGAAAAGTATATAATATCATGAACACTAAACTGGAGGACTATAAGGACCTACAATGCATATGTTATGGTTTGAATATGGTTTGTCCCCACCAAAATTTATGTTGTGGCTCAGTTCCCAAGGTAACAGTGTTGAGAGGCAGTGGGATCTTTAAAATGCACTAAGGTCATAAGAGAGCTGCTCCCATGAAGGAATTAATGTTCCCTCTCAGGAGTGAGTTCTTTCTCTCAAGAAACTGAAGGAGTTACCATGACAGCTGGTTGTTATAAAACGAAGCAGCCCTTGATGTTCTCTTTCTTTCTACACACACCATTTTTCTTGCATTTTCTGCCATGAGTTGACTGTAGCACAAAATCCTCACCCTTATCAGTGTGGCTGCTTGATCTTGGCCTTCCTCATCTCCAGAACCATGAGGCAAAATCTCTTTCCTGAATAAGTAGCCACTTAAGTATGTTGTTATGTTATAGCAGCAGAAAATATATGATGATAGCCACCAAATCCAAATTTGAAATCTAAACTTGGCAGAACTGGCCAAGATTTGATAGATGATTGAGCCTTAGACACTTAACATCAGGAAAAGAAAGAGAGAGAGAGAGAGAGAGAGAGAGAGAGAGAGAGAGAGAGAGAGAGAGAGAGAGATTCCCACACAGAAAGAACAATAGGTGCAAGGTTTTGAGCGAGAGAATGTGGTATATTTGTGCAACTAAGAATGGTCCCATAGTTTGTCCTATCTTTATTGTTTGTTTGTTTGTTTGTTTGTTTGTTTGTTTGTTTGTTTTTACAGTACTGGGGATGGAACCTAGGGGCATTCTACCTTCAAGCTGCATCTCCAACCCTATTTTTTTATTTTTTATTTTAAAATAGGGTCTCACTGAGTTGCAAAGTGCCTCACAAAGTAGTAACTGAGGCTGTCTGCAAACTGCGATCCTCCTGTCTCAACCTCCCAAATGCTGTTATTACAAGCATGCGCCACCACACCCAGCTGTCCTGTCTTTAAATAGCACCCACTGAAAACTCAGTTATCCTGAATCCTGCCAGTCCCTATCCTTTTTAAATTAATCACCACCTGATGGCTAGACTCTGGTGCCATAAACTAGGGATGTCCTTGCTTGAGCAGTGCGAGGGGAGGCAGCAGGTGCTGGCCCACTGGGAGCCATGCACAGTCTCCACACAGCACCCCATACACCCAGTACCTTCCTCGATTCATCTGCTCCCAATCTTCCTTATCAGACCAGATTTACACACCATGGTATCAGGATAGAAGATGCTGGTAGTATGCAGTTACAGCCTATCCCCATCTTTTGTGGATTTCATATTTGTTTCCATTGTCAATTCTCATGGTGTTTTCAAGGTCATTTCCAGACATGAGCGGACTGGTGAAGAATTTGAGTCCCTCAGTGCACACATTCCCAGCTGAGGTCAGACTGGGTGACATTATGACTTCTTGTTTCAGCTACCATACTGAAAACAAATGTTCTTTTCAAAGTCTATTTAGGGCCACTGCTATAATTTGGATTTGGAATTCCCCCAAAGGCCAATGTGTTAAAGGCTTGGTCCCAGCTCCACACTACTGGCAGGTGGTGGAAAAGGTAAGATATAGGGCCTACCAGATCACTGAGGGTGTGCCTTTGAAGGGGAGAGTGGGACACCAACCCCTTCCTCTTCCTCTTTCTTGCTTCCTGGACACCAAGAGTGAGTAATTTGTCTCCACCTCACACTCCCACTGTGTTCCATTGTCACAGGTCCCAAAGCAAGAGGGCCAACGGACCATGCACTGAAACTTCCAAATGTGTGAACTGATATAACTGTTTTTATAAAATATATACTATTTATTATAGTATTAGAGTAATAGGAAGGTAACACAGCCAGGTTTGGTTTTGTTGTTGTTTTGTCTCTTTTGAATTTTTATGCTTTTTGTTGGTGTTGCTATCTAAAATGGCCCCAAAGCACAGGGGTAGAGTGTAGTCTATTGTTTCTAAAGGCAAGAAGGCATGTGGAGCAATTAATACGTGTGCTGAATACATTTAGACAGAGTTATATCAGTTAGCTATGAGTCTGTTGTGAATGATCCAACAATAGATTTAAATAAAGTGTCTAAGCAGAAACACAAAACAAAATTATGCATTGATCAGTTAATAATGTTTGATCATCAGCTTGAAGGAACTGAACCTGGTATTTCTCCCTAGGGGCAATGGCTCAATATTTTTTAATTCAGTGTTTGTGACCACTTTATAGAACATAATTACCTTGAATTATGAGAACAGACTATATAGGCACATGGATTGCAAGGATTGGAGGCTGTCTCTCTAGCCAAAAGTTGATTCCCATGTGAGTAATTGTATAATTGTAAGTGTACTGCTCAGGCAAACATCTCAGAATCCATAAGAATTCAAGCCTAGTGGATGTGCATTTCTTGCTCATGTATCAATTTGGAGCAGGTGAATGAGTCAGCCCAGGGGCCCTCATCCACTCAATTCTGCAAGGATGTAGGCTGGAAGAAAATTGCCATTACAACACCCAATAGCCAAGGGTGCCCTGGCTATTTTCATTGTTTGGTTAAAAGGAAAAAGAAATAGGTAGTTGGGCACCAGAGATGCTCTGGTGGACCACACTTGGAGTGATGCCCATCACTCTTGCTTACTTTCTATAAGCTCTGACTCAGTCACGTGGCCACACCTAACTGAAGGAGAGTATGGGAAATATACTAGTCTGGATATGTGGCCAGAAAGCACAGATGGAGATTGCCTTGGCTGTTAGCCATCTCTGCCACAGCTGCTTGTTATAACAACTCCAATGGAAACCAGGCATGGTGGCACACCTGTAATCCCAGACTTGGGAGCCTGAGACAGAAGGATCTCAGGTTCAAGGGCAGCCTCAGAAGCTTAAGAAGACCTTGTTTCAAAACAAAAGATAAAAGGGCTTGGGGTGTAGCTCAGATGTAGAATGCCCCTGGGGTTCTACTAGAAGGAGGAGAAGGAGGAAGAGGAAGAGGAAAACAAGGAGGAGGAGGAGAAGGAGGAGGAGGAGGAGGAGGAGGAGGAGGAAGAACAGTAGCAGCAGCAATAGCTTATAGGAGTCAGGTTCAGAGCAAGACCTGTGGTTGCTCCGTGAAGATTAGCAATTTCTTCTCTCCCCTTTCAGTCTTCTTTAAATATTTGTTCAAAGTTTATTTGAGGTAAAACCCGTTGATGGTAGGAGGGAGAGAGCTGTGCTTCACCCTGTGGAAGTCCTGTCCACTGCTCATTCTGGATCCTGAGCCACCTCCAGCTCTGATGATGGTCCAGGTCCCTCTCTAGGGCCATGTCAAGGTGCAGTGTCTTCCCAAGCTTCCTGTGAATCTGGCCTTTGGGTACAGCATGGCCTGCCTGCAAGACTAGAGAGGGTTCACAGGCCCCCTTGAGGAGGTGCCTATGAGAGCAGAAACCTCCTGGAGGAATCACACACACCCAGGAAGTTTGAGCCCAGAGAGAAAAGACACATACCTTCAGGCAGTGCCCAGACCGGGAAGCGCCTAAGGCAGGGGTCAACCTGGAAGGGCAAGGCCTTGAATTAAATCTGACATTCACTGCCCAAGTCCCTTCCCACACCAAGAAGACAACTATGAGGATCTGGAAACATGAGAGGAAATCTCAAGTAGGAGTGGGCTAAAGGAGGGCAGGGGCTGGGACCTCATTTCCAGCCTACGTCCTAAGAAGAAGGAGGCTTCTCTTTGGATAGCCCCCACATGGGGCTTCCTCACCTTATCACCCCCACATACTATCTGAAATAAAAGGGGCACAGAAAGGAGCTATGGATTTTGTCTGCCTTCTCTAGCAACTCTCCTGGGTACCAAAAGAAAAGCTCCTATACACCACCAGCTTCATGGAATCTAGAAACAATTTCTGAAAGAAAAAGCAATGACAGTAATGATTTTAATCAGAGTATCAGGCACCAGGGTAAACAGGTGACACCTGGTGCTACATGGAAGTCTCCCAGTGACCTG
This sequence comes from Muscardinus avellanarius, assembly GCF_963383645.1. Taxonomy (NCBI): domain Eukaryota; kingdom Metazoa; phylum Chordata; class Mammalia; order Rodentia; family Gliridae; genus Muscardinus; species Muscardinus avellanarius. Next base: position 79,289,889 of record NC_137790.1, on the reverse strand, counting down.
TAAGGTAGGTAGGTAGGTATGCTAATCTCTATCCCACTAAGAAGGAAACTAAAGCTCCCAGGAGTTAAGTAAGGTGCCTGTGTTCACACAGGCAGAAGGAGGTTGAGTCAGGACCTTCTGTCTGGCTGCAAAGCCTCTAATCTGAACCTGACACCATGGGTCACTTGTGGGTGCGGCTGAGGACTCCCAGGCTGCATGCCTTCCCGCAGGCCTCCACCTCCACAGCTGGGGCCTGTTCTTTCCGCAACCTGTCACCTCTATGCATTCACAGGACTTTGCGCTTTCAGTCCAGTATGCTGTCCGGCCTCTCAGCATCCTGGGGTACCTACGTTCTAGGCTGTGGGTGCTCAGCACCTGCCTGAGCTTCAGCACTGAGAAGAGGGCGTCTTTAGGGTGCTTAAGGGAGCCTCAGGTGACAGGGCTAACATACACATTCTCCCTCCACCCCTGGTCACCTCACTTCAGATGACTCTTAGAACTGTGCCTGCATCTCAGGACCTGGGACCTCCCCTCTGCTGTGCAGCCCAAAGGTGGGGTGGTCTGTCAATCACGGAAGCTCATCCTTAGCCCAGCATTAGGCCCAGGCTCTGGCCTATGCTTTTGCCTGGAAGGCTGCCATACTGGCTGCTTGAGTAACAGAGGTGTAGGCTTGGTTCTCACTGGGCCCTGGGCAGGCAGGGAAGATCTGGTGCTGTTCTTCCCTGCCTCCACCTCCTGCTGCTTGACCTCAGACATTACCCCCTTCTCCGAGTCCACACTTTCCCCCTTTTAGGTGGTCCCTAGGGTTTGCCAGTTCGACAATTCTCTGGAAACAAAACAAAATATTTTGAACTGAATCCTCAGTGGTTTTCCATGGCAGCCTTCCTGGATGAAGTTGTTGGTGGTTTTTTGGCTGGTCTTTGGGGACAGTCACCATGTCTGGCCCTGATTCAATCCTTTCCTTCCTTTTTTTATTCCTCCTAAATTTTTTTTCTTTTCCTTTTTTTCTCCTCCTAAATTTTATTGCTTTTTTTGGAAAATAAACCCTGTGGATTTGTGTGGGCAGGAACCTATGATGGTTCTTTAGAGAGAGTCATTATTTGGGATCCATCTTCTCTACTTTTCCAAATTAGGGGTTTTGTGCATAGGCCAAGCTTGTATCAGGGTGTCACTAAGCCATCTAGAGCTCTCCCCAACATGTTCTTTCTAAGCTGTGGGGAACTTGGCAGACAAGGGCTCGTGGGTGCCACAACTGGTTTCCCAGGAGCCCTGCATCTTGTCTGGCTTGCCAAAAGTCATGCTTTGCCAAAAATCACAGAGCCAGGTGGCCCTCCCAGAGTGCAGGGATATTAAGAGCGGGCCAAAGGACACAGAATCCAGTTGAGAGGCTTAAAGCACTCAGGAGAGCCAAGAAGTGCTGGCCTCACACTGACGCACCACCTGGAGGAGGCTGAGCACGTTGCCACACACCCCACAGCCTCAGTTTCCTCATCTGTAAACCTAGCAAGTTGAGCTGAGGCTGGATACTCAACTGATCCAGGAACTGGGTGTGGTGGCACACACCTGTAATCTGAGTACTTGGGAGGCTGAGACAGCCTCAGAAACTTGGTGAGATCCTATTTCAAAATTGAAATATAAAAGGGGGTGGGGGTATAGCTTGGAGATAGAATGTCCCTGGGTTTAATCCCCAGCACCCCCACACACACACACAAGTTGATCTAAATTGCCTCCCAACTTGGTGATTTTCCAAATATTTTACAATCTGGGGAGTCTGAAGCATCCGCTATATCTTGTCTCATTTGCCTGGAGTACTGGGGGCTCATCAAACCCAAACTCCAGTGCAGTGTGGTCTCTCCCCTCTTGCGGTGCCTGCTCTTTCTCATGCCCCCCCCCCTTTCCCCACCTGACCCACGCCAAGGGAAGTGGAATTCTCTCTGTACTGACTCACTGGCCTCAAAGGCAACAGCTAAAGGCCTTGTGACTGGGATTCCCACCACCAGAAACCATCCATGCAAGCCTTCTGGGACAGTGATTTTTAAGACCTTTCAGCTGGGGGTGGGGGCACATCCGTAATCCTAGCATTCGAGAGGCTGAGACAGGATAATCCCAGGTTTGAAGCCAACATGGGAATTTTAGCAAGATTCAATTTTAAATAAAAAAGGCTGGGGTATAGCTCAGAGGTGGAATGCCCCTGGGTTCAATCCTCAGTGCCCCCTCAAAAAAAAATATTAAGATCTCTCCTTCCTTGGGGCCAGAAAACTTTACTTGGCCACCATTCCAGCTCAAAAGTATTACTTTCAGCTGAAGCACCCCAGGAGACCACCTCCTCTCAGCCCTCCACACACAGCCCAGGGAGGGGTTGTGGGTAAAAACCCAGCCCCAGCCCCAGCCCTGTACCATTCTCTTGCTCCCAGCAGGGAGAGCCAACGGTCCTGCCAGTGTTAAGAAGTCCAAACAAAGCGCCTTTTCCATGCACCTTTTCTTCCTCAGTGGCTTAGACTGTAAAAGTCATCAGGAAGCATGGTCTAGTGCCCCACGCTCCAGACAGACGACCTGACCTCTGTCCTGGCCAGACACCGCACCCCCCAGGACTGTTTTTCCATCTGCAAAACAACTCTCCTGTCACTGCTGAACACAGCCCTTCCTCCCTCCTCCACTGGCAGGTTTCTCCCAGCCCACCTAGGGGGAAGAGGCCCTTACACAGGGCATGAAAAGAGTCAATAGTGTGTTGGCGTGGGTGGGGAAGGTAAAGATTTGGGGGCTTCTCTTCCATTCTCCTGGCCCTGAGGTGAAGGGTCTCTGCTCTGGGCTCCTCTTTGTAGGGATTAGCCAGATGTGCAAAGAAACAGTGGCCCATTGTGGATGGCTGGTAGGTGACTCTGGGGTTCAGTGACACCTTCAACAGAGGTTTCCTCTTCCAGAAACATCTCACCCTCCTTTCCCACTCTTCAGAGATAAGGCTGTCTCCTCTGCCCCCACCCCTGCCCCTGGCTGCCACTCCAGGTCATCTTTGCGTACCTCAGACTGCAGACTGACTTACCTAGTTCCAGACCCCAACTTTTCCGGTACACCCATCTTCTGCTACCTACACATGACCCTTACCTAACGCTTTGACCCAAACACAAAGGGAAATCTTATGTTCCCAACTTGTGCTGGTGTGACAAAGTTTTGGGAGCTCAGCAGCATGAGAGGGAGCCTTGAGGCTTACGGGGGAATGAGCCCTTTCGTGACCCTCTGCCAGGCCTCTGGTGAGGTTGACTTCAGCTCCTCCACCACCCGCCACCTTGATGGCCAAACACATCAAATGCCACCTGCGTCTGCTGTTAACTTGCAGTATCTCTGGCTTTCACACCATCAGATAAGGAAACTCCACATGCCCATCATCATTGATATAACGTGCAGGTGTGAGGCTTCATTCTTAGGGAGAGGAAAGAATAGCAGGTGCTTGGGGACAGAACAGTTCAAGTATTTCAGGAGACAGGCATTCAGGCTTCCTCGGACACAAGGATTTGGCTCTTGGGTAAGATCAGAGACAGTGGCTCACCCCAGATGCCCATTCAAATCCAGGCTGTTTGTTGTGGTGCACACCTGTAATCCCAGTATTTGGGAGGCTGAAAGAGGAGGATCGCAGATTTAAAGCCAGCCTCAACAACTTAGGGAGGCCCTCTGAAACTCACTGTGTGAGTGCACAGAACAAGGGGACCCACTGGATTTGGAGGGAAATGGAGGAAGTTTAGGGTGAGTTTAGACCAAATGACCCAGAAGATATAATTCACTGAGCCAAGGAGGCAGGAGGAGGGCCTGTGTGGGTGAGCACTGGACTGGAATGCAAACCGGCCCTGGTCCCATACTCCTGGCTAGGTCCCAACTCTGACTTAGGCCTACAGTATGCCAGGATGAAGACTCAGGCCCACGCACTCAGCACTGAGTGTCCAGGCTGACCCATCTGGGGATGGGCCCTGCTCTTCATCCCCACGCAGCGCCTGGGGCCAGTGTCCCACCCAGCTGACAGGAGCAGCAGGAGGCCAGAGAGCGTGTCTTGGAGCCCAATCAGGTGTCACTATATCACCACTTGCTCCAAGCCCTGGCCTCTCCCTGCCTTCACCTTCACAGGACGTCCATCCCCCAAAGCAGTGGATCTCTCTCTGGGCTGCTGGTTGAGAGCCTCTGGGGGCTTTAGAAGAGCTTGTCGCATGCTGCAGCAGGCCAGTGGAAACAGAAGCCCTGGGTGGGACCCCGGCACCAAGCTCCTCAAGGGATTCCAAAACACAACTAAGTTGAGCAGTGCTCCCTTTAGGGTGTGTACAGGTGGCCCTCAAATAGCACAGTATGAAAATGACATTTCCTCCTCAAGAACGCGGTTTGAGTGTTTCACACCGCCATGCCCCACCCCAGCCCTCCTCCCACACAAACAAGCAGTCAAGGGACAGGCCTGGCCTTTCTGACCCGCAGGCCCGCTGGACCCTGGAGCAAGGCTGTGGCCCACAGCTGGATGCCATGGCCCAGGGGACAGACACCTAAGCCCCAGGTCCAGGCAGGACTTCATCCCCGAGGCTGGACCAGAAAGGGGCAGACGAGAAGAGGGGGCACCCCTCTGAGCCAGAACCAAGAGGGAGGTTTGGAAGACCCCAGAAACCCAGCAGAGGATCAAGGGGCCTGGGTGATAGGAGGGGCCTGCCTGAATGTTGGCGACACAGCCCACGAGTGGAGAAACCAGGAGAGAAGCACGCAAGCCTGGTCCCCTGTCCTCCTCCCTGACTAAGTCCCAGAAGGGAAACTGGGAAGATGAGGGGTTCCCAGGTGGGAAGAACCTGCCCCAGGGGCATACTGAGATTGAAATATGGGGCTGGGGAAGCTGCAGCTTGCACAATGGAGAAAAAGAATGCAGAATGTCAAATACAGCTCAAGGTAGAGCCGGAAGAGCTCAGGCCAGCGGGGCCCGACACCAGCGCTCTGGCCACAGGCCGGCATTTCATGATATGACGTTTCTTCAGGGTCTCACTTCTAAATCTGGTCACACTTTCCACTAGTGCCTTGTGTGGCCCCACCAGTACTGTGAGCTTTGGGATGCCCTTTAAGACTGCCAAGGCTGGTCACCCCATTTGTTTCTGGGGGTCCAGAGGAGTGGGAGGGTGTGTATCCACCGTCAGTCACCCAAGGTGCTGGTGCCAGGCCTCAAGCGAGGGCCTTGGTGCTTTTCCTGCCCTCTAGGCCTTGCAGTGGGGCTCGGCTAGGCGTGGCAAGCTCACGGTCCCAAACCCTGACTCAGGCACGCCCTGTACCCGCAAGGAGCTGGGACTCGTGAGGAGGCCGTGAGGAGGAACTCGCGAGGAGGCTGGCCCTGGGCAGGGAGGCAGGTGTGAGAAGCACAGGAGGTGTGTGGCACCTGTGAGGGCAGGAGATGGGGGAGGCACCACCCAGGCAGTTTGGGCAGGCTGCTCAGAGGCTGCAGTGGGTGAAGGGAGCCCAGCTGGAGAGATCTGCGTAAACTTACCCCATGGCACCGTCATTCCTGCAGAGGGAGCAGCCACATTCCTTAAGCTTCTTCCCTATGCCAGGACCCGGCCTCACAGAGGTGAACTCCGTGCAGTGCACCGCAGCCCACACCTGGGGCCTGTCCTTATCCCTGTGTTACAGCTGACGCAGCTGAGGCACACTGAGGTCAAGGAGCTGCTCTCAGTCTCACAGTCGTGCGGTGCCGAGTCTGAGCTGTCAAAGAGGCAGCCTGGCTCCAGGGCCTGTATGAGCAGGAAGCTGCCTGGGGACAGCTGGGAGCATTTGGGGGTACTTGAAAACACTCAGTGTCTCCTACACAGGAAGAACAAAGGAGGCCAGTGAGGCAGGAGGCTGTGGAGGCCTAATGGGCAGGGTGGATGCTGAAGGGCCCAGGGGAACAGGCAAAGGAGTTTGGTAGGAAGTGACCCATGAGAGCAGGGCCACTGCTGCTGGAGGCTTTTAAGCAAGAGTGTGGTGTGAAGCCGGGCGTGGTGGCACACGCTTGTAATCCCCGCACTGAGACAGGGAGGCTGAGACAGGAGGATCGCGCAGGTTCGAAGCCAGCCTCAGCTACTTAGTGAGGCCCTCCGCAACTCACTGAGACCCTGTTTCCAAATAAAATATAAAATAGGTCTGGGAGTATAGGCCGGAGGTAGAAAAGCCCCGGGTTCCACCCCCAGTACCACATACGAAAATAAATAAATATATAAATAAATAAAATAAGCCGGGCGTGGTGGCGCACGCTTGTAATCCCAGCACTTGGGAGACGGGGACAGGAGGATCATGCTGGTTCGAAGCCAGCCCCACTGGCTCAAGAGACCCTTTTTCCAAAAATAAAAAAGTAAAAAATAGGTCTGGGAGTGTAGCCCAGAGGTAGAAGGGCTTCCAGGAACCCCAGTACCACCAAAAAAAAAAAAAAAAAAGAAGTGTGGTGTGGCAGGATCCAGGATGTGTGTGTGTGTGTGTGTGTGTGTGTGTGTGTGTGTGTGTGTGTGTGCTCGGTACTGGGGGTGGAACCCAGGGGCTTTTCTACCTCCGGGTTATATTCTCAGACCTATTTTTTATATATATACTTTATTTGGCCGGGCGTGGTGGCACACACTTGTAATCCCTGCACTTGGGAGGCAGAGACAGGAGGATCGTGCAGGTTTGAAGCCAGCCACGCGCGCTGGCTTAGGAGACCCTGTTTCCAAATAAAAATGTAAAAATAAGTCTGAGAGTGTAGCCCAGAGGTAGAAGGGCTTCCAGGAACCCCAGTACCGCCAATATATCTATATATATATACACACATACACACACATACTTTATTTGGAAACAGGGTCTCACTAAGTTGCTGAAAGCCTCGATCAGCTGTGTGTTCTGGGATCACGTGGTATGGTTCACCTTGGCAACCGCCTCGTAGACTTGCATGTCCCCTCTTTCCATTACCACACGATCCACCGAAGTGGATCCGTTCTCCTCAAGGCTCAGTGGCAAAGTCACCCTGTCCTTCCAGCCCCAGCTGGCAATACCTTCTCCTTTCCCTGAAGGCGCACCACTGGGCTCCTCTGGGTCTCAGCTCTTCTCTCTCTTCTGCCTCTTCTCTGGCTGGGATTGTTGAGCGTTCGTTTCCTCCCCAGGAGCTGCCCAGAGACTCCTGTCCTTCTTACTCCTCTTTGGCTCTTCCATCATGTTTAATCTACGCCCAGCACAAAGTACATGTTGAGTGTATTTTTTTTTTTTGATGAAAAAATTGAAAGAGTGAGCAAGGGACTAGGCTGAGGTTCCACAGGGACCCTGGCAGACAGCAGCCCTCAGCCACTGAAAAGGACAAGAGTGGGCCATGGGACTGCACACAGGGTCAGAGAGGCCTTTCAGATCCCACTCCTAAAAAAAAAAAAAAAAAAAAAAAAAAAAACAGTGGAACTGTCATGGGAAGAATAGCTGTATGTACCATCAGCTATCGAGTCTTTATTCTATGACAATTTGCTAAAGGTTTTAGTGAATTGTCTCATTTAAGCTTCATGACAAATCTTTTAGAAGGTAATGTTTTCCCAACACCTAGCACAATGCATAGGACAGAGATGGTCCCTGGTAAATTTCTAAGAAGAAAATATAGCTGGGCATGGTGGTGCACCCCTGTAATCCCAGTACTTGGGAGGCTGAGACAGGAGGATCACAGGTTTTAGGCCAGCCTCTGCAACTTAGTGAGACTCTCAGCAACTTAGAGAGACACAGTTTAAAAATAAAAATAGCCGGGCGTGGTGGTCCATGCTTGTAATCCAAGTACTTGGGAGGCTGAAACAGGAGGATCGCACGGGTTCGAAGCCAGCCTCAGACACTTAGTGAGGCTCTCAGCAACTTAGTGAGACTCTGTTTCTGAATAAAATATAAAATGGGTCTGGGAGTATAGCCCAGAAGTAGAAAGCCTCTGGGTTCCACCCCCAGTACCACCAAAAAAAAAAATTATATATAAATATATATACATATGAAGCCGGGTATGGTGGCACACGCTTGTAATCCCAGCATTCAGGAGGCTGAAACTAGAGGAATGTGGTTCACGGACAGCCTCAGCTACTTAGTGAGGCCCTCTGCAACTTAGTGAGACCCTGTTTCAAAATAAAAATACAAAATAAGGCGGTGGATGTAGCTCGGAGGTCAAATGCCCATGGAACCCACAAAAAATAAAAATAAAAATATATAAAAAATAAAAAGGGCTGGGGGTGTAGCTTGAAGGTAAAATGTCCCTGAGTTAAATCCCCAGTAGAGAAGGAGAGAGAAAAATAGAGAGAGAAAGAAGAAACTGGGCACAGGAAGGTTACACAAATGACTAGCTTGTAGAGTTGAGATTCAAAGCCTTCTGGAGCTAAATCATACTGCTTCTCACTGAAGAAAGAAGACAGGTCGTAGGGAGTAGAGGGAATGGCAGGCACGGTAGGGGAGGCTGCTCTCCTTGGTGTTGGGGAGCAGGGGTCTCTGAAGGCCCAAGAGAGAGCACAGGATGGATGGTTCTCCGTGTCTGCCTTTCCCTGGCCTGCGGAATCCAGTACACTCATCTCCCTCAGCTGGAGGGCGGGCGTGGATGTAACATCCAAGCCCAGCAGAATCCAGCATACAGGGAGTGTAGAGCTCGGTCTTCCAGACATTTTCTTAGCTTCATTTCTTTCAGAAGTATCTAGATAATCACGAACATTGCAGATGCCCAGCTAGACAGAGATCCCATTTATTAAAAAGATGTTTATGGGCTTGAGGTGTTCGAGGACAGACTCACCCCTCCTCCAATTTAGCTGGTTGAGAAGGGGGACCCAGACACAGAAGACATGACATGTAGGAGAAACCCCACACCGAGGCCTGGGAGAGGACAGAGCCCCGTCCTCTCTGCCACCCCTGCTGACACTTGATAAATGCTTCTGTGAAACTGTTTACCCAGAGGAGATTCGTCATCTTCCCCTCCTATCACGAGGGTGGGAGGCAGGGAGGCATAAGTCTGTGCCACCTCCAGTCCCGGGGTACTGGGAGGTGTGAGACAGAGCCATCCCACCCTGAAAAGGCCGTGACAGAATGCAGGCCCGCAACCAGAAGGCCATGTCTGTAGGGGCACGGTCATGCCTACCTCTCTTCACCCCCTCTTCCCCCATTTCTTTTAAATCAAGTTGCCACTTGTCTGTGTTTTGTCCACAAAGTTTTAAGGGACTCCTGGGAACTGCCCCTTTTCATTTTTTCTTCTTCACAGGACAAGGGGATCCCGGCATTGATGTGACGGACCTACCCAGTGGACAGCCACAGTTGGTCTAGAGTTTTCGAAGCAGAGGTGGCTATGTACCTGGAAAAGCCATTTGGATTTGTTGTTGTTGTTGTTGTTGTTGTTGTTGTTGTTGTTGTTGTTATTAGTTTATTTGCTCTTTGTGGAGTGCTAGGGAATGAATCCAGGTGCATTCTACCTCGAACTACACCCCCAGCCCTATTTTATTATTTTATTTTATTATTTTATTTTAGTTTGAAACAGGATCCTGCTAAGTTGCTGAGAGCCTCGCTGAGTTGTTGAGAGTGGCTTTGACTACATTCCTCCTGTCTCAGTACTGGGATTACAAGCATGCACTGCCTGGCCTGGCTTAGAAAAAAACATGAGTTCCCCAGCAGTCAGGTTCCGGCCTCACAGAGCTGCATCTTCTCTGGCAATACAGTTGAGGATGTTGAGGAGTGTGCCGTCACTCTCCAGTGCCAGTTCCGGTGTCCATATTTACTCACTCTAGGACCTTGAGCTGGTCCTGTATATTCCTGAGCCAGAGCATCCTCACCTGTGGTGCAGAGGCCGTGGTGCTACCTGAACCAGTTTCCTGCCAGGCAAGCCGGGGACTGGGTGTATCAATGTCTTCACACAAAGCCAAGGAGCCTGGCCAAGTTTTTCAGGCATAAAATGGGTATAAAACCTCTGTGTCTCACTTTCCCAACTATCAGTAAGACCTTGGAGACAGTATTTGTAAAGCTATGCATCATCTTGTGTCAATTTTTCATTTCACAAATATTCAAACCATCAGAAAATGAAACATATACCCTCAATCTTCAGTTCTAAACTGAATACTTTGGCCCACAGTAATACTCTGAGGCAGAGCCCTCAAAGACTACATCAAGTTCTCATTTTTTAGCTGGGCATAGTGACACACACCTGCAATCTCAGTACTTGGGAGGCTGAGACAAGAGAATCACCGTGTGAGACCAACCTCAACAACTTAGTGAGCCTCTCAGTAACCTACTGAGACCCTATTTCAAAATAAAATAAGCAAAAAAGTCTGGAAGTGTAGATTAGAGATAGAATACCCCTGGGTTCAATCCCTAGCACACACACAAAAAAAAAAAAAAAAAAAAAGGAACAAAACCTCATTTTCTAAAAGTTCTTGGTGGTATTTCTAGCTTAACCTGGCAGTCCCTTTACCTAAAGCAATAGAAGTTTCCCACTCGTAGTGCCATAAAGTGCGACTCACAGAAACAAACCAACGGCTTATTTAAAAATTCTGTTTTTTGTGATGTGCCGAATCAGAACTCTGGGGGATAGGGCTCAGGACAGCATTTTACCAAGCTTTCTAGGTGACTTTGTGCATGCAGTGGTTGAGAGCCACACAACGTGCTACAGAAGAGTCACAAAACCTATTCTCTGTGTGTCCATTATCAACCAATCCTTGGACCTCAGGAAAGAGGAGACTCAGGTTCTCGGCCATCGACGGAGCTCCAGTCACAAGCCCGCAGCCTCTAAGGCCCCTCTCAGAGCTCTGATTCTGAAAAAGGTCCATGAGAGACGCTTGATCTTCCCCTTGCCCCAGTAGCCCCTCCACACCTGAGTCTAGACCACAGCAGAGATCAGCATGACAGCTAAGTGAGAAAGAGAGAGACTGGGCCCCAAGTGAGGGAGGCAGACTGCACGAGAGACATCAGAACCCAGTCTTCAGGCTGCTGACCTGAGTCACAGGAGAGCCATCAGAGGAACAGAGGAAGCCCATATGCAGGCCATTACAGATGCTTGGAATACGAGTTCCCAAAGTGACTTGGTATTTCATCTTAACATACAGTTGCCTCTACATTTTGGGGGATAATTCTCAAGTCTTAGAGGCCTCCAAAGAAACTTATGCACGCTTAATATCTACTGACCTGTGGTTGACAGGACCCTGTGGTGCCTCCTGCACAGAGTTAGAGTTGTCTGGTGTTATTTTCCCCGTGGACTGTCCTCCTACTTCATCTTCTAGATGACCTGAACTTTGCGATCTTCCATGATGATTGATTGGTGCTGCTTTCAGTCATCCTCTAGGGATGCGATAAGTATCTGCAGAGGAATAAACTTTCAAATTCCATTATGTCACTGGATGGCAACTAAAAGACAGAATGTGAGTAAGACAGGATGGGCTCTAGTCTTCTTTTCTTAGGTCAGCAAACTGAGGCTCAGAATGGTTGGGATCATTTCCTAAGTCACACCGATATAAACAGCATGACTGGGACTATAGATCTTCTAATTCAAAGTTCTTAAGTCTCAACACCTTGGCTTCTGCAATGTCAGGAAGCATTTCTTCTAGACACCTTGAAGATCTATAGAGGTCGACCTTGTTTTCTCATTAAAAACAGCATTCTTATTTAATATTTTGAGCTAGGAGCCAGGGTAACCAACCACCTGATTTCTCCAGGACTTTGCTGGATTTTGCATTGAAAACCCTACCTCCCAGGCCAGCGGAGACAACAGTTAGCTATAGTGTGAGTCTCCAGATGCAAAAGAATCTGTGCCTCCTGACTCATCGCTCACCTTCCTCCTCCACCTCCTCAAGAATGCACTCTTCAGAACCACTGCAACAGTGGGACATCAATATCCATCCAGACAGGTATGTTGGGGAAATTGAAATCACAGTGGACATAATTGCAATAGAGGAAAATGTATAGAGAAAGTCAGCATTCTAAAAATCAGCTTTTTCATTTTCACAAAGACTACATGTCATTTATAATGAAAATAAATATTAAAAACTGAACTTGGAGGCCAGGCGTGGTGGCGCATGCTTGTAATCCCCGAGCTTGGAAGGCTGAGACAGGAGGATCACACAGGCTCTAAGCCAGCCTCAGCTACTTAGTGAGGCTCTCAGCAACTTAGTGAGACCCTGTTTTCAAATAAAGTATAAAATAGGTCTGGGAGGATAGCCCAGAGGTAGAGAAGCCCCTGGGTTCCACCCCCAGTACCACACACACACACACACACACACACACACAAGAATTGAACTTGGAAGCACCAAATTTTGGAATTGTACACAAATTTCAGGTCATCTAGTTTAATAGCCCCATCATGGTGATCTTATTTTAATAATATCCTTGACATTAATAAATTTCCACCCACATTAGAACAATTAGGTAATAGAAATTTCTCTAGGCAGCCTATTCCTTATGTTGAACAAAAGCAGTTTCAATTCATTGTTGTAAATTCTAAATGATGGGAAATGCCATGGTAGGTTGATCCTTCTCCTCCTGGGATACCTTCAGATACCTCCAGTTTGTCAATATTCCCCAAAAAATGAGGTCGTGCTGTAGTTTGGATGTTACATGTCCCCCAGAGGCTGGTGTATTAAGGGCTCAGTGCCCAGTGTTGGAAAGTGGTGGAACCTTTAAGGGGGACTAATGGTAGGTCTGTAGGTCTATAGGAAGTGACTGTGGGACTCCTGCCCCTTCCTCTTCCTTTCTTTTGCTCTCTGGCCATAAGGTAGTGGTTTCTCTCTGCCACATGTTCCTGCCATGATAAGCTGCCTCACCACAGGCCCAAAGAGATGGACTCAATCACCCAAGGACTAGAACCTCCAACCTGTGAGTCTGAATAAACCTTTCCTCTTTGTAAGTTGATGTCTCTGATGTTTTATAGTGACAGAAAGCTGACTCATACAAGGCATCTCCAATCAAGTGCTGTCCTACATGTGGTGGATACTGGTTTTCTTTTTTATTTTTTTCATCCCAGAATTTTGACTACAGGAAGAATCAGATTGGGAAATGCTTATAAATAAGATCAGGTGCTTATATTTTCTCTTTTTTATAAAAAATTATTGAGATATAATTCATATGTCATAAAATCCATCCTTTCAAATGTGCAATTCAATAGTTTTTAGTATAGTCGCCAATCTTGCAATATTACCACTATGTTTTAGTATATTTCTCTCACTGCAAAAAGAAATTCTGTTTCCTTAATAGCAAAATCGCATCTCCTCTTTGCCCAAGTAGCTACTGCTTTCCCTCCTCCTTTTCCTTTCTTCCTTCCTTTGTCTTTTTCTTTCTCTCTTTCTTCGTGTGTATGTGTGTGTGTGTGTGTGTGTGTGTGTGTGTGTGTGTGTGAGAGACTGGGGATTGCACCCAGGGGGCATTCCCCCTCTGAGCTACATACACCCCCAGCCCTTTTTATTGTGTATTTTTTAAAATAGGATATCACTAGGTTGCTGAAAATATCTCCATATTTCTGAGACTGTCCTCAAACCTTCAGTCCTCCTGTCTTAGCCTCCCACATACTAAGATTATAAGCACATGCTACCAAGCCCAGCTACTAATATACTTTCTATCTGTTGGATTTGCCTATACTAGACATTTCATATAAACAGAGCATATAATTAAAAAAACTTAAAGCCAGTAATATTAGCTTTATCAGTACCAATTTCCAATTGGCTATATAAAAAACTTACTTTATTGAACACTGATGCTGAAAGGGAAAAAGTAATTTCTGACACATACCATACCATACTCTACAGTAAATTTAGAAAAATGCCAGTGTTGTATGTATTCATTATTGTGGATCAGACAACCTTGATTAGATACTGGCTCTGCCACTTAGTAACTGTGTGATCTCCGGCAAGTTGTTAAATGTCTCTCTACTTCTGTTACCTCATCTATAAAATGGAAATAACAGAATCTACACCTTCCCAGAACTTCTCCCCTGGGATGAAGCTGCAGTTTCCCCATGGAAACTGGCTGGCTGCTTTCCCTTCCTTTATCACTGCGCATCCCCCACCTGTGTCTCTCCCCCTTCTCAAGAAACCACCCACCTTCACAGTCTTATCTCAGGGTCTCCTTCTGACCAAGTCCAGCTTGCGACATCTGCACAGTGATTCAAACTGTGCCCAGTTAGGCCGGGCGTGGTGGCGTACGCTTGTAATCCCCGCGCTTGGGAGGTGGAGACAGGAGGATCGCACAGGTTCGAAGCCAGCCATGCTGGCGTAAGAGACCCTGTTTCAAAAATATAAAATAGGTCTGGGAGTGTAGCCCGGAGGAAGAAGGGCTTCCAGGAACCCCAGTACCACCAAAAAAAAAAAAAAAAAAAAAAAAAAAACTGTGCCCAGTTAGTCAAATGAGAAAACTAAGGCTCAGAATAAGTACCTTGCGAGCACACAGTACAACCCAGGTCTGCACCCACATTCCTCTGCCTGTTGGCGTATTGAGGGAATCAGGCTTTTGCTTGATTCTGAGGATACTACCAATCCCTGTTCTCACCTCGGCCTCACAGGGGCCTCAGAACTTTCCCCAGATCAGATCTGAAAAAGAAGGCCAATGGCTTGGTCTCATTCAGTTCTTATCTACTTGGTTCCAGATTCCTCTGTGAAATAAGGACAGGGATGACAGAAACTGAGGAGAAACAATGCCATGTAGAAATCCTGAACTCTCCCTGCAGGGAAAGCAAGTCTAGAAACAGGAAGACAGCTTTCCTGGTCAGTGAAGCTACTGAGAAAACACCGTGTGTGCTTTGTTCATGCCTACCCATGGCAAGTGGCTTTTGCAACCACAAATCCAACAGTTTCAACTTGTGGCAAATTTTGTGAACCCTGGGATGAGAGCACACACAGCTGTTGTGTTGGGGTAAGTGTGAGCATGTAGCTGGATGTGGAATTTGACTGGCAACCAACCTGTAGCTGGGAACCCTGAGCGCTTAGCTGAGGCCCGGGGAGCTGTCAGTGAACCCAGGTGAAGGTTTGGCTCAGTTAAAAGGTAACTTGATCCAAGTTTTGAGCAAACTGAAATTATCATGGGCAGGAGCAGATGGTTGGGGTAAATCACATGAGATCAGCCTAAATTTATCAAAGGCAGACAGCAACGTTTCTTCTATTTATATCTAGTGTTCTAGTTATCTATTGCTGCATAACAAACTCTCCCCAAACTTAGTGGACTAAAACCATCACCGTTATAGCCCATGATTCTGCAGGCCAGGGGTTCGGGCTGGGCTTGCTGTGGTGGCCCTGCTTTGCGTGGCACCAGCTGGGGTCACTCAGAAGCATTCAGCTGGCACGTGGCGGGTCCAAGGGTCTGAGATGGCCTAACTCCCCTGTCAGGTGCTGTGGTGGACAGGACTGGCAGGCTGGGCTCAGTGGGGACTGTTGACCAGAGAACTAACGACACATGGCCTCTCCAGCCCAGTGGCCCCGGGTGGCCAGGCTTTCTACACAGTGGCTCAGTATTCAAAACACTGAGAAATGTGAACAACATAAACCTAGCTTTGGGGTCGCATAGGGTCACTTATGCCTACCTACTTATCAAAGCAGTCACAAGCCCACCCAGATTCAAGGAGAAAGGGCTCAGCTCCAACCTCTCAAAGGGAGGAGGGGGTAAAAGTACAACATCCAATCTGGGTTAGAAGCAAAACAGGAAAGCAGAGCCTACTTAGCTGCAACCTTGGGCACCCCTGGGATCCAGGGCATGGGGGCAGGGAGGGAACCGGCAAGGGAGGGATCTGGTAGCCTGAAGCCACGGGAAGCCAGCCAAATCCACACTGAGTCCTGCCAAGGGAATCTTGACCCAGGGAGCTCACGGCAGCCCCAGCACCTGCCCCGGTCCCCCTGCGTGCTGCGACCCGCGCCCCACTCAGCCCTCAGTGCCTACAGTCAGGACGGAAGCAGCAGGGTAAACTGTTATGTGCATTGAATGCTGGGCCCTGGGAACTGGGAAAAGAGGAGGAGGCAGCGAGGAAGGGTCTGGCTGATGTGAGCAGTACTAAAACCAAGCAGCGAGCGAGCCTGAGAAACGGTGCCCTGTATTGCTCATCCATGAAGGCCTGCGTCTCCAAGGCCCAAGGCCAGCAGCTCTGAGGGCCTTGTCACTGACGGCACTGTCTAGTTGTCAAAAAGAAGAGCGTGGCACAGTCTGAGTGCGTCAGACTGCAAGTGCCCAGCACAGGTCTGTCCTCGGAAGAGTCAACAGAAAATGAACTCAGTTGGGAGTGTCTTTTCATTGCTTGCGCCCTTCTTTTTTTGTTGTTGTTGTTTTGGGGGGTTGTTTTTCATTTACTATATGACAGACCTAAAAATGGAGTGCAGTGGAGGGTGTGGTAATGAAAGAAAGGGTGAGAAGAGAATCTGATGCTTCTAGAACTTTCTGGGCTTGACTATGACCCACTTGATGCCTGGGAGTGCTCTGACCCTACAAAGGGCCTCTTGGACAATTGGGTTTTTTTTTTTATGGTATTGGGGTTGGAACCTACAGGAATCTATCTCCAAGCTATACCAGCTCTTTTTTATTTTGAAGCAAAGTCTTACCATGTCGCTGAGGATCTTGCTAAATTGTTGAGGCTGGCCTTGAACTTGCAGTCTTCCTGTCTGAGCTTCCCATGCACCAAAAAGCATGCACCACCGCACCTGACAGCAACAATCAAACTCAGAATGAGTTTGAAAGGGTCCTAAGGGAACTAATTATTTCCCTCCAGAATTGCATACAATTAATAAATAGAAGGATGGATGCGATGACCATTTACTGAGAACTTACTCTATGGCCAAAATATCCAAGGCACTTTAATATATATGAATTCATCAGTCCTTACAAAACTCAAGGACAAGGTGCATTTACCATCAATCCCCACCCTGGGCCCATGGAAGAAACAGAAGGAGTTGAAAAAAAACCTCGATTTGTCTACCTCCCCAGCCCTCTTCCTATCGCCACTCAGTCTCTCCAGGAACTCCAGAAATACCGCTCGCCCATCACACGGGCCACAAACCCAGGGAGCAACAGCTCCATTCATCCCTCAGCCTCGGTGTTCACCACTCACCCTGTCAGGTCCCCAGCCTTCCATCCTGATACCTCCTTTGTCCCTGGGGCTATTGTGCCAGCCTCCAGACCAGGCTGTCCATCTTAGGTCTTACCCTCCCTCTGCACTGTAGCAGAGAAAGCTGAAATACTCACAGCAACCGCCTACAGACCTTATCAGTCCTCCGGCCCGCTGTTCCCAGGTTTCCATGGTCTCCCGAACAATGTTTCCCGTTTCTTCCTCCACTATCCCTCTATCCCCATTCATTACCATTTTGCAAAGCAGAGTCTACAAAGCTCTGAGAATTGTTCTATGAGAAGAGTTTTATATAATAATTTAAAATTTTTCTCCTTTGTTTTCATGATAATTAAAGGAAAAGTATATAAAGATAACATCCACCTTCTGCTCAAATTCCTATTTTAATCTGTTTTGTTTATATTTGCATTTATAATTTCTAATGTTAATTGAACAAGTTAAGCCACAGTTTTTAACTTTTTTATTTTTATTTTTTTTTTTTGGTGGTACTGGGGATGGAACCCAGAGGCTTTCTACCTCTGGGCTATATTCCCAGACCCATTTTATATTTTATTTGGAAACAGGGTCTCACTAAGTTGCTGAGAGCCTTACTCAGTAGCTGAGGCTGGCTTCGAACCTGCGCGATCCTCCTGTCTCAGCCTCCCAAGCGCAGGGATTACAAGCGTGCGCCACCACGCCCGACTCAGTTTTTAACTTTTAATGCAGAGCTTCTCCAATTAGTATACAGGGAGAGATGCTTGCTTAGATGTCCTCAAATTCTCCTGTACATTCCAGCTCTACTAGACTAATACTTATATGTGGAGCAGATCACAAATAACCTTTTAACAATATTCCTGATTTATCACCTTTATTCATGTTGCCCCTTTGCTAGGCATTTTGGTGCATACCTGTAATCCTACTACTCAGGAGGCCAAGGCAGGAGAATTTCAAGTTCAAGGCCAGCCTAGGCTAACGTAGGGTCACTTTTGCCATCCTACATATCAAAACATCCTACCTATCACTAGCCCATCCAGATTCAAGGAGAAGGGACTTAGAGCCAACCTCTTAAAGGAAGAAGTGCAAATATATGTCCTGGTTTTTTGACTCTGTCTCAAAAAAAAAAAAAAGAGCCAGGACACATTTGTAATCCCAGTACTTGAGAGGCTGAGACAGGAGGATTGCAGGTTCAAGGACAGCCTCAACAACTTAGTGAGCTCCTCTGCACCTCAGTGAGTCTCTGTTTCAAAATAAAAAGGTCTGGAGGTTGCTGGGCGTGGTGGCATACACTTGTAATCCCAGCATTTGGGAGGCTGAGACCGGAAGATCACGGTTCGCAGACAGCCTCAGTTATTTAGTGAGGCCCTCTGCACCTCAGTGAGTCTCTGTTTCAAAATAAAGAATAAGCCGGGCATGGTGGCGCACACTTGTAATCCCCAAGTTTGGGAAGCAGAGACAGGAGGATCACGCTGGTTCGAAGCCAGCCTTGCTGGCTTTAGAGACCCTGTTTCTAATTAAAAATTATAAAATGGGTCTGGGAGTGTAGCCCAGAGGTAGAAGGGTTTCCAGGAACCCCAGTACCACCAAAAAGAAGAAGAAGAAGGAGGAGGAGGAGGAGGAGGAGGAGGAGGAGAAATTGGGCAGGTGGTGTAGCTCGGAAGCCAAATGCCCTTGGGTTCCATCCATCCCCATACCCGCAAAAAAAAAAAAAAAAAAAAAAAAAAAAAGAG
This sequence comes from Muscardinus avellanarius, assembly GCF_963383645.1. NCBI lineage: Eukaryota > Metazoa > Chordata > Mammalia > Rodentia > Gliridae > Muscardinus > Muscardinus avellanarius. The sequence goes on along the minus strand of NC_137790.1, from coordinate 79,271,184 downwards.
AGAGAGAGAAAGAGATAGTACAGAAGTAGAATGTCCTGAGTTAAGCAAAAGAAAAGAAAAAATCTTAGAATGTTCTTCCACATTTTCCACACTAAGCTCCCACCCAGCACCATTCTCAAGCTTTTTTGTGGATAGCTCTGGGACAGCTCTGCTTCAGAACACCAGATGTGAAGATTCTCCAAACTGGAATGTGCACTGTAGGTCATCTACTCTGTTGTGCCTCCCTCACAATTAGAAAAGCCTAAGCACAAACCAGATCTAGAGCCAGGACCCTGGACACCTTGTATGGTACTTTCTTCACATCTTGCAACACACCGAACAATTTCCTTAAAGTTTTATATAATCCATTTTGCACTGGGTCCCTGAAATGGTCGTATACAAAGTAAATCCTTGGCTTTCCTGTAACGGTGTCTGACAATGCCATAAAACCACAATAATTACCTGACATGTTTGTATGTCAGAAGCACCATAATAGAATACCCCATAGGATCTAAATGCTGAAAGCATTTTAAATTTCTGCATTAGAAAATGGACGCTCGCCGGGCATGGTGGCACACGTTTGTAATCCCTGCACTTGGGAGGCGGAGACAGGAGGATCACGCAGGTTCAAAGCCAGCTGTGCTGGCTTAAGAGACCCTGTTTCCAAATAAAAACCTATAAAAATAGGTCTGGGAGTGTAGCCCGGAAGTAGAAGGGTTTCCAGGAACCCCAGTACCACAAAAGAAAGAAAGAAAGAAAGAAAGAAAGAAAGAAAGAAAGAAAGAAAGAAAGAAAGAAAGAAAGAAAGAAAGAAAATGGACGCTGCTCCAATTAATGCTACTCAGACTCATCTACTCCAGAGAGGCCCCACATTATATGCTGATTTATTGAACTTACTAGACTGCCCCCCAAATCAATTTTTAAACATATCTGCAAGCCAAGACATTAGGTAGAGGTGATATAGCAATTAATTCAGTTCTTTTAACTTAGTAGGTACTCAGTAAACATGAGCGGAATGAATGGATGCCCCAGAGACCAGGAACAGGATATCTGAATTCTAGTCTCATTATTTTACTAATAGGCCACAAGGGACTGGAAAAGTCACTTCTTCTCACCCATCCTCAGTCTGCTTATCTGTAAAAAAAAAAAAAAGGCATTCTGATCAACCCAAAAGGTTGGTTATCTTTTGAGATAAATCCCTGCAGTTCTAAAATTCTATTTCAGAAAATGTTAAATCCGTTTATATTAGTGATTTAAAAGGAAAAGTAATATAGAACTAGCATTTATTAACTATTTTCATTTTATACATGATTTAGTTATGTATAATCATGGATTTAGTTATTATAACTAACTTTTAAGAAAAACGGTATTATGTTATGTTTCTCTTTTTGAGTTTGAGAAAACTGGAATTTTATTAGCTGGAGAAGACTTTTTTTTTTTTCTTTGGTACTGGAAATAGAACCTAGAGGCTATTCTACCTCTGAGCTACACCACCAGCCCTATTTTTTATTCTTTATTTTGAAACCAGGTCTCACTGAGTTGCAAAGGGCCTCACTAAGTAGCTGAGGCAGTCCGCGAATCGCAAACCTCCGGCCTCAGCCTCTGAATGCTGGGATTATAAGCAAGTGCCACTATGCCCATCTAGAGAAGACTTAAACTTCAGGGTTTTTGTTGTTGTTGTTTGCGAATGGAACCCAGGGGGATTCGACCCCCGAACTACACCCCCTGCCCTATTTTTTATTCTTTATTTTGAAACCGGGTCTCACTGAGTTGCAGAGGGCCTCACTAAGTAGCTGAGGCTGTCCACAAACCGTGATCCTCTGGTCTCAGCCTCCTGAATGCTGGGATTACAAGCATGTGCCACCATGCCCAGCTATCCTTCAGTTTTGACAGAATTACTACTATTACTACTGATGTTGAAACAGGGTTTCTTGAGAAGAAACCCGGCGTTTCCTTAAGATGAAAGGGAGTTTCTTGAGAAGAAACTCAGCGTTTCCTTACCAGGTTCTTGTCTCCGGTGAGCGAAGAATGACACTGCAGACCACAGGAAAGGGAGTAAAAGGTTTACTGGAAGCAGCAGGGAATAGGGAAAAGTGGCCGAACACCTCGAAGGTCTATCGGAACTCTGAAGTCCAGCAGCTACCTTCAGGACAATACTTGAGGGTAGTCCAAGCCAAATGCCTTCAATTGCAAGCTGCTTTCTCCCAGAGTCCACGCGATCTGCCAGAAAGGAATAGGGAAAGTGGCAGAATACCTCTAAGGGCTATCAGGGCTCTGGTGTCCAGCAGCTGCCTTCAGGACAATACTTGAGGGTAGTCCAAGCCAAATGCTTTCAGTTGCAAGCTGCTTTCTCCCAGAGTCCACGCGATCTGCTAGAAAAGAAGTGCAGGTCACCCCTAGGGACCCTGGTCGGCCTTGATGTCCAGTGAAGGACTTCAGGTCACTACCCGAGTGTATCCCGGACCAAGTGCCTTCAATTGCATTCCACCTTCTCTCAAAGCTAACGCGACCTGCAAGAGAAAGAGAAGCTCCCCAACGAGGAGGTGTTCCCAGAGTGGGTAACCGTCTTGGTGACTGTGCTAGGGGTTTATATATATCTGCATGTCCTCTATCGCTTGGAGTTTGGGAAGCAGCTCTCAAAATTTGCATAGGGTATTTGCATGTCCTTTGAAGGGTCTCCTTTCAGTAGGAGTGTCAGACTTGCTCCAGTTATGTTTCCTGGATTTGTTGATTAGTAAATTGATGGTTTTGTGAAGCTTTGGTCGTTCTTATCTCTGAACCTTGGAAGAGCTGGTCTCTTTTAGGAGCCTTGGAAGTTAATTAGTATTCCTCGTCCCTGAGGAAATTAACTTTTTTCTACGGAGGCCTCTTCCCTATCTGCCTACTTCCTTCTACCTCCTCAATGTTACATATGAAAAGATGAGTAATGCAAAATTTTAACCTACAAGAGAAAGGATGGAATGAGTCTTAAAATTACCCGGGCTTTAGACTTGGAGGCAATTTCCAGGCTATGGATACAGTGTGTTAGCTTCAGTAAGTTGAAGAAACAGAGAACAAAGACTGGGGAAGCCAAGGTGGCTAAGAACGAAGGATCACAATTCTAGAGTGGGGAGAGAAACAGAGAGGGGAAAAAACCCTATGTCAGCTGAAATATCTCCTTCAATCTGCTGAGTATGAGGCCCAGTGAAACTCCATAAAACCAGGCAAAAGAAATGGCAAGAGAGATGAGAAAAATATTGTGCACCAGCCAGCCAAAGAGAGGAGTTCTTGGTCACCCACTGCAACACTCAGTAGGGAGAGAGTGAGCCCAGAGGAGTCACCTGGAACTGAAGAGCTGAACCATTCCTATAGTGAAAGATACTTTAGAACCTCCATATCAGAGCTTAAAAACGGGATTCAAAGTGATCGACCTGATCCCCATGTGATTTAACTGCCTGTCAAAACAATGCCTAACCCACTTTGAAAGAAGACAACAAAGTCCAAATCGTTAATGATATAACACCACAATGTCTCCCATCTAATAAAAAATGACTAGACATATAAGAAGCAGGGAAGTGTTAATCTATAACTAAAAGAAAAATTAGTCAAGAGAAACATACCCATAAATGATGGAGATGACACATAAATATTGAAATAACAAGACTGCAAATTCAAACCAGGTCTCTTAGCACGTTCATACAATCCTCTCTTCATTGTCTGTGCTGACCAGTGTCTCTGTATCTATGACAACATACAAGGTTTTACCATGACAATCCCAATGCAATTTTTCTAGCTTTAGTCTGCACTTTAGTTAGAACATCTGCAGAGGTAGCCATACCTCTGAAACCTATGAAGACCAGTCCCTGAACAAAGATCAGCACTAAACCATCCTCGTGGACAAAATTTCAACGATGCTGCAATAGAATTCCTTTGTTCCTGTTTCCCCACCCCAAGACTATGGCATTTGCATGGGAATTATTCATGACCACTCCTAGGTCATGTCTGCAGCCAGAGGTCTCTTTTCCCCAAGGGCTGTGGTTTAAGGGAGCATGGGAATTGATGTGTGAATAGTGAGAGCACGCACCAGGAAACCAGGCCTCAGCTTCAGCCCTGAGTTAGCAAAACTTAAGCAAGAGGTGCAGAAGGACACGGGAAGCACAGAAGGATGCTGTCAGCCTGCAGAAAGGCGCAAACCCCACCCCCACTGCTGGGGTATCTATGTGTGCGCTGTCTACAAGTGTTGTGAGAGAATGGCTCAGGGAGCGTAGACACAGGGTCACCTCCCAGGCTGGGGGTGCAGTTTTCCTCCCTGCAATTTACTACACAAGTTGTTACCAAAGCAAATATCAAAGCCCTGCAATTTGCTAATTATAGGCGGGATCCTGGGCTTGTGGGCCCAATTAACCACTTGTTCCTCATTTTCTGTGTGTGACCCGCAGACTGTACCCACAATTACCCACTTGTCTTTTAACTGCCCTGTGAGCTGGCTGACTCACCTCCAATTCACTCCCACTGTCACCTCCAGATAGCCTTTGGTGTCTCTTTGCTTTCCAGGTTCCCCCACTCATCTAGGTTCCCTCTCTATCTGCATCACAGACCAGTGTCTGCTTTCCCTGGGCTAGTGCTCCTATGAGGTGGCCTGGGCTTGCTCCTTGACTGCACGTGGAGCTTGCAAGACAAGAAGCAGCTCCTGCTGTTCTCCACATCTTGCACAGCTCCCCCAAGGAGACACAAGCTGTGCCACGTTCAGCCTCCGCTCCCAGACAGTCTCCATGGAAAGAATAAGAAATCTTACAGCTCCCTTGGGCCAGCCCAACTGCCAGAGCTCCTGTCCCTATTCCCCATCAGTGCCTCCCCAGCTCCCTACTCAGTCTTGCCAGGGATCCATGGAGACTCACCACCAGTCCTGGGAGAAAAGGACCTAGTCATTACCAGGTTTAGTCCTCCAGAGAGAGACAAACTGGAGAAGGGATTAAAACCCAATGTCTGGTCGGGCATGGCGGCGCATGCTTGTAATCCCCACGCTTGGGAGGAGAGACAGAAGGATCACACAGGTTCGAAGGCAGCTGCGCTGGCTTAAGAGACCCTGTTTCCAAATAAAAATATAAAAATAGGTCTGGAAGTGTAGCCTGGAGGCATAAGGGCTTCCAGGAACCCCAGTACCACCAAAAATAAATAAATAAATAAATAAATAAATAAATAAATAAATAAAACAAAACCCCATGGCTAGCCAGGCATGGTGGTACATACCTGTAATCCCAGTACAGGAGATCAGGTTTGAGGCCAGCCTTGGCAACTTAGCAGGACTCTTAGTGAGAATCTCAACTTAGTGAGACTCTCAACAACCTAGCAAGACCTTGTATCCAAATATAAAAAATAAAAAAGGGCTGGGGTAATGCCTGGAGGTAAAATTCCCCTGGTTTCAATCCCCAGCACCAACCCCCCCCCCAAAAAAAAAAACCATGACCTTCATTAGGTATACTGCCTGGCAAGCAAAGGCATTCCAGCAAACATTTTGAAGGGTTACCATGCCAATGGTGTCTGTCACTGAGTGTAACAGAAGCCTTGGGAAATCTAGTAGAAGATGTAACTGCTCAAGAAAAAAATTCTCAAATTCATATATACATTTATATATTTAATCATTCAGAAAATATTTGTGGAGCATCTATTTGCCAGGTACCAGTGCAGAAAATAAGCAAACATCAGTGCACAGAATGGACAAAGTTCCTACTCTCAGGGGGCTTACCTGATAGCAGGAAGAAATAAGTAATCAATAATAAATTAATGAATAAGCAATTTTCTAGAAAATAAGTGCTATGGGAAAAAAATCTTAGACAAAGGCAAGAGAGAGATTGTTGGGTACCAGGTTTAATTTTGAAATAAGGCATGCCATGTAGACAGCCTGAAGCTGTAAAATAGGAACAAAGAACTGAAAACAATCAGAGGTTTCACCATGTTGGCCTCTGAGGGAAGAGCGTGGCTGAGAGGGAGCAGCCAGAGGCCATGCCCTTGTGCCCTGCACCCCTGAGAAGAGCAGGGTGGCCACACCTGAGGGAGCAGGGGGAGGACCCCCCAGGGGAGATCGGGTAGAGGCAAAGAAGGGCTGATGTCACCTGGGGCCCAATAGGCCCCAGGACTGCAATTTTACTCTCAGTTCAATTAGAAGCCATTAGTGGGCTTGGAGCAGAGGGGTCATGCTATCTGGCTAAGACTTTAAAATGTCTTTTGGGGTTTCTGTGGAGAGCAAATGGGCCAGGTGCAAGATGATGATGGCTTGGACCAGAGCTGTGAAGGCACAGAGCAGGGGAGGCAGAGGCAGGAGTTCCTGGAAGGACGTGGAGTGGCTGAGGAGGATGTGTGTACAATTCAGCAGGTTTAGTCCCCTAAGTCCACCCAGGGATGCAGGTAAAAAGCCCCTTATCAAATGACAGAGGGAAGTGGGGACTCCAAGGAGGGACAGGGAAGGGATTGGAGTGTGTAGACAGGAAAACTTAGCTATACATTTTGTTTTTAAGAATACATAAGAAGACTGCCGGGTGTGGTGATGCACGTTTGTAATCCCAACATTTGGGAGGCTGAGACAGGAGGATCGCAGTTCGCGGACGGCCTCAGCTATTTCGTGAGGCCCTTTGCAACTCATTGAGACCCTGTTTCAAAATAAAGAATAATAATAAAAAGATAGGGCTGGGAGTGTGGCTCAGAGGTAGAATGCCCCTGGGTTCCATCCCCAATACTAAAAAAGAAGAAGGAGGAGGAGGAGGAGGAGGAGGAGGAGGAGGAGGAGGAGGAGGAGGAGGAGGAAGAATACATAAGAAGACATGTACAGAAAATATAATAAAATGGTAACAAGTGGTAATCTACATGGTGGACACATTGGTGTCTATTATAATATTTTCTGGATATTTAAAATATAATTTAATTTGTTAATTTTATAAATATAATTCATAATTGAAAAATATTATTCTACTAAGGGTTTATGATAAAGCTTATGGCTTACGTTGTCCATGTAGTGAGGGGACATCAGATGCTACTGATGTCCCTGCTAGTGATATCCCCATGACATCACTGGAATGGGTGGCAGGGGGTGGGGACTCTTCTCCCACTTACTTTTATTCTCCTGCTTCCAGCTCCTCAGAGTTGGGGGAAAGGGGGATAAGATATGGAAAAAAGCAAAAATCACATTGTACTAGAGTTGAGAAAGGCTGAGAGCAATTAACAGACCTAGAAAAATGGCGGAGGCCCCCTGACCAAGGCTGCCTTGCACAGCAATGCAGAGACTGAGCAGATAAGGGTTTGCAAGGAGGGAAAGTGACTCCAGCCAAGGCTACCACAGAGCAAAGAAGGCACCTGCAGAGTGAGCTGGGGCCGAGCCTCTGCCACGCTAACCCATCCTAGGGAAGCTCTCTCTGTCTAGTGACTAAATCAGAGAGACCAGACCAGATTCCAGATGCTTGTCAGAGCCTTGCAGTCACCTGAGGTGGCTGAGAGCCCAGGATGGGAAATCTTAATTCTGCAACTTTGAAGCCCCCAGGGATGGAACAGGAGATGGAGGAGCCTCCCCAGCTAGCTCTGCATCAGCCAATCCTGGCCCTGGCCCCACAGGGCAAATTCCTCACCATCTCCAGACCTGTATCTGCGCCTGGGGCAAGGTCCCCTGCTGCTGCATCTGGCAGAAACTTGTGCCATGCCACAGTTCTGATTGGGTGCCAAGAGAGCTATTTCCCAGGCCACAGCTTTAACAAGGCCATGCTTCCTAATTACTAGTTTTCTCCTAATTAAATAAAAAAGGCAGGGGGAGTCACCAGCGATTACTCCACCTTATAATACCACCTTCCATTTATGGGCGTCTGTCTTCAGAGGGGCTCAAAGTGCTCTGAGTGTTATCATATATTTTTCCCTCGTAACATCCTAGAGATTCCTAGGGGTGGTTATTATCACACCACTTTACAGCTGGGAAAAGGGATTCTGGCTGAGGCTAAGCCAAGTGTCCAAGTGCCCTCGCTGGCTAGGGTCATTGTTTGCTGAAGCTCCTCCAAGAAGCCTTCTTCTACTTAGAAATAAAGTCATCCCCTGGGAGATAAACAAGGCTGAAGCAATTCATAAGGCATAGTGATTTATTGCAAACTTTACAGTAGTAATTAACACTGTTTAGTTCTCACAACAATCCTATAAAACAGATAATATTGCCCCAGCCTTCCAGAGGAAGACAATGAGATTCAGAGAGGTAAAGCCACCTGCCTAGTTACCTGCAGTATCACAGTAGCTGCAAGAGCAGTAAAAGCAGTAAAAGCAGAAGCTAGTATTCATTGGGCATTTGCCGTGCGCCAGGCATTTTACACTTATTAACTCGTTTGAGTGCTTAGAACCACCCTTAGAGTGGTTCTTAGTACTATTATCAACAAAGTAGTAGTATCTTACTACTTTGTTGATGACAAGACCAAAGCACAGAAAAGTAACTTGCTCAAGATCACACAGCAAGTGAATGGCAGAGCCAGATAAGAACCCACACAGGGTCCTAGCACACCCGTTTACCCAGAATGAATACTGCATTCTGAGGGTTGACCTGGGAACATCCAGGGACTGTAGGGTGACCCAGGTACAGCCCGACTCCCCCACGCTCTGATCCCTCCCTGTGCATGCAGGGGGCCCCGTTTTACATTCCTGCTATGCCCCATGTGGGTGCCCTGAGCGTGCTCTGCAATGGGGGCCTCTTCCTGCCTGACTGGAGAACTTATGCTGAGTATAAATGCTGACTGGGAAGCTGGGAGCTCAAAGGTGGTGGAATCCAGGAGTAAGAATTAGTCAAGAGAGACATTCAGGCAGGGTAGGGAACTTGCCATGACTTGTATAAGGGAGACGGGGTGCATCTGGCCTCCAGACCATCTCAGATCCCTGGTCTCCACCGCTCTCTCCCCCAAGCACCCTCCATCTCTCACACCTCCATACCAGGGAGAGGACACGACTGCGGCCAGACACAGGCCTCAGTGTCAGCACAGGGCTCTCTGTGACCTGTAGACCCCCTCAGGGGCCACCAAGGTGAGACTGAGCCCTGCTGGAAGCCAGACTCACATTCCTCTGCCTCTTTCAGACCAACACTTGGTAACTGGCTGACCAGTGTAGCTCTTGTCACTTGCCTGTCCGGTCCCCTCCCTAAAAGTCCAGCTGCCAGGGTGCCCTTCCCGAGAACAGCCAGAGGAACATTAGCAAACTGCTGACTGTCCTGGAGAAAGGGAGTGCACAAATCCTAGAGAGGGCTTGGGGGCCACCCACAGCCCCAAGTCTTTTCCACCAAGTAGGAGCATTTAATGTCCTGACTCCCCAAATCTGATTTCCAGACTCTCCAGCGCTATTTTCTCCACCTTGCTGAGATGGGAGAGGAAGCACACAGGGTAACTTTCATCTGGTGGCAGGATGGTTAGACAGCCTAAATTTCTTTGTTTTTTTTTTGTTGTTGTTGTTGTTGTTTGTTTGTTTGTTTTGCGGCACTGGGGATTGAACCCAGAGGCATTCTACCTCTGAGCTACACCCCTAGCCTATTTTTTATTCTTTATTTTGAAACAGGGTCTCACCGAGTTGCAGAGAGCCTCACTAAGTAGCTGAGGCTGGCTTCCAACCTGTGATCCTCCTGTCTCAGCCTACCAAGTACTGGGTTTACAAGCGTGCACCACCACGCTGGGCTAGACGGCCTAAATTTAAACCACAGAGGTGACCACCAGGTACTAACTGGGCCACCCAAGGGCTTGGTGCAACCTCTCTGTGCCCCTTCTGGTGCGTGTGAAGTGGGAGAATGAGAATTCCTACTTCATAGGATTGTGTGAGTATTAAATGAGGCATTACATCAAAGTGCTGAGAACCATGGTTAGCACACAGTAAGCACTCGGCAATGTTATCGTCTAGAAGGCGCTATCTCTGAACAAACCACCACCCAGGAATCCATTATTCGGCGTCAAGTCCCCCAGGGCTTTGAGCAGTCCACTTATCAGTGGTGCTAGTGGGCATGTGGACGTTATAAAGATTTTGTTTTGTAAGGACCTAAATAAATAGTCTCAGTCCCTGTTGGTTACGGAACATCTGCAAAAGAAGGAAGCTAAAGGCTGAGGGCGCAGGGCGGGCGCAGGGCGAGCCTTACTGGCTTACTGGAGACCCGGCCATTCTGCTTCCCCCCTCCCCCAACCCCAGCACCAACTCGGCTTCCACCGCGCGCACACGCTCGGCGCCTTCGGAAATGCAAAGCCCGGGAAGCGCGCGGGGCTGCGGGTTCCCAGAGCCGCCGGGCACGCGGCCCGTTCCCCACTGGCAGCGCCTCTAAATACCAGAGGGCTGGCCAAAGCTGCGGCGGTTTTGCAGAGGGCTCGGGTTTCTCGGCCGCGAGGCTGAGCCGGGGCCGCAGCTGCTCCGAGGTCGCGCCCGAGGCACGTCCACACAAGCCCGGGCGGGGGGCGCCACCTCCCCCGGGACCTGCGCGCCTCTCTTCCCGTCTTCATTTTACAAACATCCAGCCCGGAGAGGTGGCTTCCCTCTCCCAACCAAGACTTTATTTTTGCAAAACAAAAGAGATGGGGGCGGGGGAGGAGAGACTCTACATTTCAAGAAATGCTACTTTTAAAATGCTAATCATGAGATTCTTCTTTTTGCTTTGGAATTCAGTCTGTACTGGATCCGGCGTTCTTTTTCAAAAGATGAAACCTAACTAAATTTGGCTCAGAAAACCTGGAGCCATTTAACCTTGAGAAGTGAGTCTTCGTTTCTATTAAGGAAAATATTTGGGTTTGAATGCGTACAGCCCTTTGCACGTGATTAAAATAGAGGCACTGAACAGTTTAACCACCTGCGCTTTCCGCGGGGGCATATTTTCCATGGTAAACAACAACAACAAAAAAAAAAACAGATTGGAAATCCATTCATTTCTACAGAAGATGTGCTCCGGTTGGGGTTTGTGTTTTCAATCAGAGGAAACCAAAGACAATCTTTGCAAGCTTACTGTATTTCATGCCTTTAGGCTCCAAGATGTCTTTTTATCCCCTTTGCAGCTATTTCTATGTAAAGCCCAATACTTTTTAAAACGCAGTTAATAATTAAAACTTCTGTTTAGTTTTCTCGGCACACACTATGGCACAGACCGCATGTTTTCTCTATTGTCATCTCATCTGTGATAATTTTGGGACATCTTTAATCTTAATTCCTATTTTACAGATGAGAAGACAGGCTCAGAGAGAAGCCGAGGTTAATAATAAGTGTCACAGCCTTTGTGTCTGTGCCCCTTGGGTCTGAGAGCTGCAAAGCTGTGGTCTCTGCACCAGCATAAACCCTTTCTGGAGTTCTCAGTAAGTGGATGGCTAGGAGCATAGTGATGAATCCATTCCTCTTTCTCTGTATCTCTTTTTCTCAGTGCTATGGATCAAACCCACAAACCCAGGGCCCTGCACATGCTATGATCTTTTCTCTTAATTTTCTGCACATGCTATGATCTTTTCTCTTAATTTTCAAGGTAGCTTTGGGCTCCGCCTAAAAGGTACAGGTTTCTAGAGCTGATGCTTCCTGTCTTACCATATAGCCTTAAGATGTCTGCCTCGGTTTCCCCTCTCTAAAAGGAGACATTACATGGAAGGTCCTGTCAAGCTCTGGCACACACGTAGAGATACATGCTGAATTATTCATTCAGTCATGAGATGTAGCCTCATGACTGAGTGAATCCTGTTGGTTTTGAAGTGGAGGGACCCCCACCCTGTTACTGCGATGGCAGGCAGGCTATCGGGCACCATCTTCCTGATTCCCTGGTTCCATTTATTTAACTCTGGTTCTTGCCACTGGCTGCACATCAGAATGTCCCGAAGGCGCTTTTAAAAATGCAGATACTCAGGCCTTACCTAGCTCTCCTCCACCTCCCCGGAGATTCTGCTTTAATTGGCCTCCAGTGTGGCCCAGGCATCAGTATTTTTCTAAAGCTCCCTAGGTGAATGTGTAGCCAGGGTCGAATATTGATCTAACCCAGCAAAAGACTCCAATTTCATCCATCCCAGTTGGGCTTTTATAAATGTAGCTTCTATAGCTGGAATTCCTTTTTATAAAATCCAATAACATTAGTGCTACCAGAGTTAATCTCAAAACAGATGTGAGCTTTCATTTTATTTAACTGAATGTTTTGCTTAAATACGGCTCTCACGAAAGTTGCAAAATTGCTGTGAGAGTATGTATATGTGCATTGCGTGTGTATATGTGTATTATTGATGAAGTTGATTCTTTTCTTATGAAGTTAATAAGCAGAAGGTTCTAGATTATTCTGACCTAATAATTGATTGGCCTAGTGGAAGAAGAAATCATACAAAATATTGATTTAACCGAAAGAACCTTGTTCTTTGGGAATAGCTTGTCTTAGACCCAGCCTAAGAGACTGGCCTGAGCTGGAAGAGGTAGAAGCAGAAAGCCTGGAGGAGTCAGCCCAGAGCCATTTGCATCCCCAAAGGCCCTAGGCTGTTTTATTTACTATTATACCCACATCTTGGCATTTCCTACTGGGAGGCAAACTTTCTAAGGCATTTCATCCAGATGTGACCCAATGACAGGTAAAGTCCAAATACACTTACAAATCAAAAAGATGTACTTTTTCTTTCTGGAGAGAACTACCGATTTCTTGATATCTAGAAGAAATCTACTTTGTTCATAGGTAAACATTTATAATATTTTAAGACTGCTCATTAAACTTACATTTCCTTTTATTTTGTGCAAACCTTCAAGACCCATCCATCATCTCACCACCATACCACATGCACAAGTACACACACACACACACACACACACACACACACACACACCATTAAGGTCTTTGATTTTACAAATATGTTATGGTTTTAGTATGGCTTGCCTTCCTACCCCCAGTTTATTTGAGTTTAATCCCCAAAGTCATATGTTAATGGTACTAAGAGGGTAGAAACTTAATCCAGGTATGGTGTTCACAGTTGGGGCCTTTGGAAAATGGTTAGGTTTACAGAAGGGCTTTAAGGTGTAGCCTCATGACTGAATGGATCCCGATGGTTTTGAAGTAGAGGGAGAGAGACCAGATACCCAGATGTGACATGTGCCCTCCCTGTCTGCTGCCATCATCCCATGGTGCCATCACCACACTTGGTACTCTGTTGGCAAGAAAGCCATCAATAGAACTAAGCTGATGCCAGCACCATGCCCTTCAAAATCCAAACCTGTGAGATAATTGGCTTCTTTCCAGTTGGGAGTGGTGGCACATGTCTGTAAACCCAGTACTTGAGAGGCTGAGACAGGAGACTCACAGGCTAGAGACCAGACTCAGCAACCTAGCAAGACCCTGTTTGAAAACAAAAAATAAAAAAGGGCTGAGGGTGTGTAGCTCAGAGGTACAACATCCTTTGGTTCAATCCCCAGCACACACCCCCCCACCAACACACGTACACAAAAGTTTTTTTTTTTTTATAAAGTTACCTCAACTCAAATATTTCATTATAGTAATGAAACACCAGCTAGTATAATATTCATATACATACATACACATTCAGATATATACAAAAATGAAAACAAGCATGTGTGTATTTCTACTCAACTTCTGGAGACATAGTTAAGGTGAATGAAATACTATATTTGGTCTTAGTTGGCTGTGTGTGTGTGTGTGTGTGTGTGTGTGTGTGTGTGTGTGTGTGGTACTGGGGTTCCTGAAAGCCCTTCTACCTCCAGGCTACACTCCCAGACCTATTTTTTTATACTATTTTATTTGGAGACAGGGTCTCTTAAGCCAGCGTGGCTGGCTTTGAACCTGCAAGATCCTCCTGTCTCTGCCTCCCAAGCGCTGGGGATTACAAGCGTGCGCCACCACACCCAGCATTTGTTGACATTGTAATCAGAACAATATTTCTCCAAATGCCTTTGGTAGAACTAAGATTCAAACAGAAACATCAGGCAAATCTGAGGACCTTTGCCCTTTGCCTGTTACTTATAAAAATCTCAACCATCCAAACAAGTACAAAATTCTACTTAATATAAAAAATGTTTGCAATTGCCTTACATGTTAAACTTCTGTGTTTTCCCTTGGTAATAGGAGGATTAACATTTCTACACAGGGACTTGTTTTGATCTTGCCTTCCGTATTTACATTTCAGTATAGTTTACCAAAAAGCAATCTTAAATCATCATTCCAAAAAGGGATGGGGGCCAGGTGTGGTGCTGCACATTTGTAATCCCAGCACTTGGGAGGCTGAGACAGGAGGATCAAAGGTTCATGGTCAGCCTCAACAAGTTGTGAGGCCATCTGCAATTTAATGAGACCCTGTTTCAAAATAAAGAATAAAATAGGAAGCCGGTGGCGCACACTTGTAATCCCAGCATTTGGGAGGCTGAGATCAGAGGATCTCGGTTCCAGGACAGCCTCAGCTACTTAGTGAGGCCCTCTGCAACTCAGTGAGACCCAGTTTCAAAATAAAGAATAAATAAAAAAAAAAAATACGGCAGGGGGTGTATCTTGGAGGTGGAATGCCCCTGGGTTCCACCCCCAGACCTGCAAATAAATAAATAAATAAATAAATAAATAGTATAAAATAGGGCTAAAATAAAGAATAAAATAGGGCTGGGAGTGCAGCTCAGAGGTAGAATGCCCCTGGGTTCAATCCCCAGTATCACAAAAAAAAGGGGGGGGGGGTTGGGAGAGAGTGTATCCTGTTAAACTAAAGATGAACATCCCAGAAGGATGCAGAAATATTCTCTAACACAAATTTCCTTGATAAACTCTGGGTCCAAAAGAAGTCATTTCAAGACTAGAACATGACAGAAACCAACCAATTAAAGCTTGCTTAAATGAAGAAATTGAGGGCAAACATTTTGTTAACCCAAATAGATTGCCCTGCATAGATCAAAGATGAATCTGTAATTCAAACATTTTTAATAAAAGAATACCAATCTAGATAAGAAAAATTGACTTTGAAATAACTGAGAAGTTGTCACTTCATGAGTGAAATAGAAGGATCAGATCAGAAATAGTAACCTTGGGGAAAGGAGTTAATAGTAGTTTCCAGAGCAGGAAATGATTTTTTTTCTCTCTTACTTATAATAACATGTAGTCTGAGTATAGGGACAGAAATAACATAATGAAAATGTGTTTCATTTCTGTCTAATCCAATAAACGTTTATTGAGCGCTTAGTATGCACCAAGCAGGCATTAGACTAAGCACAAAGGTGCCAAGCTGAGTAAGACTCAGCCACCTCCCTAGGACAGCCCCTCTCAGCTGGATGGCATTGCTTACCGGAGCACCTGGCTGAAGTTTCATGCAACCACATTTCACAGCTGATAAGTCCAGTTGCTCCCAGCTTCAGGCTTGAGCAGAGGGACAAAGGAGTTGGGGTAACTTGGATATGCCACATCTTTGAACTATAGCCAATTCTTATGGCCAATGTTGGGAGTCAACAGGAGAGAATCATCAGTTCAAATCCCCATGGGATCCATCGGGGCCAACTCTGAATGAGAATTCCAAGGAGGTGCTATGATGGGTGTGGAAAGGAAGAAATCAGGGTCCCTGGTTCTGCAGAGGTCCCCAGACAAGTATCCAGATAAAATAAGGAAAACCAGATGAGTAACAAAAGGTACACACTGCATATGACAAATAAAAATGGCTTGCTAATGGATTCTCCCCCAAGAGAAGCTACAGAAAGGCGCTTCTGAAAGCTTTGGCTCGGACTCCAATACTGTGTGAGACTCTTCTAAACTTTGTTTAGAAAGGTGCAGAGTGGGTCCAAATACCAGAATGACAAATTGACTTTGCCAACCACCTGGTGCATGTCCTCCTTCACACCTGGGGCTGGCTAGGAAGTTGCTATTAACTGATGACATCTCCATCTCTGACAGACATTTAGCCCTTTGCAGGGAGGTATGAGAAGCTATCAGTTTGTAACTTGGGCTCTGGGGGGGAAAGCAAGTACACCATGGTATGTTTGAAATCAAACTAGAGCTACAGCCAAGCATTGTGATGCAAGCTTGGAGTCCCAGCTGCTCAGAACACCTGAGGCCAGCCTGGGCAACTTAGCAAGGCTCCACCTCAAAAATAAATAAAATACCAAATTGAGATGCTGGTAAAAGCTTATCTATATACTAAGCAGAAGTCGGAGCAAAAAGCATCCTTGAAGAAAGTGGCAGTTTATTACTTGCTTTTTATCATTCCAGCTGTCCGTGTTGGCTCAGCTATTTTGTTCCATCCTCCCCAGCCAACTCAGCCTGGACAGCTATTTGTGAGTCTCGAATCTCACAGCTCCTTGGGCTATCTCCCTGGATCTCATACTCAGGTACTGTGTGGGACTCTTCTTTGGCTGGGTCATGGTTGTAGGTATGTCCTTCTCAATTAGTCTGGAAATGCTGACCCTGGACAGCACATCTGCTCTCCCTCCACGTGGCTCCTTGCATAGGGCAGTTTGCATGATATGGTCTGAGCATGGCCTGACAATGAAAGCCTTGGACTCCAACTTGAAGATCTGGAGACCACGCCCAAGTGACCACTGATGAGCTATTGGCCTTGAGAATTAACTTTTGTCTGGGCTGTAATGTCCCCATCTATATAGTGAAGTGTATGGTAATCCATTCTACAAGGCCAGCCGTAATGCTCTATGATTATGTGGTTTCTAGCGAATGGTGTATCAGACCTCTTTTCTCTTTATCTCTCTCTATACACACAGAGAAACACACAAACTCACGCATACTACCTCAGACCTCACTTTCCCTTTCTTCCTGTATGTGTGAATTAACAGGCAACTGTGCCATTTTTAAACGAGACAAACACATACATTTCAAATTATTGCTGTTGGGCCTCTTCTGAGAACCACTCCAGAGACTGGCATTTTATACTAACAATTTTAATGTGAAATTAACTGGAACTCCAACTGCATATAAAACTGAGCACCCATGTGACCAGTTCTTTATAGTGCATGGAACACTTTTATATCCGTTCCCCTATAATTCTACCATAACCTATTATCGCCGGGCCCACTTGACAGCAGCAGGTTCAATATGGTCGCACAGCTGGGCAGCACATTGTCTCCACTCCACAGAAACCAGCTGCCCCTCCCTGTGCTGCAGAGAGCTGCCCTCCAAGGAGGAGGCAGGAGGAGCTGTTTCCAAGGGAAGAAGAGCAAGGAGAAAGAAAAGCTGGGGAGAGAGTCCAGGAGTAGAGGAGGTAGCTGTGTGCCGGAGACTGGCAACGAGTCCCAGTTCATAGTACCTCCCACTTCCTAGGATTAAGAATTTATAGGCTATTCTTCTAACCCTCTACTACTTCCCTGCCCTCTCCCGCCAAAGGCTTCCCTAAAAAGAATGTCCACTGCAATCTCTCTCCAGCTGTTTGATCTTTTTAAATGTCTCTCATTTGTCTGGGGCATGTGCTACAAACAAAAAATAGAACCTGGGCATTCAGGATGGGAAAGTATATAGAATGGCAAAAGCCTGCCTCGTGCCAGGGGGTGCGGGCAGCCCCGAGACAGCTATGAGGACCAGATGTCCTGGATTTGCTAGGATGGTCCCAATTTAAAACATTCTAGTCTCTTGTCCCCATAAGTGCCTTCACACTTGTCAGATCATGTGTCTGTCTCTTGGAAAATATAGTTACCACAAGGATACTCAATACCAAGTGTCAAAATGACCTAGAGTCAGCCTTGCCGGGTGGAAAGAACACAGATATTGAAGCTCAGTGGACCTTGGGTCAACCAGCTCTGCCCCGTACTGTGTGGCTCCGGGCAGTTTTTATTCTTTTGGAGGCTTGGTTTCTTCATCTAGGAAATGGCAAGTTGGCCTGTAGATTCTGAGTCATCAGAGACAACTACATACCTTCCCGCCATTCTGTTTGTATGATCTCCTTTGGAGTTCCTAGCATTTTGGTCAAATCTGAAGCAAGACTATGAAACGCATAAGCTTAAAGGTGTCTTCAACAGCCACAAGAACAGCAACCAAAAGCCCCATACAAGTGAAAGGCCCTTCTTTCCTCCCACCACTCAAGACTCAGTTTCAACCCACTTCCCACTGCTCCTCATCAGCTGCACCTGGACTGATCCTGCTCCAGCCAGACTGGGGGGGTCTCACCTGGATGCTGCTGGAGACTCCAGGTGACCTCTGCCTCTGTGCTCACTGTCTGCACCCCACGGGCTGTAGACTTGCACCCAGACCTTCCTCGAGCTCATCCCCACCTAGTACTCAGGGCCACGCAGGGCCAGTAGAAGAGGTGTCCACTGTGGAGCCAGACAAGTGTCATATCAGGTTCTGGTGGCCTGCTGACCTGCTGTGCCCTCAAGTGTAAACTAGAATTGGGTTTCCTATGCCTTGTCCTATGGGAAGCATTCCAAAAGCCATGTTGGTGCCATGTCATTTTAAAACATGTGTGTATTCCTCCACTCCCCAGCCTTCTTCAGCTATTCCTCAGCACATCAATCACAAACACAGCCTTAAGGGTTCTCTTCAACCTGGTGGACCCCAAGCTTCTCAAATTTGCTTCCCACACCGCACATCTATTGATACCAGCTGTGTGGCTCCTCACTGCTTGCTCTGGCCTCCACATCCCCTCCACAGCCTACCTAAGCACTCAGGACTAAGCACTCAGCACTCGCTCCTCTGAGCTCCCCTAAACTGAGTCGCACCCTTTCCCCACTGCTGTGGACAGAACTGTGTTTCTACCCCCAAGCCCGTAGGCTGAAGATCTAACTCTCTGTGTGTCTGTAGTTGGAGTCAGGGCCTTTGCATAAATAATTAAGGTTAAATGAGGTCATCAGGGTTAGGGTTAGGCCCTAGTCTGATAGGACTGGTGTCCTTATAAGAAGAGACCTTCTGAAGGAGCTCCCTGCCGTGTGAGGACAGAAACATCCACAAGCCGAAAGAGAACCCTCAACATGAACCAAGTTGCCTGGCACACTCATCTTGGAGTTGCCAATCTCCAGAATGGTGAGACAATAAATGCCAGCTATTTAAGCTACCTATATATGGTATTTTCGCAATTATAGATAGATAAGTAGATAGATAGAGATTAACAACAGGGATACATTTCCAACATGGTCATTGTGAGAACATCATAGAGTACAGGAAGTAAGGTAGCAATTGCATCCCCAGGTGATATAATGTATGGGATTCATTGTTCATATGAATATATGGTTCCTTGTTAACCAAAATGTCATTCAGCTCACCACTGTATACAAATATACACACGCGCATATACAAAATCCTGCTGTTTGACAGCCACTGTACAGTTCACTGCAGACCAAATATCAGTTGAGTTAATCTCTTTTATAGCTGAGAAAACCAAGACTTAGAGACATTAAATTATCTGTCCAGGTCACTCATCTGGTCATGAAATCCCCAGGCAGTGCTAAGTCCCACCGACAAGCATTCATTTGCGGGTACATTCAGCCAACAACGGAAGCAGCTACTATAAGCAGAGCTCCCAAATACTGTTGGTGGAGAATATAGAACAGAGCACAACACAGTCTCTGTCCATCAGAAGCCGCAGGAGGAAGGCAGGAAGGTAAATCATGAGTCATAGGCGGCCATGAGGGCTGCGAGCAGGAGCAGGAATCAAGGGCTTCTGGAGTTCAGGGGAGGCTGCAGATGCAAGCTGCTCGAGCCAATCTGGGAAGATGCTAATGAAGAGAGGAGGTGATCTCAGAGGACAAGATGTGGGAGGGGAAAAGTGCTGGTAGAGGGCTGGGGCACAGTGGAAATTCACTAACCAGGACCCAAGGCTCCTAGGGTGATTGATACACCCCCAAAAAGACAGACTGGGGTAACAGGGGTAGGGCCTTGGGGGGCATGGGGCTGACTTTAGGCAAAGCTGCTGGGGTTCCTGACACATGGTTTGGCCTACCCTTTCCCAACCTGTCCCTCTCCCAACCTCCCTGTAAGGCAGGGGCCTCAACTGGACGCCCTAGACTGCAGGGAAGGGGCGCCAGGCCTAGGAGAAGGGAGCTGGGGTATGGCAGGGGTCTACTGAGACTGGGTAATCTCCCTGCACGGCTGGGGGACTTCTGAGCTCCGGTGGCTCCCAGCACCTCGGGCTCTGGGCTCCCCGCGGTGCTGCAGGTGGGACGCTGCTCTGATGGGGGGGGGGGGGCAGCCTGCAGAGGGCAGCCTGCAGCTCTGACCTCGGGGGCGCCCGGCCCTCCCCCACGCCGCTCTGAAGGTCAGCTGGGGGCTGGGCCGGGCCGCGGCCGGCTGCGGGCGGCGGCGTGTGGGCGGGCGGCGGCCGGCCTCGGAAGTGCCCCGGGCGGCCTCGGCGGCGGGCGGCTCCTGTTTCCCGGCTCCCGCCCGGGCGGGCGCGAGGCAGCTGCTGGGAGGTGAGCGGAGCAGCGTTTTCCCACAGTCTGGGGCGGTGACACATGGCGCTCACACATTCCACAGCCAGCGGCCGCGCCAGGCCTGGCCGCGAGTCAAGGCAGCGCCGGGAGCGGCCGCCGAGCAGGTTCCGACTCCGGCCCCCGCCGCGGCTGCCTTCCCGCCTTCCACGCCCGGCGGGGGCGGAGGGAGGCCGCGGCGCAGCCGGCCGGCTTAACCCTTGCGGCGCGCCCAGGCCCGGGGCAGAGCTCCCCACGCCCAGGGATGCTCGCCCGGCGAGCCTGCCCAGCACGCGCCGGGGGCCGGGGTTCCTGCGCTGCACCGGCACTCGCGAAAGAACGCGGGAATGGGGGGGCGCCACTCCCAGTTTACAGAGCTGAAACTGGACTCGGAGAAGTGACTCGCTCTGGCGTCTAGATTCAGAAGAGAACTGCGAAAGAGATGGGAGCCGGGCCCTCTACCGAAGCTTTTACTTTGAAGTGGGACCAATCTCTGGCCTAGACCCCCCCTCCCACAACTCGGTATCTGTGGGCTGTGCAAAGCTTGATCGCAGCTGATTCTGGCAACAATTGGACCGATACAACAGCGGTCCTTAGAA
Source organism: Muscardinus avellanarius (assembly GCF_963383645.1). Classification (NCBI taxonomy): domain Eukaryota; kingdom Metazoa; phylum Chordata; class Mammalia; order Rodentia; family Gliridae; genus Muscardinus; species Muscardinus avellanarius. The sequence continues at coordinate 79,250,317 of NC_137790.1, read as the reverse complement.
AAACGAACAAAAAGGGCCCTGTGGTTGTGGATGGAGATTGTTCCTATGGGATGGCTGAGCACTCCCTTCTTAAGCTTCTCTTGGGCTTGTGTGAACTCCGGGCAACCCCTCCAGCTGTTACAGCATCTGACTACATCTAGAGCTGCATCAGTTACCCAGGGCAGAGACCACACTGGAACCCAGCACCTTCACCCACCTAAAATCCCACAGAGCAGGGGCTCTACCAAGTACTCACAAGGCAGCTGTCCACAGCCCAGAGCAGCAAGGGTCTTATGTATACTGCCTTTAATTCCCACAGCAACCCAGGGAGGTGAGTAGTGTCATTGCCCCAGGTTTTCACTAGAAGTAAAATCACTTGCCTACAGTCACATAGCTGTAAGTGTACTTGACCCCAGGTTCAGCTAACCACCAGCCAGTGCTGTGCCAACCAGGTTTCAAAGTTTAGATACAGTTCAGATTACATTCCACACACACACCCTCTCTCTCACCTCTCCATGGCATGCACACGCACCCACACATACTGACCTGCCCAACCTTTACCCTTTCCAAGCAGGTGGTGCCTGGATCCTCAATGGCTCTGACTTTGGTAGAACCTGGTGGCACTTTTTAAACTCACTTGTGGTTGGTGAAATAAAAGTCGACATCATCAAAGGGTCCATATGTCAACCCTAGAGATTCATGATCTGTGGGTAACTCCAGGTTCATTCACTCAGGTAGTTGGCATTCACCGGACACAACTTCATAGGCCAGACACCTGGCAGGATGCTGATGATGATGAAGGGGACCAGGAACAGAAGAGAAGGAGTGAGGTAATTTAGAAGACGACAGTCCCCACCTGGGACTCCGAAAGGAGCACACGGGAAAGACCCATGAAGAGAGGATTATATCACCGCATGACCAGAGGCACCGACTGAGTGGTGTGCAGGGGTAAAAATGCCTCTGGTGGAAGTCCAGGAAGGGCTCGCTGCACTTTTTGTTGGGCCTTTGTCACAGTCTGTTTTGTGCTGCTTTAACAGAATACTAGAGTGGGTAGTAATTTATCATAAATGTAAATTTGTTGGCTCATGGTTCAGGAGGCTGGGATGGTCACGATCAGGAGACAGTCTCTAGTGAGGGCCTTCTTGTGGTATCATCCTTTAGCGGAAGTGTATGGAGAGGGAAAGGGACAGTTGAACAGATGATAAAAGGGGGGCAGAACGCCCCCTTTATAACCAACCTCCTCCCAAGGGAATGATGTTAATTCGTTCACTCAGCTCTCAAGACCTAATTGCCTTCCTTAGGCCCCACCTCTCAACACTGGTGCATCAAGGATAACATGCTTTTTGGGGGGACATGTTCAAACCATAGCGACCTTGAAAAGTGAACAGTTCTCTAGATGAAGGCAACAGGAAGGTCACTCCAACAGAGGAAACAAGACCCTGGATAGGACACAGAAAGAATGAGCCATACATAAAAAATTAATAACTACATGTCATCACAATTAATGTATACTATTGCCTGTAATCCCAGTACTTGGGAGGCTGAGACAGGAAGGTCACAGTTTTCAGTCATGCTCAGCAACTTAGTAAGGCCTTCAGCAACTATGTGAGGTAATAGGACTAGGGCATAGCTTAGAGGTAGAATGCCCCTGGGTTCAATCTCCAGTACCACACACAATTATATGTGTACATGTATATGTATATGTATATATACACCCATATATATGTATATATGTATATATATATATATATATATATATATATATATATATACACATAGACATGGAATCTTAAAAAAACAGGCAAATGGCAGATCTTTAGAAAATATTCACAAAGGCCATATATAGAGAACATACATATAAAGAGCCCTGTTTCTTAATAACAAAAAGACAACCTAATTTTTTAAGAACCAAAGATAAACAGATTCTTTATAAGTTGTACAACTAGCCATAGTAAGTTCATATAGAAGTATTTAACATCATCAGTGAGTGGAGAAATGCAAATGAAGCTGTGAGATAGCACTACAGACCCCACAAGGATGCTAAAAGTAAAAACTGACAGCACCAGTTGTTGCAGAGGATTTGGAGCCATTAGAACGTTCATACATCACCAGCAGGAAAATTAAATGATACAGCCACTTTGAGTATCTCAGAAACTTGAACATAAACCTACCCAGTTGAGTACCAGTAAATGTTTAAGAGTGGGCTGTCTGGAAGAAAAGCAAGCCTGGTTTGTAGCAGTTGCTGATTCCCCTGCTGTGAATACTCCCGCCATGGCCTTGCAAGGCACCAGCGTGATCTTAATAACTGGCTCTTGCAGGCTGGCCCACTCCACTCCAGTGCACCACAGCTTCTATCATATGATCTAGCAATCCTCCTCTTAGGTGTTTACCTAAGAGAAATAAAAACACATGTCCACAAAAAGCTGTACTCATTATATCCCAAACCTGGAACAGATAAATAAGCTGTGCTCTAGTCATACAACAGAATACTATGGAGTAAGACTCCATGGTGACAGTGAACGATCCACTGAGACTTGAGATACAATGTCCACATCTCAAAAAAATAAAATCAAGCTGTGTGAAAGGAGGCAAGCATGAGAAGAGTATCCTGTATGGTTGTATTTCTAGGACATTCTAGAAGAATCAGAACTACCCCATGGTGACATAAATGGTGGTTTCTGGGAGAGGCAGGGATTGACTGGGAAGGACTTTATGGAGTGATACAACTATCTGGATCTTAATATGCAGTGGTTGTGATGGAATTCTTATGCCCTTATTTCATATTTCACTGTATATAAATAAACTATACCTTTAGAAGAGAAAATGATCACAACTAGAAAGCCTGGGTTTTCAGGAACAGAGGATCACGGACCAGCTGTGGGCTAAAAAACAGCTGGCTCAGCACATGGGCCTCGGGGAGTAAACCAGGCTTCTCTTATTTTCTTTCAGCAAAACCAACAAAGCATTATTTGCTTTGCCGCCCACTGTGGTTACTAGGTCCACTGGCCACAGGGCAGAGCATATCCCTTCCGGGGCCGGGCCCCAAAAGGTGCTGAGGTCAGCCCGGTCTGCTCTCCCCACAGTCCAGCTCATCTTTCCTCCACCTCTCTGTTCCCTCCCCCTTTGAGGAATATATTTCCAAACCTTACAAAGTGACTGACCCCCAGTTCTCGCCTCTCCCTTATATTGTCCTCCAACTCTCCCTTCAGCCCGTCCATAACCTCCCATCCATTTTCTTTTCTTTTTTTTTTTCTTTTTTTTCTTTTTTTTTGCAGGTCTGGGGATGGAACCCAGGGGCATTTGACCTCCGAGCTATACCCCCTGCCCTATTTTTTTATTCCTTATTTTGAAACCAGTTCTTACTAAGTTGCAAAGGGCCTCACTAAGTAGCTGAGGCTGTCATCGAACTGCGATCCTCTGGTCTCAGCCTCCCGAATGCTGGGATTACAAGCGTGCGCCACCATGCCCGGCTTCCCATCCCTTTTCTACTTAAATACCTTTATATATACATATACATACACACACACACACACACACACACACACACACACACACACATATACACACACACACATATATATGCTAATTAGTTAACCATCCAGGGCAGTCAGGAATCCCTACCTCCAAGAGTTTTAATAGTCATTAAAGCCGGGCGTGGTGGCGCAGGCTTGTAATCCCCGCGCTTTGGAGGCAGAGACAGGAGGATCGCGCAGGTTCGAAGCCAGCCGCGAGCGCTGGCTTAGGAGACCCTGTTTCCAAATAAAAATGTAAAAATAGGTCTGGGAGTATAGCACGGAGGTAGAAGGGCTTCCAGGAACCCCAGTACCACCACCAAAAAAAAAAAAAAAAAATAGTCATTAAAGCCGGGCATGGTGGCACACTCTGGAGTCTGAGACAAGAGGATTGGGGTTCACGGACAGCCTCAGCTACTCAGTGAGGCCCTTTGCAAACTCAGTGAGACCCTGTTTCAAAATAAAGAATTAAAAAAAGTCATTAAAGCATGAAAATTACCCAGTAACTCACCAAAGTTATCTAGTGCATGAAATTTGAGTTACTTGCACTCTCTGAGTCTCTACTTTCTCACTTACACAATAGGAGAAATAATTCCCAGGTATCTCTTTTAAGGATAAAATGAGAATCTTTGAAAGCACCTGCCAGTTTGAGAGAGTTAGGGTTTGTGGCTAATTTCTTTTTTTCATATTACATTGTAACAAGTCCTTACTTATTATTATTATTATTATTATTATTATTTTTTTTTTGTGTGTGTGTGTGTGTGTATGGTACGGAGGCTAGGGGCATTCTACTTCTGAGCTACACCCCCAGCCCTATTTTTTTATTCTTAATTTTGAAACAGGGTCTCAATAAATTGCGGAAGGTCTCACTAAGTAGCTGAGGCTGGCCACAAACCTGTGATCTTCCTGTCTCAGCCTCCCAAGTACTGGGATTACAAGTGTGCACCACCATGCCCCACTGCAAGTCCTTACATTTAAATGACACCATTTTAAGGAGTTTGGGCAATGCTCCCAAGTCACACCCTAACTGAAGAACAAAGATGGGATGCCAGACCAGGCCTCTGCTCCGCGTCCAGTGTTCGGTTCACCTGGTGCTTCCCAGAGTTGAAAACATGTGTCCCAGGCCACAAGCGATGGTGTCCTTCCACCATGCTGCCATCTCTGTAGCTCTAGAAAAGTGAATACAAGGACCAGGTGCAGCAATGTGGACAGGCTGTTGTCGCACACACACACAATAAAGTTCTTCTCACATTCTCTTACCTCTCACCCCTTAATTAGTTTCCTCTGAATACAAGGTGTCCATCCATAACTTTTCCAAGTTTTATAATGCATAACTTGTATAATGCATAACTTCACATAATACACAGGGTTTCCCTTTACCTTATTCACACATGTTTTCCTAAAACAAAATGTGCTACTCATTGTCTAATCACTCCAAGCCTTCCAACCTTTCAGCTTCATTCTCCTTCTTGCTCTCTTTGCAATAAAGATGGTGGTTCAAGCTCCCCCCCAAAAAAAAAAAATTGCTGAGAATTCTCAATTGCCTTTCTCCTCAAGACCAAGGTTTCTTTGGTCTTCTTTCTTACTTGACCTTCTTTATGAACTATTCAGTGTTCCCCAGTGAGCACAATGCTTTTCTATTCCTATTCTTTGCGCATGCCTTCTACCCCACATCCCCTTTCTCTTCGCATGGCACCCATCCTTCAAGATTCAGCCCAAAGGCTAGCTCCTCCTGGAGCCATTCCTAATGTGCCCACGTGGACATGCTCTCTTCCTTCCTCTGAGCCCTATAATGCATTTTTCAATCCCCTTGTTGTGAAATTTATCCTTGTCTCCGTCTCACATCTTGAGTGAATAGACTACAAGGTTGTTGAGTTGGTGGGTGAATGATCAGGTGGATGGCTGGATATGGATAGATAGATTCATTCACGTATGTATGCACACATGCTTGGAATGTGTAGGAATTATTGAGAGAATAGATAGGTAATAGGCAAGCAACATTTCTTAGACCTATAAGATATTCTCATACCTGGATTTCTGCATCATGTTAAAACATGTTCTTGTTCAATTTTTATTCAACAGCTTCTATTTCTTGTCTTTCGATCCCCTAATCTCATCTAGGGGAAAGGCATTTGGTAATACTTCCTTTAGACTGGATCCCAGGTCCTATGCAGCCAATGTTCATGAATAACAAACAGCAAAATACATTTTTATCTGGCCCCTACTTGAAGCTGTGTGACTTTTAACTGGCACTTAAAGTAGATATATTTCTTGTTTCTGCTCTTTGATTCTCAGCTGAATGGGAGGTCAACCAGTCCAACTACTCATTTTTCAGATGAAGAAATCTCTGAAGAGGGAAAGTGGCTTGCCCAAGAGCAGAGGTAAAGTAAGACTATGGCTCTGGGCCTTGACTGTTGACTTCTTAGCCTGTCCTGGTACCTTCAAACTTAAGGCCAAAAGACTAGCTTATCCAGTTTGGATATGTTTCAAACCTTGATGAGAAACAGGGCGGTTTGAGAAGAAAACCCAAGATTTCTCTGGAGAGGGATAAGATTTGTGTGTTACAGATTGATTTTATGCTTAATACCATTAGCTTTGGGATCTTAACTTTTCATCATCTCACTTACACAATGAAGAGAAAATATTATGCCTCTGACTCTTTCCCAGGGGCTCTGGAAGATTCTAGAGTGTCTGTACAGTAAACACATTTGGAAAATGTGATTTGGAAAATTGGATATTGGAGAGATTTGCATTGTTGGCTCTGACTGTCCTTCCTAGCAGAACTTCTAACATCCACTAGGACCAGACAACATTATTAAAATCTCCTTTATTACCATATCCAGAATTCAGAATTAACCATTCTCTGCTCTGGCAGTATAACCTCTTTCCATAGTTTCTACAGAAGAATGAAAGATCTGGGTAAGTAAGTTTGTGTACTACTGATTTCTCTGGTACTCTCTCCTTGACTTCTCTACCCCAAAATACAGCTTAACCATACTTCTCAGGAATTTCTAAAACTTCGAGCCAAAGTTTCTAGAAGCATCTTTAATTTTGTCTGGGGATTATAACTTCTTGATGACCATGGCTCAACACTGCTGTGTGGTGGTGCATGCCTTTAATCGCAGTACTTGGGAGGCTGAGACAGGAGGCTCACAGGATTGAGGCTAGCCTAGCCACTTAGCGAGAGACCCTCAGAAACTTAGCAAGACTCTGTTTCAAAATAAAAAACACTGCATGCATGCCCCTGTCACTCTGAACTACATTATGTGAGACTACAATGCACCAATCAAAACATATATAAAAATAAATAAGAATAAAAAGTAGTGTGGCTTAGTAGAACACCCTTAGATTCAATCCCTAGTACTAAAAATAAAGTCAGACATGGTAGAACATGCTTAGAATCCTAGTACTTGAAAGGCTGAGACAGGAGGATCACAGGTTCAAGGACAGCCTCGGCAAATAGTGAGATTTTCATCTTCCTAATAAGACTCTGTTTTAAAATAAAAATAAAATAGGGGAGGTATAGCTTGAAGGTAGAATGCTGCTGGATACCACTAAATAAATAAATAAATAAAACTCAAAACCACTTTCTGCCTCAAAACTCTATGAAAATTATTATGTAATCATAAATATAGTCTGTGACTATTCGGAGCCATTTTTTATGGTACTGGGTATTAAACCCAGCGGTGTTCTACCTCTGAGCTACACCCCCCAGCCCTTTTTAAATTTTTGCTTTGAAACAGAGTCTTGCTAGGTCGTTGAGAGTTTCTTCATGTTGCTGTGAACGTGGGTTACAGGTGTGCACCACTGCACCTAGCTTAAGAGACATTAACATTTTTATCTTATTGTCATTTCCTCCTGGAAAATCCAAAGATAACAGGGAAAAAAGTGGGAGTGGACCCAAAAACCTGGGGCATATGGATAAGATGGAGGGAGATATCTCTGTAAAAATTCAACCTCCTCCCCCAGCACCCAGGTGGCAATTATGATGAGTCAGCCACCCCAAAACATGTCCTGCCTTTATGAATTTCCAGTCAATACTCCAAATGCCTGAAATTTCTTTAAAAAGAAGAAGCGAGAGAAGAAGAAAGGAAGAAACCCAAACACTGGACAAAACCCAGGCGGCTGCGGCCCTCGTTCCAGCTTGGGAGGCCGCGGCAAGGGTGCGAAATCAATGCCCAGAACCGCGAGGCAGCTTTCAGACACCTCTTGACCCTTTCACTTCCTGGGTAATTAAGAGGCGCTACAGTTCCGTGTCACTGTCAGGGGCTGAATGTATATCGATAGATAGATATATATGTTCTTAAAAGATTCTTTTTCTACAGCCTTGGTCAGGGTCCTGCCAAAGAAAAGGGGGAGAAGAAAGGCATTTTGTCCAGAGTGCAGTGAAAGGGAACATGAAAGGAAAAACCTAAATTTTTCAGCCCAGCCTGCTTCTGACATGGGAAAATGGCGCAGACAAGAATGGATGGCTTGTTCGCCTTTGGTTTTTTTTTTTTTTTTTCTTCCTCCCCTTGACAGATCTGTGTGAATGTATTGGAGGCGGCAGGGCACCCCTCCCGCTCCGTGTTCTTCAGATATTCTAAAAGCAAGAATGCAAACCCGAGGTCTTCATGACAGGCAAAGCCCCTGCTCTGCTTCCTTTACGAGGTCCCAAAAGGGATTGCTTCTGTTCTTTGGGCCTCAGTTTCCCCCAAACGAGAGACATTGGGCCAATCCCATTTGGGAGCTTTTCTAGCAGTGGCGTTAACTGAGGTCATGAGAAATGGTTTCTGTCTTCAGCCCTGGCAGGAGAATGAGGAGCACAGAATGCTGGAGGGAAGAGTGGGCATCCTCTCGCATGCCTGTCAAATAAGTTTCCACTGCCACTCAAACCCTAGTGGTCCCCGAGGCTGGGATGCTGGGAGAAAGCCATGCTAACCTGCTGCACACAGGGGACATATTCTGTTAGTCCTAACTCTGAGGGCTCTTCGGGGAGTCGCTGTCCTTTGCAAGTGGCACTTGTCTATGGGGCCCCGCTCAGAGGGTTGACAGCCTGCTTTGTAAATTGACACAAGCTCCTTGTGCACCATGGACCATCTGCCCCCCCCCCACTCAGAACCAGCACTAGTTATCTGTGCATCCCTGTAAGCACCCTGCCTGGCACAGAGACAAACTCAGCATTGATTAAACTGACAACTGGGTTTAAAGGTACAACAGAAAGAAGGAAGCATGTTCCTATTGGTGAATCACTGCAACATAAAGCTAAGCTTTTCATTTCGCCAAGCCTAGTCACCCACTAAGTTCCAGTTTAACACCTGGGGGACAAGAACCTGACCTATCATTTCCCTAGGACCACTAGTAATACAGTGACTGGGTACAAACACCAGTAAAGTCTGAGGGAGGGGATGATGTCACCCATTGAGGGCTTCCGCTTTGATCTGCCAACGTTAGCCCTTGGCATGGGGCTGTGTATGTAGTGACTGCCCCTGAGGTCTCTGAAATGAGCGACATGTTCTTCGTGGTGTTGTAAGGGGGTCACGTACACACAGGCTCCTGGCAGGCTGCAAAACGCTCTGTAGGTTACATGGGCTGTCTCACCAAAAAGGTCCTCCTTCACTTTGGGAATACCAAAAGAATAAGTTTACAAGTAAATATGAAAGGGAAGGATACTTACCTAGAAGAAAAGCATGATAAAAAGCCATACCACCCAGCTAAATCACTTCTTGATCTCTTTCCAAAAGAATTAAATTCAGAACGCTATAGTGATACATGCATACCCCATGCTTACAGCAGTACAATTCTTAACAGTCAAATTACAGAACCAACCTAGGTGCCCACCCACAGATGAAGTAATAAGGAAAATGTGGTCTATACACACAGTGAAGTCTTACTCAGCCTTAAAGAAGAACAAAATAGCCGGGCGTGGTGGCGCACGCTTGTAATCCCCATGCTTGGGAGCTGGAGACAGGAGGATTGCGCAGGTTTGAAGCCAGCTGCGCTGGCTTCGAAGACCCTGTTTCCAAATAAAAAAGTATACAATAGGTCTGGGAGTGTAACCCGGAGGTAGAAGGGCTTCCAGGAACCCCAGTACCACCACCAAAAAAAAGAAAAAAAAATTTCATTTGCAGGAAAATAGATAAAACTAAAGAACATCATGCTGAGATAAGTCAGACTCAGAAAATCAAGAGCTACAGGCTTTCTCTCATATGTAGAAGCTCAAGAGAAGGAGAGTGGAAAGGACTTCCTAAAAATGAGACCAGTAACATATTGGAAGGGGACAGGGAGGTATGGGGAAGGAAACAACAAATCCTGCTAGGTGGATACATGACTGGAGCACTGTGACTCTCACTATCATATTCAGCTGCAGTGCATCAATAAAAAGTAAAAAGAATTTCATCAAAATAAGAGAAAAATCCATTATTACTATGCCGCTTGTGTGACTCATCAGAAGCTTGTCTTGATCTCTCCCACTCATTGGACAGGCGCTCTGATTTAGCATCCTGGCTGAACTTGAGAAGCTGGCTCCCGAACACCTGGCTTTCCTCCCAGCCCTACCCGAGGGGGCGGCGCCAGGTCAGCGTGACCCAGGGTAAGGAGGGACAGGCGCTCCCTAGGTACCACAGATCATTAGTACTTGGCTTCTTAGCCACTTCTTCTGGCTGACTTAAAGCCCCTTTCATTTGTGCTCTCGGTGGCTTAAGGGACAAAAGGGGCAAGTTTGCCAGCCCTAGGGTGGCTGAGTGGCTATGTGTACCTCAAATGTAGCTAGTATGCCTAAGGGCTAAATTTTCATTTTATTGCTTTCTAATTAATTTAGACAAATTTCAGTAGTACCAGGTATGTGACAGCTACCATGCTGGAAAGCAGAGCTCGGCTCCACACCTATCTCCATAGTCCCCAAATTGACAAAACATTAAGTATTGGGGGACTTTCTAAATCCTTGAAAATTCTAAATAAGATAATAAATAGGTCAGTAGCTGGGTGCAGTGGCAAAAATCTGTAATCCCAGTACTTGGGAGGGTGAGACAGGAGGAGCCCAGGTTCGAAGCCAGCGTCAACAACATAGTGAGGCCCTCAGCAATTTAGCAAGAACCTGTTTCAAAATAGAAAGTAAACAAGGCTGGGGGTGTAGTTCAGAGGTAGAATTCCCCTGAGTTCAATCCCCAGCAGTATTTGACATCAGCTTTTTGACACCCACACTCCTTAAAGAAAAAAGTAAGATGAGCATGAGGATGTATCCCTGTAATCTCAGCACTTGGGAAGGAGTCAGGAGGATCACAGTTTCAAGGCCAGCCTCAGCAATTTAGCAAGATCCTGTTTCAAAATAAAAAATAATTTGGGCATGGTGGCACACGCCTGTTAATCCCAGTATTTAGGAGGCTGAGGTAGGACAATTCAAAGTTCAAGGCCAGCCTTAGCAACTTAACAAGGCCCTCAGCAATATTGTGAGACCCTATTTCAAAGTGAAATAGGGTCTCACAATGGGTGTTGCTCAGAGGCAGAACACCCTTGGCTTCAAACCCCATTACCACACAATAAGCAAGTAAAGGGATAAAAGTAATAAAATAAAGATTCAAAAGGGTTGAGGTATAGCTTGGAGGTAGAATGACCCTGCGTTCAATGCCCAGTAAAAGAAGAGAGAGGAAAGAAGGAAGAAAGGACAATTTACCAAATACTTCCATGGGAACTATGGAGTCAAGAAAGAGCCAGTCCCTATCTAAGGAGGACCCAGCACAGTGAGAGAAATAACCAAATACAGAAGTAATTATGATCCCAGACACAAAGCAATTGCTTCCGTTTGAGCAATGCGGATGGAGCCCTCCAGAAAAGAGACAAGTTGCTGCTGTAATGAGGGGGTGGAGGGGCAGAGGGGAGTTCTTCCTGGAGAAAGTGGGGCATCTGAGCCAGGCCTAGGGAAACAGAGGGACAGGCTTGTGCAGGAAGGAGACTGGGTGGGAGCAAAGGGCAGACTGGAGAGCAGGAAGTGGGGGAGGGAGAGGAGACATCTGGGGACTAGTGACAGCCCAGCCTTCTCTGCAGCAGCACTGTACCAGGAGGCTGGGAAGAAGCTCAGCTCTGGCCAAAGCACTGATGGCAGAGGTTCCCCATCCCCCCACTCCTTGGAGCTCAGGCTTAAAACTGTAAGGACCGAGAGTATTTTCTATTTCTAGCCTCTAGGCTCCCGACCCCAAACCCACCCTGGCCACTGTAATGGATCCCCTGTCTGGAGTCCCACCTCTTTCACAAAAAGTGAAGGTGGACAGCTGGACGACCAGTGTGGCCTCCCAAGCGGCCATGGGAAGAGGCTGGGCTGTCTGCACCCCTCACTCTCTTCCGCCCGCTGTGAAATCCACATCAGCTGGATATGCCCAAGAGATCTGTTTCCATCTGTTCTGGGCCTGGCTGGTGAGAAAGACTGGGGGTGGGGGCCAGGAAGGAGCCCACTGCAAAGGCATGTTCAGCCAGCCTGGGAACAGCTGCCCAGGAGAGGCCAGGAGGCTCCCAGCTTCCCAGCAGCTCTCCGCCACCACCACCCCCCTTCCTCTAGCTGGGTTGCTAATGATGCAATTAAGGTCATCAGGAAAACATCTGTTCTGAATGACAGGCCCACTGGCCATGCTCTGAGGGAGGCTCACCAGTCAGGGGACTCTGGCCACTAAACAACCAGGAGCCTGATGTCCTCCTAGAGCCACAAAACTATCCTTCCAGACTTTATCAGCCATCTCAAACTAGACCAGCAAGTGTCTCCTGACCCCTCAGCCTGAGGACAGAGGCTCTTTATAGGTTGTTCAGCAGCCACCAGCAGCCCCTGGGAGGTCTGGTCAGCTCTGCAAGGCTGGGCAGGGGACCCACTTCGGAGTGAGCACTACAGAAACAGCTGCTATGTTAGTGCACATTGTCATAGCCATTTCCTGCAGAAGTCAAGCTGGAGAAAGAGGCTCACATACAGGTGTGTATTTGGGGTGATTCCAAGGAGCAGGAGCGAGCTGCAGTTTCAGACTGAAACCTGGGAGAGGGGAGAGCCAGTGCACAAAAGCATAACTGAGGTGGCGGCCCCCGCAGAGGCTAGTGCTCGATTCCTTGGAAACTTCTAAAAAACTTTGAGAAACACATCCTGGAACTGCCACACCATAGGCCAAAGAGAGAAGCCTTTACCCACAGCTCCTGTCCTCTGGTCAAGGGTGACTCTGGGCAGTTCCAGGATGTACATTGGCACGTGTCATTACCATAGGGACCGAAAGCCTGGAAACAGGAAGTGAGGGGACAGGAAGTGAGAGCTCTGTGGCATGGGGCGGCATCCTGGCTGTGGTAAGAGAGAGAGCCCAAAGAGGAATTTTCCAGAAAGCTGGGGAGTGTGCATCTGCTTCTACCGTGTCTGTCCCTGGAGCCCTGGGAACACAAGCTAAAGCTGTGGGCTAGCACTGTAGCAAATTACTACAAACTTAGTGTCTTTAAAATATTAATATATTATCGTACAGTACTGGGGCCTGAAGTCCACAATGGGTCTGACTGGGTTGAAGCCAAAGCATGAGCCAGGCTGCATTTTCTTTCTGGAAGCCCTAGGACTGAATCTGTTTTTCTGGCTTCATAGAAACCACCTGCACTTCCTGGTCTATGGCCCTTTCCTCTATCTTCAAAGCCAGGGAGGGTGGTTCACATCCCTCTCGTGCATCGCTCTGGCTCTGACTCTCCTGCCTCCCTCTTTTATTATAAGGTTTTTTGTGATTACTCTGGGCCACCTGGACAGTCCAGGCTAATTTCTCCATCTCAGGTCAGCTGGACAGCAGACTTAATTCCAGTTGTAACCTTAATTTCTTTTTGCCCATAACATAATATATTCACCTGGTCTAGGCATTAAGATGTGGTCATCTTTGAGGTAAGAGTCATAGATCCTGTTCTTCCTTCTGTGATGGGAAGAGCTCATCATTTGTATGGGGAACTGGAGCTGACCTTCTAGAGCCCTTGGAGCTGAGAGGGGAAACTCTTCCTGTCCTGGCAACATTTTCCCTGGGATTCTATACCCTCCTGGCACACCAGACCTGCTCTGTCAAGGAAAACTAACCCCAGCCAGGTGTGGTGGCATATGCAGTACTAGTGCATACTAGGGAGGCTGAGACAGAAGGATTGCAGGTTCAAGGCCAGCAAACGTCTCTTAGCAAGAACCTGTTTTGAAATAAAAAACAAAGTAGAGGTAGGGGTGTAACTCAGAGGTAGGATGCTCCTGAGTTCAGTCCATACTACCACACACACAAAATACCATACAAAAAAATGCATACATAGTAATACATACATATACATACATGAATAATCCTAATACAGCCCCAGGTCAACCTGGGCATCAAGGAAAGAGGCTAACTTCACAGATAGACTGGCTGAGCGACAATCTCAGTTCACTACTTAGCTGGTGGAGAGTCCTAGGACAGCTCATTCAACCTCCATCCCCACATCTGTGCAGCAAGGCTGACGCCCTCGAGAGCAGTCAAAATTAGAAATCACTTTTTCAAATTTTAAAAAATGTGTTGAAGACTTAGTATGTGACTGGCACTCTTCTAGGCCCTGGGAATATAAGAGGTGATAAGGTCAAGTCCCTGTCCTCAGCAGGCTTACATCTAGTTGGGTGAACCGTGTTAAATCCATAGACAGTGCCTGGAACACAATAGGTGCTTGCTAAATCAAAGGCATCACTAGTACTTTCAAGACTGCATTTCCCAAGGAAACACAAGTACTTTTAAGGTATTTACTCATTCATAGTACACAAATGTAATTATAACCATTATCCCATCTGAGCCCCACAATAATAATTCAGAGAGGTAAGATGGTTGGCAGCCACGCCATGGTACTTCTTGCAGCCCCAGTGAAACCCTGTACCAGATCCAAGCATTCCCAGCCATTCAGAGCATACCACCCCCTGTCCTGATCCTGTCCTTTCATTAGGCAGGGCAAAGGGTTAAAGGTAAGAAGCAAAACCTAATAAAAACTGAAAGAAAGAAAGAAAGAAAGAAAGAAAGAAAGAAAGAAAGAAAGAAAGAAAGAAAGAAAGATTTAAAATGGCTCTACTCTAGAGATGCAGTTGCAGTAAAATATTTAAGTCATGTTCTCATCTGGTATAAATGTTTTAACTATATTTTGGAGGAGCAAATGTTTGCACTTCTCTACTTGCATCTAGCCCAGGCTGCCCCCCACTTGCATGCTTGTTTTCTTATCTCTCTCTCCCACAAAGCTGTGAACACACCAACTCAGGCAGCCCTCACAGCAAGACCTAGTGAGGTACTTTGCAAGTATTTAGTGACTCTCAGGAAGTTGGTGCTAGCTCCCCTCACCCACCCCACAGATTCACCAGACTGTTCACCAGAAGCCTTAAGACAGTTTCTCAGGCCAGCCAGCTGCTCAGGGACACCAGCAAGGCTTCCACCTCTAGAGCAACCCTGAGAACGGCCCTGGGCTGGCACCTGGCTTTTGCCTGTGCCCTCACCTCCAGTTCCTAGAAAGTGAGCTCTGACCTAACAGAGTGAGAGGGGTGGGGTGGGGCGGCCTGATGCTTTGGGCAGTTGTCCCTTGCTGTCCCCATCATCTGGCACGTGCCTCTGCTGCCTTTTCCCACACTGTTTGCTTGGCGACCAGGGCCCCTCTTCCAGCTTGTCAGGTCTCCCAGGCTCAGCAGGCAGGAGGCCATAATTCTTAAGAATAAAGAAAACATGTTAGGGTCTGACAAGTCCAGCATTTGCATGTCTGTTTTTAGGAGATATACTCATGTTGAGGAATTAAGCCTTTCTTTTCCTTTCCCTACTATCCAGCCCAAAGAATAAAAACATTTTTTTTTCTTAACATCGTTGCCTGTAAAAAGGATTTCTAAAGAGAAAAATACCAGCCGTGTCCTGTGATTTCAATGACTTGGTGTAAAAACACACCAAAGTTGAAGGGGAAGGATTAGAGAATAGAAAGGTTTAAAAAAAAATCTCAGTAAAATGGATTGTTGATTTCAAAGTGGGCAGTCTCTGGTCTCAGGAAATGCACCATGTTGGCTCCGCTATTCAGAAAGGTTATTTCTACACTAAGGAGCAAGGCTTGTTCCCCACTGCCAGGATCCTACAGCCAGGCCAAGAGGTAGGGGACAGGAAATGGGGGAAGGGGCAGAAGCCAGAGGTCCACAGCTGAGAGGCACTGAGCAGGGGAGGGAGAGACAGGGGTGGCTCTTTGGGGCATTTTACACTAGGACTTTGGCTTATCCAGATGTTAAAAGGCTCTGATTTTGGAAAAGATCAATTTTACTTCATATTTTGGGAAATTCTGCTTCCCAGAGATCTACCTCCCTCCTAGGGAGGGCCTACTGGCCTGCTTTGAGCATATAAAGTGAATTTGGGGGGGGGGGGATTCTAAAGAAAAGTCACACGGGAGACTTGTGTGAATTACCAAAGATTTTCTCTTAAGAGATGAGTTCCAGCAGGATCAACTCTACCCTCACTCCTGGGATGGGAAGCTGGTGAAGCAACAGGGCCCCTCTGACAGGATACATTTTGCAGCCATTGTTCCAAGGAGGGCAGGGTGGTGTCCAAGAAAGTGATTGAGGATGGAAGGCTGGGCCAGGCAGATGGAGAGAAAGGCACTGTGGGCTTGCCCAGCAGGGCAGCCTTGCATCCACGCACCAAGTTTACAATCACGTGTCAACCTCGGGATTCCATGCAAGTGCACAAAGCCTTGGAAGGAGATAGGGCAGGGAAGTCAGGAATTTCCGAATATCCCCTATAAGTGAGCTGACTGTGAAAGGTTCAGGAAGGCAGCTTGATAGGAATCTCAGAGATAGGGCCCAGCACTCCTGGCTAAAGACAGGTGGCTGTCACAAGAATGCTCAGAAATGGCCTGTGGCTTGAGCCCAGAGTGGCATGGGCTGAGGGCCACATCTTGCATGTCAGTTGGAGAACAATTTCAAAATGAAGCCAAAGGGTTGAGGGCAGAAGGAAAGGAGCTCGCTTCTCAGAAGAGCAAGGAAGATTCAGCCTGGGTGCAGAGGAGGGAGACTCGTGGTAGGACCGAGTGCCCAGACCTGAGGCGCACAGGCTAGGACTTCTAGGCCTGGGCCAGGGGAGGCCTGTGGCCTGAGGCCTGTGTGCCACTGTGCTGCAGAGGGACAACGGGGCACACCCTCCGGCCACCGCAGAACTCACGCCTGACTGCGCTGGGCTAGGGCAGCCTGCGAGTGGCACACTTTCAGGAAAGAATGAAAGGGGGCAAAATAACAATGAACGCAGAGACCTTGCTTTAAAGGAGACATATTCCTTCCAGTCCCCATTAGTCCCAGAGACTGTGATAAACTGTCTGAAATAAAAGGGTCAAAGAAACCAGCCAAGGAAATCCCCAAACAAGTCCTTGACCAGTAGTAGCTCCTGTCCTAAGCATTGCCTTGATGTCTGATCCCACCACCACCTTTATGCCTTCTCTCCATAGAAGGTTAATTTTAAAACTCCCTTTGTTACCATTACAACACAAGTCTATCATATGAGAGTCATTCAGCCCTCCCACCTTGGATCTCTCCTTAAGCATTTAGCATTTCCTCTGCAGGACCCAAGATAAGGCCAGAGAAGTTTGCAATCAGCCAGCAGCTGTGACTCTCAGGTAGATAGGCCCTGGGAGACAGGAGAGATTGTTGTCTAGGAGGACACCTGGCCTTACTTCTGACCTCTAAAAGGAGTGTGTGTCAAGAGCCAAAGTCATTCACATGGAGGACAGAAGAGGTGAATGCATGTCCTACGCCTGGCTGCCATCGACCCCAGCTCGACCACCTGCTTCTGCTCTGTGCTGAACCAATGAGTCACTCGTAATACTGAAGTCATTACTTCAGGAAGGTAGCCACGCTAGCTGCCTCCTCTTCTTGCTGGGAGCTTGTTGCTGTTGCAAAACAGATGAGTAATCAGACATTCCGGGAGCCCTTGTTAAGCTTATTGCCAAGAAAGGTGTCTTGCAGCTCATTTGCCGATGGGGAAGCCACGCTACAGGCCCTGAATCATGCTGGATCCAGGGGAGAACGAGGCCAAACTTGCCCGAGTTCAATATTGCATCATGGAGATGCGCGACGGGAGAGGCTTACCCGGTCACCCAGTCCGCCGCCCCGAGGTTTGGGGAGCCTTCAAGGATCAGAGCCAGACATTCTGCTAGGGACACTAGATAGTAGATAGAGCCCCATGTCTCTGTTTGACAAGTGGTGAAACTGAGGCTCACAGAGCCAATGACACCTGCAACAAAATCAAACAGTTAATTAATTCAGATCTTGGACAGAACTTTCATCTGTCAATGTTCTGTCCCCAGCAGTTCCCACTGCACCAAGTTATACTCACAAGCAATATTAAGGCTTAGTCCTTTGGTTTGGGGGTTTTGTTTTTGTACTAGGGATTATATCCAGGGGCATTCTACCTCCATGGCATGCCCTCAACCCTATTTTATTTTTTATTTTGAAATAGGTTCTCACTAAGTTGCTGAGAGCCTTGCTAAGTTGCTGAAGGTGTCCTTGAACCTGTCAATCTTCAGGTCTCAGCTTCTCAGATACTTAGACTACAGGTGTGTGCCACTATGCCCAGCTAAGCCTTCACTTTTAAGGAAACCTATGAATGAGAAAAGAATGAAAACCCACTCACTGTCCACCAGTGGGCAAGTACTATAAATAGTGGAGGTTAAATGAGAAGGGCTAATTGGCTATTTAAAAAGATCTGCACTACACTGAGTTCTGATATGGAGCTGATCCCATGATATGGTTTTAAGAGCAATAAACCAAAAAAATGGAGACAGAACATCTAGTTTGCTTCCCCTTTTGAATATGGAAATACATACGCTTGCACACTTCATAGTATTTAGTGTTGGGAATGGGGTGGGGAGCGGTGGTTATCATTAGTAACGCTAGTTATTTTCAGAATATGCTTTCTCTGACCAGTGCCCCTAACTAGCCAACCTCCTTTGGGAGAGGATGACTCTGATTCATTGCCACCAGCCTGGCCGGCCTTCCCCTCCTCTCTGCCTGTGCCTTTACCTGGCGTCAGCCACCTCTGGCACTCCAGCATTTCCAGACGCTCAGGAGCCTCCTCTGGTAAGGCTCAGGCTCATGCCCCTTGTCCTGTGCACTTACAGGCAGCTCCAGGCTCAGACAAACAACTGGCCTGAGATCCCAGAGGGACAGCACCAGAAGGAAGGGCCTTTCGTCTTAAACAGCTTGCAGTCTTAGTCTGTCTATTCACACATCACAACCCTGAGAGGAATCACACCTTGAGCAGAGTCTGCCACCACCTAGTTATTTACTCCCCGGCCTCTCTGTGGTATTAACTAACTGTCAGGCAGCTGGGATTGCAGGAAAGGGCCTGAGCGTTCCGGCCTTCAAGGGGACTGCATGGGACAGGGACAAATTGTTCCCCAGCTCCTGCTCCAGGACAGGAGGAGGGGCCCTATCTAGTGAACACAGGTGAGGACAGTATCCCTGGGTAGGACCCAGGCTGTGGGAAAGCAGCACCTCTCTAAAAATCCCTGGGAAAGCTGCTTGGAAACTCCTACTATCATTCTCTCACCTCCTAAGGAGTCACATCCACGTCCTGCCAGCCCTCTTGGGATGGAGACGGAGGCACAGAAAGAAGGAATTCATATATCCCTGTTTAGAGCCAAAATCTCTCCATCTATGTCCATGTAAAATGGCGCCTGGGCCGGGCTTGGTAGCACACACCTATAACGCCGGTACTTGGGAGGCTGAGACGGGAAGATCCCAGGTTGGAGACAAACTCAGCAAGGGTTTGTTTCAAGGTTAAAGATGAAAATATAAAGGGCTTGGCGTGTTCAGAGGTAGAATGCTGCTGGGTTCAATCCTAGGATAAAATAAAATAAAATAATAAAATAAAATGGCTCCTGGAACAGAGGAGGCATTCGGTCATTGTTAGTTGACTAAGTAGAAGAAAACGCTACAATGGTGGTAGCAAGGATCGATACATCAATAATTTAGGATGCAAATATGTATTGTCTGAATGGAAGAATAAAACCAGGGCTAGTCCTTGGGAAAAAAAAACCACACACGCCCTGAGTTAGGAGAATCAATCATGTACTATTTATGAACTACTAATTATGCATAAGGATCTTGCTCTTATTCTCACTCCTGTTTTCCAAGGGTTCTCCCTCTCATCTCCCCAGCTCCTCCGCTGCTGAATTTTATTTCTCTATTTCTCTGTTTCTCTACCTTCCTTTTGTCACCACCATGAACCTCCCCCAGGCTTGCCTTTCACAGTGACCATGGATATTACATAAGGACAATTTTTCATTTTTGAGCTCCCTCCTTTCATTAATGTGCTTATTAATTCATTGAGTATTTGCTGAATACTCACGTGTCACTTTTCTTGTAAGGGCTTCATATATAATTATGGAAAATTACACAGAACTTGGTATATCTTTCGTAAGAAACAGAGGGGAAAAGTTATTCTAAACTGTCCTAAAGTGAGATGATTTCTAAGCAATAAGAAGAGCACTAAAATATGATTTTTATTAATTTATTATTATTATTTATTAATTATATTCCTGTCTTAAATCTTCTTGTCTGATGTTTTTTTAAACCACATTATAAAGGCATGGAGTTTTATTTTCACATGCATTAGTTTCTGGGTCTTGAGTCTTTTTTCTCTGTCTCTCCTGCAAGCAGATAAATGAGGTTCTAAACTTAGGATAATAAGGCTTAACAGTGAGGCGCTTTTTAAAAAGTGAATCATTTCTCAGTTCTCCTTTGCTAATCTCTCTTGGTAACATTAATTATGAGTTTGTGCAGCGTGCCCCAAGGCGAGCTCAGCTTTCCCAGGACAATTAAAGTTACTTAATTATTAAAAACTGTGTGCTGCTGCCCAGAGAGAAAGAGGCAGCCAGGCCCGGCTCCCACAGCCCCCCACAGGAGTGACCGGACACTGTGGGAACGCGGCTCCTTTCCCTTGCCATTGTAAGTCTTTCAATATAACCTATGAAAATCCCCTCCGCCGCGCAGCCTCTCCCACCCCGGCGGGAATGATTTAGGAGCTGTTCTGCCCAGCCCAGCCTGCCGGCTCCTCAGGCTCCGGGCTCTGGGGACCAAGGAAAGGACAGGGTGTCTGGGGACCTGAGGCTGGAGCATGGGCCCTGGGAACCGCTGAGCCTTGGGTCTGATAGGTTCCTGTGGACCATTCTTCATCAGACCTGCTGCCTCCGGCCCCACGGAACACCATTACCTGCCCTAGAAAAGGATAGCCAAGAGGGAGGAGGGCTGTTCTGACCAGGCGTCATTGTAGCAGACATTACCAAGAGTGGATAGAGATTTCTAGCAGCCTCTTTTCTGGGTGATTCTTTGATGGTGTAGGGTGAAGACGTGGACAGTGGTCCTGGTTCTGCCATCAATCTCTGTTGCCCCTGGGAAAGCCTCTCCTGTGTCCCAAGTCTTGGCTTTATAGTAGGAGGGATCTTTATTATCTCCAGGGGTTTCCAAGTCCTAATACTTCTATGAATCCAACACTTATCTAGGAAGAGAAACTTAAATTTCCTCTTTTGCTGGGCATGGTGGCACACACCTGTAATCCTAGTACTATGGAGGCTAAGACAGGAGGATCACAGGATTGAGGCCATCCCTCGATAACTTAATGAGAACCTGTTTCAAAATAAAAAATAAAATGTGTTTTGGGAATAGAGCTCAGAGGTAGGATGCCACTGGTTTCAATCCCCAGTACTATAAAAAAATTCCTTTTCATTTTCTACATTCATTCATTCACTGGGCAAGCACGCACTCCATGCTGAGTGCTGTTCTAGCTGTAGGATGGATCAGCAGACACAGCAGAGGAGCGCCTGCCTTCCTGAAGGAGGTGTCCTCTGATCCTCCTCATCGTCTTGCGTATAGGAGGAAGCAGGCCGAGGAGGAAGGGGCTGTTCCCGGGGTCTTCTAGCATGTCCCTGGAAGACAGGTGGAGACCAGGGCTCCTGCCCCAGCCCAGGGCACCCTTTCCCCACTTGCTCTATTTAGCTCTTTCCACTTTCAGCTCTCTTCCTGGGTTTCAAGAGCATTCCAAAGGGAATATGCTGACCACACATGCAAGCTACATATATAACTTATAATTCTCTAGCAGCCAATTTTTGAAAAAATAAAAAGAAGCAGATGAAATTGATTTCCATGGCATATTTTATTCAATAGATACATTCAAAATACTATTCCACTTGTAATAAATATTATAATCAGATATTAACAGAATAGGCTACATTTTTTAAATTAAATCTTCCAAATCCAGCTTGCATTTTACCTTTAAGCGCATTTCAGTTCGGTCAGTCACACTTCAGGTGTTGAATAGCACGTTTGGCTAGCAGTCACCGGTACAGGACCTGAAGTCCTCACCTCTCCATCATTACTCAATACTCTTCTTCCCCTGCATGAACACGGCATGGCTGAGGAAGGCTAGGACCTGCTCCTTAGACATGGGGGGCACTTTCTCTAGTACATCGACATTCCAGAATGCTACGCAGCAAAGAATTCAAACCAAATATGACACTCTCTTATAGACTCTTATGGATGAAAGGGGAAAAGCTATGTTAAGTGAACAAAGCAAGATACAGTGTTTCTGGAATTCTCCACTTAAACATATTTGATTAGACCTGCCTAAACTATCCATAAAGGTATTCCTAAGAACCTAAGAATATCAGGAGGAGAACTGATAGCTGGAGGGGGCATTCATAGCATGTGTGTTTATGCTATTTGAATTTTGACTGTGTGGATGCATTAGGTATTAAAAATGGAAATGAAAGCTGCTCAGGGAATGAGCACACTTTGACCATGAAGCCTCCCCTGCCCTTTTGTCCGCCCCCAGCGGCCCCTGTTCTTCCCGGCTGTGCCTCAGGAGCGAATGCGGGTCAGGCCTGTGTTGTTGCTGCTGCTCCACAATAGGAAGAGGGAGACTTGGCAGAGGCCCAGGGCAGGAAGACATGATACCAAGTAGCTCTAAAGGGTGCTTTTGTTTCTGGAAAGGCAGTACCTTCCACTCTGTATCCTGCTCCCAGTCTCTGGGATCCTCCTGCCACCTGCTTGCTACAAGAGCATCACATCCCCCTCGCCCCCCGAAGAGCCTCTAGGTTTGAGGTTGGGAGGGGAAGGGGCATCCTCCTCTGTTCCCAGAGGATATCATTCATCCCCAGAATGTCATTTCCAGGGGCATGATGCCACCCTGCCAGCTGCCCTTGAGACCCTGTATGTGGCAAAGAACATTCATACTAAGAAAAGAGAACATGAGCTTGTTGGCACGGGTGTGTTTGCACGCAGGCATCTGTAGCCCACCCTACCATTCATTCACTCATCGATTCTTTCAGCAACACTCATTGAACATATTCTATATTCCAATCACAGGGTTTTGCCTTTAATTCAGCCAGAAACAAGGCAGACAAGGTCCTCTCCATGTGGACCTTATAGTCCACAGGAGAAACAGACATTAAACTATAAACTAAAAATAGTTCACTTCTACCTGTTGTAAGGAGCAGGAAGAAGGATACATAGAATCAAGGCATACTAACTGAGGGTTGCCCACAGTGTTGGCATTTAAGCTGAGTCTAAAATATGTAAATCCACAGCCAGGCGTGGTGGCGCACGCTTGTAATCCCCGCACTTGGGAGGCTGAGACAGAAGGATCGGACAGGTTCGAAGCCAGCCTCAGCTACTTTGTGAGCCTCTCAGCAACTTAGTGAGACCCTGTTTCCAAATAAAATATAAAATAGGTCTGGGAGTATAGCTTGGAGGTGGAAAAGATCCTGGGTTCCACCTCCCGTACCACCAAAAAAAAAAAAAAAAAAAAGTAAATCCACAGCCCACAGCCAGGCATGGTGGCACATATTTGTAATCCCAGCATTTGGGAGGCTGAGACAGGAGGATTGTGGTTCGCGGACAGCCTCAGCTCCTTAGTGAGGCCCTCTGCAACTCAGTGAGACACTGTTTCAAAATAAAGAATAAAAAATAGGGCTAAGGATATGGCTTGGAGGTAGAATGCCCCTAGGTTCCATTCCCAGTACCACAGGAGAAAAAAAAAATGTAAATCCAAACATGATAAGATGTGGCAAATGGAACTTTCATTGGAGGTAGAATGCCCCTGGGTTCCATTCCCAGTACCACAGGAGAAAAAAAAAAATGTAAATCCAAACATGATAAGATGTGGCAAATGGAACTTTCATGGACAAGGATCCCACAGACCCAGCCGTTAGCTTGATCTGTGGCCTTGAATAAACCACACACTGCTTAAAGATTTTTTAAATTTGGAAATAAATTTAAAATTTCAACAAAAAATGGTACAAAGAACACCTACGTGTGTTTTACTCGGATGATCCGCTATTGCTACAGTCCCTCCACTTGCTGTATCAGCTGTGTGTGCTCTATCCCCGTCTACATGTAGTCATCCCTCAGTGTTTGTGGGTCCAGGACCCCTGCAGATACCAAACTCCGTGAATGCTCAAGTTCCTTGTATAAAGTACGGTAGTATGTGCCTGTAGTCCCAGCTACTCAGGAGGCTGAGGTTGGAGGATGGCTTGAGCCTAGGAGTTGGACCATCCTGGGTAACACAACAATATCCTGTTTCAAAAGATAAATACATATAAAAAGTATATAGTATTTACATATAACCCAAGCATATCTTCCTGTACCCTGTTTTGGGGGACACTGAGGGTTGAACCAGGAGAATCTACCTCTGAATGTCATCCTCAGCCTATTTTATTTTGAAACAGGGGCTTGCTAAGTTGCTGAAAGTCTAACTAAACTTCCCAGGCTGGCCTCTAACCTGCAATCTTCATGTCTCAGCCTCCCAGGTACTGGGATACCAGGCATGTGCCACCATGGCTTCTCTCGTATTCTTCAAATTATCTCTAGTTTTTGTTTTGTTTTGTTTTGTTTTTTTGTTTGTTTGTTTTTAGAACTGGGGATTGAACCCAGGGGCATTCTACCTCCGAGCTACACCCTCAGCCCTATTTTTTATTCTTTATTTTGAAACAGGGTCTCACTGAGTTGCAAAGGGCCTCACTAAGTAGTAGCTAAGGCTGTCCTCAAACCTCGAACTGTCTCAGCCTCCCGAATGCTAGGATTACAAGCGTGCACCACCACGCTCAGCTTCTAGATTACTTATAATACCTAATGCAGTGTGAATGTTATATAAATAGTTGTTATGCTATATTATTTAGGGAATAATGGCAGGAAAAGGTCGACATATATAATGATATACAGTACAAATGCTTTTTTTTTTTTGGTACTGGGGATTGAACCCAGGGGTATTCTACATATGAGCCTTAGCCCTTTATTCTTTTTTATTATTCTATTTTTTTGTTTGGAAACAGAGTTTCACTAGGTTGCTGAGAATCTCACTACATTGCTGAGGCTGGTCTTGAACCTGTGATCCTTTGGTCTCAGCCTTCCAAGTACTGGGATGATAGGCATTCACCACTATGCCCAGCTTGCGTTTTTTAAAATTATTTTTGATCCATGATTGAATTTCTGAATGCAGAACCCACAGATATAGGGACCAACTGTGTGTATGTGTGTGTGTGTGTGTGTGTGTGTGTGTGTGTCTGTGTGTGTGTGTCTGTGTACATGACATATAAGTATGTGTATGCTTTATATACAGACATACATACAGCTTTTGTCCAAACAATTCAAGGGTACAAATATGCATACTGGCTCTTTGCCATCAAATACTCAGAACCACGTGCCCTTTCTGAGTTCAGTGTGCAACATGGGAGAAGGCTTATCCTGACCTCCGCCTCCCTGGCAATGGCAAGGAGCCCATGAGGCCCCACAGGTGCAAGTCTGCATCTACAGCAAAACCACTAGTCTTTTTGTGAAGCTCTTCTTGGGATTTAGAAATGAAAAAGATTGCCGGGCGTGG
Source organism: Muscardinus avellanarius (assembly GCF_963383645.1). Lineage (NCBI taxonomy): Eukaryota > Metazoa > Chordata > Mammalia > Rodentia > Gliridae > Muscardinus > Muscardinus avellanarius. Next base: position 79,224,972 of record NC_137790.1, on the reverse strand, counting down.
TGGCGCACGATTGTAATCCCCGCACTTGGGAGGCGGAGACAGGAGGATCGCGCAGGTTCGAAGCCAGCCGCGCTGGCGTAAGAGACCCTGTTTCAAAAATATAAAATAGGCCCTCCAGAATACAGCCTGCTCAGCATCCAGGCTGCTGTGTGTCGCTGGCTCCTGCTGGGGAGGGGTGGGCAGTGTTTCCTGCGGTCCTTGCTTTGTCGGGCACTAGGGCAGCAAGAGCCTGGGCAACTACTTTCTGCCTCATCAACTTCCCCCACTTCGGCCAAAGCAGACAATGGTCATCCACTTAGGGAAGGGCTCCTTCCCTGGATGATATGAAACAGGACCAGCACAGAAACTGGCTCCTGGACAGGGACCGGCATCCAGGGGTCTGGCAAAGGCTCACAGAGTACAATAACAAAGTGTTGGTCCTCTCCACAAGTTTGGAGAGCCGGCCCTTAATGAGAACGATAAATTCACAGGGGAAGCCTGATTGCCAAGCACAAGCAACCGCTGCACTCTGGGCTCCACTGGCCCCAGGGGATGTGCAGAATCAATTGCCACTGGGCAGGACAGGTCTAGACCTACTAGGTCAAAACTTCAGGGCTTAGAGCCTGGGAATGTGCTTTCTTAAAGCTTCCCAGGTGACCATCAATGGGATTTAGTGAACACTGGCGGGGATGAGATCCCTTCCAGCACCGAAACCCTTAGATGGCTCAGAAGGGAAGAGGGACACAGAGGTGGAAGATACAGAGACAAGATTCAATGGCGGGGCTCTCCCCTGCTGAGCCCAGGAAGGCCCACCTGACATGGCAGGAGCCTTGTGCTGGTGGCAGAATGATGTAGCAGCAGACCCTCAGCCTGTGTACAAGGGTGCCTCCCAGCTCTCTCACGTGGGGAATCCCACATTCTCACTGAGTAGGGAAGATAAGTGGGAACATCAGTGAAGCCCAGACTTGTGTCTGGCTGCTCTGATGAAGGCTAGTTGCTAGCACCGGTGCAGCCAGCTTGCCAGGCACAGCTGTGGGCACAGCCAGGCACAGGCGGCAGGGTGAGCGCAGAGGAGCCAGCTGCCCAGCCCCGCTGACCAGAGGCAGTGCTGGCCCCACTCCCCTGGCTCCCGCCCCTCTTGGCCGCAGGCCTGCAGGCTCCCTTCTGCGCCTCTGGGCGGCCAGCTTATTTTCTTTTACTCCAGTTACCCACACCCCTGTGTGGGGTCACTCTGCCTCACAGGAGAGGTTTCTTCTTGGGTTTCTAGGCAAACACTGGGACCTGGGGCCCTGCAACCAAAGCCCTCTGGTTCCTACACTGTGAGACCCCCAGGGAGCCAAAGGCTGTGTGTCCCTCCTTCCCTCCCAAGCACTCAGCAAGGGCCCCCCAGCAGAAGGCTGAGGAGAAGAGGGAGGGAGGGCGGAGGCAAGAGGGGAACGGAAAGGGGAGGAAGGCCGCACCAAGTGTGCAATAAAATCAAGTTCCTAATTGGCCCGCTGCATCAGATTTCTCCCCAGGGCCATTCCAGGAAAGCTTCTTGGTCAGACCGAGTTCAGAACTGCCTCCCCCCACCACCGTCCTTTCAGATTTCTCTTAAGAGGGAAAAGGGCAACTACAGAACAAATAACTAAACGGTTAAAAGAATAAACATCTCTGACTGTCCACAGCTGGCCTAGTCAAGATGGAGCGGCAAGAGCCACCTCCTTGATGAAGGCTGCCTGGATTGCTCCTCCCGGCCATGACCCCTCCCTCCTCTGACATTACCCACTCTCTGAGCGCCGGGCTGCATTTCCTGCGTGAGGAGCCCTGTCATGTGCAGGACAGGGGTGAGACACAGGAAGCAACAAGAGCTTTGCCCTCAGCCCTCCCCACTCTAAATCCCATCCCTCCCTCTTACCATCTGTGGGCTGTGGAGGAGTTGCTCAGCCTCTGTTTCTTCCTGTGCAAAATCAGGATAATAGCTACATGGCACGTTTGCTGTAAGAAGATCCACAGGGTTCACATTATAGCCGTATTTCCTTCCTTAAAAGGCTGGGGAAGGAGTCCATCGCCCTTCCCCTGCTTAAAGCTGGGTGTGGCAGGGTGACATCTGGCTAGTGAGGTGTGAGCAGCGGCTGCTGACTGTCACTTCCTGGCAGAAGCCTCCCTGAGCTGGTGCATATTCACTGTGGGCTCATCCCACAGGCTGCTGCTGAGAGGGGTCATGATAAGTTAGAGCTCTTGTCAGATTGGCAGTCAGGGCAAGTGCCACCCCCAAAGAGCTGTACTGAGAACATTATGTGAACGAGAGACGGCTGTTTACTGCTTCCAGCCACTGAGATTTGGAGATTGTTTGTTATGTTTGTTACCAGGGCATTACCTAGCCTATACTGACTATAACCAGATATAATGTACATCAGGCCCATAGCACTGCTCTGACACATAGTAAGTAATTGATAAATATGCCACAATTGAAGAAGTGTACAATGATTTGGAAAAATAACCAATGAATGAACTAATAAGAATGCACACTAAACTGGGTCCAAAAAAAGTTTATATAACTTTTCTTAGGGGATAACATTTCCCCTGCCTGTCCAGGAATGCAATGTCACCCATGCAGTGCCCACACGTCTCCCTGTATACCACCCAAACCCCTAACTCAGTGTTGATGGGAGCTGGGGCTCTCAGTTCAGAAGTGTTTGACATGGAAGATCCTCTCTAGAGAGCCAGACTCCCAACAAAGTAACCCTGAAAATACCCGGAGCCTCCTCTCCACCTCTTGGCACGGCCCACCAGGGAGAGGGGCCTGGGTAGCAACTGTTCTTAGCCAGTTCTGGAAACCAAGGTGCCCATCCAGAGGGCTGCTTAGCACAATCAGGACTGGCCTGGTTAAGGATGATGGGTCCCAGCCCAGAGTGGAACTAAGAGCTGAGCCCTTAATTAGCTCACTGGGGTTGAGTTCACCGAGTATTTATTTGTACACAGTGTATTTGCTGTGTGCAGACAGCAACTTGAAGTCGTCTGGATTGAAATCATTATTGCCCTCACTTTACAGAGAAGGAAACAGACTCTGAGCAGGAAGATGGGTTTTTCAAAGCATTCCATAGCACCCAGAGAAATGGGTGGTCACAGAGACCAGCAGCTTGCTCCAAGTCCCCTCAACCACTGCAGGAGAGGCTGAAAGCCCTTTCTGATGTCTGCACATCATTTTTTTTTTTTTTTTTTTTTTTTTTTTGCAGGACTGGAACCCAGGGACATTTGACCTCCGAGCTATACCCCCTGCCCTGTTATTTATTCTTTATTTGGAAACAGGGTCTCACTGAGTTCCAAAGGGCTCACTAAGTAGCTGAGGCTGTCTGCAAACTGCAATCCTCCAGTCTCAGCCTCTGGAATGCTGGGATTACAAGCGTGCGCCACCACGCTCAGCTCTGTACATCATTTTTAGAATATCGTTTTTTCCTCCTGCTAACACCTGCTGCTCAGTGAAGCAGATGCTCAGTGCGTTCACCCCAAAAATCTTCAAAGACTGCTCTCCATGAGAAAATGGAGTGTGTACCCCAGAAACAAACACAAATCCCAAAAAGAGATGGTGCACGGACGGTATCAAGCTTCTGATATACCAAGCTCCTGGCCCCACTGCAAGGGGAAGTGCATGTGGTCAGTAGCCAGAAGCAATGCACCAGCTGCAATCAGAGTCACTATGGAGGAGACGCCAGGCTGTGCAAGGACTAGCCAGGGCCAAGTCCAAACAGCAAGGCAGAACAGAGCAGGGAGCAAACGCCAGGTCAGGTGGTGAGAGACGTGGCAGGACACGTTCAGGAAACCTGAGGGCAGAGGCTCCCTGTTTGCGTGGGTCTGAGGACAGGCGTGGTGGCCACAGGGGCCCTGCAGGCTGGGGCGTTCCCAAATGCAGTTTCCTTTTCTGGCTGATGAAGGGGTTGACACTTGGTTCCTTTGTCTGCTCTAACACAGTTTTCATGAACTGAAAGCCTTTCGATTCTCCATCTCTAGACTACAGGGCTACGTTACATCCAAGTTCAGAGCTTCCAGAGAGCACTAGGGTTGCCACTCCTCAGTGTTCCTTAGTCCTCAGTTCATTACTGCAGTACTGATGGGAAACTGAGGAACAAAGCCATGAAGGTACTTTCTTAGGTACCACAAGTAGTAAGATAAGGAACCCAGATTTATGTCTGGTCCTGCTGGCTGCAAGTCTCAGTCTGTCTACTGCATCATGCTGCTAGAAGTAAAGATTTATCCACAGCTACAATCCCCTGGGATCATTCCTTAAGTGTTGGCCACCTACATCATCAGAGAACTGAAAAGGATCAGTAATTGGGCATCATCTCTTTCCTTTGGACAAAGAGAACGAGCCGGAGTACTCAGGGTGGTGGTGCAGAAAGCCATTTGCTCCCGTGTCCTTGCCAGAGACAAAGAGATAACCCTTATTTGCAAGTTTGGTTAAATATTAACTCAGCACCCAAGGGTGCTGTCCAATACAAGCAAGACAAAGTCCTTGTCTCTAGTCCAGGAGCTAACTAAGCAAAAGAAGACTGGGTGTCCAGCATGCTGCTGTCCTTACCCACCTGGAAGCCCCCGACGCAGGGTGCCTTTCCTGCACCATCATAGCCTTATACAAGGCCAGCCCTGGCACCCTCATGGCCTGGAGAAGCAGGCAAGAGTCTGCTTGGCCCTCTGAACAATTTAAAGGTCCCCTGCCAGGCAGGAGAACTCAGCACACCCATGCTGCTCGGGCACCCATTTCAGGAAGTGACTTTGCATGTGTGTGTAGCCACACTGGGGCCACCGCTCTCACTCCAGGTCTTGCCAGCTATGACCAGAGAGAGGCTCTGATGTATCACAGTGGCATTTCCAGAGACACAGCCCCCACTCTCCCGGCTGGTCCAGGATGGGAGCCGCCTCTCCTGGGTAATCTGTTCTCTAGGCTCTCCGTGGTGTCCCTACTTCTGTCCTCTGCTCTTTGGCTGAAAGCCACATGTCCTCCACTGCTGTTGTGGATGCACTGGGGTGGCAGCAGGGGAACTGGGCTTGGACAGCTCCCAGGTGGGGCTGGACGAGAGCTTTGGCCATTTGCTAAACACGCCCACCTTGGAATTCTCAGTTACCAGGGATGCGCACTTGCCTGTCCATTTGGGTCACATGAGGAAATGACATATCTGGAAACCTATTCCTTTCCTTAACTGAACCCCACTACTTGATGGTACGGTAAAATCTTAGGAAGTAGGACATTGGTGCTGGCAAGAAACCTCACCTGTTAGAACAGGAGGAATAAAAAGAAATAGAGTATCTTCCTCTTAGGTAACAGATACTATAAGAGAATAAACAATTCTCTTCAGGCTGATGGCTCCAAAACAGGACTCAAATCTAAAGTACACCAGACAGTAGGCCCTAAAGGAACTAGACAGGCAGCCAGGCCTCTCTTGTCTGCATGTGTCAGTCAAACTATGGTACTATCTGCAAACACACTATCGCTCTATTGGTTCTTGTTAGAACCTGGGCCACCCCTCCCTCCTTTATAGCTCAGTCTTTCTTTGCGTTGCCCTCTGCCTAGAAGGCTCTCTGCCTCACTCATTCCTATGTAAACTCAATACCATCACCTCAGTGAAGCTGCCTCTAACCTACCCAGCCTTAAACTTCAATCAGGACGATTTGTTCTATCCTTTGTCGGCTATTTGACAGCACTTGCCATATTTTATTGTACTTAGTTCTTTAAAACATCAGAACTTCTGAGTACTTAAAATTGTTCCTAAGCAGAACACAAAGTTTACAAACCCAGAATCTGCTTGATAGTGGCTGCTCAGTAAATGTTCACTGAATAAATTAGTGAATGATGGTGCATAAAATACCTTTAAAATTAAAAACTACCTTTTTACTCGATCCTTAGAGCATCTCTCCTGTAAGAAAGGAGGGATGTTAATATCCACACTCCACAGATGACGCAAGGCCACAGGCGCTCTCACTTGCTTGCTTATGTTCAATGTGTACCAGTTCCAGTCTAGGAAAGCGCTTCTCAGACTGTGGTGTGCACATAGATTTCCCGGGAAGCTTGGCAAAGTGCAGGTTCCCACTCGGGTGATCTGGAGTGGGGCCTCTGAGTCTTCAGTTCTATCAAATTCCCAATTTCCATGAGTCTCATCTACCGAACTGGATGGCTGAGAGAAAGAAAATACCCAACCAGTTTGAGTATGCAGGAGTAACTGGCACCTTTGGAACCTTAGGAGAGGGGGCAGATGCCCATTGTGCAGATGTGGAGAGTAAGGGAGACAGTGACTTTTCCAAGGAATCCATCCTCAGAAGCCAGTTCCGAGCCCCCTCACCAGCGGCCTCCTGCTCTGCATGCTGGGGAGCACTCAGAGATGAAGGCACTGTGCCCTGTCCCAAGAAAGGTGCTCGAGTGGCCCACGTGCATCAGGAGCCAGAGTTCAACGTGGAAGGTGAGAAGAGCCAGAGGTCTAGAGGCGGCCAAACACGTGCCGGCCCAGTCCTATGCAGAAACGTGCCACATCTTTGTCTTCTACCCATTGCCCAATTAGACCGGAGGTGGGGGTATTCTTTCACCAGCCCAGTCCCTTTAAAAAAAAAGGTGGGGGAAACAGTGGCTTTAGGATTTTTCTTTTAAGCTCCGAATCTCTTCAGTAGAAAGGACTGCCCTTCCGACCTATTGATGTAATTGCCATAATTGAAGATTCCAGGCCCCCATGTGGGTGGACAGGGCCCCATTCATCCATCAGGTCAGCGAAGTGTAAACCTGCTGAGTCCTTCAGATGCTCTGGCCGCAGCCTCCCCCTTCACCCCTGTGGGCTGGGCTCCCCGCGAGGCCAGGGCAGCCGGGCGCAGGCTGGGCCTGCTCTGGATGTGGGAACTATGCCTAATTAAGGGGTCTGTTCTCTTCTCCATGGGCCTGACTTAACGCCTCCTGACAGTAATGAGAGCCACACGTGTGGGGCTGGGGGCCGGGAAGGACGGCCTCCCTGCTGTCTTAGCACCCTATTAAACAGCAAGTTACACACACACACACACACACACACACACACACACACACACACACACACACACTTCTGCTATACTCACCACCAAACCTTTATAGCTACAGGGAGCTGCTCCAATTCTGAAAGAGGAAGGAACTAGAGAGATGAAACAGCTCGCCTGAGGGCAGGCAGTGAGTCACCAGCACGGGTCCCAGGTGTCCTGCTGCACCTCACAGCACGGACTTCCCCCGTGAAGGGTGGGGTGCCCCACTACAGCCCCAGGGGGCCACATAGGAGAGCAGGAGCAGAAAGACCAGGCTAGAGCAACACAGGAGGGCCCTGGCCACAGCTCAGCAGGGCGGGTTCTGCAGGGACCCAGGGTTTGGGCAACCTCCCAGACCCTCTTTGATCACTCATGCCAGCCTCAGAGTGGGACACTGGAGCAGGTTGGACCTAACCCTCTTCTGTATCCCTTAGGCCCACGTCTAGCCTCCCACCCCATCCCCACCACCTGTGGCCCTCACTCCCAGCCCCCTCAGCCTGTGGCCCATGAGCACCTTAACAAGCTGCTCTGTGGCCATTCTTTCCTGTTTCTCCAATGGAGGAGTATTGCAAAGTACGAGGCACACAACTCTCAGTAAATAGTCATTAAATGTAATGAAAGGCAAGTCGGTGTCTGCTCCAACTCTATCATGTTAGTGTATTGTTTTAATCTCAATGTTGCTTACAGAGAGAACCAGCGGAGTCCCCTGAGATGCAGGTAGGGCCAAAAGGCTGAAGCTAACATGGACTTACTCTCAGAGAAGCTGACCCAAAGAGAGTGAATGAAAGAGACAGAACAGTTCAGTTGTGTCCAATTCCAATTCCAATGGTGAAGTAATGCATTTCAAGAAAGAAGCCAACAATATCCTGGGTACCAACAAAGTAAACTGGAGACCCAGGCTCCCTCCAGAGGTCCCTGCACTATCTTGACTCCTCCCTGCCCTCTTTCTACCTAGCTTTCAGTTGGATGGAGCTCACCACTTGTATTAGTCATGCTCCTGCTCAAATCGGTGACTCCCTATTTCCTTCTACATAAAATCTGGGATTCTCACTCTGGCCCAGCCTTCGCTCAACACCAGGTTTCTCGCTGCTCCTCAGGGCACATCCCCCGCCCCCACTGTCAAATTGATCTCCAGTCCAATTCAGTCCAGCATAGGGGATGGGCGTGAAGATGAAATGTGGAGCCAAAAAACCCAGCAATGAGTCTCAGATTTGCCATTTAACCTGACTGAGGTTTGTTCATCGTGGGTAAAATAGAGATGAAAACATCCACCTGGTAGAGTCAATGTAAGGATTACGGGATGTGATGTCTGAGTATCTTGCAAACTGCAAAGGGCTAAGGGAATGGCAACCATTCATATCTATCATGATTATCCCCACCTCCAGTGCTTGCTTGGAACTCTTGATTCACTTTACCTTGTCCTTCTTCAAGTCCTGCAAACCCACCCCCAGCCCTGACCCACAGAAAACTATGCCTGACAACCCCAGTACTCACAAAGCCTGGATTTTAAGTCCTTGTCCAGGAAAGAAAAAAATAATAATAAAAGAAAGAAAGTCTCTCTTCTTTGTGTTTTGTGCATTTTAATCTTAGAACTCCAAGCTTGTGATTTATTTACTTATACATAACATAATCCAAAAATTCAGGTTGCTTATAATTTAAAAATGAATACATTTGTAATTTGTAAAACTCAAGAATGAAAGGAAGCCGGGCATAGTGGCACACACTTGTAATCCCAGGATTCAGAAAGCTGAGACAGGAGGATGTAGGTTCAAGGACAGCCTCAGCTACGCCCTTTGCAAGTCAGTGAGATCCTGTTTCAAAATAAAGAATAATGCCAGACTGGGTGGCGCACGCTTGTAATTACAGTACTTGGGAGGCTGAGACAGGAGGATTGTGCAGGTTCGAAGCCAGCCTCAGCTACTTAGTGAGGCTCTCAGCAACTTAGTGAGACCTTGTTCCCAAATAAAATATAAAATAGGTCTGGGAATGTAGCCTGGAGGTAGAAAGCCCCTGGGATCCATCCCTAGTAACACGCACACACACACACACACACACACACACACACACAAACATACACACACACGAATAAAAATAGGGCTGGGGATGTAGCTCAGAGGTAGAATGCCCATGGGTTTCGTTCTCAGTACCGCAAAAAAAAAAAAAAAAAAAAAAGGAAGAAATCAGAACTATCATTAGGAGTATATTAGTAACTTGGACAACCAGAACAAAATATCATAGACTGGGAGGCTTAAATAACAAATTTATTTTCTCAAATTCTGGGAGCTGGAGCCCTGAGATCAGGGTGGTCAGATGGCCATTTTCTGGCAAGAGCCCCACAAAGGGAGATGTCTGGTGTGTATTATAAAGGCACTGGTCCCATTCTGAGGGCTCCATCCTCACAGCCTGACCTGACCCTGATCACCTCCCAAAGACCCATCTCCAAATGCCATCACATCCAGGATTGGGGCTTCAACATGTGTATTTGAGGTGAATGAGGACACAGTTCAATCCACAGCAGAGATAAAAGCAACAAAAGGAAGGAAGGAAAAAGGGAAGGAAGGAAGGAAGGAAGGAAGGAAGGAAGGAAGGAAGGAAGGAAGGAAGGAAGGAAGGAGAGGAGAGGATGTTAGGGTAGGTGTCCAGCCCAGGTTAAGCTGGCTGCTGCAGTCCAGTGCCCTTGGAGGACAGTCCTCATTTTCTTTCCTTCACATTTCTGTAAAAGGGGCATTGCAACTCTCCATCCAAACGGTGTAGGCTTAGGGAGAAGCTTTCCCATCTCTCTCCCCTTGTGGAAGAAAAGTAGCCAATGTAATGCATGTGGGCTGTGGTGTGGGTCCTCCTCGCCAGGAATTGGTCAGAGAATAAGATGTGCTGTGATGTGGTCACTGCCTTGGCTCCCTGGGGCTCCACAGAGCATAGCAGCCTCCTGCTTTCTGTCCTCTCCTGGACTTTTGTGATTGGCCACCTGCCCAGGGACTCGCTCTCACTGCCACCCACCACCCACACCAAGCAGGTGGTCTCCAGCCTCCTGCCACTTCTTCCCTGGCCTTCTATAGAAAAGCCTGTGACCTTTCCCTTGCAGAAGCTTGAATAAGTGGCCTCTCAGCCTGCTTGACTGATCATGCAGGCCCCAAAGCCCAGCTCAGATGGGGAGGAGGGGGCCCCACCTCATGCCCCAGCAGGTCCCCCACCATCCATCATGGGCTAGTGTGTGAAACCCATTTGGCCAGTGGTCTTGGACTATTCTCAATCACCCCTGCCAAGGAGAAGAGGTGGCTGTCAGCAAGAGCAGGTGAGCTATGAGCTTTTTGATAGCAAACTATGGGTACAGAAATGTGGCTACAATAAAAAAGACATAGAGACTTTGAGCAAGTAATAGATGAACGGGGTCCTCAGTGATGGCTTAGCAGAAAATGCATGTCTTTACATGACCAGTTCCTCTAATAACTTATAATAAAAACGGAGGGCAAAGTATTAACTTGTTCAAGACAGGGGGTGTGGCTCAGTAGTAGACCTGTTGCCTAGCATGTGGGAGGCCCTGTGTTCAATTCCCAGTATACAAGGAAGGAGAAGGAAGGAAGGAAGGAAGGAAGGAAGGAAGGAAGGAAGGAAGGAAGGAAGGAAGGAAGGAAGGAAGGAGAAAACAAAGGGAGGGAATTGTTATTCAATGTAAAGGGTAACTGGACTAATGCAATTTGGACTATTTCTTTCTGTTGACCCAATCAGATATATGTAAAGGGCTTAGTTTGTTGTCTCATATTTGGGGCAAGAAATAAATAACAGCAGTTTTAAAATGAACTTCATGTACTCCAATATGCCATGAGAATAAAAACTGGTGTGACCCTTTATTTATTTATCTTTTTGGTATTTATCTTTTGGGGGTGGAACCCAGAGGCTTTCTGCCTCCGGGCTATACTCCCACACCTATTTTATATTTTATTTGGAAACAGGGTCTCACTAAGTTGCTGAGAGCCTCACTAAGTAGCTGAGGCTGGCTTCGAACCTGTGAGATCCTCCTGTCTCAGCCTCCCAAGCGCGGGGATTACAAGCAGGTACCTGGTGTGGCCCTTTAAAAAACAAGTCTACAAGAGGTATTGAGAGTCTTAATAATGCTCTTCCCTTTAACTAGCAATCCCACCTCTGAATGACTGAATGAATGAGATGGACACTACTTAACTTTAAGAAAGGGAAGCGCCGGCAGAACATAAACGTCCCTACCTCTGTCCCAGGGTCCACCTTGCACTCCATTCTTCTGTGGCTCCTGTTGGACCACTGTGTCCTCGCTCCTTTGTCTGCCAGAGATAATCCCGCCTACACTTCTCTTTGCCCCCACATTCCCCTGTGGCCTGGGATGGATCAGTACTGCATTATCTGAGTCATTATCCCCAGCTCTGATGCTAGCTGCTGATCAGTGTCCCTCCTCTCTTGACTCTGGGCTCCTTTGGACAAGATTTTATATATTGCTCATTTGTGTTATCTGCCTCAAAGGCTGTTAGCACAGGGTCTAGGACACATTGATTCAATGTGACACATACTAGGGGCTCAGTCATGTTTGCAAATGCAGGGACAAATGCATTCAGGCAAAGCCATCTTGAGTACCAGGGAGCCGTCCAGCCTGGACAGGTGCAGGCTCTGTGGGCAGGAGAGGCCACAAGAGTCAGTGTAACTCTTAACACCCTTCATTGCAACCCATCGCTTACTCCTTTCTTTTCTCTGATAGGTTATAAATGCATGTGGGCAGGGAGAGGCTTTACTGATCTTATTTACCCAATCTCCAGTAACTCACAGCATGCTGTGGGAGGCACTCAGTAAATTTCTGTTGAAGCAATAAATAGGTGGCAAGGGGACCCCAATTTTTATCTCTTCCAACTATAATTATGTACTGAACAAAACAGTACATTCCTTGTAGTGTCCTACAGTCCAGCCCTACCATGGCCCTTTCTCCTGCTGTTTTATGAGAGCAAAGAACTTTTGGGAGCTGGTGGGGTTTTCTCTCCCCAGTGCAATACTGATGTCAGCAAGAGTCACCACCCCTTTTGGGTGGTTCCTGCTCTCACTGGAAACATCTGTTTAGCAAGAGCAGCCCAGAGAATCTTAGGAACATTCTTCAACTTTAGCATACCTAAGAATCAGCAGACACCCAGGACCACTCCAGAGACTCTGATTCAATGGGCTTAGGACGGGATCCCAGAATTTGCATTTTAACAAAGCCTCCTGGATTGTACCTCCCCCAAATCATATGTTGAAATTCTAACCCCCAGTGTCACACTGTTTGGAGATGGGACCTCTGGGAGGTAATTAGGTTTAGCCAAGGTTACTGGAGAGGGACCTCATGGAGGGATTAGTACCCTTAAGAAAAGACAGCAGATTGCTGTCACTAGTGGAGCCTAGACTAACTAAGAGACAGGTAATTCTGATATAAAGTGCCTAAGGCCTTTGCTTTCAAAATTGCTCTTTTAATCCCAGGCTAAAATTCTCCTCTGCTCTCCAAGGCCACTGGCTGAGCTTTCTTCCTCCCCAGGATTCCCTCAGCCCCTTGGACAGACTTCTCTTTAGCCACAAACCACTTTGGTGCTGCTGACCTGCAACGCTATCTTCGTTGTTCCCAGTGCATCACAGAGGCACCACCTGCAACATTCAGAAGATGTCTAATGAATGAGTGAGAAAATTAATGAATTATTTCCCTTTATTCTCTCCCCAATTCTTTCAGGTCTAACCTGAGGAAACAGTGACTTACTGAACAAGATATGTTCTGTTCTTCTGGTTTCAGTGGGAATCGTTCAGCCTCTGCCTGGGAATCCAGTACCAGTCATGAAAAGTGTTTCTACAAATACAATCGAAGGAAGGGTCTCCAGTCACCCGCTAAAGCCCAGAGAAGACCATTTTCCAATCAAAGACGTCTGGAAGTGTGGCTGCCCTGCTGGAGGATGGTGCCAGAACCTTGCTGTCCCAACAGGGAAGGCCTGATCCCCAGGTCTAAGGAGGAAGGGGGTAGATGGCTTTCTCTTCTCATCTGCGCCCAGGGGGGTTAAGGTGAATCTGTAATTCAAACACAATGCCCTTTCATTCCTCCCCAGCCACATCTTCCATTCGTAAGGCAAGACTGCCCCAGGCTTGCTCAGAGCCTTCAGCTGCTGCCATTCAGGGTGTGTGACAATGAGCAGCTTAGGTGTTCAGAGCGATATGATGTAAGTTGCTTGTGGTGAAAGAGTCACTGACAGACAGTGCAAGGGGACACCATGAGAACAGCCCGGCTATGAGGTCACTTGGTCCAACAGGTAGGCCCTTCTGTTTTCTCAGCCCTGAAACCTGATACCTCACCAGTTATCCAGTAACCAGAAAAGAGGTGGGTCCCATGAATTCCTGGATCTCCATGGGGACTGAGGGGAGGGCCACTCTTCCGTTTGCCAGATTGTGGGTTTGCTTAAGGGCACCCAAGGGGAACCTGTACACGGACAACACACAAGAAAGATATTCAGAGTCAAGCAGCATCGCTTCTGCGGAGAGATGAAAATGATCCCACATCACTTTTAACCCAGAATATTTTATCCAGCTCCTGGAGGGGAAGATAAAACGCCTTCAGACTTAACAAGCCCTCAGCTCTCAGGTCAAGGGAAACAGCCAATTCTCAGTATAATTTTTTTTTTTTTTTTTTTTAGGGGAGTGTATACTGGGGATTGAACCCAAGGGCTTTTGACCTCCAAGCTACATCCCTGGACCTTTTTATTTGTTATCTTCAAATGGATCTCCTTAGATTGCTGACGGTCTCTCTAAGTTGCTGAGGCTGGCCTAGAACCTGCAATCTTCCTATCTCGGGTGCCAGAGTACAGGGAGGGACTACAGGGGTTGTAGATCAGAAGTAGAGCACTTTCATGGCACAGGGGAGGCTCTGGATTCCATCCCAGCACCTCAAAAATAAATAAACAAACAAACAAATAAATAGGTAGAGAGGGGCTGGGGTGTATCTAAATGACAAAGTCCTTGCCTAACAAGTAAGAGGCCCTGGGTTCCATCCCTAACACTGCAAAACAAAGGGGGGGATTTATGTTTTCTTCATATTTCAATTTTACTGCTTAAGATATGCCACACATGGGATATAACATGTAAAACCTTATAGCTTTAGACACATGAGATATTTAATAAGATACTGTAATGAAAGCTCTAACAAAGTAAATGTATGAGATGACACTATAATTAATGTTTTTAAAAAGTATATTTGAGCCAAACATATTTTCTTTGAACATTTGAACATTTCATATTAGTTCAAGGAAAAAAGGCTATATAGCGTTTATATTTAGGCACAGAATTAGGGCTGAGGGGGTTCAATAGATTCCCAGGGTTATCCTGACAAAATACCACAAACCAGTAGCTTAAAACAACAGAAACATGTTGTCTCCTGGTTTTGGAGGCTAGAAGCTAAAAATCAAGGTGTCAGCAGGGCCACTGTCAGGGAGAATCCTGCCTCTTGTCTTCTGCTCTCCTGGTCATGGCCAGCAGTCCTGGGCTTCCCTTGACCAGCAGCTAGGTCACTCCAATGGCTGCCAATCACTGCCTCCACCATCAGGATGCTCTCCCTTTTTGTGGTACTGGGGATGGAACCCAGAGGCTTTTCTACCTCCGGGCTACACTCCCAACATATATGGAACATATTTGGAAACAGGGTCTCACTCAGTTGCAGAGAGCCTCACTAAGCTGAAGCTTGCTTCAAACCTGCGTGTTCCTCCTGTCTCAGCCTTCCAAGAACTGAGATTACAAGTGTGCACCACCTTGCCCAGCACTCTTCTATTTTTGACATTAGTCCCTTTGGATTAAGGACCTCTCTACTCCATTATGACTTCATCTTACCTAATTTCATCAGCATGGCCCTATTTCTAAATAGGGGCACATTCTAAAGTGTTGAAGCTAAGAACCAAATATTACTTTAGGAGGTCACAGGCAAACTCATACTATGTGACAGTCCTCAACAGTTATAACCAGATGAAAGAAAAACAGAACCCACAGCCTTAACCTCATTCCTGCCCACCCTAGGAAGACCCTTTTGCACCACCAGAGGCATCAGTGCATTAGTGATTCCTCCCCAAAGGGGAAGCAAGTCATTCATTCACCAGTTCTTTCAGCAGATTTTCACTAAGCACCTGCTACTTAGTGGCCTACATACACTGGGTGCGGTTGAGAAGGGTAAGTCAAGGACCCTGTTATTGGTGAAGAATATTAGCAGTAAGACACTGCATAGTTTTGTAGTTATTTGCTTATCTGTGTCCAGGTGACTTGTGAGCAGTTTGAGGGCCAGGTGCCCTGTCCCAGGCATCCTTTGTTACAAGATTACACAAATATATTTATTTATAAAAAAAATACTCACATAAATATATTTTACAAACATATGCATGTGTGAAATCATATTGCAAGGACCCCCTGGGAAGAGAAACACTAGTATGCAGTGACTAAAGAACAATATGACACAAGGTAGAGAAGTCAAAGTCCAAAGGCCATAGGCATTAGTGAAGAATCAGAATTCTCCAGCTAGAGAGGAGGTTTGCAAGCATCTTAGTTGAAGGGGTTTTAACTCAACACCAAAATCAATGCAACACTTTTTTTGGCCAGAATCTTATAAGGCTGTGCAATGTGTGTGTGGGCAAAAGTCAAATGGTTTTCATGGGAGAATGTGATTGCTTGCAAGAGCCCTCCTGCCCAGCACCACCCGCAGGCCCTAGTGTCACATGCCCTGGGGAGGAACTGTTCCAGGCACACTTTGAAACCCATTAGACTACCAGTGGAGCAACTGAGGCCCAGAGAGGCGGCAGAGGCGACCTTGTCAGGCGCACACACAATGAGCCTATGGCAGAGGCAGGACTAGAACGTGGGCCCTTCTCTGATGTCCAATTCAAAGCTCCATCTTATGTTCTTAGGGCAGAGTGGACGGGAAAATTCAGCTCCATGTCCTCCAGTCTCCCTTTTCACCCAAACCAACTCTCCTTCCCTGCTGCCTCCTCTCTGTCCCTGTATTTCTTGGCAGGAGAGCAGCATTCAATCCAGCCCTACGCCCGAGGCATGTGCTGGAGCCGTCACCTTTGGGCGGCCGGGCAGGGACTCAAGGACTTTCTGGGTCTTTTCCAGCCTAGTCATACTGCAGGGGCAGCAGGCTTCCAAGTCCTGCTTCCATCCTGCAGACTCCTTGCTCTGCAACCCTGACAATGGCTGCTGAAGCTCCTGAGATTTACCTGCTCCTACAGATGCCCTTCCGTGCCCCTCCGGAGAAGAAAATCCAAGGTCCAGGAGAACAAATGCAGAGTCATTCCTGCCCCGAGTTTGCTCTGAATCCTGCCTTTTCTGATCTACAGTGACAGATTATGTTGGGATAGGGATGCGAAGAATTCTCAAAGGAAATGAGTCCCAAGGGTATTCCCAGCTGGACTAGGCTCAGTGTAGAAATCCATACCCAGAGAACAACGCTCCACGCTCAGGTGCCTTAGCACAACCAACTCCACCTGGGAGAACCTTCCAAGGAGGCTCTGATCTTCATCAACCCTTGTGCAGAACTCTGAGCTCAGTCTCACCTCTGCCCACAAAAATTACTCTCCACAGCCTCACTGCAGCCTTCCGGGAAGTTAACTCTGGCGGCCCCTTCCTGCCAGTCAAAGGGAAGGCAGTAGTTTGGAGAAATCTCCAGAGGGTACAGCCTCTGAGGGATCTTGGTGTGTGTATTTATGACTTCTGAGTTCAGGGCTGGGCGCTGCCACTGACTAATGGCCTTGAGACCATCTCTTGATTACTCTATGTGTAGAGGGGTGTGGGGGTTCTGGAGATTGAATTC
Organism: Muscardinus avellanarius; assembly: GCF_963383645.1. NCBI lineage: Eukaryota > Metazoa > Chordata > Mammalia > Rodentia > Gliridae > Muscardinus > Muscardinus avellanarius. The sequence goes on along the minus strand of NC_137790.1, from coordinate 79,208,174 downwards.
AGGGACATTTTGCCTATGAGTTATACTCTCAGCACTATTTCTATTTTATTTTGAAACAAGGCTCCAAGCCTGTGGTCCTCTTGTCTCAGCCTCCCAGGTACGGGAACTGTAGGCATGCCCCACCACGCCTGTTACAATTACACTTGAGACTGACTTGTAGCTGTAAGTTGTGAATTTTCTCACATTCATTCATGAAACCCTGCTAGAGCACCCAGGACATGCCAGGTACTATGTGTAGAGGTAGCATGTTTGTTCTCCTTACGACCAGGGCTGTGATGAGGATCCGCCCTTGGGGGCCAGTAAGTGGCTCCTCCCTGGCCATGGATCATAAACACGTTCCTACAATGAGACTCCCATGGAGGAGAAGGTTTTCAGCATATCCCTCAGTCCTCAGACTCTGAATCTCTGACTTTATGCCAAAACAATGTTATCTGTTCTCATAGTTTTCTTGATTTTTCATTACATTAACCATTTTGTGGGCTAAATTAGCACCTGAAAAGTCATGGTCCTTGCAAATATACATTCTTTAGTTTTCCTTTACAAGTAGTGAATGGTGTGGACTTTGCTTTCTCACCTTGTGGAGCCGAGCCCATAGCAGGTGCTCAATAAATATACTGAATAGAGGGGGAGAGAAGGAAGAGAGGGAGAGAGAGGGGAAGTGAGGGAGGGAGGAAGAGAGAGGGGGAGGGAGGGAGAGGGAGGGAGGGAGACAAAACCTTGGCACCAAGGAATAGAATTAGTAAACCAGAATTATTTTGTGTGTGTGTGTGTGGTACTGGGGATGGAGCCCAGGAGCCTTTTACCTCTGGGTTACACGCCCAGGCCTATTTTTATATTTTTTATTTGAAAACAGGGTCCTAAGCCAGCAGAGGCTGGCTTCAAACCTGTGCGATCCTCCTGTCTCAGCCTCCCATGCGCAGGGATTACAAGCATGCGCCACTACGCCTGGCTGTAAACCAGAATTTTTAAACAAGGATGACTTTTGTGTGTGTGCGTGTGTTCATGTATATGTGTGGTGATACTGGACATTGAACCCAGGGACCTTCTACCTCCAAGCTACACCCCCAGCCTTATTTTATTATTATTTTTTAAATTGGGAAACGAAGTCTCACTGAGTTACAGAGGACCTCATGAATTAGCTGAGGCTGGCCTTGAACCTGTGATCCTCCTGTCTCAGCAGCCCAAGTACTGGGTTTACAAGTATGTACCACCACCCCAGGCCAAAGACAGCCTTTCTGAGTTGGTTTTGTCCACGTTCCAGTGGATCAGCATCCTCTGCCTCACTTGAGAGTCGTAAATGATTGGAGGCTGTGCACTTCTTCTCACTACTGCATGAGAATTCTTGGGTCTAGTGGACATCACAGGTTGCTGGGCAGATACTCAGCATCCTGACGTCTTCTTATCACAGCAGTGACACAAAGGAAACGGGCGATGTGTGTGTCCTCTACCACCCTCACGCTGACTGCAAGGGCCCAGGGGAATATTTTCATCCACCCTTTCTCACTCTCTCTCTCTTTCTCTTTCTTTCTTTCTTTCTTTCTTTCTTTCTTTCTTTCTTTCTTTCTTTCTTTTAAGCTTCTTCTAGTGATAAAAGGTGGAGCAAATTGAAATTGGCAGCTCTATGGTCTTTAAGCAACAGGAAAAGTACCAGAGATCATGTGAACCACACTTTTGAGAACTTACAGAAAAAAATCTAATCTTGCATCAATAAAAACGACATCATGTCACTGTAATCGGCAGGGGAAAGGCTTGAGAGCTGCTGGCAGTGGCCCAGCAGAGTTCAGGGGTTATGTTGGCTGAACTGAATTCCCACGGGAAAGGTAGACGGGGAGCACCACCTTTCAGGTGAGCTTCTGAGGTCTGGCAGGGACAGAGATGTAGGGAGTTAATGAGAAGGCTGGCCCTAAAATCCACACTGAGGGGCTGCCTGCCCCCGCTCAGTCCTACCCACCTTCCTTCCTGATGTAGCTTTCGGCTGGGTGTCTTTCTCTGGCTGGCTGGCAGTATAAATCTCCCAGTGAGGGCACAGACTACAGTGCCAAGGAGGGTGGCACCAAATGCCCCAGTTTCACTCAAGTGTGGAGTCTTTGCAAACTCATCCCTGCATGGTCTGAGCCAAACACAACAATGGCAGGTTGACCGTGCTGCAACTGGCCATTCTGCACAGAGTTGCGTTAGCCTCAGTGGGTGCTGCGCTGGGGACTGGTCTTCGCAGGGCTTCAGTTTACCTTCCGTTGGTAGTTACTGTCTTCTCTCATCCACTGATTGCTCACAGCAATTCCTGGATGAGTATAGAGGGGACAGATAAGGGTGACTGCCCCTGGGCAGAGATTGGGGGACAGGGGCCACGAATGGAAGGCTACTTTTCAGAACCTACCCTTTTGGAAAGCTTGAATTTTATTTTTTAGTATTGGAGATTGAACCCAATATATAGCATTCTACCTCCAAGCAATACCCCCAGCCCTATTTTTTATTCTTTATTTTGAAACAGGGTCTCTCTAAGTAGATGAGGCTGGCCGCGAACCACTGTGAACCCATGATCCTCCCGTTTCAGCCTCCCAAGTATTGAGATTACAAGCATATATTTCAAGCCAGCTCAGCTTGATTTTTTTTTTTTTTAACTGGGGGTGGAACCCAGAGGCTTTTCTACCTCCGGGCTATACTCCCAGGCCTATTTTATACTTTATTTGGAAATAGGGTCTCACTAAGTTGCTGAGAGCCTCACTCAACAGCCGAGGCCGGCTTCGAACCTCTGTTCTCTTCTTGTCTCAGCCTCCCAAGCGCTGGGATTATAAGCGTACACCACCACACCCAGCAGCTTGAAATTCTTAAACATGTACATTTTAAGTTAAATCATCTCACTTCTCAAAGTGACCCAATAAAAGGAAGTCTGGAATTTTTATTTTACTTGAAAAGTAAGGCAGAGAGAGGCAGAAATGTGATTCTTATACTAAAAGAAACATGAATCTAGGTAGAGTATAATTCAAAATGTACATAATGAGTAAGAGGAAGTATGTTTTTCTTCTTATGATATGCCACACACCAGCCTCAGCCAGCCACCAAGCTGATGGGGTACTTGTGCCAATTCTTGAGTTTAAGGGACTCTGGGGCCCAAGGCTACTTGAGGCCATGTCTACCTCCAGGGCTGCACAACTGAGCAGAGTGCAGTGTTCCATTCAGAGAAATGGATGGGGTGGAGCTGGATAGGTGGAGCCTTGGAGGGAGGGAAGGCTCTTGATTGGCTGGGGGCAGTGGGGGTGGGAGGCTGTGTGAGCCACTGTTGGTGGTGAGTTGGCCTGGGCAGAAGGTTGGTCCTGGGACAGAGAGAAGGACATGATTTGGTGCAGAGACAAGGCAGGTGGACCTAGATTCTAATAGAAGGCACCAACGAGGGGGTGCAGGGCTGCAACTCAAAGAGGCAGAGAGTGCTGCTCAAACTGGGCCCTGTAGCTAAGAAAGAGGACAGAGGACACACACCTGGGCACCTGGAGACCTTCCTCAGCCTTGATAGTTCTCTTCCTTTACAATACATCCCAATCCAACGACCTCCGCTATCATTCTCACCCAAACCACCTACATCTCTTATCTGGATGAGTATCAGAGTTTCTTAACAAGTCTCCTTGCCTCCATCCCTGCCTATCTTGGACGAGCCAAAGTGACCCTTAAAAAATTGAAGCAGAGCCGAGTGTGGTGGCGCATGCTTGTGATCCCAGCATTCAGTAGGCTAAGACTGGAGGATCGCAGTTCGCGGACAGCCTCAGGTACTTAGTGAAGTCCTCCACGATTTAGTGAAATCCTGTTTCAAAAATAAAGAATAAAAATTAGGAGCCGGGCGTGATGGCTCACGCTTGTAATCCCAGCATTAGGGAGACTGAAACCAGAGGACTGAGGTTCGCGGACAGCCTCAGCTATTTAGGCCCTCTGCAACTCAATGAGACCCGGTTTCAAAATAAAGAATAAAAAATAGGGCAGGGGTGTAGCTTGGAGGTCAAATGCTCCTGGATTCCATCCCCAGACCTGCAAATAAATAAATAAATAAATATTAAAAAATTAAAAAGAATAAAAAATAGGGCAGGGGGTGTAGCTCGGAGGTCGAATGCCCCTGGGTTCCATCCCCAGATTCAGAAAAAAAAAAAAAAAAAGTTGAAGCAGAAGCTGGGTGTGGTGGCACACGCTTGTAATCCCACTGCTTGGGAGGCAGAGATGGGAGGATTGCACAGGTTCGAAGCCAGCCTCAGCTACTTAGTGAGGCTCTCAGCAACTTAGTGAGACCCTGTTTCCAAATAAAGTATAAAATAGGTCTGGGAGTGTAGCCTGCAGGTAGAAAAGCCCCTGGGTTCCACCCCCAGTACCACAAAAAAAAAAGTTGAAGCAGGTGCTGGGGCTGTACCTCAGTGGTAGAGCACTGCAAATATAAGTAAGTACGTAAGTAAGTAAGTAAATAAATAAATAAATAAATAACAGCTGGACCATCCATGTGAACCCTTTGCTCAAAACTCTGCAATGGCTCCTTTCTTCCGAGGGTAGCAGCAAGGTCTTTAGGATGCCCCTGGCCCCATCCTGCACCATCTGGCCCAGTTGCTCTCAGCTTCATCTCCTGCCCTTCCCTTTGCTCACTCTTCCTCTGTTGCTCTGGCCTCCTGGCGGTTCCTAGAGTCGCAGACTCCAGTCCTTCTGCAGAGCCTCTGCAATGCTATCCTCCTGTTCTAGAAGGCTTTCTCCCAGGTATTTGCACAAAGCCCCCTCTCCAAGACCTTTTCTGCACCTCGGGCTGGGTGTGGTGATATATGCCTATAATATCACTACTTGAGAAGTTGAGAGAGGAGGATGGCAGTTTCCAGGCTGGCCTGGGCAACTTAGTGAGACTCTGTTTCAAATTAAAAAATAAGTCAGGCATGGTGGTGCATGCTTGTAATCCCAGTACTTGGGAGGCTGAGCCAAGAAGATCATAGTTTAGAGACCAATGTTGGCAATTTAATGAGACCCTGTTTCAACATAAAAAAATAAACTTGGGCCTACAGTGTAACTCAGAGATAGAAGAATGCCCCTGGGTTCAATACTCAGTACCAAAAAAAAATAGTGCTGGGTGTGTAGATTGGAGGTAGAATGTCCCGTGTTTAATCCCCAATACCAAACAAATAACAACAAAAATCCCTGCCCCTCCTCCACTTGACTTTGGTCCCTAGTATGTATTGCCTTTTAATACACTGTTTATATTGCTTGTCACTACATCTAAAATGTAGGCTTCAAATATTATGCATTGTGTATTTCAACTTTAGTAGATAGAATGCATGTAACGTCAGGCAACTCTTCCTTAAGAAAAGTTCCACTTAGCAAACGCAGATTAGTTAAGGGAAGGCCAAAAGTCACTATTTAGGGCTGGGGGGAAGAAGAGCAGGCAGAAGGCCCTGGGTTCAATCCCCAACACACACACACGCACACACACATGCCGCCACCACCACCAGATCACCGGATCATCACAGTAATAATTGCTATAGGTGAGATCCTTTGATGGATGAATTCCAAATTTAGTATCCAGAAGCACAAGCTGAGCCAGCCCCACTTTAAGGCAGACCTGCTTTTTCCAGTGTGGATCCCTGCTGGAACCCCCCTCCTTGAATATGAGGAAACTACAAGAGTCAGTGAGCAAAATTCTAGGGACAGGTGCCCCATAAAGACATCTAAAGGAAGTGGCTTGCAAAGAACTGGCATGGGTTAGCTATGGAGACAGGCAGGGAGGGGAATGAATGCAGGTGACATGGAGACCAGGGTAAAGAGTTGCCTGGAACCAATGAACAAGTGAAAAGAAAGATCTGCAGTGCTCAGCCCCACCCCAACCGCCTGGGTCATTCTATACAATCTAATTCTGAGGGAAAGCTGCAGGCCCCCGTACAGGATATCAAAGACTGTGATCCCACGTTATGGCCAATTTTTTACTCAAAGAACTCGGCGCATTTGGGTGTTATTTTTATCTCTCCCTTTCATTTATTGTCTCAGGGTAAACACTTGTGATTCCTAAATACCTGAAGAGTGAATCAGTATTCTCCTGTTCAAACCAGTAGAGGCCACATCAAACAATAACCCACTAGGTATTATTAATCATTAAATAGGCACATGTATGAACACTCAGGCGGGGAAGCCATTTTTCTTTTCTTTCTTGTTTATTTTTTTTAATAAAATTAACAAAGCATAAACCTTGACTTTGACCTGTTCAGAAGAGAAGTGTATTTTTTCTTAACTGTAAAGGCTTGTCAAATTCAAGGCTAATAGGGCAAATATTTCAGGTGGGAAAGTGCTCCTTCCCTTGGGTCTCCCACGGCCATTGAACAATGGTCTGAGTTCTAGTCTGTAGCACCTGCCTTTTCCACATTCACACGCCCAAGAAATCTGGATGTTCTCAGCCACAGTCAATAGATGCTAGCATCTGTGGTGGGTCACTATGCTGTAGCCACGCCTGGGTGCGCGCTGACAGATAGGGGCGCGTAGAGCACACCTGCTCTATCAAAGCAGCAGCTAAGCCATGACAAGTACACCGGAAGTGCAACCCTGATGGAGCCTCTCTCTCCTTGTCCCTTGTCTTCTAGATACTGAAAAAGGTCCTCTAAGTTCAAAACCGGGGCTCTTCCTCTATGGTTCCTAGAGCAGTGGCATCACTTCCCCAGATGTGGAGATGCTTAAGCATTAGGGACTTTTCAGTAATATTTTTTTCTCATTTTCTTTCAAGGAGCATGTAGATGGTGAAATGAACAATCTAGCCCATGTAGTCACAGGCCCACAGAAGTGGGACGGCCACATGTCTTGGTTTAGGCCAGTTCTCCTAACATAATTGTTGAAAGCACTGCCTTTGGCCCTCAAAATATCTCAGTTTGGGCCACAAATGATATAGTTACCTATACAACTGGGGAGCAGGCAGGGTCTTAGGTGTTCATCTTTCCTACCAATCTGACATAAGTGAAGCTGAGATCCAGGGATGATCTGCCCACCTTACTCTTTTGGTTTGAGAATCCTTGTACAGCTCTTCCATGCCTTCCTGTCCCCTTGAGCAGGGTGGTGGTGAAGTATCCACATCCTGCAGGGCAGGCCCAGACCACTGTCTGATGCTCTTCCTCCATTCAGATATTCCTGTGAGCCTGAGTCTCATTTCAACTAAAAGTCAGGGCCACGGCATGTTCTGTATCTGCCTGTAGAGTCAGATAATTTGGTAAGATTTTTCCTGCCCAGAACCTGTGATTTATAAAAGTGGGCCGAAGCTGTTGATTTGTCAAATGTACTCATGGATCAACTTATCATAGTGGTGGTCCAACTATTTCCTTGAGAACATTAACATCTCAGGAATTTTTATTAGATGAGTGAAGGTACCTGTCTTATATTTCAGAGGCACATACTTGAAAATAAAAGCAGCTAAGAATTTATATTGCATTTGGAATTTTCTAGGCACTGTTTAAAGCACAGTACATATATTAGTCCTCAGAGCAATCCTATAAGATACATACTGCAAGCATCTTCCCATTAGATGAGTATGTAAATTAAGGCCCAGAAATGCCAGAAATGTTATGTCACACATCTGGGAAGCAAGCCGGAACATGAACCCAGGCCGTCTGCCTACAGAGTCTGCTTTTAAGCCATTCTGCTACATTATTTCTCATATATAATATATGTGGTTTAACATTCCTAGTAGAAATAATCACCTGGTCAGTTGGATCTCAGCCATAAAACTTGACACAGAGTATGGCTCTAAGTATAAGAGGACATTGCACCTTAACTTTATAGACCCCCCTTTATCGATGTCACTTAGCATCGTAAAGCAACAGGTGTGTTGGAGAGCGCTATTAAAACAGGTGTTTTGTGTGTTCCATCACACTCACTTAACCCAGTGTGTCTGAGCATGATTACTGTTTACTTCTTGGCTACACAGAACCTTCCATGAGGAGCAGGCATGAAAAGGAAGCGTGAGGACAGGAGAGGCAGGAAGCGGGGTCCCTCCTGATGACCGCCGGGTGCCCCGCCTGGATGGCCGCCCACCAGACTCACCTGTCCCAGAAGTCTTCCTCTTCTTTAGCCTTTTAGAAGGTCCTGTGATCAGCCCACTGGCCTTTCTCCCCTTCCCATCTGCTGCCTAGTGGGGGAGCCTGCCTGCTTGAGTCTTACTTATTAACTCTGCGTAGATATGGCAGGCTGCGATTACAGCAGGATTGTTTGGGAGCTCAGTATCTCGCCTCTTCCCACGTACCTTACCCTGGGAATTGCTTTGTACTTGCATATTGCCATGTAGTGGTGTGTCTTTAATAACCATCAATAAAGATAGGCCTGGGAAAACACTCATGGCCGCAGACTCCTCTAAATTCACCTGGTTGCAAAAGAGAGGAGCTGTCTGCAGGGGTATTCTGGGTGCCCAGAGATGGTCACCAGCAGTGGTTAGAAGTACCCACCCCATGCAGGGCGTGGTGGCGCACGCTTGTAATCCCCACGCTTGGGAGGCTGAGACAGGAGGATCGCGCAGGTTCGAAGCCAGCCTCAGCTGGCGTAAGAGACCCTGTTTCCAAATAAAATATAAAATAGGTCTGAGAGTGTACCCCGGAGGTAGAAGGCCCCCGGGTTCCATCCCCAGTACCACCAAAAAAATAAAAAGTACCCACCCCTGTGGTTAAACAATCAGAATTTAGAAAAATATGCTGACTCTCTTTGGGTTCCTTGAATCATCAGTAAAACCTATTTCCTTAAGCCTTAGTTTATTCATGCATTTATTCCCCAAATATCTGAGGTGCCTCATCTGTGAAAGATGTTCTACCAAACACCATGAGGAGACTCACAACTTCTTTACTTGAAGAGCAATAAAGATGAGCATGGGAGGGAAAGGGGAACGTGTAACATAAGCCTAGATGTCGCCACTCTGCACAGGTGAATAGCATTTGAATAGCAGGCAGTGATAGAAGCAATGGTCAAGGCAGTTGCATAGTTCTCTGGCTTGCACACAGTAGGGGCACAGTGGCATACACCTGTAATCTCAGTACTTGGGAGGCTGAAACAGGAGGATCTCAGGTTTGAGGACAGACGCAGCAACTTAGCAAGACCCTATTTCAAAACAGAAAATTAAAAATGACTGGGGGCTTGGTAGGTAAAACACCTCTGCATTCAATCCCTGGTATAAAAACAAAACTCAACAACAACAAAAAAAACCCTCATTTAACAGCATTAAATTTAACAGACAATTGGAATTTGACAGTTGTAACCCTGACTATATTGTGACTACAGATTCACTTGATACAAAACAAACAAGTTGGGGCCCTACCCTTCCAGCCAGGGGACAGGTAGTCCCAGACACCAAGTCTAGGTCTGCCCCAGGTGTGGGACTTTGAGGGCAGGTGGAGGGTGTATAGAGTTGAATAGCCACCCAGGACAAGGAGATCAAATACTTGAACTTGAGTACCCGGCTCCCTACGTGACTTCGGGAGCCTGTTGAGATTAAGGCCGCAGCTGGGTATGTGTGTGATACGCGCCCAGGTTGGCAACCTCCTCCAGGAGCCAGCAGCATTATCAGGAGACCTCCCGTCAGGTCAGACTGGCCTGGCACACACTGGCATGTCTCCAGAGAGCTCTCCCTCCCCAGCCCTCTCTGATTTCAGCCAAGGCTGGCTAGTGGCAGCCCAATCCCACAGAAGGCAGGACTCCTCTTCTATTTCACATAACGTCCACACACTGCGTGCGACTGCCAAAGTGAGCTCTGTCTTGCAGGCAGCTGCCCGCAGCGGCTGAGGGAAGACGGAGGTTAACCCTTGGTTCTGCCTCCCACTGTGTCCTGAGGACCCCGCCACTTCCTCTCCAGGACCACCTTTCCCTGACGGATTATAGAGCAGGATGTCATCTTCCCATTCCCCTATTCCCTGTCCTTACTCCAAATAAACCCCCAGCGTTTTAAAGCTTATGGGATATAATGTTATGCCTATAGCAATCTCGACAGCACAGAACAAAGCAACTAACCCTTGTGATGTGAAGCATGTTGCAGAATTCTTCCAGGGCCATCACTGGCAAAGGTGGTGTACATTTATATCTTCCCAGGAAAGCTTTCAGAAAACAGGGCATGTTCAACTAGCAGCTCAGTCCTCAGCTCAGGGGAGCCAAGGCCATCACCTCTCAGTGGCATTTCCAGAACACTCTCAGTCGCCTTGCTAAGTGAGATTCCTTCTCCTACCTCTCTCCCTTCTGGTTTTTCTCCTCAGGAAAGGACATTTCCAGCCCAGTATGGTGGCACACACCTGTAATCCCAGTACTTGGTAGGCTGAGACAGGAGGATAACAGGTTCAAAGCTATCCTCAGCAACTTGGTGAGGCCCTCTGCAACTTAGTGAGATCCTGTTTCAAAATAAAAAATAAAGTAGGGCTGGGGATGTAGCTCAGTGGTAGAATTTCCCTAGATTCAATCCCTAGTACCAAAGAGAGAGAGAGAGAGAGAGAGAGAGAGAGAGAGAGAGAGAGGAAAAGAACATTTTCTAGCCCAACATGGTGGTGCACACCTATAATCCCAGTCAGTTCCGGAAGATCGCAAATTCAAAGTCAGCCTCAACAACTTAGTGAGACCCTCATCAACTTAGTAAGCCCCTGGTTCAAAATAAAAAATAGGGCCGAGGGGTGTAGCTCAGAAGTAGAATGCCCTGGGTTAAAACAAAAACAAAACAAAAAATACGAAATAAAACAAAATAAATTTAAAAATGGACACTCCTCCTTCCCCCAAAATGAGTTTCTTAAATGACTGGCATCCTCTAACAGACAGAGAGATATCTCCCTTCTAATCTTAACCATGGCTCTTCCTTTTTTTTTTTTTTTTTTTTTTTTTTTTTTTTTGCAGTACTGGGGATGGAACCCAGGAGCATTCTACCTCCGAGCTACAACCCCAGCCTTATTTTTTATTCTTGATTTTGAAACAGGCTCTCACTAAGTAGAAGAGGGTCTAAGTAGCTGAGGCTGTCTATGAGCCCACAATCCTCTTGTCTCAGCCTCCCAAGTGCTGAGATTATAAAGCACGCGGCACCACGCCTAGCACCAAGCTCTTCCTAACAAAGAAAAGTCATTCCTGAGCCGGTTCCACAGCCTTGCCTCTGTAGAGACATTATTTCACAGGAAACCCCAAAGCTTGTGCCTCCAACAGCCCATTGTTCAGACAAATGTCTTCTGCACTGACCACGTAAGTGTGCTCCTTCCCTCCCAGGGATGCCCACCCAACTCCATCTAGTCTAGACAGTCTAGGCCATTTGGTTGTATGTGAGGACAAATGCTGTAATGGACACAACAGTGCCCTGTCAAGTACTACAAGGTAGGGAGACAGGTGCATCCCACTTGTGGAAGATACCAGAAGGTCCCGCCATGCTAGAACCCACCAGAGTATTGAACTGCAGCTGTGGCATCTGCCTGGGCCATCTTTTCTGGTTCCCTAAGCCTGACAACTAAGAAGGAAACACATGTTTCACGTACAAATCTTTCTCAACCACTTGGAAAGTCCGTTCTTTTTGTCACCTCTTCCTCTCCTAAATGTGACATCAGCCAGCAGCTCAGTGCCTTGGTGTTCTGACGCCTCCACTGTCTCCCTAGCTCCATGTCTTCTGGTCCCGAGGTGAACACTTGGTATTTGTAGAGCGCAGATTCAGGAGCTGGAACTATTTTCTCCCCCAATCTTTCTTTGAGTACACAAATAAAGGTAGGCAATATGAGGAAAAAAGGGAGGACTTGTGGCTAGGCTTGGTATGGTTACTTGGAACTCAGAAATCAAGATCCCTTTCCTTTCTTTCTTTCATTCTCTCTCTCTCTCTCTCTCTTTTTTTTTTTTTTTTTTTTTTTTGCGGGTCTAGGGATGGAACCCAGGGGCATTTGACCTCCGAGCTACACCCTCTGCCTTATTTTTTATTCTTTATTTTGAAGCAGGGCCTCACTAAGTTGCAGAGGGCCTCACTAAGTAGCTGAGGCTGTCCGCGAACCGCGATCCTCCAGTCTCAGCCTCTGAAATGCTGGGATTACAAGCGTGCGCCACCACGCCCGACTAAGTTCCCTTTCTTTCCGTAGAATACAGGGTGCTGAGCTAATTCAAGAGAGAATTGCAGTGCAGCAAACCTGGAGTTGAACTGTGGTGTCTGGAGATGCTGCTCAGTGCCAAAGCACAGTGTATGAGAGGCCCTGGGTTTCATCCCCAGCAAAGAGATGAGCTGTGCTCCAGGACACTGCGAAATAATTCAGCAGAAGATAGCTCAGTTTCTCCACTGTAAAAGTCATCTTTAGGGTAATGTTAGATATTTCAAAATGTTTTTCTCCTACAGAGGTACAATGGAGAGTTTCTAGATTGGCAGGTGAAAAATGTGAGCTTAATTCATGATTTGCTATTCTCTCTCTGGGAAGCTGTTTTGTTTTTGTTGTTGTGGATCTGGGGATGGAACCCAGGATCATTCTACCTTCAAGCTACACCTCCAGCCCTTTTTTCTATTCTTTATTTTGAAACAGGGTCTCACTGAGTTGCAGAGGGCCTAAGTAGCTGAGGCTGTCCTTGAACCTCAATCCTCCAGTCTCAGTCTCCCAAATGCTGGGATTACAAGCGTGCTCCGCCATGCCCGGCTTCTGGGAAGCTGTCTGACCTTGTGCAAGTCACTTGTTCCTGAGCTCAGTTTCTCCACTCTGTAAGTAGACTGATTCCATGACTTTGGGTTTCTCTCCCACCTCCCCCAGTCCCTACCTTTCTATAATCTGTAAGATAATGAAAGGATAGATTGTATACATTTATCCTACATCGCTTTCAAGTTTTACTCAAATGTTTTTTTCTGGTTAGTTCCTTTTGTTGGGTTTTGATTTGGGAAGAAATATGGCCTGATGTCACATTTCAAACAGCTTATTAGCAAGCCAAATAACTGAATGGCCTGGGTCTTAAGGGGCTGGATTCAACCCCACATTCCTGAGCCTCTGGAGGCCCCGGGGCCTGCTCTCACATGCCCCAGCCCTCCGCACAGCTCTGAGCCTCTCACACACTGAGGCCTTAAGGCAGCATCCTTGGGAAGCCCGGGAATGCCCAGCTTCACCCCTGGGCTGGCAGGCTGGCATCAGGAAGCCCGCCCTGATGTTAGGAGGTTAGCTGAGAGCACATTTATAGCTTTCCACGACCACCTTTGTGGCCAGGCTAAATGTGGGAGTTCAGCCATCCCAGGCGCCCTGCCCACCCTGGCCAAAAGGGCTTTCTGGGCAGCCCCCCTTTCAGAACCCATTAGAAGAGCACATTCCCTTGGTCTTACCAGCTCCGGTGGAGTGGTGGGGCAGTGAGCATTATAGGTGGCTATTAGCCAATACTGAAAGCTTCTGTCCCCCCCCCCCCCACCATCAGTTTGCCTAGTGAGGTCTGGGCTTGGCCAGGAACCAACCAGACATTTTGTTCAGAAGTGGCAACTTATTTTTATCAAAGATGGAATGCAGCATTGCCGTTGTTTCTATCGCTTCTGCATGGCAACAGGGCACCTGCTCCAAGCATTCCTGAACCCTCTTTTCCCAACAGATCCTCTGCTTTCTTGCCTTTCCCTTTCTCCATTCAAACACTGGGGCAGAGAGATCGGTATAGGTGCCTCAGAATTAAGAAATACAAAGTTGTAGAAATTCAGAACATCTTTATTGTCTCATTTTAAATACAGGTGTTGGCAGGTGATTTCAGCTCTATGAGCCCTACCCTAAAATCACCCGAGGACGTCAACTTGCAAAGCAGAGGGAAGAGCTGGCTCTGCCACCCCACCCCATATGTTGTTGTGGGCACCTGAGCCAGTCTCTTTCCCTCTCTGGGCTGTAGAGTACCTATTAGAAAGCACAGATCAGCTTCCCTTAACCTTTTCTGGTCACAAGAAGTTTTTTTTTTTTTAACTCTGCTGAAAGCTATGGACCCGCTCAGAAAAAAAAAAAAAAAAAAAAAAAAAAAAGGAAAGAAAGAAAGAAAGAAAGAAAGAAAAGAAAAGAAAAAATGATACATTTGTTCATCCATTCGAGAAGCATTTATTAAGCTCCCGCCAAAGCTGCATATATAGACACAATTTAGAATTCCATTTCAGGGGCTTTACAGGCTCCCTGGGGGGTTGTGGTTTAAAAAAAATTCTGCTTACAAATTCTCTGATGAATATATACAGATACAGACTCTTATCTAGAAAAGACTACAATAATGATTCTAGTAGGACCATCAGCCATCCAGATGCCAGAGACAGAAAATCTAGGAAGGTCATTAGGCAGGAAGGTGATCTCAGGTGTCCACCCCCTCCCAGGTTACCGCTCACCCAGCAGGCACAGGCAGGCAGATTCCTGCAGAAGCAGCCTGGAATGTGCTGTCTCTGGGCACTTGCACAGCAAGGAGCAGGCCACAGCCCTGGGGAGACGACAAACACATCTCTTCTATCTGGGGCTTTATTTTTCTCACGGTCTCTGAAAGAGCTGCGATCAGGTGATATGTGTGAGACAGCTCCCTGTACAGGTGCAGAGCAGGTACCGAGGGGAGGAGAAGTCCGCCCTGTGGATACTTGCTCAAGGTTCTTTCAATAGCCCTCCCAGGATTGCTCTTGGCAAGGCAGCTACCGCGTCTCTGGCAGGCTTCAGGGAATCCGAGTGTGAGAAAGTCAGTCAAGCGGAGGAAAAGGGGAAAAAAGAGCTTCAAGTCCTGAGGCAAAATACCTTTCTTCTACTCTCCCTCTCTCCTTTCTGTAGCTTTAAACCAAACTCACACACCTAGGGAGCAAAGGGGATCTCACTAGAGATGCAGGTATGTGTCTTAGGGTTTAAAAGCAAACAGGTGAAACAGTAAGAGAGAGAAATCACCTTCATGGGGAAAGGGGATGTGCTGGGAGGCGACCCAGAGCCCCTTGTTGCACTTACTGGCCACTTTGCAGTAGGAAAGACTGTTTTGCTTATATCACAGTGGGGTCAAAGAAGACACTTCCACTGAAGTCCATGGTTTGAGTTTCTCTGCTTCGAAACTTGAAGAGAAAGGATGACTGAAAAAAAAAAAAAAAGGCTGTCTGTGTCTGTAGATGAGCAGTCTTCCAAATCCAAAACCCTTTTCTCAAGTAGAGGAGCTTACTGCCCTACTAGAGAATGGGTGGAGAGAGGGCCAACTTGGTCCTATTTTCACTGGTCAGGCAAGATACTAAAAATAATCTATGGGCACATTAGCAAGACACTGTCTTCTTCAATGACTGTAGTGGAGAAAAGGGAGAAAGGGAAAAGGAAAAAGAGAAAGGACAGAGAGAAATGATGGATTTTTATACCCAGACACAAATCATGGTTGATTTTTGGTTACTTGAGCCCTCTATTTATCTCTAAGTTTATGTGTGTGAAGTTACTTGCTCATTCTACGAGTCTAAGCTCTCCTAAAGTGGCAATGGATGAGTTGCAGATTAGCTATTTGATCCAAGAGGCTGATTGAGGCCCAGCAGCAAGACCCTAACTTGACTATCTTCCATCTTCTGAGCATCTGCAGGGTGCCAAGTCCTGAGAGGCCATCAGAATCAGACGAAAAAGACTCGTAATCTAGAAGGGACCAGAATGACACTCCGTGCTACTACTTCTTCAAGGACCAACAGCGGACAACAGTCAATGTCATAACACAGCTTAGAAGAGTCTGAAGGATTTGGGGGGAACTTGGAAAGCGTTAACTTGCTTCCCTGGGAAAGGTTTAGTTCCTTGGAGGAATCTAGGTCAGTGTATTTGTGCAGTTTTTTTTTTTTTTTTTTTAAGTCAGACACTGAGTAGAAGCATTTTAAAAAGTTTGTGAAGCTTAATGGGGGCAGAGGAGAAAAGAGGGTAACTTCATATGCTCATCACCTTTCACCATAGGTTTTCAAACACCATGGGGAAACCCCACATTTTCAAAAGCAACAGACAATTTTCTGTCATCCCCACTTTTCCATCTGTTTAAAATAAGAAAGCAAAGTCCTACCCCATTTGTCCAGGTTGCAGGTCAACAAAGGAAGCATTGTTCATGGTTCCTTCAGAACATGATAGGGCACAGCCCACTCTGCAGCGTGTTAAGTACACACACAGACTCCCAGAGAGCAGCCCAAGGGGCAAGAGTGAGTAAAGCAGGCCTGCGATGCCGTCAAGGCTTGGCTGCAGCCTCCAGGGCTGTCCTGGAAGGTGAAATGAGGCTTAGAAGGTAAAGATGGTCAGAGCCACAGGCCTTAGTCAGCCTTCAGGTGGTGGGGGAGCAGAGAGCACTGGGTTGAAGGGTAGGCAGCTTTTAGCTGACCTCCCATAGCTGGACAGAGGACGGGCAATGCCCAGCTGAGCAGGATCTAAGCAGGTACTTCTAGGTCAGACCAGGCTCCCTCTGTTACTAAGGAGCTCTCTGTATTGGTCTGGCCCTCCTACCTGGTCTCTCTGACATCAACCCCTGTAATCCACTCTCTACACTTTTGTCAGGGCCACCTTCCTAAAGGGAACCCTCTTCTATGAGCATTCCATGGTTTTCCACGGTCTAAAAGCAAAGTCCAAGTTGTTCAAGGCCTCAAGCTTCCTCCTCATCCATGAGTGCCAGACCATGTTCCTCAAAGAAAGACTTCAAATTCCCAGGATCTGGGCCTTAATCCCACGGGTCTTCAACCCTTCCCCACCCTATAACTCAGCCCATTTCAAGGTATAAAGCACAGGCCGCCTCCTCCTCCAGGAAGTTTTCCATAAGTACCCCAGTTTGTAAGTAATTTAATTCTCCTGAATCTCTGTGGTATTTTACCTCTGTCTGGACACTTCACTGTCTCTCTTGAATTGACAGAATCTCAGAGAAATTTTCTGGGAAATCTATATAGGGTAGCGAGTACAATGTATCTCTAGACTGCCGGCTTCCCCAGGTTGTTGTCTTACTCCTTCCTCTATCCCAGGTAGCCCAGCAACACTTTTTAGAGAGGTATGACTTTCTATTTTGCTTAGGTCCTCTGGATCTGTCAGACCATCCCAATCTTTAAAAAAAAAAAAAAAAAAAAAAAAGCCGGGTGTTGTGGCGCACGCTTGTAATCCCAGCACTTGGGAGGCTGAGACAGGAGAATTCAGGTTCCTGGATACCCTCAGCTACTTAGTGAGGCCTTCTGCAACTCAGTGAAACCCTGTTTCAAAATAAAGGATAAAAAAAATAGGGCTGGGGGTGTAGCTCAGAGGTAGAATGCCCCTGGGTTCCATCCCCAATAGAAAAAAAAAAAAAAGAAAAAGAAAAAGAAAGGTCAACAGTCAGAAAATTTAAGAGTGGCTGTCTCCAGTTTACTGTGGACTCACTGCAGGTAGCTACCCTCTCTTCATCATGGTAATCCTAGAGCTTAACCCAGTGACTGGCACTAAGTGTGCTTTCCATCATAAAGAAAAAGGGGCTTGCCCAAGGTCACAGGGAGCCAGGAACCTCTGCATCTCATCCGGGAGGGACGAGACGTGGTGAAATCATGTATAACAGTAACTCCGTGGGGAGCTCAGAAGGAAGAAATGAAGTGTCTAAGACTCGTGTGCCAGGCCTCCGGGGCGCTGGGAGGGCCGGGGGCCACATCAAACAAGCCCCCGGCTCCCGAGCGGCCTCGCGCCGCCGCCGAAGCCAGCGGAGCCCCAGGGCGCCGGGAGCCCGGGCCGCGCGCCGCCCGCCCGCCCGCGCGGCCAACCCCCCAGGGAGGCCGCCCCAGCGCCCGGCGCTCCCGGCCCGGCGCCCGCCACGTGGCACCCGGCGGCGGCGGCGGCTCCTCCCGGCGCGCGGCCCGGCCAGCCGGCAGCACGCAGCCGCCCCCGCCGCCCGCCCGCCCGCGGCCCGGCGCGGCGAGGGGGAGCCGCCCGGCTGCCCGGCCGGGGAAGGGCGGGCGGCGCGAAGCCGCTCTAACCGCAGCCGCCGCGCGGAGGCAGGAGGCTGCCCGGCCGCTTCCTAAGTGCGGTCAGGCACCTCGTGACCGCGGCGGGCGCCGGGCCGGGGAGGCCGGCGGGCGGGCGGGCGGGCGCCCCTCCCCCGCCGCCGAGCCCCGGGCCCCAGAGTGCGGTGGGGGTGGGAGGCGCCGGCGCGCTCCCGCCCGGAAGGGCTGACCTTGGCCCGGGCGGGGGGCTCCCGCCGCCGCGGGGGAGGGGCCGGACACACACCCCCGCCCGCCGCGCGCCGCGCGCGCCAATGAGCCGCGCCGGGCGCAGGGGGCGGGGTTTTCCCAGGCTCGAGCACAGCAGCTGCTATTTACCTTCTTGGCTTCTCCCGGCCGCGGGCCGGCCCCCGCTCCCGGCCGCCCGCCGCCGCCCCCCGCCTTCCTGCCCCCGGGGCGCGCGCGCACACTCACACACGCACGCACACACACATCCTCCCGGCCGGCCGCAGCCGCGGCGGCAATAAAACATCCTGGCACGTGCTCCGGCTCCAGGCGCGCCCTCGCCGGCCGGCTGATGTCAAACTGCAGCTCGCCAGGCGCAGCTCTTAAAGGGCCCCGCGCCCGCCCCGCCGCCCACCTAGGGGGCTCGGGCGGGGGGCGGGGCGGGGAGCGCGCGTCGGTGCGGTCGGGGCAGTCAAAGCCCCCCTTGGGCATTTTTTCCTATGAAATTCCATTTCCTTTTTACCCAGTTGGAAATTGCTCTGATTATTTCCTGGGGACGCAAGAGGTCCAGAGCCCCAACTCCAAAAGATGAATAAGGGACAGGATGGGGGAGAGAGACATTAAAAATCAGCCTCGCTCCGAAAAACCTGCAAGGGTACGGTGCAAAGCATTTATTTTCCTGCCCAGGTGGAATTTTATATTTTTTCTATCATGACCTATTTTCACCTCCTAGACATAAAGAATCCGAGCGGGAAATTGTTTTAAGATATTTAGGTAACATACCTTTGGGAGAGTTGCCCCCTTCTCTTTAAACCACTGCAGATATAGTGCTTTTTTTGTGTTCCTGTTTTAAGACTATATCTCAAACGAACTTATTACACAGTAGCCCTGTTACACATGACAAAGAAAGAGCAAAGAATCCGGCTCCGAAAGAAACAGACCAGACCAAAAGCAAAGCAGAAAATCCTCCTTAAAGCAAAGCCCTGAGCGGAGCGGAGCAAAGGGTTAAAATCCTTTTGATTGACGTTGTAGCCTCCGGTGCCCCGGGCTCAGGCGCGCGCCATTGGCCGCCAGACCTTGTGCCTGGCGGCCAATGGGGGGGCGCGGTCCACGAGCGGTGCCGCGTGTCTCCTCCTCCCATTGGCTGAAAGTTACTGTGGGAAAGAAAGTTTGGGAAGTTTCACACGAGCCGTTCGCGTGCAGTCCCAGATATATATAGAGGCCGCCAGGGCCTGGGGATCACACAGGATCCGGAGCTGGTGCTGATAACAGCGGAATCCCCCGTCTACCTCTCTCCTTGGTCCTGGAATAGCGCTACTGATCACCAAGTAGCCATAAAATATTACAATAAATCTTCAGCACTTGCTCAGTAATTTTGTGAAAGTCTCACATAAAGAGACATAAGCAAAAAAAAAAAATTGCGTGGACTCCAAAAATAAAATTCTCTAGGGATTTAAAAAAAAAGAGAGAGAAAATGCCAGCCGATATAATGGAGAAAAATTCCTCGTCCCCGGTGGCCGCTACCCCAGCCAGTGTCAACACGACACCGGATAAACCAAAGACAGCATCTGAGCACAGAAAGGTAAGGGCAGTGCCTATATATCTGCAGACCTAGGAGGTTAAGTCGCGATTGCGCGGGTGTGGGGGGCTCCTTTCTCTTACAACCTCAGGTGAGATGGCAGATCCCATGGGAACTCAGGATTTTTTTTTTTTTCCTCCTTTGCAGTCGTCAAAGCCCATCATGGAGAAAAGACGAAGAGCAAGAATAAATGAAAGTCTAAGCCAGCTGAAAACTCTGATTTTGGATGCTCTTAAAAAAGATGTAAGTGGGGATGCTTTTTTTTTTAATTAAAAAAAATAGGAAATGCTATTTCTCAGCTACGGTTTCTCGCCTGCTGTCCGAGGCTCTTACGCCCGCCAGCACTGCCTTCTCCAAGGCAGGAGGGCCAGGGTCCCGAGATCTGGGCGCCGCGGCCGGGGGGAGGGGACCCCCAGTAGTCGGAGGCAGCTGACGGGGGGTCTCACTGTCCTCCCTTGCTTCCTCGTCTGTGCAGAGCTCCCGGCATTCCAAGCTGGAGAAGGCGGACATTCTGGAAATGACAGTGAAGCACCTCCGGAACCTGCAACGCGCACAGATGACGGGTGAGGGCGGCTGGCCGCGTCCCCCTCTGCGGGCGTCCCTCTCGCCCCGCGGTGATTTCTTCCAGACTTCCGCCCGCGGTTGTGAGAGGCATTCAGCTACGTTTTACTGCCTTGGCTCACTCTCGTGTTCCCACGGTCTGGGTCTTATTTATAGCCACAACTCCAAGTTGTTACTGTTCCGGAAAGGGAGGGAGGTCGTAGCCGCGAGGGTGGCGGGCGGCTCAGCCGCGGAGGCAGCGGGTAGGGGCGAAAGGACCTGGGACGGCGGCGGGTTGGAGCTGAGCGCAGCCCTGGCTCGTCCGCCCAGCCCCATGGCCGAGGGCGAAGCGAGGCTCGGGCGGCGGGTGGCGTGGCCTTACCCGGGGTCACGTCGCGCGAGGGGGTGGGGGCGGCAGGTCTGGAGCTGAGGTCAGTTTAAACAGGACCGGGCAGGAGGAGGGCGTGTGTGGGCTCCGGCCCCCGCGCAGCGTGCAGAGGCGGCGGGTGTCTGGGTTCGCGGGCGCGTGGTCGGGGCGGCGCCGCGGGGACCTCCCAGGGCGGGAGCCGAGCCGCGGGGCCGGGCCGTGGGTGACCCTCCCGTGTCCTCCGGCCCGCAGCCGCGCTGAGCACCGACCCGAGCGTGCTGGGGAAGTACCGCGCCGGCTTCAGCGAGTGCATGAACGAGGTGACCCGCTTCCTGTCCACGTGCGAGGGCGTTAACACGGAGGTGCGCACCCGGCTGCTCGGCCACCTGGCCAACTGCATGACCCAGATCAACGCCATGACCTACCCCGGGCAGCCGCACCCCGCCTTGCAGGCGCCGCCGCCGCCCCCGCCGGGACCCGGCGGCCCCCAGCACGCGCCGTTCGCGCCGCCGCCGCCGCTCGTGCCCATCCCCGGGGGCGCGGCGCCCCCTCCCGGCGGCGCTCCCTGCAAACTGGGCAGCCAGGCCGGAGAGGCCGCCAAGGTGTTCGGCGGCTTCCAAGTGGTGCCGGCTCCCGACGGCCAGTTTGCCTTCCTCATCCCCAATGGGGCCTTCGCGCACAGCGGCCCGGTCATCCCGGTCTACACCAGCAACGGCGGGAGCTCCGCGGGTCCCAACGCTGTGTCTCCTTCCAGCGGCCCCTCGCTCACGGCGGACTCCATGTGGAGGCCGTGGCGGAACTGAGGGGCTCAGGCCACCCCTTCCTTCCCTACCTTCCTCTCTTCCCTCCCAACACTAAACAAGGACTGGGACACTAGGAGAGAAGACTTTTGTGATTAAGCGGTTACTTTGTGTTTTTTAATTTCTAAAAAGTTACTTTTTTGTAGAGAGCTGTATTAAGTGACTTACCATGCACTATATTTGTATATATTTTATATGTTCATATTGGATTGCGCCTTTGTATTATAAAAGTTGAGATGACATTTCGTTTTTTATACGAGATTTTCTTTTTTATGTGATGCCAAAGACGTTTGAAAATGCTCTTAAAATATCTTCCTTTGGGGAAGTTTATTTGAGAAAATATAATAAAAGAAAAAAGAGTGAAGGCTTGTATGTCTTAGAACTGGTTATTTCAGGATATGTAAAAAGAGGCTCATGGTAGAGTTTAAATTGCAGGTAATCTAGGAATTCAGACATTGGCTCTTAATTTTTTTAAAAATTCATCAGATTTTTCACCAACACTCCACAAACTAAAAAGATGTAAGGTCCATCTAATTGCAAGGTAAGGCTTCCCAGATAAACGTGTGGTCATCCTTTTAAAAGCTTTCAAAAAATCGTTTAAAGTCATTCAGTCCTTGCCCTTGTGTCTTCTGAGAAGGACTGAACTCAGGAGGTTCACTGGATCTAGTCTTACTGCCATTGCTCCAGACGGGTTTCTCCTGCAGCACCGCTTCCCTGGGATAGTTAACAGCCTCCAAATTAAAGGCATTCTTAAGGGCTGCAACCTCCTCCTCACTGCTAAGGCCTTCATTAGTCTATCCTTGGGTGCAGGTAAGCATTCCCTAGCACCGGCATCCAAAAGTCTGAAATGCCTCTCTGTACCCTCTTCAAGCAAGCTGAAAGGTCAATAGATGCCTTGTGCCAAGGGACTAGCTAGTTAGACTCCCAAGCGGAGCCCAAGCCCAGATGATTAACACCAGACATGTGTTTTTGATAAGTTTCTGTGCTTGGCTCTAATAGAGAAAGCCTGTGGGGGCTGCGCTGGCAGGCACACAGGCCATCTTCCCCTTTTAATACAAACAGCAAGCGACCCCTTCGCTTGGTCATGCCCCATTTCCAGGCAAGATGTGGGCTCCAGATAGAAGCAAAAGGGTTGTCTCGGGTTTCAGCTCACATAACCCTCCTTAACAAGTCCTAACTCAAAGCGGACAGCTTTAAACTGTGCCAGGATCTGCAGGGAATTTCTTCCAAATCCCATCACAAAGGCTTGTCAGATTTTGTCAGATTTTGCCAGGTGTTTGACTGCATCCAGGTGTTGGGGAAATGAAAACCACGAGCCCTGCGAGACCAGACACATCAGCCGCGTTGTGGGTCTGGCCGGCGCGCCCGCCTCCCCCACCGCCCCCACCGCCGGCCAGTCAGTCCTCCTCCCCGCCGAGGCCCCTCCCGCCCGCCTTCACCCCCCTGCTCCTCCAGCGCGCCGCTTCTGGGAGGAGAAGGATGAGGCGGGAGAGATCAATCTTTGAAGCTTTCCTAACAAAGATAAAGCCAACGATTTTCTGTCTTGTTTCAAAAGCTTTACCTCTCCCCCGCCTGGCCCAGGCCTTTCCCACAGGCCGGCGTGGAGGGCGGCCCTATCGCAGGAATGATCTCGCAGACAGCAGTACCTTGGGCCCCAGCCTCTGCCCCAGAGGGAGGGCTTTACAAGAGACATTTTTTTTTTTTAATTTGGCCTCCACTTTTCTTATTTTGTGTACATGAGAGGTGTCCAGCACACTCTCGATCAAAGAAACACCCACGCCTTTTTAAAAAAAAAATCATATCATTTTCCACTGATTTCTCTCTTGTTTAGACACAAGCATAGTAACAGTTGCTCCATTAAGACACCCATCCCAAACACAATGCTTCTCTTTGGTTAATCCATCCTCTGGCCTCACTTAGTTCTTAACTGTCCTGGTAGAAAAAACCCAGACATTAGGGTCTCAGTTTTTATAAAGTAATTGCTTTATATTGATATCCTTTGAAATTCACTGGAGAAAGCCAGCATAATCTCCCTATCAACTGAAAATTAAATTTCTATCTCTTACCTTATATTGAAAATGTTCATTTTAACTAACATCATCACAAAAAGACACAGTATCTTCCTTCAGAGAAGGAATAAATGGAAGCCAACATCTAGAATTGGTGGTTTGAAAATCATACTCCCGCCCCCCGGAATTTGGGTTTAGACTATTAGATGAAGCATTTGTTTCTGCAAAATATTGAGAGGGGACTGGGCATGGAGGCACAGGCTTTTAATCCCAGAATTTGGAAGGCTGAGACAGGAGGATGGCAGGTTCCTATCCAGCCTCAGCTACTTATGCCCGTTGCAACTAGTGAAACCCTGTTTCAAAATAAAATAAAAAATAGGGCTGGGGATGTAGCTCGGAGGTAGAATCCTGCGTTCAATCCCCAGTACCGCCAAAAAAAAAAAAAAAAAAAAAAAATGGGGAGGGGTGGAGGCCCTAGGTCCCAGCTGGGACATTGAGGTCACCTTAGATAAGTCACTTTTCTTTTGTGTGACATTTCCAAGTCCATAAATTGAGTGGACTTATCTCTAGGACATTCTGCCCTCCTGCATCCTGACTGTTGCTGGAATAAGTAGCTGGGGACAGAGAAAGCTTCAAAGACGGTGTAGCTCTTGCTTCCCCAGGGCTGTTGGGCCTGGAGTAATTACGTGGCCTCGGGGCACACCCACAGCCCCCAGTCACTAGCCTCTAGCAGTGCTGATCCCCCTGAGAGATAAGGCACAGCTCCCTATCCGGATGCAGCCCTCTAGCCTGGGCAGCCCAGCTAAGCGCCCCAGCCTCTCCTCGCAGACCCTTGGGGCCCGCCCTCTCCCCCACCGCCGTCTCCGGCAGCATCCGGAGCGGGAAAGGCGCCCAACTGGGAAGGGGGGCAGGGTGTGGATCTCCCAGATGCAGCCCAGCGCATCCTCCAAGCTGGGTTTACCCGTGCCCCATCCGCCCCACGCGTTCCTACCTCGGGGACCCAGGGGATTACTGGACCCCCTCCTAGCCCCTGCCGTCCTGGGGAACCTGTCATTAAAGTCAATTAACTTTTCCCACACCCCTTGGCCGGTAACAGCCCGCTGCTAGCTTCCTCCGGGCTCCTAAGTGCATCCAGATGCGCGGACGAGCTGCGCCCGCCGGGCGGTCGGGGGCTCCCGGGAGGCCGGGGGTGCGCGGCCGGGGCGGGAGCCGGCCAGGGCGGCCACACCGGCCGGCCCGCGGCCTCGCGGCCAAGGTGGCTCGCTTAGCAGGCCCGGCTGCTTTCTGGCAGGAAATGAATAGCTCCCAGATGAGCTCAGGCAACCTGAGAGGTCGTGAGAACGGCGCGAACCCCCCCCCCCGCCCCCGCCTGTGCAGCCGGCAGCCTGCCAGGCCGCGGGGGGAGCGGGCGGCGGCGGCGGGAGGCCGGGCGGGCGGCGGCGGGCGGCGGGGAGGGGGAGGAGGGGGGAGGAGGGAGGGGGGAGGAGGGAGCGGCCGACACACGAGCCCGCGCCCGCTCCCGCTGACAGGCAGGCCGCCGCCCGCCCGGGGCGCAGCGCTGCGCCTCCCAGGCAGCAGCCCCGCCGCAGAGCCGCCGCGGGTGGGGCCGCCCGCCAGTGTTTTTCCAGTTCCCCCGGTAGCTCCCGGCCGCATTTAGAAGCCGGGAAGCTGGGCCCCGGCCAGTGTCAGGGCACCGGGGGCCCTGGCGGCCCGCAGAGCCGGGCCGGGCGGAGGCAGGGCGGGGCGGGCCCATGTCGGCCCAGGGTCGGCCCCACACAGGGCCTGGGCGCCGCCGGGAGAGGAGTCCGGCTTCTCAACCCCCCAGCACCTACGAAGCGCCCGGCAGCCCGCGGCAGGCGCAGCGACCACGGGCTGATGGCGACACAGGCCCTGCCAGCCTCACCCCGCGCTCTGCTTAACCAGGGAGACAGACAAACGCGCAGATGACTCATCCCGCGCGCGATGTGCTAAGTGCTGGAACTGGAGTTTAAACAAAGGACACCCAGAACTGAGAGATTAACTCTGATTTGAGAGGAAACCAGGGAAGGTTGGGTCCCCCCCCCTTTTTTTAGTACTGGAGGTTGAACCCGTTTTACTTCTGGGCTATACCCCAACCCTTCTTAATTTTTATTTTAAGATGGGTTCAGTTAAGTTGTTGAGACTGACCTCCAACCTGTGACCCTCCTGTCTCAGTTTCCCAAGTACTGGGATTACAGATATGCACCACACCACACCTGCCATCAGGAGAGGTGAAAGATACACTGAAGAGAGAGTCAGAAATAGGAAAGTGGTGGCGCACGCTTGTAATCTCAGCATTTGGGAGACTTAGTGAAGACCTTTGCAATTCAGTGAGACTTTGTTTCAAAATAAAGAATAAAAAAAATAGGGCTGGAGGTGTAGGTCAGAGGTAGATTGCCCCACATCCCAGTACCACAGAAGGAGGAGGAGGAGGAGGAGGAGGAGGAGGAGGAGGAGGAGGAGGAGGAGGAGGAGGAGGAGGAGGAGGAGGAAGGAAGGAGAAATGGGAAAGTGAGGGAAAATGCAGAGACAGGAAAAAAATTACAGGTCCAGCTTGGGGAGATTTCAGGAAGTCCATTATGGTCATTTTATTTCAAGTTTGAAATACGAAACAAATTTGCTTAGAGATCAAAAAAGAGAGCTAAGTTACCTGCCTCATTCCTTTGTTAACTGCAGTATCATCCAGAGGTTCAAAGCACATGATCTGACTCCAGGTCGCTTAAGCTTTTGAGCAAGGAAACTTATTAACTCCTCTGTGCCTCTTTTCATTCATTTATTTCGTAATTTGGTTGTTTTTATTTTAAGAGATGAACTCCCACTTTGTTTCCTAGGCTAGCCTGGAACTCCTGAGCTTAAGTGATCCTCTTGCCTCAGCCTCTGGAATTAGCTGGCACTACAGCCTCTGCCCACCTTGCTGGCCTTTGTGCCTCAATTTTGTAAAGATGGTGCCTCATTACGATTGTGAAGAGAAATTAAACGCACCTGAAGCATATAGGCTGGCACTCAGCACATAAGCCATCGGTGTATGTCAGTTGTTATGATTTCTAAACAGCTGGTGGGGATGTTCACCAGACCAGAAAGCCAGCCATGGCCTTTGTCCAGGGATCACAGGGTCTGCTGGTAACTGCACCAGGCCCCAGAGAGAAGGCCTCAGTTTTTACCTCAGTTTCTCTATTTCCTGTGTTCATTTGGTAGTTATTGCACTGCAGAAATATAGGGAGAAGAAAGGCATGATTTATACCAGGCTCACAGCCCCATAGGCAAGACAGTTTGGGTTAAAAAAAAGTTACTCTGTATTAATGCTCTTAGAATGGGGTATTACTAAGTGTTAGTACCAAAGAAGGTTGAAGGACTGGGCCCAGGAGATCGGTCAGTGACAGAGCACCTGCCCAGCATGTGCAAGGCTCAGGGCTGGATCCCCAGCACCGCAAAAACAAAAAACAAATAAGACTGTATATCTAATGGGTAACTTTTGAGCCCTCCAAATTATAATGAAGTTTTGTGACCACAGAAACTACCGGCACAGCCAATAACTAGTAAAATTCTACCTAAAATAATATTACTGTTAAATGTTGAATTTTGTGGGACACAGTGGCACACGCCTGTAATCCCAGTATTTGGGAATGTAAAACAGGAAGATTACTGGTTCTAGGCCAGGGCACCATAGCTTAGTGAGACCCCATTTCAAAATAAAAATAAAAAGGATTGAGGGTGTAGCTCAGAGATAGAACACCCCTGGGTTCAATTCCTAATACCACACACACGCAAACAAAAAGTCTGATTTTAAGATTAATCATTCTAGGAGCTAGGGAATGTAGCTCAGGGTCAAATGTGTGGCTTTGGTCTCCAGAGCACACTCACATACACAACCAGTATTATTTGAATGAGCACAGCCATTTTGACATGGTCAGGGAATGAAGACAGGAGTCAGGGAATGTGGCTTCTAGTTCTAAATTGGCCTTTACCTATGAGATAGCCAATGCATACCCTTAGAGCTCTGGGCTTGTGTTTCCTCATTCGCAAGGCTGGACCACGAAGCCTTTGAAGTCTTTTGAACTCCACGGTCTGGACACATGATTTTTGGCTGAAACAACTTATATCACACATATCTCAGAACTTCCAACCAAGGTCCTGAGATGATTTTACAGCCCAGAATTGTGATCTGCAGTTAAAGATGTCAAAACGGAGACCTGCAAGATGGGCATTGCAATTCACTGTTATAAGAGAATAAGCCACACATTAGATTCTTGGAGACCAACCTGGATGGTGAATCTTGAGTCCACTTTGATGTAGCACATCAAAAAAACAAACAAACAAACAAAAAGACTGCATTTGACAGGATCTGCTCACATGTCTGCCACTGCAATCCTATCCTTTGCTGTGATACCAGAGTAGGATGGGTTAAAAATATTACCATTTTCTTTCTGCATCCTAAGACATATCTCCCCACCCGTTTCATCTATCCACTTTTCCCCTGAAAAAAAGAATGTGTTCTGCTGGTTATCAGGACTTTCTCCATTTAGGAAACATATTTCTGCACCTGGCTTGGGTTTTTTCCCCTAGTGCATTTTTTTAATTAAGTAAACTAAATGAGAATCTCAGCCTGAATTAGTGGACAATCTGAATTTTAAATATACAAGCCAGCCATGGTGAAACATGATTCCAGTACTTGGGAGGATTAGATAGAAGGTTAAGTTCTAGGCCAGCCTCAGCAACTTACCAAGACCTTGTTTCAAAATAAAAAATAAAAAGGAGCTGAGCGTGATGGTGCACACCTGTAATCACCATCCTTGCTAAGAAAGCTAAGAAAGAAGAATTGCAGATTCAAAACCAGCCTCAGCAATTTAGCAAGAATCTCAACAACCTAGTGAAACCCTATTTCAAAATAAAAAATAAATAAAATAGGGCTGGCGGTGTACCTTGGAGGTAGATCACCCCTGAGTCCAATCCCCAGTACTACATAAAATAAATAAATAAAAGTATAAAGGGCCAGTTGTGTGGCTTAGAGGTAGAGCAGCCCTAAGTTCAATTCCTAGTACCACCACTAAATTAAAAAAAAAATCCAGTAGGAAAAGCAATAGGTTTTGTAAACGCTTGGAGCAAGTCTGAATTTACAGTTTACAAAGCACTTACTTTCATAAAACTAATGCATTAAAATTTTTAAAGAGTGTATTCTTTTAAGCAGTTAAACAGGACTCTGACAATAGTGCTTATACTATAAGTCCTTATAATAAGAATAAAAGAAGCCATGATTGCAGTTCAATAATTAAAATCTAAATTAATAATAAGGCTTTACTGTAATCTTTCTATGTCTGCATATGTTTCCAATTCTAAGTTGTGTTTAGTCAAGAAGGGATCAATGCATTTTTTTCCTTAAAAATGTTAAGTATGACTCAGAGATAGTCATGTGACTAAAGGAACACTGTTATTTAAATACTTTGTTTCTCACAAATGTGATCTATTTTCATGTTCAACTGACTTTACTAATTTAGTTATTTATGTGAGATATGAAAGTTTAAAGTTCAGTTTACAAAAAAATCTCCAGCCAGGCATGGTGGCGCACGCTTGTAATCCCCATGCTTGGGAGGCAGAGACAGGAGGATCGTAAAGGTTCAAAGCCAGCCTTGCTAGCTTAAGAGACCCTGTTTCCAAATAAAAATATAATAGGTCCGAGAGCCGGGCGTGGTGGCACACGCTTGTAATCCCAGCATTTGGGAGGCTGAGACAGGAAGATCACGATTCGTGGACAGCCTCAGCTACTTAGTGAGGCCCTTTGCAACTCAGTGAGACGCTGTTTGAAAATAAAGAATAAAAAATTGGGCAGGGGGTGTAGCTTGGAGTTCAAATGACTCTGGGTTCCATACCCAGACCCATCAAATAAATAAATAAATAAATAAATAAATAAATAAATAAATAAATAAATAAATAAATAAATAAAATAGGTCTGGGAGTAGCCCAGAGGTAGAAGGGTTTCCAGGAACCCCAGTACCACCAAAAAAAAAACAAAAACACTTCCCGTCTAGAAAAAAACTATTACAATTAACAAACACTACCCCAAACTTCATGTTTTCTGCTACATAGTTTCTCTCCCATTAGCTTTTTCTCCCTAGATATATGGTTATAAAAATTTGACCCTAAGGCATCAAAATGTAACCAGCAATATTGCTCTTTAACAGAGCCCGGAGAGAGCAAATACAGTGTGTCAAATCAGTTTCAGAAGCAACCACCATGTATGACATTTAAGATGTATTAACAGCCCTCATAATTGTTTCCTGGGATGAGATAAGGAAACATCTGGTCTAAGCTTTTCAGTCATTCCTTACTCCTTTTCTATAGATAAGTGTAAAACTGTTTAAGGCGTTTCTTCATTTTAGTGACTACCCAGTAAAGATCTAGGTTCAGGGAAAACTGGAAGAAGACATCCCCCGCCCAGTCCAGATCTGTGAAGAGCAAATGCTGCTGGAGACAGTTATTTTTTCTTGTGTTTTGTTCCATAGTTAGGACGCATACGATTGTTCACATACACAGTCTCTCTTGGGGTAAAAAAAAAAAATTTCTCCTAAAACTCTTTATTATATTATTATTAGAACTTTATTAAGTAAGCATGGAATTGGTCATTAATACCTTGCAGAAGAGAACAAGCCTCTGAGATATGAAACCAAAGGCTCATTTGTGTTGTTTATGTTTTTGTTTTCTTGTTTTGGAGTTGTGGGGAGAGGCACCAGGGGGAGGTCCTGACTGGAGCAAAATAACATTTGAGTGTCTAGGGAATGGCAAAACTGCCTAGTGTGGTTTTATTTTGAAATTTCACTGATTCATTTTGAGCTCAAAACAGGGAAAAGAGATGTTTTGATTGTCTGAACAGGTAAAATAAAAATAAAAGTCTATTTATTTATTTATTTATTTATTTTTGCCAGTCTGGGGATGGAACCCAGGGGCATTCTACCTTCAAGCTACACCCCCAGTCTTTTTTTTTTTTTATTCTTTATTTTGAAACAGGGTCTCATTAAGTTGCAGAGGGCCTCACAAAGTGGCTGAGGCTGGCTCCTAACTCAGATCCTCTTGTCTCAGCCTCCTGAATGCTGGGATTACAGGCATGCACCACCACACCCAGATAAAAGTCTATTTAGATGTTTGGGTTGAGACAGTTTAATGCTGAGAGCAATTTTGAAAATACAAGTTTTTATATTGTTTTTGCCTCCAGTATTTGCACAGTTTCTGTATCACAGACCTAAACTATATTTACACCCATACTCTGTACCATGATTTGAGTATGGTTCATTCCCTTGCCTGGAAATTTGATTGCCATTTTGACAATACTGGGAGGTTAAGATTGGTGAGAAGTGTTTGAGGCAGGGGACTAGAGCCCTCAAATATGCATTAATGTGCTGGGCATAGACGTGAATGCCTGTAATCCTAGTACTTAGGAGGCTGAAACAGGCAGATCAGAGGTACTAGTCTAACCTTAGAATTTAGCAAAACTCTCAGCAACTTAGCGAGATCATTTCTAAATAAATAAATAAGTAAGTAAATAAATAAATAAGGACTAGGGGTATAGCTCAAAGGTTAAGACTCCCATGGGATCAATTCTCGAAGGAAAAAAAAAAAAGCGTTAACACATCTTGAGGCATGAGACTGGCCACTTGCTTTGCTTTTCTACCACACACGTATAGCAGGTGGCCAAGTAGATGTGGCTGCCTAATCTTGAATTTCCAGCCTGCAGAACCATGAGCTGAATATACCTCTTCCTTTATAAGTTACCCAAGGCTTGGGTATTCTGTTATCTTTTTAAAGGGATCCTCCTTTAAAAATGGAAGTTTGAGCTGAGCATGGTGGTGCATGCTTGTAATCCCAGCATTTGGGAGGCTGAGACAGGAAGATGGTGGTTTGCAGCCAGCCTCAGCTACTTAATAAGGCTTTTTGCAACTCAATGAGACCCTGTTTCAAAATAAAGAATAAAAAATAGGGCTGGGGGGTATAGCTCGGAGGTAGGATGTCCCTGGGTTCCATCCCCAGTATCCTCCCCCAAAATTGAAGTTTGGTTTCAATCAACATTTTTTAAGATGTTGCAATAAGCTTCTAACTCGGTGTTGGGTTGAATTCAACTTATTTAATTAATTAATTTTTTATTTGGTACTGGGGGTTGAACCCAGGGGCATTCTACCTCTGAGCTGTACCCCCAGTCCTATTTTATTTTTTATTTTGAAGCAGGGTCTCATTCAGTTGTGAAGGGCCTCACTAAATTGTTCATGACTGTCCACGAGCCTGCGATCCTCCAGCCTCAGCTTCCTGAGTACTAAGATTACAGGCGTGGGCCACCATGCCTGGCTTCAACAACTTCTTCTTCTTCTTCTTCTTCTTATTATTATTATTATTATTATTATTATTATTATTATTATTATTTTGGTGGTACTGGGGTTCCTGGAAGCCCTTCTACCTCCGGGCTCCACTCCTAGACCTATTTTATATTTTTATTTGGAAACAGGGTCTCTTAATCCAGCGCTGGCTTCGAACCTGCGCAATCCTCCTGTCTCCGCCTCCCAAGTGTGGGGATTACAAGCGTGCACCACCACGCCCGACTTCAACTTAGTTTTTTTAAGAAGCCAAGTTTGATTCATGTTTAGCATAGGTCAGGCCATCCTGATGGGTGCCTCCTCAACCTTTCCACTGAATCCTCTGGAAACTTATTCTTATGGGCCCTCTCAGTGCCCTGCTCTCCTTCCTTTAGCGCCTGCTGTTCGCTGATGACTCCGAGCGTGCGTACTGTGCCAGGGAATTAAACACCTCAGGGTCAGGAGTGCTAGGATGGAGAGCGCTTATTGTCCACCTTCCACAGCCTTGCCAAACTATTGCTCCTCTTTCCTCACATAAAACCTGTCCTGGTGCCACCCACTACCCCACTGTTTGGCCTCCTGCCCTTCTGACTTCTTCCCTAGGCCCACCTTCCCCTGGCTCAATCCTCTCTTCCTTGCTTGAGGGGTGTGTGTGCTGTGATCTGCCCTCTTTTCCACCGTCAAGGATGTGGCACAAAGCTTTTATTCTGAATTTTCGACCTCTAGCTTTTTACTCCCCTCCCCACACAGGAGCACTTCTATTTCTCTCCAGTCTCTAAGAGCCAGCGCTAACCTCTCTCCTCCCTTCTCACCATGGACACCTGAACCTTGCTCGGGCCAGCGCCACCTCTCTTCCCTCTCACCCTCGCCCAGGCAGCCTGGCTTGCTCCGTGTCCTGCTCTCCTCTGACAGACTGTGGCCACCGTGACTCAGTGAACAGTCCAGACGACAAGTACTTTCTGTCCTTGCCTTTGTCAACATTTGTGAGGCTTGGACCACACTCAGACTCCATCACTGAAATTCCCTCCTTCCTTACCCGCTGTGACATCTCTTTCTCTTGAGTTCTTTCAGCCTCTCTGGTGATCTATCAGTATTCACCATGGCATTCTTCTCTTCCACCTTCCATCCATATCTCTTTTCTCTTGTCACTCAAACACTCATGGCAGCAAGGGGCATCTATGTGAAGAAGACCACCCAATCTGACATCTTCAATCCAGAGTTCTTTTTTGAGCTCTCAAATCCTGGATGTGGGGCATCTCCATACAGCAGTCAGTATGTCTCAAACTCAGTGCATCACCCTGGCTTCATCCTTACAAGGTGCTTGCCCCTGGTTTCCTAGGCTTAATCTACCTCCGCAAACCCAGCACCTATCCTATCCTTTGCATATGCTCTCCCCAGGCCAGAAGTTCCCCTTCTCCATTCTCTACCCAGAGACCTCTCATGTGACATGTCCTTGTCTCAGGGCACCTGCTTCAGGAAGCCCATCCGATGCCTGCCACTCTCCTGCTCTGACCTCGCCCACCCCTCCTGTTCTCTTCCTGAGACATCTAATGTAGCACTGCCCATCCTGGACCACAGTGTTTGTTTATTTGCCTCCATATCTCAGGCTAGGCCAATTTCCCTGTGCCCTTCAGCACTTGACACAGTGGCTGGCATGCAGAAACCATTCAGGAAGCTGATTACTACTGCAGGAAGAAGAATGACATTAACAAAAGCAACAGCTAACTTTTGGAAAATGCTTTTGGGCTGACAAAATACTTTCATGAACACTATCTCACATGATCTCCAAAAAAAAGCAAGCATGTAAGTAGGACTAGTATTGCTGTCGTCATATCAAATGTGGCTATTTAGCCACAGAAAGGATAGATAATTTGGCCAAGGTGACAGTTAAGAAATGTCAGAAGTGGGGTCTCTGGAACCCACATTTCTCGCTGAACATCTTTAAGTGACACAGGTACCCTGCCCTTCAGCCTACCAGGGGAGAGTCAACATAGATTTAATTTCTATGATCTGTGCACTTTTCCTGCACATATAGCAAGAATTAATTGGATGGAATTCTATTCTCACTCCTACTTTGCCACCATAGCACAGGTTTAACTAAGACTCTCAGTGAATGGAAACTGCAGGGACCTCCCTCCCATCTCTTAAATGGCATTGAAGTAAAAAATCAAACAGTCTTTTTTAAGCATAAAGATTAATGATCCTGAGCACAAATGAATTTCAAGGATTATTTTTTTCTAATAAAAACTTATGTAGAGAGAATGGGAAAATAAATCTAAATTTTAAGACACAAGAAAAGCATCCGATTTTAAAGATCCCATTTGGGAGGTTGGCTGTCTGTTGAAAGATAAATTAGTCACATGGTGACCCAGAGAAACCAGAGGTAAAAGCCTATCAGAGTGTCACAAGTGATTCCAAAGCACAGCTATGGGTGAGACCACGCCAGAAAAGCCTCAGATCTAGTGTGGCTGTTTGTAACAAGGTCAATACAATTTCTGTAAGCAAAACATTCCCCAGCGACAAAGCAGCTACTGACTTTCCAAATAGAATTGTTGGACTTTTCTTCCTGGCTGTGACTGCTAGTGTTTTGCATTCTGGTTTTGTAGTAGATAAAAATTAGTATGTAAGGCTGGGCGGGGGGGGGGGGGGTGGCTTAGTGGTAGAAAGCATGCTTAGCCTGTGCTGGGACCTGGGTTTGAATCTGTGGATGTTTGTGCAGAGGCAGTGGCATGCATCTGAGCCTCAGGTACTCAGGAGGCTGAGGTAGGAGGATCACTTGATCTCAGAAGTGGGCAATATAGCGAGAGACCCTGTCTCTTAAAAAGGAGAGAGAGAGAGAGAGACAGAGAGAGAGAGAGAGAGAGACAGAGACAGAGACAGAGACAGAGACAGAGAGAGAACAAACTTAGCACTTAGCACTTATTACACCTGAGATGATTTTTAAAAGAGACACTGTAGCTTTTTCCAGTCACTTACAGCTCGGGATGTAGTGTGTGAAGCAAGTGAAGGGCATGCTGGACCTATGAGGGACTGGCCCACAAAACAGTTTCCATTGGATGCCATCTAGCCAATCACTCACCAGGGACTAGCTCAGCATGTGCATTGTGCCGGGCACTGTGCCAGGCACCAGAGTGTCTGCAAAGAACAAGACAGGCAAGGCTGAGGTTCGCATTCCACCACGGGAAGAAAATAAATCAATGAAAGAAAGCAATGTCAATTCACAGGAAACGCTGTGAAGAACTACAACGGGCAGCTGTGATGGAAGGGAGCACATGGGGATAGGGTCTAATTTAGTGGGTGGACAAGAAAGGCCTCATGGAGGGGTGATGCTCAAAGTCCTGAAGGATAACAAAGCTGATTAAACAAAAAGCCCGCAGTGGGTGAAGGTGGGAAAACATTAGCTCTGGCCAGCCAGGGCAATGGGTATATGTGGCTGGTACCCAGGGCCACCTGCAGGATCTGTGTCATTTGCTGCTGTTCTTTTTTATTTATTTATTTTTATTTTTATTTTTTGCGGGTCTGGGGGTGGAACCCAGGGGCATTTGACCTCCAAGCTACACCCCCTGCCCTATTTTTTATTCTTTATTTTGAAACCGGGTCTCACTAAGTTGCAGAGGGCCTCACTAGGTAGCTGAGGCTGTCCGCGAACCACGATCCTCCAGTCTCAGCCTCCTGAATGCTGGGATTATAAGCGTGCGCCACCACACCCGGCTTTGCTGCTGTTCTTATAGTCATGTAAGTACTACAAACTGCTCAGCAGTTTGCAGAGCACCTATTGGTGCTTTGGAGGTGGAAGCTCATTCAGAGCCGCCAGTCCAATCCCTTTGCTTCCCGTGTGAGGAAAGTGATGCATAGTGCTGGCTGGCTCTGCGCCCTTTGTTCCTGCCATAAACAGCCCTGGAGCTCCTGCTTTGTTCTGGGAACCATGGGGATGCTGAGATGAAGAAAATGCTGAAAGTCTTCAGAGAGATCGCAGTCAAGTGGGAACACAAAATAAAACCCATCCAGGAGAAAAAGTGCTGAGAGCCATCACCTCGAGTCGGACCTGGAGCCTGCGCTTCAGACTTCCAGGCTGGGGTTTTTCCTGCTCCCGTTTTTTACCTCCCTGTCCCCCAAACCCTAGCTTTGTGTTTGCTAGTATTTCCACCTAGAAAAACGACCCCTGTCTCCAGTCTACCTTTGCCAGTCCATTTGGCTAACACTTTGCTGTCAGGTTTCAGCTTAGCCTCAGAAGCCTTGCCGGAGCCCCCTCCCCTTAAATTTTATTTTACTGTGTTGTTACCCTATGCTGTGCCACTATCAGTATTTCCTCTATAAGACTGATATCCCATGGGCCTGTCCTTTGAAGTCACCCTTTATCTACAGGACCCAGTATGATGCCAGATAGACAGTAGGGGCTTAATAAAGTTCTGTTAAACAGGCAGATAAGCAGGCAAATGTACAGAGCATGCTGCTGCTACCTGGCACCCCAATGCAACCTTTTCTCTGTCTTCCTCCTCCTTCCCTCCCTTTCCCACTTCCTGGCTGCTCCTCAGATACTGATGTACCTGTTTGCCCCCTCCCAGGGTTCCAAGGAGTGCCCAGGAGACCACTCATACAATTCTTACCCATAAGCCAATCTGGGTGTTCTGGTTTGGTGAGACCCAGGAAATGCCCAGACCCAGCATGTTTGTCCCCAGATGGATCCCTTTGCAAAGAACCAGGGCAGGGTGGGGGCCTTAGCATTACCCTGTGAGCACGGATCAGCCCCAAAGTGACCCATTCCTCAGCGGTTTCCCAGGTACCTGTAAGTTTCCACTCACAAACATGACCGGGAGGGAACACTCTTTGTGTTAGGGAAAGAGAATTTGGATGCTATATTTTTTCTCCATTTTCTAAAGTAGCTATGCTACTTTTATATCCAAAATATTTACATCAGCCGGGCATGGTGGCGCACGCTTGTAATTCCTGCGCTTGGCAGGCTGAGGCAGGAGGATCACACAGGTTCGAAGCCAGCCTCAGCTACTTAGTGAGGCTCTCAGCAACTTAGTGAGACCCTGTTTCCAAATAAAGTATAAAATAGGTCTGGGAATATAGCCCGGAGGTAGAAAGCCTCTGGGTTTCACCTCCAGTACCACCAAAAAAAAATTTTTTTTACATCTTATTTTAAAATGAGTCTTTGACAACAACTTGAAGAAAATATTTCCATCTCTGAATGCTAGTTATGCTGATAGTCGGAACAGTTCAGCTCAGTGCAGCATCTAATTACCTGGAGGTCTTTGGTGGACCTCTCACTGCTAGGCTGCACCTAGAGACCATATATTGTTTTTCTCTGCATCTCTCTACTGAGATCAACCCAGGGCCTGCCTGGCAGGTTGTGGCCACTCAGAAAGCATTGATTGGCTCCTGGGCTCATGTGATAGGTTAAAAAAAAAAAAAAAAAAAAAACCCAGGGCTTTTGTCTGAGGACTGAAGAGAGGTTCTTTTCCTTCCTGGTGCTGCCTGACTTCTGAGTCCTCTCTCCTCCATAGTCATGGCTGGTAGGCATCTTCTTCTCTGAATTCAGCTCTCTGGTGGATTAAGGAGGAGGCAAATTTGTTGTTGCTCCCCAAGTCAGGAGGTGAATCTTACCTTCCTCCCCTGGATTTTAGGCTGGCCCTGTGTCTACTTTAATGGACAGAGGCGGCATAAGTGGTGTGTTTTTGCTTTTGCTTATTGAAGCGCCCTGAGCCATGATCTAAGAAGTCAGCTACACTGATGGGGAGACTCAGTGAAGCAGCCACACAGAGAGGGAGAGGCCTCGAAACCAGAGGGCTGAGGGTGTAGCTTCATGGTAGAGCATTTGCTTGTGTTGGTGTGGCCTTGGGTTCAATTTCCAGCACTACCAATACAAAAACAAACAAAATTTTAAAAAATCCACATGGAGTGAGAGAGGGAAGTTCAACCACCCCAGCATCCCAGCAGGGCCCAGCCTTCTAGCCTAGACACCAGACATGCAAGACAGCCACCTCGGATGCTGCAGCTGTTCAAAGGATCTCTTTGCAGCCAACACCTCCTCATGAAACAGAAACTCTGCCCAAATAAGCCCCATTGGCCTGCAGAAGAATGAGAAATAATAAAATGGTTGTTGTTCAGTCCCTTGCCAAAGCTGGCTCCCAAATATTAACAACCTGCTGATGCAACAGGGCTGAGATTATTGCTTCTTGAGGTGAGGGAGAACATCAACTGGAAAAGCTTTAGCAATGTTCCCGGGGGAAGGGGAAAGGAAGGTCAGGGTGTACTGATGATTGGAAACTTGGTTTAAGAAAGCCTGCCTGCCTGCCTTTCATATTTTCTTTCCTCTCCTCTCCTCTCCTCTCCTCTCCTCTCCTCTCCTCTCCTCTCCTCTCCTCTCCTCTCCTCTCCTCTCCTCTCCTCTCCTCTCCTCTCCTCTCCTCTCCTCTCCTCCTCCTCCTCCTCCTCCTCCTCCTCCTCCTCCTCCTCCTCCTCTTCTTCTTCTTCTTCTTCTTCTTCTTCTTCTTCTTCTTCTTCTTCTTCCTCTCTCTCTCTCTCTCTCTCTCTCTCTCTCTCTCTCTCTCTCTCTCTCTCTCTCTGTGTGTGTGTGTATGTACTAGAGACTTAACCCAGGCACATTCTACTTCCGAGCTAGATTCCCAGCCCTTTTTATTTTTTGACAGGGTCTTGCTAAGTTGCTGAGGGGCTTCCTAAATTGCTGAGGCTGGTCTTGAACCCATGATCCTCCAGTTTCAGCCTCCCATGTACTAGGATAATAGGCATGTACCACCATGCCCACCTAAGGAAGGCTTTTGATATGGGGACATGATTAGGATTGGGAGAGAATCACGAGATAACAATCCAAAATTGGTGGAAGCCACAAGGTACAGATTTTGAGACAAGGGATTAAAAACATTAGGATATAAACTCTATTGATGTTTTCCATGGAAGAGTTAATAAGAAGTTCCTTTAATGAAGAATAAACTCACTTACCTGAGCAGGAGACTCTTGGGAAAATAAAATCATACTAATGAAGACAGAACTAGCACAAGATCATGTTAATATAGGCAGTCAGATATGGTTTATGTTCCCAGGGTCTGGGCCGGGTACGGAGCAGCTGGTTTGGGTTCCCAAGCCACTGGGTATTGGAATGATTTGTTACACAGCAATTAACAATTGAGATGCTCCCCAAACCTTTGCTTTTCCAGTGTTTCTGTATTTCTCACTTCACTCATTCATCGAATATGTATTTTACACCTGTTTTGTGCCAGGCACCGTGCAGGTACTGGAGGTACAAAGAAGAATAACATAGACTTGGTCTTTGCTTTCTTGGAGCTTAAGTTTTTGTCAGGAGGACAGAGAGAGTAAGCCATTAAAAAATTAAGGTAATTTTTATACTGAAAAGCTGTCTTGCAGGAAACAAAATAGGAAGATGGGATGGAGCGTTGCTGGGGGAGAGAGATAGAGCTGTTGTAGAAACCATGGACAAGGTAGTTCTCATAAGAACATGCCATCTGTGTTAGATGGCATCTGAATGATGGGAGGACCCCAGTGAAGACCAGGGAAGGAACAGGACAGGCAGAGGGCACGGTAAGACCAGAGGGAGAAAGGAGCTTGCAGTGCTAGAGAAACAGAAGGCTATGGAGCTTGAAACACAGTGATCATGGAGACTGGTGCAAGCTGAGGGCACAGAGGCTGAAGGACATCAGAACAAATAGGGCCTGAAAGGTCATGGTGAAGGATTTGAACTTGAGTCTGAATGTAGTGGGAGACCCCTGGTGTTACACTACACAAGATAAACAACATGTGAGCCACATATATGATTTTTTTTTTTTTTTTTTTTTTTTGCAGGTCTGGTGATGGAACCCAGGGGCATTCGTCCTCCAAGCTACACTCCCTGCCCTATTTTTTTTTCTTTATTTTGAAACTGGGTCTCACTGAGTTGCAGAGGGCCTCCTAAGTAGCTGAGGCTGTCCACAAACTGCGATCCTCCAGTCTCAGCATCCCAAATACTGGGATTACAAGCTTGCGCCGCCAAGCCCGGCTACATATGTGATTTTAAATGGTTTTGCAATCTAGTAATCACATTATTAAAAAAAAAAAGGTAGAATTCATTTTAATAATAAATTATATTTAACCCACCATATCCAAAATAGTATTACTTGACATGTAACCTATATACAAAAATATTAATGAGAAACTTTTACACTTTTAAAAATTTTAGTACTAGGTCTTCGAAATAGGTTTATATGGTATAATTATAGCACATTGAAAATTCAGAAATGCAGACTAGCCACATTTCAAGTGCTCAGTAGATACCTGTGGTTAGTGGCTGCCACAGTGGCCAGCCCAGCGCTGGAGGGTTTAGCGATCATTCTCCTCCCAGATATCGCAGAGCTGTCTTTCATCTCTCCTTTTACCTCATACCTACCTGCCATCATCATTCATCAAGAGCTTAGGTAATTTCATCTAAATACCTCCACATCTATCATGTCTTCTTAACGTGAGCTCAAGTATCTTCAATATTTTGCACATCAGTTATTGCTATAGTCTCTGAACTGGGTTTTTGGTTTTTGGTCTACCTCCTCGAAGCACTCTTCACCAGCCAACTGCTATGTTCTCCTGAAGCAGAGCCCCATCTCTCCTCTCCCCTTAAAAACCATTCATGACTCCTACTACCCATTGAAGTTCTAACCCTGAACCCCCAGACCCTTCACGGAACAGCCCCACCCTTCCTCTTACCCTCCTTTCTTATTGCTCTGTTTATGACACAACTAAAACCCGGGTAGGTCCCATTTTGGTCTGTATCATTACACTTACCCAGGGACTTCTAAAAGTAAGTCCAAAATAGCCTTAAACACCATGGAACAATTGAAGCCAAACACTGAAGGCTTTGAGGATTTATTTCTGTTTCTTATTTCCTTGAATAATAACATTCCTCTTTGTAAAACAAAAGTGCTTTATATTTTTTTCTTACTTGATAATTTTGTTGTTGTTGTCATTGTTTTTGGTGGTGCTGGGTGTGGAACCTAGGGGGCTTTTCTACCTCTGGGCTATACTTCCAGACATTTTTTTATACTTTATTTGGAAACAGGGTCTCACTAAGAAGCTGAGGCTGGTTTCAAACCTGTACGATCCTCCTGTCTCAGCCTCCCAAGTGCTGGGATTACAATCGTGCGCCATCACGCCTGGCTTACTTGATAATTTTTATTTTGTAATGTTTTCCTTTTTCTTTTAAAGTTATTTTCAGTGCTCTACAGCATTTGGATATGAGATGCCTTTTTGTTGCTTGATTTCTTAGTTTTTATCCCACAAGCAAAATTCCAGTAAAAGTGATGTAACAAAATGTCCATAATCAGGTGTATATGGTATGTACACACATGAGTGTGCATATAGGTACATGTGTGTATGTATGTATGTTAAATTTTAAGCTAAGGTATACTTGTATTTTGAACAACCTGTGACATCACTTAAAATTACAAGAAATACTAGGGGATATTATATGTATCTGCTGAATCTCTGAAGTCCTATTTGGCTTTAGGATGCAAGAGCATCTTGGCTGCCATCTTTGAAGTATGGTTGAAGGCCTGTTGTTGTTCTTTTTCTCCTTAGTCAAAACATTTAAGTAACTGAATATGTAATTTTTGTAGACTCCATTCCCAAAGAGCCATCAATAAAAAAAATTTGCATGCAATTAAAATGCCAGTGCAAGTTATAAGTTGTTCTTGACTATTCAGGATGTGGGACTTTCACTCTTGAATTAGACTGGAAGTGGACAGAGTCATAAATTGTTACTGAAGGAAGCTTGTACTTGTATCTCTGAAAATTAATATTTAAAGGCAAGGAGCTCATACTCCTGCCTGCTCCAACTAAAGTCCCCATTCCCTACCTCTCATCTACCAACTTATTTAACTAGGCTTTCATTTGGCTTGGGAGCCTACAACAGAACCTCACACATATTTGAGAATAAATGAACATCAAATGGCAAACAGGTTTTGCTTGGCTAATAGGCACAGAAAGGCAGAATTTTTCCTTGCCAGACCACCCATATTAGGGCTTTGCTCAGTAAATCTACAGTCTCCCAAAGGCTACCTAGAGTTCTTTCTGTTCTCCGTCTTTTCTGCCTCCTCTCACACTTTGCTGGACACCTGCTGATCTTTCTGACTTTGCAGACTAACTAGGGCTCTCAGTCTGTGGGAACTTAGGTGCAAATAAAGAATTAGAAAAACAGGGGCCTCCTGGGGTGATTCAGACAAAAGGGTTGCTTCTTTTAAAGGCAGAGGATTCCAGGTGGCTGGTAGACGAGAATATTGGAGAAGTAGAGGATGGGTTAGAAGAGGCTCCAGGGGTGCCATTGAGAGGGGAAAGGCCGAGCCCAGCCAGGTTTAACTGGTTTCATGTGCTCATGAGTCACAGCCACCAATCAATCTTTATCCAGGAAAAGCTGCCTCTTTATACCTCCTGGTGAGGTCCAAGTGGAGCCAGAGACTCTGACCTGGAGACGAGGCCTGCCCCAAATCACTGTGACCTTGGCAATGCCGCTTGCCCTCACTTAAAAGTGGTGGCATTGGCCCGAATGGTTTCTCCAGGCTGATACCAGGATGTTCTGAACTACCATCTAAGGCCTGCCCCTGGATGGGGAATCACATCTGAACTGCGGAGCTCTGTATGCCAGACACAGCAGTTAGATGGTGATGATTATGGTCCCTGAGCGCAAGAGTACAGTTTCTGCCCCAAGACCCAGATTCCCTTTAAATACTTATCATCATATATCCACACCAGATTCCTAGTCTCTGCTCCGTCTTGATTTCCACCTCCTTTTCTCCTCTGTGTTTGGTTCATGTTTTATTATTCATCCATTCAGAAAATATGTATGGCACTTTTTAGGTACTAGATACTCTCGGACCCCACTCTGGGATGAAGTTTCCCAGTGGAAAGGAGAAAGAGTAGGCAGGTAGGGTCTCGGGGAATGGTCCTCCTTCACATCAGGTTGGTCCAGGAATTTGATGTTGCAAACTCTCTAGCTCTCTAGCACAGAGCTGGGGGAAGGAGGTGGGGGGCTAACCCACTGTGTGTGGGTCCTGCCATGACCGTCCTCTTACTCTAGACTCTCCAGGTTTCCTGGATTGAAGTGGGGGGTGGTTAGAGAACAAGAGCATCACATCATACTTATACATTAAGCTGTGATTCCCTTCCCCTCCCAACCCGCCCCTCCCCTGGGGCATGGGAATGTCTTTCCCGGTCTCTGGTTGAAGCTTCTGTTGGGGGAGAGGGAAGCCCAGGGCGTGTTGGAGTGAGGGCCCTGGCAAGCTCAGACAGAGGTTGAGTAATCTGGGCTTTTGGGTTCAGGTTACCTGACAGCAGCTGGCATTTCTCTGTCCAAGTCACCTTCTGTTCTCTCCCTAGGTCTCTCTATTTGCTATAAACTGGAGGGGGCTGTGATGGAATCTAAACAATGCTGGAGATAGCCCACCTCAAGGGAGATAGGGCAGGTCCCCAAGGCCACCTCACGGCAGAGAGGGCAGGCCACCCCCCAGCCTGGCCCCAGGGAGGAACACCTGCCCTGGGAGCTGATCACCTTTCTCTTTCTTCTGTCTTTGGGGGCAGCTGCACCTACTCCTTGTTCTTCTCAAGAGTGGCCATTTTATATAATTAAGGAGGTGGTGAAGGCAGGGAGAGGTGAACAGGGGTTCCAGGGTAACCCAAAGTTGTTGGGACCTCTGAATGAAAGAAGAAAAAATAAGTCTCTGAGTTGGAGTGGGGAATAATGCACAAAATTCAAAACAAGCT
Source organism: Muscardinus avellanarius (assembly GCF_963383645.1). Lineage (NCBI taxonomy): Eukaryota > Metazoa > Chordata > Mammalia > Rodentia > Gliridae > Muscardinus > Muscardinus avellanarius. Next base: position 79,164,734 of record NC_137790.1, on the reverse strand, counting down.
AGGTCCAGGCCCGGTGCCACAGGACTGCAATCCCAGTATTTGAGAAGCAGAGACAGAAGGATCACAGGTTCAAGGCCAGCCTTGAGTTTGTTTAGCAAGACTTTGTTTTAAAATAAAAAATTAAAAGGACTAAGGATATAGCTTAGAGGTAGAGCACCCCTGAGTTCAATCCCCAGCACCACACGTATGAAAATAATGTGCCCATAAATAAAAGCCAAATGAACTGGGGTAAGAGAGTGGTGTGGAGAGAGTGGGAGCGAGACTTCTAGACCTTGTCATCTTCCCTCCTTCTCTAATGCAGGGTTCTCAGGGCTGGGCCTCATAGTCAGCCCCCATTCTACTCTCAGCCGTGCCACCCTCCTGCTCCTTCTTCAGCTCCAGCAGTTGCCATTATCATCTGCCAAGCTTCTCAAAACCTAGTATTTACTTGAGTCCGGCTGTAAGTCTTCCTCCCCACTCCAGGAATTTCGCAAATAAATCACAGAGAACAGAGCTCTCCTCATAGCAAACAGCACGTGGGTCTCGGCTCAGCCTCTGCGGCCTTGGACCAGCTTCTGGGACTAGCCCCTGCCTGGTTACAGGCACAAACACAGCCCTGCCTTGTATAAACAGCGCTGAGAAGCCCGGACTCCCAGGTGGATAGTCTTTGGCCCAGAGGGAACGCTAAAGGCCAAGCTGCACACACCCGCTCTTTCACCCTCGAGCTGGGGTCCAAGGCACCAGGCTTTGCTCCCAGAGGACCAACCACTCAGCTCAGCAACCTTGAGAAAGTTATTTTAGCCTCCTGAGACTTCCTTTTTCCCGTTTTAAAATAGATCAGAGATTTATGCTGCTTGATTCACAAGAAACTGCAAGGAAAAAAGACTGATTTGTTTTGAAGCACTTTGGGTTTTTTTGTTTTTGTTTTTTGGCTTCCTGAAGGGAACAGAAGGTTCTAGGAAATGAACAGGCACAGGTACATAAGCACACAGACGGGATGCTTAGGCTTATCCATTCTCACGGCATCCATTCAGGGGTGCAGGGGTATACTGCTGTGTCCCCTGCAACGTCATGCTCAGCCCAAAGTTAATGTTCAATACATACTTAGCCCAAAGTTAATATTCAATACATACTTATTGAATGAATGCACTTGGCAATATTTGTCTCTGTCGCCTTCTTGTGCCAGAAGCAGTGCTTGTCCTGCCCCTCAAGTTGGCCACAGTCCAGGAGACTGCAGGTAAACACTACAGCCCATAGAGGCAGCCCTCAGGGGGGCCAGGACAGACAAGAACGGGGCAGAGGGAAACTCAGAAGAGGGAGTGACAGTTTCCAGAGGGAATGTCTGAAAAGAGGGTGTTGCAATGAGGGGCGGGTCTCTTCCAGAAGAATGAAAACTCTTTCAGAAGCTCAGGCCACATGGCAGAGTCAGGGCACCAGGAACTGCTCCTCAGGGCTGGACCACGAGGAAGGAGGCTGAGCATTAGGAGAGGAGGAGGTCAGAGGGAGACCAGATGAGGAAGGCTGGGCTCTTCAGGTCCGATGACCCATTTTCAAGGGATCCTGGTCTTTAACCTTGACGTTCTTCCTAGACCCTTAAAACATAGTAGTTTACTTTCTCTCTGCTGACTGAGGAACTGTATATGGACATACGAGCTTGTGCATGTAACTGTGATACCTACCCCATGCCTCTCTCCTCATGAGTTGAAAAGTGTTACTTAGGGTGACCATATAATTTATCATCTAAACTGGTTCGTTTTGGGGAGTGAAAGAGGTTATTATCAATAATTGCACCCAGGCAACAGGCAAGAAGTAGGTCTATTCTGAGCAAACCAGCACACGTGGTAGTTTTTTAAGTTAGATTGCTGTAACTAAAGATCTTGGGTCAGCACTGAAGGGTTTTACAGAGGCCGGTATGCAGTCAGATTCACATTATTGGAATTGTTTCTCTCTCTCATTCTAATTTCTTCACAGAATAGTGACACTAAGAGAATAAAGATAGTTTAAATGGTCCAAGGCCCTTTCCAGCTTCTGTAAATATATCTTTTTAAAAAAAAAAAATATATATATATATATACACACACACATACTTTCTTTTCAGTACTGGGGATGGAACCCAGGGGTGCTCTACTCCGAGCTATACCCCCAGCCCTACTTTTTATTCTTTATCTTGAAACAGGGTCTTCCTAGGTTGTGGAGGACCTCTTAAGTAGCTGAGGCTGGCTTTGAACCTGAATCCTCCTGTCTCGGCCTCCCAAGTACTGGGATTACAAGTGTGCACCACCACACCCAACCAAAAAAAATATGCTTTTATTAATGCACCACAGTCTCACATCATCAGCTTCTGTAAATCTCTTTCAGATAGTCTTTTGGATGGTGAGAAGGGCTGAATAAAGTGTAACCTCAAGGAAGTTTGGGGGTAGACTGCAATTCAACCTAAGCTATGAAGATCCATACTAATATCCTGTGTTTTCAGTTGAAACCCAATAAAAGTGCCCAAGAAAAACACTCCCAAGGAGCCTCCGCTCATCCATCCATCCAGGAAGGGAAAGGCGATGCCCACGAAAACATTCCATTGAAATTAAAGCCCTGTTGCCAATCAGCCTCTCCCACAAGTCCTAGCCCTCCTTTCTCCTGGCCCTCCCTCCTCCTGCTGACTCTAAGACCAAACAGGTGAAGATGACTGGATTTCTAAAAAAACATGAGCCCCAAGTGGCTAAGTCAGTGCTATTCATTCGTCTCCCGAGCCTGTCCAATTTGAAAATGCAAAGAAAATAGAATAGTCAAAGACTTCTGGAAAAGGAAGTTGGAGAACTTACATGATCTGACTTCAAGATTTATTTAAAGCTAAAATAATCAAGACAGTATGGTGTTGACAACAAAGGCAAGAGATCAATGGGGCGATATAGAGTCCAGAAACAGACCCCAAATATACAGTCAATTAATTCTCAACGAAGATGCAAAGACAATTCAGTAGACAAAGGACAATCTATTTAACAAACTATGCTGGAAACACTGGATAAATAATGGAGAAAAGAACTTCAGTCTATACTTCACATTATATTCAAGAAATAACCTAAAATAGATCTTATCTATTATTATTATTATTTATTATTATTATTTATTTATTATAATTATTTATTATTATTAGTGTGTGTGTGTGTGCGCGCGTGTGGTACTGGAGTTCCTGGAAGCCCTTCTACCTCAGGGCTACACTCCCAGACCTATTTTGACATTTTTATTTGGAAACAGGGTCTCCTAAGCCAGCGCGCGCGGCTGGCTTCGAACCTGCGCGATCCTCCTGTCTCTGCCTCCCAAGCGCGGGGATTACAAGCGTGCACCACCACGCCCGGCCTCTCAGATCTAAATCTAAAACCTAAAACCATAACACTTCTAAAAGAAGCAATCTAGGATTTGGCAAAAAATCTCTTAGGTACAACAGAAAAAGCATAGTACTACGCATTTTAAACAATTTATAAATTATGCTTTGTAGAAATTAAGAATATTCCTTCAAAAAACACTGCCTTGTTTTTCAAAGTTGAACACTGAATCCAGGGACATTCTACCCCTGAGATCCACCCCCAGCCCTATTTTTTATTGCTTATTTTGAAACAGGTCTCACTAATTGTGGAGGGCCTCACTAAGTTGCTGAGGCTGGTATAGAACCGGCAATCCTATCTCAGCATCCCAAGTATTGGTATACAAGTGTGTGTCACCATGCCCGGCTAAGATACTACTATTTATTTATTTATTTATTTATTTATTTATTTTGCAGTACTGGGGATGGAGCCCAGGGGCATTCTACCTCCAAGCTATGCCTCCAGCCCTATTTTTTATTTTTTACTTTGAAACAAAGTCTCACTGAGTTACAAAGGGCGTCACTAAGTGCTTGAGGCTGGCCAGGAACCCAGATCCTCCTGTCTCAGCCTCCCAAATGCTGGGACTAGAAATTGAACCCAGGAGCATTCTATCTCTGAAATACACCCTCAGCCCTTTTTATTTTTAATTTTGAAACAATTTCACTAAGCTGCTAAGGATCTTGCTGAATTTCTGAGTTTGTCCTTGAACCAGCCATCCTCTAGTCTGTTTCTCAGGTTCTGGAATTACAGTCAGGTGCCACTGTACCCAGCTACGACATTGCTTAAGAATAGAAAATTTGGGAGGAAAAGAAAAGAGTTGGGAGAACATATTTGCAAATCCCAGATCTGATATGGGAATGTATCCAGATTATATAAAACAAACTGATTCTATTTTGCGTAGGTAAAACAAAATACCCACCTTTTAGTAATTTACAAAGAAAAAGGCTTGTTTGGCTCATGATTCTGGTGGCTAGCAAGTTCAGAGTATGGCGCTGTGCTCTAGTTACATGCCCAGGTGGTAAAGAAGTTGAAAAGGGGCCCCCAAAGCCGGGCGTGGTGGTGCACACTTGTACTCCAAGCATTTGGGAGGCTGAGACACGAGGATCCGATTCGTGGCCAGCCTCAGCTACTAAGTGAGGCCCTTTGCAATTCAGTGAGACCATGTTTCAAAATAAAGAATAATAAAAAAAAAATAGGGCTATGGGTGTAGCTCAGAGGTAGAATGCCCCTGGGTTCCATCCCCAGTACAGAAGAAGAAGAAGAAGAAGAAGAAGAAGAAGAAGAAGAAGAAGAAGAAGAAGAAGAAGAAGAAGAAGAAGAAGAAGGGGAGGGGGAGGGGGAGGGAGGAGGGGGGAGGAGGAAAAGAAAAACAATAAAAACAACTATACCCTCATTAAGCAATATAATCTCAGGGACTGCCATTGTACATGTAGTCTGTCATTGACCAAAGCATTTTTATGCAGCACGTGACTGTACATGCAACAACATGAATAAATCTCAAAATAATTTGCTGAGCAAAAAAGAACAGAATGAAAGGAAAAAGAAAGAAAGAAAGAAAGAAAGAAAGAAAGAAAGAAAGAAAGAAAGAAAGAAAAGAAAAGAAAGAGAAATAGTACATCCTCTGATTTCATTTACATAAAATCCTACAAAAGGCAAATTAACCTGCAGTGGACTAAGGCAAATCAGAGGTTGCCTCATGAATGGGGGATGAAGGAAGACAGGATCCAGGAAAGATCCAAGAAGAACTTGAAAGGGACAGGAGGAAACTTGAAGTGATGGATATATTCATTGTCTTGATTATGGTGATAGTTTCATAGGATTTATATATGTCAGAACTCATCAAGTTCTGTACCTTCTGTGCAGTTTATTTTGAAAATTATATTTCAGTATAATTTAACTTAAAATATAGATGTAGTTTGTCCTCTAAGGAGTTTGGTCATGGTTTTGCTTAAGGGACACATTTACAGACCAGAAAGTTTGCATTCTTTATTTGTTTTAACATCATTTAGTCGGCATTCAACACAATCACTCAGCACCTATGCTCACAAACTCACCATGTACCACTGTTCCTAATAAGCATTCACACATGGACTAGGAGCCAATATGTAAGTCTGATTTCTTGAGACTTGCACCAATAATTTCAGAAACATAAGTCCCAGTCCTCTGCAACAGGCCTGAAGGACTGGTGCACAGGGCCTTGGAACTGAAAGGGGACTTAGGGGTCTTCTGGTCTTGCCTCCAACCAGCAACCAATGTGGACCCCCCCTAGTTTGGAGTATTCATCATCCAATCTCTGACAGTGTCTACTGGAAAACTCCCATTGTGAACCCAAGAGTAAAGGAACTAGCTGCTTTCCATTGAATGGGAGAAGCCAGGGTGGAGCTGTCCCTGAAACCCAAAAGGTTCCGCCTTCTTTTCAATGTGGCTCCTTAGGAATCTAAAATTTGGGAGCAAATTACTGTTTTCTTTTTTTGTTTTGTTTTTCTTCTTCTTTTTCTTTTTACAGTACCGAGTATTGAACCTAGGGTCACTCTATCACTGAGCTACAGCCCTAGCCCTTATTATTTTGAGACCGGGACTCACTAAGTTGCCTGGGCTGGCCTCAAACTTGATGTCTCCCTGCCTTAACTGCCCCCATAGTTAGAATTACAGTTGTGCACCACTTCTCCAGGCTTTATTTACTATTTTTCAGTAGGAAAGCATATTTCCTTAGATCTGTGGTAGAGGAAAGTTGGGAAGAAAGTGAGATGAATTCAATAAATTACTTGATCACTTGATATTACTCCCACCCCGAAAATGAGTTGGGCGTGATGGTGCACACCTATCATTTCAGTACTTGGGAAGTTGAAATGGGAAGGTGGCAGATTCAAAGCTAGCCTTGCCAGTTTAGTGAGACCTTCAGTAACTTTGTGAAACTCTTTTTCAAAACAAAAAAAAAAAAAAAAATGAAAAGGCTGGGGATATAGCTTAGAGTTGGAATGCCTTGTGGCTTAACCCTAGTATCACCATCTAAAAAAATAAGTAAAATGAAAATTAAAAAATAAAAGCATTTCTGACCTAATGGGCTGTTTCAATTTGGTGTGAGAGATTTGTAATCTAGTTATCTCTGATTTACTTTGAACACATTATTATTTATTTACTTATTTATTCCTTTTTTGTTGTGGCAATGGGAATTGAACCCAGGGACCTTCTATATTCAGGCTATACCTCCAGCCCTATTTTATTTTTAATTTGGAAACAGGGTCTTGCTCAATTATGGAGAGCCTCATTAAATTCCTGAGGCTGTCCTCAAACCTGTGATCCTTCTGTATCAGCCTCCCAAGTACTGGGATTATAGGTGTGCGCTACCATACCCAGCTTGAACACATCTTTGAAGGGGGTCACCATTTTTGCTTTCCCAATCTTGTACATTGAGAACCAAGATCCTGGCTGCTTCCTCCTAACTGGCAATAGGTTCATAAGAACATTGGGTTCTGGGGAAGAAGAGAAGCTTCCTATAGCTGACCAGAGCCACCCTTTCTTCTGCTCCTTGACGCCTTGTTGAGCTGGGTGATCTCAGCTACTTCTCTGCAGGGAATATGCCTTTCAACTCTCCATCCAGTCTGTTCTCAGGCAGATTTAAACTCTCCCTCATTCGAAGTTTATCAGAGAGATCGACAGACCTTTCCGGGAGGATGTTTACAAAGGACCTCTAGTGTTGCCAAGAAAAGAGAGAATGGGGATAGAGGGTTGCTGAGGGGCAGTTTCAGAGGCGGTGAGATTGAAACATAAAAGGACCTTTCTTTACCTTCTAACAGGTTGTTCAAAGGCCACTGGTGGGCAGAACAGATGGCAACAGGGGTGAAGGCTTCCTGTGGACAGGATCCCCCAACCCCTGGGGCCAGAGAGATTGCCTCTTAGGAGAGTCTTGCTTTCACTTACTGAGGAGTTGGAATTACTCCAGGGATTAAAGCCTTGTAGTTCTATTTTCCCCACATTATTTTTCCTTTGGAATCACGTTCTGTCTTTGAAAAGGAGGAGTTGCTTCTTAAAAGGTACTGTGTGTGTGACCAGGGATTGAAGCCAGGGGCACTTTGCCTCTGCACTACACCCCCAGCTCCTTTTTTTAAATTATTATTATTTTAAACAGGGTCTCATTAAGTTGCTCAGGTTAACATCCAATCTGTGACCCTCCCATCTCAGCCTCCCAAGTACTAGCATGAGGAGTACATACCACTGCTCCCAGCTAAGCATAAGGAGTACATACACAGCTCCCAGCTGTGTAGTAACAGTGTCATAGCAGTAACCATGTAAGAATAAATGTTATCCTTCTTAAAGGTGGGAGCAGACATTCTAGCACCTGATAACCACCATATCTGAGCAATCCATGACACAGGCACAGTGCATTAGGAATACAGATTCAATAACAGGATGGTGTTGAAATTGTATAACTGGTAAGGTATTTACAACTCTGAAAGTTCCAGTTGTAGAAATCTAAATGCACTTGGTTTGGGTTTGTTTGTTTTTATTGGGAAATTGTTAGAGATGGGGCCTTACTACATTGCCCAGGCTGATCTAGAACTGTGGGTTCAAGTGACCCTCTGTCCTCAGCTTCCTGCCACCATCCCCAGCAGGCATTTGGTTTATTAAGTTTGGATTCATTATTGAGTAAATTTTCCACACATTCAAATAGATACCAATACATAGTTAGCTCAGGTGAACAACTTCATTTAAATAATCATTTTAGGACCCTTTTCTTTTCTTTTCTTTTCTTTCTCTTTAGTTCTACAAAACATTGCTTCTGCAGCCAGCCTTGGGAAATAATTTTTCTCTCTGATAAGGATGACTTCATTTTATCCCAGTAAAAAATAGGTTTTCATCATCATAATTAAGCAGGAGAGAAATGATTCCCAGTGAGCTGCACGGCACGTTGTATAATTGTAGTTAATTTTAATTAACAAGCTCCATTTTTTAATTGTTCATCTCCATTTCTTTCATTTTTGTCAAGACTAGCACTAAATGGGTTTTCACCAATGAGTTTCCTTCCCCCTTTTCAATGAACTATTACATTTCAAGTGTCTCATAAAGAAAAAAATGACTTTACCTCATTTTTTAAAGCTGAAGTTTTCAACTGTAGGAAGAAAGACCTTGTTATTCATGGCAGACTCTTTGATTAAAAAAAGAAACCCAAAGCCAGGCGTGGTGGCACACGCTTGTACGCCCAGTATTTGGGAGGCTGTGACAGGAGGATCGCACAGGTTTGAAGCCAGCCTCAGCTACTTAGTGAGGCTCTCAGCAACTTAGTGAGACCCTGTTTCCAAATAAAATATAAAATAGGTTTGGGAGTGTAGCTCGGAGATAGAAAGCTCCTGAGTTCCAGTCCCAGAACAGCAAAAAATAAAATAAAATAATAAATAAATAAATAAACCCAAATGAAGACATCCTAGAAAACTTCCACTACAAATGAGTGGGTCGTGGGGCCATTTGTTAGAGGGAGGAAGTGTGGGACAGGGACGTTCTGCAGGACATTTTTTTTTCTTGCGGTGCTTGGGATGGAATCCAGGGGCATTCTACCTTTGAGTTTTAAAATCCCATTTTTTAAAATTCTTAACAGGGTCTTGCTAAGTTGCTGAGGCTGGTCCACAGGACTTTCTACAGGGCTCGGTAAATGGGGAAACCCTATTAGGAGCAAATCTCCAGCCTCTGAGTCATGAGACATATTAATAAAAAGCTGGGGACCACAGTTTATGTTTTGTGGCTTTGTTTTTAGTACAACACAATATAACTTTTTAAAAATTTATACTGTTCTTTATTAGTGCATTATTAGTCTCATCTCGAAATGTAAATTACGTTGACAAGTTTCAGGTACTATTTTTTTCTAAAAGAAGGAAAAACATCTGCTTCAATATATTGACAAAGACCTTCAGAAACAAAGAGTAACAGTAAGATTATTGCGTATTAGCACAATCTTACCACAGGCTTCATGGACCCAAGTTCCTTCCACCCACCACTGGGTGGTAGTATGAGTGAAACGTTTATTCCCAGGTAAACTGTCCTCAACTCTTCCCATTTTACCTAGACCACGGATGTCCCCATCGGAGTGTGTGTGTGTGTGTGTGTGTGTGTGTGTGTGTGTGTGTGTGTTCTGAATCAATAGAACGCTGCCTGGTTGAATGTGATCTGTAGCCACCCTGACAGAGGGTATTGTTCCGCCCTTTTCAATCAACAGTTTTCAATCTAGAGGACGCAGAGGTGGCTGAGAAGGGGTCACCGAGGGGCAAGTGGCGTGCACTCGGGTGCTGAGCTCTAGCTTCATGACACCAGAGGCTATGCATAATCAGCCCAAGGAAACGAAATGGAAGCTTCCCAACTAAATCTTATCATGCATCTATGGCCACTCCATGTAGCCCCACTGAAAATGAAGAATCTTAGGGTCACCTGGTAGAAAGGGGACCTGGCATCTCTCATCACCTACAACCCTTCTAAGATACAGATTTTGAGAGGGTTTTGTCTACCCATGTATGACTTTTATTAACTAATAATCTTACTGAATCCTGGTACCTGCCCCCAAAGCCAAATCAAATAACTGGGACAAGCCTTTGGAAAAAAAAAAAAAAGTAAAAGAAATTTATTGATTTGCTAGCAAATAGGAGAAACCAGTGAACTTTAGAGTTGGGAAATAAGCCCTGGGTTCTCCCCTGTCCCCAAAAAAGGGCGTTAGCTCTTCGGGGTTGTGCCAGTGTCTTCTCAGAAGGGATGCAATTCATATCTGAGTCCTCCTTGATTCAGTTCTCATCCAGATCCACAGGCCAGGGTCATGCTGCAGTGTCTTATAGGAAGAAGCACAATTTATATCTGAGTCTTCCTTGAGTCAGTTCTTAGGCAGTTGATGTCTAAGTCTTCTTGAGTCAGCTCAGATACATAGGTGCCAGGTCTCCTTCTGTCAGTAAATGGATGAGAACATTTAATAACCGGGGGTAAAGGAAAGGGGGAGGACAAAAGAGGAAGATGCCAGCTTTGAAACAGACTGTCTTCTAGCTGCCAGGGTCAGAAGCAGGCCCCTGTTACAATAATTCCAGCTCTCAGTTTTCATTAATCAGAACCACTAACAATAGCAGCTGCCTTTCATTGAAGGCTCACTGTGGCCAACCCCAGGGGCACTCGGAAGCAAATGTTATTCTTATTTTATGGACGAGGTGCTAAGACTCGCGGAGACCCATCATCTCCATCAGTCCATCGGGAGCGGATGAGCACTGGCCTGACCTCGGTGCTGCCTGCTACGAGGCCCAGGTGCAACGTCACAATCTGATTTGTCCAGGTGAAGCTCCTGGCCTGTGTGACCCCGCAGCGAAAAGGAAAGGAGGGGAGCATCCTACCAGCCTGGGCAACTACAGGAGTCCCTTCAGCTTCTTTGAAATATTGGAAGTTGCTCACAGATCTCCTCTCATCCTCCATCTCTAGATTTCTAAGTGACAGGACAAGGATGCAGAGAGAAGGGCTCTGATTCCCTCCGCTGGTGGAAACCCTGGGAAGGAGGAATGGTAGGTAGATGGGCTCAGCCAAGGTACTGCTTCTTTTTCTTACTTTTCTCCTCTGCTTTCCCCAGGATTCTGTGCCTTGCTGCTTTAGCCTTGACTAACAAATATCGGAGAACTCTGTTGTTGCTGTTTTTAAAAATTCCTTCAGTTGTATGATGTTCCTAGCACATGACCTAGTTTCGCCAAGATTTCAGAGACACCACATGCTAAATGCTTCCTGCCACTTTGAAACAATTTGGGATCTAAACCTACCAGCCATGGAATACAGAGAGTGGGGCCATCCATCATTAGCAGACGCTGGGAAGTGCACTTTCTCACTCAGCTTCAGGGTGGGGGTGGGGTCGAAGAATGAGAACATATAAGTAGATCTCACTGGGAGTGAAAAAAAATGAATCAGTACCCAACGGTCTTGAGACAAGCCAACGTTGAAATCAATATTCAAGGAGCACCTGGGAGGGCTCCTCTCGGGGGAAGGACCCAGGAGCTCCCGTTTCTGGTGACTGCCAGCCCCAGGGCCGGCCTGAGCCTGTGTGTCCCTGTGACTCCACAGTGACTGATAGACAATGTAGGCACACTGGCTTATTCGGGAGATATTGACTTTATTACTAAAAATAGAACCCAGAACCTCCAGGTTTGGTCCTGGAGGAAGATTGGCCTGGTGGGGGTTGGAGGTTTTGGGAAGGCAGCTGGAAAAATCCCTCTCTTTGGAGTCTTCTGAAGACACCTCCCCCACCTCCACAGTGGTCTCAGAGGTTGAGCTTCCTCTGACATGCTGGTTTCAGGGACCCTTCCAGGTGTGGCTAGAGTCTGCTGAAGGGAGGCAAAAGCATTAAAAAATATTTGTCCTTTTAATTTCACCAAGGGACTAGGAAACCGCAAGGAGGAGAAAACTAAGGAACCTTGTGAGGCTTGAGAGCCACGGGTTGCTCGCTATCCGCCACAGCTCCCCCAGGCCCATTCCCCTTCTCTGTGGCATAGAACACATATCCCTGAAGTCACCCAGCAGAGCTGCTGCAGACCCTTCAAACTTTCGACGGCCACAGTCCAAAGACATTCCTCATAAGTAGCTCCCATTACAGTTAGGCCTGCATTTTTATAATAGAGTTAGAAATAGCTCTTTTAAAAGGAAACAAGAAATAATATGCACATCATATTATTACCATATCAGAAACCAATAACATCAAACTATGTCACTCATTTGGGGGTTGACCTTAGAATAAAAAGCTTCCTCTTTCTGAATACTGATGTCCTCTGATGGTCATGCCATTCATTTGCAACCAGAAAAGATGCAGCAGGACAAAATGCACTTTATCAGATAAGGCGACTGATAAGATGGCAATTGTCACCTATGTTTTACAATTTCAAAATGTTAATCAAGCCAGGCATGGTGGTGCACACCTGTAATCCCCACGCTTGGGAGGCGGAGGCAGGAGGATCGCACAGGTTCGAAGCCAGCCTTGCTAGCTTAAGAGACCGTGTTTCCAAATAAAATATAAAATAGGTCTGGGAGTGTAGCCTGGAGGTAGAAGGGTTCCATCCCCAGTACCACAAAAAAAAAAAAAAAAAGTTAATCAAAACAATCTCCAAGCGGGGCGTCATGGTGCACACTTGTAATCCCCGCACTTGGGAGGCTGAGACAGGAGGATCGCACAGGTTCGAAGCCAGCCTCAGCTTCTTAGTGAGGCTCTCAGCAACTTAGTAAGACCCTCTTTCCAAATAAAATACAAAAAATAGGTCTAGAAGTATAGCCCGGAGGTAGAAAGCCTCTGGGTTCTACCCCAGTACCACAAAAACAACAACAACAATCTCCAGCCAGGTGTGGTGATGCACCCCTGTAATCCCAGGATTTGGGAGGCTGAGACAGGAGGATTGCATGTTCAAGGACAGTCTCAGCAAGTAGTGAAACTCTCATCAACTGTGCAAGACCCTATTTCAAAATAAAAATAAAATAGGGCTGGAAGTGTAGCCCAGAGGTAGAATGTCCCCGGGTTCAATCCCTAGTGACACACACACACACACACACACACACACACACACACACACATCTCCAGTGAAATTTATAATAAATATTATAAATTTGAATGTACAAAATAAAAGTATGACAACTAAATAGCACTTTTGTTTGTTTTATATCCTGAGAACCATATGAAGTCTATCCTTTAGATGTGTGTGTGTGTGTGTGTGTGTGTGTGTGTGTGTGTGTGTGTGTGTATGGTGGTGCTGGGAATTGAACCCAGGGGTATTCTATCTCTGAGCTATACCCCCAGCCCGATTTTTTTATTCTTGATTTTGAAACAGCATCTCACTAAGTTGTGAAGGGCATCACTAAGTAGCTGAGGCCATCTACAAATCCAGATCCTCTTGTCTCAGCCTCCCAAGTACTGGGATTACAAGTATGTGCTGCCACACCTGGCTTTAGATTTCATTTTTCAAAAAACTTTTGTAGCCAGGCATGGTGGCGCACGCTTATAATCCCTCCCGTTTGGGAGGCGGAGACAGGAGGATTGTGCAGGTTTGAAGCCAGCCTCGCTGGCTTAAGAGACCCTGTTCCAAATAAAACATATAAAAATAGGTCTGGGAGTGTAGCCCGGAGGTAGAAGGGTTCCATTTCCAGTATCACCAAATAAAAAAAATTTAAAAAATACTTTTGTATCTCAAAAAGTTGGAAAGCTACTCCCTAGACCCTTAGAGAGAGCTCAGAAGCTGGGCATGGCGGCATGCACCTGCAGTCCCAACTATTCAGGATGTGGAGGCAGACAGATGGCTTGAACCCAGGAATTGGAGGATAGCTAGGACAATACAGGGAGACGGGTTTCAAAATAATTCTAAAAAACATAAGCAAGACACTGTAATCTCAGTACTTGAGAGGCTCAGACAAGAGAATCGCAGGTTCAAGGCCAGCCTCAGCAACTTAGCAAGACCCTGTTTCAAAATTAAACCAAAAAAATGAGAAATAAAAAGAAGGGGTGTCACTCAGAGGTGAAATGCCCCTGGGTTCAACACCCAATACCAAAATAAATACATAAATAAGATAGAGATGGAGCCCTCCTCTCTGTTCCCCAGGGACCCTGAAACCCACCTAACCATAGTTATGAACTGGTATGACTGCATAGGAAAACCCGGCCTCCACATAACCAAATTGAGGAGAGCCCTGAGCCGAGGCTGTTGTGGGGTATGTGTGGGAGGGGGAAGGACTGGAAGCTCATACCCCAAAGACCTTACTTCATGTTTTTTAAGTCCTTCATTGATTCCCCACTTCTCTCCCTTATGATTCCCTTGGGTTGGAAGTACCACTATCTCCCTCCTGAGGCTAAAGGGCACCATGAGTTGGGCCTGGTGTACTCCCACTTAAACTGAGGGAGGGGAAGTCCTCAGAAAGGCTTTGAGAGATCATTTTCAGACTCCCAGCAGCCCAGTAACTGCTGAGATTACTGGACAACAGCAGGGCCTGACTTAGCCCATTCAGGCGGCCATAGCAAATGCCACACCTTGGTGGCCTATCGACAAGAGAAATTACTCACTGCTCTGGGGACGAGGATGTCCAAGGTGAAGGTGCTGGCAGAGTCAGGGTCTGGTAAGGACATACCTTCTGGTTTATCAGGTTTCCTCTCTGAATCCTCACTTAGTGAAAGGAGAGACCTTTGGTCTCCTCAGCCCCTCATAAAGGCACTAACCCTCTTCCTGAGGTCTTCACCATCACGACTTAGTGCTTTGAAGGTGTACATCCCCTTCAAAATGCGTGTTGAGGCTCAGTCCCCAGAGCAATCGTGTTAAGAGGTAGGACCCTTAGGTGGTGATTAAGCCATGAAGACTCTGCCCCCACAAATGAGATTAATGTCTTATAAAAAGGCTAGAGGGAATGCTATCTGCATCTATGTGCATACATGTGAATATAACATTGTTAACCTGGACACTTGGTATTGGGAGGGAGGGAAATGGGGAGGTTATATGAATGTATGCTATTGTCAACATGATCTACATGATGATGTGAGACCACAGTGCACCAATAAAAAATAAATAAGCAAATAAATAGGCTAGAGGGAATTAGCTAGGCCTTTTTGCCTTTCTAAATTCTGCCATGTGAGGATACAGCAGCAGGGTGCCATCTTGGAATCAGAAAGCAGCCCTCATCAGACACCAAAACTGCTGGTGCCTTGATCTTGGAATTCCCAGTCTCCAGCATTGTGAGAGAAAAAAATAAATAAATGAATAAATAAATAAATAAATCTGCTCTTTATAAATTTCTCAGTCTCTAGTATTTTGTTATAGCAGCAGGAACACTCTAAGACACCTAGTTGTCTCACAAAGACCTTGCCTCCTAATACTATCACATTGGGGGTTCAGTTCTAACATGAATTTGAGGGACCACAAGCATTCCGTCTGAAACAGGGCCAAAGGTTCCTTCCAAGTGATGGGGACCATTCACATATGGAGAAACTGAAGCCCACAGAGGGGAAGTGACTTACCCAAGGTCACACCAGAGGTGACCCTTGCCTCTAGCTTCTCAACTTTTCCACATGGCTCTGCCTTGTCACTGGTGAAGATGACAGCTCAGAGGTGAAGGGCCAACCTTCACTCTGAAAGCCGTTAGCAGTGATTTATCTTTCAAATGTGGCTAATGGTAGAGATAAAATGATAATGAGAAAGCAACACATGCTTTCAGAGTGACTGCTCACCAGAGTGAACATTAGGACTGATTTGATCATAGCCATTAGAGATTTCAGCTGAACATTACAGGAATGTTTCTTGGGCATTTATGTGATGGATGTGGCAGGGTCAGATGCTGAGGATAAAGAACCGCCATCGAAATGTCTAAGTCGATGAAATTTTATCAATTACTGGGATGTGAAAATTTGAAAAGCTATACGTAAATCACACTGTTTCTAAAACGAAGCAGCTATTTTTTAGAATTATTTTTTATAACATGAGCAGTTTTACCTTTATTGGTCTGCTTGACAAGTCAAAAGGTGTTTGGAGAGGGTGGGTTTTATTTATTCATTGTTCAAGTGTTGAATTTCATTAAAGTGAATGACACCTATATGAAGAGCTTCAAGTCCACAAGGTACCTCAGAGATGATCGGATCCAACCCCCTTCATTTTCCAAATGAGGTGGCTATGATCCAGAGAGGGGAAGCAACTGTCCTGAGGCCACTCAGAAAAAAACATCAGAGCCAAGACTACAGGAACTTCTCCAGAGCTAGGTCAAGGCTTTGTCTGATCAACAGCCAGAAGAGCTCCCTGCACTCTGAGTTGCAGGAATGTGGTTGCAGTAGTGAAAAATTACAAAGGCACAGTCCACTTCCTATAAAAATCCTTCTTTTTTTTACTTTTAAATTTTACTTTCCCTCTGGGTGTGGTGGCACACGCTTGTAATCCCTGCGCTTGGGAGGCGGAGACAGGAGGATCGCGCAGGTTTGAAGCCAGTCACGCTGGCTTAAGAGACCCTGTTTCCAAATAAAAAAATATAAAATAGGTCTGGGAGTGTAGCCTGGAGGTAGAAGGGCTTCCAGAAACCCCAGTACCACCAAAATAAATAAATAAATAAATAAATAAATAAATAAATAAATAAGTAAATAAATAAATTTTACTTTCCCAATTAAAAAAATATTTAAAGAACTTATAATAAGACACTTGCAATCAAACCAGGATGGAAGGAAGGAAAGAAAGGAGGAAGGGGGTGTGTGGGGGGGGTATCTGTGTTTCTCAAGAATACACAATTTAGGTAAAATTAAAACCTCTAGGGCCAGGCGTGGTGGCGCATACTTATAATCCCCATGCTTGGGAGGCTGAGACAGGAGGATCACGCAGGTTCAAAGCCAGCCTCGCTGGCTTAAGAGACCCTGTTTCCAAATTAAAAAAATATATATATATAAAATAGGTCTGGGAGTGTAGCCTGGAGGTAGAAGGGTTCTACCCCCAGTACCACCAAAAAACAAAAACAAACCTCTAAGGCCGAGCATGGTGGCTCACACTTGTAATCCCTGCACTTGGGAGGCTGAGACAGGAGGATCGCACAGGTTTGAAGCCAGCCTCATCTACTTAATGAGGCTCTCAGCAACTTAGTGACTCTGTTTCCAAATAAAATATAAAATAGGTCTGGGAGAGTATAGCCTAGACGTAGAAAGCCCCTGGGTTCTACCCCCAGTACCACACACACACACACACACAAAAAAAACTTTAGTAAGAATGGTTACTAAAATTAGTTTAGAAGCAAAAAACAAACACCAAAAAACCTTTTATTGCAATGTAACTAAAGATTATCCCTTTCCTCTCCTCAAATCCCATCACATTTTCCTGGGCACCAGGCTGAGAATCACAAAGCAGAACTGTAGCGCACTGTAGCTGGAGGCCCCTGAGCCACCACCAGGTCCAAACATGCAGTTGACAGGGGGAGATCTGGTGCTTTAGAGAGGGAAAGAATCAGACACAATAATGGAAGAATTCAAGAAAAGGTAATGGTGGGAGTGGGAGGAACACTGCAGAGATGTGTATCTGAGTTACATGCTAACGATTAAAATTTTATAGCCTTTTTATTGTACATATTTATGGGGTACAGTATGACCTTTTTGATATGTGTATACAATGTGTAATGATCAGATCAGGGTAACTGGCACATCCATCAAAATTTTCTAGTTTTTTACAAATATTCCCAGTTGCATAGCAACAGACTCCATCCCTGATCCTCATTAGCTACTTCTCTGCAACCTCGAGCCTGGTAATCACGGAGCATTTTACTTCCCCAGTGCTTTGCTGGGTACCAACTTCTTTCACACCTGGCTTGTCCGTGGAACTACAGAGACAGAAATGCGGCATCGCAACTCCGCCAACGTCACAGGGCCAGGCAGCACTGGCAGTGGGGCTCAGGCTCCTCTTGAATCACTAAAATTCCAAGAAGAGGGCTTGCTCTTTCTTCTCAGTGCCGCTGCCTCACTGGAAGAAGAGCAGATGGTGACAGACGGGCCAAGGAACTCCATGGTCCATGAATGAAAGCTGCCAGGACATTGGGGCAGCTAGTTGGGACCATCTCTTATAAGTATTAACCATCTAGCCTACGTGGACTTAAGTAAAATGGCTGTTTTAGTGAGATACTGTTTCTACAAAGGGAAAAGAGTCAAGGGCTTCCTGTTTGAAGTTTTGCAGAACACTACTGGGTACCTTAACAGATGACCTGCGAGTTCCAAGGGACCGAGGGCTCCTGGATTTGGGTTAACACTGCTCATGACTCAGGGGCCTTAAGAGAAACTTCAAAGGGAGAGTCCTGATGTCTGCATGAGGTAAGAACAGGGGAAGCATAACAAAAATTAAAGCAATGGTTGCATGTGGTGGGGGAGATCCCCTCCGCAGCCAGCGGCCCACCTCTGGGCCTAAGCCTAAAGTTTAAAATAATACTAATAATAACCCAGCATCTTGATTCCATTTAAGTCTGAGCAGCCAGCGTCTACAGGCAGCTGCTGAGCTAGGCACTCTTTCTGCTAGAGCATCATGGAGATGTTGTCACAAACGAGGATAACTAGAAGCAGAGAGAGCCCAGCTGGGGCCCTGTGCTTCCCGTTTGAGTTTGCAATGCTGGCGGTTAGAAAAAGTGTCTCCAACTTGTAAACACAGCAAATTTGATCTGGAAGTGATTGAGAAAACATAAACACGGAGCCTCACACAGTCATGTTTATACTGTTCTAACCCCGGTGAAAGATGAGCCTGTTATGGAAGGATTGGGTTTTTTTTTTTTTTTTCCCCTCAAAGTCACTAAAATGCCAAGATGTATGTATTGCCATGAAGACCAAAATCCAACAGAGAGACTACAAGTGCGCGGACAAGTGTTGCCGAAGCAGCTAACAGTCTTAATGCCGCACCTACTCACGCTGTCATTTGCAGTTGTAGAAATTCTGATTTTTCAAAAAGTCAGTTGTTTTGAAGTGGAAATTAACAGCCCTGGAATGGTGCCTAAAGCAACATCCTTAGTCAAGAATATGGCTTCATGGCTATTTCGTGTTTCCCAGACCCATTCTGAATTTGTCGCAACGTGGACCAGGAATTTGGTCCCAGTCCCTTGACTGAATCAATAAATAAATGAGAGACACAGATGGGGGAAGTAACTTACTCAAGGTCATGGAGCTGCTTGGTGTCAGAGGCAAAAACAGGACAGAGACTTCCTGAGCTCTGCTGGCTCTTTCAGGACATGTCTCTTCCTAGTGTTGTTCTTTATCTTACACTCTGGCCCAAAGGTATTTGGTCCATATTGTGTTTTGTATAGAGCAGCATAGGCTTTATTTCACAACTTGGCTTGAAAGAAATGACACATAATTTTTCTAAAAACAAATCAATCCTGATCAGGAACCCCCAGTTCACTGGGTTGGTAGAGAAACTTGCCAGTTTGGGCACTAGTGAAACGAGCTCATCCTGGAAGTGGTCATGCTCACCAGGGGCCCTATGGAAAAAAAGACAAGGGCTGTCACCTCTGCAAAGATGAGGTTCCCTGGGCCGCAGCCTCTTCCTCCCGAGGCTCTGCCTAAACTCCAGGCCCCTGTCTGTGTGCATGGATGGTAAGAGCCTGGAGCCCCGCGGCTCCTCTTCTAAGGCTGGAAGAGTCATCCTCTCAGCCCCTCTCCCTCCCCTTCACCGAATCTCTTGCTCCTGCTCTCCTCCCCCACAGTCCCCCACTGCAGGATGACCTTCTCTAGAGCAAGGCCAGAAAGAAAGAGACCCATCTAGAGGAAGTCCTGCTCTCAGCCCTACAGGGCAGGACCAGGACAATGAAACCCAAAGGCCTGACCATCCTCCTACAACAAGAGAGAGAAAAACACATGAACGAATCCAAAACTGATATTTCAATAAACGATCCTACCCATTTAAATACTCTGCCTTTACCATGCAGAATTCAGATCCTTGGGTTTTGTTTTTGTTTTGTGGTACTGGGAGGTGGAACCCAAGGGATTTTCTATCCCCGGGCTATACTCCCAGACCTATTTTATACTTTATTTAGAAACAGGGTCTCACTAAGTTGCCGAGAGCCTCACTAAATAGCTGAGGCTGGCTTCGAACCTGTGCGATCCTCCTGTCTGAGCCTCCCAAGTGCTGGGATTACAAGTGTGCGGCACCACGCCCAGCCAGATCCTTGTTTAATGAAAACGATCATACACTTGCACAACATCAGGCAGTCTCGAGACCCTCTGGAACTCACCAGCTCTCTCCTCCCTCCTTTGTTACCTTCATTCCATAGATGAAAGGACCAAGGATTGGTAAAGTAACTTTTGTTTTCCTAGTGCTGAGAAGGGGGAGCAAGTCACATGTTGCCAAATACCCTCTGAACTGAGCCACATGCACAATAAACCTATCCTTGTTAGTCCCTTTCCAGCCTCCCCCACATATCATTCCTCTTTTCCTTCTAAACACCAGATGAACTTAGGTGAAACCACCAGCTGAAACCACCAGCTGACACTACAATGCTCTTCAGGTTTGAACCCATTGTTTTTGTTCACTCAGCTGTAAGGAGGTGAGAGAGAGAGAGCATGAGCAAGAGAGAGAGGGAGAGAGAGAGAGAGCAAAGATCATAAACAACCTCCCTACTTTTTGTTCCTTTTTAGCCTTTTGAAAAATTGGGAAAGAAATCCAGTGACTGATCTCCAAAGAACTGTTTAAATTCTCTCCCGCGTGCTATTTGGTTGGGGTCTTTGCGCTCTGGTGGCAAGATTTCTGAGGCTGTGCCCTTGATCTCTGTCTCCCCACTTGATTTCTGGCTCACCGCGCACCTCCGAAGGGCTGAGGCATTCACTAACGCCAACTTCCTCATCTCCCTGGGAAACAGGCTACCAAGTTAAAAGCGCGCCCACAGTCACTCAGCAAACACTTATGGAGCAGCTACGATGTGCTAGGGATTGTTCTGGGCATGGGCAGATACAGTCACAAAGTCACTCCCTGATGGGACTCCTGTTCTGGGGCATGGGGTGAGCAGGGCAGCTGGTGAATAGAAATAGTGAACAGTATTTCAGGGGGTGATGGGGATATGAAGAAGGCACAGCAGGCCAAGGGGGACATTTTTCTTCAGGCTAACTTCTCCAGAAGCGGTGAGACATTGACTAACAGGCTCAGGCCCCCTCCAGACATCGCCTCCTCTCCTTTTGTGGGTCATTCCACATTTCCTGTGGGAACAGGCAAGAAATATGGAATGATCCACGCAAGCATGTCCGGCTGCTTCTAAGAACTGTCTCTGTCCAGAAAAGCATCATGGCACTGAAGCCACCCGGCCCGGGACAGCTCTGGCTGATTAATGGCAGCCAGAGTCCTGTATTGCTATCTGCCACCCACTCTCAGAGCAGCCATCCCATGTCACTTTACTGTCTGGGTCCCAGTGTTCTCATTTGTAAGATGGGCTATAGAAGGCTGAGATGTTTCTCTTTCGTCCATCATTTTTTCCTTGCAGGGTCTTCTCCCTGGCTTTTATTCTATATAGTTACTCTACTCTTGGGTTTAACTAGTTAAATCAGAAAAATGATCCAAAGATGGCCAAGAGACCTAGTCAAAGATCTTCTTCAGAGACTGGCATAGTGGTGCACACCTATAATCCCAGTACTTGAGAGGCTGAGACATGAGGTTCAAAGGTTCCAGGCCAGCCTCAGCAATTTAGCAAGACTCTTAGCAACAAAACAAAAATAGAAAAAAAAAAAAAAAACCGCTAGAGGTGTAACTCAGAGGTAGAAAGTCCCTGGGTTCAATCCCAGATACCCTCCTCCCCCCAAAAAGATATGCCTCAGAAATGGATGGTACTTTCCTTCTCTAGCAGAAGATAAAATTAGGCATCTAGAAATCTGTTGTACAAATTTTATCTGGGAAATAAAATATTAAACTATAACCAAAAGAATTTGAAAAGGAACAATAAAGAGTAGCTCACTAAACATTACTATTTTCTATAAAGCTATCCTAAGTTACACAGCATTTCATACAATATTTCTATATGGATACAGGAAGAGGCCAACAGATCAATGTGCTCAAATATCCCAGGACAGCCCATAAACAGCTCTCACTTGACCCAGCCACATGGGCCTCTCCCTTGAGAGCCCTGACTCCTCACCCCAGAGCTACTAAAGAGTAACACCTGGCCCAGAAGAGGACCTGCGGGACCCAGCTTCAGCACCTTGGGCTGATGGCTAACATCTGCATTGATTGGCAGATGTTGTTCAGTATGTTTAATATCTCACCCCCAAGTACTCTCAAACTGCATTAGTGGTGGTTTCTCCTTCTAAGATATAATTTGACAGCTTCTATTAGCATAAAAATATGCATACCTTTCAGTCCAGTAATTTCAATTCTAAGTCCCCCCCCCCTTCATTAATGGGTGTGAACCCAGGAAGTTCTACCTCCAAGTTATACTCCCAGCCCTATTTTTTTTTTTTTTTTTTTTTTTTTGTGGTTCTGGGGATGGAACCCAGGGGCATTTGACCTCTGAGCTACACCCCCTGCCCTATTTTTTATTCTTTATTTTGAAACCGGGTCTCACTGAGTTGTAGAGGGCCTCACTAAGTAGCTGAGGCTGGCCAAGAACCGCGATCCTCTGGTTTCAGCCTCCCGAATGCTGGGATTACAAGCGTGCGCCACCACGCCCAGCTATACTTTATTTTCAAACAGGGTCTCACTAAGTTGCAGAAGGCCTCACTAAGTAGCTGAGGCTGTCTTCGTACCTGCGATCCTACCGTCTTAGTCTCCAAGTATTGGGATTACAAGAATGGGCCACCACGCCCAGTTTCTAGTTATTTTTTACAAACTATTTCACAGATATACAAAAAAGTAATACAGAAATGTTTGTGGCAGTATTAGTTGTAATAGCAAACAATAACAACAAAAATAACAACAAAAATAATCCCTCTTTCTTTTTATTAACTTATTTTTGATACCAGGGATTGAACCCATGGGGATTTTATCTCCAATCTATACCCCAGTCCATATTTTTTAAACAGAGTCTCACAAAGTTGCTGAGGGGCTCACTGAGTTGCTGAGGCTGACCTCGAACCTGCAATCCTCCTTCCTATCTCTGCCTCTCAAGTACTGAGATTACAGGCATGCAGCAGCACCATGCCCACCTAACAAAATAAACTTAAAGCCTGATGATAGAGGCCTGGTGAAATAATAGTGTCTTAGTCTCTTTTCTGTCGCTGTAACATAGTTCCCGACACTGAATTCTTTAAAAAGAAACTCATTTAGCTCAAGGCTGAGGGGTGGAAGTCCAAGAGCATGGTGTGGCCTCTGGTGAGGGTGTCATAAGGCTCAGTGGGCCCTTGTGCCAGAGCCAAAGCATGAGGGCCAGCCTCGCTTTAGGATAAACCTCTCTCGCAGTAACTAATCAAGTCCCATGAGATGAAGAACTCACAAGAGTGGGGCATTAGTCTCTCCTGTGGACTTAGGCACCTCTTCAAGGTCCTGCCTCCCAACACTGCCACAGGTTTTAGAGGGGAGAACCCATACTCAAATCAGTGAAGACCTGTGCATACAGCCTTCATCCTGCAGCAGTGGGTCAGCTTGTGGGGTGGGCTGGGGAAGTCTGAAGTAGAAGGCCCAGGTCAGAACAGACCAGCTCCCACTGCCTGTCTGCTATTCCCTTGGTTTACTACCCTCCCTGTGCCACCTCACCCCGGTGGTCTTTCTCACAGCAGCCAGACTTCTACAGCCCCCCCCACCGCTTTTTTTTTCCTATAGATGAAACCCAGGGGCTTTCTACCTCCAGGCTACACTCCCAGACCTATTTTATATTTTATTTGGAGACAGGGTCTCACTAAGTTGCTGAGAGCCTCACTAAGTAGCTGAAGCTGGCTTCAAACCTACACAATCCTCCCGTCTCAGCCCCCAAATACGGGGATTACAAGCGTGCGCCACCACGCCCAACTCCACAGCACTTCTGGGCCTGATGGTCAAGCACAGCACAGCTCAGGGGCAAGGAAGAGAGACTTTCCCTTCTGCCACTATGCAGATGCACCCCGGGCCTCACTGGCTGGAGCCATCGGAAATAACCACAGAGGTTTATACCAGTCAGGGCCCACCGAACTTCAGGGCTCCTCCCAAGACAGAGAGTATGTCAGCCACATTCTAGAAAGTCACCTTGGAATCACTGAAGGGAAAGGACTGATGGGTTAGATTGAAGCCAGGAGACAAGTTAGGAGTCTGCTGCTACGGGACTGTCAGTGAGTTACAAGGTGGAACTTCCAGGCCTGAGAACGGGTCACTAACCAATCTGCATATGGAGAGCTGAGCTGGGTTTGGGAAAGCCAAGTCCAGTATGAAAAATGGAAGCAGGTGTCAAAGAACTCAGTAATTGCCTGGCACAGTGGTCAGGCTGGAAGATTGTAAGCTCAAGGCCAGCCCAGTCAACCTAGTGAGAAACCTTGTCTCAAAATAAAAAAAATTAAAAGGGCCAGGGGTTTAGCTCAATGGTAGAAAGTCCCTGGGTTCAATCTCCAGTACAAAAAAAACTATATTTTTTGTGAGCAATCAAGATAAGTAATATTTAATGTAATATATTTTAAGATAAAAATGACAACAGTCATGATGCAAGAAATATTAATTTTTTTGGTGGTAGTGGGGGTGGAACACAGAGGTTTTCTACCTCCAGGCTATACTTTCAGACCTATTTTATATTTTATTTGGAAACAGGGTCTCACTAAGTTGCTGAGAGCCTCACTAAGTAGCTGAGGCTGGCTTCGAACTTGTGTGATCCTCCTGTCTCAGCCTCCCAAGCGCGGGGATTACAAGCATGTGCCAACATGCCTCGACCTTTAATTTTCTTTTAAAAGACAAGATGTATGACTAATTTTTTTTTTTCCTTTTGTCTCATCTCCAATATGGCTCAGCACAGCACTGAATGTAGGATGTCTCGGTCAACATTCTCACTGCTTGAATCTAAAATGATTCACCACACAGTTTAGAGAAAGATTTATTTGTTCATAGTTGGGGGGATTTCAGGGTTCAGTCCAGGTGAGGCCAGGTCTGCAGAGCTCAGGGCATGGAAGCAGGAATCAGAGAGAGGAGGGATGACATAATCCCTAAGACCACACCTCCAGGGACCCTTCCTTAGCAACGAAGGACTGCTTCCAACATTGCTACCTTATTTCCATGAGAGCCAGGGGGACATTCTAAATCCAAACCAATATATTCAGTGACGCCCCCAGATTATAAAACTGAGGTGCTTAAAAGAAAAAAAAGTCAGTAGGAGAAAAAGTTGGTTTGGGGTATAAGTTGATGGGTTCTTTCAGCTGTGACAGTTATGTTCAGGCCCATCAAGCCTCAGCTGAAGTCCACCTAGCATAAGAATAAAAAACCATCTCTGATATTATTAGAATTGCGGGAGATTAGTGGGAGACAGTGAAGAATATTTTAGCTCAGGAATAAGACCTCTAAATTTAGTCGTGCCTCAAAATGAACTGTAACTTTCACCCCCCCTTCCTCATATCAAATGAATGCAGCAGGAGGATTCCAGGAACCCCCCCCCCCGGATACACAGTCCAAATCATAGATTATACCAGACCAGACCTCCACTCAAGTGCACAAACCCCAGCAAAGACCATCACAGATCTGCACTCCTGCATCCCTTCCTTCACCAATTTATTCTCCTATGGAGTACCAGGCTCTGGGGTAGAAAATGTTGATGGTGGTGTTGATGATGATGGTGGTGGTGGTGGTGGAAGGAAGAAAGGAAGAAAAGAAGGAGGATGGAAGAAAGAGAATAGAAGTAGAAAAAAAAGAGAGAAAGTAAAAAGAGAATTGGTGGTATTATTGATAGGCCATTGGTTTTCTAAATGAAGAGCAAACTATTTTATTTGAATTTTAGGATCAAAAACTGCTCCTCCTATCCCATGGCAGACTGCAGGGGAAAAACTAAAGAGTGATTGAAAACCTCATTCTCATTTTAGTGAGAAAAGAATTTATAAATCCCAGCAGACAGCTGCCTGCAACTGGCGCTCCCAGGAGCATCCTGGCTGGGGAGATGGGGCAGTGTCAGCACACAGAGCCATGCTGCTGTGTAGCCTGATCCCTGCTTGGCTCTGCAGGTGTTCCATTTCCATAAGCTCTTGGCACTCAAAATATTCTAAGGGTTAATTGCTAAAGCAGTGTGTGTGTGTGTGTGTGTGTGTGTGTGTGTGTGTGTGTGTGTTTTCTTTTGCAGTATGGAGGATGGAATCCAGGGGCATTCTACCTCTGAGCTATATGTCCAGCCCTGTTTTTTATTCTTTATTTTGAAACAAGGTCTCACTAACTTGCAGAAGGCCTCACTAAGTAACTGAAGCTGACCTCAAACCTGTGGTCCTCCTGTCTCAGCCTCCCAAGTACTGGGATTACAAGCATGTGCTACTATGTCTGTCTAAAGCAACACTAGTGTTGCTACAGTGAATCTCAAATTCAGCTGTAAGGCAGGTCTTGGACAAACACATCCCAGGCAAGAGAAAGGACCTGGAGGCTGCTGAACAGATGGAGCAAGCTGGACAAGGATCAATTTCTTCTAAGGATATTTCTGTGACATGAATGTGGTCACCAGAAGAGGCAGCTTCCCTGTAACTCAAAGGCTGCGGCATTCACCATCACTGTGAGACATTCCTGAGAGCCGGGCAGTATGAATGCTTGTGATAGTTATGGCCCAAAGTCTCACCTGAGAACACATCACTCCCAGGGCTGGGGAGTTCCCCTGCTCCCCTCCAGGTACCAGAGAGACCTCTTCAGGAATTAGCAGGCCATGGAGACAGTCCAGGATTAAATGTTAGGGGACTCCTGCCTCTGATTTATTGTATGGTCTTGGACAGATCACCAACCTCTTTCCAGAACTCTGTTTTTATATCTATAAATTGGGGGTCATTGGGGTGAGAGGTAGACTTAGACCACCTGTGCTTTCCAGCTTAATTCCCCCAGAAGGCCAGATCACGTTCACCAAAGAGGGGTCACCCCCAGATTCTGACATCAGAGGGCAGGCACCACTAGGTGGGTGCTGATGAGCAGCCCTGAGAAACAGTCTTCGCCCTTCAGTAACCTCTGGAGTAGCCCGAGACTATCACTTTAAGAAGACTACTATAAATTACATCAAACTCACTAGGGGATGGGATTCTCTTTTAAATGACAAGGAAAGAAAGAGGGCAGGACAACTCACAGATTCAAGAACTATTTCAAAAAAGAACCCTCGTGATGGGAAGTACAATCCACATAAATAAACTGACTTGAAAAGGCAGGGTTTTGGTTTTTTTTTTCCTTTAATTTCCCCTCAACTTCGACTCCCTAAGTACCTACAGGAAGGGTAAGAGGGGCGGGAGTGAGGGCAGTCTCTCTCCCCAGAGACACCAAAGTGATTTATGGTGGAGGTCACAATGGCCCCTGTTTGGGCCTGTTACAGTTCGCTAAGCTCCACTAAGCTTAGGTATTAGGGGATCCTTCACTGGAACATTCCTGTTGAAGGGAACAGGAGGAGGAGAGGAGGAAGCTGGCTTTTTTTTTTTTTTTTTTTTTTTTTTAGCTCTGGAGCTGCCTAGGGCCTAGTCTAAATCCTGAAACACGTTCTGTTTGTCTTCCTTCTCTATTCAGGTTGCTGATGTTCCAGGCCTTCTCTGCCCCATTGCTCAGTGTTTATTTATGGCAGCGAAGTAGAAAATTGTAATGTCTGTAATTGTTACTGGTTTGCTGATTGTGTGACCACCTGGTTTGCTGGATTCAGGACAAAGGCAGTAAATCCCCCTTTTTTAGCTAAAGCTGTGTACTTTAGGAGGAGGAAGAGGAGAAAGGGAAGTTTGGATGTCTTTTGTTGGTGTCTGTGTGTTGTTTTGTAAAGAATCATGTAAAGTTGAAATTTTTTTAATTGGAACAATAAAGCCCTGTAAGTACACTTTTTGTAGCACAAGTTTGCACTAGAAGGTCTTCTTTTGTTTTTGCAATGAAATGCCCTGAAACTGAGGAATTCCTCAATAAACAACTTCATACTTGATTTGCCATGTATGAAGTTGGATGTTCAGTTTCCAGATGTTTTCCAAAAGGCCTTCTACTCTGAGGTACACTGACTGCTTCAGGACATCCCTCTGGTCTGCAGAGACCTCACAGCTGTTTTAGCAGAAAATTATTTTCTTTTAATTTTATAAAATGCCACATTCAACATGTACCTTTCATCCAGAGAGACCCTAAGATGTTCAAAGGATTCAGAATTACCAAACCGCCCCATACCCTCTGGAGTCATACGCAGAAAATATTTAACATCTGTACCACTTACCACCCAAAAGTTCTAAATTGAAGGAAGATGTGTTTCTTGCACTAAATTACCAAAGGAATTTTCAGAAGAGAGCTCAGTTACCTAGGTTGGGCTGGACATCAGTTCAGGAAAACACTTCTGTTTTCCAAAGCACTAGGAGATTATGAGTGATCAGCCAGCCAGCCCTCCACCCTGCAGCTTGTCCTAGAGATGGTATCACAGGCAATACCCATTTCTAGCACTCTGCTGGCTCTGGTATGGTTAATAATAATAATGTCTAGCTAGGCGTTGTGGTTTATGCCTGTAATCCCAGTACTTGGGAGGCTGAGACAGAAGGATTGCAAGTTTGAGGCAAGCATACAGTAACTTAGTGAGAACTTGTTACAAAAAAAAGAAAATAAGAGCCAAATGTGGTGAGCTGGGGTGTATCTCAGAGGTAGAATGCCTTTAGGTTCACTCTCCAATACCAAAAATTAAATTAAAAATAAAAAGAGCTAGGAGTGGAGCTCAGTAGAAGAATGCCCCCTGGGTTCAACCCCAAGTACCACAATAATAATAATAATAATAATAATAATAATTAATAATAATAATAGTTGACTTTTTAAAGTGCTTACTCTATGACCAGCCTTGAGTTTAATGTTCAATGTGTGTGATTTCATTTCATCCTAACAGCAATCTTATTAAGTGGGTATTATGATTATTCCGATTTTATAGAAGAAAAAAACAAACAGATGAGACTAAGAAAGTACAGGTGCAAAGTCAAAGATCATAGTGCTGGTCCATTATAATTTTAATCCAGCTGTGATGAGCACCAGCACTGCCTGTCACTCCGCCTCACCTCTCCTGATGCTCATGGCACTGGTGTGTCCCCAACCAAAGCCTGTTATGTGCAGGGCTGTGGATCAGGATCAGGGGTGGGGAAGAGAAAGGAATAACCAAACCTACCCTTGCTGAGCTCACTGACAGGGTGGCCACACATCATCCTAGCATGCTGGGGACTAGTCAACTTGATCACCAAGAGTCCCATATGCCAGGAGTGGGAGACAGAATTCTAAGATGAATCCCCAAATTCTTGGCTCCTGTTGTACACACACACACACACACACACACACACACACACACACCTCAAGTTATTCAATCAAACTTTAAATCTAGGTGTTACTGGAAGGGATTTTGCATACATATACTATATTTTTACTATAAGATAGGAAAATTGGCTATAAACACTATATAAATGGACTCTAGACTGTAGAGACTATATAAACTGACTATAAGATAGGGAAATCAGCTGAGTAGGCCTAACTCTATCAGCAGAGTCTACAGGCCAGAATCAGAGAAGACAAGAGCTCTTTGGAGTAGTTTTCAAGAGGCTTTGAAAATGGAGGGAGTCACATGGCAAGAAATGTGGCCTCTAGGAGCCCAGGCAGGTCTCTAGTTGATTGCTGACAAGGAAGTAGAACTTCCGCCCTGCATTGCAAGAAACTGCACTATGCCAGCCAGCTGGATGAGCTTAGAAATGGATTTATTCAACCCAGTGGATCACCGTTGTGATCCTGAGCAGAGTCCAGCCAGGCTATGCCTATAGACCTGTAAGCTAATGTGGGTGCGGTCCTAAGCTGCTAACTTTGTGGTGACTTGTTATGCAACCATACAAATGTAATACATAAGGAAATCGTCAGTCCCCAGTAAACTGGGAAATCTGGTCCCCCTAGATGGGTGCAGACCCCTGTTTCAGGAGATGATGCTGGGAAACCTGGGCAGCCTTCCTAGAGGAAATGTTCACCTTGTAGGAGAGCAGGATTTAGATAAGAGGTGAAGGCTGAACATTACTTGGAAGGCGGACATAGGATACGCCAAGGCAGAGGGACAGGAATAGCAAGGGACAAGGAGACATGCCAACACCAACTGAGAGTGAAGGGCTTGAGGACAGAGGCTGTGTAACTTGGACATTTGAAAAGGGTCTGTTTGGTGATTCGTAAAAACTGGCAACAAGATTGGAAGCCCATGGTAATTTTTTTGTATGTCATGGCACCAGTACAGCTCTTCCTCTTTCCTGAGAACTCTAGGGCTGACTGCAGAGCCAGGCACATCTCTGCTCTGCATGTTCAGTTAGCACTCAGTGAGACATGGGAATATGGCTCAATGTGCTCTCCACTCTCCTCCCCCCACATCCCCTGCTTTCTCAGGATCTGACCTGCCAGAGGCCTCCCATGTGCCCCTCCTCAGGACCCGGGCTGCCATGTGGACAACCAATCTCAGTGCTGTTCCATGACAGCTTTGGCAAGAAACTTACTTTTTCTGTGCCTCAGTTTCTTCCTGTCCAAGAAAGGCATAATTAGGGCCAGGTTACCACAAGGGTTACCCAACTCAGTGCAATGCACTTAGGCCATAGAATGGAGCCTGCAAAGGATAGATTTTAGTTATTTATCTTATTATCATTGGTATCAATCTTTATTTCAAATACTGACAAAGACCCTCTCCTTCGACCAAAACTTCTGGCAGACTCCTTTGAGTCCTCTGATGAGACCCTCTCTGTCCTCGCAGAATCCAGTTCGAGCAAGAAGAATCCTGCTAAGTCAGTTTAGCAAAAAATCTCCCACTTTTGGGATCTTACCACTCTGGTCTGCCTTCTGCAATAATTCTACTGCGTCTGTTTTGCCAGAAGCTCCTTTTCCTTGTTGTTTTCTCTTAGTAATTTTTTGTCCACTAACTGCACCCTGTTCCTTGGTTACAAACCCCCATTTGTCCTTATTGGAGGTAGACTGAGTCCAGTCTTCCTTTTGTACTGCAACAGATTACTCTACCTCTCTCCCTGGTCTCCCTTGAATAAAATGGGCCTTTATCGTTTTTAACAAGAGTTTGCATAATTTTTAACACTAATAATGACATATTTGCTGCCTGAATTCAGGTGGAGGCCTTTCCGGCACCCTACTCCAACACAAGAATATCTTCATTTTACTAGAAGATTCCTGAAGGAAAAAAAATGGGATACTCAGTTGAAAGATGGCTCAATGAAGGTGGGCCAGACAGGTGGGTCAGACAGGGACCTCTCAAGGATGAATAAGCCAGGTCCCCTCCTCCAGAAGGATGCTCCTCAAAATGGTTTTAATGGGCCAGCACCAACCTTGCCTAGCAGCTTGTGGGACCCGCAGTAACTCAGTCCTCTTCTTGACAGCCGAGTCAGAATCCGCACGCTCATAAGACGTTCTTGAAAAGGCCTGCTTTAGATGGACTCGTATCAGCCCCTGGGCAACACAGCATCTCTCTGACCTTTACTTACAATTTGCTTTAAAAGTTCAGTGATCAAGCACATAGGCGAGCCAGACCACAAAACTCTCAGTTGGCAAGAGATAACCTCATTTCTAGGGACAGCTGGCTCTCTACATGTTTGAACAAACTGGCATTATCCAAGAACTCTAATGGTCTGAAGTCAGGCTTAAAACTCAGCAAAAATAAACTTTCCAGGGAATTTCTGGCACACCCAGTTTCCAAACCCATCATCTCAAGAATGTTCTCCAAGCAGTGGCCTCTTTCCCCACATTCAACTCCACTTCTCAGTTTGAGGCAGTTCGTATTCTGGCCTTGAACTGATGAACACACACACACACACACACACACACACACACACACACACACACACACAGAGGAATGAACAGGGAGGCCATGCTTGGTACAGGCTTTCGGTAATTTGGGGGAGGGGATCTACTATCTCTTTTTTTTTTTTGGTGGTACTGGGGTGGAACCCAGGGGCTTTTCTACCTACAGGCTATACTCCCAGACCTATTTTATACTTTATTTGGAAACAGGGTCTCACTAAGTGAGACCTCGCTGAGAGCCTCACTAAGTAGCTGAGGCTGGCTTTGAACCTGTGCTATCCTTCTGTCTCAGCCTCCCAAGCACTGGGATTACAAGCCTGAGCCACCATGCCCGGCCCATTATCTCATTTTGACACAATCAGTGTTGAGCTTCTTAATGCAAATACTATTTTAAAAGAATTTCTTAAAGGCTGGGCGTGGTGGTGCACACTTGTAATCCCAACATTCAGGAGGGGGAGCCCGGAGAATAGGAGGATCATGGTTCGCAGACAGCCTCAGCTACTTAGCAAGGATCAACTCAATGAGACCATGTTTCAAAAATAAAAATACTAAAAAAAAATTGGGGCTGGGGGTGTAGCTCGGAGGTAGAATGTTGCTGTATTCCATTTTAAGTACTACTATTACTACTACTACTACTACTACTACTACTAATAATAATAATAATAATAAATACTTTAAGTCAGAGAGACATTTCATCTTGGTCATCAAGTTCAAAAAGGCACATGTGTTAGTGGAAGAAGTAGAATCCACAACTCATCCTCCCCATGGTCAGTGATGGACCATTCTTCATTTTCATATTTCTCAAGTGAGCAGAATGCCAGACTCTTCCTCAAGGACCGAAATTCAAATTAGACACATTCTTTGGGCCATTCAGAAATACTCATGAATGGACTCTTGTGTGATGGCCACTCCGGGGAATATAATAAGGCATGGTCCCTTCATTACAGGAAGTTCAAAATCGAGGCTGGACATCTGCTGTTTCTCCAGAGGTTTCTGAAGCTGATCATTTAGTTTCCATTGTGTGTTGCCGTCTAGCAAATCACTTCAACTGTAACAGCATACAACACTGATTGCTTGAGTACCTGTCATCGCATCTATGGGACAGGAATTCAGAAAAGGCTTTAAGGGGCAGTGCTGGCTCTAGTCTGTCTTGCAGTCACAGTCAGATAGGGGTGCTGAAGCCACCAGGAACTGGCCAGGAATTCCTCTCTTCATGTGGTCTCAGGGCTTTCTGTGTGGTCCGGCTACATTGGCTGGCTTCAGCTTCCTCATAGCATGGCTGTCTCAAGGAAGTCAAACTGCTTATGTGACAGCCTCAGGCTCCAAAGGGAAGTGTCCCAAGAGAATCAGGCAGAGAGAGGCTGCATCCTCTCTTATGACTAGTTCAGAAGTCACAGTGTCACTTCCTCTTGAGGGCAAACTGTCAAAATCACGTTATAAGAAGAACTGTGAGATGGGAGAGAGTATCATAGCCATCTTTGGAAAATATGATCTGCAACAGAGTTCTAGGAGAAAACAGATGTCACATCTGAGTTAGGGAAATTCAGGGAGGACTTAATCAAGGCACTGGCTAGGAAGATACAGGCAGTATATAGAAAAACGAGAGATAAGTATGGTATCACGAGGCTGCTGGCAACCGAAATTGCCAGTACTCCCATTAAGAAGGAACAAGATAAGAGGTCAATGAAGCAGCCCAGGAACAACCAGGGAATGCCCTGACCAACCTCCTGCCCCGCCGCAATCTCTTGCCAGGGCTTCCTGATGTCTGAACCAAACAGGAAGCCCAAAGGCCTGAGGTCCAACTGGCCTGGTTCTGAGAAAAAGAGCAGAGTGGGGAAGCATGGGGATGCCACAGAAGAAATAAGTATCCACAGTTTGAGGAAGATTGCAATCTAAAGCCAAGAGAAGAGTGTGGAACAGAGTGCATTTCTGTAAAAGGGAGATTTAAACTATTTGCATGCAACATCGCAGAAGTACAGACATGGGGTGGGAGTTATATCATCAGCTGTCCACTGAATATCTTGGTCCCACCCTTTATCTTGGGACTTATGAGTAGAAACCGCAGTAGAGTCCCAAGCCTGGGGAAAGGGGGTTTCCAGGTGAGCAATCTAGACAGAAGCTATACCAAGTCCTCAGGGACTGACAGGAGGTGCTCTTGATGGATGTTAGTGGCAATGCTCCAACAGCAAGGACAGCTGGCGTGGCCCCTTGACACCAATGATGGGATGCCGGAGTACAGACTGAGCAAGCCCTGGCACCTCTGGCTGCCAGTGCCCACCAGAGGGGCCAGCATGATGCTGGAGGCTGATTCCTCTTTTGTGTGAATGGTCTCTTCAGACCCGGTTCTCTCATCCCAAGTCCCCAAAATATATTCATTTTCTTATTCTCTCTCTCTCTCTCTCTCTCTCTCTCTCTCTCTCT
The DNA here is from genome assembly GCF_963383645.1 of Muscardinus avellanarius. Taxonomy (NCBI): domain Eukaryota; kingdom Metazoa; phylum Chordata; class Mammalia; order Rodentia; family Gliridae; genus Muscardinus; species Muscardinus avellanarius. The sequence goes on along the minus strand of NC_137790.1, from coordinate 79,130,665 downwards.
CTCTCTTTCTCTCTCTCTCTCTCTCCTCCCCCCCCCTCATATCCTCCCCGCCAACTCTCCTGTTCCTCAATCTGGAAAATCTTCATCTAATCTGGGGCCAAGATGGACTGGTTTTAAGTGATTTTTTTCTAGATAATTCATTATTTATTGTATAAAATAAAAGTCCAAGGTCTTATAATTTCATATCCTTGACTTTGAATCTCAAAAGCCAAAATCTGATTCAATTGTTCTCCGTATGCTGTACCGCCTGTGTCCCTTGAGGCATGTGGTATGGAATCTGGCCCTAGTTTTGGGGCTAGGGAGGGTCACAAGCCATGGGGTCCTGATGGATGGAGGAGTGTCCCTGAAAAGAATCAAGAGGTGATTTGATTTGCATCAAGAGGTGTACTAACCCAGAAGATGGCTTACAGGATTGACCCATAAAATTCCATTTGATTCTATGAAGAAAGGATGGGTTCTCAACAAGGAAAGGCAAAAGAAGCATTCTGTGCAGACAGAAGAGATAAGCATGAAAATTAAAGCACATTCAGTGAAACACATAGTTCAATTTGTAATGAGCAATGCAGAGACAGTGCATAGGGCAGAAACAGATTCAAGGGCTGTGGACACACATTTAGGCATAAGCCCATCAAAGTCCCCAGCACCTGGCTCCCATCACCATCGGGCTAGCAAATCCACCTGTGCAGCTGTGGCCCCTCCCTGATCTGAGACCTTCATTTCCAACTCCCCAGGACTTCCTCCCCCTAGCCTCATGGGCCCCTCCTCTATATGACACTCATTTCAGCCAAACACTTTCAATCTCCCTTGTATTTCTTTCTACCAAATCCATTTTGAAGTAAATTTATTTATTCATTTGGCACCATTCTGAAGCTCCCAAAGATCAAACCATCAGCACCTCTTCTGCAAGAATTCCCACAGCCTGGAAATTGTTCTCACTACTACTCCATGCTCTCTGCTATCCCCTACCTATCCCAGTATTCACAACTCAACCACAGTCTTTTTTCTAAACACTAAATTTAACCTTGCTGTATATCCTTTCAGGGTTTCTCTGGCCATCCCAAGGTCTATGATCAAGAGAAAACTTCTTCATCCGCCACTGAAGGCTTTCATAAGCTAACATGGGTCATTGTCAGCTTTGCCCCCTGCTCTTCCTGGGACATGGCTGTAGGAATCGTCCCTTTGTCTCTCGACATATGGATGTAATGCCCTTCATGGAAGCAGTGAGTGATGGAATTAGATCCCTTGTTTGGACTAGAGGGGAAGGGCCTGAATGTGTTGTTATGTTGGGAGATGGAGGGGGGAAGGAAAGAGTGCATCAGTTGATTCTTTTTGTGTGTGTGTGGGGGGGTCTGGGGATGGAACCCAGGGGCATTCGACCTCCGAGCTACACCCCCTGCCCTATTTTTTATTTTATTTTGAAACCGGGTCTCACTGAGTTGCGGAGGGCCTCACTAAGTAGCTGAGGCTGTCCGCAAACTGCGATCCTCCGGTCTCAGCCTCCCGAATGCTGGGATTACAAGCGTGCACCACCATGCCTGGCTATCAGTTGATTCTTTAATAATATCACCTGCCACCCATTCAAATGAAGACACGCGTGCTACCAAATACATTTGAGTTGCTCTATGTTTAATGACTTTTAAAACAAAGGCTTAAGAGAAGCTACAGATTTGGGTAAGATCTTATTCTCCGGGGAAGCTCTGTTGAGCCCGCAAGTGGGGGTCTTTACAGGTTCCTCCCATAATTCAAAGTAGAAAATTCACATTTCCTCCTCTTGCAACTTTGCACAAGCTTCCACCCAGTGGAATGGGTGAACCTTAAATAAACACTCTTCAGAGAAGGAAAGAGGGGCTGGAACTGAGGCCCTATGTAGTTGGTGAATCAGAACTAATCAAATTTCTTTTTCTTCTCTGCCACTCTGGCTCTGTTAAAGAACATGATTCTAGTGAAACAAGTTTGCGCTGACGTTCTGCTGTCGTCTACGCAGCCCTGGAGTCAGGGGACCTAGGTGTGTCTCTTTCCATTCCAGGTGTGTCTCTAAGTTGCTCTGTGACCTTGGGCAGTCTCGACTGTTCGCTCAGCCTCAGCTTGCCATTACTGAAACAGAGGATCAGACTCACTTGCACAGGGCCCTGTTCCTCAAGTCTACATTTCTTCAACTTCAGAACACTAAAAATATTAGCCTTCTTTATATCAGTTTACCTCTGGGTTTTACTTTTTTAATTTAGTTGTCATCTTCTCTTTATTTATGTTTTCTTCTCATTCTACCTGCTCAGTCAAGCAAGGTATACCACTTACCCAGCCATTTTCCAGACTCTTGACTCGGGTTTACAGAGTATGTTCTGCCCACTTAATCTGCTCAGGACTTGAACCTCCTTGACCAGACTCTACTTGTCATCAGACCTTACAACCTGCACCGTCTAGCTCCCTTTGCAGGCCTGAAAGAAAAGGTACATTTGGACTCCAACATATGAGATATTATGCTAATTTCTACCCAAACTGTAGCATTTTTCAACAATGGCCCCATTTTGAATGATCCTATTTATAAAATTATTTTTTTCAAAAAAGAAAGTAGGCTCCCTCTCCTCCCAAAAAGCTGTGACCAAACTAAGACCCAGTGGTTCTGATGGGAAGGAAATCCCTCCATCCCAGTTTCTTGTCTCAGTCTCCACATTTTGTATCCATTTTCAGGATGTTCTTGGACCCCTAGAAGCCAATAGACTCCACAATAAGGACTTTGATATATAAATGTTATCAAACATCAGGATAAGCTGGGCATGGTGGCACATGCTTGCAATCCTAGTACTTGGGAGTCTGAGACAGGAAGATTGCAGGTTCTTGGCCAGCCTCAGCAACTTGGGTCCTCTACAATTTAGTGAGACCGTTTCAAAATAAAATAATAAAATAGGGCTGGGAGGTAAAATAATTCTGGGTTCCATCCTCAGTACTATACACACACACCTGAAAAAAAAATCAGTATATTTACTTCAGACAAAACTTCTGAATGGATGATTGCATTTTCCACTTTTTAAAACTATGTTTTTTTTGTTTTTTATGGGTTTTTTTTTCAGTAGTGGGGATGGAACCCAGGAGCATTCTACCTCCAAGCTACACCCCCAGCCCTATTTTTTATTCTTTATTTTGAAACAGGCTCTCACTAAGTAGAAAAGGGTCTAAGTAGCTGAGGCTGTCCATGAGCCCACAATCCACCTGTCTCAGCCTCCTGATTGCTGGGATTACAAGCATGTGCCACCACGCCTGGCTAAAAAAAAAAAATGTTTCAACATCATTGTAGCTCAGTGATGGTGGATTGAAAAACACCTAGCTACAACTTTCCAGGTTAGGTGGACACAGCCAGTTTCTCCCCTCAGCCTGCAGATGTTGCCAGATACAGAGATGACCAGAAAGACACCAGTTGAATCTAAAACAAAGTCAGAAAGGAATACAAACTGAAGATCCCAAGCACAGTGGAGACATGCTGTCCTTTCAGGGTTAGTTTATTTACCAGCCTTAGATGGCGTGAGATGAAACCCTGAAGAAAGCTATTTATTTATTTATTTATTTATTTATTTATTTATTTATTGGTGGTACTGGGCTTCCTGGAAACCCTTCTACCTCCGGGCTACACTCCCAGACCTATTTTATATCTTTATTTGGAAACAGGGTCTCTTAAGCCAGCGAGGCTGGCTTCCAACCTGCGCGATCCTCCTGTCTCCTCCTCCCAAGTGCGGGGATTACAAGCGTGCGCCATCACGCCCGGCCTGAAGAAAGTTTCAAAACAGGATTTTGTGTGTGTGTGTGGTACTGGGAGTGTAACCCAGGGGCATTCTATCTCTGAGCTATACCCCTAGCCCTGTTTTTTTATTCTTTATCTTGAAACAGGGTCCCACTAAGTTGCAGAGAGCCTCACTAAGTAGCTGAGGCTGTCTTCGAACCGTGATCCTCTGGTCTTAGCCTCCCAAAGGCTGATTATCCTTTGGTACACCCTCTTAACCACCTGTCTCCCACATCTCCATTTATGGGGCAGTATTTGCTGAGCGCCTGTTAGATACCAGGCTTTTGAAGACAGCACAAGGCTGAGGAAGACACAGTCCTGAGCTTGGGGGCTTGGGGGCTAGCTGGGAGATTGCCCTCGGCAAATGGCCAACAAGATGGGTACCAATAAAAAACACATGGGAAATGAACTCATTTTTGTGAGAAACCAAGAAAGAATATGGTTTGATTTTCTCCATAAACCACAGACTATCAGTGCCAAGAGGAGCTTTACAGATCATCTGTCCTAACCCCTTCATCTTACACATGGAAGACAGAGAGCGGAAGGGGGCGTACAGTTTCAAAGCTGGGCCAATAGATAATAAATTCTTTCTCTTTTCCTGCCTGGTGACTTATATATCTCTCAAATAATTTCAGGAAGTAGATAGAATACAAATCATAAATATTCTACTGAAGAAATATATTGTTTCCCACTAAATATCTATGAGATATACTTCATCAGTATTTGTTAAGAAAGATGATTATTCTCCTAAGATTCCTATAATCAGTTCACTTTTGTCTGAATATTTAAAAGTTGTTCAAGCTGGGGTTGGTGGCGCACACTTGTAATCCCAGCACTAGGGAGGCTGAAACAGGAGGATCGGACAGGTTCGAAGCCATGCTCAGCTACTTAGTGAGGCTCTCAGCAATTTAGTGAGACCTTGTTTCCAAATAAAGTATAATATAAGTCTGGGAGTATAGCCCGGAGTTAGAAAAGCCCCTGGGTCCACCCCAGTACCACAAATGCACACAAAAGTTGTTCCTTATCTCACCATTCCCACTATCCCTATCTATTATATATAAGAGGAGGAGGGTACTGGGGATTAAACCCAGAGGCATTTTACTTCCGGGGTACACCCTCAGCACTCCTAATTTTTTATTTTGAGACAAGATCTCACTAAGTAGTTCAGAGTCTCACTACGTTGCTGCGGTTGCCCTCAAACCTGCGATCCTATCTCTGCCTTCCAAGTACTAAGATTAAAAGTGTGCACCACCACACCTGGCTTATTATTACCTTTATTAAAAAAATCATCATTATCCTTGATGATTTTTCTACATTTGCATATCACCTTGGAGTTTGGAAAGTATTTTGAAAACCAAGGACTTCAATGAGAGTCAAGTGGTTGGCACCATAGCTTGAACAGCGTATGATGAGCAGGGAGAGATGCAGATGGGGTTAAGCACATGAGTATAGGGTCAGGGAGACGGAGCTACGAGGCCAGGTGAAAGGAGTTGGGATACCCAGGACTGCTGAGGGTGAGATAACCAGGTGAGGGCTATGGAATGGATTTCAAGTCCATGAAGTACAGAAGGCTGGAAAGAAGTAACTCGGTAGACATGTGCTAAGCAACTCCTGTGCAGGGCACCATGCTGAGTGTGGCCTCTCTCAGAGCTTGTTTGGATTTCTGCACACCTTCCTTAACCATGCATGAGCAGAAGCCACCAGACCACATCGTGGGTGAACCAAACTCCTTGTGTGTGGCCTCGGCTTCTCCACTGGGTTCAGCCTCGCCCTGCTAGCAACCCAAGGAGAAAGGAGGGAACCAGAGCTTAAAGTGGTGGGCGGCCTCCCCAGCCTCACTAGCAGGTGAGCTGGATCCATTCAGGCAGAGGAGGGTCAGCTGAGATGGAAAGGACAGACGGAAGCCCCTTACCTTGAGCACCTTACGGGTTGAACTCCTGGACAGCTCTTCATTATAAAGCCATTACAGGGATCTCTTGAGTTTCTATTCACTTTAAAGACAATGGGATTCTTTTTTTAAAAAATATATTTTTATTGGTGCATTGTAGTCAAACATCACGATGGAATACAAGACTTATTGGGATCTCCAAGTACACATCATCCAATTAGCCTTTATCCAATCCCCATCCCACTCTCTCCTCCTCCCTCAATCCCATGCTTGATTTAGTGTTTAACATTGATATATTTGTTTACGTACATCATGTGCTTTAAAGAGATTCAGTCTTCCCCCATCCCATCTCCTCTGATTGATCACTTAATTGCTCCTCCATAGGACCCTTTCTTCAACTAGATTCCCTCCTATTACCCATTTCTTCCTAGTTTTTTCATATTAGGGAGAACATCTGATTTTTTTTTTATTTTCTGTGATATTTCTCTGTGTATGCAGCATTGCAAGTTCCGATCCCACTCTTGAAGGCCCCAACACCGACCTGGCCACCCAGTAAACTCTGATCCCAGCCTCGCTGGCTCCAGCACAGGCCTTGCCTCATGGCAGGCTCTGATCCCGGCCTCAGAGGCCCCAGCACTGGCCTTGCCTTTAGGTGAGCTCCTATCCCGGCCTCTCTGGCTCCAGATACAGCCTCACCAAATGGCAGGCTCCGATCCCGGCCTTGGAGGCCCCAGCACCGGCCTTGCCTCATGGCAGGCTCCGATCACAGCCTCGCTGGCCCTGGCACTGGCCTCACCCCTCAACAGGCTCCGATCCTAGCCTCCAAGGCCCCAGCAATGGAAAGACAATGGGATTCTGAGGTTGACCTAGAGGGGCCGAAAAGACTGTCTGTGAAATGTTTACAAATTGGGGCTGAGTGTTACCAGGAGCACATAAGAGCAGGTAGACCGAGCTCTTACCAGGAGCACAGAGCTGGCACAGGGAGCAAAGGGAACCCAGGCTGGGGCCATGTGCAGGGGAGGCCAAGAAATGAGCTACTAATCACCTTCAGGTACAATATATGAAGGGTAGGAAGAAAATCTTACAAAATTCCCAAGTCAAAATTAAAGGGTAAGCCGGGCGTGATGGCGCACACTTGTAATCCCCATGCTTGGGAGGTTGAGACAGGAGGATCGTGCAGGTTCGAAGCCAGCCTCAGCTACTTAGTGAGGCTCTCAGCAACTTAGTGAGATCCTGTTTCCAAATAAAACATAAAATGGGTCTGGGAGTATAGCCCGGAGGTAGAAATGCTCTGGGATCCACCCCCAGTACCACCAAAAAAAAAAAAAAAAAAAAAATTAAAGAGGAGCATAAGTTGTTATAAAGCAACAGTGAAGGCAGCAGACCCCTGCTGATGCTCCACACATTGGACAGCAGGTCCTCCTCGGTGTCAGCACAAGGCTGAGGAAGGCTTGGCTCTGCTTATGAGACTGACCACAAACTCCTAGCAGCCGGCCCTGGGCCTCCAGGTTCCAGCACTGCCTGCCCCGCTACCACCCTCCCCTGCTCCCATCCTGCTTTGCTGGGTCCCTCCCCACCCATCTGCCCATAGTCTCTCTACCCTTCAAGACTCACCTCAAAGTTTGCCTCCTCCAAGAGGCTTTTCCTGACCCAGCCAGCAGCTGGATGCCCCCTTTCTCCTGGAAGCCCCATGGCATGCCGTGCCTTTTACAACATGTTCATCCAGCAATTCCTGTGCTGGTCTACATTCCCACCTCCAGCCCTCATGCAAGAACATCAAGAGCAGAGGCCCCAATTCTTTAATGTGAGTGTCACAGTGCCAGGGCAGGAACCAGTGTGCAGTCGGTGCTCAATGAGAGTCTAATTACGCACAGCCAGTATACGTCTGGGACGCACTTCTGTGTTCCTTTAGAGGTCACAAGCTGAGCTCAGGAGAGAGTCAGCTCAGGCTCTCACACTTGCTTCTGCCACTAACCAGGTAGCCCAGGGTAACTTAACTCATCTCAGTGCTTTGGTTTTCCCATCTATAAAATGCCTCGAATAGGAGCTGCCTCGAGGGACTTTGCGATGGTCTCATATAGCCTTAGCATGTTGTCTAGGCACATGAGTGGTCAGTAGATGTCAGCTGTAATGAGGAATGTGTGACATTAGGGGCATAATCTTTTTATTTCCTAAAATGTACTGATCGTATGTGCTGCATTTCCACCTGGAGGTTTTTCTCTCCTTGAAAGCTTGTATTTGCAGATGGCAGTTCTGTATCATTTCAATGCTGTTGGACACCCAGCTGCATCATGCCAAGATTGGCTAGGAGAAATGCCAGTAAGATGTTTGTTATCCAAGAATTAAGTCAGCCAATCACAGGGATTTTCCTCAAAGTGATTTACCAACTCACTCATCCATCAGCTGTGTGCCATTACTGCAGAGTCCTACGAGGTCTACAAAAATGAACGAGACAAAATCTCTGCTCTCATTCCACATGGTGTCCTGAGAAAATAGAGTGAATGCCCAGACAGAACCACAAGGAGGGGACGTGAGAGTCCAGAGAGGATTGTGACTGCCTCTGCCCATGGCTGGGGGAGAGGGCGGAACTGAGGCCAGCTTCACAGAGGAGGGGACTGTCCAGCTGGACCCTAACAGGCAGCAGGAAGACATTTGTTCTAAAGAGGCAGTAGAAGCTACTCCAAGGACAAGGAGCAGCAGGTGCAGAGAGGCGGTCCTGAGCGTCCACACGCAGCAGGTGGCGAGGGCGGGAGGGGACGGCACTGCAAACCCACTCACGGTCTTCTGCTGCTGATGTGGATGGGCTCTCAGAGAGAAACAGTTTCATCAGAGTAGTTAAGGATTCCAGAAGAGATCGCCTTCTTGCTAAAACAAGTGTCTTTTCTTATTTCTTCCCTGATGATTTGATAAGTTATTTTCCTCAAGCATATTTTGGATTTCTGTTAGAAAACAAGTGCTTTTGGGAAGTCTGTGTAGGCCCTGAGATAAAACTGAAAAGCAGCCCAGGATTGGAAGTCCTCAGCCAGCCCGTGTGAGGAGTAACCTCTCCGTGGTCTCCAACTACCTCACAACTGGGGTGATCTCAGCTTCTCAAGCCAGTGAGGAGATCACTGAGAGCTCAAGAGGAGCCAGCACAGAGCTCACTGTATCTTCTTATTCTCCGAGGACAGTGAGGGGAACGCAGCCAGAGGCCTCTTTCATAAGTACCAGTGGAGGAGGAAACACTGTTCATAGCTTTGCCAGGACAGTGTTTGGCCAAAGGCAGCGACCTGAAGCCAGAAAAGACCATGTTTTATCTCCAGTGCAGACAGGCAGAGCGGAGGGATAATGGATGGAGTGAGACACAGACTTGGACCCAGGGGAAGAACACACACACACACACACACACACACACACACACACACACACTGTATTAAATTAAACTTAGCTTCTATCCCATGAGAAAGGAATTGTAATCATACTGAAATTACAGAAGCAAAGCCAACGTGGTATTACACAATTCCATATTTATCAGTGATGTGTGGTCACTTAGGGATTAAGTTTTTTATGGTACTGGGTTCAAGCTCTACCCCCAGCTTTATTTTATTTTTTATTTGAAACAGGGTCTCACTAAGTTACTGAGGCTGGCTTTGAACCTGCAGTCCTCCTGTCTCAGTCTTCCAAGTACTGGGATTACAGGAGCGGGCCACCACACCCACCCGGGGATTAACTATTGAAGCAGTTTTTGCATGTCCAGGATTCGTGGTCTGAGCAGATTTTTCACTCAAGAGGCAACGAGGCCTGTTGAGATCATGAGTGCTGTTTGTTTGATTGTCTCCCCTGAATCAGAGCCTGACTGGGTCTGGGGACCCAGAGCTGCAGGCCGCCATGGAGAGATAGGACAGGATTGAGTCGTAGGTCCAGTTGTCCCATTAACTGGCCAGCTCTTCGGTAATTGATTACTCAACATGTACTCTATGATTGCTTTAAGTTTGTTGAAAAGAACCAGCTGGGTCATTGTGAGCTTGAATGAATCATTTTTCCTTTCCGGAACAAGTTAAAGGGTACTGAGGAGGGGAGGGGTTGAGGGCTAAGCAAAGTCTGAGGTTCCTAAAATTCTGATTTCATTGAGCCCCAAACTTCCTACCACTTTGATTTGGGAACATTTGTGGGGCCGGGGAGTTGTGGCTCCTTGAGCTATTCAGTGGGGACTAGAGTGATTTTGGTGTGCTGTGTGGAGACTATAGCCTGCTTTTCAGAGCCAGATGTTTCAGCCATTTTAAATTTATATTATGGAGGTATGTGCTATAGTTTAGAACTTAAGTGTCCCCTGAAAGGTCCATGTAGTAAAGGCTTGGGCCCCAGCATGCAGCTTTGGGAAGATGGCAGAACTAAAAGGTGGAGCCTAGTGGGAGGTCTGTAGGTCATTGGGGGTGTATCCTTGAAGGGGACCATGGGACCCTGGGCCCTTTCTCTTTCACTCCCTAGACAGGAAGGGTTCTGCTTTGCCACATGCTTCTACAATGATGTGTTATCTTGCCATAGGCTCAAGAGTAACCAGACAAATTGATCATGGAACTGGAACCTCCAAACCTGTAGACCCAAATAAACCTTTTTTACTTGGTGTGGTAGCACACAACTATAATCCCAGTCTTGGGAGGCTGAGATAGCACACAACTATAATCCCAGTACTTGGGAGGCTGAGACAGGAAGAATGCATGTTCAAGACCAGCTTCAGCAACTTAGCAAGACCCTCAACAATTTAGTAAGACCCTGCTTTAAAGTAAAAATAAAAATGTCTAGGGATATAATTTAGAGGTAGAATGCCCCTGGGTTCAATCCTCAATAACAATTAAAAAGTAAATAAATAAACTTTATTTTTTGTGGTACTGGGGATGGAACCCAGGGGTATTCAACTTCCAAGCTATACCCCCAGCTCCATTTATTTTATTCTTTATTTTAAAACAAAGTCTCACGGAGTTGCAAAGGGCCTAAGTAGCTGAGGCTGTTTGTGAACCGCGAACCTCCTGTCTCAGCCTCCCAAATGCTGGGGTTAAGAGCAATCTTTTCTTTTTATAAGTTGATTAACTCAGACATTTGTTATAGTGATAGAAAGCTAACATTCTATGCAATAGAGCATAGATTCCCAAAGTGGTTGATACTGGCCCCTGCAGAGAAAAGGATATCAGAATCATGCAGGGGCAAAAATAGCCTCAAGTGGAATTGGGGGGGGGCACTGAATAAGGGGCTGGTGGAAGTGCCCTGGAAGGCAGTCTTTTTCTGGAAAGGGTGCAGTAAACCATTAAGTTTAGAAAAGAGCACAAGACAAACAGAAGTCCTAGATTTGAGTTTAGCCACTAAATTAATTGTGATTGTGACCAGGGCATACCCCTGTCTTAGAGCATCAATTCACCTGCAGGTGAAATGAATGTGGTGAACAGACTCTTGGGATGCCCTGTGGGATCTCCTCCTCTCAAGGGTGGGCAGGACCTGTGAATTGTTATTAACCCATAGAATATGGCAGGTGCAGTAGGGTGTCACCCACACAGTCTTATTATATAATGTTGTGATGCCATCTTACTAGCAGACTCCTCTGTCGACTGTCCTCTGCTGGCTTTGATGGAGAGAGCTGCCATTGGAGAGGTCCACATGGCAAGGGACTGAGAGGGGCCCCTGACTGAAGCACTCAGTCCATCCGCCCTCCAAGAACAGAATCCTGTCAACAACTATGAGCTTGAAAGTGGGCCTTCCCCATTAGGGCTTCAGATGAGACCTCAGCCCTGGCCCACACTTAGATTAGAGCCTTGTTTAAGAAACCATAAAGCAAAAGAATAAATGTGTGTATGGTTTTAAGCCACTACGTTTGTGGCCATTTGCTATGTAGCAACAGATAATATAATACTACAGTTAGAAAGTTAGAACCTTCGATACCTAACATCCTATGAGCATGACAATACCATTCTTATGTTACCATCAGTATACACAAAAATGTGACACGGATAAACATTTTCCAGCTACTGTCACCTTGCTGGGTTGAGAATCGTTTATCTTTCTAGAACTCCTAGGTCCTGCATCGCATTGGACTTACTTAGGAATCAACCTGAATTAAATGCTTCTTGCAGGGAGGAGGGCTCCTCTGAGAAGGTCAGAGGACGTGAAACAAAAGGCTTTTGTATGATTATTTGATATTGTTGGTTCTGAGAGAAATAATCAAGTAAAAGATTCTGCCAAAATTAATTCAGCCTAAGGAAGAATTAGTCTGGCAAGGAAATCCCATTATTAAGTCTAACTTATGTGTTCCATTATAAACAGGGTAGTTTAATAATAAATAAAGATACTGGGCTTCTAGCAGGGCATGGTGGCACTCACCTGTAATCCTAGAGAATCAGAAGGCCAAAACAGGAGGATGACAAGTTTGAGGCTAGCATGGGCAACTTAGCAAGACCCTGTGAAAATGTTACCAGCTAGTAATTTCTGCCTAGAAATAAATATTATAGGATGGTACCTCAGTCCTTGCTCCCAGAGAGAATGATTCCAAATAGAAAGCACAAACAGGGCCAGGCGTGGTGGCGCACGCTTGTAATCCCCGTGCTTGGGAGGCGGAGACAGGAGGATCGAGCAGGTTCGAAGCCAGCAGCGCTGGTTTAGGAGACCCTGTTTCAAAAAATAAAAAATAAAAAAACAGGTCTGGGAGTGTAGCCCAGGAGGTAGAAGGGCTTCCAGAAATCCTAGTACCACAGAAAGAAAGAAAGAAAGAAAGAAAGAAAGAAAGAAAGAAAGAAAGAAAGAAAGAGCACAAACAGGGAATAAAAGAGGTTTATTTAAGGAAGTAGGGGCACAGTAAAGAAGGAGGAGGAGGAGGAGGAAGAGGAAGAGGAGGAGGAGGAGGCCATGATAAGGGGGTTTACATTCTAGAGAAAGGGTTGGGTTGTGTCCCAGGGAAAAGGTCAAGTTATGAGAGAAAAAGAGGGAGGGAGGGAGGGAGGGAGAGGGAGAGAGAGAGGGAGAGGGAGAGGGAGAGGGAGAGAGAGAGAGAGAGAGAGAGAGGGAGAGAGAGAGAGAGAGAGAGAGAGAATATCAGTTAGAATGAGTCAAGAAATGGTAACTTCCTGATAATGAGAAATGACATTCCAATCCAGAGAAAGGGTTTGAAGCAGTCTGTTTCTGGAAATGGAAAATGTCATGGAGTCTTCTACACAGGTTTCACTCAGCCTGGAAACCTTTCTTCCTAACACATATATGTTTAGAGAGGTCACTATCTCTTGGGGGGAGAGCACAGCTTCTTTGCCCTGTTGGAGACTATCCCAAAGGAAAAGGTCTCAGTGAGACCCTGCGGGGGATTTAGCCTAATGCTACCCCTGCAACCCTCCAAATGCAGCAATTTTCACTTAAAAGGGACAGTTTTACCTCTTCCCTCAGGTGCTTCAGTCCCAGTCTAGCTTATCCCTCTCTAACTACCTGCCAAAAATAAAGATTAAAAAGCAGGAGAATCCGGGCGTGGTGGCGCACCCTTGTAATCCCTGCGCTTGGGAGGCAGAGACAGGAGGATCACGCTGGTTCGAAGCCAGCCTTGCTGGCTTAAGAGACCCTGTTTCCAAATAAATATAAAATAGGTCTGGGAGTGTAGCCCGGAAGTAGAGGGTTTCCAGGAACCCCAGTACCAAAAAAAAAAAAAAAAAGAAGCCTGGGGTGGTGGATCACCACCGTACACCTGTGATCCTAGTACCCAGGAGGCTGAGACAGGAGGATCACAGGTTCAAGGCCAGTCTCATTAACTTAGTGATGCTCTCAGCAACTTAGTGAGACCCTTTTTCAAAATAAAAACATAAAATAGGGCTCAGGGTATAGCTCAGATGTAGAATGCTCCTGGACTTAATCCCTAGAACCACTAAATAAATAAATGCAAGAAGATGACAAGTTCAAAGCAAACCTGGGCAACTTAGCAAGACTGTCAAAATAAAGACTAAAAAGGGCTAGGAGTACAGGTCAGTGGTTGAGCATCCTTGGATTCCATCTCCAGAGAAGAAGAGGAGGGGATTGATGATGACGATGACGATGATATTAGGCTTCCTTTTACTTACAAATTTGCTCAACTGAAGTGTCAGGACCTTAGGAAGCTGCCTGTTAACACATCCCGTTCCTTTCCGGCTCAGCTTTTCTAGAATCTGATGTTCCTTGCTTTGGGCAGGAAAGAAATGCGATAAAACCTGGGCTAGTGTTCCCATGAGCCGGTGGCCGCTGGTCATCCCCAGAGGTGCTGAGGAAATTCAACTCTAGCATTGAGACCGAGTTTCTTACTGGATCCTGGTCCAAAGGAGACAAAGAATGAAATCTACAGACACCAGGAAAGTGAGAGTAGGATTCTAAAAGAGCAAGCAAGTGGAGAGGCAGCTCTCCCCCAGGGCCTCAGAGGACTGCAGAGTCCAGGGGCATCTCTGGCACTTCCCACGTGTAGTGCGGCCACGCACTGTTAATTGCCCACCCCCTGTCCCCAAAGTCCACTCGATCCCTAAAGAGAGTAGTAGGGTTAAAGCTCCCACATGGAGGAGGGGTTCCAGGAAGGCAGCTAATATCAGTGCTGAACATAGGGCTTTATATGTGTTTTATGTTGTTTTGTTTTGTTCGTTTTGCTATACTGGGGATGGAACCCTGGGGCTTTCTACCTCTGAGCTATACCACAGCCCTATTTTTTATTCTTTATTTTGAAACAGGGTCTCACTGAGTTCCAAAGGGCCTCACTAAGTAGTAGCTGAGGCTGTTCTCAAACCATGATCCTCCTGTCTCAGCCTCCCAAATGTTGGGATCACAACGTGCGCCACCACGCCCGGCTTTGTTTAAAGCCCTTTGTGTAGACATTAACCGATGAAGAAAGTCCCTGTTTTGCGTCTTGTTTCTTGGCTTCGTTTGTCATCTATAGCGGCTAATCCCCAAAGTCACAAGACTGCTCTGCATCTTGTTCCTGGCTGTCCGTGGCCACCGTCCCTGGGCCTAGGGTTGGTGCGCACAGGTCGCTAGCACTTGTCATCTTGGCTCCACTCCTCCGCACTTATTTGCTGATGTCCAGGTCCACTGAACAACACAGAATAACCTTTCTCCTCAGGGAGGTCTGGATTTTGTTTTTCCAGCCCTTATCCCCCAGGAGTCCCGTTCCCTCACTACCTACCCAATGCCTAACCTCAGAGAGACTCTCCAGGGGAGGGACATGTGTGAGCCAGCCCTTGCTTCTCCTGCCTTCAGGGCTGGTGGGGAGCTGGACACTTTCATCCCAGAAGTGTTGGTGAGGTGCAGAGGCTGAAGCCCCTGGGAGCAGGACCATAGGGGACTGGGAAGCCGTGGGGGGATGGGGGTGAGAACGCGTAGCGCTGCGGGGTTTCTCCCTAGGGCCACTGCCGGAAAAATAAACTCAACAGACAAGCAGGCCAGACTCAAGAAACAGAACCTGACCCCACAAATAGGGGAAACGGGCCTCCCGGAATTTGAGGCCCTCGCAGAGAGGGCATCCTGGTGACTCCTGCAAGACCGTGCAAAGGGCTGAATTAGGCAAGGGGTTAATTGACATTTCTAGAATTAAGCTCCCAGTCCGCGAGCCCGCGGCCCGAGGCGGGGTCCGCAGCCTCAGGCGCGGGCGGGGGGCTGCGGTTCCCGCCGCGGAGCCCCTGGAGGCCTTTGTGCGCTCGCTGGCCGCCTTTGTGCCTCCCGGGCGCGCACGCCGGCCGCGGGCTTCTGCAGGATCTCCCCCGCCGCGGCGCCATACCTGGCCCTTTGTCACCAGCTGCCAAGGAACTCAGAAAATCAGATTTATTTCCCGATTGCCGCCGAGCGCCCCTTTGTGCCGAGGGGTCTCTTTAACCGTTGACATTCCAGCAGAACTTGTGAAGCCCTTTATAGCCAAAATAAAAGCCGGCGCGCCTTGCCGCGCCCCTCCCCGGCGGCCCAGCCCTGTGGGAACCCGGCCCCGCGCGCTTCCCAGTGCGGCCCGAGCCGCCCGCGCCCAGGAGCGGGTGAAGAGGTGAATGATAACTCCATTTCTTACCAGCCCAGGAAAGTCCAATTTCATCCACCGAGCGCTTGGCGCTCCCGGCGCCTCTCGCCAGGGTGACGGGAAGATGCCGCTCTGGTCCGGATTCCCGGGTGTAGACCCTCCCGCAACACCTGCGGATGGAAGGATGCTGCCTTTGCCTTCCTCCGTTATGGGGACATTTCCTGAAACGAGTATGAAGCATTGCCTTGGAAGGTCTTTTTCTTTCTTTCTTTCTTTCTTTCTCCTTTCTTTCTTTCTTTCTTTTGTACTACGGATTGAACCCTGGGACATTCGACCTCCAAGCCACACCCCAGTGCTTTTCTTTTCTTTCCTTTTTTCTTTTAAAACACGTTCTAAGTTGTAGAAGGTCTCACCTAGTTGCTGAGGCTGGTCCCGAATCTTCGATCCTCCTGTCTCAGCCTCCGAAATACTGGGGTTACAGGCGCATGCCACCACAATCCAACTTCATTTCCTTTTTAATTTTAAAATAACCTTTTTTTTTAGACGGGCGTGGTGGCGCACGCTTGTAATCCCCGCGATTGGGAGGCGGAGACAGGAGGATCGCATAGATTCGAAGCCATCCTCGCTGGCTTAAGAGACCCTGTTTCCAAATTTTAAAAAGTATAAAATAGGTCTGGGAGTGTAGCCCAGAGGTTGACGGGTTTCCAGGAACCCCAGTACCACAAAAACATAATAATAATAATAATAATAATAATAATAACAACAACAACAACAACAACAACAAAACAAAACTAGTTTAAAAAATCTTTTATGACCTTTTTTATTGGTGCATTGTAATTTTGCATCATAACAAGGCTCAAAATAACACAAACATACATGCACACAGCACTTGGTATGTTGCCCTCCAGATCCCACCTAATCTCTCCCCTTCTGCCATCTTTTATTGTTTTAAGAAAGCTAATAAGAGAAAGGAGGCATCTTGCGTGACACACACTTGCAGGACATACTACTGCTCTCCTTTTTGTTCGCTAATCAAATAAACATATGCACAAATCTTGTGACACCAGCATCTGTCCTGTAAAACCACAGCGTAAAAACAGTTACAAAGAGGGTCATAATTTGTACTCTCATCATAAAATAATTTGACTTACATGGCCATGCAAGAAAGAAATCTATAATAGGAGAATCAGGTCCTTTGCAAATTACACCTGTGACCAAGCATTCGCAAACCCCTTCGATAATAAAATATTGCATTAAATGCAGAAATCCTCCCCCTTCCTTCTTATCTTGAGGATGTGGAGATGCCACTTAGTCATCCCGCACCGGAGGAAGCGAATATAAATCAACGCCACATTGGCTAACTAGCGGCATTCCTCTCTATTCACACGCGTCTCTCTACACGCATGCGCACACTCTCCTGGCTTGGCCCACTTGGCTTCCTCATAATTTCACAAAAGAGTGACTCTAATGTTTGCTGCTTCGTGGGGAGCCGGTGGGCCCGGCGGCGGCAGCGAATTGGATACCTACACCAGAGAGGGCCCGAGAGGCGTAATCAAATAAGGGGACCACTTGAACTGAACTCCCAGCAGGAGCGGGAGGCAGGCCTGGAGAGGTTACAGGTGCTTTTCATCCGTCCTCGCAGGAGAGCACCAACGTCCTGCTGCTAGAAATTTGTCTGCAAATTTTTTCCTCATTCAGCCTGAGAGCTGGGGTCCAAGAGACACTGGGTTGATATGATAACTTGATTAAGTCTGGGGACAGATGACACGAAGCGCCAAGTCGGCTCAAAGGAATCTGTGCTCTCCTCTTTAACCTCTCCTTGGGAGCCTACAAATTATATCTATTAATGTATCAGCCCCCTGGCCCCGCACAAAGACCGCATCTGCTTAAAAGTGTGTCAATCATTCCCAGGGGCCTGTGCAGGATTCCCAACACATTTTCCTTCTCTTCTCCATTTTAAATAAAAGTTTAACCTGATAATCATTCAGACAAAGGTTCATAGCAGGACTCCGCCTGCTAAAGTCGCTTTGGAGGAATTTGCCGGCAGAAGTGTTGGAAGAATCCATCCGATGGGCTCCAGACAGCTGGAGCTTATCCCAGGAAAGAAAAGGACCAGGAGGGAGGGTTTGGAAACTGCATCCGGTGAAGCATGGGTGGAATTTCAGGGATTAGCCTGGAAAAAGGAAAACACAGAGAGAGAGGTTGAGAAATGAAGAAGTGCTGAGGAAAGACAGACGAGAGTTTTCCTGAGGCCCAGGAGAGAGTCCCAGGAGAAACCGGCATTCAACAAGTGCCAGCAAAGTGCCTGGTTGAAAAATGGGCCACGTGCAGGGCTGCCCCCAGGGGTGTGAGGGGATCCGTAGCAGTCAGAGCCTCCCCTCCTGGTTTCTGATCCTGGAGACAGACAGACAGCACAGGGCTGATGAACAAGCCTAGGCTCCAAACAGTGTGACTATTATTATTATTATTATTATTATTATTATTATTATTAATTATTATTGGTGTGCTATAGTCTCACATCACAATGTGGATCATGTTGAAAATGGTATATATTCATACTACTTGGTTCCTTCACCCCAGTGTGGCCTTTTAAAAGTGGGGGTTCATTTAACAACCAATAAAATGTACAGATTTCTGGGCATATTATTCAATGAATTTGGCAAATATACCCAAAAGTTTTCTTGTGCCCTCTTCCCAGTCAAATCATCCTACCACACCCCAGCAATCACTTTCTAATTTTGGTTACTCCCACTAATTGGTCTATTGGGGAACCGCATTTGTACCTATGGTATGTAGTCTTGTGTGTCTGGCTGCGGTCACTTTGCTTTTCAGATTCCTCATGTAGTTTGCTCCTTTTCTTTGCTGAGTAGTATCCCCTAGTAAAAATCTAGCACAGTTTGTTTGCTCCTTCACCTGCTGATAGACACTTGGGCTGTTTCCAGCTGAGGTTATGCTGAATACAGCTGCTATGAATAGTTCTGCAGGACTTGCCACTTCTAGATCCGAGAATGAGAGTATACTCCAAATGCCGTTTTGAACATGGCTGCACACAAGCGAGGCAGCCGTCGTGAAAGGTGTAGTCTTCAGTCAAGACGGGGAAGAGTTTCTGGGGCTTGAGAGTTTCTAGCTGTGGTCCCCACCTTCTCTAGAAAGTGAAGTTGCTGCTTAATTCCTCCCATTTGGTGGGCAGGAGGCCGACTCTGGGACTGACCTGGGGTGGCCAGCACAAGGGTTGGCACCACTGCAGCCTGCCTGCAATGCTGAATGCCCATCGGCTGAGAGGCTTGGAAAATGAGGAGAATTTGATAAGACCTTTGTCTTCAAAGTGCTTGTAAGTCCAAGCAGAAATACAAGGGACACGAAAAGAGCCTCCCACCCTGGGAGAACGAGGACATCAGGCAGAGGGGAGCTTGGATTTGGACTTGGAACAGGTATTTGAAAGCTTGAATCAGTGTTACCTTGAGATAAGACTATCTATAGTACACTAGAAACCCCTCAGGTGCCTCTCTCCCCACTTCAGGTGGCCCAGGTCAGCATTAAGTTTTCGAAAATCACATGTGCCCGTCAAAATGTAGAGTGTGAGTACTGGACGGCCCTTTAGAGTTCATAGCCCACAGACAGGGAAACTGAGGCTCACACAAAGAAGTTACTTTCCCAATGTCACAGGAACAACAAAAAAAATCCCACTTTCCCTCTCAGTATAATCATTACTCAAATGTATTAGTCCACTGCTTATTATAAAGTTCTTATTATATCATAGAGACCCAGGCCTGATGCTGGCTCAGGAGGAATAAGGTTAGCACATGTCCCATAGTCTCAGCAGGTTAATCAGACTTTACTTGCAAGGTCAGCTCTGAGCAGCTGTTACATTTGGAGGGACATATTTTAATCCAGGAGTTATCTAAACTGTGTAATAAAAACAGTAGACCATGTTATGACAGGGTTCTGTATGATTATGTCTCATCCGTCTTTATGCAAGTTGTTTATTTTTCTAATTGTTAGGCTCTTGGTTTATTTCCTTGTCATTTTTCTATACACACGTTTGACAACTGTATAATCACAGAATGCTGTATAAACAAGTTTATGTTCTGCCATTTTCTTTTTCCTGTAGAGTCAAACTTCCTTATTTTTGCTAAGCCACTCCAACCCTTAAAAACATTGATGTTCATTATATCACTGCAAGAGTATGGCAGAGGAGAGCTGTGAATGTACTGGATTTCTATACTGCCTTCCAGACAGTTTTTAATGGATTTATTTATTTATTTATTTATGTGGTCCTGGGGATTGAACCCAGGTGCTTTTCTACCTCCGGGCTATACTCCCAGACCTTTTTTATATTTGGAAACAGGGTCTCACTAAGTTGCTGAGAGCCTCACTAAGCAGCTGAGGCTGGCTTCCAACCTGTGCGATCCTCCTGTCTCAGCCTCCCAAGCGCAGGGATTACAAGCGTGCACCACCACGCCCGGCTAATGGATTTATTTAAAAGAAACGAAAAAGGCCAGGCATGGTGGCAAACGCCTATAGCCCCAGTATTTGGGAGGCCAAGACAGGAGGATCACAGGACAAAGAATGATGTGTGAACTTCAAGCATTTTCTCTTGTCACCATTTTCAGCGTAAGTGGCCGACTAGCAGAGAGAAGGAAAATGAGTGAGGGCATGCTGAGACTCTTTGGTTATGCCTATGTCTTAGAATGCCACTTCCTCTGATCTGGATTCTCCCGCCTGGTTTCAGGAGAGAGCAGAGCAGCTCGGGACCAGCAGCTTCCCGCCCACTCAGCTGTGGCGGTTACATACTTGCTTTCCCTGAGTCTCCCAGAACGCCTGGGCCCTGGAACTCTGCGGCCCTGGGACCTGGAGAGTGTTCTGTGTGAACGCGTAGCTCAGGTGCGTACACCTCTCCTGCTCCCACTGGCTCACGGGGCTTCACTTGCAAACAGAGGCTCAGAGGTGAAATTGTCACGAATGTCAGCACAGTGGCCTTGGAGCGTCGAGCCACACGCAGAGCCCTGTGCCGCACAGGACTTCATGGCTGCAGCTTCAACTATTTCTACCAGTCTGGAGGCTCTGCGGGTGTAGACTTGTCTGTCAGGACTGAACTATAGCTGAACTTCTGGGTGAGCTCCAGGGTGGACCCCTTTCTCTCCACACCCCGGCCAGGGAGCCTCAGGAAGCACATCCCATGCAGAACAGGATCCCCCAGTCTGTACCATGCAGGAGCCACGTGTGCAGCTGGGTGACAGGGGTGAGGACAGCAGGAGAAGGCTTATCAAGGAAATGTCACCGTGACCAGAAACTAAAGGGGAAATCCAGAATGCCATCATAACCTAGTGATGTTCTTTCTCTGCAAAATAATGTGTGCATGTGTGAGTGTGTGTGTGTGTGTGTGTGTGTGTGTGTGTGTGTTACTGGGAATTGAATCCCGAGACTCACACAAGTTAGGCAAGACTGAGTTAAATCTCCAGTCTGTGTTTTTTGTTTTTGTTTTTGTTGTTTCATTTTTTCAGTATAGGAATGAAACCCAGGGACATTCTACCTCTGAGCTATACACCCCCTGCTCTATTTTTCTATTCTTTATTTTGAAACAGGGTCTTACTGAGTTGCAAAGGGCCTCACTAAGTAGCTGAGGCTGTTCGTGAACCGCAGTCCTCCTGTCTCAGCCTCCCAAAGGCTGGGATTACAAGCATACGCAACCATGCCCAGCTCAGTCTTTTCAGTTTTACTTCTAGACAGGGTTGCCCAGGCTGACCTCAAACTTGGGATCCTCCTGTCTCAGCCTCTGAAGGATTACAGGTGTACACCACAACATCCAGCTGAAAATGTTTCAAAGGAATTCATGGATGAAAGTTTCTCTTTTGGCACACATACATAATCTAGAACCCTTGCAACAACCATGATTAGGTGGACAGGAGTCAAGTCATGGCTCTGGTTCTTGGCATACAACCATGCACAGGTCAACTAACTTGTCTGAGCCTCAGTTCTCTCACCTGCAAAATGGGAATAATTATTGCTAGCCCAGAGGCAGGGTGCTTGTGAGAATTCAGTGCAGTGTGAATGCCAGCCAGGGCCAGGCCACAAGTCACTGTACACACGGGAAGGCGTGTATGTTGCATCGGCACGTCGGTATCCTGCGTACAAACGTTCTATATCACACGCAGACGCCATCAGGAAATTTCAGTCTGGGGCAGAGTGACTTACAAAGCCTGCTCAGAAGTGGAGTCAATTAAGGTCAGCTTTCTATGTTGCTAAACAACAGGGGATTCTGGGTTCAGTAACGTTGAAAGGCAGGCCCAACACACCCCTTGAAACCGGGCTTTTCAGAGGGTTCAAAGGAAGGCGAAACAAAAGCCCCTCTTTGTGATGTTTTCACTCTTCCTTCATTGTCCTCTTTAAAGAAAGGGGCTGCTAATGTGCCGAGTGGGAGTTTAAAATCGTCCAGGGCCCACAATGTTGGCACATTCTGCCGGGCCTCATTACAGAACCATCTGAAATGCTTGAGAAGTGTTTCCCACTCATTAGCATAAATAGCAGAAAAACTCTTTCACAAACAAAGCAGGTTCCATCTGCCCCCAGTATGTCCTCACCTTGACTTCAAATGGCCAGTCCCTCCCCCAGCACAATACCAGGGGCACCGGCCTCCGAGGCCCCAAACACCCCACTTCAGAGCGGCATTCAGTGAAATATCAACACGGTAACCTGCATGTTTATTCATTGGCCGGCCCCCTCCTTTTAATGGAGTCCCTTCCCCATTGTGGCCACTTGATTCTTTCACAGACCTGAAAGGGTCGGGCAGGGAGAGGCTTGCTCTCCCGAGCTGTGGGGACCCTCAGCAACCCACACCTTGTGAGTGGGTCCCCGGGCTAATTAGGTTTGTTCTGCCTTTTTGGCCCAAGTGTATTTTTGTCAGGTATTCGGCTGCGGGATTAAAGAGTCATTAATCACCCACGCCTGACGCTGACAAGGTGGCTTTTACAATGAAGTCCACTTCCCTGGTGTTGGCTGCAGCCAAGGCCGGATCTGTTTTGCATTACACTGCAGAAGAATGCAGCGTGGGCTGCTCCTTCGCCATCCACCTCCGAGGCGGAGGAGGATGGCCACCAGGGGGGCCAGGCCTTCCAGAGGCTGGTACCCGAGTGAGATAGCATCTACCTCGAAGGCAAACAAGCAGGGTGGAGGCTGCTGGGTCCTGGAAGGGCACTTCACAGACAAGATTACAGCTTGACTGAGCCAGGTGGGGCGGAGCCTTAGTCACCAGCCACCCAGCACTGGGGCTCAGTGAGCGGAAGAGACTCAGCAAGTCTCCACGAGATTCAGGATTAGAACCCAGTATGTCCCCACTCTCTCACCATTGTCACCCTGAATGCAAATCTACGCTTTTCTATTTTAGGTGCTGAGGATCAAACGCGGGACTCCTGTATGTTAGGAAAGTGCCCCCCCCCGCCACTGAGCTATAGCCCCAGCCCCCAAATCTAAGCTTTTTTATAACCATGTTCAACATAATCCACGCTGTTTCCCTTGGCAATACAGAGTGCTCTGCAATCCTAAAGGGAGAAAGGAGGGAAATCCTGCCCATTGAGCAAGCATCACAAAAGGCTAAGCATTGTGCTAGGTAGTTTGCATATGTGGCTAAATTTAATTTAAATTCCATTTTAATAGAATGACTCATGAAAGCGCTCGGCAACCATTAGTTTGACACAGCACAACAGGTTTCCTAAGTAGGTATTATCATTCCTATTTTTTTTTAATGGACAAAGAAACTAAGACACAATAAGGTTATACAACTCACTCACAGCCTATATTTCTTCCTGTGCTAGATCACCTTTTGAAAAGATGAGAAGTCCCTAGATCCAGGTGTTTTCCAAAACTTTCATTATTAGGTACTTCTGTAAATTTCAAATTAAAAGCCTAGGTCATTTACACATCACATTGTCTCCATTTCTTTTTCCCCTTTTATCTCTTAGGTTTGTGATTAGCTTATCTCAGTGTTTTCTTGCTATCCTTTCTTCATTTATTCTCTCTGTGTAGCAAACATTTATTGAGCACCTGTGAGGCTAAATGCTGAGGATACCAAGACTAAAGGCATTCCTATCTAGACAGTTACTAACTTCAGGAAAGGAAAATAATCACATTAAATTGTAAGGCTTCATTGAAAATATAATTTATGTTTTCATAATGTAAACAGAGAATGCTGAACAAACTACATTAAAACAATATCGGGAGGATGTGGAATGGGAAAGGAGAGTGTATAAAAGGGAAATCAAGGTGCAAGATGAAAACTAAACTCATCTTCATGGTAGGATTTCAAAAGTTAACACTTATAACTGAAAAATTAAAATAGGCAGGCGTGGTGGCACACGTTTGTAATCCCAGCATTTGGGAGGCTGAGACAGGAGGATCACAATTTGCATCCAGCCTCAGCTATTTAGTGAGGTCCTGTGCAACTCAGTGAGACCCTGTTTCAAAATAAAGAATAAAAAATAGGACTGGGGTGTAGCTTGAAGGCAGAATGCCCCTGGGTTCCATCCCCAGTACAAAAAAAAAAAAAAAAAAAAGAGAGAGAGAGAGAGAGAGAGAGAGAAATGAGAGCATATTGGAGACCACTCTTATAGAACTATTTGGGTCTCCAGGTTTTGTACAGGCATAATTTTGATAAATAAAAAAGCTATAATTAAAAAGCCATTGTCATGTGGTCATATGTTTATCTATGTAGACATGGTGGTGCACACCTATAATCCCAGTACTTGGAAAGCTGCAACAGGAGAATTGCACGTTCAAAACCAGCTTCCACATCAACTTAGGGAGAACCTGTTTCAAAATTAAAAAAATAAGCCAGGCGTGGTGGCTCACGCTTGTAATCCCAGTACTTGGGAGGCTGAGACAGGAGGATCACACAGGTTCAAAGCCAGCCTCAGCTACTTAGAGAGGCCCTCAGCAACTTAGTGAGACCCTATTTCCAAGTAAAATATAAAATAGGTCAGGAGTATAGCCCCGGAGGTAGAAGCCCCTGGGTTCAATCCCCAGGACCACATAAATAAATAAATAAATAAATAAATAAATAAATAAATAAATGCCTGGGGACATAGCTTAGAGGTAGAATGCCCCTGGGTTCACACATGCACGCGTGTGCATGCGCGCACACACATGCGCTCGCGCGCACACACACACACACACACACACACACACACATACACACACAGAGTCATTGTTTAAGGGTAAACACTATCATTGAGAGGCTGTGGATCAAGATATTCAGAGTAAACCTGGGACATGTTGGGCCTTCTGCAGCCCCTGTGGAAACATGGAATGACAGAGCCAGCAAGTCCCCAGACGTGTGTGTGTTTGCAGCTGGAAACAGTTACTGGAGAGCTATGAGCACCTGGCTCCACAAACAGCCATGGTTTAGAAGTAGGAGGAGGTGACAGAGGTTGGTTGGAGAGGTTGTCCTCTGCTCCTGTCCAGTGAGATGGCCTGGACTGGGAAGTTAGCCTGAGCCAGATCCCCTTTAAACCTGTCTCTGTACTTATAGGTCTCATGACTCTAGACAATATATTTAACCTCCAGATCCCCACTTTCCACATTTACAGAAGAGAAAACAATACTTCCCACCCAAGATATTCGTTATGGTGAATTCAGACACATTTACGAAGTCATTCCTACTAGCGCTTAATAGGAGCCAAGTAGAAGCTAGTCATCAAACAAATGATCAGCAAAGCCTACAAGGTTAGTAGTATTTCTCATTTCTTAAAACTGTAGATCTATTCATAAATCCACAAAATTACTCAACATTAGAGAAAAATGAGGAAAGACAGGCACGTAAGGATCCCTTGTGTTTTGTTTTGAAGTAGTCTCACTGTGCTGCCCAGGCTGGGCTCAAACTCCTGGACTCAAGCAATGCTCCTGCCTCAGCCTCCTGAGAAGCTGGAACTGTGGGCGTGTGCTTTGCCAGGCCCAGTTAGAAAAATGTTGTTTTTTCGTTTTTTGCTTTTTGTTTTGTTTGCAATACTGGAGATAGAACCTAGGGCCATTGTACTTCCAAGCTACACCCTCAGTCCTAATTTTTAGTCTTTTTATTTTATTTTATTTATTTATTTTTTTAAATTGGTGCATTGTAGTCATATATCAATCACATTGGAGTACAAGACTTGAGAGGATATACAAGCACACATCATCCAATTAGCCCTCCTCCAGCCCCCATCCCATTCCCTCCCCCTCCCTCCATCCCACGCTTCTTTGGTGATTAACTTTGATACATTTGTTTATGTACCTCCTGCATTTTAAAGAGGCTCTGTCCTCCACTATTACATACCCTCTGATTGGTCACATTAGTTGCTTCACTATAGGGCCCTTTCTATAGCTCAACCTCTTCCTGTTGCCCCTTTCCTCCTAGTTATTGCTGATTAAGAGAAGCGTCTGATTTATATTTTCTGCGATATTTCTCTGTGCATGCTGCGTTGCAAATACCGATCCCACTCTTGACGGCCCCAGTAGTGGCCTGGCTACTCAGTGGACTGATCCAGACCTCGCTGGCTCAAGCAGCGGCCTTGCCTAATGGGAGGCCCCGGTTCTGGTCTCACTGGCCCCTACACCGGCCTAACCCCTCAGCTGGCTTCGATCCCTGCCTTGGAGGCCGCAGGAGTGGCCTTTCCTCACGGCAGGCTCCGATGCTGGCCATTGGCCCCTGCACTGGCCTAACCCCTTGGCAGGATTCCAATCCCGGCCTCGGAGGCCCCAGCACCGGCCTAGCCTCACAGCAGGCTCCGATGCTGGCCTCGTTGGCCCCAGCACCGGCCTAACCCCTCGGCAGGCTCTGATCCCGGCCTCGGAGGCCCCAGCACTGGCCTTGCCTCACGGCAGGCTCCGATGCCAGCCTTGCTGGCCCCAGCTCCGGCCTAACACCTCGGCAGGCTCCAATCCCGGCTTTGGAGGCCCCAGTACTGGCCTTGCCTCACAGCAGGCTCCGATGCCGGCCTCGCTGGCCCCAGCACCGGCCTAACCCCTCAGCAGGCTCTTATCCTGGCCTCGGAGGCCCCAGCACCGGCCTTGCCTCATGACAGGCTCCGATGCCGGCCTCACTGGCCCCAGCTCTGGTCTAACCCCTCGGCAGACTCCAATCCTGGCCTCGGAGGCCCCAGTACCGGCCTTGCCTCACGGCAGGCTCCGATGCCGGCCTCGCTGGCCCCAGCACTGACCTAACCCCTCGGCAGGCTCCGATCCCGGCCTCGGAGGCCCCAGCACCGGCCATGCCTCACAGCAGGCTCCGATGCCAGCCTCGCTGGCCCCAGCATCGGCCTAACCCCTCAGCAGGCTCTTATCTCGGTCTCAGAGTCCCCAGCACCGGCCTTGCCTCACGGCAGGCTCTGATGCAGCCCTCGCTGGCCCCAGCACCGGCCTAACCCCTCGGCAGGCTCTTATCCTGGCTTCGGAGGCCCCAGAACCGGCCTTGCCTCATGGCAGGCTCTAATGCCAGCCTCGCTGGCCCCAGCACCGGCCTAACCCCTCAGGCGACTCCGGACCCGGCCTCGGAGGCCCTAGCACCAGCCTTGCCTCACAGCAGGCTCTGATGCCGGCCTTGCTGGCCCCAGCATTGGTCTAACCCCTCGGCAGGCTCCAATCCTGGCCACGGAGGCCTCAGTAGTGGCCTTGCCTCACATAAAGCTCCGATGTCGGCCACTGGCCCCGGTACCCGCCTAACCCCTCAGCAGGCTCCGATCACTGTCTCTGTGGTTATTATTTCAAAGGTTCCAGGTGTAATGTATCAGATGTCTGCCTCCCCTGAGTACTGGCCACTGCCATTGCCACTGCCTCCACCATTTCAAATCCTTCCAAGGCTCTTTTTCCACTCTGAATGTTGTCCAGTGTTCCTAAGCATGCGTGATGGTAGCATTCGACATTTGGTGTAATTTCTCCAAAAAAATAAGGTTGGTAGGATCCGGTTTCTGCTTCTCCTAAATACAAGTCTCCACCACCATTGCGGAGAACTCTTTCAACACTGCCTTTCTCCTTGGTCTCCGCTAAACTCTCTCCTTACAGGTGATGTCCGAGATTCTTAACAATATAGAGAAATAGCCGTCCTCCTTCACGGGGAATTTTTCCATAAGTTCCAGTGCATTTAGATAAGTTGTGTCTGCATCTCCAGTGTCCTGGCATCCGTAACGGCTTTCTTAACTCCTCTCCGATATTTTTTTTTCTTTTTCTGTTCCTTTTTTTTTTTTTTAAATAAGAGAAGACAGTATATGTGGTTTGAGGAGGTAGTGGGATCAGGCACTCACTCAGTAGCACTGTAACCTGGTCGGTTTCCCCATGGGTCCACACTACTCTGCCTGGGGCCCAGGGTCCCGCGACCTGGGCCCCCGCTGGCGTGCTCCGCGCGACCCCCGCCTGGAACCCAGTGTACTGAGCCCGGTTTCTCCAGGGGTCTGGCGTGCTACGCGCAGTTCGGCATGGGGCCCAGAGTCCCATGACCCGGGCCCCGGCTGGCATGCCCCGCCTGACCTCCGCCCGGGTCCCAGGGTACTGGGCCTGGTTTCTTCAGGGGTCTGGCATGCTACGCATGTTCTGGCGACCCGGGCCTCAGCTGGCGTGCCCGTGCGAACCCCGCCCGGAACCCAGCATCTTACTGGGCCCGGTTTCTCCAGGGGTCTGGCGTGCTACGCGCATTCCGGCCCGGGGCCCAGAGTCTCGTGACCTGGGCCCCAGCTGGCGTGCCCTGCCTGATCCCCGCCCGGGTCCCAGGGTACTGGGTTTCTCCAGGGGTCTGGCCTATTTTATTTTATTTTTGAAATAGGGTCTCACTGAGTTGTGAAGGGCCTCGCTAAGTAGCTGAGGCTGTCCCGAAAACCGCAATCCTCCCCGTCTCTGCCTCCTGAATGCTGGGATTACAAGTGTGAGCTACCACGCCGGGCAGAAAAATGATTTTAATGGACAATTTAACGATGTCTTCAAACCCAAAGCCAAATCTAGGAAATTTCTTTCATGGATTAAATACATAGTGGGTATCATACACCGAATACAATTGTTCGTTTCTTTGTGACATTCTGTAGATTTGAACCCTTGGAAAACTTAAGGCAATTTGCCCTTTTAAATTTTCCCCAGGTCCTCATCCCCTGTATCCCTTTCTGTCTCTCCCAGACCCAGAGGTACTCAACTCTTCTTCCCTTCTCTTCTGTGCCCCCCATCCTGTCCTTGAGCCCAGCATCCTCCTCCTCCCTTCTCCTGGCCGCAGGGTGTGTCCACAGCTCATGTTAGTGTTTGACCCAGTAAGTGAAGGTGATGTTTAAAAAAGATATAAAATGTTTTCATAACAAACAAAAATTAAGCTTAGGAAACTTATCATCAGAGGCTGGCCTCCCAGACTTTTGGGGGTAAGAATGGGCTTTCCAGAGGGAAAGTTTCAAAAATCAATATAAATCATATTTACTTGAAATATTTTGGACAGGAAGCATGGAGTGGGGAGGAATAAAGGGAAGGGGGAAAAATCTGTCTGAACAAGAGAAGTATAATTCAGAAGCTGCCACATAGTACACAGGAACCTCCAAGGAGGACTGATCATTTTTTATGGGTTGAACAAGAAGGTTGATGGAAAGAAATCATGACCTGATTTGCACCCATTCCTAATGGAATATAAGACTCACTGCCAGCCTCCCAAGCCCCATCCGGTCCCTGGACAGAAGACAGGGCCCAGCAGCATCAGAGAAACCCCTCCACAAAATCTTCATGATTTATTATTATTATTTGAACACTTGAAAAACTCAGGGTTTCCAAGTGCGGAAAACCCTCCACAAAATCTTCATAATTATTAAGCTAGAGGAGAAGAACTAATAGTATATATATTTTATGTACCATAATAATAAATGTATATATTTCCCTGATTTTGCTCCTTGTGTGTGTGTGTGTGTGTGTGTGTGTGTGTGTGTGTGTGTGTGTATGGTACTGGGGGTGGAATCCAGAAGCTTTCTACCTCCGGGCTATACTCCCAGCCCTATTTTATATTTTATTTGGAAACAGGGTCTCACTAAGTTGCTGGAAGCCTCACTGAGTAGCTGAGGCTGGCTTCAAACCTGCGCGATCCTCCTGTCTCAGCCTCCCAAGTGCGGGGATTACAAGCGTGCGCCACCACGCCCGGCTTGATTTTGCTCATTTGTAATACTAGGGATTGAAGCCAGGGACTTGTGCATACTGGACAAGTATGCACTAAACCACAGCCTAATAATCAATCTTATAACTATAGTTAAAATTAAATGTTAGTAAAATTGTAGCTAGTATTTTTGAACTCTTGATATGTGCTGGACATTATGCTGAGTATTTTACACTCAATCCGCATTCAATTCTCATAACAAGTCCATGAAGAAACCACTACTATAATGTTCCCTCATTTATAGATGAGAAAAAAAGGAAGCTTAAAGAAGTGGCACATTGTCCTGATAAAGCCAGGACTCAGGGAAATGCAGTTTTGCCCTGATTGTAGAGCCCCACTTTTATGACAGGATCCTTTTTTTAAGGTATTGACTTTTCCTGAATTTTCCCAACTCCTCTAAGCAGGCAGACAGTTCTGCCTGAGGGGTTTCTGTAGGGTAATAAGCAAACACTGCCCGCAGATCAAGGCTTTGTGTTTTATAGAAGCCAGTGTGCAGAGGTGACCCAGGTGCTGTGGAAGGATCTTTTTAGGTAGCCCAGTAAAGAAGAGTGGTGAGAAATCTCTCCTGGCCTGGGAAAGAGGGTTCTGGAGTCTTGCATGCAACCTCAGCCCCTCAGGGAGGCGGCAGATCCCCATCGGACAGCACCCTGCTGCATCAGGGAGACCAAGCCTGGCTCCGGGGGTCTCAGGGTCCCCAGCCTGCCTGGGACTTGTGTGGGGAGTGGAGGAGGCAGCTCCTAGAATGGCTAGTTTTGAATTTCTTCCACCTAAAAGGAGTGAGGCATGAAGAAGAAAATAAAGTGTTGTTTATTGCACAAGTTATTTTATGTACTAAGATTTATACCCACCACAAAATCACACTGAGTAGGTGAGCAGGTAGTCATCCAACTTCATACTTTTATTGCTGCCTGTTGGTGGGAGTGTAGCTAAAGTGGCAACCAGTTTCACCTCATCTGCTACACAGAAGAAAATGACTGCTCACATTGTGGAGAACTTGCTCCATTTCTGCCCAACCCAGGAATAATCACTAAGTGTATCCTTTTACCTCCAGGAGGGCCCAAGATGCCAGGTCCAAGGAGCCATGGAATCATCACTGTGCTGGAGAAAACATCTGCCCAGATGCTCAACCCACTGTCATAGATGCCCCCATCTAAATAAGAAAAATAAAGCAAGTTTTCTGTCTGTTTGTCTCTCTATCTGTCTGTTTTCTTCTATGTTCTGGGGGTTGAATCCAGAGGAATTCTACCATTGAGCTACCCCTACTTTTTTTTTTTTTTTTGAGAAAGAGTATAAGTTGCCCAGACCGACCTCGAACTTGCAATCCTCCTGCCTCAGCCTCCTGAGTGGCTGGATCACAGGAGCATCTTCTCCTGACTTTGTTTCAATCCTTGTAACATCTAGAAAGAGGTTATCACTTTCTTTCCTCTTTCAAAGAGTTTTTTGTGTTTTTTTAAAATAAATTTTTATTGGTGCATTGTAGTCATACATCTTAATGGAATAAAAAAAACTTGTGGAGATATACATGCACACATCACCCAATCAGTCCCTACCCAATCTCTAACCCCTTCCCTCCCCCTCCCTCCTACCCACGCTTGGCTTCCTGATTGACTTTGATATGTTTATGTATATCATGTGCTTTAAAGAGTTTCTCTTATCCTCCCTCTTATCCCCTCAGATATGTCACCTTCACTGCTCCTCTCTAGGGTCCCTTCTTCATCTAGAGTTCCTCCTGTTACCCATTTCTCCCTAGTTCTTGCACATTAGGAAAAGCATCTGACTTCTTATTTTTTGTGACATTTCACTGTAAATTCCATAATTTTGTTCTCCCTTATGGCTGGGCAAAATTCCATTGGGTACATATCCCATAGTTTTGTAATCTGCTCATCCGTTGAAGGACATCTTGGCTGGTTCCACAGTTTGGCAACTGTAAACTCTGCAGCTATGAACATGGTTGTTCATGCATTAGTTTGATATTTTGGTTTTCGTTCTTTTTGGTAGATACCCAGAGGTGGTATTGCTGGATCATATAGTAAGTTCATTTTCCTTCTTCTGGGGATCTTTCATACTGTTTTGCAAAATGGTTGCACCAACTTGCAATCCCACCAACAATGTATTAGCGCTTCTATTTCTCCACATCTGATCAATTACAGTTTCTTTCTTCCTTGGAAGTCCTTCTTTTAATTTTCACACGTATCCCCACTTACTGAAATCCTAAAAGCCAGGTGAGTAACTCTGACAAGATGATCCACTCACAACCAATTTTTTTTTTTAAATAGAGATCACTTGGATCTGGGAATCTGCTGAGAGATGAGGTGAGGCGGCAGCAGCTTCTAGTGCTTCCTGGCCACACAGTTGCAGGGACCCGCTGGCCCTTTGCTGTGGAGCAGGCCCCAGCCTCAGCCCTGCTGTGTGACAGGCTCCGGGCCCAGCCTCTCTGGCTCCAGACACAGCTTTGCCCTGTGGCAGGCTTGGGGCCTGTCACCATGGGCAGGACGTCTGTGTGTGTGTGTGTGTGTGTGTGTGTGTGTGTGTGTGTATATGTATATATATATATATACATATATATATATATATATATTTTTTTTTTTAAGTAGGAAAAAATAGCACGTGTCATTTACAGAAGTTGGGAACCTGAATCCCTAGCAGCAGTGGGTTTTATCTCCTCACCTAAAGTGGAGGCCCACAGCCTCACCAAGGAGAGTGAGATCTGCTGCTCCAACCACACCTCTACCCCCAGGGCCGTGCAGAGCGTGTCAGCCATGATCCCCGAGGTCTCCCAGGACACCTGGTGCAGCAAACTGGCCTGGTCATACAGCCAGGGCTCCCTCTGACTCGCCCTCGCCCAGACATTTTTCTTACATGGTACATTGTCCAGAATTCCTGAGCATGTGTGGCGGGAGCAGTCTACTTTCAGGGAGATTTCTTCAAAAATTCAAGGTGGTTTGGATTGGATCTGTCTGCCTTTCCTGAATACTGGCTGCCGCCGCTGCCGTCTTCTTGGTCTCTCCTAGAGTATGTTATTAAAAATTCCCGTGCAAGCCGGGTGTGGTGGCGCACGCTTGTAATCCCCGCGCTTGGGAGGTGGAGACAGGAGGATCGCACAGGTTCGAAGCCAGCTGCGCGCACTGGCTTAGGAGACCCTGTCTCCAAATAAAAATATAAAATAGGTCTGGGAGTGTAGCCTGGAGGTAGAAGGGCTTCCAGGACCCCCAGTACCGCAAAAAAAAAAAAAAAAAAAATCCTGTGCATGTGCAGCAGGAGCAGTCTGCTTTCTGATCTCTTCTAGGATGTCCCTCCAAAAATCACTTTTCTTGCAGTGGTGGGCGCCACGCTGCTGTCTTGCCTCTAATTCCGCCATTTTCCACTCTCCTATATTTCAAATGGGAGGTCATGACAGGAAATGTCTCCATATGTTGTCTCAATCAGCTATTGAACCAAAATCTGTTGTCTAGGGTTTCTCAGAGGGACACATGTCCTATTCGGCCACTGCCAACAGTCACCGCTGTGGTTGTGGTAGCCGCTGCGGTCACAGTAGCCGCTGTGGACGCAGTAGCCGCTGTGGCTGCAGCTGCTGCCGCCTTCGTCCCCCCCCCTTCAATATTTTTTAATAAAAGAAAACAGTATGTGTCCCTTGCAGAAGTTGGGGGCCTGAGCACCTAGCAGCAATGGGTCCCATCTCCCCACCAAGAGCAGAGGCCCTCAGCTTCACCATGGAGATCGGGTTCTGCTGTTCCAAGCACACCCAGCCCCAGTGCTGCTCAGAGAAGCGCTGCGGCCAGGAGCGCCTTTGTCTCCCGGGACGTGCGGCGCTGCAGACCAGCTATACAGGACTCCCTCTGATGCACCCCAAACCTTTTTTTTACATAGTATGTTGTCCAGAGTTCCTGAGCTTGTAGGGCAGGTGCAGTCTACTTTCGGGGAGATTTCTTCAAAAGTTCAGAGTGGATTGGAATGAATATGTATTCCTCTCCTGAATACTGGCTGCTGCCGCCACCACCACCATCTTGGTTCTCCTTCCGAGCATTTTTCTTACATAGTATGTTGTCCAGAGTTCCTGAGCATGTGGGGTAGGAGCAGTCTATTTTCGGGGTGATTTCTATAATAGTTCAAGGCAGATTGGATTGGATCAGTCTGAGTCTCCTGAATACTGGCCATCGCTGCCACCATCGCCATCTTATTTTATTTTTATATTTTATTTTATTTTATTTTATTTTATTTTATTTTATTTTATTGGGTCTGGGGATGGGACCCAGGGGTATTCTACCTCTGAGCTACACCCCTTTCCCTATTTTTATTCTTCATTTTGAAATAGGGTCTCACTAAGTTACGAAGGGCCTCGCTAAGTAGCTGAGGCTGCCCATGAACCACGATCCTCTGGGCTCAGCCTCCCAAATGCTGGGATTATAAGCATGCGCCACCACGCCCGACCTCTCTTATATTTTACATAGGAAGTCATGGCTGGAAGTGTCTCTGTATGTTATCCCAATCAGATATTAAACCAAAATCTGTTGTCTGGGGTTTCTCAGAGGAATACATGTTCCATGTGGCCACTGCCAGTCGTCGCCGCTGCTGCCATGGTTGCCGCTGCAGCTGCGGCTGCCGCCATCTTTCACACCCCCTCGAGTTTGTGTTTTAACAGGAGATTGGGATGCTGTATGACTTGTTCTTGTTCAATAGATACTCAGGAATACTCGTAAACATGGACATGATTCTCGAGGGGGCAGCAATCGGGAACACACATTCTGCTACTGCACAAGACACATAATAAAGGGGAACCAGTAAGTGGAATAATTTCATAGGGTGACAAGTGCTATGAAGAATGTAAAACATAGTAAAAAGTTAGAGATGGGAGGTACGGGCTGTTTTTTGATGAGGAGCTAGAGCAGACTTCTCTGAGAAGGCCACATTTATGCCAAGATCAAACAAGAAAGGGCCAGCCTGCAGAGTTCATGGAAGAGAGTTCCAGGTAGAGGAAGCCACCGTGTGGCTGGTGGTCCCAAGGACCTGGCCTGCTGCTGGAGCATCACCAGCAAAGCTTCTAGGAATCTGTGATATGGGCAAAGGGCGGGTCCCAGAGGGCTTGCAGGCCATGGAGGACTTCCAAATTTCATTGTGTGGGTATGGACAGGCCATCAGAGGCTTTTCCTTTGTTTTGTTTTGTTTTTGGTGCTGGTGATTGAACACATGAGCATTCTACCTCCGAGCTACACTCCCAACCCTTAATACTTTTTATTTTGAAACAGGGTCTAAGTTGTTGATACTGGACTTGAACCTGCGATCCTCCTGTCTCAGCCTCCAAGTACTAGGATTACAGAAATGTGCCACTGTGTCCAGATGCCATCAGAGATTATCATTATTGTTATTGTCATTGTTAATTCTGGTACTTTGGATTGAATCTAGGGCGTTCTACCTTCTAACTACATCCCTATCCCTATTTTATTTTTTAATTTTAAAACAGGGTCTTGCTAAGTACTTGAGGGTCCCACTAAGTCGCTGAGGCTGACCTTGAACCTGTGATCCTCCTATCTCAACCTCCCAAGTACTGATATTACAGGCACGTGCCACCACTTAGTGCCATTGGAGATTTTTAAGAAGGGGAGTGAACTGGGCAGTGGTGCATGCCAGTAAACCCAGGACCTGGGAGGCTGAGATAGGAAGATCACAGGTTTGAGGCCAACCTCCCAACTTAGCAAGACCCTGTTTCAAAACAAGAAATAAAAAGGCCTAGGGATATAGCTCAGTGGTAGAGTGCCTGTGGGCTCAATCTCCAGCACCAGAAAAGAAAGAAAGAAGACAGGAAAGAGAGAAAGAGAAAGAGAAAGAGAGAAAGAAGTATGTGTGTGTGCACTCATGATATGATCTTTTCTGACTTGTAAGGAGAGAAGAGCAGCAGGAGACCAATTAAGAGGTGACTGCAAGGGTGCTGCCAAGAGAGGCGCTCAAGGACAAAGCCAGGAGCAGTGCGGCCCTGAGAGGTGCCTGGACTTGGGTGTGTTTTAGAGACGGAGCTGTGTGACCTGCTAACAGCTTGGAGGTAGGCTGCGATGGAGAGATGAGTCATATAACATTCCTTCATTGAGGCTGGAGCCAGGTGAGTGGTGGCTCATTTACTAAATGGAGAAGATTGGGAAGAAGCAATTTTGTAGGGAGTGGTGGTAACCAAAAATTGGTTTTTGAGGTATTACATTTAAGAGGTCTATTGGATAGTGTAGTGGAGATTTCAAGTAAGAAGCAGATATAGACCCAAGGAATATTAAATAAGGGAGGCATTTCTTTTTTTAAATTTATTTTTATCGGTGCATTGTAATCATACATCACATTGGAATACAAGACTTGAGAGGATATACAAGCACACATCATCCAATTAGCCCTCATCCAGTCCCCATCCCATTCCCTCCCCCTCCCTCCATCCCATGCTTGTTTGGTGATTAACTTTGATACATATGTTTATGTACCTCCTGTTTTTTAAAGAGGTTCCATCTTCCCTTATTCCATACCCTCTGATTGGTCACCTTAATTGCTTCACTATAGGGTCCTTTCTATAGCTCGGCCACTTCCCGTTGCCCCTTTCCTCCTAGTTATTGCTGATTAGGGGAAGCATCTGGTTTTAATTTTCTGCGATATTTCTCTGTGCATGCCGTGTTGCAAATACCGATCTCACTCTTGACAGCCCCAGTTGTGGCCTGGCTACCTGGTGGACTGATTCAGACCTCGCTGGCTCAAGCAGCGGCCTTGCCTCATGAGAGGCCCCCATTCTGGTCTCGCTGGCCCCGACACTGGCCTAACCCCTCAGCTGGCTCCGATCCCGGCCTCAGAGGCCCCAGCACCGGCCTTCCTCACGGCAGGCTCTGATGCTAGCCGATGGCCCCGGCACTGGCCTTCCTCACGGCAGGCTCCGATGCTAGCCGATGGCCCCAGCATCGGCCTAACCCCTCGGCAGGCTCCAATCCTGGCCTCGGAGGCCTAAGGGAGGCATTTCTGAAGTGTAAAGGAAGCCTTGGGCCACAGCTGGGGAAAGAGATGGGGAAAGAGAGGCCCCCGGTTCTTTTCAAGTCTCATTCCCCAGCCTTTGGACAGGACACTTTGGTGGCTTTAGCACAGGAACCTCCTAGACATGTTGCTCCACAGAAAGGACTCAAGTTTGATCTCTCAGCTGCAAGGAGGTGGGGCTCATTTTACAGCAAATCTCTATTGAATTACTTAGAATTTCTGAACTGTGAGGACTAACCATTATTCTAACCAATAAATCAGGGAATGATCGCAAGCTAGTGTACTACAGTTTGGATCTGGAATGTCCCCCAAAGCCCCTTGTGTCAAAGGCTTGGTAATCAGCCATGGAACTATTGAAGGTGGTGGAACTTTAAGAGGTCTGTCCTAGTGGGAGGTGTTCAGGTCATCGAGGAAATGACCTCGAAGGAGACGGTGAGATCCCAGCCCCTTCCTCTTCCTCTCGTCTGTGTTCTGCCACATCTGCCACGATGTGCTACCTCACCATAGGCCCAAAGCAAAAGGACCACTTGATCACAGACTGGAACTTCTGAAACTGTGAGTCCAATTCGCTGCAAAATAAATATGTAAGTAAATAAATAAAGTATGACCTGAAAGATGAGAAAGATGGAGGAAGGGAAGAAAGGATAGCATTTCAACAAGAGAGACAACCAAAGCTTGTTTCCATCTAATGTGTGTGTGTGTGTGTGTGTGTGTGTGTGTGTGTGTGTTACTACAAATGGAAACCAGGGGCATTCTACCTCTGAGCTACACCCCCAGCCCTTGTTTTGAATTTTGAAACAGGATCTCACTAAGTTGCTGAGGCTGGCCTAGAACCTACAATCCTCTTGTCTTAGCCTCCCAAGTATTTAGATTCCAGGAGTGTGCCACCATATACAATTCTTATTTCCAAGTACTTTTGAAACAGAAGCTCCTATACCCCCAGCCTTATTAATTAATTAATTTTTTTTTTTATTTTGAAGCAGTCTTGCTAAGTTGCTGAGGATCTTGTTATGTTGCTGCGGATGGATTTGAACCTGCAATCTTCCTGTCCAATGCCTTCATTCATACAACCAAGTATGAACATTCTCCATCCTAATCAGCTGTGCGGCTGGAAAACACCAGTAGAGTGCTGCCCTTTCACAGTGTCCCAAGGTCACTCTCTCCTGAGTGTCTACACGAGCACCCACCACCCAGCTACAGTCACTCCTGTGCCATTAAAGCTTTGTGACAATTCTGCCCCTGCCCTCAAGCCAACAAAACTAAGAACGATAAAGCCCTTTGCCCTCTGAGGTTGTCCAGGAATGCTTCCCTCCCCCCTTTCTTCAGGGGAGATGTCTTGGTAAGATGTCAACAGGCAGCCTGGCGTGGTGGCGCACGCTTGTAATCCCCCACCCTTGGGAGGCTGAGACAGGAGGATCACGCAGGCTCAAAGCCAGCTTCGGCTGGTTTAAGAGACCCTGTTTCCAAATAAAATATGGAATAGATCTGAGTGTAGGCTGGAAGTAGAAAGCCCCTGGATTCCATCCCCAGTACCACAAAAAAAAAAAAAAAAAAAAAGATGTTAACAGGCCATAGTGGAGAAGTCTATGGACAGGCAGACAGACCTAGACTTGAATCCTAATACTCCCACCAACCCCTTTTTGACTTTGGTTATTAATGTCTCTGAGTCTCAATTTCCTCACTTAGTATAGAGGGATACAAACATCCAACTTGGAAAAATTAATCACCCAACCTGATGCCTAGTGCCTAGGCAATGCTCAGGGAACGCTGGATCGCCACCCTGAGATGCCTGGCTCTTCAGTTGGGTAATTACACCTCTGGAGTCTTTCTGATGTGGCTCCAGAGATCCTGTTTCAAAATAAAAAGTGGACCTCAGAGAGGATTTAAAATCTTTTCATTAGCAGTGCTCTTCCAGGCAGAAATCCACACTGAAGTCAGCGATGGCTGCAGGCTGCTCAGGTATGGCAGGAGAGCTCAGTCTAGCTCACCTTTCCTCCTACCAGGCATGCCCAGGAGGAAGCTAAAAAGCACTATAGACGACACAGTGCTGGGGATCAAACCCAGGGCCTCACTCATTCCAGGGAAATTCTCTACCGCCAAGCCACACACTGTTCCCCATAACCAATCTCAATGCCAACCTATCTCTAACTGAAAATTCAGTGCCTGGCCACACCACCACATCCTGACAAACACAATTTTGTCTTGGAAAAGTTAGTCACCAGCAGCTGTCTTCCTGATTTCTTGGGACTGACTTTGTGTCGAAAGGGACATCTTGGCTCTGGTCCTCTAAAAGGCTTCCCTACTGCCTCAGAATATTCAGTACCAGGCACCAGGGGAACAGTGGCTGGCTCATTATCAGCAGCAGAGAATTCACTCCAGAATCACCTTCCTTTGCTCCTGTTCTGCCACCTTTCCTAGACCAGTGCCGGCAGCTGGTCACCTCTGGCAACTGCATCACAGGTGATAACAGGCCACTTCCAGGACTCTGACACTGACAAAGGGGAGCATGGAAGGAATCAGGCTGACTTTGGTCTTGGATGTAGCATGAGGATAAGAGCCACTGGGTGAAGTGACCCACCCTGTTATTCAACTCTGCCAAAAGGAAATAAGGACTTCTCTGCTCTACCTTTAGAAGAGGACCAGCCAGAAGAAATGGAAAAAAGTCAGGAATGGCCTCAAACAGAGCTCTTATAATTGCATTAGTTTCTCTCAAACAAAAACAGTATAGAAGCTGATAGAGCTCTTTTAATCCAATACCAGCACCATCCAGTACACTCCTCCACTACTTTTTTTTTTCTCATTAAACTTTTGTTTTAATGGGTCTCAAAATTGTGACAGATTTTTGGTCAAGGTGTTTCCATTAAAAAGTACTGATTTTAAAAACTAATAACTTAAAACTGCCACACACACACACACACACACACACACACACACACACACACACAAATGATCCACAAAATATTTTCCTTTCCTTCTGAAGGTTTTTTGACGCATTGTTATCATTAACCAGTCTTTTACTATTAAACTTAAATGGCCAATTGAGACAAACAGTTCTGAGACCGTCCTTCCACCACTGATTGAGACTGGGGTGGCAGGTGTTAGGAGTAATATTCAGTTAGCCTTCTGAGCTTTC
Organism: Muscardinus avellanarius; assembly: GCF_963383645.1. Lineage (NCBI taxonomy): Eukaryota > Metazoa > Chordata > Mammalia > Rodentia > Gliridae > Muscardinus > Muscardinus avellanarius. Next base: position 79,090,790 of record NC_137790.1, on the reverse strand, counting down.
TGGGCAGACTTAGTGACCTTGCCAGCTCCAGCAGCCTTCTTGTCCACTGCTTTGATGACACCCACAGCAACTGTCTGTCTTATATCATGAACAGCAAAATAAACCAGAGGAGTCGGAGAAGCTCTCAACACACATAGGCTTGCCTGGAACCATATCAACAATGGCAGCATCGCCAGACTTCAAGAATTTAGGGCCATCTTCCAGCTTCTTACCAGAACGGTGGTCAATTCTCTTTCAGCTTAGCAAACTTGCATGCAATGTGAGCTGTGTGACAATCCAGTACAGGAGCATAGCCAGCACTGATTTGGCCTGGATGGTTCAGGATGATCACCTGAGCAGTGAAACCAGCTGCTTCCATTGGTGGGTCATTTTTGCTGTCACCAGCCACATTGCCACGACGAACATCTTTCACAGACACGTTCTTGACATTGAATCCCACATTGTCTCCAGGAAGAGCTTTACTCAAAGCTTCATGGTGCATTTCAACAGACTTCATTTCAGTTGTGATGTTGACTGGAGCAAAGGTGACCACCATGCCAGGCTTGAGAACACCAGTCTCCATTCTGCCCACAGGGACAGTACCAATACCTCCAATTTTGTAGACATCCTGGAGGGGCAGCCGCAGAGGCTTGTCAGTTGGATGAGTTGGTGGCAGGATGCAATCCAAAGCTTCAAGCAGTGTGGTTCCACTGGCGCTGCCATCTTTACAGGTGACTTTCCATCCTTTGAACCAGGGCATGTTAGCACTTGGCTCCAGCATGTTGTCACCATTCCAACCAGAAATCAGCACAAATGCTACTGTGTCAGGGTTGTAGCCAATTTTCTTAATGTAGGTGCTGACTTCCTTAACGATTTCCTCGTATTTCTTCTGGCTGTAAGGTGGTTCAGTGGAATGCATTTTGTTAACACCAACAATCAGTTGTTTCAAACCCAGTGTATAAACCAGAAGGGCATGCTCACGGGTCTGTCCATTCTTGGAGATACCAGCTTCAAATTCACCAACACCAGCAGCAACAATCAAGACTGCACAGTCAGCCTGAGATGTGCCTGTAATCATGTGTTTGATAAAGTCTCTGTGTCCGGGGGCATCGATGATAGTCACATAATACTTGCTGGTCTCAGATTTCCACAGGGAGATGTCAATGGTGATATCACGCTCACGCTCAGCTTTCAATTTATCCAAGACCCAGGCATGCTTGAAGGAGCCCTTTCCCATCTCGGCAGCCTCCTTTCTGAACTTCTCAATGGTTCTTTTGTCGATCCCACCACATTTGTAGATGAGATGTCCAGTTGTGGTGGACTTGCCGGAATCTACATGTCCGATGACAACAATGTTGATGCGAGTCTTTTCCTTTCCCATTTTGGCTTTGATTTAGCAGTGGTTTTCACAACACCTGTGTTCTGGTAGCAGACCCGTTGCAAAAAAGCCCTCCACTACTTTTAGCACCACTTCCACCTCCTCCGTGTCCTCTGTATGAACAATCCACTCCTGTACCACGCCAACTTCCATTTACTCTGCCTCCTCCTCTACAGCCACCTGACATGCTAGCATCTCCAGCATCAGCATCTCTACCCTCACTGCCTGTTACCCCTACATCACTGGCAACAGCTTCACCCCCATTTTATTGTGGCATCAAAATAGGTCCTTCTGGCCAGGCATGGCGGCACACACCTATAATCCCAGGACTCACAGGTTCAAGGCCAGCTTCAGCAACTTAGCAAGGCCCTCAGCAACTTAGTGAGACCCTGTTTTAAAATAAAAATAAGTAAGCCAGGTGTGGTGGTGCACGCTTGTAATCTTAGCATTTGGGAGGCTGAGACAGGAGGATTGTGGTTCGCAGACAGCCTCAGCTACGTAGTGATACCTTTTGCAACTCAATGAGACCCTGTTTCAAAATTTTAAAAATAGGAATGGGGGTGTGGCTCAGAGATAGAATGTCCCTGGGTTTCATTCCCAGTACTGAAATAAATAAATACATAAATACATAAATAAATGTAAAATAGAGCTGGGATGTAGCTCAGAGGTAGAACATCCCTGGGTTCTACCCCAGTATCACATAAATAATAAATAAATAAATAAATAAATAAATAAATCCACCTGTCAAATATGCCTCTAAGACCTAAGCACTTTCAAAATAAGAGAGGCAAGCTGGGCATGGTGGCACGTGCTTGTAATCGTAGCATTCGGGAGGCTGAGACCAGAGGATCGCAGTTCGTGGACCAGAGGATCGCGGCTACTTAGTGAGCCCCTTCACAACTCAGTGAAATCCTGTTTCAAAAAAATAAAAAGACTAAGCTGGGCGTTTTGGCACACACTTGTAATCCCCACGCTTGGGAGGCTGAGACAGGAGGATCGCGCAGGTTCGAAGACAGCCTCAGCTACTTAGTGAGGCTCTCAGCAACTTAGTGAGACCCTCTTTCCAAATAAAATATAAAATGGGTCTGGGAGTATACCCCGGAGGTAGAAAACTTCTGGGTTCCACCCCGAAGTACCACAAATAAATAAATAAATAAATAAATAAATAAATAAAATTAAAAGACTAAAAAATAGGGCTGGGAATGTAGCTTGGAGGCAGAATGCCCCTGGCTCCATCCCCAGTACCGCAAAATAAATAAATAAATAATAAGTAATAAAAAAGGCAATCAGTATGTGAACTTATATCTAGAGTCACTGAGTTTGAATCACACATTTGAATTAAACCAGGATTAACTCCTTCAATTCCTGCTCATTTTTAAATTATTTAACACACACGTGTGTATACACATACATGCACACACACGCACGTGTGCACGCAGCCACTATTTCTTCCTCTCCCCAGAAAACTCTAGGTATTCTGAAACAAAGCAAACAATGGTGGCCTTGTTACTGAAGCCTGATATTAATAGACTATTCCTTTTGATTTCAGCCCGAAAACATTGGCAGCAAACCAGTGTAAGAAGGAGGGACTGTGTAGCAAAAGTCTAAAAGAATGACAAAGAAAAAAAAAACTCATCCCAGCTTTGATCAGAAGGGTCTGATGATGAATTTCACAGGTCTCTGGGTGGAGGTTAATGTCATTCTGAGACAAGGAAACTGGGTTAACCAGAAAAGGGGGAAACGGAGAAGAGATACACCCTCTGATGGAACAGGGCCACCGTGCCAAGAGGATCAAAGCTGCTTGCCATGCAGAGGAGAATGAAGGATTATTCACTTTCTATTTTTTCACGCCTGCAGCACACATGGGGATCTAATTGGTCAGGATGCGAATTCGGTACAGACAGGCAGCCCCGCAGCCAGGCAGAGCCTGCGGGGGAGGCCAGCGCTTTCTGCAGCTGCAAACCATTAGCAACGGGCTCACCACTATGCGCCCGCTTTAATTGCTCTTCTGTGTGTTTCCTCAGCTCAGGACGACTAATGTCTACCTCCAAGCCCTTCTGATCTCAGAGGTGATGAGCCTGACGGCTGTCAGACATGCCGGGGTTCAAGGAAGTCGGGAGCTGAGTCTCAGGGGAGGAGGCACACACTGAGCGGGCTGAGGGACTCAGCAGGGACTCCTCTACAAGCTCTGACCAGCCCATTCTTGCTCCTCTCTTGGAGTGGCACAGCCTCCATTCTAACCCATAACACCGTGGGAGATTCGGGACAAAAGAGTAAGACAAGCAGAAGGCATGGAAACCCAGACCACCGCAGTGTTGCAGGCTCAGCCACACAGCTCTGCCTCCTGTTTCTTTACTTCCTTGCCTTTATTTATTTATTTATTTACAGTGGAGATTGAACCCAAGGGCATCCTACCTCTGAGCTACACCTTTTTTTTTTGTCATTTTGAAACAGGGTCTTGCTAAGTTTCCAGGGCTGGCCTCCAACCTGCAATCCTCCTGTCTCAACGACCCAAGGGCTGGGATTGCAGACAAACACCCTGACCCCTGGCTTCCTTACCTGGAAAATGAGGTGTGTACTTAACCCACAGCACCTCTGTGAAGCTTACATGACAAGATGAAATGGCGAAGGGAAGTTCCTGTTAGTCATTATTATGAACCCCGGCATCCTTGACCCCTCTCTGTCAGCCCCTTGTTCCACTCTGGGCCCAGTTCCCCCTGCGACTCTTCTCCACCCTCCTCTGTAGTGAGACCTTTCCTGACCACCAGCATCCGTAGGATGGCAGAGCACCAGCCTCGCGGAACTCGTCTTGTCCCTCATTAAGGCTCCCATCTTTTCTCTCTCTCATATCAGCTCTGCTACACCCTCCTGGCTAGTATTGCTGCCTCCCCCACCACCTTCCCCCTGACACCCCATATCAAAGAGCAGTTACCCACACATGTGAAGCTGTGGAATGCAAGCTCACCATCTCCTCCTCTACTGAACACTGCAGGACTTCCTGTCACCCACAGGATGAAGCCCGGCCTCTGTTGGAGTACCAGCTGAGGCACAGCTGGTATTAGCTCTTCTAGGTCACCTCTCCTAATGCAGGGGAACAGCCTCAGCTAAGCATCACCTGCGCGTCCATATTGTCCTGCCTCAACCACATTCAATGGAAATTATTTGCTTGCCCACCTCTCTCCATGTGCAGGTGAGCTTTGGGAATCAAGATATACATTTTAGTCAGGCAGGGTGGTGCAGGCTTGTAATCCCAGCATTTGGAAGGCTGAAACAGGAGGATCATGGTTCGCGGTCAGCCTTAGGTACTTAGTGAGGCCCTTTGCAACTCAGTGAGACCCTGTTTCAAAATAAAGAATAAAAAATAGGGCTGAGGGTATAGCTCGGAGGTAAAATGCCCCTGGGTTTCATCCCTAGTAACACACACACACACACACACACACACACACACACACACAATTATTTTAGTTCATCTTGTTTTACCCAGCATGTAGCATGTTTAGCATAGTGCTTAGATTATGCCAGGTATTCATTAAGTGCATTTTGAACTAAATTGTGACTATCAGTTGTTGTCTTTCTGTCTAAACTGGCTTAAGTTGAAAACATCTGGAGTGTTAGGGGTGTGCTTGGTGCATTTTGTATTCTTCAGTGTCCAGCACAGAGCAGCAGCTCTATAAACAGTTGCTAGTTTGCCAGGCATGGTCAAGCACATTTGTAATCCCAATGCTTGGGAGGCTGAGACAGGAGGATTGCAGGTTTGCAGGTTCCTGGCCAGCCTCAGCTACTTAGTGAGACCTGCTGCAACTTAGTGAAACCCTGTTTCAAAATAAAGAATAAAAAAAAAAAAATAGGGCTCAGGGTGGAGCTCAGAAGTAGACTGCCCCTGGTTTTAACCCCTAGTTCCAGAAAAAAAAAAAAAGTTGCTAGTTCTGGCACCTAGCATTGCTGGGAATAATACCCTGCATTGTCTGGCGTGTTCTGTTTGTTTCCCCAACATTTAATAGAACCTTGCATATAGCAGGCGCTCAATGAAAATATTTTAAATGGATAAGCAGTGTAGCGTTGTAGAAAAAAATCTGTCCTGGTTAGAACATGCAATGGATTTAATCATTATCCCCCCCCCCCATTCATATATTGAGATATTCACCCCGAAGTGATGGTCTTGGGGCAGGTAGCTAGGTCATGCGTCTCTGCTCACTAATGGAAGAGGATCAAGAAAGCTCCCTCATCCCTCGGCATGTCCATCCTTTTCTATGAGGAAGCGAGTCCCCACCAAAAGACTGGACTGGCCAGTATCCTGGTCTTTGGCTTCCCTGCCTCCAGAATGGTGAGGAATTTCTGCTGTTGATTAGCCATCCAGTCTGTGGTATTTTGCTATAGCATGTTAAATAAAATAAGATAGAACCTGGGTTCTTGTCAGAGGAAAGAAACTCAAACTTAAGGAGATCAGAGAGAACTTCTGATTTTCTCCAAAATTTCATGCCTTGCCCCAAAACACCAGCAAAATTTTCTCATTTCAATAAATGACAACAATATACATCCAGTTGCTCAGACCAAAATCTAGGCAATTCATCATTAGTGTCTCATTCCTCTATTAATCTCACAACACACATGAGATCCACCAACAAGTTCTGCAGGCTCTGCTTTCAAAACACATCCAACCTATGACCACGGCTCCCATCCAAGCATCATCACCCTGACCTTGGAACTAGTCTCCTGCCCCAACACACATGTGGGCTCCTGTCATCTCCTAGATCTTTCTGACATCACTCCAGCGCCTTCACAGGTTACTTAGAATGAGATCCAATCTTGTAATGATGGCCTGAAAACCTCACACTATCTGGCCCTGCCCGTTTTCTCTCCTACAAATCCTCTTCTTACCTTCTTCTCAACATACTGGTCTTTCTGCTGTTCCTGAAATACTCAGGCTTGTCCTCACTTCAGAATTTGCTCTCCCCTCTACCTAGAAAGCTCTTCCCCAAATAGTCACTCTCTTACAGAACACAAACATTGCCATCTCAGTGAGGCCTTCTCCAGCCCGAGGTGTCGTGGGTGATTTCATGTGTCAACACAGCTGGGCCTCAGGGTGCCTAGCAGTTGATGAAGCATTATTGTGGGTGTGTCTAGGAGCCATTCTGGGATGAGACTAGAATTTGAATCCATACCCTGAGGAAAGCAGAATGCCTTCCCTAATGTGAGTGGCCTTCACCCAATCAGATGGCCGTCCTCAGGAAAGAGGGAGTTTCCTCTTGCCTGACTGCCTAGAGCGAGGACATCACTCTTTCCTGCCTTCTGACTCCAACTGAAACACTAGCTCTTCTTGGGCCCCAAGTCTGCCAGTTTTTGGACTGGAACCCAAACCATGGGTTTTCTTAGCGCTCAGGCCTTCCTACTCAGACTTGAATGAGAACATCAGCTGCCAGCCTGCTAACTTTATGAGACCTCTCAGCCTGTACAATCTCATGAGCCAATTCCTTATAACAAATCTCTCTTTTTGTGGTACTGGTGGTTGAACCCATGGGCATTCTAACTCCACGCTACATTCCTAGTCTTTTGTGTCCGTAGAGGAGAACACTACTAGGGGTTGAACCCAGAGGCATTATACCTCTGAGCTGCATTCCCCCTTTTTTAATTTTTTGCTTTGAAACAAGGTTTCACAAGGATACTGAGAGTCTTGTTAAATTGCTGAACATGGTCTTGAATTTGCAATCTAGCTGTCGCAGCCTCCCAAAGACAGGGATTACAGGCATACATCACAATGCCAGGCAAGGATAAACTTCTTAATACATAGTCAGATAGATATGAATCCTGAGCAGGGTGGGCTGTGTCTTATTCATCTCTGTATCCCTTTTCTTCTTTTTCTCTCTTCCCTTCCACAATATTTCACGCTAAGGAGAAGTTAATTTCCAACAAGATAAATCCTTCTATGACTACCTCATGGTTACCTCAACTTTTAGTCTACTACATAAGTTATAGTAACACAAAAACTCTTCTTATTGCTGACTATCTTAATACATTTAAAATCTTTGGTTGGAGAAGGGTGAGTGGCATAGCTGGGAGACGCACACAACCAAGACTTTGATCATGTATCTCTTCTACCACGATGCACAAGAACCTTGAAAAGGCTTTATCATGCACAATGAAATGGGCTCTCACACTTGCAAAAAGGCATTAAAATTAACACAACCACTTTGGAAGGCAACTTGGAAATATCTCTCCAGAGATATTGTAAGTTTCTTAGCAAGTTCTCATCTGGAAAACAATCCTAGGCAGTTCCCTGGGACACAGACACAGAGACTTAAATATAAGAACCCAAACTGTAAAACTTTCAGAAGAAAACAAAGAGGAAGATCTTTTTGTCCAGGGTCTAAGCCATAGATTTTTAGATATGATGCTAAAAGCACAAGCAAAACCATAAGTTGGACCTTATCAAAATTTAACACTGCTGTGTCTCACAGGACGCTACCAAGAAAGTATGTGGCTGGATTTTTATCCAGAATATAATAAGAACTTACATAAATTACCAGTAGAAGAAAAAAAATAACCTAATTTTAAAGTGGGCAAAGAGCTGAGCATTATAGCACACACTTGTAATCCCAGTACTTGGGAGGCTGAGACAGATGGATCTGGGTTTGTAGACAGCCTCAGCTACTTAGTGAGGCCCTTTGCAACTCAGTGAGACCCTGTTTCAAAATAAAGAATAAAAAATAGGGCTGGGTCATAGCTCAGAGATAGAATGCCCCTGGGTTCCAACCCCAGTACTGCCAATAAATAAAGAAATAAAGAAAGTGGGGGCAAAGAATTCAAATAGACATTTCTCCAAAGAAGATAAATATACAAATGGCCAATAAATACATAAAAAGATGCTGAGTATCACTAACCACCAAGAAAATGAAAATCAAAACCACCATGAGATACCACCTCACACCTATTATGATGGCTAATAAAAAAGAAAGGAAAATAACAGCCGGGCGTGGTGACACACGCTTGTAATCTGAGCATTTGGGAGGCTGAAACCGGAGGATCGCGGTTCACGGACAGCCTCAGCTACTTAGTGAAAGCCCTCCGCAACTCAGTGAGACCCTGTTTCAAAATAAAGAATAAAAATAGGGCAGGGGGTGTAGCTCGGAGGTCAAATACCCCTGGGTTCCATCCCCAGACCCACAAAAATAAATAAATAAAAAGAAAGGAAAGTAACAAGTGTTGGCAAGGATGTAAAAATACTAGTATACTCATATGTTGCTAGTGGGAATGTAAAATGGTGCAGCACATTGGGAAACAGTTGGGCAGTTACTCAGAAAGCTGAATGTAACTTTACCATCTGACCCAGCAATTCTACTCCCAGGCATATCCTCAAGACTGTTGAAACTATGAATCCTTACAACACTTGCAAGTGAATGTTCATAGTGGCATTTATTCATGATAGCCAAAAGGCAAAACACAAATAACCATCTATTGATGAATGGATAAACAAAATGCGATACATCTGTATGATGAGATATTATCTAGCCATAAAAAGGAATTAAATACAGTTGGCCCTCCATATCCACCAGTTCCTTATCCTTGGATTCAACCAATTATGTTTGGAAAATATATATTCAGAAATTACATAGCCAGGCATGGTGGCACGCGCTTGTAATCCCAGCATTCGGGAGGCTGAGACCGGAGGATCGCGGTTCGCAAACAGCCTCAGCTACTTAGTGAGGCCCTTTGCAACTCAGTGAGACCTGGTTTCAAAATAAATAATAAAGGATGTGAGGGCGAGCTGGCTGCGACATCTGTCACCCCATTGATCGCCAGGGTTGATTCAGCTCATCTGGCTGGCAAGGCAGGTGTCCCCTTTCTCCCTCACCACTCCATGTGCGTCCCTCCCGAAGCTGCGCGCTGGGTCGAAGAGGACGACCTTCCCCCAATAGAGGAGGACCGGTCTTCGGTCAAGGGTATAGGAGTAGCTGCGCTCCCCTGCTAGAACCTCCAAACAAGCTCTCAAGGTCCATTTGTTAGGAGAATATAGGGTAGTCAAGCTTCCAAGACTCCAGATATATCCAAATGAGGCGCTGCACGTGGCAGTCTGCCTTTCTTTAAAAAATAAATAAATAAGCCGGGCGTGGTGGCTCACGCTTGTAATCCCCGCACTTGGGAGGCTGAGACAGGAGGATCAAAGCCAGCCTCAGCTACTTAGTGAGGCTCTCAGCAACGTATTGAGACCCTGTTTCCAATAAAATATAAAATAGGGCTGGGAGTATAGCCCAGAGGTAGAAAGCCTTTGGGTTCCACCCCCAGGACCACCACCAAAAATAAATAAATAAATAAATAAATAAATAAATAAGGCAGGGGGTATAGCTCGGAGGTCGAATGCCCCTGGGTTCCATCCCCAGACCCGCGCAATAAATAAATAAATAAATAAATAAATAAATAAATAAATAAATAAAAATTACATTGTACTAGAGAGACTTTTTTCCACATCATCATTCCCTAAACAATATATTTCTAGAACTTTTTTGTGTGTGGTACTGGGGGTGGAACCCAGGGGCTTTTCTACCTCTGGGCTATAGTCCCAGACCGATTTTATACTTTATTTGGAAACAGGGTCTCAATAAGCTGCTGAGAGCCTCACTAAGTAGCTGAGACTGGCTTCGAACCTGTGCGATCCTCCTGTGCAATCCAAGCATGCAGCACCACGCCTGGTTCATAACAACTATTTCTATAGCATTTATATTGTTAAGTATTACAAGCACTCTAGATACTATTTAAAGTGTGAGGGAGGATGAGCATAGATTATATACAAATACTGTGCCATTTTGTATAAGGGACTTGAGCATCCGTGGATTTTAGTATCTATAGGAGGTCCTGAAACCAATCTCCTAAAGATATTGAGGGATGATTGTACTCACACATACAATAACATGAATTAACCTTGAACATATTATACTTATGAAAGAGGCCAGACATAAAGTGTCGCATAAGCTTCCATTTGCATGAAATGTTCAGAACAGGCAGATCTGGAGAAACAGAAACAGATTTGCAGTTTCCAGGGACTGGAGGGAGGGAGGAATGAGTATGGGATTTGGGATGATAAAAATGTTCTGGAATTAATGTTGATGGTTGTACAACTATGAGTATGCTAAAAACTGCATCATTGTATACTTTCAAAAGTGAATTTTATAATAAAATGATTGCATCTCAATAAAGCAGTTACTTAGAAAGTGGCCATTATGTCATAATATATATTAAAAAGGAATTATTCAAAATGTCCTTTTGTAAAAGGATATTAAGCCGGGCGTGGTGGCGCACGCTTGTAATCCCCGCGCTTGGGAGGCAGAGACAGGAGGATCGCGCAGGTTCGAAGCCAGCCGCGCGCGCTGGCTTAGGAGACCCTGTTTCCAAATAAAAATGTTAAAATAGGTCTGGGAGTGTAGCCCTAAGGTAGAAGGGCAAAACCCCAGTACCACCCAAAAAAAAAAAAAAAAAAAAAAAAGGATATTAAGCCAGGTGTGGTGGTACATGCCTATAATCCCAGTACTTGGAAGGCTGAAGCAGGATTGGAGGTTTGAAGACAGCCTCAACAATTTAGCAAGACTCTATTTCAAAAATAAAATAAATGCCAGGCATGGTGGCACATGCTGTAATCCCAGCATCTAGGAGGGTTTAGGTTCACAGACAGCCTCAGCTACTTAGTGAGGCCTCTGTAACTCAGCGAGTCTCTGTTTCAAAATAAAGAATTAAAAAATAAGTCTGGGGATATAGCTTGGAGGTAGAATGCCTCTATGTTCCATCCTCAGTACCACAAAAAATTAAACAAACAAACAAACAAATAAATATAAAAATAAAATAGGTCTAGGGGTGTAGATTGGAAGTAGAATGAGCCTGGTTCAATCCCCAGTATCATGAACACACACACACACACACACACACACACACACACACACACACACGTGCGCGCGCACAAAAATATTAATAATGAATCTATTTGATAGAATATGTCATTCAATTATACATATAAAATGTCATCTATAGCAAATAGTTATGAAATAATATTAAATAAGATATAGTCACAACTATATGTATATTCTAAAAATCATATACCTCTAGCTAGTTTGTTTTTTATCTATTATTTTGGTCTGGAAGAAAATGTACCAAAGTTTTTGCAAAATTAAAAGTTATTGGCTATTGGTAGTTGGCTTTAGGTGATCTATATTTACTAAGAATTCCTAGGAAATATTATGTAGGAAACAGTAGGTAGGAAATAATATTTATTCTTAGTAAAAAATATACATTCTTAGGAAGCATGTTCTTATTTCTTAAAATAATTTTTTGAAGTTTCATAACTGCTGCAGAAGTTCAAAGCGTCTGAGTTTTGGCTCTTGGCTTTGTGAATAGCTCACCTCCCTCAGTGAAGAGCTTGATGCTTCCCGTGGGTCCGTCCCCTGGACACAGTGTCCCAAGGAGCACAGGCCAGAGGACCCAGGAGTCGCACACAGCTCCACCGGTCCAGACCAGAGTGGCCCAGCAGCGGGCTGGAGCGTGGCCTTTAGAAGCAGGGAGCCTCTTCTTCCTGGTTTCAATTGCAGTGGTTTTTGAAAACCCCATTGTCATTTCAAAAGTGGTGCAGGAGGTTGGTCCCTGTCTGTGTCTTTCCTTTGTCTGCCCTCCCTGACTATTTATTTCCTTTTCTTTCTCCGGTGGCAGCTTTCGCAGGCGACAGCACGATGTTGTTACAGGTGTCCCTCGCCCGCTCTCATTTGCTCTGGAAGGAATCCTGCCCGGATCAAGTGCCCCTGTGGAAACTCGAGCTGAACTGTCTTCATTTCCCCTCATTTTGTTATAACATCCCAGCAGCTCCATCCCGTCAGGGGCTCCACTGGCAATCCAGTCATTCCCCAGTGTAAAATACAGCTCCAAAGTTCTGGAAAGTGTCCAACACCACAGAAGAAATTGGCTCTTTTCTTCTCATTTTTCTTTGAAGGCAGAAAAGAATCTGCTCATTTGGAGACAAGGAATAGTGCCTTTTCATCATCCAGGAGCCTGCTTTGACAGCAATACTCTGCACGTCAGCCCCAGACCAACCCCCCTCCCCCTGGAAGGTGCCAGAGCTGCTGAGAAACCAGTCAAGTGATCTTTCTGGGTTAATAGTAATTCTCCATGTTTATTTAACTATGTTTGTCATTTAACAGTAATAACACCTGATAGGACAGAAAGACTTCTTATATGATCACATATAATTCTCTCATCGACCCATCAACCCATAATATCATGGCCTGTTTTACAGATGAGGAAATTGAGGCACAAGAGATCAAATGAGTTCATACAGCTAGTATTGGCAGAGGTAGTATCAACCGTTTGTTTTTGTTTGTTTGTTTGTTTGTTTTAAACTGGGGATTGAATCCAAGGATGCTCTGCCACAAAGCAATGCCCCTAACCCTTTTTTTTAAATTTTGTTTTATTTTATTTTGAAACAAGACCTTGCTAAGTTGCCCAGGCCAGCCTTGAACGTGCACTTTTCCTGCCTCCACTTCTCGAGTAGCTGGGATTACCGGCCTGCGGAGGTAGGGTTAGAACTCCGGTGATCTGCCTGCAGATACTATGATAGCAGGGATTTTCAATCTTCCATTTACAACCAGTGAATCAAACTAGGTTGGGGTGGGGGAAAATTAGCCAGATTTAAGGATAAAATGAACATTAAAATTTTATTAAGTAATTTTTCAAGAGGACTAAGGCTTGTTCTCTGAAATTGGGGCAATTTTGATCCAACTTTGTTTCATCTGCTAATGAGGACTCATTTGGGGTGGTGTGTGGGGAAGTCAGAAAGAGACAAGGATGCAGGATGGCACGCCCATTGCCGGTCAGCCAAGCCTCACCCATAACGGAGAAGAGAAGACTGCGAGGCTTGGAGGACCCTGCACACCTCAATCACCAGTGGAGGTCTCAGTACCATCAGTGAAAAAACAATTTTATAGAAAGTCCTAGCGGCCTCAGGGGAGGATGCTGAGCCTCAGATAAACTTCCATCAAGGTGCAGCAAAGGCCCCTGGAGCACCGCACTCTGTGTAGATTGAAATGCCAACAGTGCTCCTCGGATCTGTGCTTCCTTGGTGTTTTACAGGAGTGTAGGTAGATCCTGCAGCCACAGCTGGGGTCAACTGCCTGGTGCCCAGACATTCCAGCCCCAGCTCCGGGAGATGGCCCGCCTTCATGGTAGTTAGCCTCTCCTCTGCAAAGGAAGCAGATGACTGGTCACCAGAAGAAATAGATCTACCAAATGCTTCTGCCTGCATTGCTGCTTTCCAAAAAGAAGTTGAAGGCAATGTTTCTTAACTTTCTCTAACCCAACCCAGGGAATGAACTCCTTCCCCTCCTACCTTCTTTGCATCTGAAGAGTCCAAGTAGACCTCTCAGGGCTTTATTTTCCATAGCTTGTTTGTATATGGTTTAAATATACTTATTACTATTATCATAGTTATTAGCACTTATTAATTGCAAAATTAATGAATTTCGCTGTGGCACACCCATACATGCACAGGAGGGGCTTTGATCATACCCACCTCCCTACCACCCGACTACTCTCTCTCTCTCTCTATGTGCCACATACCCTTTATCCATCCATCTGCTCATGGACATCGGGGCTCACTCCTAACTTGGCTATCATGAACTGTGCCAAGATAAACATAGGTATGCAGGTATCTCTTTTGCAGGCTGACTGATTCCTTTCAGTATGTAATCAGGAGTGGTATAGCTGGATCATATGATAGTTCTATTTTTAGGTTTTTGAGGAACTTTCAATACTGGTTTTTCCTATAGTGGCTGTACTAATTTACATTTCCACTAACAGTGTATAAGAGCTGCTTCCCTCTTCCCCTCCAAATCCTAGCCAGCATTTGCTATTTTTTGTTTTCTTGATAAGAGCCACTCTGACTGGGGTGAAATGGACATAATTTTGATTCACATTCCCTGGTACCTAAAGATAAACATTTTCAAACTTATTGACCATTTGTACTTCTTCTTTTTAGAAATGTCTGTTTAACTCATTTGCCCAGTTCTTGATTGGATTGCTTGTTCTTCAGGTATTAAAGCCTTTGAATTCCTTATATATTCTGAATATTATGCCTGTCAGATGAACAGCTACAAAGATTTCCCCCAGTCTGTAAGTCTGTAGTCTGTCTCCTCACCCTGTTGGTTGTTTCCTTTGCTGTGCAGAAGATTATATATATATATATATATCCCCAGTTATCAAGTGCTGCTATGATTTCCTGAACTATTTGAGTCCTTCGTGGAATTTTTCACATTCTCTTTGGCCCTGTCCTGGGTAAGGGACCACCTGAGGCCCAGATTACTGTGCTAGGCCGTGAGTGTCACAACTTGTGGGTCCCACATGGCTCCAACACCTAGGCCTTTCCCTGAGATGTTTATTCCTACTACACCTCTGCCTGGAATATTCCACAATTCAGTTAGCTGAGTCACAATTAAAAGTGGCAGCCTTTACAGTCCAGCCTTTCTGGGTCTCACTTGACAAATATCCACAATTTATAAAAGTGCTTTGGAGTGTCTCGAAGTACCAGCGAGAGCCCCCATTACCAGGCCGACCTGTGAGCTCGTCACCTGGCCGCCACACAGGGCCTGCATTTAGAAGGACCTCATTTGGGGTTTATTTTTCCATTGCTGCTACCTTGAAAGTTATGATCATTTTTGAACTTGGAGACCCACTGATCCCATTTTCACTTTGGAGCAGGCCCTGCAAACCCTGTGCTGCCGTGCTCTGCCCCCATTACCCCTCTCCACACTGCACACCACCCCACTCTCCTCCTGATCCACTTTTCTGGGAGCAAAGAAGTTTGGCTCTTGAAGTTTTTATATGATTTATTGTTAGTTCTCTTTTTCCGGCAAGGAATCTTAAACATGCGCCATCCCCATGAGGTATAAAAATCATTACCTAGTTCTGCAGATGAAAAAGAGATTCCTGGCTTAAGCTACAGCCTAGGGTAGGCAGGAACTGTTCTATGTCCAGGATCTGTGAAAGAGTGTACCGTTTTTGTTGCTGTTGTTTGTTTGCTCATTTGGGGCGGGAGGTAGATAGTGAAGGGGAGTAGAGATTTTGTTTTGTTTATTTGTTTGTTTTGGTTTGGGGGTTTTGAATCAGTCATCACTAAGTTACTGAAGCTGTCCTCAAACCTGTAACCCTCCTGTCTTAGCCTCCCACATACTGGGATTATAGGCATGTACCACCTGGCTAGCGAGTAAAGATTTTTATAAGTGGTCAAACTAAGTACTACCTAACAGACTACCTTTATGGGAAAACAATATTGTGGTTCTAAGCATCAAAGGAAAGGTGAGCTGCTGCCACCTTCCAAAAGGCCAAAGAGCTCCACACAAATGTCCATTTTCCCAGAATCTAGTTTAGAAAGTACTGCCTGATGAGAGAGCATAATTCTTATGCCTATAATGGAAAATCTGGATGTGAGTGGCTGCTTGGCAGGCAACCCTCCTAAAAGATCAAAGAGGAACGTGCAGTTGATGCACTATTTTGAGATCATGAGAGACCAATGAGTGAGATCACAGCATTTCAAAGTGTGTTGATGAAATAAGCCTGGGAGTCCCGAGGTCAAGGATTCCCCAAGATGCACTATTCTGGCTGCTAAACACAGTGGTGACATTGGGGGCTGTGTAATCTCTTTGAGCTTGGTTCCACATTTCTAAATGGTAAAAATAGTACCAACCACATGGGGTTGTTAAGAAGAACATGGCTAACCATTTTTTCCCCTGGATGCAAAAGACAGTCAAATAGAAAGAATCACAACATATCAGAGCAGAAACCTCCAGGAAAACCAGTCCTGGGGTAGAAAAACTACACTGTAATTAACTAATTGCTGGAAGCTCAGTGTAGGTAAATCTGAGAATTAAAAACTCTACGGGCCCAGTTCTAAGGTGGTTCCACACTTTAGAGAGTTTAACCTCCAGTTCAACCTTGTTTTCACAGGAAATATTAGGGAAAAAATATCCCCTGTGTTCTTGCCACACAAAGGGGAAATAAAATGATTTTTTGTTAGAGTTTTATTGGTGCAATATGATTATACATCATGGTGATATTTAAATTGATATACTCATATATGAACACAACATCTCGTGGTGTGCTTCCTTCCTTACCCTGTCCCTTGTACATGCGAGTAAGGTTGTTAGTGATGCTATCATATGTAGACATAATATTATTGGGTCTGGTAAAATTCAACAGTGAGAAATCAACCAACCTGATTTGTTAAACTGGGCCAATGACAACAGACAACTCACAAAAAGAGATATATCAATGGTAAATAAAGTACATGAAAAGATGCTCCATGCCATGTATCATTAGGGAACTGCCACTAACAGCAATGATACCTTTACACACCTATTAGAACGGCCCAAATCCAGAGTACTGACATACCAGATGCTGCGAAGAGGCAGGAGCCACAGGAACCCCTCACACATGCTGGTGGGGTGCAAAATGCTCTGGCCACTTTCAAAGACAGTTTGACAGTTTCGTACAAAACTCAGTATACTCTTACCATGTGAACCAGCAATCACTTTCCTTGGTATTTACCCAAAGGAGTTGAAAACTATCCACACAGAAACCTGCACATGAGTACTAATAGCAGCTTTATCCATAATTGACAAAACTTGAAAACAACCAAGGCGTCCTTCAGTAAGTGAACAGAAGAAAAAACTGTGGTATATGCAAACAATGGGCTATTACTCCACGCTAAAAAGAAAACAGCTATTAAGTCATGAAAGACATGAAGAAATCTTAACTGCAAATTATCAAGCGAAAGAAGCCGATCTGAAAAAGGCTGTATATTGTATACTGTACTATTCCAAATATATGGCACTCTGGAAAAGGCATAGCTATGGAGACAGAAAAAGAAAAAACGACCAGGAGTTTCTAGGAGGTGGAAAGATGGATAAAGAGGCAGAGCATAGCGTTTTGTTTGGGGATTTTGTTTATTTTGTGTTGTTTTTGAGATGAGGTCTTCCTAAGCTACCCAGGCTGGTCTGGAACTCAAGGACTCATGTGGTCCTCCTGCCCCAGCTCTTAACATAGCTCCACCATGCCCAGCCACTGAGGATTTTTAGGGCAATGATACTATGGATAACTGGATACATACTAATATAAGGTATATAATACTGTGTCATTACACATTTGTTCAAAGTCATAAAATAGACAACACGAAGAGTAAACCCTAACATAAAATGGATTATGGGAGATTTTAGTGTGTTGATGTAGGGTCAAGTGCAAAATGATGTACTACTCTACTGTGAGATGTTGATAATGGAAGAGGCTACGCATGCTTTGGAGGCATATGAGGTATCTCTATACCTTCCTCTCTGTTTTGCTACATAAAAAATAAAGACTACTGCCGGGCGTGGTGGCACACACTTGTAATCCCAGCATTTGGGAGGCTGAGACCAGAGGATGGCAGTTCGCAGACAGCCTCAGCTACTTAGTGAAGCCCTCCGCGACTTACTGAGACCCTGTTTCAAAATAAAGAATAGAAAATAGGGCTGGAGGTGTAGCTCAGAGGTAGAATGCCCCTGCATTCCATACCCAGTCCTGGAAAAAAAAATAAAACAAAAACATACTGAGGTTATAAGTGACAGGGCCAGTGGCCCAGTTTCTTTGGGAAAAAAAATACACACCCACACACAATCAATTCAGAAACCTACAGATTAAAATAGTCTTAAAGGGACTATTTACCAATCACATGTGAACCTTTTTTGGATCTCAACTCAACTAAGCAAACTCATTTTTTTGTGTGTGGTACTAGGATTGGAACCCAGGGGCTTTTCTACCTCCAGGCTATACTTCCAGGCCTATTTTATATTTTATTTGAAAACAACAGTGTCTCACTAAGTTGCTGAGGCTGGCTTCGAACCTATGTGACTCTCCTATCTCAGCTTCCCAAGTGCTGGGATCACAAGCATGTGCCATCACTCCTGCCTCAAACTAATATATATATATATGTGTGTGTGTGTGTGTGTGTGTGTGTGTGTATGTGTGTGTGTGTGTGTGTGTGTGTGTGTGTGTGTGTGTGTGTGATGGTACTGGGGATGGAACGCAGAGGCTTTCTACCTCCGGGCTACACTCCCAGACCTATTTGATATTTTATTTGGAAACAGGGTCTCACTAAGTTGCTGAGAGCCTTACTCAGTAGCTGAGGCTGGCTTCGAACCTGCGCGAGCCTCCTGTCTCAGCCTCCCAAGCGCAGGGATTACAAGCATACGCCACCACACCCAGCTAAACTAATATATATATATATATATATATATATATATATATATATATATATATATTTTTTTTTTTTTTTTTTTTTTTTTTTGGTAGCACTGGGGTCCCTGGAAGCCCTTTTACCTCCAGGCTACACTCCCCAGACCTACTTTATACTTTTTTTTTTTTTATATATTTTTTTAATTAATTTATTTTTTAAATTGGTGCATTGTAGTCATATATCAATCACATTGGAGTACAAGACTTGAGAGGATATACAAGCACACATCATCCAATTAGCCCTCCTGCAGCCCCCGTCCCATTCCCTCCCCCTCCCTCCATCCCACACTTCTTTGGTGATTTACTTTGATACATTTGTTTATGTACCTCCTGCATTTTAAAGAGGCTCCGTCCTCCAGTATTACATACCCTCTGATTGGTCACATTAGTTGCTTCACTATAGGGCCCTTTCTATAGCTCAACCTCTTCCTGTTGCCCGTTTCCTCCTAGTTATTGCTGATTAAGGGAAGCGTCTGATTTATATTTTCTGCGATATTTCTCTGTGCATGCTGCGTTGCAAGTACCAATCCCACTCTTGATGGTCCCAGTAGTGCCCTGGCTACTCAGTGGACTGATCCAGACCTCGCTGGCTCACGCAGCGGCCTTGCCTCATGGGAGGACCCAGTTCTGGTCTCGCTGGCCCCTGAACCGGTCAAACCCCTAAGCTGGCTTTTGTCCCGACCTTGGAGGCCGCAGGAGTGAACTTGCCTCACGCCAGGCTCCGATGCTGGCCATTGGCCCCTGCACCAGTCTAACCCCTTGGCAGGATTCCAGTCCCGGCCTCGGAGGCCCCAACACTGGTAATGCCTCACGGCAGGCTCCGATGCCGGCCTCACTGGCCCCAGCACCGGCCTAACCCCTCGGCAGGCTCTTATCCTGGCCTCGAGGCCCCAGTACCGGCCTTGCCTCAAGGCAGGCTCCGATGCCGGCCTCGCTGGCCCCAGCACCAGCCTAACCCCTCAGCAGGCTCTTATCCTGGCCTCGGAGGCCCCAGTACCGGCCTTGCCTCACGGCAGGCTCCGATGCCGGCCTCACTGGCCCCAGCAGTGGCCTAACCCCTCGGCAGGCTCCGATCCCGGCCTCAGAGGCCCCAGTACCGGCCTTGCCTCAAGGCAGGCTCCGATGCCGGCCTCGCTGGCCCCAGCAGCGGTCTAACCCCTCGGCAGGCTCCAATCCCGGCCTCAGAGGCCCCAGCACTGGTCATGCCTCAAGGCAGGCTCCGATGCCGGCCTCGCTGGCCCCAGCACCGGCCTAACCCCTCGGCAGGCTCTTGTCCTGGCCTCGGAGGCCCCAGTACCGGCCTTGCCTCACGGCAGGCTCCGATGCCGGCCTCGCTGGCCCCAGCAGTGGCCTAACCCCTCGGCAGGCTCCGATCCCGGCCTCAGTGGCCCCAGTGCCGGTCTTGCCTCAAGGCAGGCTCCGATGCCGGCCTCGCTGGCCCCAGCAGCGGCCTAACCCCTCGGCAGGCTCCAATCCCGGCCTCAGAGGCCCCAGCACTGGTCATGCCTCAAGGCAGGCTCCGATGCCGGCCTCGCTGGCCCCAGCACCGGCCTAACCCCTCGGCAGGCTCTTGTCCTGGCCTCGGAGGCCCCAGTACTGGCCTTGCCTCACGGCAGGCTCCAATGCCGGCCTCACTGGCCCCAGCAGCGGCCTAACCCCTCGGCCGGCTCCGATCCCGGCCTCGGAGGCCCCAGCACTGGTCATGCCTCAAGGCAGGCTCTGATGCCGGCCTCGCTGGCCCCAGCACCGGCCTAACCCCTTGGCAGACTCTTATCCTGGCCTCGGAGGCCCCAGTACCGGCCTTGCCTCACGGCAGGCTCCGATGCCGGCCTCGCTGGCCCCAGCACCGGCCTAACCCCTCGGCATGCTCCGATCCCGGCCTCGGAGGCCCCAGCACTGGTCATGCCTCACGGCAGGCTCCGCTGCCGGCCTCGTTGGCCCCAGCACCGGCCTAACCCCTCGGCAAGCTCTTATCCTGGCCTCGGAGGCCCCAGTACCGGCCTTGCCTCATGGCAGGCTCCGATGCCAGCCTCGCTGGCCCCAGCACCGGCCTAATCCCTCGGCAGGCTCCGATGCTGGCCTCGCTGGACGCAGCAGCAGCCTAACCCCTCGGCAGGCTCCGATCCCGGCCTCAGAGGCCCCAGCACTGGTCATGCCTCAAGGCAGGCTCTGATGCCGGCCTCGCTGGCCCCAGCACCGGCCTAACCCCTTGGCAGGCTCTTATCCTGGCCTCGGAGGCCCCAGTACCGGCCTTGCCTCACGGCAGGCTCCGATGCCGGCCTCGCTGGCCCCAGCACCGGCCTAACCCCACGGCATGCTCCGATCCCGGCCTCGGAGGCCCCAGCACTGGTCATGCCTCACGGCAGGCTCCGCTGCCGGCCTCGTTGGCCCCAGCAGCGGCCTAACCCCTCGGCAAGCTCTTATCCTGGCCTCGGAGGCCCCAGTACCGGCCTTGCCTCACGGCAGGCTCCGATGCCGGCCTCGCTGGCCCCAGCACCGGCCTAATCCCTCGGCAGGCTCTTATCCTGGCCTCGAGGCCCCAGTACCGGCCTTGCCTCAAGGCAGGCTCCGATGCCGGCCTCGCTGGCCCCAGCACCGGCCTAACCCCTCAGCAGGCTCTTATCCTGGCCTCGGAGGCCCCAGTACCGGCCTTGCCTCACGGCAGGCTCCGATGCCGGCCTCACTGGCCCCAGCAGCGGCCTAACCCCTTGGCAGGCTCCGATCCCGGCCTCAGAGGCCCCAGTACCGGCCTTGCCTCACGGCAGGCTCCGATGCCGGCCTCGCTGGCCCCAGCAGCGGCCTAACCCCTCGGCAGGCTCCGATCCCGGCCTCAGCGGCCCCAGCACTGGTCATGCCTCACAGCAGGCTCCGATGCCGGCCTCGCTGGCCCCAGCACCGGCCTAACCCCTCGGCAGGCTCTTATCCTGGCCTCGGAGGCCCCAGTACCGGCCTTGCCTCACGGCAGGCTCCGATGCCGGCCTCGCTGGCCCCAGCAGTGGCCTAACCCCTTGGCAGGCTCCGATCCCGGCCTCAGAGGCCCCAGTACCGGCCTTGCCTCACGGCAGGCTCCGATGCCGGCCTCGCTGGCCCCAGCAGCGGCCTAACCCCTCGGCAGGCTCCGATCCCGGCCTCAGTGGCCCCAGCACTGGTCATGCCTCACGGCAGGCTCCGATGCCGGCCTCGCTGGCCCCAGCACCGGCCTAACCCCTCGGCAAGCTCTTGTCCTGGCCTCGGAGGCCCCAGTACCGGCCTTGCCTCAAGGCAGGCTCCGATGCCGGCCTCACTGGCCCCAGCAGCGGCCTAACCCCTCGGCAGGCTCCGATCCCGGCCTCGGAGGCCCCAGCACTGGTCATGCCTCAAGGCAGGCTCCAATGCCGGCCTCGCTGGCCCCAGCACCGGCCTAATCCCTCAGCAGGCTCTTATCCTGGCCTCGGAGGCCCCAGCACCGGCCTAACCCCTCGGCAGGCTCTTATCCTGGCCTCGGAGGCCCAAGTACCGGCCTTGCCTCATGGCAGGCTCTGATGCCAGCCTCGCTGGCCCCAGCACCGGCCTAACCCCTCAGCAGGCTCCGGTCCCGTCCTCGGGGGCCCCAACACTGGCCTTGCCTCACGGCAGGCTCCGATGCCGGCCTCGCTGACCCCAGCACCGGCCTAACCCCTCAGCAAGTTCCGGACCCGACCTCGGAGGCCCTAGCACAAGCCTTGCATCATGGCAGGCTCCAATGCCGGCCTCGCTGGCCCCAGCATCGGTCTAACCCCTCTGCAGGTTCCAATCCCGGCCACGGAGGCCTCAGTAGTGGCCTTGCCTCACAGCAAGCTCAGATGTCGGCCACTGGCCCCAGCGCCCGCCTAACCCCTCAGCAGGTTCCGATCACTGTCTCTGTGGTTATTATTTCAAAGGTTCCAGTTGTAATGTATCAGATCTCTGCCTCCCCCGAATATTGGCCACTGGCATTGTCACTGCCTCCACCGTTTCAAATCCTTCCCAGGCTCTTTTTCCACTCTGAAAGTTGTCCAGTGTTCCTAAGCATGCGTGATGGTAGCATTCGACATTTAGTGTAATTTCTCCAAAAAAATAAAGTTGGTAAGATCCGGTTTCTGCTTCTCCTGAATACAAGTCTCCACCACCATCGCGAAGAACTCTTTCAACACCGCATTTCTCCTTGGTCTTCGCTAAACTCTCTCCTTATATGTGATGTCTGAGATTCTTAACAATATAGAGAAATAGCAGTCCTCTTTCACGGCGAATTTTTCCATAAGTTCCAGTGCATTTGGATAAGTTTTGTCTGCATCTCCAGTGTCCTGGCATCCATAACGGCTTTCTTACCACCTCTCCGATATTTTTCTTTATCTTTTTCTGTTCTGGGCCCGGTTTCTCCAGGGGTCTGGCGTGCTACTCGCAGTTCGGCCGGGACCCAGAGTCCCGCGACCCGGGCCCCATCTGGCGTGCCCAGCCCGCGACCCCCGCCCAGAACCCAGCGTCTTACTGGGTCCGGTTTCTCCAGGGGTCTGGCGTGCTACGCGCAGTTCGGCAGGGGCCCAGAGTCCCGCGACCCGGGCCCCATCTGGCGTGCCCCGCCCGCGACCCCCACCCAGAACCCAGCGTCTTACTGGGCCTGGTTTCTCCAGGGGTCTGGCGTGCTACGCGCAGTTCGGCCCGGGGCCCAGGGTCCCGCGACCCAGGCCCCGGCTTTTGTGCGCCGCGCGCAACCCCTGCCCAGAACCCAGCGTCTTACTGGGCCTGGTTTCTCCAGGGGTCTGGCGTGCTACGCGCAGTTCTGCCTGGGGCCCAGAGTCCCGCGACCCGGGCCCCATCTGGCGTGCCCAGCCCGCGACCCCTGCCCAGAACCCAGCGTCTTACTGGGTCCGGTTTCTCCAGGGGTCTGGCGTGCTACCCGCAGTTCGGCAGGGGCCCAGAGTCCCGCGACCCGGGCCCCATCTGGCGTGCCCAGCCCGCGACCCCCGCCCAGAACCCAGCGTCTTACTGGGTCCGGTTTCTCCAGGGGTCTGGCGTGCTACGCGCAGTTCGGCAGGGGCCCAGAGTCCCGCGACCCGGGCCCCATTAGGCGTGCCCCGCCCGCGACCCCCACCCAGAACCCAGCGTCTTACTGGGCCTGGTTTCTCCAGGGGTCTGGCGTGCTACGCGCAGTTCGGCCCGGGGCCCAGGGTCCCGCGACCCAGGCCCTGGCTTTTGTGCGCCGCGCGCAACCCCTGCCCAGAACCCAGCGTCTTACTGGGCCTGGTTTCTCCAGGGGTCTGGCGTGCTACGCGCAGTTCTGCCTGGGGCCCAGAGTCCCGCGACCCGGGCCCCATCTGGCGTGCCCAGCCCGCGACCCCTGCCCAGAACCCAGCGTCTTACTGGGTCTGGTTTCTCCAGGGGTCTGGCGTGCTACGCGCAGTTCGGCAGGGGCCCAGAGTCCCGCGACCCGGGCCCCATCTAGCGTGCCCAGCCTGCGACCCCCGCCCAGAACCCAGCGTCTTACTGGGTCCGGTTTCTCCAGGGGTCTGGCGTTGAATGAATCTACTTTTTTTTTTTAAACAGGGTCTCTTAAGCCAGCATAGCTGGCTTTGAACCCGCGCGATCCTCCTGTCTCCACCTCCCAAGCGTGGGGATTATAAGCATGTGCCACCACATCCAGCTCAAACTAATATCTTTAAGTATATAAAATAATGTGGGAAATAAAACATTGAATAGTTTATTTTAAAGAATTATTAAATTATTGCTGAAAATGCTTAGGTAACCTACAGGTTTTCTGCTTAATGACTCTTGGAGGATCTCTATCTTACAGAATATAAAAAACATAAATACAAACAGATATATACAGCACTTCCAGGGTTTGCTTCAGAATGATAGGGCAGGTCAAGGAAGTAATATTGGCCATAATTTGATAATTAATAAAACTAGGTAATGGGAATTTATTATAATATCTTGTATATATTTTACAATCAAAAGGACACACACAAAAAAAGAAAACCCAGTTCAGTCTCAGGAGTTGGTGGAAAGATGGCTCCTAGATGAAGGAGTCTGTCTGGTTAGAGGAAAGTTACCTCTCTTTGCCTGTGTTCTCATGTATTAAATGGGGACTGGGTAATATTATCCTCCTCCTAGAGCTGATCTGAATATTGAGAGACTGAATACATGTAAAGCAGATGCAACAAACAGAACCCTGCATTGGCAAATGCCGTATAACGTTAGTATACTAAGCAGCCTGAAGTACTTCCTTGCATCAATCAAAATCAAGTCTCAAAGAACCCCACAACTCACTAAATGCACTTGGTGATAAACAATATTCTTATTCCCATTGAGCAGTTGGAGAAACTGAGGCACAACCCACAGAGACACAGCTAGTGAGTACCCAAGCCTGTTCTAGGTTTTGACTCCATCCTAAGCCCGCTCCAATGCACCAAGGCTGACCTTTGGAGGGATGGTCAGAAGCTAAACTTTGATCCTCAGTCTTGAACGATCTAAAACTTGGTGTCTCTTTGACCCTGGTACCCAGCACCTCCTCCAGGGCTGGGATACTAACAAGACTCCCATGGAGCTAATGGGTTTCTTGTAGCCCCGGCCTGAGCAGAAGGATGACATTGGATGTAGTCAGCCCCTCTATCTAGAGTTTTTCCCCATCAGTCCTCTCTCCTGGGGTCAGGAAGTTTGTCACAGCTAAATGCCAAAGTGGGTGGAGTGGAGAAAACAAAGCAGACAGAGCTACCTAGGCTGTAACCCAGGAAGAAGGCCTTCCCAAGGCTTCAGGATTCCAAAGTACAAGTCTAGATTTCCACACTTGCTTCCCGGTGGGGGGGGGGGGGGGCGTCCTGGGCTGTAATAGGTTGACTCTTTCTGGGGATCTCCTTTCTAGGAGCAGGTCAGCAAGTTAATATTAATAATGAAACCTACAGGTTATCAAATGCTATCCCTTGTGCTAAGGATGATAGACATTTTCTCATTCATGCACCCTTGGTTGCAATATACTATGAAGTAGATATTTGTTTTCATTAAAATAGGACAGAGGTTTAAAAAAAAAAAGTCATGAAAGGCTCCCTTTCTCTAGTGCATGGAGAGAGAAACTCAGACTTTGAAAGATTGATAAGCAATTAGCAACTTGCCCATGGTGATGCTGGTGGTGAACTGCCAAGGTTGGATTTCAGTGGGTTCCTTCCTCTGCCTTTAAAGTTACCGTGCTTGTGTGATTTCAAAGGTATGGGTTCTAGCTAATTGCCAGCTCCTAACCTAGGCATTATAGGGTTAATTCATTTAACCCTCCTATCAACCTAGGAAGTGTTGGTATCCCCACCTTACAGAAAAGGAAACTGGGTAAAGAGAGGTGAGGTGGTGGGCCCAGGGAACAGTGGAAGCGGGAAACAGAACACAACAGGCTCTACAGACCCGCAGCTCTTAGCTGCTACTGGTGCTACGACTCGGCCCTCAGGGATCTCTTGTCCTCCAATCTAATTTTCAGTAAGCCATCCCAGTTTGTCATTTGGATGATTGTTGGTATGAGAGCATTTTGAGTCCAAGAAATCTAGGACTTAAAAGGTGCCTGAGGTAGAACATTCATTTCTCAGGGCTGCCATGACAATGAGCCACAAACTGTGGGGGCTCATTTTTTCTCTCACAGTTCTGGAGCCTTAGAAGAGCAAAGTCAGGCTGTCGACGGGGCTGCGCTCTCTGTCTGCCTCTCTGGACGAGAACCCTTCCTGGCCTCTTCAGCCTCTGGTGTTTGCTGGCTGTCTTAGGCATTCCTGGGCTTATAGTGCCTCGAGCTCATCCTGGGCTTACAGTGCCTCGAGCTCATCCTGGTGTTTCTGCTGGGTTTCTGATGAGTCTCCACGTCATCTTCCCTCCATGCCTGTCTCTCCCTGTGTGTCCAACTTTTCCCTTTTATAGGACACTGGTTGCACTGAATTAGAGCTCATCTAATGATGTTGTCTTAACTCGGAGACCCTATTTCCAAGTAAGGTCATATTCTAAAATACTGAGGGTTAAGACTTCGATGTCTTTTTTGGGAGGGGTTGGAGGGAGATATAGTTCACCCCACAGCATGCAGCATATTAGAGTCCAGCCACCTCCCCAAATGTGTTCCGAACATGCCAGTTATGCTGGAAGCTCTGTGGAGAAGAGGCTCAGTGGTCTGACTAACTGGGGGTACCACTGGTGTCTGATCCCTGGTGGTGGCTCACAGTGCTCACTAGGGTACAGACATCCAAAAAGGAGGTATGGCAAAGACCCTGCTGGCCTTAAGTCAGCACCCCCCAAATCTATTTGAGCATGGGAGTGTGGAGGTATGGGGATGGAGGAGGAGGATTTAATAGTGTTTTATGAAATACACTTGGAAAAACTCACTAGACCAGAGCATGACCTTGGAACCGGAGAGGCCTAGATTTACATTGTGAGACTGCTGTTTACCCAGTATGTGACCCTGGGCAATCATTTCTCTGAGTTTCAGTTTCCTCATCCATAAAAAAAAATGAAAATCCCTATTAATTACTTAGGGTGAGTTCATTGCCAAAACAAATACCAAAAAGTCAAATGGTTTGGAAACCCTAGGATATAAGTCCATTCCTTGCTCAAGACGAGGTGAGAAGTAAGTTGTGCGGGCAGTCTCCCTCTGCACAGGCACCCAGAAAGCCAAGGTGAAGGATGCTCTGCCTTTTGATCTAAGTGGCTCCCAAGGTCTTGTTCCATCCAGGCAGCCATCAGGGCACAGAGTTTAGGGTCTGCCTCCTGGGAGGAACCTCCTGGTTCCTAGGAGCCAAGCTCTGTAGCAGAACAACTCACTTCTGTTCAGGCTCAGAACCCAGACCAAGTGCTGGAACTCACTGTAAGGGTCTTGGAAAATGTGACAGAGCAGCTATTTCCCAGCAAGAATACAATCCTAAAGAGAGGGAAGTACGCCCTTACAGCGGAGAGCTAGCCTTCTCTGCCAGACTATTTACCTCCGGGTGTGCTCTGAGGATTAAATAAGGCTTTAGACATATGCACAGCCCTTAGCAAGTCATGCAGCTAAATAAAATGCAACGGGGAATAGTAGATAGTCCCTGGGGCACACAGAAATGTGAACCCTTCTTCCTCCTTCTTTTTAAGGTGTCCTGCTGGCCCAAATTTTCCATGTGGTAGGGAAAGAGGAGCAAAGTCCTCAGGGTACCATTCGGCCCCTAGCCTCTCCTCCCTCCCTTTCTTTGCAGCCAGATGGAGAAGCTTGCAGCTCCAGGGTCTTGACAGCCTCACAGCTTCCCAAGCACTGGCCCCCAGGGCCGCAAGCCCCACCTCCCTACATTTGCCGAGCCAGCTGAGACACAGGCAGCGCTCCAGGCCCCCGCAGCCCCTGGAACACACGCCAGTTACAGAGGCTCAGGGCGCTGGGGGAAGGGAAGAGCATTGTGCCACAATCTCCCTGCAAAGGACAGACACTGCAAACCCAAACTGTGTCTTCCCCCAGGTTTCCCCCACTCCCTAGTCACAAAGCATAGGTGAGAGCTGCCTTAAACACACAGGGCTCTGGGCTCCCCAACCCCAACTCCCAAGACTACGAGGGACCAAGAGGGGCCAGTAGGGCAAGTCTTTTGCTACAAATGTGTGTATACTTTCCATGTTCATATTAATTATTAAAACAACTGCATCTTCAATCATATCCCCACTCCCTGCACATGAATGAGTTCCAACAAGTCTCCAGTAGCCCTCTCACATTTCTCTGCACAGCCATGAGCTTCTCTGAGCTGCCATCCACATGAACATATAACTCACCTCTCCCCTCCTTCCACTCGGCTTTGTACACACATTCCCATGGAGCCGGGTCTTCCTGACGTTATGTCACAGGACTGTAAAATATATGGAAGACATATTTTGTTTCAGAACCTGTATACCCAGAGCATTTGGATGATGCTGGAACAACTGGAGAGAATGCTGCTGATGCCCCAAGTCTCCAGTACAAGTCCCCTTATGGAGAGAAATGCTGGATTTTGCATCTACACGTATACACGTGGGCTTACTCAAGCACGGTGGTATGACAATGATTTCTTCCCTGGAAGTGGCATGACCTGCAGGAGTTACTGTTTCGCCATAGCTAGGAGGGCAGCCCAAATTATTTATTGCTTTTGATTCCTGCACGGTTCCCCTGCATAAATTAAAATGTGACATTATTACACCCTGCAACAGCCCACTAGCGACCTTTCGCACTCTCTCCCCTCCACAGCCGTTATTCAGCATAATTTGAGTTGGAGGCAAGTTGGGAGAGTGGGAAGGGATGGGCGGGGGCCGGGGGAAAGCAGAGTCCAAATTAGAAACAGATTTAAAGAGCATTTGCAGGGAATTAGGCAGCAGGCCAGAAGCGCTCGCTGGCAGCATGTGTAACCCGTCTTTAGGGACCGTCGGCTCCTCCTAGGTTTCCACACAGCGGATGTTTCCCGGCCAGAGTGCAGCTGGGCTTCAGCCGTCAAAGCCACAGCCAAGACATCTGAGAAGGGGCGGACGGCCTGGGTGCACGCGTCTCATACACGCCGGGGCCCTACACCCACGCGCTTGACCCCAGGCCATTCCCCGCAGGCTGCCACACATACACACCTACAAAGACACCGCTGAGCTGCCTGCACCCCGGCCCCGCCGCCAACACACAGGATACAGACACAGGTGCACGTGGAGCCAGTTGGGACAGACACGCTTACACATGTGCACACGCAGACTGGGGCAATGCCTGCCAACACTCAGAGAAATCTAGGGCTGATTTCTCAGCCTACCTGCCCCCCAGCCCACCCCAAGAGGGCTGCGTGACCTTGGCTTGGCCCCTCGACCTCTCTGAACCTCTTTGTTCATAAGTATAAAATGTAAACCATGACAGCCGTGATGCCCAAAATGTGATAATCAAGGTGAACATCAGGAAACTACCGAGCTTTACTTACGTGAGAAACGGCAGGCAGGATGGTGATGGTGATGGTGACGGTGAAGAAGATAAGGATGGCGCACATCCCTTCTAGACAGCCACACAGCGCTCCGCTGCCTTGATTCTCAACTCGATAGAAAGGGTGGAAGGTGCACCCAAGGGCGAGCGCACGGCTGCACAGTCAGGAGGGGCGCATGCGCACAGTGCCAGGTGTGCAAGGCTCCACGCTTTGCTGCCCCAGAGACCTGGGCTGGTCCAACTGAGGCCAGACTTCAGCTCCCAAAGCTCCCCCTCCAGACACCCCTTGTTCCTGCCTTCCTCTACAGCCCCTGTCTCCTCCTTTGCCCGCCTCTTAGTGAGAAACACCCCAAGTCTCCTCTCCTTCCTCTCCTTCGGGGGCTCCCCTCCAGCCACCCTAACTTCCGGAGCCCTTCTCTCCTCCCACCAGCCTTCACATCAGCCCAACAGGACCTGCTGCCCTTACCCGGAAACCCACCAGGTTCACACAGCTCCTGTTCTGGGTGCTGTGGGAATGGGGTGGTGAGGGATGAACTGGGGGACCCGATGCCAGCAGTGCCCAAGCGTGGGGAAAAGGAGATGGGTGAGTGACCACTGAGACCAATTGCCACTGGACTGGCCCTGAGCCCCAGCGTCCAGTGACCAGTGTCAGAATCCTTATGGGTTGGGGGCGGAGCGGGTCCTGGGGGAGACACATGAGGGTGGGGAATCAGGCACAGACTCAGGAATTTCTAGACCTTCATTTGACGACTAGCTATTTAAGGGGCTCCTACTGTGTGCTGAATGCTGAGAAAGCGGTGATTAATAAAACACAGACACTGTTTTCCACAATACCAATGCCATCAACTATGTGCTCTCTAGGAAAGGAGCTGAGCACAGGGAACTGAAGCAAAGATCAACCATCTAATTTAGACAGGAGAGGAACAGGAGGCTTCTGGGAGATGTGGACAGGGCCCCGGATATCCAGGGAGTTTCGAGGAGTTCAGGGTGGTCTCCAGGTAAAGAGTAAGTCAGAGGGAAGAGGAGGGACAAGGCTCCAGAGATACGCCAGGGGCCAGTCATGGTGGAAGGTCTCTGCTGGCTCACCCATGAACTCACAGTTCAGCAAACGTAATGTGCGAGCATTCGAGAGGTGCCCTGCTGCAGCCGTGAGGTACAGCAGACACCTGTAGGCTGCCCAAGGTTGTCACAGTGGGAACGAAGACAAGCCAACAGATTTGAGAGATGCATAACTGACTGTAATTGAACAGGGGCTGTGAGGAAAGAGGAATGATTCAAGATGATTCTCAGGTGACCTAGCTAGGCCTAGATTGATTGAGTAGGTGCCCTTCCCTAAGAGGGAACTGCAGAAATGGAAGATGTACAGTTGGGGGTGGCAGATGATAAGTCTGCATTGCTCCTGCTCCTCTGCAGCTCCAAAGAGCTGGTGGTGAGGTGGGAGTTGGGCACACTCAAGAGAAGATAAGCCCCAGCTCAAGACACAGGGAACCATTTTAAGGAGGTGGCAAGAGATTTGCCAGCTGCCTGAGCTGTTCACAGGCAGCCTCAGCTACTTAGTGAGGCCCTCTGTCCTATTTTTTATTCTTTATTTGAAGCAGGGTCTCACTAAGTTGCGGAGGGCCTCACTAAGTAGCTGGGCCTGTCCGTGAACCTCCTATTTTCTTATTAGTTGCTGTTGTTAATCTTCCAATGTGCTAATTTATAAATTAAACTTTATTATAGGTATGTATGAAGAGGGAAAAACATAGTATATACAGGAGTAGAAACTATCCTCAGTTGCAGGAATCCACCAGGGGTTTTGGAATGTATTCCCTGCAGATTAGAGGGAGCTACTGTACTTAATACACTCCACAGAGAATGTTAGTGCTGACTTTTGCTCTTCGGGAACTTAGGTCAGAGACTTAAACTCACACTCTGAAACCCCAGACATTCACCTTACCACCGGGTTCCCTAAAATACTGCCATTTTGATGAAGTCCAGGCTGACTTCTTAAAATAAATGTGCAGACATCATGAATCAGGCTGAATTTTAGGTCTGGTAAACAGGAACAGATAACCAACCAAAGATGGGAAGAAAGCATTTCAAAGCTAAAGTTCATCCCCCTTAGGAGGGGCCCCATCTTAATAGGTAGGTTCCAAAAATTAATGCTAAAGAAAAACCTTTTAATTAATGAATAGAACAATGTTGAAGGCAGACCTAGAGTGATGGAATCCATTTTTTTTTTTCTGCTAAAAAGCACAAGGAGCTGAGTGCAGTGGTGCACACCATTAATCCCAGTACTTGGAGACTGAGACAAGAGGGTTGCAAGTTTGAAGCCAGCTCGGGCAATGTAGAAAGATGCTGTATTAAAATAAAAAGGGCTGAGGAGGTAGCTCAGTGGTAGAACACTCTTGGGTTCAATCCTCCGTACTGGGGAAATTTTTTTAAGGCAATTGGTGGACCTCACTCAACAGGACAGAGGGGACCGGGGTGGTTAGCTGCAGTGCTCAAAAGCACAGTCTCCTTCCTGCTCATCAAGGTGTATAACCTGCACCCATGTCTGATGAGCTGTCACCCCTGCAATGGTACCAGGCACCAGGGACAAGGATTTTCTTGCAATCCCAAGGGCATCCTTTATTGATGACACAGTTGGGCTGATCTTTTAGGGTTGGAAACGAGGTAGTAAGAGGGAAGTAACTTATTTAAGATCTCCAGTCCCGTGGAGGCAAAGCTGAGATAAGAACCCTGGCCTCTGTCTCTGGTTTTGACGCTGCTGCACATTTGTGCTGTGAACAGGAACTGTGAGTAAACAACTCAACTTTACTGGCCTCTATTTTCTTTTTTCTTTTTCTTTTTTCTTTTCTTTTTTTTTTTTTTTTTTTTTTTTTTGGTGGTACTGGGGGTAGAACCCAGAGGCTTTCTACCTCCGGGCTTTACTCCCAGACCTTTTTAATATTTTATTTGGAAACAGTGTCTCACTAAGTTGCTGAGAGCCTCACTAAGTAGCTGAGGCTGACTTCGAACCTGTGTGATCCTCCTGTCTCAGCCTCCCAAGCGCATTGGCCTCTATTTTCTTCAAATGGAAAATTCCTTGCTTTTTACCACCAATCTCTATCACTCTCCAAAAATCAGATTTATCCAGAGTAAATTGGTATTACGCATTTTATGTATGTAAAAAGGATATCAGAAGCCCAGCACAGTAGCATGCCCCTATAATCCTAGCACTTGAGGAGCTAAGACAGGCAGATCACAGGTTAGAGGCCAGCATAAGCAACTAAGCAACACTCTCAACAACTTAGCTAGATGTGATTCCAAAATAAAATAATAAAATAAGGTTGGAATGTGGTTTAGAGGTAGAATAACCACGGGTTAAAAAAAAAAAAAAGGAGCCAGGCATGGTGGCGCACACTTGTAATCCCAGCATTTGGGAGGCTGAGACCAGAGGATCATAGTTCACAGACAGCCTCGGCTACTTAGTGAGGCCCTCTGCAACTCAGTGAGACCTGGTTTCAAAATAAAGAATAAAAAATTGGTCAGGGGGTGTAGCTCAGAGGTCAAACGCCTCTGGGTTCCATCCCCAGACCTGCAAAAAAAAAAAAAAAAAAAAAAAAAGAAAGAAAGAAAGAAAGAAAAGAAAAGAAAAAGAAAAGAAAAGAAAAATTATATTATGAAATATTTGAAGTTAAAAATAGACTTGAGCTAAAACAGTAAACTTAGCTGGGTGTGGTGGTATACACCCATACAAGAGAGGCTGAGACAGAAAAATTGCAGGTCTGAGGCCAATCTCAGCAACTTAACAAGACCCTCAGCAACTTTGCAAATCCCTCTTTTAGAAATAAAAATAAAAAGGGCAGACTTTTCTGGGTTCAACCTCCAGTACAAAAAAAAAAAAAATAAGTTGACGTTTTGTATTTAAAAACAATAAATCAAATGGGAAAAGTATGAAAAAGATAAATTGCAAAAATATCTCCTTATCTCTTCCCAGATGCTGGGTCTGGGACAGCTCCATTGAAACCTGAGGTGACCTGAGGTTGTCGCAGAGATATAAAATATGAAGAAAACAAAACAGCTAAGAAATAGACTGTGAAGTCAGCAACCCTGGACTCAGTAGGGAGCCCCATCTTGTAATGAGATGCCTAAAGGCAGGGTGGTTGCCTGCCACCCAGCGGGATGGGAGTGGGTCCGCTGGACTTCCTGGCTTTTAGTGAGACTGCCTTCCTGAATTAGTAGGTCTCGGAAGGGGTGGTGACCGGGTGGGGTGAGGATGGAGAAGTTCCACGTGTCACACACAACCCCCAAGAGGCCTCTTCCTAGCTGCCTCCCTCTTCTCCTCTCACAGACCAGTTACCTAATCTGCAACTAGTTGTGATGGTATCTGCCTCCCTAACGGCTCTGAAACCCAGCAAGTCTACAATTCAGATACAAGAGCGGCTGACAAGAGATAGGAAACCCCCATCCTGATCCCGCAGCTCACGCCACGTGATATATGATACCTGAGGACTTAACAGGGCTGGTCTGCGCAGAGCACTTGGCCCACACTCAGCAGGGCCGGTGTCTTTCTATGCCTCATGTGAGCAGCGAAAGATGGAGCTCGGACACAGAGTTAAGTGTCCAAGCAATGGCCTCGGCAGCCCAGGCCCAGCCCCCAGCTCTGCATCTCCCCGCACTGGGGGCCATTTTTTTAAGTCTGAACAAACCTAACTCTATCTTTCTCCCATACACTACACCCACTGTTAGCACTTGAAGACACTCCAGGCCACTTTTCAGCCCCAGCGTAGGATGACTGGTCTGACTGGTGGGTTTGGGAAAAGAACCCTTCTACACCAGAGCAAGAGGCGCGTCTGACCAGGACTGTAGCTGTCCATTGTGCCAGGCACTGGCGCACAAGCAAGGCTGTACTTTAGGCAAACCTGCCCCACCATGCACCGAAGCCTGGCTCTTCTCCAACTCACAGTAAGGTGGTTCTGCTTCTCATTGTTTCTGATCATGGGTTCTCATTGTTTCTGAGCTTAAGAAGAGGGAATGTTACGTGTTGGGTCTTTAAGATCCCCACCAGTATGGATGCCTGACACAGCCTGGAAGAGAAAATTGTGAGAAAGGCTGGGGATGAGGACAACTATATTAGAACAGGACTTCTTAGAGCCAGAAGAGAACCTCTAGCAGAGAGATACAATGCAAGACACATATGCGATTTTTAAGTCCTCTAGAAGCCACATTAAAAAGGGAAAAGAAACGGGTAACATTAACTATAATAATATGTTTTACTTAATTTTATATATCAAAAAGCTGATCATGTCAGTACCTACATAGACACTTACCACCTGGCTCATGGGCCTGTAGGAGGCTGCTACCCTGACCATGTCTCAGGGTAAAGACTTCCAGGTGTGGAGAGGTCCCACCTTCTGGATCACTCTATATCCTTGTGGGGGGCATCTCTGGTTGCTAGAAACATCCTCCCCTCCACTGGACCCCAGTTCCCATTCAACTTGCTCCTATCTTCTGAGACAGCCAGAGTGGACACATTCCCCTACAAAGATCCTCAGCCTACCTCCTGCCTTTCTCCACTGCTGCCTTCTCCCTGACTCACTGCCCAGTGCTGGTATTGTTTGGTGGGACAAAGCTTTGTCTCTTTCCTCACTTGAAAACACTATATTTAGAACCGTGGTGGACACCTGTTGTTTTCTGAACACCCGTATCCAAACAGTCTTCTCCTTTTAGAAGAATCCAAAATAGGTAAGAGTGCAGCCTGCCTCCTGTCATGTAGCCAAGAGGGGCCTCATTCCCTCTGGTCCTCCCCAGCAGTCGGCTGATCACCTGCTCCCACCTGAGTACTTGAAGCCAACAGGAGAGTGCAAAGATAGCGAGGCCGCGGAGCCCATTTATGACAGCAAGGGCAGCAAGCGCCCAAGGGTGGTGGCACCAAGTGGAAGAACAGCCCCCACGGTCTGAAAGCAAGGCCCCAGCTGGCACGAGAACCTCAGACAGACAGGGCTGTGAACACAGGCTGCCCATGCCGGTGGGGCCCCTTGGCAAGACGTATCCCTCCTGGGTCTCTGCTCCAGTAGATGGTGTGAGGCCTGCTCTTCCATCATGCACTGGGTCCCTGAGTTGTTAATGCATTCTTTCTGATGATTAAATGATGTAGCTGAAAATGAGGTGCAGAGAGGTCTGGAATATCTAATATCACTACCAGTTTGCCACATCTTGGATCTTAAGCATCCCCCAAGGTCCACGTGGTCAAGGCTTGGTCTCTAGGGTGCTACCATTTTTAGCTGCTGGAACTTTTAAGAGGTACGGCCCAGTGGGAGGTCTCAGGCCTTTCAGGGTATGCCCCCGAAGGGGAGAGTGGGACTCTCAGAGTCATCTTTCTCTGTCCTGCTCCCTGCCATGAGATGAGTGGTTTTGTCCACCCTGTGCTTCCACCATCGTGTGGCCAGAGCAACAGGGCCAATAGATCATAGACTGAATCCTCCAAAACTATGAGCCAAGTTAAGTTGTTTTTCTCTATAAGTTGCTTATCTCAGGTATTTGTTATAGTGATGGGAAGCTCCTTAGCACACAGTTCTTCAAAATAATTCTCCAGAGGTAACTCAGGTCTACCCTGTGGCTCTAAATCTGAAAGATTTTCTGAGGCTGAGATTGAGACTAAGATGAAGAGACTTGCCCATCCTCCAGTTCCTCCAGCCATAGCCAGGAACTGCTGTTTCTATGGCCACTTAGGAGAATAGGCCTGAGGCCCTGGGTGTGTGAGGACGCAGGGAATGGCACAAGACTTGGAGTCAGGACGAGCTGCGCCTTCATCCCAGCCTGATATGGAGGGGCCTGGGCAAATGGTTTTCCTTCACTGGTTCTCAGCGACCCACAGGGAGAGCGGGGCACTGAGTGATTGTTAAAAGGTTCTTCCCAGTTCTGATTCCCTGCAACTCTGAGTCTTAAGGAGCTGTGATTTTCTTAAGAGCTTCCTTAATTTTTTCTTTGGTTCTGGATTTTGTATCAAAACTTTACAAGTTTATGAATGGATAAACAAAATGCAGTAAATGTATACCATGGAATATTATTTATCCTTAAAAAGAAATGAAGTCCTGATATGAGTAGCAGCATAGATGGACCTTGAAAACATTGGGCTTAGTGAAAGAAACCAGACACCAAAAAACACATATGGTATGACTCCACTTTTAAGAAATGTTCAGAACAGGCAAATCCATAGTGATAGAAAGTAGACTAGTGGTTGCCTAGGGCCAGCAGAAAATGGGAAGAGACTGCAGTTTTTATAGGATTTTTTTTTTTAGGAATGGTGAGAATGTCTTAAAACTCTTTGTAGTAATGATTACACAACTCCATGAGTATACAGAAATTCAGGAACTATCATTGGAGCTGGTGAGTTATATGGTCTTTGAATTGTAGTTCAATAAAACTATTAACACATCAGTCAACAAGTTTAAAAGGAATTTAATATATTGTAAGCTTCTGCTCATGCACTGGAGAATAACCTTGGAACTTAAATCTATTCCTAACCTAACAATTGTGTGTTGTTTGGTTTTAAGTCTCTCTCCTTGTCAATTAACCAAAAATTAATCGATTTGAATATAACTGTCTTTAAATTGACCATTCTCAAAGAATCTAATTTGTAATCTAAAGGATCAGAGAAAGAAATATGGGGTCTGAAGCTTTTCTAGGCTTGGTCCCAGAGAGTGCACTGGGAATAGTGTCTCTTTCCTATAGATTTTTTATTAGGTGTTAATGAGAATCCTCATCTGAAGATGAATAATTGAGCAGTACGCTTCATACTCTAATATATATATGAGCAATCTTCCATGATGAAGATACAGCTGTTGATTGAGAGAGCCAGGCTGGGACCTGAAAGTCCACATTTCTAACAAGATCCCCATACGACCAAACTGCATGTGACGAGGGGTAGGTGGGTTAATAAGAGAATATGAGTGATACCAGGATAAAATATATACTAGATTTGTGTCTGTGTGGTACTGAGGGTGGAACACAGGGGCTCTTCTACCCCCAGGCTATACTCCCAGACCGATTTTATACTTTATTTGTAAACAGGGTCTCACTAAGTTGCTGAGAGCCTCACTTAGTAGCTGAGGCTGGCTTCGAACCTGTGTGATCCTCCTGTCTCAGCCTCCCAAACGCAGGTATATCAAATGTGTGCCACCACGCCTGGTTCTATATACTGGATTTTAAGGACAATTTAAAAAATACAAGATAATAATTTTTACATTGATTGCATGTTGGAACAATAATGTTTTAGGTACACTGAATTCAATAAAATGTATTTTTAAGTACAAGTTTATTTGTAAAAACAACAATAAAAACTGGTAGTTCCATTCTCAAATTTCATTTCCCATTTATCCTTAATAGAGGGTTTTTTTTTTTGTGTGTGTGTGTGTGGTACTAGAGATGGAACCAGGGGCATTCTACCACCAAGCTATACTCCCAGCCCTATTTTTTATTCTGTTTTTTTATTATTATTTTATTTATCTATTTATTTTTTGGTGATACTGGGGTTCCTGGAAGCCTTTCTACCTCCGGGATACACTCCCACGGGCTACACTCCCAGACCTATTTTTTTTACTTTTTTATGTGGAAACAGGGTCTCTTAAGCCAGAGGTTGGCTCCGAACCAGCGCGATCCTCCTGTCTCCGCCTCCCAAGCATGGGGATTACAAGCATGAGCCACCACGCCCAGCTTTTATTCTTTATTTTGAAACAGGGTACCACTGAGTTGCAAAGGGCATCACTAAGTAGCTGAGGCTGTCCATGAACCATGATCCTCCCGATTCAGCCTCCCAAATGCTGGGATTACAAGTCTGCACCATCACACCAGGCTAGTAGTAGACTTCCATGAGGTAGGTGGGACCTTGTGAGGACTCCTTGCATGAAATGTAGAGAATCATGAAGCTTTCAACAACCTGTTAAGAAATTACATAGCTGGACATGATGGCACACACCTGTGATTCCAGTACTTGAGAGACAGGAAGATTGAAGGTTCAAGACCAGCCTCATCAACTTAGAGAGTCATAGAATGCCCCTAAATTTAATACTCAGTATGGGGGAGGGGAGAGACAGACAGACATAGGTATATCCTTTGCTTTCTTTTTCATTTCTTCCTCTGTCTGGCAGATCAACAAAATGTAAATGCCATTATAGCAAGGCATTTTGTCTACTCCCTCCACCTTGCCCTGTAAGTGCTATCATCCTAGTGCCCGGTTGGTGCTAAATAAATATCTGCTGGCTGACAAAGTGAATGAATAAATGCATGAGCCTAGGTATCTGACACTAGGGAATCAGTGTCAGTCCTAGACTACCCACGTGACTTTCACAGGAGAGAAAAACAAATTTTTGCCTTGTTTAAACCCACACATAATCAAACTCTTTGTGATATGAAGTCACACATAAATCCCAACACAATAATACTGGGAGACTTCAACACACCTCTCACAATACTAGACCGATCTTCCAGACAAAGGGTCAGTAAAGATGTCTCAGAACTAAAGAACACCATTAACCAAATGGACCTGTTGGACTCATATAGAATATTTCACCCAACTACAGCAGAGTTTACATTTTTCTCAGCTGCTCATGGAACCTTCTCCAAAATAGATCACATCCTGGGACACAAAATGAGCACTAGCAAATTTAAAAAATGTTACATACTTCCCTGTGTCATTTCAGACCATAATGGAATGAAACTAGAAATCAACTATAAGAAGACTCAGAGAAACAACATAAACATGTGGAGACTGAACACCACACTTCTGAATGAAGAATGGGTCATAGAAGATGTAAGAGGTGAAATCAAGAAATTTCTAGAAACAAATGAAAATAAAGAAACAACATATCAAAACCTCTGGGACACTTTGAAGGCAGTATTAAGAGGAAAATTTATAGCACTGAGTGCTCACATAAGAAAAACAGAAAATCTTCAAATAAATAGCCTTATGACACACCTCAAAGCCCTTGAAAAGCAGGAACAATTGAACCCCAAAGCCAGCAGAAGACGGGAAATTATTAAAATTAGAGCAGAAATTAACGAAATAGAGAATAAAAAAACAATACAGAAAATCAACAAAACTAAAAGCTGGTTTCTTGAAAAAATTAACAAGATTGATAAACCATTAGCCAACCTAACTAAAAAAAAGAGAGAATCAACCCAAATTATGAAGATAAGGGATGAAAAAGGAGACATTACTACTGACAGCGTAGAAATCCAGAGGATTATCAGAAACTACTTTGAAAAACTATACTCCAACAAAATGGAAAACCTGGAGGAAATCGACAACTTCCTAGATAAATACAACCTTCCTAAACTGAGTCAAGAAGATATAGAACACTTAAACCAACCAATAACAATTAAAGAGATTGAAACAGCAATAAAGAGCTTACCATCAAAGAAAAGCCCAGGACCAGATGGTTTCCCAAGTGAATTCTATAAAACCTTTATAGGAGAACTAATCCCAATACTACTCAAACTATTTCGGGAAATAGAAAAAACCGGGACTCTCCCAAATACATTCTATGAAGCCAACATCACACTAATACCCAAACCGAATAAAGACAGTTCAAGGAAGGAAAACTACAGGCCTATATCTCTGATGAACTTGGATGCAAAACTATTAAACAAAATACTAGCAACACGCATTCAAAACCACATCAAGAAAATCATTCACCATGACCAGGTAGGGTTCATCCCAGGGATGCAAGGCTGGTTCAATATACGAAAATCAATCCATGTAATTCATCATATAAACAGAATCAAAGACAAAAACCACATGATCATCTCAATAGATGCTGAAAAACCATTTGATAAAATTCAACATCCATTTATGATAAAAACACTGCAGAGAATTGGAATAGAAGGAACATATCTCAACATTATTAAGGCAATCTACAATAAGCCCACTGCCAACATCATATTAAATGGGGAAAAACTTCAAGAATTCCCCCTAAAAACTGGAACGAGACAAGGATGTCCACTATCACCACTTCTCTTCAATATAGTACTAGAGACTCTAGCCAGAGCAATAAGGCAAGAAAAGGAAATCAAAGGAGTACAAATAGGAAAAGAAGAACTCAAGCTTTCACTATTTGCAGATGACATGATACTATACTTAGAAAACCCAACAAACTCAACCAAAAGACTTATAGAACTGATCAACAAATTCAGCAAGGTATCTGGATACAAAATCAATCTTAAAAAATCAGAAGCTTTCCTGTACACCAACCATAAATCCACTGAAAAAGAAATTCAGAAAACACTTCCACTCAGGATCTCCCACAAAAAAATAAAATACCTAGGAATAAACTTGACCAAGGAGGTAAAAGATCTCTACAAAGAAAATTATAAAACACTGAAAAAAGAAATCGAAGAAGATCTTAGAAGATGGAAAGACCTTCCATGTTCATGGATTGGCAGAATAAATATTATTAAAATGGCCATACTCCCAAAACTGATCTACAGATTTAATGCAATGCCCATTAAACTACCAAGATCATTCCTCACAGACATAGAAAAATCAGTCCTTAAATTTATCTGGAATAACAAAAAGCCCAGAATAGCCAAGGTAGTTCTCAGCAACAAAAACCACGCAGGAGGAATCACAATACCTGACTTTAAACTATACTACAAAGCCATTGTAATAAAAACAGCATGGTACTGGCAAAAGAACAGATATATAGACCAATGGAGCAGAATAGAAGACCCAGAAACAAGTCCACACACTTTCAGCCAATTGATTTTTGACAAAGGGGCCAAAAATATACACTGGAAAAAAGATAGCCTCTTTAACAAATGGTGTTGGCAAAACTGGTTAACCATATGCAGAAAATTGGATGTTAATCCCACTTTTTCACCCTGTACAAAAGTCAACTCACGATGGATCAAAGACTTGGAAATTAAACCAGAGACTTTGAAGCTCCTTGAAGAGGGCATAGGTCCAACACTACAACACATAGGCACAGACAAACATTTCCTCAACAAGACCCCAAAAGCACAACAAATTAAAAGGAGAATCAATACATGGGATTGCATGAAACTGAAGAGCTTCTGTTCAGCAAAGGAAACTATCAAGAATCTCAATCGAGAGCCAACAGAATGGGAGAAGATTTTTGCCACCTACACCACTGATAGAGGACTAATATCTAGAATATACAGAGAACTCAAGAAACTCAACACTAAGAAAACAAAACATCCAATAACAAAATGGGCAAATGAACTAAATAGACACTTCACAAAAGAAGAAATTCAAATGGCCAATAAATGCATGAAAAAATGCTCAACATCACTGGCAATCAGAGAGATGCAAATCAAAACTACCCTGAGATTTCACCTAACTCCAACTAGAATGGCCATCATTCAAAACACAAACAACAACAGATGCTGGCGAGGATGTGGAGAAGTGGGAACTCTAAGACATTGTTGGTGGGATTGCAAATTAGTGCAACCACTTTGGAAAACAGTATGGAGAATCCTCAGAAGAATGGGAACAAATCTACCATTTGATCCAGCAATACCACTGTTGGGTATCTACCCAAAAGAAAAGAAACCAAACTATCAAACTAATGCATGTGTATCTATGTTCATAGCTGCACAATTCACCATAGCCAAACTATGGAACCAGCCAAGATGTCCATCAACAGATGAATGGATTACAAAACTGTGGGATATGTACACAATGGAATTTTACTCAGCCATCAAAAAAAACTCAATTACATCATTTTCAGGGAAATGGATGGAGCTGGAGGACATTATGCTAAGTGAGATTAGTCAGGCACAAAAAATAAGAAATCAGATGCTTTCCCTAATATGTGAGAGTTAGGGAGAAATGGGTCATAGGAGGAACTCTTGGAAGAGCATCAGTAACTTTTAACTCTGTTTACATTGTCTTTGGATATACAATATTTTTTTATTTTTTAAGGGAGTTTATTTACCCATTTGTTGCCTGTGCCATTGAAATCATATCCAAGAAATCACTTCCAATTTCAATGTTGTGAGGTTTTATGACCCAGATTTTCTTCTAAAAGCTGATAGTATTAAGATTTATATTTAGGTCCT
Organism: Muscardinus avellanarius; assembly: GCF_963383645.1. Taxonomy (NCBI): domain Eukaryota; kingdom Metazoa; phylum Chordata; class Mammalia; order Rodentia; family Gliridae; genus Muscardinus; species Muscardinus avellanarius. Next base: position 79,048,206 of record NC_137790.1, on the reverse strand, counting down.
TTATCTATTTTGAGTTAATATTTGTATATGTGTTAGGTAAGGGTCCAATTTTATTATTTTTCATTTATTATTATTTTTCAACAATATTTAGTTAAAAGACTAGTATTTCCTCCACCAAAAGTTCATGGAAACCTTGTCAAAAATAACTTGACAATGTATGGAAGAATTTATCTCTAGGCTTTTATTTAGCTCCAATGGTTTATATATCTGCCTTTAGAACAGTACTACACTGTTTCAATTATTGTAGCTTTATATGGTTTGAAATCAGAAAATATACATCTTCTAGCTTTGTTCTTCTTTGAGACTGTTTTGGGTATCTAGAGCCCATATTCCATATCAGGATAGATTTTTTTTCTGAAAAATAAATAAATAAATGTATGATAGTTTCACCTAAAAAAAAAAAAAGAAAAAAAAATATTCTCTGGTAAGAAAGAAGGCAAAAAGAAATATTGAAATGTTATCTTTAAGTCATCAAAAGTTTGGTACCAGACAAATGAAACTGTTATGTGAGATTATCAATGTTAATATTGTATAAATTGCTATAATACTAGATGTCAACCACTAAGCCAAGCGTGGGAAGGAGGGATGGGGAGGGAATGGGGTGGGGATCGGGTAGGGGCTAACTGGGCGATGTGTGCATGTATGTCTACAAAAGTATCTTATTTATACCACTATGATGTATGAATACATTGCACCAATAAAAAAAAAAAAAAAAAAAAAAAAAACCCACACATAATCATAATCAATGCAATATTTTAAAAATACGATTACTGCTTTATGCCACAGAACATTTAATTAAAATGTTAAGCTAAACCTCAGTAAGTATAATCACATTTTAAAATCATTTGCTATTCATTTTAATGCTATGGATTATTTCACAATGTCCAAATCTATTCATTTGTATGTTTAAGCTAAAAATTTAACTTAAGTTTTCTAAAACCAGGATATGCCTCTGTCAGTACTTTCTTACTAATAATTCAAAGCATGGTAGAAATTCAAACCAACAATGTTTCTCTTATCAGCCTTAGAGAATAGGTAACTTAGCATATTAAGTACGTTAGGGCTGAGAGTGCAAAAATTCAGTGAAAGAACGCTTGCCTAACATGTGCAAGGCCCTGGGTTCTATCTCCAGAAACACACACACACACGCGCACACACACACACACGCACACACACGCACACACACGCACGCACTCACAGCATTTTGTAAGACAGAGCTCATCTAATTTTCTAATTTTCTTTTCTAATTTCATTCTCTGTCAGTTACACTTTATTGCTTCTAACTTGAACAGGAATTTTATAACAGAGAAGTTAGTAATGGCAGATTTTAAGCAAATGTCTTTTTAAGAGCAACATTTTATTGCGTTCACCTAAATTTGGGGCCCACCTGACTCCAAGAAGAATTAGACCTCTATTCATTGCTCCCTAAAAGGAAAAACAAAAACAAAAAGAAAAAAGAAAACCTTTACTTTGTGGTTTCATCAGGAAAGAAGAGAGGACTACCACTCACTGACCCGTGGCGCACAGCAGGTGGGGGCTGGAGTTCAGTGGCCTGCAGCACCAGCCGTGGTGTTCCGTCCCCAGGAGAACAGGAAAAGCCGGCAGGATTCCAGGGAACCCTGAGTTCCTTGGAGTGGAGGAAAGCAGACAGAAGAGCAGAAGCACGAGCCCCGGGTGTTTACACTAGGGGCCCTTTCCCAGGACAGTGAGAGTCGCTGTTACCGCCAGCAGGATTTTTCTTCCTTTCAGTTCCTGTCTCTGGGAGGCCTTGTCCTTCATTCCAGACCCCCTGGGACAAGGGCTTTAAAGTTGTAGGAGGCCAGGATCAGCTGAAGATCCTGTTGGTTTCATGACTGGTCGCACATTCACTTGCCAGCTAATGGCAGCTAGAGGAGCCATCCCACCCTTTGACAATCCCATGGAACAGTGGCACCTGGCTCAACACGGTCAGTTCCCTTCTAGATGGACACCTCCTGGCTTTCAGAGAGGCAACTCCTGACATTCTCAACACTCTTAAATATTTCTAATATACCAAGGAAGCTTTGGGAGGAAAAAAGAAGCATCTGATATTCACAGTCCCTTTTAGCTGGAAAAAATGCTTTTAAAATATTCTATTCTTTCCATTCCCCAAACCAAGCCCTAAACCAGAACAAAGTGACAATCATTTAAAGACTGGCTAAGCCGGGCGTGGTGGCGCAGCGCTTGGGAGGCGGAGACAGGAGGATCATGCAGGTTCGAAGCCAGCCTCGCTGGCTTAAGAGACCCTGTTTCCAAATAAAAAATATAAAATAGGTCTGGGAGTGTAGCCCAGAGGTAGAAGGGTTTCATTCCCAGCACCAAAAAAAAAAAAAAAAAACAAAAACACCTGTGGTTAAAAGCAGGTTCAGGGCCAGTCGCAGCAACTTAGAGGGCCCCTCAGCAACTTAGTGAGATCCTACTTCAAAACAAAACAAAATTACTTAACTGATTTGTGGTATTTTAAAGAAGATGGAAATTCAGTGGGAGGGGGGAACAGGCAATAACATAAAAACTGCAGAAGATAAGACTGTACGTAGTAAGGTCCATCTGTGAGGCTAAAATTGATGACAACACAAGAGGCTAAGGGATGAGGCTGGAAAGACCAGTGAAGCTTCTGGCTAACTGGAAATGGGGTGGGTACCAGTGATGAGTGTAGACGCAGAGCTGGATGGGACCAGATTTGTATCTTGAAGCATCAATCTAATGGCAGTGTAGGTAAGTGGGCGGCCTAGGGAGCCACAAGAAGCAGTTACCACAGTAGCACAGGTGGTTGACAGGCCCCCACCAGGCAAAGCCATGGAAAGGAGGGACAGCGGCCACTCCTGACGTCTCAGAAAGCTTAACACACTATCTAGCCCTTTCTGGAAAAAGCTGCCGACCCCTGGCCTAGAGTCAGAACCACAGAGGCCATAGGCTACATGGAAGTCTGGATTTTAAAAAATAGACATAAAAGAAGATATGAGAATGCCGTGGAGTGACTAAAACACAGGTAGGGTTTCCCCAGGAAGAGGCTTTCAAAATGGGCTTGACAAGTAGTGGCTCAGTTAGAAGAGGCTCAGAGCCTGGAGCAGCAGCGGCCATATGCTGGCCGGGGCTCGGCCACCGCCGAGCTGCTGACTATTTACCACCGGGGCACCCTGACACCCCCCATCTCTTACTGGCCTGTCAGGTTGTAAGATGCAAATGTGAGGGGGAAATACCTGAAAGACTCTGTAATCCTGTGGGGCATAAATGGCTGACGCACACACCGACTATAAAGATAATCAGGCATGGAGCTTAGGAGCAAGAAAGGTCAGCCTTGCATGCAAATGCCTTGCTCCCTGGCTGAGCACTCTCTGTACTCCTCTCACGAGGCAGCTTGGTGAGTTGCGAAAGAGTCCTCCCTTGAGAGGAGTCATTCTTCAAGGCGGGAAATGTGTGGACACCCGCCCCCATAGGGTGCAGTGGGTGTTCCCCAGAGACGGGGCCCAGGCTGGGTTTGCGCTGGAAGCTGGCTGAGGAGCACATTTTGTCTGGCCCCATCTCAAAGGGTCTTAGCACACCCTCAGCCAGCTGGCCGGCCCTGGCAGACGCAGCATCCCCCTGCTCCCTCGCCCTTCCTCCAGGAAGCACCTCCTCCTGTCCCAGCCTGGATGGTGCTTTTCCTCTCACACCCTTGAATCCACATCCCCAGCCCAAGGGGGAGCCGGCAGCCCTGTCAGTGTAGCCCGCAGCACCTGGCTCGCCTTCCTCTACCCTGGGCCAAACCCCGAGACGCAGGAGAAACCAGAGCTGGCTCAGCTGGCCAGCACGCAGGCTTCCTGTCCAAGTGTTTGTGGCTGGGCTTCCTGCTGACGGAAGGGCGGCCTGCAGCTCTGCTCTGACATCCCTGAGCAGTGGCTCCCAGGGCCCCAGCAGCCAAGCATGTCCAGCTGGCACCTGGTAGAGTTTGCCGCAGTGGCTGCGCTCTTCGAAGCTGTCAACCGACATTCACAGGGATGCTGGGGTCAGGCTGTGAGAGCTATAAAGGGGATCCCTATGAGGAGAGAGGAAGCTGTGAATCAGATCAGAAGCCCTAGAGCATAGGCTTGTCCTGGGCAGGCAGCCAGAGCATGCTACAGGCACTCCACACTCCAGACAAATGGACCTGGAGCGTCCCTTAAGCCCACCTCCCTCACCACCTGCAAACCTCCACCTGTGTCCCTTCAGGAGACTCCACTGCACACCTTCCCTGTGTCCCTGAGCCCACCCTGGCTCCATCTCAGAAACCTAGGGAATTTAACTGCAAGGAGAACCAATTTTCCTTCCATTGAAGAGTGAGAATATTCACAGGGCATAAGGTTTACTTTCCCACATTTCAAGGGCCATGATGTAGAAAATGGGACTAAACTTCTATAGCCTTCCAGGAGGTCAGAACAAACATGCTAGGCAGGCAGAATTCAGTCAAGCTATCCTAGAAGGTAGAGAGCCTCTGATTACAAGAGGTATACAAGAGAGATTGTTTGCAGAGATTTTGAGGTGATAGAATATATAATCAGTGAGGGCAAAGCCCATGCCTGTCTCTGTCTCTACTGTGGGATCAGTGTGTGGCAAAGGATAAGTGCTCTAAAATATCTGCAAAAGAAGAGAGGAAAAGAAAGGAAAAGAAGAGGAAGAGGAAAGGAGGGAGGGAGCTCAAGTACTTTGAAGAGTAACTGCCTCCTTTAAGGAAGAGGGTGGGCAAGCTGGCTCTTGAATCCAGTTGTGTTGACTCTGTGGTTATAAGAATTGCAAGCGCCCACCCCAGGGGAGTCATGATAATTACCCCAGGACAAGGCTGAGCAGCTCTCCTAGAGGGTACATGTTTACAAGCACAGGCCTTGGTCTGAGGACTACATACTGTGCATGTGTTCTCATTCACTTCTATAGAACCTTGACAAACGCAGAGTTCTCCCCTCACCTGAAAAACACAGACCGAGCCTGCACCTCAAAATCAGTGCCAAGGCTGAGTTGAGACTTAGCCTTGAGGCTCCTGGTTCTGAGTCCAGTGCCCCTCAGAACATGCATACTTACTGCCCATCGGTCTTTCAGCCCTTGAAAACTGGTACTATGGTCTAGCAAAAAAAAAAACAAAAAAAAAAAAACAAAAAAAAAACAACCCTGGTATTTGATATGCACCAGGGGTCCCCCTAACTGCTGAAAAAATGTACAGGAAACAGCTCATCCTCACAAAATAATCCTCTTTCCCCGCCTCCCCTTACTCCAAGCAGAGGTAATGTTTGGGCATCACCACTAATTGAATAACCAACTGAAGAACTGAAGGCTTGGGAAGACTTCCAGCAGCAATGTGCTTTGCAGGGGCTGGTCTCCTGGCTCACCCTGTGGAGGCATGCCAGGCTTCCCCCAAGGTGTGACGAGGGGAACAGGCAGGTTCCTGGCTTGCTTGCCTTAGGTCCACACCCTGCCCTCCTCTGCTCTCCTCTGATCCAGAGCTCCTACCCCTGCAAACCTATGTTTGCCAAAGTCATCTCCAGCTTCCAGGAGACTGGGAAGAAGTGAGATAAATCAGGAGCTCTCTCTCCCTCTCTCCCTTTATCTCTGGGCAACTCCTCTGGGGGTCCCAATTCCTGATGGGGAACTTCCCCCAAGGTTCCAACTCTCACTGGGAAACTGGTAGCAGTTTCCCATACTGCAGCTCTGCAGGCTGCCTCCCACGGTATGGTGTATGCCTGTCCTTCTCTTCCAATGCCCTTCAAACTAGGTTCCTGCTGTTGAGGTTTCTGGGGAGGGTCGTTTCTTTGCCTGGATTCTGACAGTCTCCCTCCAAGTCAATGTGAATTGAGCCCTAGCGCAGAAAGGGTAAAACTGATGGAAATAAGAGACACTCCTATCTTGTCTACCTTAAGTTAAGGTTGAAGAGGCAAGGTAGGCCAGGAGATGTGAAGGGAAAAACCTCGTCTGTGTTTGGCAGGGTGAGGAGGTGAGCTAACTGTGCCCTGGACTCCACATGGGAGCCAGGAACCTGGAGTCTGCCTTCTGTCCCTCCGAAGGCCTCTTCTCTCACGCCTGGATGCACAAAGCTCCGCCAGCCCTGGCTGGCTTGGAGGCTGTGACACAGAGTCAGAGCTTCTCACCACATGGGCCAGACCCTGTGACTCAGCCTCCCGGGACTGTGAGAAGGCTGCAGGTCCAGGTCCGCGTCACCTCCAGCAAAGCAGAAGAGGAGGGCTCCTTCAGGTTGTCAACAGAGAAAGCAGGCTGCTGCTCTCCCCACTCCCAGACCTGGGGCCTAGGGACACAGATGATAGTAGCTGGGTTCTGCCTCCTCCACCCCATCAGCCAAGCACTTGCTCCTTCTAGCTGAGTGGATCTTGCCCAGACAGGGGCCAGAAGGGAAGCTGTGTTGTCTGAAAATGCTGTTCACAAGTACTGGGACCTCATGTGGGAGGGAAGAAAGCTGGGCCTTGGTTCCAGGCTTCTGTGGCCCCACTGTGCGCTTGCCACTGAGCTAAGCTGTCACATATTATCTGTCATTCCACCAGTCCACAAAAAGAGACCCCCTGCAAAAAAGTCAGTAGGCCCCATGACACATCTACACTGGGTGCTTGCCAGGTACTAGGCATTCTGCAGAGATGAGTAAACCCAGGTTGCCTTCCAGGAACTTAAGAACACAAAGTCTGGAATCAGCTGGACCTGCCTGGGTTTGATCCATATTCCAATAACTAGCTTTTATGTGAGCTTGGACAAGTCACTCTTTGTGTGTGTGTGTGTGTGTGTGTGTGTGTGTGTGTGTGTGTGTGTGTGCTAGAAATTGAACCCAGGGGCATTCTGCCTCCCAAGCAGAATTATTTTGAAACAGGGTCTCACTAAGTTGTCCAGGGCCTCACTAAGTAGCTGAGGCTGGCAGCCAGCCTGCCATCCTCCTGTCTCAGCCTCCCAAGTCCTGGGATTACAAGTGTGCGCCACCACGCCTGGTTGGCAAGTCACTCTTGCCTCGGCTTTCTCATGGGTGAAATAGACATAGTAATTACCTCCCTCACTGAGTTGTTGAATTCATGTAGGTAACCAGTTAGCACCAATGCTGACAAAAACTTCCACATATGTTGATTTTTTTAAAAAAAGTAACAAACCTACGCCAGGCGTGGTGGTGCACGCATGTAATCCCGGCATTTGGGAGGCTAAGACCAGAGGGGATCGAGATTTGCAGACAGGCTCAGCTACTTAGTGAGGCCCTCCGCAACTCAGTGAGACCCTGTTTCAAAGTAAAGAATAAAAAATAGGGCAGGAGGTCGAATGCCCCTGGGCTCCATCCCCAGACCCGCAAAAAAAGAAAAGAAGAAAAAGAAAAGAAAAGAAAGAAAATTAACAAATCTAGGATATGTGCCTGCCTTAGAGTAGCTTCTGGGGCTGGGGAAGCACTTTCGAAGGCTGCTTCTGTTAACACCTTCTGACCTCAGAATAGAATAAAATTCTCTCTTCCTTTCCCCTTTTGGAAATCTCCAGCAAGCTGACCTCTGAGGCCTCCCCCGCGCCCTCAGTCCCCCTAACAGCCCCCGTGGCCAGCCCTCAGAGTGGCCGGATGTGCCCAAGGTCCAAGGTTTGGAGAGTTTCCGGGACTGGCCTGGTCACCCTGTGGCTGGGCAGTGTCTGGCAGCCCCACCCTTCCTGGCAGCCGAGCCACCTCCTCTGCCTCTGAAAGTCTGCCAGCGCCGGGGGAGGGAGCGCGGGGGCAGAGGGAGCTAAGGTCCTGCTGGGGTTGGGGAGGCAGGCCAGGGGAGCTGGGACTCCGCGCTCCTCCCGCCTGCCCGACGGTCCTGCCACGCGGGCTCGGGCCCTTGAAGTGCCGAGTGTGCCCCCTAGTGGGGAATGAGATGTGTGATGCCACGCGGCTGCCCTCCGCCCCACACCTACAGAGATGGGGTGCCTTAGCCAAGCCTGGGAGGTGATGGGCACTCAGAGAGCACAAGACAGCTGAAAACGCCGTTTTGCATCCAGTTTCTACAACAATTTGGTGTTTGGTTTTTTTTTTTTTTAATCACAGCACATTTAGCACCCATTTCACAGATGGGTACACTGAGTCAGAGGCCTGGTGATTCATATGTGGCAGAACCTGGTCTAGAAACCACCTTTTCTCATTGTACTCCCCATGGGCTTTATTCAGTGCAGCACACAAGACTGGCCAGGAGAAAGAAATAGGGGGGGGGGGAAGCCTGATGAGCAGAGTCTGACTGGCAGATGGTCCTGCTTTTTCTGACTGGACGCCTCTCAGGGTCGCCGCCTTTCCAACAGCAGCCTGACCCCGCCATTTCTGCTCCCCGTGGTGGGATCAGGGTTCAGAAGGCCTCCTCCCGGGCTACCTCCACCACACAGGAGCTGTGCTGAGGCCTGGCTCAGTGGGAATGACCGCAGCAGCCTGCAGGCCACCCCCCTGGAGAGCAGACTGAGCCCCAGGCCAGTCACCCCTGCCCTGGCAGAGACAGATTGGAAAGAGGCCATTTTGAGCTATTCTCATGGAGGGGGGAGGTGACCCTTGCCCTGTCTTCTTCCCTGAAAACAAAGTCCTTCCTCTGAGCTCTCCAGAGACAGGCCTCCTGCACTCAGTGTAGCCACATGTGGTCCGGGGACCTGGGTCCTGAGGACAGCCCCAAGGCCTGGCCCGGAGACCCTGGCTTGGAGGCTCTCCCAGACTTTCGGAGGCCAGAAGAGGAAAAAGGCCTGCCGCCTGCCACCCACAGCCCGGATCCTGTCATGGGACAGAGCTGGGCTGAGCTCAAGGACAGAACAGGCAGACAGTGAGCTGTGTTTTCTGGGAAGGCGGCCAGGCCTTGTGCCCTCGGGCTTCCGGGCACTGAGGAGAGCGGTGGAGAAGGCACCCGCCACCACCGGGCCCCTCCAGGCCCAGGCTGGGTGGGCACACCCAGTCTCTGGTCTCCGTGCCAGAGAACTACAGCAGGAGGAACCACAAACACTGGACTCATTCCCCTGCCCGCTCCCCTGTGAGCGGAACAGTGCCGCATTGAGGGAGGAGGGCATGACCCGAGGCCTTGGGACCCTGCCAGCCTGTGCCCAGGAACACACAGAATCGAGTCTCCACCACTGCACCCTGAGTGGGTCTCGCCCTGCCAGGCCGAGCTGTCTGAGGCCCTGCAAACGCAGGCAGTGTGGCTTCACAAACACTAGCTCCTAGGTGCCAGCTAGTGTTGCCATCTACGTGTGGCATCGTGATGAGCATTTCTTCCCCTGAGCCTCAGCTTCCTCTGCTCTCCTGAGTGACAGTAACCCCTGCTGCGTCTGCCTTTCTGGATGCCCAGCGGCTCAGAATGTGAGATGTACACAAATAACATCTAAGGCACCATATTCCTGTGAGGGCTGCTTCTTCTTATTAGAGTTTCAGTGTGGTTCAATACTTCAACCATCTGTGTAAGGAGAAAACGGAGGTAGAAAGGAGCTCAGAGAGGGTGTGAGCTGCTGCCAGCAAAGTTGGGCTCTCCTCAGGCATTTACCTCAAGGAGGGCACATGCCAGGACCCCGCGGCTGCCAGAGCAGCTGGCAAGAGCAGTGGGTGAGTCTAGGCTGGAACTCTTGTAGTGGCCGAGAGGAACCTGCAGCTCATCTCCATGGTCTCACCTGCTTCTCAGAGGACACCAGGGACTCTCCTGCCCCACTCACTCCATGCTACATTTTTGGTACTAAGAACTGAACCCAGGGGCGCTCTACCACTGAGTTATACCTCTGTTTGTTTTTATTTTATTTTTAGACACGTTCTTGCTAAGTTGCCCAGGTTGCCCTTGAACTTGCAATCCTCCTGCTTCAGCCTCCAGAGTAGCTGGGATTACAGGTGTGCACCACCACGCCTTGCCATGGGCGCTATGGTTCTAAGAAAGTAAACGAAGCTGGGACAGAATGGGAAAGGGGTCACCCAGGTCCTAGGAGGAGGAGTGGAGGGACTAAGGCAGTTGAAGTCACAGCCAGGTGAGAGGGGCTCGGACTGTATCTGACCCCAAAGAACATGACAAAGTTCTAGAGGGAAGTGGGCAGGTTCTGATTACTCCAAGAAAAAACTCTCTCAAAGCGGAGCTTTCCAACCAAGCCCAGGCTGGCTTCATGGCGACTCCTGGTCGCCAGGTGAGCTTGGATCTGGCTGGCATGGTGGTGGGGAGGTAAGTCTATGTGAGTCAAGGTCATGAGAGGATCCTCCCCACATCCTAGGGATTCCAGACTTCTCTGTTAGCCGCGGGATGCGAGGCCATTCCTGGGATTAATTAGGGAGCACTGCCTGAGAGGGTTATTCAGAACATAAGCGCTTGGCCCTGCAAGTCGCTGTACCGCCCAAAGCGCTACACATCTTGTACGTATTACCCCACGTAGGAGGGGGCCCGGTGTCTATCAGGACGGGCAATTTAATGGGTTATAAATGATTCTGTTCCTGCCTAACCCTCTGCTACACACAAAGAGTGTATCTCTCTCCCCTAGCAGCATAAACAGAGCCCACGTCGGCGCCTTACGCTTACTGCCACGAAGCATGTGGCCTTTGTGGTCCCAAGAAAAACAAGTCCGCACATGCAGAGAACCCACCCTGAAATGTGGCAGGCCAACTTTTCAGGGCTGGGTGGTCCCCTGGTTGCCACACATGAGTTTGGGGCATGGCACTCACCTGCCAAAATCCACACTCCAGCCACCCTGAGTCAGGAGTGGGGACGGTGCTGGGAGGTGGCCTGTGCCTAAGGGGGGATGCTCATGGTTCTTGGGGCTAGGACCCCATGGCTGCCGTAAAGCTCCTCTCTGTCCAGTCACTCCCGTCAGCCCAGAACCAGGCCAGAGACGACCAGCTGCAGACCAGCTGTGAGCGTGAGGAAAACCAGCAACCAAGAGTCTTGACGGTTGAAAATCAGTCTTCATCTGAAGAGGGGGGCCAGCCCAGACCCCCTGGAAAGTGCAGCTCTTCAGGAAGGGCGCTGGGTTCCTTTAGGCAAATTAATATCGATGGACCCGATGATGTTTCATCTTGTTTTCAGGCACACACCGCAATGAACAGGCCTAGCAATGGCAAAGCTTTTCAGGCCTGCGGGTGGTCATTCATCACCCAGAAGTGAGGCAGACAACCAGAAAGGAGCCAGAGCCCCAGTGGTGGGGAGCTCCCTGCCCGCAGCCTGTCCCGCAGCAAGGCAGCATGGGCCCGGGTGCAGAGCTGCATCCCCAGAGCCCCCTCACCCCATCCCCTTCCTGCAAGGCCCCACTCCACGGGAACTGCAGGTCTGAGGAGGGAAACGGTCTGACACCTACTGCATGTCCCCTTCACCCACCCTTGCTCTTTGGGTAGCAATGTTGGACCCAGCATGCTTGCTCCTAGGGGGCAGGGAGAGACCAGGCTGCACCTGCTGTCCCTCCACCCAGCCCTCCACCTGGCTCTTCCCACTTTCTACAGCCAGTTCTTAAGATCATCCTGGCCCCAGCCCCAAGGTGCCATCCCCAGGAGGCCCTCCCAGCCCTAAGATCCACCTCACTGCCTAGCTTACTTCTCCGCAGGGCACTGTCTTGTGAGCTCTTGTTTGTTTACACGTGTGTATTCAATCTGTCTCCTCCCACTAAAATTCAAGTACCAAGAAAACAGACTCTGGTGAAGGTTCAACAAATACCATCGAACCACCAAAAGCGAGAATTGCATTTTTAATTGCTAACAGACCAGAGTTGGTGGGGATGGTGAATATTTGTGGAGATACTGTTACCTTGAATAATTTGGGGTTGTCTCTGGGGACTCGCATGGTTCCCACCACCCTTGGCCAGGACCCTATTCTCTTGCTCCCTGCAAGGGTGTCTACGGTTTTCTGGGCACAACTCTGCTTTGTTTTTTCTTCTCACTTGCCAAAGGAAAGCTCAGGGAAAAGCTGAGGGTTTCCCTTCTCTCTCCCCTCCCAGAAGGCTTCTCTCCCCTCTTCCTTTCCCATCCTCAATATTTGTTCTTCTCTGCCTGTGGCAAATTGCTTTTTGTCTTTGAAAACTAAGAAAAGCCGGGCGTGGTGGCGCACGCTTGTAATCCCCGCACTTGGGAGGCTGAGACAGGAGGATTGCACAGGTTGGAAGCCAGCCTCAGCTACTTAGTGAGGCTCTCAGCAACTTAGTGAGACCCTGTTTCCAAATAAAATATAAAATAGGTCTGGGAGGATAGCCCGGAGGTAGAAAGCCTCTGGGTTCCACCCCCAGTACCACCAAAAAAAAAGAAAAAAAAGAAAAGAAAGAAAGAAGCTGGGTGGTGCACAATACTTGGGAGGCTGAGACAGGAAGATTCTAGGTTTGAGGCCAGCTTCAGCAGCCTAGAAAGACCCTCATCAACTTAGTGAAGCCAGTTTCAAAATAAATAGATTAGATAGATAGATGATGGAGAGAGAGAGAGAGAGAGAGAGAGAGAGAGAGAGGAGATAGATGATAGAGTATGGCTCAGAGATAGAATGCCCCTGGGTTCAAGTCTCAGTATTAACAAAAATAAAGAAAAATTGCTAAACAATAAAGCCTGGAAATTTTTGTTTTTAGTAAGCAGGAGGACAATCACCTTCCCTGAAACCAGCATCACTGAAACTCAGTTGCTGAGCATTTATGCAGTTTGTGAGCCAGGTGCAGTGCCAGGCATCCTGGCAACGCGGGTGGGCGATGTGGTAAGAGAGATCATCTGAGTCAACAGATGTCTTATTAAGCACTTAGTTAATGGTATATACTGGGAGATGCAATGAATAAGCAAGGGTGGTTATGTGAGTAATGATAAATTACCAGCAACTCTGATGTTCTGCTCTACTTCCTGTGACAGGAGTCCTGCATTGTGATGCTGATGGGTTTTGAGGGGCAGGTGGGCGTGGGCGAGGGGTGGGCAGGGCCGAGAGTTAGATAGAAGGGGCTCCATTTTGGAGCTAGGTGCAGGGCAGGCCATCCAGAGAGCAGACTCCTCCCTGTCTGAGCGTACACGCAGGGTGCCCCTTGCCCTGGACCTGGTACTTCAGCACCTCCACATCTACTGACTGGAGCAACATGATAATCTCTAAAAAGCATCCACCTCGACTTACTCATCATGCCCAGAGGGAGGGACCTCAGGCAGGGGAGGCAGGGCTGATTGTGATGCCCCTGCGTGGTCCGCTGGCACAATTTGGCCTGCTAGTGTAGGAGAGGGGCCTGGCCTGGCCTGGCTTGGGGGCCAGCAGGAGGGCTGACAATGATGCACAGGGTGAGGAGCCAGGCCTGGCTCTGCCACTGGGTGAGTCTGCTGCCCCTCTGGGCCTGGGTTTCCCAGTCTATAAAATAAGAGGCCCAGAGGCTGACTCTACTGTTAGTGGCAGTCCTTTTCTGGCCAGGTGTATGTGAGCTGCCACATACACCCTCCTGCCTTGAAACCTTTCCTCCAACCCCGTCTGTCTCCTCACATCACAGTGGAAAGGAATGAAATGTCAGTAACAGCCACCAGCCAGTGGCTCCCGGAGCACCTGATGGGAGGGAGCCCCACTGCCAGTGCGGTGCGCCCGCCCAGGTGAGGTGTCAGTGACCGCCAGTAGTCAGCGTCAGCCGCCTGGCAGGAGGTTTTGCCAATGCCACCTCCCCCTTCCCTTCCCACTGGGCCTTGGATAGCTTCCAGGACTTCCTGACTTGGCAGCACGGCCAATGCCAAGGGCCCCACCCACCCTCAGCAACCTGAAGAAGGTAGCAGAAGCCTGTCCCAGCAGGCCAGCCCTGCCACCTTCCACAGGCAGCAGGGGCTCCCAGCCCGGGCCTGGGGACCTCCAGAGGGGAGAGAGGGCAGGACTCTGCCTCTCTTTCCAGGGGTAGCTGTGGGGCCTGGGCTAGGGGACAGCTGAGCAAGGCAGGAAGGAGAATTGGAAAGAAGACACCTGGTCAGAGAAATCAGAGACCAAAGCCAGGAAGACTTGGCCAAATCTGCAGCAAAGAAGGAAAGGAGGCGAAGGGGTGTCTCCTGCATACCCCAGCCTCCCAGGTCCTCCTCCAGCCTACTCCCAGTCTCCACGCCAGCGTGATCTGGGGAAGGGGGGTCACTGGACAGTCCGTGGCTAAAACTCAGAACCAAATGCCCTGTAGGGCTTGGCTTACCGCCCTCCTCCTCGCCCTCCTCCTCTGTTTCCAGGCTCTTCCAGGGAGGAGCCAGAAAAGCAGACCCAACCCTGAGAAGCAGGCCCCAGGGCCTCCTAGCACCGTGACCCCAGCAGGGATGGAAAGAGCCCATCTAACACTCAGGGGGGCCTGGAAGGCGCAGGGCGGCAGCCCCGAGGAGGCCTTGGCCCCAGGCCCAGCAGTGTTGGCAGGAGCTCTTCTTGACTCCGACAGACTCCCTTGGAAACAAATCTCTGCTACTCACTCTGTCCTCCACTTGGCTGACGAGTTGAAGCTGTTGGCTCCAATCCTTTCATTTTTTTTTTTTTCTTTTTAACCTCTCCTTCTCCATTTTATTTTCCTGCCAAAAAAAAAAAAAAAGCTCTGGTGAGATATAGTGCAAGACTCTTTTATTTCTTACAGTTGCTCAGAGCTAAATGAGATAACCCCAGTGCCTGCACAGCACTCCACCAAGTGTAAAAGGCTCGTGTGGACCTCCACCACAGCCTGCACCTGTAGACAAGCAGGTTATCCTCCCAAGTCCCGGGGGTAACCTGCACCTCAGAGAAGAGAAGGACCTTGGCCAGCCACACAGCAGGCCCAGTAGGGGCCAGGTACCCCCCTCAGGCAGGTAAAGGGCCAGGAAGGCAGGTTTCTGTGAGGCTGAGTCCCCGAGTAGCACGGGGGAGTAGGCCTGTCTTCCAGCATCCTGCCTTCCCTCCACCCCAGCAGCCTCATGGTGCTGCAGGTGACATAATCAGAACTGAGGAACTACCTGTGCCTCCATTAGTCCCCTCGGGACCAATCGATCTTTCCTTCCCTCAAGAGGTAAGAGTGGCGCATAGGACTCAAGTGCTCTGCAAACATTATCTTGATTTAAACACCGCAGCAACCTCCCAGGTGGATGTCACCCCACCCCCCTTCATGCAATAATGGAAGAGAAGCCCAGAAGGACGAAGTCATTGCCAAAGCAACACAAGGATGAACAGGGGCCAGGATTCAAACTCAGGTCTTTTTGACTCCAAAGCCCAGACTGCCTCTCCTGTCCCTGGCTCCACCTGCTCTGGCCACACAGACCCCACAGGGCCTCTCCTGTGGAGGGAGAAGGCAGCCCACAGAGACAGGGCAGCGGGCTCAGAGTGGCTTTGAGCCCGTCTCTTCTTCGAATCCCAGGGCCACGTGCCCACAGCAGGGCTGACTCGCTGCCTGAGCTGAGATCCTTTGGAGGCTTGGTCACACTTTGAGTCCAACAGTCCTGAGACAAATAGGAATAATCGATTCAACTGATCCCCAAAATCCCCCCATGAGCCCCTTCCATGTGCCTCATGCGAAGCCACAGCAAAAAAACAAACCAGCCTTGATCCCGGCCTCACTGAGCTTCCATCATGGAGTGAATGGAAGCGAGTGGCATACCGGCTTCTTCCAGCCTCCTGTGGCTGAGGTGAAGAGTGAGGGAAGGTGGAGAGGTTAGTCAGCTCGGCTAGGGTTGGCGTGGCTGGCTCAGCCACCTCCTCTACCCAGGCGAGCACAGGGCACCCTGCTCTCGGGCCCCTCGGGGAACTCTCCTATGAAGCATAATCCACAAGGTAGGCTGCTTCTCAGCCCAAGTCTGTGTTGGGAACTACTCGTGCGAATGGGTTTGTGTACGCAGACAGCTCACCTCTGAGGCCCAGGGAAGGTGCCGGGCTTGAGGAAGCCCCAGGTTGAGGCAAAAGGATCTACTGAGTAGCTTCAATTTCTTATTCATTCACAAAGTACCTACTATGTGCCCTTCCTTGTGCAAGGGCCAGGACTGGAAGACGTAGCGAGCCAAAGTCTCAGCCTCCAAGGGACTCCCTGGCTACCAAGATGGGCTGACTTGGTCTGAGGGGACGTTAAGGAGCAGAAGGGCAGACAGGTGCTCTGGCGTCTGGGGGAGCATTGTTCCTACTTGGAGACCCCTCAGAAGGCCACATGGTGATGAGGCCAGAAAGGGGTAAAGGGCAGGATTTTAACCATCTGCAGGAGAAGGGCAAGGAAAGTTCTAGAAAGACCAACCAGAAGTATAGTCTGAGCCCCAGCTCCTCCATTCTCTGGCTGGCAAACTTGTGAGTGTCTCTCGGGTTCTTCCCTTGTCTTTGGAATGGGGACAATAATTCTGTGGCCCTGGGAAATACCTTCCTGCACAGCCCTCTCACACTTACCTCCAAGACCTGAATCCCATCTCCTCAGCAGCCCCTCTCCAAACAATCTTACAGAAGGAGAAGAAAGCACAGAACACAAGTGCTGGAGCAACCCCTACTGTCAATCAGTGCATCTGACCAATAGGGAAACTGAACACAAGTGCTAGGGCAACCCCTTACTATCAATCAGTGCATCTGACCAATAAGGAAACTGAACACAAGTACTGCAGCAACTCCTACTGTCAATCAGTGCATCTGACATTTTACCAGTTGGAAAGTGAGACCCAGACTTGCTGTCTAACTTGCCCAGGGTCACCCAGCCGGTGAATGGCAGAGCCAGGACCCAAAGCTTCGATCACAGCCCTGCCCACAAATCTCTCATAACCACATCATGATGTCATCTCCTGGATGGAGCCACCTTGGCCACGACCCCCTCTGAGCCCTCAGGGCCCAGGTGGATCCTTGATTTTCTCTTTCCTGACAGTTCTGGCCTCCTCCTGTCCTGGTGGCCATTGCTACCATGTATCCGAGCCAGTATTTGTGGAATCAGTCCCCTGTGCTGAAAATCAGTTTCCAGTTGATTGAAGGGCACCAGCCCCTGGGCAAAAGGCCTCAGAGCCCGAGAGGTGTGCAACCTGTCTCACATGTGGGCCCAGGGGCAGAAGTGATGCTGGTGAAGAGTCAGCCTGAGTCCTCAAGGCAGCTCCCTTCTTTGGGTCCCTGCACCAACTCTGGACAGATGGGGGCCTGCATGAGTGGCTGGAGTCAGGGCGGCCTAGGGGCCAGGGGATGTGCTGTGATGGGAATCACCAAAGACAGGTCATCCTGGGCTAAGAACAATAATGACTGTCTCGATGACATCTCACAAGATGTCAACAGGCTTCGAAGCCACTGTGTCTGTGGCTGCAGGCAGCAGCAGTGCACCCAGGGTGGCATTTCCAGGCTGAGTCTGTGTCTGGCTGTCACACAGAGACCAACAGCTGTGGGGCTGGGGGCCTGCTCTGTGTGTCGAACTTATCGCCTTCTTTGTTGGCCTTGTTTAGATTTTGATTACTTCTCCCACTGTGCATAAGCCCCTGGATTCTCTACTGTGGGGCTGTTTCTCAGGGGGCAGGCAGTTAGGGGAAATGTCTAGGAAGAAATCCAGGCACCCAGACCTCAAAGCAAAGCCACAGAACCAGAAGCTGGCTGCTGCTCAGCCACCAGCCCCAGCCTCACTCTAGGGTACTCGGGTGTGAAAATAAACAGTCCTCTGCAGACAGTCTGCAGCCCACAGTACTTCCTGAGCCCTTTCCTGCTTCTCACCTTTCCTCTTAGATTGAATCCAGGCTGGATTCACAGGGCCTGGGAGCTGGAGTCCTGCTCCTTCCTCTTACAAGGAGATGGATCAAGCCCCTGGTGGGTGGGAAGGCGTCATCCTCAGGGTAGGATCTGAGTGGTACATAGAGACCCCCATTTGCTCAGAGCTGAAAAGAGCTTCCCAGACCATCTACTCAGAACCCTCCTCCTATAGCTAGAACCACTGAGGCGGCGGGAGGGGAATCTCCATTATCACAGAAAGCCGTAAATGGGAAGCTCATTGGGCCGCTTAAGAAGCTAGGAGGATGCCACAAGAGGCCGGCCACATAGCACCTCCCTTAGCATCCTCCCGTGGTCCAGGCTGTAGATGTCCCCCCTGCATGATCCATCCTTCCTGTATGACAAACAGAACCAACTCTCAGAGGTCAGCAGAACAGTCCCAGCCCTCACTTTGTCAGACAGTTAAAGATGGGAAGATATGGTAGATCAGGATGAACCTGAAGCAGAGGTCTCAGAAGGCCCCGAGGAGGGGTGGGTGTAGCCTCCTGAGATCTCTGCCCCGTGTGAAGGGGCAGAGACAATGCAGGGTCATTAGGGTGTGGCACAGAAAAGACAACTGACCACCCTAAATACAATATGCATGAGGAAGGAAGTGTCCAAGGGAAATATAAGACTTGTCTCAGGGAAAACTCCACGCTGTGTTCAGTTCCAGAAAGCAGCCTGTTCCACTGTTTTTCTCTTGAGCGTAGCCTCCCTTTTTTTTTTTTTTTAATCATTGTCTTCTTTACTCCATGCCTTCACTTCCCTAATAAACTCTTACATTCCCACTATTCATGCTTTTTGTGTGCATTTTGAGGAGAAATTACTACCTCGTAACAGCCTCACCAGTAATGGTCAGTTCCTCCCTCAGTTCCAACATGAAGCTGGATGGCGCAATGCAAAGGGCTCGGGCCTGGGCTGCAGGTGACCGGAGGTGAGAGGAAGAGGGAAGGCCGGGACCAGCCACATCAGAGGAAGGCCAAGGCCAGGGGGCTTAGCTCAGAGGACCCAGGGTTGCTTTAGACACTTAGGAAGATGCACTTTAAAAAGCCAGGTTGGGTTTTTTGTTTTTTGTTTTGTGTTACTAAGGATGGAATCCAGGGCTTTCTACCTCCAGGCTACACTCTCAAACATATTTCATATTTTATTTGGAAAGAGGGTCTTACTAAGTTACTGAGGCTGGCTTGGAACCTGCGATCCTCCTGTCTCAGCCTCCCAAGTACTGGGATTATAAGCAGGCACCACCACGCCCGACTAAAAGGCCAGTTCTTAAGGGCTCTAAATTATGAACGAGGGGGACAGCAGAGCCATCAATTTTGAATCTCAGTGAGTGTAGGCATTCCCTGGGGAGTTTGCAAATTGCAGATTCCCAAAACGCTTGTCAGGTTCAGGACTGGGGAGGGCCTCCCACCTTCCTTATGACAAGTGCTCACCCTGAGATTCAGACATGGTGGAGGAGAATTCAATACGACATACCAAGGACCCAGGACAGCCTGTGGCCCTGGGGACATTAAGTTGTCATGAACGGTGGCATGGCAGGTCTCCAGTGTGCACCTGTGCAGCTCCAGGCCCAGGAGCAGCAGAGCGCTGCTTATTGCCCCTGCAGGATGCGGAGCTGGAAAGAGTCCACCAGGGCAGTGAGGGAGCAGCAGGACTGTAGTCCAGTGCACAGCTGTGTTCCAGCCAGCGAGACAGGCCTGCGGGCCTGGGTGGAAGGGGTGCAGCCTGAACTGCTCAGAGAGCAGGGGTGGCTGGGCAAGGGGGTGACTGCAAGAACTAGAGGTGGTCTGGGCAAGTGCCAGATGCAGTGGGCCCTGAGTTCCTGACCACACAGAGCCCGGGGCACAACAGACTGATGCTGGGTAAACGAGGAAGGTAAAATGGACGTGGGCTGCACGGGCCACTCCAGCTATACAAAGAGCCAACAGAACATGGGCGAGATGTAAATAGCCCCGTTTCATGATCATCAAGTTCCTTTCTTTCCATAAACTTTGCTTAAGTTCATAATAATAAAAAAAACAAACACGCAAATTACACTTACTTCACACAATTATTGCTGGGTGGTAAGCTCTGCATAAAATTCAGAATTCATACGTGTGGGTTGAACTTCCCACATGAGCCAAAACATAAGCTCCGGGAAGAGGGGCCAATTGGAACTGTTATCCTCTCCAGCAGCCTCTGCATGACCTGCTGCTCCCACCAGCCCGGGGTCATCGCTGATACCTTGCTATGTCCATGCTGTGCAGAACATAAAGACCCAAGTTCACAGGCAGGCAGAAGTCTGTCAAATTCAGTCTTCACTTATTTGGGGGGAAATGGGAGTGAGCGAAAGTTTGATGTCATGGAGGGAACACTAGACAAGAAGCCAAAATACTTAAGTTAACTTTGAGAACTGACTTTTTTCTTGTGAAACTGAGAAAGTGATTTTCCCCAACAGTCCCCAGTTCTCCTAACTGCACAATAAGGGAATGCATTTGTTATCTACTGCTGCATAATGAATTATCTCAAGTGTAGCAGTTTATAAAAAATAAACATTTGAAGACAGGGCGTGGAGGCGCATGCTTGTTTTCCCAGCATTTGGGAGGCTGAGACGGGAGGATGGCGGTTCGCAGACAGCCTCAGCTACTTAGTGAGGTCCTCTGTAACTCAGTGAGACCCTGTTTCAAAATAAAGAATAAAAAATAGGGCAGGGGGTATAGCTTAGAGGTCAAATGCCTCTGGGTTCCATCCCCAAACCTGCAAAAAAATTTAAAACATTTTTTAAAATAAAGTTCTTATGAAGCCGGGCATGGTGGTGCACAATTGTAGTCCCAGCATTTGGGAGGCTGAGACAGGAGGATCATGGTTTGGGACAGTCTCAGCTACTACTTAGTGAGGCCCTCTGCAACTCAGTGAGAACCTGTTTCAAAATAAAGAATAAAAAGTAGGGCAGCAAGTGTATAAATAAATAAATAAACATTTGTTAGTTGGTAGTTTCCTCGAGGCAGGAATCTAGGGGCAGCTCAGCCCAGTGACTCTGGCACAAGGTCTCTCGAGAAGTTGCAGTCAGGGTGATCTCCCTTGCTCTTGTCAGCCTGAGGCGAACTTGGGGGGAAATCTGCTTCCAGGATCACTCACACAGCTGTTGGCAGGATGGGAAGACCATTTCACGCTCACTCAGGTGGTTGCTGGCAGCCCATTTCTCATTACTTGGGCCTCTCCATACACTGCCTCAAAGCATGGCAGCTGGCTTTCCCCAGAGCAAATGATTTAAGAGAGAGAGGAACAGCAGCAGTGAGATGGAGAACCCATCTCAGACAGAAGCTACTGTCTTTCTTAAGCTGATCTCAGAAGTGGCAGCCCACCACTTCCACCATATTCTATTCCCTGGTGGGCCATCGCCAACCTCAGTCCACACTCAAAAAGAGGGGCCGGGCGTGGTGGCGCACGCTTGTAATCCCTGCGCTTGGGAGGTGGAGACAGGAGGATCGCGCTGGTTCAGAGCCAGCCTCGCTGGCTTAAGAGACCCTGTTTTCAAATAAAAATATAAAAATAGGTCTGGAGTGTAGCCCGGACGTAGAAGGGCTTCCAGGAACCCCAGTACCACCAAAAAAAAAAAAAAATAGGGTAACCAAGTTCTGCCTCTGAGGAGTGTAGAATCAGACTGTGACTCACACAGTATAGATGGTGGGTCTGTGACTGTGGCCCTTCCCGTCCGTTGGAACATGAGGCATGGTGCATGTAAAAGGACAGGAGGTAGCCATCTGCAGAATTCTCTTCCTGTTGGCTATGTGGGAGTGCAGGATGGAGGCTGGGAAGGTGTGCTTCCCAGAGGGATACCCATATCAGAAGGCTGCCATTCTCTTCAATGAAACCAGGGCCTCAGAGAAGCTGCTGAAACAGACCTGTCTGTCCATGAATAGGATGGGTGAAGTGGGTGCCCTCCTGCTGAGGCAAGGGCACCATCCAACCACATTCATGGTTCTCAGGCCTGGCAGCTGCCATGAGAAAACCTTCCCAGCAGAGACAGGATACCAGAGATATTCCCAACACTCTCATCCCTCCAAAGAAATGGCAGGGGAACAGAAGCCAGGGTGTTAGGGACAGACCAGGAAGGATGCAGTCAGTCCTCTCCTGCTGACTAAGAAAGGAAGGGGAAGAAGATAAGTCAGAATCAAGGTCTTTTAGGAGGCCTGGTAGCGGGAGGTTAGTAGCCTAGGCTTGGTGTTGGCAGCTCTCAGTTCAAACACTGGCTGTCGCTGCTAGCTGTATCCCCAACCTCTCCAGACTTGTTTCCTTATCAACATAGTAAGGGTATTTATAATACCATAGTAAGGGTATTTATAATACCATAGTAAGGGTATTTATAATAGACGGCTGTGAAATAAAATGAGATAATTTACTTGAGGCTCTTGAAACAACAACTAATATATAACTTGTACTTCTAAATAATAATAGTATTAGCATCACAAAACATTGTCAGATTGCCTCCAGTCCAACTATGCACCTAGCATGGGAATCTCCTGCAATGGAATGACAGGTAACAGAGGGTTCTTGGACCACAAGGGCCTGGGAGCTCCCCACCACCTTGGCAGCCTGGACCACAGAGCCAGTCCACAGGTGGGCAGCTCAGGCCTGGAGCCCTGGAGAGCCCCTCTGTGGCTGCCCTCCCCACCTCTGTCCCCTTTGTGTCCCAAAAGCAAACAGCAGTTTTGAATTTCCAATTGTATGGCCCCTAATATATGAAGGAAGAGATAACAAACATGTGCTCTCCTGATTTAGTTTAGATAAAGTCCCTTGGCATCCTGAAGACATTTCACTTACCCTCACTGGCATTTTGTTTCATTTTGTAGTCATTTTGTAGTCTAATTGTAATGGAAACATCTGGCCTTAAAACCTGTCTTAAGGAGCTGACCAAAGAAGATGCTTGCCCAACAGGCTAAGAGTCAGATATCAGATGGGAGTGATTGGAAAGGTGTGAGTACTCAGGGTGGGGGTGGCGTGGGATTTCTAGCTGGAAGAATACAGGTGTGTGCCTGTTTACTTGGACTGGGTGAACTGGGAGGTGTGTGTGTGTGTGTGTGTGTGTGTGTGTGTGTGTGTGTGTTCCTGTGTGAGGGGGGAATTGACATAAGTGTCAGAGATGTGTTTGTGCATATATATGTGCGTGTGTGGGTGTGCTGAGGACTATCTTGGTGCTCTCTGGCCAAGGCTACAAAACAATCACATATTTGAGAGCCTACTTCTTCTCATGATAATGTCCCCACTCTTTCTGGGCTATTTGTTAGCCAGGATTTGCAGTATCTTCCCCAGGCTGCAGGGACTCGTCCCAATGGTGAACACGGAGCACAAACACCCATAGCTCCCCAAAGGCGCCCTGAGGAAACCTACAGAGACCCCAAGACACCTCATGGAGAGTGGGGCCAGCTCCTCCCCCACCCCAAATTCCCAGTCTGCATTTTTAAATCAGCCCTTGTAAGCAAACATCTGCCACTCTCTGTATTCTGACTGAGAGGTGACAATCAGAATACAGCATCTCTGTGTTTTCACTAGGTACTTTAGCAATCACTATGAGGACATTGAGATTCGATTTCCCTGTTTTGTACACACACGTAAGTCGGTGCTAAGAGGATTACTTTTCCTAGTGCCACATCTTCCCTAAGGGCGCTGGTCAAAAGAGACCCTTGTTAAACAGCATTTTCTCTAATTCCTCTGGCCTTTATTCCTCGCCTCAATGTGCAGACATCTAGCCTGCTCCCAAATCCACCCACCTCACAGAGTCGGGGATCAAGATGGCCCCTGTTTCTTAATAAAGCTGAAGATGAACATTAGTGTTTGGTTCAGCAGCCTTGGAAAGGGAGAGGGCAGCCGCACGGAGCCCTCGACGCCCCATAGAAAAATGTAGCCTTTTTGCTTCTGCGCCAATGAATGGCTTGTCGAGGGTTTTCATTAGGGCCCTGGCCGCTGGTGCAGAAAGCCTCACAGATGTTGACATTTTTTCATCCCTGGGTTAAGATGTCTTCCATAAGCTTTTATTCCTCATTTGTTACTTCTTTATTATCCGGGAGGTTTTGCCGCCTCCCTCTTCTCGGTCCTCTGAAGAGAGCAGCGGTAGCTGAGCCTGTCATTATCCTGGCCCTTTTCTCGGGCCTCTGGAGGCAGCCTGGGCTGCGGGACCCATTGTGGAGAACAGCAGGTAGCTGAGGCAGGCCAGGACACTCCTCCGGCCTTTTGTGCTGCAGTCCCCTCCTCCCCACAGCTCGGCTCTGGGCATGGAAAAGGTCAGGGGCAGCCGAGCTTCTACCTGGGCTTTTGTCTGGGGCTGGAGGCCACTGATTCCAGAAATAATCTCTTAGAAAGCCGCCTAGAGACCCCTCTCCCTCCTGACTAGGCACAGCTGTACTCCTCCCCCACCCTTGGAGCCAGGGGTGAGGGGACAGGGGATTAGTTCAGACTGTCTGTATCCCAGAGGATGGCTGAGATGAATTTAGATGAAAGTCTGAAGCCTCTGAGACACTGAGAAAGTGTTTTGTAAGAAACAGTGTCTCATTGGTTCTGACCATCCTCTGTCCCCTAAGTACAGACTCTGTTTCCTCATCTATTCAATGGTGATGATATACCCTTTCCTTCTCACTTTTTTTTTTTTTTTTTTTTTTGGTTTTACTGGGGTTGGAACCCAGGGGCATTCTACCTTCAAGCTATGCCCAGCCCTGTTTTTTATTCTTTATTTTTAAACAGGGTCTCACTGAGTTGCAAAGGACCTAAGGAGCTGAGGCTGTTCGCAAACCACTATCCTCCGGCTCAGCCTCCTGAATGCTGGGATTACAAGCGTGCTCCACCACGCTTGCTCACTTCTTAACAGTTTTTCTGGTTATTCCCTGGGTACAGTGAGGTGATATAGAAACTTTTGTAAACCATAAGATCTCAACAGTACTTTTTTTTTGTACTGGGGATTGAACCCAGAACATTCTACCTCTGAGCTATACCCCTAGAACCTGCCCTCCTTTTATTTAAATTTGAAACAGGGTCTCCCTAAGTTGTCTAGGGTCCAAGTTGGGGGAGTTGGCCTCGAACCTGTGATCCTCCTGTCTCAGTCTCTCCCAAGTAGCTGGGATTACAGGCCTCGGCCACCATATCTAGCTCTAAATAGTATTTATAATTTTTTTCCTAGTACTGGCTATTTGAACCCTGACTTGAAAAGCCATCATATGAGGGTTGCAAGTTTGAGGCCAGTGTAGATAACTTAGCAAGTTCCTATCTCAAAATAAAATTAAAGAGCTGAAAGTGGAACTCAATAGCAGAGCGATTGCCTAGCATGCATGATGCCCTGGGTTCCATCTCCAGTATGACAAAAGACATTTCTTTGAGGAATTAAGACAAGCTGAACACAAATAAAAATCATATATTAGAAAAATATGAGCAAGGCCAGGCATGGTGGCGCACGCTTGTAATCCCCGCACTTGGGAGGCAGAGAAAGGAGGATCGTGCAGGTTTGAAGCCAGCCACGCTGGCTTAAGAGACCCTGTTTCCAAAATTTAAAAAGTATAAAATAGGTCTAGGAGTGTAGCCCGAGGTACAAGGGCTTCCAGGAACCCCAGTACCACCAAAAAAAAAAAAAGAAAAAAGAAAAAGAAAAATATGAGCAATTACATATAAATCAAATACAATGATATAAATAATAAAGATAAGGGTGGGAATCAATAAAATACAAAATGAACAAACAATAGAGAAAAATCAATTAAATAAAAACTAGCTTTCTAAGAAATAAGTAAATTAAAAAACTCTAGCTAAGCTGACCAAGAAACTAAGAGAGAAGATACAAATTATCAATATCAGAAATAAAAGAGAAAAATTAATACAGATCTATAGATGTAAAAAGGCTAACAGGGTTTGTTATTTATTAGTGACTTTATTCCCATGTACTTAGCAACTTAGATAAAAGGGTAAATCCACTGTAAAACACAAATTACTAAAACTGACTAAAGAAGAGTTTAAAATTTTGAATAACCTCATATAAATTAATTAAGCTTGTAAATAAAAACCTTTCCCTTAGAAAACTATAGACCTAGGTGGCCTTCATGGTGTATACTACCAAATGTTTAAAGAAGAAATTACAATCTTACAATAACTTTTTCAAAAAATTGAGGAGGAAAGCTCACTTCAGGTCAGTGTTATTTTAAGACCAAAATGAGACAAAAATCACAAGAAAACTAAGACCAATGTTCCATAAGAACAGAAACAATATTACAACTTTAGAAAATAAGATTTAAATATTTATAGTAAAACATAATGACCTTGTGGATTTAATTCACAGATGCAAAATTATAAGTCACTAAAGAAGAAAAATAGATCAACGGATATAGAAAAATAATATGACAAAATTCAGTACCTATGCATGATTTTTGTAAAAACTCAAAAAATAGAAATACAAGTGAACTTTTTTAACTTGATAAATAATATATGTTTCTATATTTTTTAAAACTTTATAGATACCATCACTTAATGGTGAGAGACAGAATTTGTCCCCTTGGGATCAGGAGCAATTAGAAAATCCCCTACTGAGCCGGGCGTGGTGGCGCACGCTTGTAATCCCAGCACTTGGGAGGCTGAGACAGGAGGATCGCACAGGTTCAAAGCCAGTGTCAGCTACTTAGTGAGGCCCTCAGCAACTTAGTGAGATCCTGTTTCCAAATAAAGTATAAAATAGGTCTGGGAGTATAGCCCAGAGGTAGAAAGCCCCTGGGTTCCACCCCCAGTACCACCAAATAAATAAATAAATAATTAATAAATAAATAAATAAAATCATTATTTATTAGGAAACCCCAAGAAACTTAAGTGAAAAACTCTAAATCTTCTAGAAGTAATACTTGAGTTCAGCAAGATTGTAGAATATAAGAAACATATAAGTATCAATCACATTTCTATATACTATCAACAAATACACTGGCACCAAAATTTTAGTTTAGTATCATTTACAATCACTCAAACTGAAACCATTAGGTATAAATCTAACAAAATATATGTAAACAGAGATGTTGAAAACTTTAAAATGCAAATGAAGGAAATCAAAGAAAATCTGAGCAAATGGCTGACCTACAATACTCATAATAATAATGAGTCATAATAATGACATTGATTTTCCCAAATTGTTGTACACATGTAAAACAATTTCTTTCAAAATTCTAGCAAAGTTCTTTATTGATAAAGACAAGTTTTTTTTTTTTTTCTTTGTGAGTCTGGGGATGGAACCCAGGGGCATTTGACCTCCGAGCTACACCCCCTGCCCTATTTTTTTTTTCTTTATTTTTGAAACAGGGTCTCACTAAGTTGTGGAGGGTCTCACTAAGTAGCTGAGGCTGTCTGCGAACCACGATCTTCCCATCTCAGCCTCCCGAATGCTGAGATTACAAGCCACCTTGCCCAGCTCAAGACAAGCTTCTTTTAAAACATTTATGGAAAAGCAAAGGAAGTGGAAAACTGAACTCTTTTGGAGAAAAAAGAGAGAAATTATTCTATCTGATGTAAAGATTTATGATAGAGCTGCAGCAACCAAGTAATAAGAGAAACAGATAAATGGATCAATGGAACAGAACAAAGAACCCAGAAATAGCCCTAAGTATGTATACCAACTGATTTTTTTATAAAGGCAAAAATCAAGTTTGCAAAAGAAGCAACTCAATAGAGAAAGGACAGTCTTTTAACCAATGTGCGGAAGCAAATAGATATTCATGGACAAACGAATAAAGAAAGCCTGGCACAGTGGCATATGACTATTGCAACTACTGAGAAAGCTAAGGCCGGGGAATTGCAAGTTGGAGGCCAGCTTTGGAAATTTAGTGAGACACTGTCTCAAACAGAATTTAAAAGTGGATGTGAGCCAGATGCATGCTTATAATCCCAGTACTTGGGAGGCTGAGACAGGAGGATTGCAGGTTCAACGCCAGCCTTAGCAAGTACTGAGATTTCATCAACCTTGAGAGTCCCTGTTCCAAAACAAAATAAAATAGAGCTGGGGATGTAGCTCAGAGGTAGGATTCTTACACACACATACACACATACACACATACACACATACACACACACACACACACACATACACACATACACATACACATACACACATACACGCACATACACACACATACACACATACACATACACACATACACATACATGCACATACACACATACGCATACACACATGCACACATGCACACATACACACACATGCACATACACACATACACACATACACACATACACACAAACACGCACAAACACACACATACACACACACACACACACACACACACACACACACTGGATATAGCTTGGTAGTAGAACACTTGCCTAGTCTAGCAAGTGCAAGGCCCTGGGTTCATTCTCTAATATCAAACAAATGAAGAAAAGAGAAAAATCCTCAACCTAAACTGCATATTTTTTACAAAAATTAACTCAAAGTGAATCATAGATTTAAATATGAAACAAGCATAAGCCTATAAAACTTTTAGAAGATAGTATAGGGAAAAATCCTTAGGATTTAGGGCTTGGTGAAGAGTTCCTAAGCTAAAAGAAAAAAGACGGAGTAAAAGAAAAAGTTAACAAGTTGGTTTCATCCAAATTAAAACCTTTTCTCTACAGAGGATTCAGAGGAGATGTTATGGACAAAAAAAAGAGAGAGAGAAGATAATTATGTCTAGAATATATAAAGATGTCTCAAAACTCAACAGCAAAAAAACTCAATTAGGAAGTGGAAAAAGATATGAGGAGACGTTTTACTAAAGAGGATATATGAATGACAAGCACATGAAAAGATAGTAAACATCTTTATCCATTAGAGAAAAGCAAATTAAGATCACAGTGAGATATCACTACACATCTACTAAAATAACTAAAACAAACTAGCCACAATACCAAATCATGAGCAGGACACAGAAACTGGATCTCACAAACACTGCTGGTATTTCTGACAATTTCTTAAAATAACTAGACTCTCACCATACCTCATGCTAATTGTACTCCTTGGTATTTGTATCAGAGATATGAAAACTTATGTCAACACAAAAACCAATACCTGATTGTTCTTAACCACCTCATGTGAACTGGACACAAATAAAACATCCTTCAATAGTTGAACAGTTAAACAAAAAGTGGTACTTTCATACTGCATGCAGATTTCTGCAGAACTCTGCTCAGCAACAAGAAGGAATAAACTATAGATACATATGACAACTTGATCTAAAAAGCATTATGCTGAGGGGAATAAAAAAAAAAGCCAACCTCAAAAGGTGGCATGCTATATGATTTTATTTATATAACATTCACGAGGTGACAAAAAATTGTAAAAACCTATTTAAAAAAAACAGGTTAGTGATTGCCAGAGGTTAGGAATAGTCAGAGAGAGGGTGATAGGTGTGACCTACACTTGCTCTTTACAAGAGGCAGTGCAAGGGAGGCCTTTGTGGTGATGGAATAGTTCTATATCTTGATTATGGTGGTGGTTACATGAATAGACACACATGATAAAATGAAAGAACTGTACACACTGTATCAATGTCAAAATCCTAGTAAATATTATACTATAACCATGCAGAATATAAACACTGAGAGAAACTGAGTAAAGAGTAAATAGGTCTTTGTATTTATAACTTTGTATTTATAACATTTATAACTTCCAATGAATCTATAACTATTTAAAAACAAAAGCTTAATTAAAAATCAACTGTATTTCTATGTATAAGCAATGAACAATTGAGAAATAAAAGTTTTAAAAGTTCCACTTACAAATAGCATTAATAATACTCAGGCATAAATTTAAGGGAAGAATGTCAAACCTATACCACACCCTAAAAAATTACAATATATTAAGAGAAATTAAAGAAAACTTAAATGGATAGGTATACCATGTTCAGGGACTTGAAGACTCAATATTATTAAAATGTTCATTTCTCCAAATTGATCTTTAGACTTAACACAATCCTGACGAAAAACATAGGAGGCTATGTTTGAAAATTTGACAAATTAATTCTAAAATTATATGGAAAAGCAAAAATTTTTAAAAGCCCAACTAATTTCTAAGCATAAGTAAGTTTGAAGGGCTTGAATTACCTACTTTCAGGATTTACTATAAAACCACAGTAATCAAGGCTCTATGGTACTGGCAAAGTTATAGGCAATAAGAACAGAATAGAGTCCAAGAATAACACACTAATATAGTTGCTTGACATTTTTTTTTTCATTTTTACAAAAGCATCAGGTAATTCAATGGAGAGACGGATAGTTTTTTTTTCAATAAGTAGCACTGGAGCACTGGGTATCTTTATGGGGCAAAAATATTGTTTTGTTTTTGCAGTACTGTTTTGTTTTTGCAAAAAAATATTGTTTTGTTTTTGCAAGTCATGTTAACTTGACTGAACATAGGGGTACTGAGTTCCCACCATTAAGCTCCAACCACAGCCCTTTTTATTTTTTATTTTTTATTTTGAGACAGGGTCTCACTAAGTTGCCCAAACTGGCCTTCAACTTGCAATCCTCCTGCCTCGGCCTCCTGAGTAGCAGAAATTACAATGGTGCACCATCACACACAGCTTGTTTACCACTTTTGTGACTCCCTGGGAGTCCAAGGACTTAGACTAAGAATCACAAGAGAGGGTCTCCCTGGTCAGTGAGTTCCCTGATTAAATATGTAAATATGAAATTGGGAAACAGGACCTTTGTCCCTGCGTCCTTGTCAGAGTGTGCAGTTCCTGCCTTCTTGTAGAAGTGAGCTGGAGATTAGTACATGAGGAATACTTTATGCGACTCTCCCTGACCAGGGCTGCTTTCCTGTCTGCTTGGCCAGAAACCATTCTGCAAGGATTCCTGCAGTTTCTTAGAAGGCAGCAAAAGAATGGCTTATGTGGTCATGACTAAAACACATGGAAAGGAGTCATAATTACTACAATGGTTAATTTCATGTTAACTTGACTGGGCTAAGACGCGCCAGATAGCTGGCAAATATTTCTGGGTGTGTCTCTGAGGAGGTTTTAGAATAGATTTGCATTTGAATCAGCATGATGAGTAAAGATTCCCCTCACCAATGTGGGTGGACATCATCTATTGAGAGCCCAAACAGAACAAAAAAAGCGGAACAAGGGTAAATTCTCTCTTCTTAAGCTGAGACATCCATCTTTTCTCCTGCCCTCAAACACTGATGCTACTGGTTTGGGGGCCTTTAGACTCAGACCAGGATTTACACCATCAACCATCATACCCCCCAGTTCCTAGGCCTTGGGATTTGGACCGAATTATACCACTGGTTGTCTTGGATCTCCAGCTTGCAGATGGCAGACTGTAAGACTGTTGGCCTCCATAATTGCATGAGCTAATTCCTAATAAGAAATAAATAAACACATACCCACATACATATATATCTACGTGTGTGTGTGTGTGTGTGTGTGTGTGTGTGTGTGTGTGTGTGTGTAGGTATATCCACACACTGTTGGTTCTGTTTCCCTAGAGATAACTCATTCAATTCAACTGACCTTTAAATTTCCAGTTACATTAGGGCAGTTATTCTGAATTACAAATTAGCTGGAGCTTGAGAGGCAACACTCAAAATGGGTTTGGTTTAAATAAATAAACATGGAAAGAAAATATTCTATCTTTTCTTTCCATCCCACAATCCCTTCCTGTCACTTGCTGACACATTGAGGTATGGACAAAGTTGAACTCAACATTCAGGGACACCAAGAACTTCCACTCACTATCTGTCCCAAGCAGCTCCAGTGCAATCAGGGAGAGAGGAGTGTACCTGCACCTGCTGACACCAACCGGACAGTGCTGGGGGAAAGAAAAGAAGAGAATCTCGGGGGAACCGTTTTGAGTGGGTCAGGAGTTAGACAGTGACCTCACAAAAGAGGAACACCACACAGGACCAGGGAGGATGAGACAGATTTAGTAAACAGAGAAGGTGGAGAGACATGGCAGAGAAAATGACAGGGATGTTGGGAGGATGATGACTATTTGGGCACTACAGAGGCTTGGGGACAAGCAAATAGGAAAGGGAAGAAGGGAGGTGAAGAGAGGAAAGGAAGGATGGGCACTGGGTCCCTATTTTAGCTGTTTGCTGGATGATTGTTTCTGTTCTGGGCATCAGTGTCCCAGTCCTGCCAGTGTCCTCAGGGCCACCCCCTCAGGAGAGCAGCTAGACTCCTTATACCTAGGATCCAGAGCTGGTACTCGGGAGTTAACTCAGCACAAGAATTAGAGCCAGATCCTTGGAGCCAGATGCCTGTGACATTGGGTACACACCATCCTGCCTGCAAGGCCACAGAATTTCCCCAAGGTGCTTATTCACACTCCAGCTCAATGGGTAGTGAAGGTTCTTTGCAGGTGTATGTTACCTACCCAGCACCTTATACTTCACAAAGTTTTTTCTCCCTTGTCACCCAGTCCCCTCTACCACTGCTCCCATGAGGCAGAGAGCCAGAGGATAGGCACCCCATTTTATAGCTGAGGAGAGGGCTGAAGCTGCCACTAGGTTGAACGAAGGTTGATGTTCCTGTCACTAGGTAGTTAAAGAACATAAATATAAGCCAGGCGTGGTGATGCACACCTGTAATCCCAATACTCGGGAAGCTGGGACAGGAGGATCGTAAGTTCGAGGCCAGCCTCAGAGGCCCTTAGGAGCTTATGGAGACCCTGTTTCAGTAAAAACTAAGTAGAACCGAAGATGTAGCTCAGAGGTAGAATGCCCTTGGGGTCATTCCCCAGTACACACACATATACACACAGCCATAAAATCAGTGTGAATGGCAGGAGGAGTGGGAGGGGTGGGAGAAAAGTGATTTATTGACCAGATTGACCAGGTCTCCACCCAGGACATTTTAAGCTATAAATCTTTCATTAAAATGCCAAAATGTCCATTTCCTGTGACCTTCAGAAGAGCCGATTTTAAAAAAAGAAAAAAAAAAGATAAGCTGATTTTGACCTGACCAACAAGCTCCTTGGAAATGTTAAAAAGCCTCTGTCTTTTCCTGCTAATGACTATGAAATTCCATGGTTAACTTATTCCCAGGATGGGATGCTCAAATATTAATGCTAATTAATAAGTGTCCTTTCCTCCCATGCTCTTTGTGATGGCGCATCGCGGTGTGCCCAGGCTGCGAGGGCTGCAGAGGCACCAGGAATGTGCGCTGGAGGTTTTTTTATGTCCTGATCAGCTTCAATCACTCTCTCATAACCTGAGAAATCTGCAATAGCCTAGATCGTCATTCTCAACTTACAAGGAAATAACAAAGACACAGAACAGAGCTAGGTCTACAAGAATGTCTCATTGAGGTAAAATAAAAGAAATAAAAAGTAAGTAAAAAGGAACACGGGAAAGGACAAAGAAACAGGATTTTAATTCAGAATTTTCTCATCCTTTTCCAGGCCTCTCACTCTCCATCTGGTCTCTCTCCCAGGCCTGTCACTCTCAAATTTCTGGAAAATGTATAAATCTACCTCATGCACTGTTAAGTGTCCCACCAATAAATATTTTCAGCAAAGAAACAATTACTTTTAGAAACCTATAATTTAGTGGACTTTTCCAATGTTATCTATTGATCAGATAATGGAGACTGGTGTCAGCCTCAGGGTCCCGAAAGTGACCAGAGCACCATAACCATCTTGAGATCATCAAGCACTTCTCATTCACCCATACCTTCTCATTCCCACCCTTCAACAAATTTCCTTTAAAGAAGAATGGGGAACCCCAAAACATGTCTCTCTTGAGATGGCCCATATTTTCTCTTAAATGCATATTTCTTTTTTTCCCCCTTGAAGTATTGGGGATTAACCCAGGGGCTTTCTACCTCCAAGCTATACTCCCAGCTGTATTTTTTATTCTTTATTTGAAACAGGGTCTCACTAAGTTGCAGAGGGCCTCACTAAGTAGCTGAGGCTGGCCGAGATCCTGTGATCCTCCTGTCTCAGCCTCCCAAGTACTGGGATTAAAAGCGTGTGCCACCACACCTGGCTCTTATTTTTTGTTTTCCTAAATAAACCTGACCCGTGGTGAAATTCTGGTCCTAAGTGGAGTGGAGCTCCCACCCCCACCCCCTCTAGGAACTCCTCAGGCCCTCTTCTGGACATCTCGCTTCTCCAGTGACACGACTCTCAATGACTGCTCAGTCTAAACCAAACTCCCTTTCTTTCCATTCTACAGAGTAGATGCAAATTACAGGACCCTGGACCTTTTCACAGGAGAAGCTGCAGCTGAGAGGGAAGTTAAGATCTGGTTCTGATAGGAGGCTAGAGACCCTTAGTCCTACAGTGGCTCAATGGGAAGATAGAAATATACCCTTCACACCAGCAAGAGGATTGTTGCAGCCCGCCCTGTCTTAACTTAAATATGAGACTCCAGACCAATATCAAAAGGAAGGGGCTGGGTCCACCTACCCATTCATGGGTAGCTGGCCACATTGTGCTGTTCTGGCTACAGCAGAGCCTGCTCCAGGCCATTCTCTTGAAACACATAATAGCATCTCCCGGCCCAGTTTCTGCAGACAAGCAGCTCGCTCTGAAGCCAGCAGGCAGCTGCCTGAAGCAGCTCCCAGCAGGAGCTGGATGGAGGCCGGCAAGGTTACAGGTGCTTTTCATCCAGCCTCGCAGGAGAGCACCAATTTCCTGCTGCTAGAAATTTGTCTGCAAATTTTTGTCTTCATTCAAATCGGTGGATAGAGGCCGGGAGACACTGGGGTGATATGATAACTTGATTAAGCCCCAGGACAGATGACACGGTAGCTCAAAGGCTGCATGCTCTCCTCCTTAACCTCTCCCAGGGAGACTGCAGGCTTTGCTGGTAATTGGCCCATTGTCCCTTCTGCTGTGCTTCCTGCAGAAGCCCCCCAATCACCGGATCCCTGGGCTCCTCACTGAGGCAGGCTTTAAATATTCTCACACCCGTCCAACACAGCCAACTCTGAGAAATACCTGGGCAACATGACTGAGGGGAGTCAAGGCTGAATATGACCCTCGCTGGGAGCAGTCACGCAGTGCGATGGGCTTCTGTCCTTCAGCCAGCCGTATACTGCAACAGTTAGGCATGAATGGAGCCCTTTTGCTTAAAGATGGATCCAAAGTTTTAAAATAGTGTGTTCTCTCCAGGAAATAGCCCCTGATCTTCCGTTCTTGTCCAGTTCTGTCTCTGTTTGGATGGCACGTTACTGTGTTTTTGATCAACTACTTCCACATTCTCTGGCGTACACTGATGTGAGCCCGCCGTAGTGAGCCGATGGGTCTTGAGTGCATTGTGTTTGCTTCTGGAACTGATGTAGATGGCATGCTAAGGAAGGAAAGAAGAGTATTAAATAGGATAGTAGAGACTAGAATGTAATCGAATAAAACACAAATATTTGCCATGTTGACTCTTACAGCTGAAAGGGAGTTCAAAACGGGTCCTCTCAACCCATTTTCTTTTTCTCTTTCCCCTCTCCCATACTGGGGATTGAACCCAGGCAGGGGCATTTCTACCTCTGAGCTACACCTAGCCCTGTTTTATTTTGAAGCAGGTTTCTTGCTAAATTGCTGAGGCTGTCCTCCAGCCTGTGACCCTCCTGTCTCAGCCTCCCACGTACTGGGATTATAGACGTGCAGCAGTGCATCCATTTTCTTAAGGAATATTTTAGAGGAATAAACTTTCCTGCAGTCAGTGCTGCTTCTAAGATGCATCCTTGCTGGGAAATGTGAAGAAACTGAGCAGCTAGTGGCACTTTGAAAGTAAGCAAGATAGGCCATTAAAAGTTACAGAAATGCTATTTTAAATTTTCACTGATTATGATTTATCGCCTGGATCTCCCTATAAGAAAGAGCTGCGGCCAGCCAGCACCACCGGTTCAGTTTCTGTCATGGGAATGGAATGTCTTTTGAACTGCTAAAGTAGATAATTCCGTGCCTGGAAGAAAAACGAAGGGAGGGGGTAGAAGGAAAAAAAGATCCCTCATTCCCCAATAACTGCAAACGCCAGGAATGTGCTGTGGGAAGGGCGCCCCACGGTCTGTCCGTGCTCTCGCGCCAGGTGGGGACAGGGAAGCCGCTTCAGCCATCTGCCAGGGACCCGCGCGGTCCTAGCGGTTTGCTCCTTCGCTGTGATGCAGAGCTCTTTCCCTCTTTCTAGTCTTTGTTGTTTCACGGCCGGCCCCTGGCCCCTAGGGGCAGCGAGCCCGCTGTGTTGTGTCCCGGCCCCGCACCCAGACCCTGTGCAGGAGGCTTTCCAAGCACTGTGGCTCCGGCCATTGTCCCC
This sequence comes from Muscardinus avellanarius, assembly GCF_963383645.1. Classification (NCBI taxonomy): domain Eukaryota; kingdom Metazoa; phylum Chordata; class Mammalia; order Rodentia; family Gliridae; genus Muscardinus; species Muscardinus avellanarius. Next base: position 79,012,401 of record NC_137790.1, on the reverse strand, counting down.
GCTCACCCCTCGCAGGGCTAAGGAAAGGGCTTTTTAAGTCTTTTCCCGGGAACAAAGGCAGACCAGGCACCCGGGCTTCATCACATCAACAGGCCAACCCCTCACTGCCACAGCAAGGCCTCCGTTCGCCCTGCCCACAGCACAGGCTGCCCCCTACTTCTGTCTTCTCACTGGTAAAGCTGCACCTAGCGCCTCCGCCTGCCCAGGATCCACACAGGCTCAAAAGCTTCCCCCACCCCTGCTACCTTCCAGGTGGAGAAGTTTAGTGACCTGAGCATCAGAGAAGGGCTGGGATCTTAGCCACCACCTCAAGGGGCCACATCTAGAAGACCCAGCCCATGGCACACGGGTTACTGCCTGCCCTGACCCTCCTCGGCCACAGCTGCCTGAACAAACATGATCAGGAGGGGGTCCTGAGAGTTTGGGAACATAAAATAGACTTGTGTTGCCAGGTGTCGTGGTGCATGCTTGTAATCTCAGGACTTGGGAGGCTGCGACAGGAGGATCCCAGGTTCCAGGCCAGCCTCAGCAACACAACAAGACTCTCAGCAACCTAGTAAGACCTAGTTTCCAAACCTAAAATAAAATAAAGTAAAATAAAAAGGGAGCTGGGCATGGAGGCGCACGCTTGTAATCCCAGCATTTGGGAGACTGAGACAGGAGGATCGCAGTTCTCAGACAGCCTCAGCTACTTAGTGAGGCCCGTGGCAACTCAGTGAGACCCTGTTTCAAAATAAAGAATAATAGGGCTGGAAGCCGGGTGTGGTGGCGCATGCTTGTAATCCCCGCGCTTGGGAGGCTGAGACAGGAGGATCGCATGGGTTCGAAGCCAGCCTCAGCTGCTTAGTGAGGCTTTCAGCAACTTAGTGAGACCCTGTTTCCAAATAAAATATAAAAAAAAAGGTCTGGGAGTATAGCCCAGAGGTAGAAAATAGGGCTGGGGGTGTAGCTCAGAGGTAGAATGCCCCTGGGTTCCATTTCCAATACTGCAAAAATAAAATAAAATAAAAAGGGCTGGGGGTTGTAGCTGGGAGATGGAATGCCCCTAGGTTCAATCCCTAGTACAAATAAAATAAAATAAGACATGTGTGATCTCAGACATCTTCTCTAGGCCACTTGTTGGGCAGAATGGAGCAAAGCAGTTAAAGAGCTAATGATAATGTACACAATGGTTCCTCTTGAAATGGGGGTTTCTTGCGAGAAAACCCCGGCGAGTACGGAGAGCGAAGAATGACACCCGCAGACCTCAGGAAGGGGAGTAAAAGGTTTATTGGAAGCAGCAGGGAATGGGGCAAGGGTGGCTGAACACCCCCAAAGGGGCTGGGACTCTGGGTCCAGCAGCTGCCTTCAGGACAATACTTGAGAGTAGCCCAAGCCGAACTGCCTTCAGGTGCAGGCTGCTTTCTTCCAGAGTCCACGGGATCTGCCAGAAGGGAATAGAGAAAAGTGGCCGAACACCCCATAGGGGCTGTCGGAACTCCGGGGTCCAGTAGCTGCCTTCAGGGTCACTACCTGAGTGTCGCCCGAGCCAAGTGCCCATCAGTTGCAAACTACTTTCTCCCAGAGTCCACGCGATCTGCCAGAAAAGAGGTACAGGTCACCCCTAGGGGCCTGGTCAGCCATGATGTCCAGCAGAGGCCTTCAGGTCACTACTCGAGAGTCGCCCGAACCACGTGCCTTCAGATGCACTCTGCCTTCTCTCAGTGCCAACACGACCTGACCTGCGAGAGAGAGAGAACAGCTCCCCAAAAGTTGAGGGGGTCCCGAGCGGGAAGTCCCCCCTTTTGCCATCTGACTGGCCGATGCCTGACCGCTTGCAAGTCCGTTTGTGGTTAGGGCGACTTTGAGATTTCAAGGAGAATTTGCATAGGACATTTGCAAGTTCTTTGAAGGGTCTCCTTTCAGGAATGCCAGACTTGCTCGGTGGGTTTGTTGATTAGGAAACTCAGGATGGCTTTGTGAAGTTCTGGCCTTCTTATCTCCTGAGCCTTTGGAGTTTCAGGCATTTGTCGCCCCTCAGGAAACTCAGGAAATTAGCTTTTTTCTACCAAGGCCTTTTCCCTATCTGCCTATTTCCTTTCTATCTCCTCACTCTTTCTAGGAGCTGTTGCTTAAATCATAATTACAATGTCATTGTAGTATTAGAGCAGGCATCAAGGGCACAGCCAGGGAAGTGCTTCTGCACAGTGTGGTGGGCAGCAGCGGGCCAGGGATGTCCTTCCACCCAGAAGGAGCCTGTTCTTCCCTCTGCCCCTCTGCCGTGTCTGACCAGGCCCTGCCCAGCTGATGCCAAGCCCACAGGGCAGGCGCTCCCCCTGGCAAATCCCAACACAGGAGAGCTGCAGACAAGCCAAATCGGCCATGTTGTGGGAAGCCCAGGCAAATCAGAACAGACAGGTTTTCTCAGAAGGGCAATTCCTGACTGACGCATGCCAGGCTCCATTTCTCACAGAGGATCTGGCCAGAGCTCACAGGTCGTGGGCAAAAGAACCTTCTCGAGCAGGATGAGAGCACATCTCCAAGGGAATCCCAGAGAGTAGGTTCTACAGCCCCTCAGCGCCTCCACGGGGACGCTTGAGAACATCTGGAGAAACTTGGGCGCAAACCCACAGGCAGCTACAACAGTGACAGTCCTGCCGTCCATCCCAAGAGAGGACCATTATTCCTCTCACTTGGGGTGGGCGACTGGCTGCAGGGTGGGGTAGACAGCAGTCCAAGCTGAGGATGGGAAAATCTGTCTCCAGACCCCGGCTCACAGCCAAATCAGATCCGGGGGCGTGTGTGGGACAGAGCCAACCATAGCCTTTCAGATGCGCTCTGACACCCTTGGCTATTCTGGGTACAAGGCATCCTAATGACCTGTTGCTGACACACCTGTGGTTCCCAAAGGAGAAAAGGAAAAAAAAACAACGGATCTGGCATTTTCAAATCACCCTTTGCTCTGGAGGATTGAGCTGGATTGAACCGGCTCGATCCAGATTGAGCCAGGTTGTGCCGGATTGAGCCGCCACTTTTCTGGTCCCGGCACTGTGGGGTGGTGGTTCAGTCGGGTCGACCATCACTCTCAGCCTACCTCCTCCTAAGCGTCCAGCCTAGGAATCCGCGATTGAGCCAGATTGAGCCGGATTGAGCCGGATTGAGCCGGCTCGATCCGTATTGAGCCACTGGTGGACGAGGAGCCAGCCTGCCCATCAGGCTGCCCATCCTCGAGAGATTGTATCTGCAGGAAGGTATGGTAGAGGATTCTGTCGCCACTTTTCTGGTCACGGCACTGTGGGGTGGTGGTTCAGTCGGTCGACCATCACTCTCAGCCTACCTCCTCCTGAGCTTCCAGCCTAGGAATCCGCGATCTTGTGTAGGGATCGACCGATCGACGAGGCGTTGTGCCGACTTCTCAAGACTCTCCACCATGGCCCCGACCTAGGAGCCCGGCCGGCCATCTGGCCCTAACTGTTCTTCGACAGTTTGGCCAAGTCCTTCCTTCAGCAGTGTGGAGGAGGAGTGGTCCGCGCTTGCGTGGGTGACCGAAGCGGCGCACTGGTGGACTGGAGACTGTGGAGCTGAGGAGCCGAGGAGCCCCACTGGCCGTCGGGCTGCCCATCTGTGGGAGACTGTACCTGCAGGAAGGTATGGTGGCGGATTCTGTTGCCACTTTCCCGCACGCAGCGCGGTGGGGGTGGCGGCCCAGGCGGGTCGACCAGCACTCCCAGCCTGTCTGCATCTGAGCTTCCAGCCTAGGTATCTGCGATCTTGTGTGGGGGATCGACCGAGGCGTTGTGCCGGCTTCTCGAGCCTCTCCACCACGGCCCGGACTGAAGAGCCTGGCTGGCCACACGGCCTGACTTGGCCAAACTTTCAAAGAACCGTACAGGGAGAGAAACTTGAAGGGAGGGAGGAAAATGCTGAAAGGACTCAGAGAAGACATGGAAGAATCGCTGGAACTCCACTCTCACAGCGCTAGAGGGGAGCAGGGTGTGGGGGGCTAAGTGTGCTGGTGTAGAGAGAAATAAAAACTCAAAATGTCAAAGGGTGTCAGAGCCAGGGCACTGCATAAGCACTCAAGACCTGCCTGTTACACTTTGGAAATCCCCTCCTCTCTCCACTGCCCCACCCAGAATAAGAACTAAGAACACCAGCGTAGAGGCAACGATAACCTCAAAATTATAGAACCGCCAGCAAGAGCCCTGAGATCACAAGTAGCTCTGCCCGGCACATGTGAAAGCTGTTGAGATAGCAGGAGCCTTATGCCTCGCTCTCTCTGAGGCGGTGCCGCGCGCAGGGACTGGCTGCAATCAGTGCCTCAATCGGCTCCTCAGCACCTCATCTCCTCGGCCCACCAGTGCACCGCCTCAGCCACCCACGCAAGCGCAGAACGCTCCTCCTCTACACCGTGGAAGGAAGGACTTAGCCAAACTTTCAAAGAACCATGCAGGCCGGAAGACTGGCCGGGCTCCACGGTCGGGGCCAGGGTGGAGAGGCTCGAGAAGCCGGCGCAACACCTTGGTGGATCGGTCGATCCCCCACACCAGATCGCAGATTCCTAGGCTGGAAGTTCAGAAAGAGGAAGGCTGGGAGTGCTGGTCGACCCACCTGGGCCACCATCCCACCGCGTCGCACCCGGGAAAGTAGAGGCAGAATCCCCCACCATACCTTCCTGCGGGTACAATCTCCCGCGGATGGGCAGACAGACAGCAGGCCGGGATCCTCGGCTCCTCGGGTCCTTGGTCCACCAGTTCACTGAGTCAGCCATCCACGCAAGCACGGACCGCTCCTCCTCCACTGTGTGGAAGGAAGGACTTGGCCAAACTGTCAAAGAACTATGCAGGCCGGACGACTGGATGGGCTTCTCGGTCTGGGCCGGGGTGGAGAGGCTCGAGAAACCAGCACAATGCCTCGGTCAATAGGTCAATCCCCCATACACGATTGCGGATGCCTAGGCTGGAAGTTCAGGAGGAAGCAATTTGGGAGTGATAGTTGGTTTTGCAACCATGCCGAGTCCACCTCTCCGCGCACCCCCAGGAAAGTGGCAGCAAAATCCCCCACCATACCTTCCTGCAGGTACAATCTCCCAAGAATGGGCAGCCGGATGGCCGTGCTGGCTCCTCGGCTCCTCGACTCCTCGGCTCCTCATCTACTCGGCTACTCGGCTACACGGTCCACCAGTTCCCTGACTCGGCCACCCATACAAGCGAGGAACGCTCCTACTCCATGCCGCAGAAAGAAGGACTTGGCCAAACTGTCAAAGAACCGTGAAGGCCAGATGACTGGCCGGGCTCCTCGGTCGGGGCCGGGTTGGAGAGGCTCGAGAAGCCAGCACAACGCCTCGGACGATCGGTCCATCCGCCACACAAGATCGCGGATACCTAGGCGGAAGCTCAGAAGGAGACAGGCTGGGAGTGCTGGTCGACCCGCCTGGGCCGCCACCCCACCCGCCCGCGGTGTCTGCTCTGGAGATACTGCTTTCTTTGATGTGTGCATATATTAACCTTTTATTTCTAGTACTTCCTATTTTTTCTACAGTGATCAGAAACTAATGCTCAAGAAAATTAATTATTAAAAAATAAACACAATCCACTGGATAGTCTGTGAATTCAGATACTCTAGGGAATGAAACTCCCAGCTGAGACTAAAATAGAATTAACAACTGCCAAAAGATGTGGTGGTGTTGGAGTTAGGGCAGGTGAGGAAGACCCCAGAGCTCAGATTTATATGGTGACTTCGCTTCCCGTCGTCTTGGAAGATAAGAGCATTTCATTTCATTTTACATATAAATTTAATATATATATTTAATACACAATTGCAAACAATGAAGCAATCTATTTTTTGTGTGGTACTGGGGATTTAATTCAGGGGCATTCTACCTTTGAGCCACACCCCTAGCCCTGTTTTTTAAATTATTTTTTTTTATTTATTTATTGGTGGTACTGGGGTTCCTGGAAGCCCTTCTACCTCTGGGCTACACTCCCAGACCTATTTTTTTATATTTTTATTTGGAAACAGGGTCTCTTAAGCCAGCGCGGCTGGCTTCGAACATACCCAGTCCTCCTGTCTCCGCCTCCCAAGCGCAGGGATTACAAGTGTGCGCCACCAGGCCTGGCTATTTTTTTTTTTAATTCTTTATTTTGAAACAGAGTCTCACTAAGTTGCAGAGGACCTTCCTAAGTAGCTAAGGCTGGCCGAGAACCTTCGATCCTCCTGTCTCAGCCTCTCAAGTGCTGGGATTACAAGTATTCGTCACCACGCCTGGCTTTGAAACAGTGAATTTGAGACGTCAAGAGTGAACCTTCCAGCCGGGCGTGGTGGCACACACTTATAATCCCAGTATTTGGGAGACTGAGACGAGAGGATTGAGGTTCGCTGACAGTCTCAGCTACTACTTAGTGAGGCCCTTTACAACACAGGCAGACCCTGTTTCAAAATAAAGAATAAAAAATAGGGCTAGAGGTAGAGCTCTGAGGTAGAATGTCCCTGGGTTCCATCCCCAGCACTGGAAAAAAAAAAAAAAAAAAGAGAGTGAACCTTCCTTCTTCCAAAGCCTCTGAGACCTGATGGCTGACTCCATTGTGTCACTCAGAGGGGGCACTGCCCTAGGAGCAGGAGGAAGCCTATGCAGTTTTTCTGAAGACAATTTGCCACTCAAGTTTCCCCTATCAGGAATGGTGCTGCAAGTGACAGGCTGTCGGAAGACTCTGGAAACACCCTAGGTGCATGGGCCTCGGGCAAGGTGGGTTGAGGTCCAGGGCAGATGAAGCAATCCTGGCCTCTCCTGGAGGGCTGGCTTCGAGGGAAGGGGAACGGAAGGTTTTGTAAGAAGAGTCATGCCCTACTTGGGCAATCAGAGGCAGCAAAACTATTCAAGAGCCAGACACCCTGCTCTGGCTGGAGCCGAAACCCAGGGGCCGCTTTGGGACTGAGATCTGTTTAAAGTGGAGCAACTGGGTCTCAGACCGAGCAGTATTCTTTTGTGCCTGGGGAACTGCTCTGGGGAGGGCAGAGAATATGTAAATATTTATTGGCAGCAGTTTTAAAAGTCTGGGGAGGAATCCACTAAATGAAAAATTTAACATATATTTAATACTCACACGCATTGTGTACAATGAAACCATCCATTTTAAGTCTAAAGTTTTGCTTTTTTAAAACTCTGAAAGTTTCAAAATTAATTTTGTTGGACCTCTTATCTTAACTCAATAGTTAAATATTAACTGAACTGTTTTTGAACTCTGATTGTGAACTAGTTAAAGAAAAGATCTTATTTCAGTAGACTTATTTCGAAGCCTATAAGATTTTTGTCTAGGGAGGTATTGCACTCTTGCCAATTGTGGATGAATCAACACCAGCATATGAGCTAGATTCTGCAGCTCAGATGTGGCATATATATATAAAAAAAAAGTGTTTGGGTTAACACTACTCAAAAACACAAATCATCTTGAGTCTACACTTTGGAATCCACACTTCGAATCCACTTTTTGGAAGCTATAACATATTTAATGCTTTTTTTTTTTTTTTTTTTGGTAGTACTGGGGGTGGAACCCAGAGGCTTTCTACCTCCCGGCTATACTTCCAGACCTATTTTATACTTTATTTGGAAACAGGGTCTCACTAAGTTGCTGAGAGCCTCACTAAGTAGCTGAGGCTGGCTTTGAACCTGCGTGATCCTCTTGTCTCAGCCTCCCAAGCGCGGGGATTACAAACGTGTGCCACCATGCCCGGCTTTATTTAATGCTTTAATAAAGCACCCTATACTGATCATATTTGAATAATTATGGTTGAAATTTGGCCTTTGGAACTTTAGTTTTATGTATGTATGTATGTATGTATGTATGTATGTATGTATGTATTGTGTATGTGGTACTGGGGATGGAACCCAGGTATAGTTCAGGAACCCTCTGAACTATACTCCAGCCCTATTTTTTTTTTTTTTTTGAGGGTCTGGAAACCCAGAGGCATACACACCCTGACCATTTTTTTTTATTCTTTATTTTGAATAAAATTTTTTTATTCTTTATTTTTTTTTATCCTTTATTCTTTATTTTGAAACAGGGTCTCACTGAGTTGCAGAGGGCCCCACTATGTAGCTGAGGCTGTCCACGAACCGTGACCCTCTGGTCTCAGCCTCCCAAATGCTGGGATTAAAAGTGTGCGCCACCATGCCCGGCTACCCCGGCCCTATTTTTTATTTTATGTTTTGGAATAAAGTCTCATTCAATTGCAGAGGGTCTCACTAAGTAGCTGAGGCTGCCTGGGAACCCACGGTCCTCTTCTCTCAGCCTCCCAAGTACTGGGATTACAAGCTTGCATCACTATGCCCGGCTTGGCCTTTGGAACTTTAAAGAACAAATTTAAGGACATAACAGCCTTACAGAAAAAGGTGTGTGTGTGTGTGTGTGTGTGTGTGTGTGTGTGTGTGTGTATTTTAAGCGTGTAATCCCATAGACTTAGTCACATGTATTGTTATGATTGGCATTCATAGTATCTGGTATCGCATAATATCTGCTGTATACAATATCTGCTTTGCTTTGGTATGGGCTCAGCAAACCTCTAAGGTGCCAGGCACTGTATTAAGGAGGAAAAATTCAAGTGAATCACCACTATCTCTGTTCTTAGAGTTACATTCAATAGAAGATACAAACAAGGAAGCAAACAAAGATGCTAGCATAAGTGTTAAAGAAAAGAACAGAGACACAAAGGGGAAAATGTACAAACTCTGCTCAGAACAGGGAAGAGGAAGGAGGAACGGCTTCCTGGATGAGGTGGCATTGGGGATGGCTCCCAGCTCCCAACCTCCCTCTCAGGACTGTCTCCAAAGCGTGCCAACAGGACCCAGCTTCCACATAGAAAGCAAGGGGTAAGTAAAGGTCTAACGGTGTGTCAGGAGAGCACACTCAGTGGCCAGGCCTGGAGGGCTCCCGCAGGAATGGGTAATGGCCATTCTGATGACAAGTGACAGCCAGCCTTCTGCAAGATGTCAACAAGACCTGCAACCAACTAGCAATGGAGGAGTGCATTTGTTACTAAACTGTGACATTATGAAGGGAGAGCTTCTGGCTGACAATAATCACGAACCTGCGCTCCTGCCCTTGACCAATGGCCCTGAGGGGGAGAGCGCTCACAGCTTTGGTCCCCACCATTCCCTCTCCCCTGAGCATCTTCTTCTTGTTATAGGTAATGCAGACACCAAATAAGCCAGGACATCCTCCCGATAACCCCCAAAGATGGGAGCTTGGGTCATCCTCTACTTCATTCATTCATTCATTCATTCATTCATTCAGAAAAGCTAACTGAGTACTCACCATGGGCAGATACTGTCACAGCAGTGAGCAAAACAGAACAACATGTCCTCAGGAGCTTACATCCTAGTGCAGGGACATAGAGCGTTAACAGAATAAACAAAGGAAGTTCATGATGTGCTCAGAGAGTGGGGAGGAGGCTCTCCCTGGCTGGAAGGAGCCCTGCCTAGCACTGTTTAAAACTGCCAGTGCATGGTGCTAATAAAGAGGAGACTGCCTTTTAGTACTTTTTACAATCATCTTTAAATTCTCTACAGATCACGTATCTCCTTTTTATCAGAACTTAGGGCAGGTTCTCCAATCACCAACACCACTGAATTGGTATGCCACTGAGTTAAAGAGTGATCAGCACAGTGGAGGAAATAGAGGCATGGAGACTGTGGGAGGGGTGGGTTGCAGTTTTTAATAGGCTGGCATGCCAGGCGTGGTGGCACACACCTGTAATCCCAGTACTTGGAAGGCTGAGACAGGAAGATAGCAGATTCGAGACAACCTCAGCAAATAGTGAGACTCTCATCAACCTAGCAAGGCCCTGTTTCAAAATAAAAATAAAAATAGGGTAAGGGATGTAGCTCAAAGATAGAATGTCTCTGAGTCTGTGTCCGCACAGGACTCTGCAGGCCTTTGAGATGAACATGGCTTAACACTCACAGTGAGATGCTAGGGAAGAGACAGGATCTAGCTCAAAAGTAACTAACTTCACTCTGAAAGCTGCATGCAGAATAGACCAAAGGAGGAAAGGGGGTCCTGAGCAGTGGTGGAAGGAGCAGAACTAGCTAGGAGTCTTTTGTAATACCCCAGCTAAGGGAGAAGGTGATCCCAGTGAAGGAGATAAGGTGTTTGATTTTGCAGGACCAGCCCACAGAATGCAATGACTCAGTTGATGTAAGGTGCAAGCCTAAGAGAAGACTCAGGTTTCTGGACCTGCCATTAGCTGAGATATGGGAAAATGTGGACAAAAGAGGGGTGTGTGGGTGGGGAGAGGGGAGGCAGAAGCTCAGTTTTGGAAGAGATGTCTTCACTGCCAAGCAGTGGGATTCAGGCTGTGGGATTCAGGCAGGCCTAACTCGGGGAATCTGCATATAAGTCTCATTTAAAAGCAGAAGACTGCCGAGCAGTGAGGCTGGTGCCAGGGCCAGTGAGGCCAGGATTGGAGCCTGCCATAAGGCAAGGCTGGTGCTGGGGCCAGCGAGGCCAGGATCGAAGCCTGCCATGAGGCAAGGCTGGTGTTGGGGCCTCCGAGGAATGGGATTGGAGCCTGCCATGTGGCGAGGCCGGTACTGGGGCCTGCAAGGCCAGGATAGGAGACTGCCATAAGGCAAGGCTTGTGCTGGGGCCTTCAAGAGTGGGATCAGAGCCTGAAATGCGGCATCCACAGGGAAATATCACAGAAAATAAAAAATCAGATGCTTCCCCCAATATGCAAAAACTAGGAAGAAATGGGTAATAGGAGGAAATCTAGTTGAAGAAAGGGCCCTATGGAGGAGCAATTAAGGTGACCTATCACAGGGGATGGGAGGGGGGAAGATGGAATCTCTTTATTTTTTTTGGTGGTACTGGGGTTCCTGGAAGCCCATCTACCTCCAGGCTACACTCCCAGACCTATTTTTTCTTTATATTTTGAAACAGGGTCTCGTAAGCCAGCGCGGCTGGCTTCGAACCGGCGCGATCCTCCTGTCTCCGCCTCCCAAGCGCGGGGATTACAAGCGTGCGCCACCACGCCCGGCATGGAATCTCTTTAAAACACGTAATGTACTTAAATATATCAGAGTCAATCACTAAATCAAGCATGGGATCGAGAGAGGGGGAGGGAATGGGATGGGGATTGGATTAAGGCTAATTGGGTGCTTGTATATCCTCACAAATCTTGTATTCCATTGAGATGTTTGACTACAATGCACCAATAAAAATATATTAAAATCAATTTTAAAAAAGAAAAAAAAATAAAGACAGAAGACAAGCTGGGCATGGTGACACGCACCTGTAATTTCCGTACTAGGAAGGTGGGAACAGGAGGATCACAGGTTCCAGGCCAGCCTCTGCAATTTAGTGAGACCCTCAGCGACTTAATGAGACTTTCAAATTTTTTTAAAAAAGGAAAGGAAAATAAAATAGGGCTGGGGGTACAGCTCAGAGAAAGAATGCCCCCGAGTTTATCCCCAGTAACACAAATAAACAAATAAATAAAGGCTATGAGTGGCAGGTGGAGGTAAAGTAGAGTCATAAGGTCTGAGCTTTGATGTCATGCCTGCTCTTCTTCTGTCAGGGAGGTGGACTGAGAGGAAACAGCACAAGAGCCTGAGAGGGAGCCATCAAAGGAGAGCCAGGTGAATGGGGGGAATCGCCCAAGGTGGAGAGGAGCAACCAGGTCAGATGCTGCCCAGGAGCCAGACAAGGTGAGGATTCAGTGAGGAGACTGGTCACCCTGGCAGGAACACTCTTGAGAGGACAGTCGGATTGGGGTGGATTCAAGGGAGGGTGGGAAAAGAGGCTTTGGATATGGCAAGTATGGACATGGTTTGAGGGTTTCACTGTAAAGAGAAAAGAACTGGGCCATTTCCTGGATAAGAAAGTAGAACAAGAGAGGGTACTTGGATGGCAGAGATGGCAGAGTGCTGACCGCTGGAGAGAGGAAGAGCGACCTCTTGTGAGATGGAGGCTGGCCCGAGCCTGGCGTGGGGAGTTCATCTGCAGCAATAGGAGCGATGCAGGTGAGACACAAGCTTGCGGAGGAGTGGGGGTGATGTGGGAGCAGATGCTCAGAATGGTCCCCTCCAATGGCTTTTGTTTTTCCAGTAAAATATGAAGCCAAGTCATCCCCTGAGAAGGGTATGCAAGTCAGTAAGACCAGTTGGACTGTAAACTCCATGAGGGCAGGACCTGGGTTCTGGCTTACGATTGTTCTTGGTTGCTGGCACAGGGCAGGCCAGACACTAGTTGTCAAAACACCCTTGTTAGCTGGGCGTGGTGGCACATGCTTGTAATCCCAGCACGCGGGAGGCTGAGACCTGAAGATCGTGGTTCGCGGACAGCCTCAGCTACTTAATAAGCCCCTCTGCAACTTAGTGAGACCCTGTTTTAAAATAAAGAATAAAAAATAGGGAAGGGGGTATTATAGCTCAGAGGTCGAATGCCCCTGGGTTTCATCCCTAGTAACACACACACACACACACACACACACACACACACACACACACCTTGTTGGGTGGTGAATGGAACAACTGAATAAATATTCACAATGGACAACTGACCGTGGGACCTGACACTAGCTCGCCCCCTCCTAAATGGTGTGCAGCCAGGTGCCCTGTGCCTTCTGACTCACAGCCGCAGACGTCTGGGCTGTCTGGGGACCCAGTGGCTCTCCCTGCCCTTCCTTTCTAGCTAAGCTTAAGAAGGGCAAGGCTTAGGCTTCTTGCATGATAATGTCCAGTTTTATCTAATTTAAGATCAACATAGCATATCCCATCTGGATTGACTTGTCACTTTTTTCCTCTTTCTTTATCACCCTCCTGCTGTTATATTTGTAACCAACCCCACCAAGGAGAGGACTCCAGGATCGATGTCACTAACTCTAAGCAGAAAGGGAAGTTTGAAAACCATGACATGAGACCCGCTTACTTTTATAGGCATCGTTACAATTCTACTGCTTAGTGACGGCCCAAAGGATGTCTTTCTATCACTATTACTAAGCTCCTGTGACCATCACTGACAGTCTCAACTGTTTGGAATCTTCCATTTTCTGCCTAAGGCAGAGCTGTGGGCTGTGGACCAAGTAAGAATTCTGCAGGGTTCTGAAAGCCTGAGGGTCTGGGTCCTCATCCAAGGAGCCTGGAGCCTGAGGACAGGGACCGCCCCAGCACACTGCACTCAGAAGAAGTCACTGGCTGCAGGGGACCCTGGACTCTACCACACCATCTCGCCCTGTCTCCCTCCAGCACAAAACCCTATCAGGCAGGCCTCCAACTTCTGGGTAAACTGCTGGCTTAAGCAAGAGAGACAGTTGCTCCACATGTCAGCATGTGTCTCAGTCCCCTCACCTGTCTTTACCTGGACAGCCAGTTCTGGTCTCAGGGTGGAATAGTGAGGATTGGCTGGGCCACCCTTATAAACAGGTGATGCACTGGCCTGGTATTTCTGATACTGAAAACTCATTCCATCTGCCATTTTTAGCTGCCTCTGGTCACATCTGCAGAAGTCACACCTGCCCCTTGTCTCATCTGTGACAGTCCTCCCTGCAGTTTCTTTGCTGGTCCCCAGGCCACAAGAAGGGCAGCTAGCAGTCCAGAGACAAGGCTTCTATTTATCTATCAATCTATCTTATTCATTTGTTTTACTTTATTTTTGTGGTAATAGGAATTGAATCCAGAGGCATTCTACCTCTGAGCTATACCTCCAGCCCTTTTTAAAATCTTTGTTTTAAAACAGGGTCTTGCTAGGTTGCTGAGAGCCTCACTACTTGCTGAGCTGTCTGTGAGTCTGTGATCCTCCTGTGTCAGCCTCCCAAGTACTGAGATTACAGGTGTGCACCTCCACCCCCAGCTGGCACAAGGCCCTTAATTTCTTCCCTGTCAGGCTAAGAGGAGGTTGGCCAGGGGAGAGGAAAGGTGGGAGAGTAACTCAATTATTTAGTAAACAAACATTTGTCAGGAACCAACCATGTGCCAGACACTGTTCTAGATACTTGGGATATCTGAGTAAACAAAACCCATCTCTGGTGAGGGGGAGGTCGGAGCTCAGGGGAGATCATCCCTCAGGAAACTGGCTTCTCTCTCTTGGGGTTCATGCTGGGCCACTGGATTCGGCCCCATCTGCCCTGAGTGGCTGGCAGCATGGGTCCTTTCAGACCTTCAGTTCACATGACCTCCCGCTGCACCGGATCTGCTGAGCACATCAGCAGACTCCATCTCTCAGAGACTGAGAACCCCTCGGCAATCAGCAAGATCAGCACCGACACGGTTGGTGGCAAACCCAGCCGGCTCTGGGGGACGCTGTGAGGTCAGCTCCCTGCCACCTGCTTCCGGCCTCAGCAGCCACAAGGGAAATACCACCTTTGGAGGAGGTGGGGTCCGTCACCCAGATAAGCGCCCAGATCAAGGCTGCCCACTTCAACAGGAAAACTCGCCTTCTAAGAAGCCGGTCTCCTTCCTGGGATGTTGGCCGGGTGGAGATGCAGCAAGAACACCTGCAAAGCAATGAGGAGGGGGACTAGGGAGCCGCGCCTTACACACCCAACCCCTCAAGTCCAGGGTGCTTCCCAGGGGCATGTCAGAGAAAAATACCCACATTTACCACTGTTTTCAAACACTTCACTCAACTTAGGGTATATATCTTTTTCCTGTCACTAGCAATAAAAAGAGACTCCTGACATCTGTTTCCTTTAAGAAACCCAAGAAACCCATAAAAAAAAAAAAAAAAAACACAGTTGCAAATGCTTGATTGATACTGACAAAGTCACAGCCCATTAGGAGACGTTCAGGGTCTCCTAACTCAAGCACTTGCTGGGGTCACCACGCCCCTCCCCCTGCCATAGAGAAAGTCAGCAACTATGAGGGAGATTTCCAGACAAGTCATTCCAATGTTATAATAAAATTTCCAAAGCTTAAAAAAAAAAGTTACCAACATACAGAGACCACTGCATGAAATGTTTCCGCCAGTGCAAAACTCAGTTCTAGATCCATGACTCAGAGTAAGATGGGGAAAGATTAGAATCGCTCCAGGGGCTTTTGCAAACTATGCTACCAGCCCCACTGGAATCCCAGCGCTTCTGGTACGTGCCCCAGAGGATCCTTCCCCAGCCACGATGCACGCCCACAGCAACTCATTCCTCCTCTGTGGCCACAAAGCCCAGCATCATCACAAGTACCTGAAGGTTTGTCAAACACAAATGGGCTCTCAACCTGATTCCATACCCTGAGACAGGCAAGGAGACACGTTTCTAACAGGTTCCCAGGTGATGCTGATGCTGCAGGTCCAGGGCTGGGCTGAAAATCCTCCAGGTGTTTTGAGGTAGAACATGGTTAGGAAGAACTCTACTTTCAAACAGCAACTGTTTAACTGAATGTGGTGGCTCATGCTTGTAATCCCCCAGCTTGGGAGGCTGAGACAGAAGGATCGCACAGGTTCGAAGCCAGCCTCAGCTACTTAGTGAGGCTCTCAGCAACTTCATGAGACACTGTTTCCAAATAAAGTATAAAATAGATCTGGAGTATAGCCCGGAGGTAGAAAAGCCCCTGGGTTCCACCCCCAGTACCACAGAAAGAAGAAAGAAAAGAAAAGCAACTGTTTGCTGTTTAGTATGAAGTCATAAGATCAAGCTTCTCTGGCCTCTCCCCAATTCCCCAACACTGACAGTGTGGCTACACACAGAAATCCTGGGGGAAGTGGCTTTGAGACTCCCCCATCAAAGATGAGTACAGTGCCATGGCTCTCCCTGCATCGGGGTCCCTGGGCCCCCCACTTGCAGATCTGGAGCCAGTCTGTTTGTCACAGGCAGAAACAAGGCTGGGAACCATTGGCTGCTCTTCCATCTGGAGCTTGATGGGAGGAGAATAGGGCATGCATTCCTCTCCTTGCGTGCCCTGCCATGGCCACAGCCCGAAGCCCGCAGGGATGGATGCCCAAGCTGCCTGGCCAGAGGAGGATGCAAGGGCAGACACCCGCACTGCTGTGGCCACCCAGCCCAGGCCACACCCACCACCTAGGGCAGACGCTTTCCACCTGGAGGTTCTGACCTCAGCACTCAGAAGGGCTTTGCAGCCATGTCCCTAAGCTCAGTAATAGACTCAATCGTGATACAGAAAGAAATCAGGCTGGAGTTCCAGAGGAGAATCACAGTCCAGGAAAGGCAAACTCTGAGAATTTACTTAAATAAATTTTTGTTCTCATCATACATGAGATTACATTGTCTAGTAAACGCATATGTATAGAAGGGAGGGGGTGTGTTCCTCTACTTCCTTCAGGGCAGGGAACCTGTTTGTCCGCCCTTCCCAGACCTAGCATGGTACCTGGAACATAGTAGGCTCTCAGTTAAGGACAGATAAGTGAATCTGTTAAGTTTGGTTTCTAAAATCAATGCCTCCCAAAACGGGAAACACTGTCAAGGGCAGGACCTTGGGGCCCTGGAGCCAGCGTAGGGGAGTGGAGTTCGAGGTCTGCGGAGGAATCTGTGGAGTTAAGATTCCTTCTCTTCATCTATTCCCAAATGCTCTGTTGGCGTTATTAAGCCTCTTTCCCCCAAGTTGTCAGTACTGAGCATTCAGTCCTGTTGTTCTTCTAAAGAGTTAAAGTTCTTCAGACCTTGAAAAGACCCTGTATTTTTGGCTGCTTATCAAAATCAACCTCTGGCAAAGGGGCTGATTACAGGCTGCTGAAAGTCTAGCCCTGTGGCTGATAAGGTGTGTGCAGGGGGTGGGGGAGAGGTCTCCTATTCACACACATTCACACACGGAAACTTGGGCTTTAGCTGATTCAACGAACCATTTTCGGCTAGGTCTGTGATGCAGATAGCATTTCCTCTGAGATACATTCTGGCATGTACATTTATCCATTCCATAACTTGCCTGTCTCCTTTTTTGCCCCAGGTCCAACTCAAAGTACCCTTATGTTTGGGTGCACTATGTAAAGGCCAGAATTTTCTTTTTTTTTTTAGTACTGAGTATTGAACCAAGGGGCATTGTCTCTGGGCTACACCTCAAGTGCTCTTTTTTTTTTTTTTGTATTTATTTATTTATTTATTTATTTTTGCAGTATTGGAAATGGAACCCAGGAGCATTCTACCTCCGAGCTACATCCCAGCCCTATTTTTTTAGTCTTTATTTTGAAACAGGGTCTCGCTGAGTTGCAAAGAACCTCACTAAGTAGTAGTTGAGGCTGTCTGCAAACTGAGATCCTCTTGTCTCAGCCTCCAGAATGCTGGGATTACAAGCGTGCCCCACTACGCCCAGCTTTTTTTTTTTTAAACCGGGTCTAGCTAGGTTGCTGAAGCTCTCCCTATGTTGCTGGGGCTGGTCTTAAACCTGTGATCCTCCTGTCTCAGCCTCCCAAGTACTGGCATTACTCGTATAGACCACCACACCTGGTGCAGGCTAGATGATCTGATCAGCCCTCTTGGAGTTTCCTGTATCCTATCCCACCCTCCACCCCAAACTAGTCACTATAATAATACTCTAAGTGCTGGTTCAGAGTCATCACAGAAAAGTCCAGTGGAAACTACTTCTGCATTTTGCATAAACGTATTGCCAACACCCTGGTCCACTGGATACACTAAGGAACCCTTCAGAACTCAAAAACAAGATAAATTTTGTCTCTCCTAAGGAACCTATATACTTATTTTTTCCTTTGGCCACTAAGTCTTGGAGTTAAGTTGAATAATATTTTCAGATTTTATATATTTACTTTCCTCCTCCCTGTGACTCTGAAAATAGGAAGACTTTTTTTTTTTTTTTTTGGTGGTACTGGGGGTTGAACCCAGAGGCTTTCTACCTCCGGGCTACACTCCCAGACCTATTTTCTATTTTATTTGGAAACAGGGTCTCACTAAGTTGCTGAGAGCCTCACTAAGCTGAGGCTGGCTTCGAACCTGTGCCATCCTCCTGACTCAGCCTCCCAAGCGCAGGGATTACAAGCGTGCGCCACCACGCCCGGCCATAGGAAGACTATTTTAATAATTTTATTCAGTATATTTTCTTTGTTATTATCCACCCAGTTTTTGTTTTTAAAAATGCAAGGTATTAACGAGCTTAGTGTAAAACAGGGACACATGCAGGATCCCACACACAGAGGGAAAACCAAGTGCAAAAATAATGATTTCCTATAAATGAAAATTCCTGATAGAGACCAAGTGGTTCCCGTGGGGCCAAAGCTAAGGATGTAGCGGTAGCCATGGCAAGGGCCAGCTGGGCCTGGAGACCGGGACCCTGTTTGCACTGTGAGGGCGCTTTCTTCTCCAGGTTGCTCTTTTATTTCAACCCTCCATAAAACTCCCCCAGTTTTAAGAGCTGGGGGAGTAGCTCAGTGGTAGAGGACTTGCCTAGCCTGGGCCTGGGTTCCATTCTTAGCACCAACCAACCAACCCCCAAAACAAAACAAAACACCCTTGATGTTCCAGCCTTGCATTGGCCTGGGCTGTCGGAACGGGCAGTGTGAGCTGTGAATAGCGCTCCTCTCGCGGGGAAGAGCACGCTAACAAATGTTCGTTCTCTGCCAGAGGAACAGGAAGAGCCCAGGCCTTTCCCTCAACTGCTTTCTCTGACGCAGGGTCTCCAGTGTTCTTCAGCACTTCTGGAAGTGGGTGGCCAGCGGCACTGGGGAGTTGGACTGGGGAGAGCACACGTCCTGATGGTCAGGCGGGTTAGGCCCTGGGCTCTCTGGTCTTCTGGGGCTTTTAGAAAATTCTCACCAGAATAGACTGGAATGAGGGAGTGGAGCTGAACTCTCAGAAGCCCTGTTCTGCAAGGCCCAGAGGGCACCACAGCTCAGCCCAGAAGGCCCCTGGCAGGTCAGGCCGCAGGGCCGAGCTCCAGGAGGAGCCCAGTACGCCGCGGGGCTGAGCCTGTGCTGTGTGGTTCTAATTCCCCTCTAATCCTCTGTGGCCTTTTTTTTTTGGAGCTGCTCTGTTGGGTGTTCTGGCACGATTGGGTGTGAGCACCATGTTTGGCCCCTTTCCCTGACTTTCTTTAAATATAAATTTTTAAATGTGACTTTGAGATGAAAGCAAGAATGCCAAAAGTAGGCGATGCTTTCTTGTGTTCAGTTACAGCCCTGGGGAGCACCCCACACAAAGAACTGCTCAGAGCTGTGGCCAAGACGAAATCTGCTTTTCCAATGAGCACTTCAAACGGCAGAGGATGTTTTTGGCTGGATCCAGCCACTGGGAAGCCAACAGTTAATAGGGTTGGGCATTGAGGCAGGGCTCCAGCCCCTGGGGGAAAGCTGAAGCTGCTGTTCATGGCAGCTTTCACAGCAACTGAAGCTACAAGACACTTGTCTGGCTCCCCGTGATGAGTAACATGAATCACACCTTTGGACCTCATTGAACAGAGCTCTCAAGATTAAAAACTTCCATATCCCAGTAAATTACTCCCATGTAGATTTTCTTCGTTGTTTTCCTAGGTCAAATTGCTTTACCATAAACCATAGGCATGTTCTAAGCTATTTTATTGGGCTGAAATTGTGTTCTTCTGAGAAGAGGCCACACCAGACATCCTGGTGATCGTGAAGCCAGGATACTGCTGGTAGTGCTGATGGTGGAATGGATGGTGGCAGCAGAGACTGACTGGTGGGAGGGGTGGTGGTGGTGTTGCGGGGTGCCTAGGGAAAAGGCTTTGCAGCTCCACTTCCCCATCTTGGAACCTAAGACTCCTCTTGGAAGCTAAAATGACTTGCCCAAACGCATGGTAGCTGAGCCTGATCCAAAACCCACATCTCCTAAGTCACACTATTCTCCTGACACCAACCTGATGCTTCAGTCACCTGGTAGCACTGTGACTGGCCATCCTCACCCTCTCCTGCACCAACACAGGGCTTTCTCCATCAGTCACACTCATGAGAGCACTGTGCCACTTTTGTTACCACTTACTGGCCAATTGCAAAGACACAAAAGAATCATCAACAGGAGGACCTTAGCTTCTTCTTGACTGGATCCCGGAAGCCATACCTGGATCTGAGCAAATACTTCCTGACTTCTTAGGGAAAGTTCTTTGCATGGACAAGCAGCCCCAGGGTGAGGAGAAAGGACTTCCAAATGTTGGTGTGTAGAGGTGACTTGCTAAAATACACGTTCCCGGACCCATTCCCTGAGGTCCTGAGTGTGCAGGTGGAAGCGGGTGCCCGTGGTGCAGTTTCAGTAGCAACTGCCAGAGTGAGGACGTAATCGCAGGGCTGGTGGCCGCAGATGTACATTTCCAGAAACCTCATTCCAGGCAGGAGCTCTTTCACTAACAGGAAGGCAATTGGAATTCCAGCTCTAATCAATTGCTCTGTGACTATTTATTTAGAGTGTGTGTGTATGCACCCGCTTGTGTGTGTTTACTGGGGGTTGGACCCAAAGGGCATTCTACCTCCATTCTCCACCCCCAGACCTTTTTTAATTTTTTTTTATTTTGAAACAGGTCTAAGTTGCTGAGGCAGGCCTCCAACCTTCCATCCTCCTGTTCTCAGCCTCCCAAGTACTGGGATTACAGGCATGTGCCACTCTGTCTGGCTCTCGGTGACTTTAGACAATTTAGCTCCCTGAGGACAGTTTATCTTATCTGTGAAATGGAGACAATGTCTACATCTTACAGTTGCAACACTAGGATCCCTAAGATCTCCAGGCACACAGCAGGACTCTACAGTATCACTTATTTTCTCCTTCCTGGTGGGGCCAGGTGAGTAGAATTTTGCAAACAACAGCCTCTGGGCAGAAAATGAACCTGAAGCCTCCCTGGTAGGAGGGAGTGCAGTCCCTGTTTCTCATCAGGTGGAGAGCTGCAGGGAGGAAGAGTTAATGGAGGTCACCTGTCAAGGGAGCGCATAAGTCATCCCTGCTGGCTACCTCTGCAGCTCAGAGGACAAGCACTCTCCTCCTCCCCTCCCTCCGGCAGAAATGAACAAGCAGTTTCTCTGAGTAAACAGATGATAAATCACTGGCTAGAACCAGCACCCCCTACAGCCGCATGATTCAAGATCCCAAGCAGAGTCAGCGTGCATGCTTGGGGACTGAAATCTGGATTTGAGGCAGCCCTGTTAAGCATGTCCACCCCAGGCCATCCGTCCTCCTTAGAGGGCCCAGCTGTTTCCCTGGGGGCCCTGGAGGAAGTCCCACAGAGGCTGACCAGCCTCTCCTGCAGGGACACAAGCTAGAACATGGTGGTGGGGGGGGGGGGTTGGACACAAAGATTTCCTGGCAGTGCTTTGGGGATAGGTGACTACAGTTAGAGGATCTTCCCCACCCCCACCCCCAGGTTTTATAAAGCAGTTAGGATGGGAGTTGGAGACAAATCTGGAAATGTCTACATGCACACAAAGACATACATACATTACACACCCCAAAGAGAGGAAGAGGGTGGCCCCTGGAGAGTGGAGTCAGGGCGTCTATTCACAGGGAACAGTCAGTGAGGGAGGGGGACACATGTCCCAGCATCCAGAGCCTGCATCCAAGTTCCAGCTGTGCTGCTAATTGTCCAATGACCCTGAGCCAGCGCCTTTCCAGGTCTACTCTCTGGTTACCCATAAAACACAAGCACAGATCTCTGGTCCTTTGCAAGCTGATTTTCATAAGCCTCTGATTTCCAGCTGGGTTCTGGCCAGACACATGGCTGAGGCAGGGGGGAAACTTGCTCAAATGTGTGGCCACCTAAATCTCCCTGGCCAGCCCCCAACCCCATTTGAGACCCAATCAAGGCTTGGACTTTTCCTCCACAGTTGGAAGGAGCAGGGCCAGTTCTGACAGGGCCATAGTCCCTGTAGGAGCTGCCTGCTGGCAGCCTAACTCCCCTCTGAGCCCTGAGGAGGCGGTTTTCACCCAGAATCTCTGCCTGGTCTGTGATTCTTGGGTGCCTAGGAACAGGCTGAGCTCTAGAAGGACAGCTGCCTCTCAGGAAGGGAGACTCACTTAGATTCTAGGACAGTTGTGTTTTTCAAATAAAACCTGTTTCTTCTTGGCCCCTTAATACTGCCAAAATGTGTCACACCCTGGATTCCTGCAGGAATTCTGTGTGTGTGTGTGTGTGTGTGTGTGTGTGTGTGTGTGTGTGTGTTTTGTGGGTTTGGGGATGGAACCCAGGGGCATTTGACTTCCGAGCTACACCCCCTGCCCCATTGTTTATTCTGTTATTTTGAAACAGGGTCTCACCAAGTTGCAGAGGGCCTCACTAAGTAGCTGAGGCTGTCCTCGAATTGCAATCCTCCGGTCTCAGCCTCCTGACTTATTTTTAATTTTTTGTTTTTGTTTTAACTGGGGATGGAGCCCAGGGGCATTCAAACTCTGAACTACACTCTCAGTCCCATTTTATTCCTTTTTCTTTTTTTTTTTAGGTACTGGGGATCGAACCCAGGGGCAGTATACCTCCGACCTACAACTCCAGCCTTATTTTTTAGTCTTTTTATTTTTTGAAACAGGGTCTGAGTTGCCAAGGACCTCGCTAAACAGTCAAGGCTGTCTGCAAACCGTGATCCTCCAGTCTCAACCTCCCGAATGTTGGGATTTTATGTTATTTATTTATTTATTTATTTAGTGGTACTGGGAGTGGAACCCAGGGGCTTTTCTACCTCCAGGCTATACTTCCAGACCATTTTACACTTTATTTGGAAGCAGGGTCTCACTAAGTTGCTGAGAGCCTCACTCAGTAAGCAGCTGAGGCTGGCTTCGAACCTGCGCGATCCTCCTGTCTCAGCCTCCCAAGCTCTGGGATTACAAACGTGTGCCATTACACCCAGCTGGGATTTTATTCTTTATTTTGAAACTTAGCCTCACTAAGTACCTGAGGCTGGCCACTAACTTGTAATCCTCTTGTCTCAGCCTCCAAAGTACAGGGATTATATGCATGTGCCACCATGCCTGGCTTCTGCAGAAACTTCTGAGGAGCTTGCTAGAAAGGGACCTGCAGTGAGCCAGGTGTGTGACCTTGAGATGGTCCCTTCCCCTCTCCGGTCTCAGCTTCCCCTGGGCTGGCCTGGCTCCTGGCCATCTGCCCCGCGTGTCCCTCCCTGACATCGAGCAGCCTCTCGCCACTAGCCCACAGTGGATGTCCATGTGACTGCCAATGGAGCTGGGAGGGCTCAGACGGGAAACCGGGAGTAGTAGCCCTTGAAGGGAGGGGAGAGGAAGGCAGTCTGAATTACGAGCTGCAGAAGCCAGCAGGACATCAGGCGTCATCCAGACCAGGGGGTTCCAGCTCCTTTTACCCACATGGCCTTTCTCCAAATGCAGCCTCACACCAGTGACACCCAAATATCAAACAGATAGGGAGGAGGAGGAAGCAGGGAAGAAATATGAAGTGGAGCATTTGTGATAAAAGTAACTCTGGCATCCTGCCGGGAGAGCCCTGGGGGTGGCAGGGGGATGTCTTCAGCCATCTGGGGAAGCTAGGCAGAGCATCCCTGTACTTGATGGGCTCCCTCTCCAGAATAAACTCCCACCCTTACTTACAGGGAGCAACTATTTTGGAAACTAGAATTCCATCAATAATCAAACCGCCCTCCCCACACATCCAGACAGTGCTCTTAAAAACGCACCACCTTACCTATCATAGTAAACCGGGCAATGGCCTCAGCTCGTGCACACATACTATGAACACTTTGGCTGAGAGTATGCTGAGAGTATGTGATCCACAAAGCTCAGGGAGGGAAGCAAAGGGAAGAGGGGGTGGCAGGAAAGGACGCAGCCAAGGCGGGAGAGGAGCCCGCGAAGGGAAAGGTAGGCAAGGGTTCCTCCACCTGACCTGGCGGCTTACCAGACCTTAGGGATTTCTGGAGACCCTCGGGGGTCCCCATAAAGCTGAGGAGGACACGGGGCCCCGCGGAACTCAGAGAAGGAAACTGATGCAAGCGGGGAGGGGACCCCAGGTCACAGGGGCAGTGGGAGCGAGGGCGCACTGGGAGTCCTGCCTGGAGGAGGCGGACAGCGGGGCTGGCCCAGATGAGGCGACCTGTGCTGAGCGGCTGCAGCGCCCCCGTTTCCCCAACACCAAGCACACCCAACACCAAGCACATCGCTGACGTCAAGCGCGGCGAGGCTGCGGCCAGCATTAATTAGGTACAGATGCGCTGGCAGGGCAGGCCTCGGCCAGGAGCCGCTCCCGAGCCGGCACCGCCTCCCAGCCCGAGCGCGGGGTCCCGGGCGGCAACACAGCGCGCCCTTGTGGCCATTTCCGGGAGCGCTTCTCGGGGAAGCGCTGGTTGGCGTGTTTGGGAGTCCGCAGCCCTGATCTTGTAGTACTTTCTTTCTTTATTATTATTATTATTATTATTATTATTATTATTATTATTATTATCTGTACTGGGGATGAAACCCAGGGGTATTGAACCTCCGAGCTACACCTCTAGCCCTATTTTTTTTTTTTGTCTTTTTATTGATTGATTTATTTTTGTGGTACTGGGGTTCCTGGAAACCCTTCTACATCCGGGTTACACTCCCAGGCCTATTTTTATATTTTTTATTTGGAAACAGGGTCTCTTAAGCCAGCAAGGCTGGCTTCGAACTAGCGTAATCCTCCTGTCTATGCCTTCCAAGCATGGGGATTACAACGTGAGCCACCATGCCTGGCTCCGGCTTCCAGCTTCCGGCTTTCGGCTTTCCACTTTCTAGTACTTTCAATGCTCTTTGCTTTTTTTTTTTTTTTTTTTTAATGTACTGAGTATGGCATCCAGGGGCGCTCTAACACCAAGCCTCATTCTTATTTTAAGACAGGTCTCATTAAGTTGCCCAGCCTGGCCTGCAACTTGGAACCCTTCTGCCTCAGCCTGACAAATAGCTGAAATTACAGGTGCGTACCACCATGTCCAGCAACTTGGGGATCATTTACAAATCCCTATGTCCAGGAGGCATCCCATCCCAATTAAATTAGAACTGCTAGGCAGGTGCAGGACTCAGGTTCTAGTATTTCAACAACTCTAAGAATTTCTGTGTGTGTGTGTGTGTGTGTGTGTGTGTGTGTGGTCCTGAAGGATGGAATCCAGGGGCTTTTCTACCTCCGGGTTGTACTCCCAGACCTATTTTATACTTTATTTGTAAACAGGGTTTCACTAAGTTCTGAAAGCCTCACTAAGTAGCTGAGGCTGGCTTCGAACCTGTGAGATCCTCCTGTCTCAGCCTCCCAAGCACTGGGATTACAAGCATGTACCACCATGACCCGCTTCTTTAAGAATTTCTAATCTGCCATCAAGGTCAGAAGCAACTCTCATAAACCAGTGATTCTCAGACTAACTTCCTAGAGGACAATTTAAAACACCACAGAGCTTCTCATCCAGTGTCTGGGTCTTGTTAACTGTAGTAAGTTTCCAGGAGATGCTGATACTCTGTCCCAGGACCACACCTGAAGTACTAAGCTCGCTTCTCAAACAGATCAACAGCCTGGAAATATGGCTCACCTGGGAGACTGTTAGAAATGCAGGCTTAAGCCAGGTGTGGTAGCACAAGCCTATAGTCTCAGTACGTGGGAGGCTGAGACACAAGGATCATAGGTTTGGAGATAGCCTCAGCAATGTAATAAGACTCTCAGCAACTTAGTGAGACCCTGTTTTAAAACAGAAAGTATAAAGCCGGGTGTGGTGGCGCACGCTTGTAATCCCGCGCTTGGGAGGTGGAGACAGGAGGATCGCACAGGTTCGAAGCCAGCCGCGCTGGCGTAAGAGACCCTCTTTCAAAAATATAAAGTAGGTCTGGGAGTGTAGCCCGGAGGTAGAAAGCCGCTGGGTTCCATCCCCAGTAACACACACACACACACACACACACACACACACACACACACAGAAAGTATAAAGAGCTGAAGGTAGAATGCCACTAGGTTCAATCCCCAGTACCAAAAAGAAAAAAGAAAGAAATGCAGGTTTAAGATCAATGTATGCAGCCAGGCAAGGTGCCACATCCTTGTAATCCCAGTTATTGGGAGGCTGAGACAGGAGGATCATGGATTCATGGTCAGCCTCAGCTACTTAGTGAGGTCCTCCACAACTTAGTGGGACCCTGTTTCAAATGAAGAATAAAACATAGGTCTGGGATCATAGCTTGGAGGTAGAATGCTCCTGTGTTCCATCTCTAGTACTACAAAAATATCAGTTTGTACTATATACATATACAAATCCATCATTATGAATCTCACTATTGTGTGCAATTATAATGCACCAATGAAAAATTATTTTTTTCTTAAATTTTGAAATAGAGTCTCACTAAGTTGCTGATGATTTTGCTAAATTCTAAGGCTGGTCTCAAACCTGTGCTCCTCCTATCCCGGTCTCCCAAGTACTGGGATTATAGACATGTACCATCACTCTCAGCTAAAATTTTCTTAAAGAGAAAAAAAAAACAGATTTAGATCAGACCTACTGAATCAGACTCTACATTTTATACAGATACAAGTGATTATATGACATTATGGCTTAGAAGTCCTATTCTATATGATATTTGGTCAAGCCTCACACAACCAAGCTGTGTACAGGGCTAGCAAGACCCCTTCATAGCCTCCCCCAAATCTCTGGATCAGAGAGCTGGATAGAACTTTCCAGATTATTCAGTTCCCTTACATAACAGATGGGGAAACACAGGCCCATAGAAAGGAAGGAAATAGCACAGGACCTGGTTTCCAGGGTGACCTGTCATCTTGGGTATCTCCTATCTCTCATATGCATAAATGTCACTCTTGCCCCAGAAGGTGGTGCCCGTGGCTCTGGGCTCCACCCACATTCAGGCAGCAGGTGCTCAGGGAGCCTGGAGGCCCTGTGTCCTAGATCCTCCACTAGCTCCTCCATGGGAGGAGCAGAGGCAGCAAAGAGACACAGGGAAACTGCAGCCGACAACGCGGCGTCTCAGGAGCACCAGCCACTGCCCCCCGTGCTGAGATTGATACACATTTCTTGCTTGTGATTATTCTGAATCTTCAAGAAAAAGAGATCAGAGGCCCATCTTATAAGCAGAAGCAAACCTGTAGACATTGAACATCTCGTCCCAAAAGTGGGCCAACTGACAGGCTCCAGCTGCAGTTTATGGTGGGCTCCCTCTTTGGTCCAGTTATTTGGCTGGGGTTGAATGACCAGGGAAGTTCCACACACGTCTTTGGCCTCTGGGCCATGGTACCCTCATGTCCAAGTTCAGAGAGCCACTGGGATTTTTAGTGGCCATTATTTGTGTCAGCCGTCTCAGGAAAACAGGTGAATATGTGAGAAATGAAATGAATGTCACAAGGCTCTGGAGACTGATGCCCACAGGGGGCAGGGTGGCATTTGACATAGGTGGACGCTGCAGGAATGCATGTGGCAGGTCCAGGAAAGTCAGGGTAGGCTTCCTGGAGGTGCTGGGTCATTATCACAGCCAGGGCAAGGAGCTTGGGAGTGAACCCCAGCCTGTCCATACTTAAGCCTCTCACTCCTAACCACTCCTCTACCCTATCCACAGAGGCTCAGGAGTGATCCCCACCTTGTGGCCTGCCGGGGATCTGGAAAAGGATGTGTGGCTAGGAGAGAAGTCCTCTCCCCCGACAGGCAAGGCTGACGGGGGGCAGGAGAGAGTTTGCAGTGGGTGAGCTTCTGCAGGTCCCGCAGGGAGCCGTCTGAGTCGTGATGTAGGCAGGTGTGCTGATGGAAGTTCAGGAAGAATGAGTTTCTCTGGAGGCCAGCACACTGCTGATGTGCAAAGCTCTGGCCACAGAGGCCTGTGATGGAAGTATCACTGGTAGCCTTTATCCGGTTATATCATTTTATTTATTTAATTTTTTGTGGTACTCAGGGTGGAACCCAGGGGCTTTCCTATCTCCAGGCTACACTCCCAGACCTATTTTATACTTTATTTGGAAACAGGGTCTCACTAAGTTGCTGAGAGCCTCACTCAGTAGCTGAGGCTGGCTTTGAATCTGTGCGATCCTCCTGTCTCAGCCTCCCAAGCGCAGGGATTACAAGCATGTGCCACCACGCCCGGCTTCAGTATATCATTTTAGAGCACTACTTTTCTACATTTGGGATTCATTTCCATTTACCCTCCCCTCCCCCAGGAATGCTCTGGGAAAATGATCAATATTCTTTTTTTTTTTTCTTTTTTCTTTTCTTTTTTTTTTTTTTTTTTTTTTTTGGTGGTACTGGGGATAGAACCCAGGGGCTTTCTGCCTCCGGGTCACACTCCCAGACCTATTTTCTATTTTATTTGGAAACAGGGTCTCACTAAGTTGCTGAGAGCCTCACTAAGTAGCTGAGGCTGGCTTCGAACCTGTGCCATCCTCCTGTCTCAGCCTCCCAAGCACGGGGATTACAAGCTTGCGCCACCACGCCCGGCTGAAAATGATCAATTTTCAATTGTTAAGTAAGGATAAGCTGGGCATTTGCTTTCTTCTTGTGCGTCTTCCTACTTCTCAGTTATACTGCCCTGCTGTCAGCTTTTCAGAAAACAAAGACACTGAAATGAACCATTCCCGGGATCACTGATAAAGTCACTGACACACCAGCGCTGGCATTGAGGAGAGACCCCCCAACTCTCTGGCTGACTGTTTAAACAGGAAGGGGGCCCAGGAACAAGCCTATCTCCCAGAGCTAATGCCAAGGACACTTTCCATTCCAGTCAACAAACCTTTACGGAGGTCCTGTGGAAGGCTCGCCATACACTGTGCTGGGTAGTGGGGTGCAAGGGGGGCTCAGTCAGAGCTCGGCCCCAGAACAACACACCATGAGTGAGGACTGGAAGAGAGGAAGGAATGGGGGTGGTGAGAGGCAGAGCAGGGGCGAAACGCTTTACCCTTGAGGAGGCCACGTGTGCTGTAGCGAAAAGAGAAGAACCAAGAGGTGTGGAGGAAGAGGAGGACTGCACGATGTGTTTGTGATGAGCTGTGGGGTGCACGGAGGAGGAAGGGTGTGTGGAAGATGGTAGAGGGCTGGAAGGCAGCTTGGGACCAAATTGGCAAGACTGTCCCTAAAGTGGAGGCTTGATTTGGAAAGCAGTGGGGCTGGGGGCTCATCTAAAGCATGATGAGATTGACGTGTTAGAAGGACCCCTGGGTCAGTGGTGCAGAGGGTGGGCTGTGGGGTCACCCCAGGTAGAGGCAATGAGGATTTGCCAGTGGGGGGCAGCATGCAGGCAGGTGTTTGAGTCCTTGGCAGGGGCGATATCGCCAGCCGCTCTACACAGAGACACGGTGCCGTCCTCCCTCTCAGCGATGGCGGGAATTCCCGACGTCACGTACAGTGGGTGGGGGCAGAACGATACAGTGCGGGACTGGAGGCCAGGAGTGACCGACTGAGCCTGCGCCATGGGGACCGGAGGGGCACCTGTGTCCCTGGACTGCCCTGCTATCTGCCCAGAGAGGAGCAGTGTGGAGAATGTGTCCTGCGACAGAAAGGGGCCAAACCACAGGGAGTGGGCAGCTGCCTCCATCCAGCCACTCCTGCTGCACACACGCCCTCCAGCATAGACCCCGGCTTCTCCTACAGCCCAGCTCTGTGCCTCTGGAGTCTCTCCTCCCTGCTTCCCCACACCTCATTTTCTCCTGTCTTTAAACCAAGTACTCCCCCCAGAAAACCTCCCCTCACCCCCTCCTGCTGCCCCTAGACAAGCATGGTGGATTGTGTTTTCCAAAGGTGGCCCCTCCTACTTGCTTGTCCCACCCAGAGGTAGAGTCTGCGCCCCCTCTCCTGGGATCTGCGCGGGGCCGTGGGACCTGACGAGCACAGTGGAAGTGAAGCTGTGGCTCCCAAGACTTGGTCATGAAGGAAGCCCAGGCCACAGGGAAGGCGCACCTGAGAGCGCAGAGACGGCCGTTCCCGCAGCGCCCTCTGCTTGCTGCCCCAGGAACCCCACAGGCCTAAACCATCCCTGTTTTGGTTTTTTTTGTTGTTGGTGGTGGTTTTTGTTTGTTTGTTTGTTTTGCGGTACCAGTACCAGGGATGGAACCCAGGAGCGTGCTACCTTCGACCTACACCCCAGCCCTATTTTTTAGTCTTTTATTTTTGAAACAGGGTCTCACTGAGGTGCAAAGAGCCTTGCTAAGTAGCTGAGGCTGTCCCACCATCTTCGGGTCTCCGCCTCCCGAATTCTAGGATTACAAGCATGTGCCACCATGCCCAGCTCTCTGTTGTTTTAGGTCATTATGTTTTAGGGCAATCCATTATTCAACAACTGGCAGGACTATTCCTCTGGAGTTCTGCATCCCCTTTGCAACCTGCTGTCAGCATTTCCTCCCTGAGAGGTCATGCCGGCTGGCAGCTCTGGACTGGGGGTGGGGAGGGCATGTGGGGCAGGGACCCTCATGTCTGCCTGTCCCTGGGCCAGGCTCGCTGACACTCGAGCACTCCACAAAGCCTTACCCAGTGAAGCCCAGGAAAGAAGACGGAGTGGCCGGTGTGTCAAAGTGAACTCTCAGGAGACAGAAATATGAGCTACAGCTCTACATGTATATGACATGCATTTAATTGAAGTACTGGTGAGAATGTATCCATCTAAACCCCAAGGGTTTATGAGCCAGCGTGAGGCCCTGGCCCTGTGGCACTTGCAGAGGTTTGTCTATGGGATGAAGGGATGGAGAAAAGCTTGGGCCTGGGTCAGTCAGGATTTCATCACGGTGCCAAGTAGCCAGGGAAAAGCAAGTGACAAGAGGGAAGCCTTACTCTGGCTCACAGTCTCAGAGCTCCCAGCCCAGGCCTGGCCACCACAGTTTGCAGGCGCTTTCTCCTCTGTCGTTTCACTTGATCTTTACTCTCTCCACTGAGGCAGACCACACACAGAGGACGGGCCCTTGACCTCGATAAGGGATGTGGTCACGCCAGGATCCCAGCCTGGACTCCTAACTCCACATCCCCGGTCCTCACCCAGTCTGACCACTGTCAGTGGGTCTGCTCCTCACTGGGTGAGGGTCCTGCTGTGTGTGCACAGACTGGACTGAATCAGCCAAGTACTCCCGATCTCTGGCACCCAGGGTGTTTCTGGACCCCTAACTCACAGTATTAAATAAACACTGGAGGCAGGACATCGTGGCGCATGCCTGTAATCCTAGCACTTGGGAGGCTAAGACAGAAGGATTTAGGCTGGCGAAGACCTGCAGCAACTTAGCAACACTCTTGCTGGGCATGGGGGCACACGCCTGTAATACCAGTACTTGGGAGGCTGAGACAGGAGGATTGCAGGTTCAAGGACAGTCTCAGCAACGTAACAAGACTCTCAGCAACCTAGAAACCCTGTTTCAAAACAAAAAGTAAAAAGGGCTGAGGGGTGTAGCTTGGAGGTAGAATATAGAATTCTACCTGGGCTCAATCCGCAGTGCCACACAAACACACACGCATGCACGGGTACGCGCACACACACACACACACACACACACACACACACACACAGAAAAAATAAGCCAAATAGACAAACAAAAACCTTTTAATGTTTATGACCCCTTAATGTTTACTGCCCAAACCAATTTCAGAGTACTGTTTTTTAATTACTTATTACTTGGGATTATTTGTGCTCCCTTCCTGTGGGCCAAAATCAAAACCACACTGACTATTCTCTATCTATATCAGAAATGTCTGCCATATAAACATTTAGGGTTCCAAGCCTGCGTACACACAGACACGCACACCTCTCCGGTGAGGAGTACTACAGGTAGGATGTGCTCCGGAGTCTCCCCCTCCATACCCGCAGAGTCCTGTCACTGTCTCCAAGGCTGACACCCCTCAAGCTGAGGGATGGGCAAGCAGAAGTCCACAGGCTGTGGCAGCCAGGTCAGCTTACAGCGAACTGACCTGGTGACTGATGCCCCAGCCAGGCCATAAATAACAGCCATGAGCCTGCGGTGGGCTGCTGGCCTCCCCTGAACATGCCCTGTTTCCATCAATCTCCCAAATGACCCCTGGGCATTTAGCCTTCTGCCGTGACCTGACCTGGCCCCACGCATTCTTTGGGGTGCAGCATCCCCTCCCAGGCCTGGAAAGGGTCAGCCAGGAACACATAGCTTAGGGAGGTGCCCATGTCCTGCCAAGATACTTTATGTGTGCCAGAGACAGGCAGGAAAACTCTCACCAGCCCAAATACCACCCCTTCCAAGGTGGGATCCAGAAAGCCGAGCTGCGCTGCCCCTGTTGGTCTGGTCAGGGTGAAGTCTGCACCACATGTAGGGTACGTTTGTTTGCCTTACACCCACCATTTACCTGGGCTGCATTAGTCGCTCTGGAGAAGCTGATCTTTGTGTTGTGATGGGTGTGGACGGGCAAAAGCCAGAGCATGTGGCTGGTCAACTGGCTGCGTTTCTTTTGCACTGATCTTGAACAGAGTTGCTTCTTACGACCACCCTTTGTCCTCAAGCTTTTCTTCCCTCAATTATCTCCCACCCTAAAAACTTCATGTAGAATAAAAAAGCACATATTCTCCATATCTCTCTCTCTCTCTCTCTCTCTCTCTCTCTCTCTCTCTCTCTCTCTCTCTCTCTCTCTCTTTCACACACACACACACACACACACACACACACACACACACACCCTCTCCTGAGCTCTTGTGATTAAATTCCATAAAAGTCACAGGACTGTACCATAAGACAATTTAGCTGTCTCATCAACAGATTTCTAAAACAATTTCAATCCTGTATCTCATGCTGGGCATAATAGTGCAAGCCTGTAATCTCAGTACCTGGGAGGCTGAGACAGGAGACCTCAGGTTCAAGCCCAGCCTCAGCAACTTAGCAAGAGTCTCAACAAATTAGTAAGATTCTATTTCAAAGCAAATAAATAAATAGAGCTGGGGCTGTAGCTCAAAAGTAGAATGCCCCTGGGTTCAATCCTCAGTACCAACAAACAAAATCCTATATCTCTAGATAAATAAATAGCAAAGGATGGCGAGATGACTGCTAACCACCACACTCCATCAGTGCCCTCGCCCCATGCTGATGAGCTTCGGTGGCACAGAGTCATGTGAAGAGGAAGAGAGGGTCTCCCCAAGTCAAACCCCTCAGTTAAACATGGGAAATGGAGGCCCAAAGAGGCAGCGACTTCCTTCAGGTCCAAGTTCAGGTGGCAGCCCGGTCACCTAGGCTGCAGTGTTTGGGGATAGGAGTATGCAAACCCAGTCCTCCCCTGCATCGGTAGCAGGCACACACAGGGAAGCCTCATGCTGGTCTGTCTCTGTGGAGCTTGACCTAAGACGCCAGTAGAGATCTGTAGAATAAATGAGTGCCCCCCCCCAGCCCCAGCTGAGAAAATTACATACTCTCTAGGCCACGCTAGGTAGGCAGCCCTGGCCTAAGCAGGGGAAACAGCAGGAGCTACACACTTCAGTGTCCTGGCGGCTGAAGCCAGAGGCATCGGGACTTCTGGTGTCTTCTCTTTTTGGTGGTACTGGGGGTGGAACCCAGAGGCTTTCTACCTCCGGGCTATACTCCCAGACCTTTTTTTTTTTTTTTTTGGAAACAGGATCTCACTAAATTGCTGAAAGCCTCACTAAGTAGCTGAGACTGGCGATCCTCCTGTCTCAGCCTCCCAAGCATGGGGATTACAAGTGTGCGCCACCATGCCCGGCTGGTGTCTCCTCTTAAAAAGGCTCCAGTGAGCCAGGGGAAAACCCACCTAGTGCTGTGTGCATGTATGTCACTATCACTACCTGCGTGATGTGAGATATGATGCACCAATACAAGTACTGAAAATAAAACCAACACTGTGCCTACAGTAGGCGTGGCTGCGTGGCTGTGAGCCACAGGGCATGCACTGGCAGCTTGAGCCTCCAGGGACACTCTCCTGATCACCCCTTCTGTAAAGCACACCCTGGAAGGGCTCATGCCCAGTTTGGGTTTTGTTTTGGTGCTGGAGATTGAATACAGGGGTGTTCTGCTTCCTCCCTACTCCCCCTACCCCAGCCCTTTTGAGTTTTTATTTTGGAATAAGTTCTCACTAAGTTACCGAGGCTAGCTTCAAACCTGCAATCCTCCCATCTCAGCCTCCCAAGTACTGGGGTTACAGACCTGCAACACCATGCCCAGCTCATCTTGTTTTAAGTGATAAAACACTTGGCATTGACTCTTCAGAGGCTGCTTCAAACAGGATACCTGTAAGACACACTTCAAGCTCACCCTTCAGGCTCTGTGTGAGCCCAGCTTTCTGCTTTCTCTCTAAGCACACAGAGAAAACAGAAAGAAAGACAAAGAGAGGGAGAAAGAGAGAGATAGAAAGAAAAAAAAAAGAGAGAGAAGAGATGGAGAGATGGATTAGATAGGTAGGTAGGTAGGTAGATAGATAGAGATATATAGATAGATAGATGATAGAGATCTCCTGCCCTGAGGCCTCCAGCCTGAAGTGTGAGGAATGAGAGCAGGAGGTGGAGGCTGGTGGGCAAACGACCCACCTCTTACCCTCTAGGAAGGCAACTCTGGAGCCCTGCCAATAGATGCTTCTCAGGAAGCCACAGCAGAAGCCAGGCGTGGTGGTGCATACTTGTAATCCCAGCATTTGGGAGGCTGAGACAGGAGGATCATGGTTCATGGACAGCCTCAGCTACTTAGCAAGGCCTTTTGCAACTCAGTGAGACCCTGTTTCAAAATAAAGAATAAAAAAAATAAAGCTAGAGGTGTAGCTCAGAAGTAGAATGCCCCTGGTTTCCATCCCCAGAACTGCAAAAAATGAAAGGAAAGGAAAGGAAAGAAAAGGAAAGGAAGGGGAAAAAAAAGAAAGAAAGAAAGAAAGAGAGAGAGAGAGAGAAAGAGAGAAAGAACTAAAAATACAGGGCTAGGGGTATAGCTCAAGGTGGAATGCCCCTGGATTCCATCCCCAGTACTGCAAAATAATAAAATAAAAAATAAAAAATGGGCTGGGGGTGTAGCTCAGAGGTAGAATGCCCCTGGGCTCAATTCCAATAATAATAATAATAATAATAATAATAATAATAATAATAGTCATCACGGATGCCAAGAAACCACAGCAGTCTCCACAATGCATCTTTTACTGGATTTCTTCCTTCCCTTTCAAGGTCCTGCTTCCTGGAATCACCTCCCAGCTGAACTGCACATAAGTCCTTGCCCCACGCTCTGCCCCTGGGGGTGCACACCCTGGGGGTGCACACAGAGCAAGCATTTTAAGCAGCGGCACCCTTTCCCAGGCAGCTCGAGGCCGTGTCACACCTGTTCCTCCCTGTGCTCTTCTTAGGAACGGGAGCAGCCTCCACTCTGTGGCCAGGCTGCCCGTCTTTTGGAGTGTCCGAGTTTGCCATCCTACTATCACTTTCTTTGTTGTTCGCATGTCTTCCTCCAGCAGGACAGCCGCTCTCCTGCCTGCCTGCCTGTTGCTGAGGCCTTTGGTCTGCAGTATGGCGCTCACGTGCCCACACTCGAAGGCCTGGTGTCCCACGGAAAGGTGAGCAGGTGTTCAGGAGAACAACGTTCTCTTGAACAAATGCATGAGCTTTCATTTAAGGCACTAGAAACTTATTTGGGGTGCTCAGCAGATATTTTTATATTTTCCCTGGTCAGAAACTCTATTTTGGAGGGTTGTAGAAGTTGAATAGTGAAATTTTTGTATGAGTGAGTTCTTATATTTTAAATTAAACATGGGATATATGGGTGAATTCAGAGGGTCTAATAATACTTATCACAAATGACCCAGGGCTTTTGGCTTGTCATTTATTAGGATATGCCACTTTCTTTCTTTCTTTTTTTTTCTTCCTTTTATGTGGTACTGGTGATTGAATCCAAAGGCATTCTACCTCTGAGATGAACCCCCAGCTCTATTTTTTTAATTTTATATTTTGAAACAGGGTCTCACTAAGTTGCTGAGGCTGGCCTTGAGCCTGTGATCCCCCAGTCTCAGTCCCCAAAGTATTGGGATTACAGGCACGCACCACCATGTCCAGCAGGATATACCAATTTCTTAGATCTAGTTTTTAAGACTCCATCCCAGCATGGAATCTGCTTCAGATTTCAAAAACTGAAAAGGGCTAGGACTGTAGCTCAGTGACAGTGGTATAGTGTCCCTGGGTTCCATTCCCAGTAACACACACACACACACACACACACACACACACACCTTCAGGAGACTTTATAAGTCTGCAAGTTTCACAAATGTTAAAATAATATCATACACAGAAAATGATGGCTTGCACACAGATGTCAGAGCAAAGTAAAACCAGTTCAGGAACTGAATGCAAATCCCTCCACTGAGCCTTCAAAACTAACCCAGAGGTCCCCTCTCCTCTTAAGTCCCCTCTTGTGGACAGGACTTAGGCCTGGGGGCACCCTGTGGGGTTCTTGTGCAGGTACAGTTCTGTCACGGGGCTTGCCTCCTGGCCCTGCAACTTCCTAACCTCAGGGACACAGGGTGACGGCACCGCTGGATGCAGCAAATGCCAGCAGGTGTGCTGACCTTTACCTGCACAAAAGCCCCAGGAGGGAGGAGGGGAAGTCAGAAGTCAGTCCAGCTGCCTCCCAGGTGTTTTCTGTGCCACAGAAAACAGAAGTGAATGGATGCACGTGGGATTCATTCTTTGAAAGGTTCACTGGGAGGCTTGGCTGCAGAGACAAGTGGAGAATGGGAATTTCCCTGATGGATGGCATGGTCACTGTGAGCCTTGTTGGAGAGATACTAGAAGCCTAGACAAAAGGAGGGAGGTTCACTGGAGCTCCAGGGCCCCAGTCCCATGGTTATGAAGACCCCAAAGGCTGGTATTCTAGGTGGGATTACGAGCGGCAGGAGGTCTGCTGTTTGAGGGTCACAGTTGCCTAAGAAAGCATGAATATGGTGCAATACTGTCATCAAGGGTTGCTCACTGACGCATGGTTGGAGGGCTGGAGAAGCCAAGCAGACACTGAGGAGGTGAGGTTGCTGGCTGCAGAGAGGTTGGGGTTGGCGGTTGTGAGCATAGTCATGAGCCCTTTGACACTCACAAGGGTGGTGCCCAGTGAGAGGAGAGGCTGGTAAGCAAAGCAGGGCCCTGAGTTGTTGGGCAAAGGGCAGTAACAAGCTGCTGACAACTCCTCCCCCATACACACACACACACACACACACACACACACACACACACACACACACACCTCTCTCTGGGGCCACCAGAGAAGAAACAATGGTGAGAGCGTGGGTAAGATGCAAAAGGCCCTTGAGACACTCCTCACCTTTTCCAAAAGGAGAAAGCTCATCACTCTCTAAAGAGATCATTTAATTGGCCTCTGGGCTGAAGTCTGGAAATGTCCCAAACTCTAAGAGAATTGTGATTCTCTAAGGCAGAGCTGAAATTTGGCTATGAGAAATAATCAGCTTTCTGGTGGAGGGGAATGGGGAAAAAGTTGTTTCCACTGGGCACCCCTCCTGGGAGAGCCGCCGTGCATAACCAGCTTGGGAGTGGCCCCACTAACTGGAATGGAGTTTGCCCTGTGTGTGCTTGATGTCCCAGAGAAGACATGAGGTGGACCTGGGTGTGGTGGCACACACCTATATTCCCTGAACCGGGGAGGCTGAGGTAGGAGGAGTGCATGTTCAAGGACAGCCTCAGCAAGTAGTGAGAACTTTCATCAATCTTGTGAGACCCTTTTTCAAAACACAAAAATAAAATAGGGCTGGAGGTATATAACTCAGAGGTAGAATATCACTGGGTTCCGTTCCCAGTACCACAAAAAACAAAAACAAACAAACAACAGCAACAAAAAAGACATGAAATGGGGGCTTCCCAGAGAGGATGCTTCCCAAATTCACCATTTCCCATTGAAGAAGTTTCGGGGGGCCAGACATGGTGGTGCATGCTTATAATCCTAGCACTTGGGAGGCTGAGACAGGAGGGTCGTACAGGTTCAAAGCCACCCTCAGCTAGAGTGAGGCTCTCAGCAACCTAGTGAGACCCCGTTTTTAAATAAAGTAAAAATAGGTCTGGGAGTATAGCCCGGAGGTAGAAAAGCCCCTGAGTTCCACCCCTAGTACCACAAAAAAAAAAGAAGTTTTGGGGGGTAGCCGGGCATGGTGGTACATGCTTGTAATCCCAGTACTTGGGAAGCTGAGACAGAAGGATCACACAGGTTTGTAGCCAGCCTCAGCAGCTTAGAGAGGCTATCAGTAACCTAACGAGACTCTGTTTCCAAATAAAATATTTTTAAAAATAGGTCTGGGAGTAGAGCCTGGAGGTAGAAAGCCCCTGGGTTCCATCCTCAGTACCACAAAGAAGAAGAAGAAGAAGAAGAAGAAGAAGAAGAAGAAGAAGAAGAAGAAGAAGAAGAAGAAGAAGAAGAAGAAGAAGAAGAAGAAGAAGAAGAAGAAGAAGAAGAAGAAGAAGGAGGAGGAGGAGGAGGAGGAGGAGGAGGAGGAGGAGGAGGAGAAGGAGAAGGAGAAGAAGAAGAAGAAGAAGAAGAAGAAGAAGAAGAAGAAGAAGAAGAAGAAGAAGAAGAAGAAGAAGACGACGACGGAGGAGGAGGAGGGAGGAGGGAGGAGGGAGGAGGGAGGGGGCGGGGGAGAAGTTGTTGTTTCAGGGTTCGGGGAGGAATCAGTCCATTGTCCAAAATCTCAGTTCAGCCAGGTACAGAATGAGGTTCTTTAGAATCCTGAGGGTGATGTCCTGTTCTGGTTTCTGGTTTCTGCTAATGGAGAAGTTTTCACCCAGGTCCTTCTCAGGGGGACAGAGATATCTCAGCTAGGAGCACAAAGGCCACCTGGCACTCTGGTCCATTGGGCAGGACAGAAATAGCAGTATTCGAGACCAGCTGCTCAAACTCCTAAAGTCATTACACAGAATCTCCTGATTCATTCTGTCACCCTGAAGATGAAATTTCCATTTCTGCAGCTAACAGGGTGGTGTTGGAGCACCTGGCCACCCACCTCACAAAGTGGGAGCTCTAGGACCCCCAGATGAGCATGCCCCTGCTCTGAAGGCCTTGGGCAGGGCTGCACAGAGTATTGCATTACTAACCTTGCAGGGACCCTTTGTCTAATAAGAGGGATGACTGTGCCCACCCAGTGCCTTTCTGTGAAGGCTGACCCTACAGCCTTTGGAATTTCCATGACATCCAGCTTGA
This sequence comes from Muscardinus avellanarius, assembly GCF_963383645.1. NCBI lineage: Eukaryota > Metazoa > Chordata > Mammalia > Rodentia > Gliridae > Muscardinus > Muscardinus avellanarius. The sequence continues at coordinate 78,973,490 of NC_137790.1, read as the reverse complement.
CCAAGAGAGCCTACAAAGGCTATTGTTGGAATGACTCATCCTACAGGGTTGGAACCAAAGGGCACAAGCAGGCCAATGATACAGTTTTGAAAAAGAAATAAATGGCCCCTGGATTTGTTAGATAGATTTGTTAGAGATGAATAAGATGGGGGAAAGGAATTGGGCGAGGATCTGACCAGCTCCCGTGAGAGGAATGGGAGATTCCTCACCCAGCTGCAGTTGCTAATAGTTACTGCCCCAAATCCCCAGGTTCCACTTAGGCATCTGCAGGAAAGTTTCCAACATGGCGGAAACAGAACAAATGCACTAAGCTGTGGTGAGCAAAAGTGACCGTCCCAAAATGCATATGCATGAGGGGGAAGGTTTCCAGACTGAATAAAGCTCGCCATGAGGAAGACACCGACACCTTCCACTCCAGCAATGGACCACTCCAGACCTTTCCCTGGAACATAACCTTTTATCACGGCTTCCTCTGAAACTGTACTCCACTCCCTAAATAAACCCCTCTCACACTTTCCTATTTGTGCTTTCCATTTGAAATCTTTCAGGAAGCAAGGGCTGAGGAAGAGAGATCACCACTCTATAATATTTATTTCTGAGAGAGATTATCACCTTTTAACAGGTTTAGTGGGTGAGACCTGCCAGGCAAGAGCTCCAAGGAAAATGGTTTCATTACCGGTGGGAGCCCTGGCTGGGAGCCCAGCCCTGCAGAAAGGCATATCATTTCAGATGGTCTGCAGCCATGGAACCTGTGCCGAGAACCTGGAGGAACTGAAGACAACAGACACCCTGTCAGGGGCAACTGCTTCTGAGGTCTGAGCAGTTGCTGCTGGGATGTTTAGACTTGGAATGGGATGGCCGACCAGACTGAGGCTGCTTCTGCATCTGAAGGGCTGCCCTGGGGACAGGGCTGTCTACTTGCTCAGGGGAGGAATGTTGAAGGCTCAGCTGGATGATGGAGCTGCTGAGGGAAGGCCGGGCTGTCCCGGGGAGTGAGCTCACCATCAGTAGGCATGAGCAGTGGGCATGTGAGGAATAAAGGCAATCTGTTCTATCAAAATAGCAAATTATATAGATGTGTGCCCCTTTCCATTCTGTAACTGTAGTTTAGGCATGCATTTGTAACTGTAGCCTGGGTATCTATTGTGTAACTTGTGTACATTTGTCTGTACCTCCACTTGCAGACTCCCTACTGTCAGGGATTTAGCTCATATGACCTGGGGTTGACCAGATTCTTCCAGAGCCTTAATCTTTGTTTCAAAACTCCCACCTGTCCTAGAAGTAAGCCAAACAATACAGAGTTATACTTTTAAACTTCATTGTCGAAACTTTATTTCAGAATTTCTGTCTATCTTTGAGAATAGCCAGTGGTACAGAGTTGTGAACCCAAGCCCTCACCAATCAGGGCAAAGGGCAGGTCACATTAGTGATAAAAGCCAGGCAGACTGTCTGCGCAGTGTATTTATTTACCAGACTTTCTGTGGGTTGCACACCTTTCTGCAGAAGCAAATTGTCTTGCCAAGTACTTTTGATTTCATTCGTTTTAATTTGTGAATTCCCTAGAATCCATTTTCTCCTCCTCCTCCTCCTCCTCCTCCTCCTCCTCCTCCTCCTCCTCCTCCTTCTTGTTTTTTTTTTTTTTTTTCCAGTACTAGGGATGGAACCCAGGGGCATTCTATCTCCAAGCTACACCCCCAGCCCTATTTTTTAGTCTTTATTTATTTTTATTTATTCATTTTTTGGCAGGTCTAGGGATGGAACCCAGGAGCAGTTGACCTTCGAGCCACATCCCCTACCCTATTTTTTATTCTTTATTTTGAAACAGGTTCTCACTAAGTTGTAAAGGGCCTTGCTAAGTAGCTGAGGCTAGCTGCAAACTGCGATCCTCTGGTCTCAGACTCCCGAATGCTGGGATTACAAGTGTACACCACCACACCCGGCCCTACAATCCATTTCTAAGAAGCAGCAAGGTGCAGAGGGAGTTCTCTAGGAGCCAGGCTAGAGGGCTGATAGACACTCTGCACATGAGCTGTGGCCAACAAGTTTAGCAGCCCTTTGAAGATTATACCCTGGCTGGACCCTCTCCTGGATAGGTGCCCACTATCCCCCACCCCAAGCCAAGTGAGGAGCTGGATGTCTGCCAGAGGTGTAGCATACCTTGGAAGGTTGGGACAGAGAGAGGACTCTCCAGACATCCATCTGAAGAGGACATCAGTGCTCAGAGCCAACAGCTCCCGGTCACCATAAAAAGATGTGCAGGCCCAGAGAAAGGAAGTCACTTGCTCACAGCCATGGAGCAAAATTAAGGCAGAACTGATGACAAGAATCAGATTTCCTAATTGTGATGGGTACTTTTGTGGGTCAACTTGAATAGCAGTGGGTTGACCACATTAGACATTGTTTCTAGACATGTCCATGAAGGTGTTTCCAGATGAGACCAGAATCAAAAATGGTGGACTCTGTGTGCACGTCCATTTTCTGAGATTTCAGTCCATCATGAGTTGGCCCATTGCTTTCGGGCCTGTGGCAAGGCAGCATGTGACGGTGGAAGTGTGTCTCAGAGGACGTCATCACCTCATGGCCAGGAAGGAAAGACAGCAAGGGAGGGGCTGGGGTCCCAGCATCTCCTTTAAGGGTATGCCCCTGACCTCCCACCAGGCCCTGCCCCTAAAGATGCCATCATTGCCCAAGGGCAAGCTAAATCTTTAACAGTGAGCCTTTGTAGGACATTTCAGGCACAAACTCTAGAACTCAGTAAAGAAGACTTGCTTTCCCCATCCATGGCCTGAACAGGGCAAAAGCCAGAGGAAGGAAGAATTGACCCCTTTCTCCTGCCTCACTCCCTTACTGTCTGAGCTGGGCCATCCCATCTCATCTTCTTTTGACCTTGCACCAGATGTGCACATCAGCTACCCTTCTTCTCAGGCCTTCAGACTTGAACCTGAACTAAATTACATGGGTGGCTTTCCTGGGTCTCTAGCTTGCAGAGAGGGGATTGCGGGACTTCTCAGTCTCTACCATTGAATGAGCCAATTCATATTTTATATGGATATATAATGTATATCTATATAACACACATGTACGTGTGTGTGTGTGTGTGTGTGTGTGTATTATGGTTCTGTTGCTCTGGTAACTTGAATCCCTCCTCCCCTTTTACTAAACCTCCCTGGTAAATGGAAATGAGGGGTGTTCTCACACCATGGTGGAATGGAGAAATACAGGTAGAGAACCCATGACTTCGACTCAGGACGCCAGTCCTCTGTTAATGGAGACCTTGTAGCTTTGGCTCCATTATTACTTTGGAACTGGTATCTCTTCCCCATGACCCCTTTTTGCAAGTCATTTGTAACTCCCTCTTCAGTCTCCTTAAATGAAAATTCATAGTGTATATAATCAGACCTCACAGCAAAGGTGTAAATTAAATGTTCTTATTGCAATATGAATTGATACGAATGGTAATTTATAGTAAGATGGGCACAAGGCTTGGACAAGCCCTCACCAGAGGCATGGCAAAGCCACTTGCACCTGCTTACAATAAGTAAAGGGTGGAGACGCGGCAGCAGCGCCATATTGCCGGCGGCAGCGGCAAATTCACCAGACGGCCACAGCAAGCCGAGGTGAGCCACTGCGGAACAGCTAAGTGAGATTTCTCCGCGCAGAGAGCATCTACAGCTCCCAGTGGCCGAGCTCAGCACACGCTGCAGGGATTTAGAGTAGAAATCAAAATCAAGAAGAAAAATGCCAGCCCCACAGCCGAGGGCGTAGCAGCGGCGCCATATTGCTACCGGCGGCAGCAGCAGCGAATTCAGCGAGGCCAGTACAGCTACATCTGCGTACTCAAGAACAGTGAGTCAAATTGCGGGCCACAGAGGAGAAATCCCTGGGACTTGACCCAGTGGGAGAGGGGCGGTGGCCGAGATATCACACCATAGGAGAACGTGCAACCTGGCACCCCCCACAGTCTAAAGCAGCCTCTATCGACTCTCTGGGTCGGAGACTCTGTGATAAAACCCAGTAAAGGAGTAGTGGGGTCTGAGATACTACTGACTCGAGATCCAGAACACCTTAAGGGAAGTCATAGTGACCCAAGGGAAGAACCCAGAGAAGGCACAAACATCCGAAATCATGGGAAAGAGGAATAATACTGGAGCAATGAATGCCCACAACCCCACAACATCAGAACCCGATAAAACAGAAAATCAGAGATTTCTAGAAGATCAAATCAGGAAAATAACTGTAGAAATAATAGAGGTGCTTCGAAAAGAACTCAGAGACAGCCAAAAAGAGATAAAGGATGCAATTAATGAAGTAAAGGCCTCAATTCAAAGCACAAACAACCGATTAGAACACATGGAGAACAGAATCTCGCTCTTAGAAGATGAGCAATCCAAAAATGAACTCATAGTTTCTAATCTAGAAAAAAATATCCGACAGCAGGAATCTGATATTGAAGAAATATGGGCCCATTTTAAGAGAGCTAACCTAAGAATTATTGGAATAGAGGAGGGAAAAGAAAGTGAAACCAAAGGGATCAACAATCTCTTCAAGGAAGTAATAGCAGAAAATTTTCCAAACATAGAGCAAGAGGTCGATACAAAGGTCCAGGAAACTTATAGAACTCCCTTTAGACAGGATCAGAGAAGAGGATCCCCACGCCACATAATTGTCAAAATGACCAATGTGGAAGCCAAGCAGAGAATCTTAAAGGCAACAAAAGCAAAGGGCCAAGTGACATTCAGAGGCAAACCAATTAGAATCACTCCGGACTTCCCAAACCAAGTTATGAGAGCCAGAAGGGCTTGGAGTAACATATTCCCAATTCTGAAAGAAAACAACTTCCAGCCAAAAATTTCCTACCCAGCAAAACTTTCTATCAAATTAGATGGAGAAATAAGAAGCTTCCATGACAAACAGAAACTGAAGGAATTTATGTCTTCAAAACCAGCACTAGAGAAAATACTCAAAGAGATTAACTACAAAGAAGAAATAGGTAACACACCCCAGAACTAGAGAAACAAGATTTTCCATCCAACAGACAACTAAGATTGGTTATCTGTGGAGATTCATTATTTATGTTAGTCTTTTACCTATCTCTAAACGGTATTGTTTGCCTTTATTGTTGTTAATTTTTAGGATTTCTAGTTGGAATATTAATATACCTTCAGATATAGCATTTGGAAATATTTTATCCCATTCTATTAGTAACTTTTAACTCTGTTTACATTGTCTTTGGATATACAATTTTTTTTTATTTTTATTTTTTAGGGAGTTTGTATACTCCTCTGTTGCCTGTGCCATTGAAATCATAACCAAGAAATCACTGCCAATTTCAATGTTGTGAGGTTTAATGACCCAGATTTTCTCCTAAAAGTTTATAGTCTTAAGATTTATATTTAGGTCTATTATCTATTTTGAGTTAATATTTGTATATGGGATTAGGTAAGAGTCCAATTTTATTCTTTTCCATGTAATTAATATTTTTAACAATATTTAGTTAAAAGATTTTTATTTCCACCACCAAATGTTCGTGGAAACCTTGTCAAAAATAACTTGACAATATAGGGAATAATTTAGCTCTAGGCTTTTATTTAACTCCAATGGTTTATATATCTGTCTTTAGAATAGTACTACACTGTTTCAATTATTGTAGCTTTATATGGTTTGAAATCAGAAAATATATATCTTCTAGCTTTGTTCTTTTTCAAGATCGTTTTGGGTACTTAGAGTCCATATTCCATATTAGGATAGATTTTTTCTGAAAAATAAATATATAAATATATGATAGTTTCACCTAAAAAAAAAAAATAGAAAAAAATATTCTCTGGTAAGAAAGAAAGCAAAAAGAAATATTGAAATGTTATCTTTAAGTCATCAAAAGCTTGGTATCAGACAAATGAAACTGTTATGTGAGATTATCATTTTTAATTTTAGATAAATTGCCATAATACTAGATGTCAACTACTAAGTCAAGCATGGGAGGGAGGGATAGGGAGAGAATGGGGTGGGGATTGGGTGGGGGCTGACTGGGAAAAGTGTGCATGTATGTCTACAAAAGTATGTATCCTACTATGATGTATGAATACAGTGCACCAATAAAAAAAATTAAAAAAAAAATAATAAGTAAAGGGTGGACTGGACTCGTTTTGTGTTTACAATTGATATTTTGGAACAAGGGCTAAGCCGGGTGGGGTGGCCCATGCTTGTAATCCCAGCACTTGGGAGGCTGAGACAGGAGGATCACAGGTCCCAGGACAACCTCAGCTACTTAGTGAGGATCCCTGCAACTCAGTGAGACACTGTTTGAAAATAAAGAATAACAAATAGGGCTGGGGGTAAAGCTCAGAGGTAGAATGCCCTAGCATTCAATCCCCAGTATGGCAAGAAGGAAGGAAGGAAGGAAGGAAGGAAGGAAGGAAGGAAGGAAGGAAGAAGGAAGGAAGGAAAGAAAGAAAGAAAGAAAGAAGAAAGAAAAAGAAGGGCCAAGCATTGCCAAAGGAAAACGATTTTCCAAAATGCTGAGCACCTCTTGCCACAGCTCCAAGGAGAGCAAAGCGCACCCTGGCAGAGTGCATGTGCCTGGCTCAGTCCCAGAACCCTGAATCCCTGCAGACAACTGAGTGTGTCCCATAGATTCCCAAACCTACTCTTACCGCTCCCTTTTCTGAAAAGAAATTGCGCAGCACCTCCTGCCCCCCCCCCCTTATTTTTATTCAATGTCCCAAATTGCACACGAGGCCACTGCCACCCCCTGGATAATTTCCGCGTACCCCTCCCCTGTCCAACAACCTCGCTGACTTTGGGAATCTGACTGATGGACTCCGGGAATCCATTCTAGGCTGAGAACTTACTGGCGGGGCAGGACTGGCACTGTCTGGGGCACGTTTGGAAGTCGCGGGAGGCGCGGGACTAGTCGGTGCTGTGCAGGACCCGCAGCAGCGCGGGGAGTGCCTGGGAACAGCCACACTGCCAACCGCGAGGTGGCGCCTCCGCGGCCGGAGTCGCTGCGGGAAGCCGTTCCTCCAGGGGGCCACACGGGGGCGTCCTGAGTCCAGAATCGGGGCATTTGCGAGTTTGAAGTTCAAATTCCTGGAGATGTCCCCGTGGTTCGCCAGAAGCAAGCCGAAAACTGAAAGAATTCACTGTTAGGCTTGTGCTAGGTTGTCTAGTCGGTGACCGCACCGTCCGTTTTTTCCAGTGCTCATTATTATCAGTGAAATGTTTATAAACTATATTTTGTAAATCCTCCCCAAAGAATACAATTTTGATTGGTAAACAGCAGTTTTCACATTCTCCAGGAAACAGGCGAAGGAGGGCAAGTAGCCAGTATTTGTCCCATCCCATATCTATCCACACCAACACTTTATATCGTCGTACATCACTTAATGTAGGAGACGCATTCTAAGAAATGTCATCAGGCAGTCTTGTACTGTCATTGGGCAGTAGAAGTTTTTTGGCTTTATTATAATCATGAGACTGCTGCTGTATGTATATGGTCCACTGTTAACTCAAGGATCATACCACACAAGACTCTAATTAGGTACTTTACATGGATGCACTAGTTTTATCTTAACAATAATGCTCTGAGGTGGGTACTGTTAGGTGATGAGTCAGTAAAAAAAACTGAGGAACAAAAAGCCTAGGAGCCTGCCCAGAATTACATTTCTGGCAAGTAGCGGATCATCACTGCCCTGTACAACCTGAACGGGAGTCTCACCTGCTGGGAGGAGGCGCTTCTGAACGATTCCGTTTCCTCTTCCTGCAAGAAAATAAGGCAGCCTGCACCCGGCTGTTGTTTCTCCAAAATTGCAAACTACAAAAACACAGAGGATGATAAAATTAATATCGTCAACAAGGAAGAAAAGGAACATATATGTGATGTTTGTGGCTTTTTCACTCACAAATTGATGCCAAGCATTGATGATCTCGGTTTTGCCTATGAATTACCATTGGAGACCTAGATGTGGCCAGCACCTGAGACAAAACAGTCCTGGGTTTCAACCCTGGCTATGCATTAGAATCACTGAAGGAGTGTGTGTGTGTGCATGTGTGTGTGTGTGTGTGTGTGGTGTGTATTTAAGACTGATATCTGAGTTTCCTGTAATTTAATCAGAACGTCAGAAGTTGTGACCCAGGCATCTGGATTTGCGTTTTGTTTTTGTTTTTTTGTTTTAACTTTTTGCTGGGTTTTGTTTTGTTTTGTTTTGTTCTGTTCTGTTTTGTTTTGTGGGTCTGGGGATGGAACCCAGAGGCATTCGACCTCCAAGCTACACCCCTGCCCTATTTTTTATTCTTTATTTTGAAACAGGGTCTCACTAAGTTTTAGAGGGCCTCACTAAGTAGCTGATGCTGTCCCCAAACCGTGATCCTCCGGTCTCAGCCTCCTGCATGCTGGGATTACAAGCGTGCACCACCACGCCTGGCATGGATTTTGTTTTGTTTTGAGACAGGGGTCTCACAATGTTGCTTAGGCTTCTGACGTCTCAACTGCTGTATGAAACCATTCTCCTGAATTGTTGGACTATAGGCAATGCACTACCTCATTCAGCTCAAGTTTAACTTTCTTCTTTTTTTTTTTTTTTCTAGTGATGGACCCAAACCCAGGACCTACATGTGCTAGGTAAATGCTGTATCATTGAGTTATAATCATAGCCCTTAATGTTTAAAAAAAAAAAAAAACAACAACTAGGTGATTCTAGGTTGTTTTTGTCGTGTGTGTGTGTGTGTGTGTGTGTGTGTGTGTGTGTGTGGTACTGGGGTTCCTGGAGACCCTTCTACCTCTGGGCTACACTCCCAGACCTATTTTTAAAATATTTTTATTTGAAATCAGAGTCTCTTAAGCCAGCGCGGCTGGCTTCGAACCTGCACGATCCTCCTGTCTCCACCTCCCAAGCACGGGTATTACAAGCGTGCATCACCACGCCCGGCGTTTGTTTTTTTTTTTCTTTTTGCAGTATTGGGGGTGGAACCCAGGGATATTCTACCTCTGAGCTACACCTCCAGCTATTTTTTATGCTTTATTTTGAAACAGGGTCTCACTAAGTTGTGGAAGACCTCACTAAGTTGCTGAGGTTGGCCATGAACCTGTGATCCTCCTGTCTCAGCCTCCCAAGTACTGGGATTACAAGTGTGCCCACCAAGCCCAGCTGATTTTGAGTTTTAACCAAGCTTGTTATAAGATGAAGAAACTGAGGCCCACCCAGAGGAGGCATGACTTACCAAAGTCAAACATTAGGGAAGATGGGTGGAGGTATGCACTGATTTAAACTTGACTGCTGGACTAGTGTGGGCCACCCCACAAGGAGACAGAACATGAAGACCCCAGGGAGCTGGGCGTGGTGGCACACGCTTGTAATTCCAATGCTTGGGAGGCTGAGACAGGAGGATCGCACAGGTTCAAAGCCAGCCTCAGCTACTTAATGAGGCTCTCAGCAACTTAGTGAGACCCTGTTTCCAAATAAAGTATAAAATAGGTCTGGGAGTATAGCTTGGAGGTAGAAAAGCCCCTGGGTTCCACCCCAAGTAACACAAAAGAAAAAAAAAAAAAGACCTCAGGGTTTCAGGCACACTCAGAGCTGCCAGTCTACCCAGCCAATGAGTAAAAATGAGAAAAATGTCTGGTAGGTGATTTGGCCCTTTGTCCCTGCCAGTGGGCACGTGACTTCTTGGGCCATCGACAGCTGCACCAGGCGATCCTTTGGATTCACAAAGCCCCTCCAACGCACTAGGTGGCATCACTTCTTGGGTCACACCCAAATGAGAGCCAGCAGTCCAAAACAGCCCGGCCTCCTCAGCCTCTTGGAGGCCCGGTTCCCTGCCTCTTGCTCCCCTCAGACTTAGCTGGGCCAGCTGCCTCCTCTGTACAAACTGTCCTGCGCATCCTTCATTACAGACAAGTTCCTCACTCCACGCCCAGCAGCCCTGCAGAAGGGGCTCCTGGGGTCCCAGCCTGGCTCCTCCTCCACTCGCCCACTCCAGTGGCCCTGGCCTCCCGCTTGCCTGTCTCCACCCTCAGCTCCCACTTTCCTTGCATACATCATCAAGAACCAAAGTGACCCACCCCAGCCCAAGCTGCGGCTCTCCTCTCCCCTCTTCCTGGGCCCGCAGGAAGACGCCATCTTGTGTGCCTGAGGCAGGATGGGAGAAATGAGACTCATGGGTAGAAAGGAGACCAACAGGAAAGGCAGAGGAAACTGTAGCCTTAACTCTAAAAACTCCATGATGGTCCTCTTCACCCTACGTGGTAAATTTTCCTTAGGCAAACATCCCTAAAAGGCCCTCACCTTTAATCCTAAAGGTCTATTTCCCCCACAAGATCTGACGTTTCTAAGATGGTTGGTAAACAAAGGACCCATGGGAATGTCTAAAGGATATGTTCTAAAAGAGAAATAACACTTGGTCAAGACCCAGATGCCACCCATTAATTAGATGTCTGGAACCTGAGGGTTCTGATGAAAACCAGGTCTCCATCCCTGCTCTACACCCCCTCACAGGGACCTCCTATAAAAGAAGAGCTGTGAGACCCCAAATGCCCCTCCTACTCCTGAGGTGGCCACATTCTCCCTCGAATGGGGACCCCCCCCCACACTTTCCTAAGCAAGTTTCTGTCTTTGTCTCTGAACCACTCATGCTGAAACTTCTTTCTGCCATGGAAGCCGCGGACCCCGCTGATCCTGAGGAAACTGCTCTGGATCGTGGTGAGTCCATGGCACGCCGAGTCTGCAGAGCCGCAGCGCTGCTGTCTGCTGTCGGGGCCTCCCGTCCTGAAAGCCGAAAGCCACAGGCCAGAGGGTTCATCTTGATTGACACCACATGGGAGGTGGGCAAAGCTGAGTCCCTGACACAGAGCCAGGCCCTGCCGCCACGCTTTCTGGTCACTTCTGCTTCTATCATTTCCTCTATTTCCTGTGTCCATTAAAAACACAATTTCAGGGAGAGAAATGGAAACAGACATTTGACTTTTTTTTTTTTTTTTTTTTTGGTGGTACTGGGGATGGAACCCTTCTACCTCCAAGCTACACTCCCAGACCTATTTTATATTTTTATTTGGAAACAGGGTCTCTTAAGCCAGCGCAGCTGGCTTCAAACCTGCACGATCCTCCTGTCTCCACCTCACAAGCGTGGGGATTACAAGCGTGTGCCACCATGCCAGGCGACATTTGACTTTTGAACTGGATGTCAAGAGGGGTGGCCTCCGCTTTGTAGGGCTGGAAGAGTGGTGAACACCCCTCAGGGCTAGAACTCTGAGCAGGGAGAGAATGGGGTAGAATGGAACAATAGCGAAACACTAGGATGGGTGCTTTATTTTCCAGAGCTCGTTGTAGCTTTCAGGGGTGCTTTGTAAGGCAGTAAGGATGGGTCTTGGCAGGTCTCACTCTCCTAGAGGGGTTTAGGAGGGGAGAGGAGGAGGAGACACTGGGTGGTGCAGGCCTGGCTCCACCTCCCCCACAGTGGAGCTGTGACCACGTCCCTAAGGTCAGATAAGCCAAAGCTTCTGATTCCCGTTCCCCTCCACCCAACCCGCACCTGCTTGGGGCCCAGAGGCCACCACCCAAGCTCCCGGCTCTCTCCACCTTGCACTAGGGCCCCGCTGCCCGGGCCTCAATAGACACTGTGACTCTCACAGAGCCACAGCTCGACGTCAGGTCCCACTTCTCACTGGCATTGTACATCATGGCCGTGGTGCCCGAGCCCTGCCGGGGAGACAGCTGGACGTTCAGCCAGCGACACTGGGCCTCGTCACAGGCCAGCAGGACAGTGCCCTCAGGGTTGCTGTAGGTGCACCGGCTCCGGGCTGCCCTTCCCTCTGCAGCCACATCCCAGCTGCCCCCCAGCTCTCCATCATCCAGCCCCGGGGCCTGAAAACCGAAGCGGCCCTGGGAGACAGGGCACACCAGCTGCTCCTCCCTCAAGGCGGGCACCACCTGTCCCTTGAGGTAGGTGGGGCCCGCGCAGTAGGTGTGGATGTTGAGGAGTTGGTCGCTGTTCTGCTGCAGCCAGCTGAACAGGTAGCCCAGGTGGCAGTCACACTGCCAGGGATTGCCGTGCAGGCCCAGGTTGAACAGGTTGTAGTTGGTGTCGAAGATGCCCCTCGGGAGTGTGCTCAGCTGGTTCCTGGAGAGACTGAGCAGCTCCAGCTTGGACAGATTCTGGAAGACGGCTGGGTGCAAGGACGTCAGGTTGTTGCTGCCCAGGTAGAGCTTGACCAACTCCTCCAGGTCCCCAAAGACTCTGGCGGGGAGGCGGGTGAGGGCGTTGTGTGACAGCGTGAGGGAGGTGAGGCTGGACAGGTTCACAAAGGCATCCTCGGCAACAGTCTCCAGCTGGTTGTGGGACAAGGACAGGCCCAGCAGGCCGGGGGTGTGGGTGAAGAGGCCATCGGGCAGCACCCGCAGCGCGTTCCCCTGCAGGTTCAGAAAGGTCAGGTTGCTCAGGGAGGAGAAGATCGAGCGCGGCAGGTGGCTGATGGCGTTGCGCTGCAGCCACAGCTTCTCCAGGCAGAAGAGCTGCGAGAACACCCATGGGGGCAGCTCTGTGATGGAATTGCTGTCCAGGAAGAGCTCCTGCAGGCGGCCCAGGCGGCTGAACGTGCCCCCAGGGAGGCCAGAGAGCAGGTTGTTGCTCAGCTTCAAGGTCTGCAGGCTGGTGAGCGGGTGCAGCAGCCCCTCCGGGAGCCGGGCCAGCAGATTCTGAGCCAGGTTGAGGGTCTTCAGACGCATCAGAGGCTGGAAGAGCCTCACAGGCAGGTTCTGGAGCCGGTTCCCCTGCAACTGGAGGGATTCCAGGGCACCCATGTGGAGGAAGAAGCCTTCTGGCAGAGACTCCAACATGTCAAAGTTGAGGGTTAATTTGCCCAGTGAGGTCAGGTTGGAGAAGATGTCAGCACTGACGTTGAAGAGGGTGCTGCCTGTGACCTCCAGATCCTCCAGCCTGGGCAGCCCCCCGAAGGCATCTGGCCCAAAGCGACAGAGCTGGGTGTTGAGGAATACCACCTTGGTCAGGTTGGGGCTGCCGCTGAAGGCTCTGGTTTTCACCGTGGTGAATGAGGTCTCCACGAAGACGATGTCTGTGGTGTGCGGTGGGATGTCTGGCGGGATGGCGGTCAGCTGCTCATCCGAGCAGAATACCTCCCGAGGGAAGCAGTCGCAGCCTACTGGGCAGGGCTGGGCAGGCCTGGCCAGGAGCAGGAGGGAGGCCCCGCACAGCCAGGCTGCAGGGAGCATCTTCTAGACCCAAGGAGGGAGAAAAAACAGAAAGGACAGCTTCATCAAAGGCAGTGGCGCAGTACCAGAGCACTGGTCACTGATCCAGAAGATGTATCGGCTTCTGAGGGAGAATCTGCCTCGCTGGGTCACTGGGGGTCCAGTGCAGGGCCTTACACTTGGTAGTGCAAGCAAGCACACCACCACGGAGACACAGCCCAGCCCAGTTTATATTCTTAGCCTTTCAAGATAGGGGAGGTGTCTCAGGCACAAATTCCAAACACAAGTAGGCCAAGGAGTATCAAGCTCTCAGTTTGCTAAGTATTAATTAAAAAGAAAGAAAGAAGCTGGGCGTGGTGGTGCACGCTTGTAATCCCAGCATTTGGGAGGCTGAGACCAGAGCATCGCGGTTTGCGGACAGCCTCAGCTACTTAGTGAGGCCCTCTGCAACTCAGTGAGACCCTGTTTCAAAATAAAGAATAAAAAATAGTACAGGGGGTATAGCTTTGAGGTCAAATGCCCCTGGGTCCCATCCCCAAACCCACGAAGAAGAAGAAGGAGGAGAAGGAGGAGGAGGAGGAGGAGGAGGAGGAGGAGGAGGAGGGAGAAGGAGGAGAAGGAGAAGGAGAAGAAGAAGAAGAAGAAGAAGAAGAAGAAGAAGAAGAAGAAGAAGAGGAGGAGGAGGAGGAGGAGGAGGAGAAGGAGGAGGAGGAGGAGGAGGAGGAGGAAGGAGAAGGAGGAGAAGGAGGAGAAGGAGAAGAAGAAGAAGAAGAAGAAGAAGAAGAAGAAGAAGAGGAGGAGGAGGAGGAGGAGGAGGAGGAAGAGGAAGAAGAGGAAGAGGAAGAAAGAAAGACATGCATCTAACAACAGGTCACAAATGAAGCTTACAAGTACGTTGTGTTTACTCCTCAGTGGTATTTTTTATGTATTACTAGGCAGCCCACACATAAAGATTGGGAAATGTCACATTAAAAGTCCAGATTTCAGGAGGCTGTGTGGGCAGTGAGTTCACAGTTCCACCTAGCAGGGCAGCCGAGGCTCAGCCGCACTGGCCCCCTTCGAGGGCACATGCTCCCAGGCCTCAGCTCACAACCACCTGTCTATATGGCTTGTGATGAGTTCGACTCCCAGGCCCATCACTTTGCAGCCATGTGACCTTGGGCATATTGCTTAACCTATCTGTGCTTTAACTTCCTTATATGTAAAATGGAGATAATAACGGTACCTGGCACATTGGGGTAGTTGTGAATATTAAATGACAAGTATAGGTAAGGTTTTAGATCAGGGTCTGACAGAGTGAGCAATTGATAAACTGTGTAAATTATTGCTAAATGTTGCAAGCTACTATCATTACAGAAAAGGCTATTAAAAAACAGGAAGAAGAACATATCCTCGAAATAGAATATATTTGGATTTGCCAAGAATTAAAATAGAAAGAACGCCAGGCGTGGTGGCACATGCTTATAATCCCAGCATTCGGGAGGCTGAAACAGGAGGATCGCGGTTCGTGGACAGTCTCAGCTACTTAGTGAGGCCTCTGCAACTCAGTGAGACCCTATTTCAAAACAAAGAATAAAAAATAGGGCTGGGGCTGTAGCTCAGAGGTAGAATGTTCCTGTATTTCATCCCTAGTACTGCAAGAAGGAAGGAAGGAAGGAAGGAAGGAAGGAAGGAAGGAAGGAAGGAGAGAGGAAGGAAGGAAGGAAGGGAAAGGAAAGAAGGAAGGAAGAAAGAAAGAAAGAGATAAAGAAAGAGAAAGAAAGAAAGAAAGAAAGAAAGAAAGAAAGAAAGAAAGAAAGGAAGAAAGAAGGAAAGAAAGAAAGAAAGAAAGAAAAGCCAGGCGTGGTGGTGCACGCTTGTAATCCCAGCATTTGGGAGGCTGAGACCGGAGGATCATGGTTCGCGGACAGCCTCAGCTACTTAGGCCCGCCGCAACTCAGTGAGACCCAGTTTCAAAATAAAGAATAAAAAAATAGGGCTAGGGGTGTAGCTTGGAGGTCGGTGCCCCTGGGTTCCATCCCCAGACCTGCAAAAAAAAAAAAAAAGAAAGAAAGAAAGAAAGAAAGAAAGAAAGAAAAGAAAGGGAGGGAGAGAGAGGGAGAGAGGAGGAGAAGGAAAGAAAAGCCTCTGCAATCTAATTCTAAAATCTGTTTACTTTTCCTGAGCACAAGTTTATCACTGGGTGGGCACCTGCCCTGGGCACCAGGTGCCTTTCACTGGCTGTCTCTCTGCTGTCCTCTGCTGGCTGCCTCCTCCCTCCCAAGATTCGGCTTTGAAAGTCAGTTGGCAATGGCATTCTTTAAAACATATCACTTTGCTTAAATTAATGCCGCTGAATGATTCTTTTTAAGAAGTTCTTTTACCTTTAACTTTTTATCATCATTATAATAAAATTGTTTTAATTTGATAACATAAAAACATCACTTTGTAACAATGAATCCCAGTATTAGGTATAATCATAATGCACCAATAATAAATAAATAAAAATGTATATATATTTATACATTGTTTTTACCTGTGGAACTAATATTTTGATTCCATTATAACGATTATTAATGAAACACTTTAATCAATAATCCTCCAAGTGCCAGGCGTGGTGCCACACACTTGTAAACCCCGCGCTTGGGAGGTGGAGACAGGAGGATCGCGCAGATTTGAAGCCAGCCTTGCTGGCTTAAGAGACCCTGTTTCCAAATAAAAAATATATAAAACTAGGTCTGGGAGTGTAGCCCGGAGGTAGAAGGGCTTCCAGGAACTCCAGTACCACACACACACAAAAATCCTCCAAGCTTCTTTCTCCCCTATTTTGGGGATTTATATTTTTGAGATTATACTGTACACCTGGCATACTATAGCTTGTCAGGGTAATAAATGTCCTGTAATCACACTGCTCCTTTACCCCCCCCCTTTCAGGAAATTAAAAAGAAAAATCACTTACAAAAGACCCCTTACCACTCCACCTCCTGCCCATTCAATCACTCAGTAACTCGGGTTTTTCAGGACTTTTCTGCCTAACCAACAGAGAAGGGACAGTAACTTCCTAAGAAAACATGTGCTCCCTTGGGCTCTTCTCTACAGAAGTTCTGGGAGATAGGAAGGAGGGACTAGCGCTCTCCTAACTGGGACTAGAAGCAACTCCTGCAGTCGCTCCTTCCAGGAAAGGAAAATGCCCTACCCCTTAAGACACATGAGGGAAGGGAACAAGCCCCAGGCCAATGTGCGTCCCTGCACCACAAAATTATAGGGCTCAGCTTGTGCTGGAGGCCGCTGTCAGAGACCCTTCATGTACACACATAAAAAGGCAGCTGAAGGGGGTGGCCATAGTGCTACCTTACAGCATGGGGGCTGCCCAGAGGCACCTACAGAACCCCCCAGGGGCGCTGAAAGATACCACCAGGAGGTAGGAGCCCCAGGGGTGAGACCTGGAGATGCTCCTCTGTTAACATTCTCTGAGACCATGCACTCGATGGCTGTCCTGGTGTGAGGCTCTGGGTGCTCAGCCCTCCGCACCCCGTGCCCACAGCAGTGCTGACGTCCTGCTGACTCAGTCAGTTTGTTAAATCGAACTCTCCAAGCCGGGTGTGGTGGCTCATGCTTGTAATCCCCGCACTTGGGAGGCAGAGACAGGAGGATCGCGCAGGTTCGAAGCCAGCCGCGGGCGCTTGCTTAGGAGACCCTGTTTCCAAATAAAAATGTAAAAATAGGTCTGGGAGTGTAGCCCAGAGGTAGAAGGGCTTCCAGGAACCCCAGTACCACCAAAAAAAAAAAAAAAAAAAAAAAAAAAAGAACTCTCCAGAAGCGGATGAGCAGCTTGAGAGGTACAGCTGTTCCTCCTCAGGACAGGTCCACCCAGGCCCAGGCAGGTCAGGATCACGGCCTCAAATCCTCCTGAGAGTGAGGCCAGTGGTTCTTACTGCTAACATGTCATGATGGTGTCTAGCCACCAGTCACCCTTCCTGGCTAGCCCCTCTGACTTTTGGTTCTCAAGGGCAGTTTCCAGAAACAATTCCACTGGAATGAAGGGCCATCGAACACTGGGATATGAAGGCCATGAAGCTGGCCTGGCCAGCCTCTTCACGCAGGGAGGGAGAGGGACGCAGGCCCCAGGGTGTCCACACAGGACCTGGGGGGCAGGGCCCAGATCTCCTGGCGTTCCCACTTGCTCCTGTCAGGAAGCCTGGCGCCACAGAGGGAGGTGCACCAGGAAAAGCTCCAGTGCCCCCTGCTGAGCCACCCAGAGGTGCCCTGCTCCCGCCAGCCTGGCCCTCTTTAATCCACCATCATTTGGAAATAACTGGCTTTAGAAGTTACAGGGAATTAAGTTGCTCTGGAATTCAGGCCTTGAAGCAAGACTGTGGCACTAGTTGCACAGAAAGTCTAGCATGGCAGACCCGCTCAGGCACAGGCGATGGCAAAGGGGTGGGTGCCTCCCCACACCTGACTTTTCCCACCTGCCAGCTCCCAGAGTTCTCGCACATGCATCTTGATCCTCAGAATGAATCTAGAAGTATCCAGGACAGATGTGTCATCCCCAAAGAAAAGGGGGACAGCAAAACACCCATGTCCCTGAATGCTTGTTTTCAGTTCTCTAAAACATAGCCGAGTTAAGGGAATGAGGAGCGCATGCCTGGGTGGGAAGGCACAGACACGTATTATCTCAAAGGCTGTGGTTCTCTGATGCACGCTGGGAGCCAGGGCAAGCTGGCGTCAGCTGTAGAAAGCTACTTTCTTGCACACACGCCAGGGCAGTAGCTCCTTGGGATGCTGGTCGGACAAGCACACTGAGCAAGCTGATGCTGACGCTGTCCTGCTTCTGCAGCCCAACATCAAACCCCTCTGAGTGGGGCCGGGCACGGAACTGAGGGCACTGTGGAGAGGATACACGCCACTTGTCCAGCCAGACACCACTGGGCAAAACACCCCAGGACAGGAGGCGCTGCTTGGCAAGGCAGGGAGGGACGGAGGTGCTGTGTGTCAGCCTGTCACCGCCGAGCTCAGCTTGGCACTCACTGATCCGTGAGCTTTCCCTGTGTCTTGTGTGCTATCTCTGGGCACGTCCTTTGGCCTGCCTCACCGCCCAACTGGCCCACGAGGGACGATAGAGACACTGGAGTTCCCAGGGCACGCACTCAGAAGTGAGGAGCCAGGATCATCTCAGGGGTGCTCCCTAAGCAGGGTGTTTGCTGTGATCCCACCGGCTTCTATATACCAAGGCACTGGAATGGGGATGCACTTCTTACATCTGCAGGTCCCAGGGCGAATGCATGCCAGGGACCTCCACCCAGTGTCTGTCCCTTCCTCATCCTTCCCGATCCTCTCCTGTACTGACTCCATCCACAGCTGCCCCCAAGCACCCCACAGGCTAGGGCTGTGCCCTTCTGTGGCAAGGTCACCCCAGGGAAGATGTACCTGGGGGGGCCACCACACAGGCCCTGGATACCTGGAGCATGAATTTCAGTGGGGGCCCTGCCTCAGACAGATCTGTGCATTGGCTTTGCCAGCTTCTAACCCCTTGTCTTGGGGAGAGGAGGGGCAGAACAGAGCCTTCTAAAGCTCAGGGAAAGAGCACTCCTGCCCCAGTCTACAGAAATGGCAGTGGGGAGGCAGGAAAGGGTACAAGCAATAGGGTGCAGGACACTGACAGTTCCCAAATGATGAACCCCACCCAGCCCAAGGCTCATTCTCAGATCATCCTGCTGTAAAGAGTTTGGATGCTGAGGTCAGACAGTATAGGCTCAGATTCTGTCTCCATCCCAGATGAGCTATGGCCTTGGCCAAATTATTTAATCTCTCTGTGCTTCACTTTCTTCATCTTCAAAACAATAAGCATAAAAGTACCTTCCCTGTGGGGTTGTCAAGAAGATTAGATGACCGAACACATAGAAAACTCTAAGCTCAGAACCTGGCACGTCGGGAGCACTTAGGCCTGCTAGTGACCCTGATTCTCCTGAGTCCAGCCGGCCCCAGCTCTGTGCTCAAGCAGCCACAGAGGTTGGTTCTGGAAAAACCTATGAGATCATCCAGCCACCTCACTGTGGAGCAGAGAGATGCCTTCCTACAGCGCATTTTAGCTCTTTCCATCTTCTAGCTCTGCCGGTGAACATGGAATGATGTCCTCGCTGTATAGGAGCACAGACTCTGAGGACCCCTTCCCAACACACCCCAAGACAGCAGGTCTCTTGGGGCTCTGGAACTGGGGAGCGCCCCTGCCCAGGGAATGGTGGAGACAGACCCCAGGGGACCGCCAGGGGAGGTGACCAGAAGGTTACTGGTTTTCATCTGGGAAGAAAACCAGAAAATGTCCACAAAAATGTTCCAAGCTTACATCAAGCCAAGGAAGTCTGGCCTTTTCTACATTTTTAGAACGTGATTATTTGTTTTATATTCTTGGTTGGCTGAGTGCAAATGAACCCCTTCCTCTTCTCAAATCACTCTCGGGTGGGTACATTTCTGTGTGCGTCCCAAGCCAGTCAGTCATGTAGCACAGAGCCAAACTCTGCTCCTTCCAGAGGGGATGGGAGCCCAGGCTCAGAGGTCCTCTGCCCACTGCCGACTGTGCTGGAGCCTGCCTCAACAGAGGGCTGGCTCCTTCCAGTTGGACTGCAGCTCAGCAAGAAGAGGGACTTCCACAGCGTCCAGAGCCCCTGGCGGCCTCATCTGGCTCCCCTGGGAAGACCTGCTGCCCCCACACCAGGTCTCCCTTCCTCTCAGCGCACAAAGTCCGTCCTGGGACAGGGCGGGCAGGCTGGCACTGGGCACAGCCTGGGCTCCCACCTTGCTGCCCAGGGATGTCCTCAGGCGTGGGGCCACCCTGGAGCCCCTGCTTCCACATCTGTAGCTCAAGAGTGATCATGATAGCTGGGCGTGGTGGGGAGTGCCTGTAATCCCAGCATTCGGGAGGCTGAGACAGGAGGATCAGGGTTTGTGGCCAGCCTCAACTACTTAGTGAGGCCCTCTGCAAGTCAGTGAGACCCTGTTTAAAGATAAAAAATAAAAAATAGGTCTGTGGGTGTAGCTTGGAGGTAAAAGGCCCGTGAGTTCCATTCCCAGTACTGGAAAAAAAAAAAAAAGTGATCATGACAATAACAATCACAACACCGAGACTCCAGTATTACCAGGGATAGTGTGGCACTAAAATGAGACCCTAGGCATTGGACTATCAAAAACAGAAACAAAGCCGGTGTGGTGGCGCACGCTTGTAATCCCCACGCTTGGGAGGTGGAGACAGGAGGATCTCGTGGGTTCGAAGCCAGCTGCACTGGTTTAAGAGACCCTGTTTCCAAATTAAAAATAAAAAAGTATAAAAAATAGGTTTGGGACTATAGCCCAGAGGTAGAAGGGTTTCCAGGAACCCCAGTATCACCAAAAACAAAAAAACAAAAAAAGAAAATAAAGGAACAATAACAACAACAAAAAAACAAAGGGTGCAACGTTAGGGATGGTTAGGTGGTTTGCTCTGTGCACCCTCCCCGTGGATCTACAGCTATAGTTATGTATTGATGGACGAGATGTTTGCAGCATCTCAAATGAAATCCATTTAAGGTCCCAAAATGTCACATTTTCATCTTTAAGGTGAAAATTCATGCACGGAAAACATAATAGGAGATCATACATAAAATATTTGCAAACTGGGTGTGGTGGTGCACGCTTGTAATCCCAGCATTTGGGAGGCTGAGACAGGAGGATTGTGGTTTGAGAACAGCCTCAGTTACTTAGGCCCTTTGCAACTCAGTGAGACCCTGTTCAAGATAAAGAATAAAAAATAGGGCTGAGGGTGTAGCTCAGAGGTAGAATGCCTCTGGGTTCCATCCCCAGTACCACACACACACCAAAAAAAAAAAAAAAAAAAAAAAAAAACTGCAGGTGATTTTAATTGTTTTTCTCTGCTTAAAAGTGTATGCTCAGCAGGGTGTGGTGGTACATGCCTATAATCCAAGTACTTGGGAAACCGAGACAGGAAGATGGCAAGTTTACAGCCAGCCTCAGCAACTTAATGAGACCCTCCACAACCGAGTGAAACCCTGTTTCAAAATGAAAAATAAAATGGGGCTGAGAGTGTAACTCAGAGGTAGAATGCCCCTGGGTTCAATCTCCAGTATCACAGAGACAGACAGACAGACAGACAGACACACACACACACACACACAAACACACACACACACACACACACACACACACACAATGCATGTTCTATATTTTTAAATGATAGATATGTCCCTTTTATAACATGGGGGAAATTATTTTATTATAAAAATGTAGATAATCATGTAACTCACAAGGCCCAGATCCCAGCCTCCTCTGGAAGGAGTGAGGTTTGGCTGGGTGGCAGGTCACACTGGTTTAAGGTGCGCACACAAGTGCACCGACCCCAGCCCAGGCCTGGGTCTTCATGCAATTCTGTACCTGTTGGCAGTGGCTCTGCAAAGGCTCATGGAGCTTGTCTATCTGCATGTTGGTGTTCTGTAAGAGAAGACAGCTAGTGTCTTCAAGTTAAAGGGGGCAGCTGGGCAACGGGTCACACACCTACACCTGGGAGGCTGAGACAGGAGGATCACAGGTTGAAGATCAGCCTCAGCAACTTAGCAAGACCCTGTTCCAAAAAAAAAAAAAAAAAAAGAGGGGCTGGGGGTATATCATGGAGGTAGGATACTTCTGAGTTCAATCCACAATATCCCTTCCAAAAAAAAGATGAGTCTGTGAGTGAGCTGCTGCCACCCTCCAGGCCAGACCCCACCTCCAGGCCTCCACTCACTGCAATGCCTGTGCCCACCTGTCCCTATTGCTGCCTGTCTCCTCTACCCGCTCTCCACGGCCAGTGCAAGTCTCACTTCCCCCAAGAAGTCTTCGTTGACTGCCCTCCTTCAGATCCTCAGGTCACCCTTGTCATCTGTTGAATGTTTGGGTCCTCCTGTTGGGCATTCTAGTCCGCTGCACCCACTCCCCTGAGCCTGTGGTTGGGTCCTACTGCAGCATCTCACACCCTACGCTGCACCCTGGCACCTGGCTCGGGGCTGGGCACTGACATGGCCCCAGGCCCTGTGTGCTAGACTGGGTAGAGTGTGTCTGTGGCTCTCTGTAACTCTAACTTCAAGCCTTCTTCATCCTGCTTAGTGCAGGGGGACGCACTTTGGCTTTGCCAGTGCAGAGACAGACCTGGGTTCTAATTTGACCGTTGCTATTTCCTAGCTGTGGGTTTGGCCAGGTCACTCCATCTCTCCAAGCCTCAATTTCCCCACCCATAATTATAACCCCAGCCCTTAGGGTTAATATTAGTACTCAGTTGTATGATAAATATGCTCAATTACTAGTAAGTAGGAAGCACTGAACACAGTTCCCAACAAATAGTAGATGTTCAATAAAAGGCAGCTGTGTGCAGGCTTTAATCCTGGAGTGACCATAAATTTTATCATCTAAGCCTGGGTGCTTCTGGGAATGAAAGGAGAAGCCAGTCATAATTACACCAGGTGACAGTAAAGACCAGGACACATCATGAATATACTGTTGCCCTGCGATCCCCCATTCACCACGAGCCGAGTTCCCCCAGGGCAGAGGCTGGGCCATCCTCACCTTGGAATCCCCCTCCCCACTTTCTTCCTGCCTCTTTCTAGCCCAAGGTGATGGAGGCAGTTCCAGGGGAGGGGAACGACAGGCTGGGATACTACAGCCTGCTGGAGCTGGGGAGCACTCTGAAACAGGAAAAGAGGAGAGCCCCTTTCCTGCCCCCACCCAGGACCCTAGGCCAGATGCACCCCCCATACCTCCCAGACCTGGAGGGACCCCAGGGAGCCTACCGAGAGGGCAGAGCGGGTGGGCCAGCAGCCCCGGCCCTTCCTCAGGAGCAGAGACATCTGATGTGGCCTGTGCTCCGCACTGATCAAAGTTCTGGTCAGTGGATCCTCCCCTCACGTGGCCTGTTCCTGGAATGTCACCAGGGTCACAGGGCAGCGAGAGAACCTGCTCAAGGCTCTGCAGATTACAAAATGGCGCTGAGCTGCTCCCACGCACAGACGCCTGGCGGAGCCAAAACTTCTCTGTGGTGGCAGGTTTGTCCCCATCAGGACCCGTGGGCATCTGCCAGCCCTATGAAGTGGCAGCAGGTTGCCTGGGGTGAGGCTGCCCCAGGCCCACCCGCCCGCTGTGAGGACCTGCTCCACCATCAGGGCTGAGGCTGCCCCAGGCCCACCCGCCCGCTGCGAGGACCTGCTCCACCATCAGCACTGCCCTGGGAGAAAGTCTAAGAGGACTGACTGTGCATCTGTTGTTCTGTTTGTTAAATGAACTAACTTACTAAACCCTTTCTGAGTTAAAAGGGGAAAACAGGAAATGAATTTTGACCCAATATGAAGAGGGACAACGTTGACACTCAGGGCTGTCCTGGCATGAAAGAGCTTTCGGAGGTGGTACTGTCCTGCCTCTGGAGGTACACAACCAGGGCCTGCAAAATAGGGGTGTGGTGAGTGTGCAGTGAATGTGCAAATGTGAGGGGAGGTGAGTGTGTGAGCATTTGATTTGTGAGGTGAAGGATGAATGTGTGGGTGTGTGAGGGGTACAACATGTGTGTAAGGAGAGGTGTGAGCAGGAGTGTGTGAGCCCCGGGTGTGTGAGTTGATGTGTGAGCATGTGAGTATATAAGGGGAGATGTGTGTGGTGAGACGTGTGCGAGTAGGAGTGTGAGTCCCAGGTGTGTGAGAGGTGATATGTGGGCATATGAGTGTGTAAGAGGAGGTGTGTGGAGAAGTGTAAGCGTGAGTGTGTGAGCCCCGGTGTGTGAGAGGTGATATGTGGGCATGTGAATGTGTAAGGGGAGATGTGTGGAGAAGAATGAGCATGAGTGTGCAAGCCCTGGGTATGTGAGGTGATATGTGAGCATGTGAGTGTGTAGGGGGAGGCCTGAGGAGAGGTGTGAGCAGGAGTGTGCAAGCCCTGGGTGTGTGAGAGGTGATATGTGAGCATGTGAGTGTGTGAGGAAAGATGTCTGTGCATGTGTGTGAGAAGAGGTATGTGAGCAGGAGTGTGCAAGCCCTGGGTGTTTGAGAGGTGATATGTGAGCATGTGAGTGTGTGAGGAAAGATGTCTGTGCATGTGTGTGAGAAGAGGTATGTGAGCAGGAGTGTGTGAGCCCCGGGTGTGTGTGAGCCTGTGAGGTGGCCTGTGAACACACATGTGTGAGGTGAGGCGTGTGGAATCGTGTGAACATGTAGAGGAAGGTGTGTATATGAACATGTGAGAGTGTGAGCTTGAATATATGAGATGACAGGGTAGCATGTGAGTGTGTAGCATGTGGGAGTGGGTGGGTGTGGTGAGTGTGTCAGCTTGTGTGAGTGCTTGTGCACTAAGGAGTGGCATGTGAAGGAATGACCAAGACCGTTTGCCTGCCAGGAGTCTACTGCTCAAAGTCAGAAGACCTTTTAACTTGTTACGCGGGCTTATATTTATCTTGCTTGTGTGTGTGTGTGTGTGTGTGTGTGTGTGTGTGTGTGTGTTTACGTTTACCAGTGTAAAATGGCATTTCTCTTGCTCAGGAACAGATGTGTCAGCCACACCGCCAGGGTCTGCCAGGCTGCAGCAGGGAAGTGTATTTGGGTGGAGACAGGTTCCGTGTCTGCTGTGTCAAGGAGAGGGGCAGTGGAGAGGCGCAGGTGCTCTGGGAGGCAGCCGCTGGCGGGTGGCGGGGCTCAGGGGATGGTGGGGAAGGGTGCACCTTTGGGCAACTCACAGCCAGGCTAGGCAGCGGCCCACATGGCCTGAGCTGTGTGCAGGCACTCAAGGCCACACACTCCCCAGTCACGGCTGCCTTCTTGTCAGTGTGTCATGGTGAGCAAGAGAAATCAGGCATCCGACAGACTGGGGTTTGAATTCTGGTTCTTCCACTAACTAGCCAGGAGGTTTACCTTCTGTAAATCTCTGCATTCTCATCTGTGGGACAGGAGTGGCAGAGGGCCCAGGGAGGGGCATGTGTGCACACGTGTGTGGATGGATGAAAAATCAAACTGCAGATCAGGCGCAGCTGGAAGGACACTGGGTATATGTGTGCATGTATGGAGGGAGATGTTGATCAGGAACTCCAGAGATCTTCCAGGAGATTGGAGGTGAAGACTCTTATCCCAAATATCAGAAACCTGCTGAGTAGACTGAGGTTCGGTGGCCAGGGGAGGACAACAAGGCCCTGTCCCCCAACTCTGAAGGGGTCCAGAGGTGTAATAGGGTGAACATTATTTTTCTAATTTATTATTATTTTTTTGTGTGGGGGGGTACTTTTACCTCTAGGATACACGCCCAGACCTATTTTATACTTTATTTGGAAACAGGGTCTCACTAAGTAGCTGAGGCTGGCTTTGAACCTGTGCAATACTCCTGTCTCAGCCTCCCAAGTACTGGGATTACAAGTGTGCACCACCACGCCTGGCTAGGGTGAACATTACTGAGTCCTGTCCTGGTCCAACCTCCTGGGACTGGCTTACATCTGTCAGAAGCATAAGAGACAATATGAAAATATGGTATGAAGCTGCTTTCCTGGGACGGTGGTGAGGTAAAGGAACAACAGTTGTCCCTTGATCTTCTGTTCCTGCACCAGCAGCTGTGGCACCACTGGGACCCGGGGCCTGGGAGAGGCTTGGGGACACCCAGGTACCTAAGGGGGTCACTTTATTCAGAGGGTGTCTTCCAAATGCCTGTCATTCACCAAGCCTGGTGCTAAGTACAGATGGGAGATCAGAGGTGTGCAGAGTAGTCCTACCTGCCTGAGCCTGTGCATGCGTGAGCTTCTGTGAGTGTGTGTGTGTGTGAGTGTGTGTGTGTGTGTGTGTGTGTGTGTGTGTGTGTGTGTACTGGGAGAATGCCTTCCTGGTGCTGTAGAGGAAATTGGCAATGGATCTACGTTGCAAGAGCAAAACCCACAGGTATAAGGACCCCTCACCAGGCATCAAGAGGACACACACATCCTGGGTACACCCTTTATTGTTGATTCTGTACACCAAAGTTATTATGAGCAGCATCCAGAAAAAGGCAGATCCCAACCCTGCCCACCAGGGCTCACACTCTACAAAACCCTGGGGGCTTAGAAATCACTAAATGCGCAGCCAAGCACCTGGGACTACCTGCAGTGATTCTCTAAGCAAGGCAAGCCAAGCTACTGTTGAAGGCAGTGTGAAGGCAGTGGGTGGTGAGAACCCTCTCCCTGTAGAAGGAACCTGGGGCTGGGAGGAGGGCCACCTAAGAGTGGCCTGCCGCCCACCCTCTCTGGACCACAGTGGTGCCTCCTTCCGTAGACCACTGCCACCACCTGGCACCCGGAGTAGGTTTGGACTGCAGGATCTGAATCTCCGAGTAGCATACAGCTGAAGTCAAGGATACACCCATGCCTCTTACCACCTCCAGTCACTCAGTCGCCACTGGCTGGCCGCCCTCCATTAACTACCTGAGCTGGGGCGCTGATCCCTGAAACAGCTCTCCCCTGACACCTGAAGGGTATGGGAGTTGTGTGGTTGCCTCTGAAGGTGGCTGTGCCTCTACACTCTAAAAAGAAGGAGCAAAGTACACACGGACCAACAATTCCCCCGAGAGGGGCCAGCTTTTCTTTTATGGATGCACCAGTTTCCTGCATTTACAACGCTTTTGATCCATCTAGTACCAAGTGAGGTTCCAATGACTAAGACTGTGGGGAGAACCGGGTAGATGACTCTCATCTTCTTTAGTCTAATAATGAAAGCCTGAGACAGAACATGAAGCCTTGTGTAAAGACTGCGGAGAGAAGTAGCCCGTGGCCTGTTGAGAAGAGTGTGGAAGAACACATGGCCTTCTGCCCTATTTAGTGTCAGAACCCACGTCACAGAAAGGGCATCGTGGGGTTAAAGGAGATGTGTGGAGAGCTTTAAAGGGCACTTGGGCACAGTGAGCACTTTTTAAAATAGTGGTTCCAACTGGCATCTATTATCTCTTCTCCAACATCGATCATCCCTCTCATCCCATATGAAGGTGACTGGCAAGGTAGCCTAGAAGCCAGAGAACAGAGGAGGTAAGTGAACTGAACTCTGTAACCTACCCTAACTTTTGAGGGACCACTCAGCTCATTCCAGTCCCAAGAACTGAGCAAATGCATCATTCTATTGGAAAGGCACCTCACCCAGCTTTTCCATCAGCTCCCTGGCAGAACACGGTTCAGAGAAGCCAAGAGGCCTGTCGAGGCTCTATCCAACCACTCTAGTAGGAGACAGCAACAGCGAGCCTGGAAGGTTCACATAAAGGGGACCTTTATGTGAATCCCCCATCCTAGGGTGCTCCTAGGGAGGTCATCTGAAGACAGCTGTTCTTGGGCCAGTATTTGAGCCAGAGTGGAAGGTGCTCCAATGTCATGGCTGATGTCAGAAACACTCAGGGATTATGGGTTAACATAGGCAGGGAACTGAGCATGGTGGTGCACACCTGTGATTCCAGTACTAGGGAGGGTGAGACAGGAAGATCACAGGTTCGAGGCCAGCCTCGGCAACTTAGTGAGGCCCTCAGCACATTAGTGAGAGTTTGTTTCAAAATAAAAATAAAAAGGGTAGGGAGTAAAGCTTAGAGTTAGACGCCCCCAGGTCTAATTCTCAGTACTTGGCAGGGAACACTGAATGTGGAGGGTTCCTACCCCTCTCTCCTCCATCCTAAGCCACTTGTGACTATGCACAGTGAGAAGCCCATTCATAGGAGACATTTGACAGTTCTGAGTCTGAGGAATGTGGTGCCAAACATGCTTCCCAACTAGAGGAGAGCAGGCACAGATTCCCCCTCCAGCCCCAGGGTCCACACAGCAGGCCACTAACACTGGAACAGTGCTTTTGTCCCAGGCTTGGGGATTCCTTCCTTTCAGGCCCTGGCAAGCCTTAGTACATGTGCATTAGTTGCTAAAAATATTTTTGAAGATTCATAGTTGCCTTGGGTAGATGATAATTCTTGACCAACTTCAAATACTCTGGGACAGAGAATAAAATGATACAACATGCAGTCATTTTTACAGATTTTCCTCCCTGAACCTTTTGTGTTGAGGGACTGGCAGGGAGGCCTAGTCAACCTGTTGGCATGAAGCTGACATAGTGGTATGGAGCGGCGTGGGGGGATCTTACTTATTTTATGGGGCAGCGGAGAATGATAAAAGCCAATCTGAATCAGAAGTGAATTTCCAAATCAGCTGAAGTGCTTTCCTGGGCAGGCAGGGAGACCTGGAATTCTCTAGCTTCACTTTTTTTTTTTAACTTCTGAACTAGTAGACCAGTTGTCCAAAGAAAGTTTAAAGTGTGTGTGTGTGTGTGTGTGCGCGCGCGCGTGTGCGTGTGTGTGTGTGTGTGTGTGTGTTGCCTTGAGCATAATTTCTTTAATGTGTATAACTATGTGTGCAGCAGGAAAGGCCATGAAGGAAAGCATTCATGTGACTGTAATTCAAGGAGCCAAAAACCCTCAACTCATAACCAGACCACAGGCAGGGGGAGCTCCAGAGAGCTCCACCCTCCACCCCACCCCACCCCACCTGCACCCAGTGCAGTATGCCCCCCACCCCCCATGCCTGCTGTTTGTGAAGATCTTGAAGTCTAGCTTCTAGCTGACTACTGTTGATGGAGAATTCAACCACAACATTAAAGAGATTCCTGGTTTCCATTACACATGGATGTTCAAGGAAAAGATCTCATCTCTGAGCTATTTCACTTCCCCCAAATGGAGAGTGACAAACTAAAAACAGATCTAGGCACATCATGCCCATAAAAGGCCTCAGGCAGAGGGACCTCCGATGAACAGCCATTTGTTGGCAGGGAAGGGGCTGTGGTTTCGAGAGTCGCCAAAGTCAGGATGCTTCTTACCCGGCCAGCCTGGGCGCCTCCGGGTCTCAGGATTTAGTAAGACCTTCTGTCCAGTCTCCTGTCCTGTCCATTCTCACATCTCCTCCTCCACCCCTGGAAGCTGGGCCCGGGCAGAGGCTTTCCATGGGGAATGGCAAGCTCCACCTCCCCGGTCATGGGAAGCCAGGTCCCCGGCAAGTCCATGCCATCGCCGTAAGTCCCAGTCCTTCAGAAAATCGTGAGTGGGAGACGCTGGGGAAGCATTTTCTTCATCTGCTGCTGATAACATAGATGTATCTGGCTTGTGACAATTCCACAAGCAGTACACTATCCTGTGTCCCCCTTTCTAAATGTGTATTATCCTTCAACAAAAAATTGAAAAGAAAAACTCTAGGGGCAATTTCAAGGACCCCCAGGAACCAGGTTTCTTTTTCCATCCAGTACCAGTAAGCTGATTTTAAGTGCTTTCAAAGTCAAAAATTCCACATGACTTTATTCCACAAAGGGCTCAAATCTTCAAAGCTCTCTGCATTTGGAATGTCACCCTCAAAAAGGCTGAACTTGTTGCTCTGGTGCCTTTCTTCCTTTTCTGATGAAAATCACAAGAGAGATGCTGATGACAACCCTGTGTTCAGGAACGGAGCAGTGTGGATTTCCTTCTTTTTTTCAGAGCATCCTCCAAGCCTGGTGCTCTGCAGCTCTTAAGAAACCAGCTAAATGGTCTAAAGCCTTCTTTGAGGAGAGAGCTCACCCTGCCTTCAGGAGCAGAAAATCAGGAGAACTTTGATTTGAGGGGACAGGGGCAAGCCATGGCATAACCAAGAAAAGCAAAAGAAGGGAAATCAACTTATATAATACTGAGAGGAGAGGGGCTATCCTGGCAGAGAACTATTCCCATAAAGTGAGCAGGCTTTGTCATCACTGTCTACTGAGGCCAGAATGGGCCTGGGCACAGGGAAGGCTGTTCTTGGAGGAAAGGTGGTGAGAATTTGAGGGAGGGCCCCTATGAAGGAAGCCCAAGTATGTGAACTGGAAATTTGCCATGGTTTTGCTATGGCTGGTTGATGTTAAGAAGATCCTGTGAGACCTGCATCTCCACAAAAGAATCAGGCAGGTCAGGACAAGGTGAGACACCTCTCTAGGACCCAGAAAAAGCCATCAGAGCCTGGCTCTGTGGACCCAGGGGTGGAGGCAAAATGACCACATTCCCAGATCCTCCGGTCTCACCCTTCCGGAGCCCTGCTCCAGCCGGCCTCCCTAGCACTCATTGGGCGCCTTCATCTGCATCAGGACCGCCTGGCTCCTGTTCTTGCAGCAGCAGCAGCAGATGCAGGCCGCGAGAGAGCAGGCCAGGGCGATGATGCCAATCACAATGGCAGCAATGGCCAGCCCGCTCTGGGACTGGGTCATGCCCCACGTGTTGCGGTCATCAGTGGCCCCGATGGTGGTCAGATCAGTGTAGTCTTCCATAGGGCTGGTGATCTCAGTAGTCACGGAGATGGATGTGGTGTCAGGATAGCTGGGTGTGTCAGGGTAGCTGGGTGTGTCTGGGTACTGTGGCGTTTCTGGGTAGCTAGGCACCTCAGGGATCACTGGGACATGGACACTAGGGACAGCAGCATTGACATTGATGATGATGATGGACTGGCCTCTGGCATAGGCTGGGCTGGAACACACTGGGAGGGTGTCTGTCCCTAACCTGGCCTTGTTGACCAGAAGCCAGTTGCGGAGCGGGAGGATGTCTGCGTCACACCTCCAGGGGTTGTCGTAGAGACGCAGCTCACACAGGTTGCCCAAGTGATCGAAGATGCCCAGGGGCAGGTTCTCCAGCTGGTTGTTCTGCAGCTGGATGGTCATGAGGCCATTGACGTTGGCAAAGATATTCCCTGGCAGCAGCCTGAGGCGGTTGTTCTGCAGGGAGATGTTCTGCAGGTTGGCCAACATGCGGAAGACATTCCCGTCCAAGTCCTGCAGCGCGTTGGTATGGAGGGACAGCTCCCGAAGCTCTGACAGCCCATTGAAGGCACCTGGGGAGATAGAACTGATCAGGTTGCGACTAAGGATCAGGACCTGCAGCTGATGGAGGTTGCTGAAGACATTGTCGGGGAGAGAAGTGATGTGATTGTCATAGAGCCAAAGCTCCCGCAGGTTGTGCATAGGCCCAAAGATCCCTGGGGAGAGCTCCTTCAGGGAATTCCCAAAGAGCGTGAGACGGTTGAGCTGGGGCAGCTGCATGAAGATGCCGGCAGGCAGCTGGGAGATTTGGTTGTTGGACAGATAGAGTCTCTGGAGGTTGCGGTTGTTGTGGAAAAGGCCAGGGGAGAGCATGCCAATCTGGTTCTGCTGGAGGGCCAGCTCCTCGAGGTTGCCAAGCCCGTCGAAAGTGCCCATGGGGATGTCAGAGAGCCTGTTCTCATACAGCCGGAGGACCTGGAGGTTGCCGAGGTGCTGGAAGACCCTGGGCGAGAGGTGCGTGAGGCTGTTCTTTCCCAGATTGAGCTTGGTGAGCCCCACCAGGTGGTCAAAGACACCGTCTGGGACGTATTCTAGATGGTTACCATGCAGCTGCAGTTCCTTGAGGTTGCTGCACTGGGAGAAGTGGGAGGGCTGGATCTGCATCAGCTGGTTGCTGGACAGAAGGAGTGACTCAAGGTTGTCCAGGCCCTGGAAGAGGCCCACAGGCAGGACCTGAAGCTTGTTGTTGGCGAGGCTGAGGTAGCGCAGCGAGCCCAGGTTGCGGAAGGCGCCAGGCATGATGTGCGACAGCTCATTCTTCTCGATCCTCAGGGCGATGAGGGCAGAGATATTGAGGAATGGGGACTCGTTGAGTTCGGTGATGTGCGTGTTGAGGATCTGCAGGCTCATGGCGTTCCAGGGCAGAGGGGTGGGCACTGCCACAATGCGCGCTCCCGTGCACTCCACCTGGGAGACCCTGGAACATGTGCACTCACTAGGGCAGCCATAGTAGGCCAAGCCTGTGGCCCAGGCTTGGCAGCCCACCAGCAAAAGGAGGTAATGTTTCAGCGGCATGGCCTCTGCGAAGAGAGAGAGAGCGGGTTAGTAAGGTCACCTCACTGACTCACTGAAACTGTAGATAGTTTCAAGCCAACATTAACCTTCAGTTTCAACGGTGCCTTGGCTTCAAGCCCCATCACCATGCGCCTAATGCCGCACTGCCCCGCTCTGATCAACAAGCCCCTTTGCCTTCCCTCAGGTCCTCCCACTTCTCTGCATCTGATTGGGCAGTCTCCCACACACACCCAAAACGCTCTTTGCCCTCACCTAAACCTTCCTCATAATTCCAGGTCTAGTTCAACTGACAGTGCCTCCAGGAAGCTTTCCTGATGTCACAAATCAGTTTCCCTCCTATCATGGTGGATCTGGAATGTTCCCCTAAAGCTCATGTACTGAATGCATGTCCCAGAACAGTAAGATTCAGAGTTGGGGTATGGCGGGAGGACTACATTTGTCCTTTCTCCCTCCTCTGCTTCTAGTTGACAGCTCCCCTCCACCACACCCTACCACCCTCATGTTCCTGCCTTGGAGCCTGCCGACCATGGACTGAACCTCTGAAACTGGACCAAAATGGACCTTCCCTCCTCTAAGTTGTTCTCATCAGGTATTTTGGTCACAGCAACAGAAGGCTGAAGGATACACCTCCCATGCGGGTGGCCTTCCCAGCCTCCCGAGCGCCACGCCACAGCGCCCTGTGTGTCGTTCATGTGGTCCCAGCTGTCTCTCTCTCTAGTTAAGAAGCCTTTCAAGGACAAGAAACTCATCTTTTATCCCCACAGTTTCCGCAAGGCATGCAGGAAACGTGTCTTGTCCATCTCTGTAGGCCTCACAGCAACTGAAGGGGCTGGTTGAACATGGCCTTGTCAGGAGGAACAAAGAAAGTGGGAACAAATAAATAGTGCCTGAGCCTGGGGAGTATGCTCAGGCGCAAACATGGTGGTCTGCCAGGAGGAGCAGCAGCAGCCATCGGGGCGAGAAGCACACTGCTGGAGGGCAGACTGCGGGGCGAGCCTGGCCCTTCCACCCCTCCGCCTTGCCCTGCCCGGCCCAGCCATGACCACCACCGGCACCCCGTCCCTTTGCCAACTCTCCCATGTGTGCTTCATCTAGCTTAATTCAAACCGCCTTCCCGATGAAAGACAGCTGTCGGTAGCTGGGAGAGGCCGCTGGCGCTCGGCTGACACCTGGGCCTGCCCTCTGGATGTGAGTCCCAGTTTCCACAGAGAAACATCGGAGGCCTGGAATAAGTGCCAGAAAACTTAGGCTTACTGTGAGCTGCAAGATGTAGTAGGTCCAGGGGCCCCTCAGGCACATGCTGGTCTGGGAATGGAGCCAAGTTCTAGAAAGTTTGGTATTTGAAGGCACCTGTGTTGATGGTATATACGTGTGTGTGTGTGTGTGTGTGTGTGTGTGTGTGTGTGTGTGTGTGTGTGTGTGTTAATGCAGAGACACAGGCCAGGGGGACCAGTACGTGAATATTTAAGGACTGCCAACTGTTTGACCTTGAATGAGTCTTGAGTTTGACCTTGAGGGAAACTTAAAGGCTCTAAGCTTCAGCTTCCTCACTGCTAAGCTGGGATGATGATCTCTGCCACCTCTTGAGGCATTGTGAAGAGTAAATGGGAGAACAATGTGAGGGCATGGTGAATACGGCTTATCCAAAATAACATGATACTCATGACTTCTACCCAAGGCGCAAAGGAACCTGGGACTCCCAAAGGGTTGAGGAATTATGGCTTCTTATCATTTTATTTTATTTTATTTATTTTTTGTGGGTCTGGTGGAACCCACGGGCATTCTACCTCTGAGCTACACCTCCTTGCCCTATTTTTTATTCCTTATTTTGAAACCGGTCTCACTGAGTTGCAGAGGGCCTCACTAAGTATCTGAGGCTGTCCGCAAACCACGATCCTCCGGTCTCAGCCTCCCAAATGCTGGGATTACAAGCATGCGCCACCACGCCCGGCTGACTTCTTATCATTTTATGGGTATGCAGGAAGCAGAGAAACTAAGGTTCTGATCTTAAAGCCCAGGTGCCAGACTCCAGGTGAGTGTTAATGTGGTGCTTCTCTTTTTTAATGAGCAAAAAATCCTGAGTCAGAAGACACTTCAGATGAGGGCCTATGAAACACACGGGCTGGGTGGGGAGGTACTTGTCTGGCTCTTTATGTTCCTGAACTCATGGGGTCCCGAGCTTGGCTCACAACTCCAAATAATCCAGGCTTCCCTCTCTGGGCTCAGCCCCATGCACTGCCCCCCCCCCCCCAGCACGCTGACTCTAAGGACAAAACCAAGCCCTGCCCCACCCACACGGATCTCGACTTTTCACTTGTTATCCAAGCCCTGACCTGTTGTACTTTCATTAGGACTTGGCCAAGTCTAGAGCGGTGGAAGAAGAAAGAAAAAGAGTACCTGGTCCAACCATCTAAAATACCATAATATCCATAACTTCTACCCAAAGTTCAAAGGGGCCTGTGACTCCTAGAGGGTTGAGGAGTTATGGCTTCTTGGCTTCTTACAAGGAAGAAAGGAAAGATAATTT
Organism: Muscardinus avellanarius; assembly: GCF_963383645.1. Taxonomy (NCBI): domain Eukaryota; kingdom Metazoa; phylum Chordata; class Mammalia; order Rodentia; family Gliridae; genus Muscardinus; species Muscardinus avellanarius. The sequence continues at coordinate 78,938,925 of NC_137790.1, read as the reverse complement.
CCTTCTTCTTTTTTTTTTTTTTTTTTTTTTTTGGTGGTGGTACTGGGGTTCCTGCTGGAAGCCCTTCTACCTCCGGGCTACACTCCCAGACCTATTTTATACTTCTTTTTATTTGGAAACAAGGTCTCTTAAGCCAGCGCGGCTGGCTTTGAACCTGCGCAATCCTCCTGTCTCCACCTCCCAAGCGCAGGGATTACAAACATGCGACACCATACCCGGATTACAAGCATGCGCCACCATGCCCGGCAATTTCCTTCTTCTAATTCACAAAGGAATGAGACCAGATTAAGCTGTGAACAAATCTAAAACAATGAAGTTGTAAAGACAAATATCAGGTCCTAACATGGACAGCAGAAAGCTTACTGCTGAAACAGGTGCCACAGACAAACAGACTCAACACCCACCCCAAGGGAAAGACTTAGGATGTTGTTGTTTTTTTTCCATAGTAACAAAGAAGCAAGATTGCCCACAACAACTAATGTGATCGGCATTAACAGTCATATCAATTGTAGCACAAAGGAGGCAGTGGTCTCACTCTAACTGCCCTGACCAGGCCACACCTGGATGCAGTGCTGAGTTCCACTCTCAACTTCAAGAAGGCCGATGGCAAACTGGCCTCTTGAACAACTTCTCTAGAGCATGGTGAAGGGACCCAAAAGCCTAGACATCCGTTAAAAGAGCTGTAGATGAGGAGCCACGAGAGAAGCTGTGAGGAGTCAACAAACATTCCCCTGGTAGACACCAAGGGCTTCCCCAGGATAAAGAAAACAACCCGAATGGCTCCAGAGGTCAGAGCTGGTGTGCAGAAGTTATGGTGTTATGGAGTCACAGATCTCAGCTCACCCACAAAGAGAACATCTACAAAGTTAGAACCGATAACCTCATAGATGCAGTGAGCTCCCATTACTGGACGTGTTCAAGAGCAACCACTTAATAAAAAGCTGGAGAAGAATGCCGGACGTGGTGGCGCACACTTGTAATCCCCGCGCATGGGAGGCTGAGACAGGAGGATCACGCAGGTTCGAAGCCAGCCTCAGCTACTGAGTGAGGCTCTCAGCAACTTAGACCCTGTTTCCAAATGAAATATAAAATAGGTCTGGGAGTACAGCCTGGGGGTAGAAAGCCCCTGGGTTCCACCGCCAGTACCACACACACACACACACACACACACACACACACACACAGCTGGAGAGAAGACCCCTACATCTAGTAAGGTATCAGACCAGAAGACAGCTGATGTCCTGTCCATCCCTAAGATCTTAGGAGTCACGGCTGACTTCAGAGCGTGGATATGAGATTCATTGACTAGGACAGTTGTACTTGTGCTCCCAGGGACCTTGCAGCAGGGAGTCTGCTCTTCCCCTGGGTATATGTGTATGAGAGATTTACGGAAGGTGAGGGTGTAATGGCCCGAGTGTTGTGCATCCCGGCACTTATTTATTGTTAACTCTTACGCCTATACCCAACATGCTCCAAAAATAGTGCCACAGCCCAAGCATGGGAGACAAAGCAAGTGCTCATAACCTGGGGACTCAACCACACCACCTCTAGACAGCCTTCTGTAGGGCCACATGGCCAGCTGGGGAGAGGGTACCAGCCAGCCCTGAGGAAACGTGTGCCAGGGAAAGGCGCTCAAGGCCTGGGAGGAGGAATGCAGAGACAATTCCCAGTGTGAATGGGACCACTGGCTGTTGTCTAAAACAGACCACACTCAGTGTGACAAAGATTGCAAGAATTTGCAGACTGTCTTTTTATAAACTCTCCCATCTGCAGAACCCACCCTGGCTCAGCACGCAGCCGTTTCCTGTTTCCAGCACTTGTGACTGTCTCAGCTGGCACCACCTGCTCCGACCACCTCCAGAGAGCCCACCATGGCCGAATGCAGGGCCCTCAGGGGAGGGCAGAGCCTCAGAAGCAGGTCGGGTTTTCAGCCAGTATTGCAGGCGTGTGCAAGGGAGCCCTCGGGCCCTGGGGAGCTCAGCACATGGTGGCCTAATAGCCCACGCTGCCCAGTGCTGCTTGGCAGCTGAGGGATGGCAGTTAAAGGCCCACAAAGCGCCTTAATTATACCTTCCTCTACGGGCAGCTGAGCGCGTCCTCAATCACTCAGCCCAGCCCAACCTCTGTCCAGCCCCTGGGGAGGGGGTTCCCCTCGCGTCTGCCGCTAGCCCATGAACTCAGAGAGCCAGACAAACAGATGTGCAGACAGCTCACCTGGGCACAGACGCGGCTCCTCCCTGGGAGGAAAAGCGATTGGACCAGGGGCGCTGGCCCTCGGTCTCTCAGCAGAAACATCCTGTGACTCATGAACAAACACATAATTAGCCTTGAAGCCCTGAGCTTTGTTGGTTGGTAAGTTGGGAAGTTTTTTGGTTTAATACCATCATTCACATTCCCTAAACACAAAGCTCCCTGGAACGACACTCCTTATTGCAATGCCACAAAGTAAGACATTTGCAAAGATCGTGGGACACCCATACGCTTCTCTGGTCTTAACACTACGTCACAGTGTGAGTTTAGGTAAATGCTCCAGGCCTCCGTTTCCCCTTCTGTGAAGATTCCCAAGCCCTTGCGGCTCCGATGTCTTCTGAATGAAAGCAGGAAGGAGATGTGGCTGGGACTCACTTTTCTCCAACCTTTCTTCTCTAGGATCACACCCAGCCACCAGCCATGCTGCCTGGTCCAGCACTCTGTGGTACTTCATCCAGCCCCACCCTGCAGCCTAGGCTTAAGGATCCTGTACCCATCTTTCAGGCCCACCTTGTTTCAAAAGTTTCCCTGGTAGGGCAATCCCACTAGTTAATTGCCACATCTTCACCTGGTCAATGGCTATTTCACCAACAGAGGGGTCCTGCCCCCTCCCAGGGCACCTGGGACACTGAGGCCCAGAAAGAGAATTTCCTCCTTGCCCTCAGCAGGTCACTCTTTGGTGCTTAGTCTAATGGTCACTGGCTGCAAGCCTGGGCCTAGAGCTCAGTCCCACAGACCCCACCTCTAAACGGCACAGATGCATGGCCTAGGAAGTTTGTGTACCATAATCTACCTCATAGGTTTGCTGCTGGGAACCTTAAATGAGTTAATACCTGTAAACATTCAGATTCGTTCCTAGCACACCATGAGTACTCAATAAATATGAGCAATGATTATTGCTATTTTGTTGATGAGTAAAATCATCTCTGGAAGCTCCACCCACCCACAGAGATCCCAATTCCCATGTCCGGGCGGGGCCCAGGAGTCTGGAAGACTAACAGCACCCCCACACAATGACCATACAGGTGTAGAAACACTGAGTGTGGCCCAGACCCGCTGGGAACCCACGCTTACTGTGTTATTCACTGCCAAGGACAGAGAGGCACTGGGACAGGACCCTGAAGGTCACGCCACAGGCTGGTGCAGCTCCCTCTGACAGTACTTCCTTCTTCGGTGGCCTTTCTGAACCCCTACCAGGAATCTCAGAGCTTAACTCCCCAGGTGTCAGAGGTGCAAGGATCTTTTGAGATCTTTTGAGACCATCTGGCCACTACGTAGGTGAGAAAACTGAGGGACCCACAGAGCAAAGGGAATTTACCCAAGGTCACACAGTCAGTTGAAGACTACTGACACCCTGTGGACTACTGACACCACAGAGCTTGGTGAACCCTGAGCCCAGGCACCAGGACCTCCTGTACCACCTACCTGGCAGTGTGAGGAGGAGGAAAATAGGGCTTTACTCATTCATCTTAAACTGACCTTCGGTTCACATGCAATCCACCCTCCAGGCATTATAGGCCTAGGTCAAGTCCCTCTCCCAACTCCCAGGCCGCATGGTGTCAGGGACTTTCTTCTTTGAGGCTGCTCTGGGGCATGTGTTTGTTCAGTTTCCCCTGAGTAACCTGGGCAGGGAGGGAAGGGACAGAGGGGTTGACCCCAGTACTCCCAACACAAAACTCCACTCCCAGGTCCCTGATTTCAGGAAGCATCATTGAAACAGGAGGCAAGATTGGCCACGCCCTCGCCCTCCACCTTGCTCAACTGGTGGTTCCCCACCTCTCATGGCCCTTCAAAGCTAAAATACTGTGCACGCTTGAAATCCCTGTACTTGGGAGGCCGAGACAGAAGATTGCAAGTTTGTGGCCAGTCTCAGCTACTTAGTGAGGCCCTCTGCAACTCAGTGAGACCCTGTTTCAAAATTAAAAATAGGTCTGGGGGTGTAGCTCAGAAGTACAATGCCCCTGAACTCAATGCAAAAGAAAAAAAAAAAAAAAAACCCACAGGTGTGGTGCACCTTTACTTGGAAGGCTGAGACAGGAAGTTCACAGGTTCAAGTTCAAGGCCAGTTTCAGCAACTTAGTGAGATCCTATTTCAAAATGAAAAATAAGCCAGGCGTGGTGGTGCACGCTTGAAATTCCAGCATTTGGGAGGCTGAGACAGGAGGTTCGTGGTTTGTGGCCAGCCTTAGCCAGTTAGTGAGGTGCTTCGCAACTCAGTGAGACCCTGTTTCAAAATAAAGAATAAAAATTAGGGCAGGGGGTGTAGCTCAGAGGTCGAATGCCCCTGGGTTCCATCCCCAGACCCTCAAAAAATAAAAATAGCTCCAAAATCGAATGTTCCTGGGTTCAATCTTCAACACCACACACACACACACACACGCACGCACGCACGCACGCACGCGCACGCGCAACTGCTTTCTGACCCCTCTCTGAGGATCCTCTTAGGGTTGGGGAAGGTAGAATTTGGCTCCCTGCAGAAGCCAGAGCAAGGCTGTAATTTGCTTAGCAAGAATGGCAGAAGATGCTGCCACCCTGCCCAGCACACAGGGGGAACTTCCCAAACAGCACTTTGTGGAAAGAAGCCAGGATCTACAGGCACACCCCTTGCCAAGTAGCTCCTAGAAGGCCCAAGGTAGGCAGAAATGGATACGTCCCCGATCCAAGCATCTGGGAAGCAGTTTCCAGATTCTGTGTCCCAAAGCCCAGGGCACAGTGAAACCTGAATCTGCAGCCGAGATCTTTCATGGTAAGGATTTAGGGAGGCAAATTGCCATCTGTAATCATAGCCTCTGAATGTTCGCTGGCAGGACCAAGTCCAGGCAGCTTCTCTGCCATCTCATTTCTCCTCATCTGGACCAACTTCTACCAGCACCTCACTGCTCCCTCCGTTTACTGAGCAAGACAAGGTAGTGTCCCCAGCCATGAGGAGACCCTTCCTGTGCTTTCTAGGGGGTCTACTCAGGGCTCTCCCCGGGCCCAACCCTTCTCACTTGCCTGCCTCGTCCAACCCAGCTGACTCAAGACCACAGGCAAATGGAAATGTCTGGCCCTGAATTTACCCCAGATGTGGCAGCCGTTAGAGAATTTCTAAGTTACAGAGCCAGGGGCACCAACACAGGAGAGCTGCCTGAGATAAAGTGATAGTCCTAGATAAGTAGAAGCTGGAGTGTGGCAGGCTGGGCTCCAGACTGTCCACCTGAGGGCGTGTGTCATCGGAGGGCGCAGCCTGCCCCGAGGAAACACACTGAGCCTGGAGCTTTGGCACAGGTGGGAAGGTCCAGAAAGGTCTGGTTGTCCACAGCCCATTCTTCTGCACTTGAGCAGACACAGGAAAAGGTCCAATAGATGAGGTCTTAAATCCTCATGGCAAATCCACATGGAGCCAACACCTCCCATCAGGGAAGACTGCTAGCCCACAAGAGGGGAAGCTGCCAGAATGGGGTCATCTAAGCCACACACAGAGTTAGAACCCAAACCACCTGAGCCCACAGCTGAATCCCAACCAGGGGCCACCAGGCCTGCTGTTGAATCATCTGTAGCAATTTTAGATCTATGAAAATCAGAGGACAGGTCTCTCCCCTGGGAAACCCGTGACAGGGCCTCACACAAGTCCTGCACAGGCCCAAGAGCAGGGTAGGCTACAGGTAGCCCTCACAGAAAGCTCAGGGAGAGGGCGCAGTTCAAATAACCCGAACCTTAAAAAGAGAAACTCCTGCCATTGGATGTCCAGAAAAGGACAGACCAGGTGGGACACGGTGGGACACCGTGGCCAGCTTTCAGCCCCCCGCCAGTGGAGCGCTTCTCAGCATCCAGGGCTGACCCCCACAGCTGGTAAGGAAGGCGAGGGGAGGAGGAGCTGACCAGGATCCAGGCAGGCGCGCGCCCCTCCAGCGCCGGCTGCACATGGGCCTATCCCGAGACATCCCCAGGGAGCACTCCAGCCCGGCCCCTCCTGGAATGCTCCTGGGGAAGAGTGGGGGTTCGCAGAAAAGGGGTTCCCGGGCCTCCCCGGCAGCAAGAGGGAGAAAAAGAGGGGGCGGCTCACCACTTACCAGCAGCTCGGTGCCCGCCCGCCAGCAGTCGACTAGAGGGAGCCCGAGAGGGGGAGGACCTGGAGAGGAGGGCGCGGGCTCACGGCTGCAGCATGAGTGCCGCTGGCCCGGCAGTCCTGGCATTTAAGTGATCCCCGCGTGAGTCACCGCAGGGGGCAGTGTCGCGGCGCGGGGCGGGGCGGGGGTGCCCGCGGGCTCCAGTTTAAGGGGCCGGGTGGGGATGGGGGCTCAGCCGTATTTAACAATAAGATCAGTTTCTTCTTTTTTCCCCCAAAGTTTCTTTTAGGCTCCCTCACTGCCGTGGCCACTGTGGCTGGAGAGGGGAGTCTCCTAAGTGACCGCGGGTCCCCTGCGCCCCGCACGCGCCGGGGGAGCCAGCCCCAGAGAGGAGCGCTCAGCCTTGGAGGCCTGCAGGGGCGGCTGCAGCTCAGCTCCTGGGAGTGCTCATACCTATGGCCCTAGAAAATATGTTCCTATTTTATGTTAAACTTTTCATATGATAAATTTATGCCCTCTTCCTAGTTTATGTTAAACTTTTTCATATGCTAAATGGCTTCAAATTATAGAAATTTTTCAAAAATAATGCAATAATAATGCTGGTAGTATTGCGGAATAATATAATAATACTGCTCATAGTATTTGGGGTAAGCATTTATTTTAAATTTCAAAGAAAGACAAAGTTACCCCTCATGCCCTTTCTCCTAAAACAGCGTTTGTAGTTCCTCTGATGCCACCCTCCTGCCTGTACCTCCCGCTCCCAAGGAGGGTGCACACGTGAAACTGGGCTGGGGCTGGCAGTCAGAGGGGCATGTCTGATAATGAGGTTCCCCTTTGCCCCTCACCTCTGCACTGTGACCCATGCCCTGCTGCCCCCGTCTGCCCACTGCCCCATAACCCAGCTCAGGACCAAGGCACCACTTCTGTTTGTGCCTGGGGAGGAGGGTAAAGAAGTCACAGTTAGCGATAGGGAGGCTATAGGTCCCCAGGTTTGCCTGCAAGATGAGTTCTTGAGGAGGTGTGAGCTGCCTTGAGCTGGGACCACCTGGCCTTCCCTGGATCGGTTTACCGTCTCCGCCAAGTGGGGAGAGTGATATTTACAGCCAGCCTCAGAATGCCAGGAGCCTTAATTAATGTTTGCACCGAGCTTTGAGATCTGCGATGAAAGGCAGACATAAAAGTGCAGTGTTATTACTGAAATAGTCATTTGGGTGGCTTGCCATGCTCAAGCTCGACAGCCTGAATCATGCCGCATTCCTCCTTGCTGTGCCACCAGGATTCAGAGCCAGAAACAAAAAGTGCCCTGACCATTAAGTGGCGGGAGCCCCAGTGGGACCGGCACTGTTTGGAATTAGTCCCACCACTACCCCAAGTCTTGTCTCTTCAACCTCCAGCCTCCCTTCCAAACAATATTCTACAGGAAGACCCCCTCCCTCTCACCACTGGGGCCTTGACATCCACTTGCAAACCAGGGCATCAACTTCCGGTCCATCCTACCTGCCAGAATAAGACTCACCACCACCCATTCCTTCCTTCAGAATCCTAACTTAGCCTTGCTGTAGTGGGTGCCGTGCTGGAACTTGTGGACAACACAAGGATAAACCGGGTACATTGAAGGATGGACCTTCAGGAGGCACCTGCTGTAAGACAGAAACCCCAAGAGACCTCTATATCAATGTACTATTTCATCTCCTATGACATTTGAGGCCAGGTGGTTCTTTGTTATTATGGAAACATCCCCATTTTAGTCTTTCTTTCTTTCTTTCTTTCTTTCTTTCTTTCTTTCTTTTTTGTAATAGGGGTGTGGCTCAGAGGTAGAATGCCCCTGCATTCTACCTCTGAGCCACACCCCTATTATATTTTTAATTTTGAAACAGGTCTCACTAAGTTTCTGAAGGCCTCATTAAGTTTCTGAGGCTGACCTCAAATCTGGAATTCTACTGTCTCAGCCTCCCAAGTACTGGTATTATAGGTGTACATCTCTATGCCTGGCTCCTATTGTAGGGTCTTAGCAGGATCTCTGGCCTCCACCCACTAGATGCCAGAAACATCCCCCACCTCAAGGAATGATAGCCTAAAATGTCTCTAGACATTGCCAAAGGAGGACTAATTGATTTATCAACAAATCCTGTGAGTGGAGTAATCACTTCCATCTTACAGATAAGGAAACTGAGGCCCAGGCCTGTTAACTAATTTCCCTGAGGTCATACACTAAGTGGCAGAGCCAGGATTCAAGCCCCAGCTGTGGATTCTGCGCAATTTGCATCACCTTTGGACTGGGGCTGAGAGGCACATCTACTGTAGACAGACAGAAACGTGTCCATGGTTAGACTGCAGAGCAGGGACCCGATGAGGGAAGTTAGTTACAGACAGAACCTTCGTCAGGGTATGGTTGGCAATGTGTGTGCATTTAAGGGGAGGGCACTGGAGTTTCATGTAGCAGGTGGCCTTGAAAAATGGGCAGGCCTTGCATTCTGCCAAAAGTAATCTATAGATTCAATGCAATCCCCATTAAAATACCAACAACATTTCTCATAGACCTGGAAAAATCGGTTATGAATTTTGTATGGAGAAAGAAAAGACCCAGAATAGCCAAAGCAATTCTCAGCAACAAGAACCAGGCAGGAGGCATCACAATACCGAACTTCAAATTTTACTATAGAGCAATAGTAGTAAAAACAGCATGGTATTGCCACAACAATAGGCAGACTGACCAGTGGAACAGAATAGAAGATACAGAAACAAACCCACACATCTATAGTCAACTGATCTTAGACAAAGGGGCCAAACTCATATGCTGTAGAAAAGACAGCCTTTTCAACAAATGGTTCTGGCAGAACTAGCTATGCATTTGTAGAAAGTTGGGTCTGAATCCTTACTTCTCACCGTGGGCACAGGAATCAACTTGAGATGGATCAAGACTTAGAAATTAGACCAGAGACTGTGAAGTTATTAGAGAAAGGCATAGGATCTACACTCCAACATATAGGTACAGGGAGTAACTTTTTCAACAAGACTTCCAAAGCGCAGGAAATTAAAGCAAGAATTAATAAGTGGGATCTCTTCAAACTAAAAAGTTTCTTCTCATCAAAGGAAACCATCAAGAACCTAAAGCGAAAGCCTACAGAATGGGAGAAGATCTTTACCAGCCACCACTCTGATAGGGGGCTAATATCCAGAATATACAAAGAGCTCAAAAGACTCTACACTAGCAAAACAAGCAACCCAATCAAGAAATGGGCAACTGAAATGAATAGACATTTCACAAAAGAAGAGATTCAAATGGCCAATAGATACATGAAAAGATGTTCAACATCACTAGCCATCAGGGAGATGCAAATCAAAACTACGCTGAGATTCCATCTAACCCTAATCAGAGTGGAAAGCATAAAGAAATCAAACAACAACAAGTGCTGGTGAAGATGTGGGGAAAGAGGAACTCTTTTACACTGTTGGTGGGAGTGCAAAGTAGTTCAGCTGCTATGGAGATCAGTGTGGAGATTCCTTAGAAAACTGGGAATAGATCCACCATTTGATCCGGTTATACCACTCCTGGGAATCTTTCCAAAAGGCTTGAAATCAGAGAACTGCATTAACATATGCATACCCATGTTCATAGAAGCACAGTTTGTAATAGCCAAAATAAGGAACCAACCTAGATCTCCATCAACAAACGAATGGATTGCAAGATTATGGGAAATACATACAATGGAATTCTATTCAGCTATAAAGAAGAATAAAATAATAGAAGATGGAAGGAACTGGAGAACATTAAGTTAAGTGAGATTAGTCAAGCACAGAAAGAGAAGGGACATATGTTTTCTCTAATATGTCCAAGCTAGGGAGTAGTGGTAATACCAGAGGGACTCCAGATGATGGAGGGGAAATCTCAGCAAAGCTTGAATGGAAGGATAGGAGAGGAAAAAAGCTGAGGTTGTCCAATGGAGGAGCTACATTCAAATATGTGTAATAGTATAAATATAGCATGGTTAGCCTGGACATTCTTTATTGGGTGGGGGAAGGGGAATGGGGAGGAGAGAGCAAGAACCACAATCTAAATGTACACCATTTTCAATATGTTCCACATATAAATAAAATAAAATAAAATATGGGGGGGTGAATGGGCAGGCCTTGGAGATGCAAGGGAGTAAGTTCAGAAAAATTACCCTGTTGGGGCAGAAATGAGAGAGGGTGCTGGACCCCACAGTGAGTTCTGCTGGAGCCCAGGCTTGTGATGGGCCTCATGGAGGAGGGTAGGGATGCCTCCCTGTAGAGTGTGGCAACCCTCTGCCAGAAGCAGGGAGCCACCACAGGTGCTGGAGGAGAGGAGAACACATTCAGAGCCATGCTGTAGGGAGAGTAGCATGGCGAGGTTTCCCGATTTCATGGAGGGATGCTTGGGCCACCCTCTCTGGTCCTCATGATAATCCAGGCCATGCAGGAAGGACCAAGTCTCCAGACTGGGGGTGGCACAGAGAGCTCAAGACCTCTGAGTTTCAGCCCATGGAGACCTGCTCGTCCGGGGTGAAGCCGCCGTTTCCTAGGGAGAAAGAAAATGGCACCCAGTCAGCCTCCAAAGTCAGCGCCAGTACTACTGACTGTTAAAGCCTAAGTCATTACTCACAGCCCATGTGACCTCACATTGTACTTCCTAGCCCCCTGGAAGAACCAGAAGGTTCTGATCCCTCCCACCCACACCTGTGTCCACAGAATCCAGGGAATAGGATCATGGTATTCCGCCTCCCCTTGAGGAAATCCCTCGCAGGAGATGGAGTTGTGGTACCTGCTCAGCCAGGAAGCCCCCTCTCAGAGTGGCAAAGTAAAAAAGGCTGAGACCACCAGGGCGGGCAGGGATGTGGCTGTTTCGAGCAGCACTCATGGGAATATAAACTGGTAGAGCAGAAGCTACAGAAATTCCAATCCCATTCACCACAATTAGCCTCACTCACACCACAGTGCGGGTTCACAGAGCTCCAGGTTCAAGAATGCTCTCTGTAATATGGGTGGTAATAACGGATCATTGTAAGCAGTGTAAATATCTGCCCATAAGACAATGATTGCATGCGTCAAGAAAACCCACAACAAATAGCTGATTTTAGTGTGTGTGTGTGTGTGTGTGTGTGTGTGTGTGTGTGTGTTTTACTGGGAACTGAACCCAGGGGTGTTCTACCTCTGAGCTACACCCCCAGCTTTATTTTATTTATTTATTTATTTATTTATTTATTTATTTATTTATTTATTTATTTTGTGGTACGAGGGTGGAACTCAGGTCTTTTCCACCTCTAGGCTATACTCCCAGACTTATTTTTTAGACCTTATTTAGAAACAGGGTCTCAGTAAGTTGCTGAGAGCCTTACTCAGTAGCTGAGGCTGGCTTCAAACCTTTGCGATCCTCCTGTCTCGGCCTCCCAAGTGCGGGATTACAAGCATGCGCCACCATGCCTGGCTTCCCAAGTACTTGGATTACAGGCCCACACCTGGCTCTGTTACTATCATCATCATCATCATCATCATCATCATCATCGTTGTTGTTGTTGTTTTGGGATACTAGAAATTGAACCCAGAGTCATTCTACTTATGAATTAAAAATATAAAACTTAAGCCAGGCGTGGTGGCACACGCTTGTAATCCCCACACTTGGGAGGCTGAGACAGAAGGATCACACAGGTTTGAGGTCAGCCTCAGCTACTTAGTGAGGCTCTCAGCAACTTAGTGAGACCCTGTTTCCAAATAAAATATAAAATAGGCCGGGCGTGGTGGCGCATGCTTGTAATCCCTGTGCTTGGGAGGCAGAGACAGGAGGATCGCGCAGGTTCGAAGCCAGCCGCGCGCTGGCTTAGGAGACCCTGTTTCCAAATTTAAAAAATGTAAAAATAGGTCTGGGAGTGTAGCCCGGAGGTAGAAAGGCTTCCAGGAACCCCAGTACCACCAAAAAATAAATAAATAAATAAATATATATATATTTATATATAATATATATTATATATTTTTTATATTATATATATATACTAGGTCCCCAGAGGTAGAAAGCCTCTGGGTTCTGCCCCCACTACCACTAAATAAATAAATAAATAAATAGTGAGGTATATCTGTATTTGTCGAGATAAGAAACATAGAAGATGTACTAGGCAAAAGAGGCAAGGCATGAATTAATATGGTTACACATATTGGTTTTACAAAAAAATGATGTAAATGTGTTTTTCTTCAGTTATACCTCAACATATAGAAAACAGTGAGAAAAAAAACAGTCTTACTATCTACCAATTGTGATCACACAAAAATCTGGAAGAAGGAACACAATCTCAGTTCCCCACTGAATGGCCAGGCATGACATGGTTTAAATCCTCTGACACCCTCTTGCTAGAGTAGACTAGATAATAGCTATCTTAAATAGATGCTCATTCTCTCTTAGCCTCTCCTGGTCTCCTCATCTACAAAGTGGGACTGGTTACAGCAACACTGGGGAGGGACTGTGAGACTGAAAGGAGAGAATACAGGACCTGGTGCATAGGATAAGGACATAAAGTTTAATGGGGTGCACTGTAAAAACACGAGAGGGCTCCAGTGTGCATGGTATCAGCTTTCCTGGTAAGGTCCTCCGGGGGTTGGGGGTCTGGGCAGCCCTGGAAAGCTGCGGGCCCATCCGAGGTTGGAAGGGGAAAGCCTCTCTTTTGTTTTTTTTTCTTTTTCTTTTTGGTGGTACTGGGGTTCCTGGAAACCCTTCTACTTCTGGGCTATACTCCCAGACCTATTATATATTTTTATTTGGAAACAGGGTCTCTTAAGCTAGCGCGGCTGACTTCAGACCTGTGCGATCCTCCTGTCTCCGCCTCCCAAGTGTGGGGATTACAAGCGTGCACCACCACGCCCGGCAAAGTCTCTCTTTTTAAGGTATGCATCTCGGGGGTGGGATTTACTCTACTCTCGCAAGATACTGCTTGCGAAGCTGACTCTCTCTGCCTCCAGGGTTCCCCCCCCCTGCCTTCGCTGTGAGATCATGTGGGAAAAAGGGGGCGGGACCCCGACTTATCATCCGGGCCTTTTGGTGATAATGGGTGAAGATTCGAATCTTAAGCTACTTCCCATTGTCAAGGGGTGTTGTAAGGGGCCCCTTGGCCGGGAGAGGTCGGGTCCTCCAGAAGTGGGCAGGTGGGAGTATGGCTGTGGCGTGGGTCGGAGGTTACCTTGGACAGCTTGGTGATATGCGTTTGAGGAGACTTTAGCAGACGAGGAGCTATTAAAAGAAAAGGCAAATGGTGAGAGCAGGTCCCAGGTTGGGCAGGAGCCCTTTTAGGGATGAGGTAGATTGTCACTAGACTTATTAATATGATAGCAGCATTTTCCCTGAGGAAGACATACACCGCCCTTTTAGCAGCTTTTCATTGGACCAGAGTCATTAATAGCAGCATTTTCCTGAGAGAGACACACACACCACTCTTTTCAGCAGTGAGTGGGTTTGGGTCTGTCTGGTCAAATGAAAACATGCTACTGGGTTTCCTTCTCCCGCTTCCTCCCCAGAACTCCTCCATCTGTTCTTCCTTTCCCTGCAGTGCCCCTGCCCATGTTGGAAGCTGCAAAGCCCCCAACGTCCCAATGGGTGGCCTGTCGTTTCTGGCCCATTCCCACAGTTCCTGTTATTCTCTGAATTTTAGGTTGGTCCCCAAAGCAGTGAATCTCAAAGACAAACAGCCATCCCTTTTTCTCAGCAGAGACTTCATGTAACAGGACTTTCGTGGAGTATTCTGCCACTTAAGTCTTTGTTGATTTTTTTCTTTTTCTTTTTTTTTTTTTTTTTTTTTTTTTGGTGGTACTGAGATTCCTGGAAGCCCTTCTACTTCCAGGCTACACTCCCAAACCTATTTTTAAAATATTTTTATTTGGAAACAGGGTCTCTTAAGCCAGCGAGGCTGACTACAAACCTGCGCGATCCTCCTGTCTCCGCCTCCCAAGCGCGGGGATTACAGGCGTGCGCCACTACGCCCGGCTGTTGATTTTTGTTAAGAAACTTTTTCCTTGCCAGACTTGGTAGCACATGCTTATAATTGCAGTACTTGGGAGGCTGAGACTGAGGGATTGCAGGTTCGAGGCTAGCCTTAGCAACTTAGGCCTTCAGAAACTTAGCCAGACCCTGTTTCAAAATATAAAAATCAAAAGAGTGGAGGGGGCTGTAGCTCAGAGATAGAATGGTCCTGGGTTCATTCCCCAATACCAAAAGAAAAAAAAAATTCCCTACACAGATGAGGAAAAACTGTAGAAAGAATTGTACAAGTGGAAGAACCTTTTTTTTATTTATTTTTTATTTTTTGGTGGTATTGGGGTTCCTGGAAGCCCGTCTATTTCCGCGCTACACTCCCAGACCTATTTTATTTTTGGAAACAGGGTCTCCTAAACCAGCGCGGCTGGCTTCGAACCTGCGCGATCCTCCTGTCTCTGCCTCCCAAGCGCGGGGATTACAAGCGTGCGCCACCACGCTCGGCCAAGTGGAAGAAACTTTTAATCTACCCATAGATACATACATTTGTCCTTGTCTGTTCCTATACAGTTGATCCCATGTATTCCATAGATTCAGGCAACCAAAGGTGAGAATATAGCTAGGCTTCGGATGAGCGTGTCAGTACTGAAAATCTAGCTTTTTCTTGTCATTATTCCCTAAGAAAAATGTAATGTAACAAACTATTCGTGTAGCATTTATATTTTTTAGTTACTGTAAGTAACCTAAAGATAATTAAATTTTACAAGAGGTTGTATGCAAGTTATATACAAATACTATTCGATTTTATATAAGGACTTGAGCATCTAAGAATTTGGGTCTACACAGTGGCTCCTGGAAGCAACTTCCCTGCCCATGAAGGACAATAGCCTATAAATGCACCAAAAAAAATCTAGAAGAGTACACACAAGATTGCTGCAGTAGTTGAGAGAGGGAGCAGCAATGAATGAGGATTTTTTATGATCACATATGTTAGCCGGGTGTGGTGGCGCACGCTTGTAATCCCCGCACTTGGGAGGCGGAGACAGGAGGATCGCGCTGGTTCGGAGCCAGCCTCGCTGGCTTAAGAGACCCTGTTTCCAAATAAAAAAATATTTTAAAAAATAGGTCTGGGAGTGTAGCCCAGAGTTAGAAGGACTCCCAGGAACCCCAGTACCACCAAAAAAATAAAAAATAATAATAATCACATTTTTTTTGTATTTTATTGAAATAAACCTGCACTCTTGAATTGCTTCTAATAGATAATTCAGACAACTGTTTTAAAATATAAAATAAAAGCCGGGCATGGTGGCGCACGCTTGTAATCCCCGCGCTTGGGAGGCTGAGACAGGAGGATCGCACGGGTTCAAAGCCAGCCTTAGCTACTTAGGCTTTCAGCAACTTAGTGAGACCCTGTTTCCAAATTTTATATATATATATATATATATATATATATATATATATATATTAAAGTTCTATTTTTTTAAATCTTGCTTTCTATTAAGCCAAGCTTTGCCTCTCTGGAATATCCACCAAAATGTTCTGTTTCGTGTAGGGCCCCATAGTGCCTGCCCTCATCTGTGGCCACCCACGGGACCCATGTTATGTTTAGATATAGGATGTTCCCTGAAGAGCTCATGTAGTAAGTTGAGAGTTGATGTGATGAAGCCCTGAGGGCTTTAATCTTATCAGTAGATCATCAAGATGGATGGATAGCCTGGTGGTAACCTAGGTAGGGAGGGTATGACTGGAGGTGTGTTCCTGGGGTGTGGCCTTGGAGATTGTGCTTCTATCTTTGAATTCTCTTGCTTGCTTGCTTGCTCTCTTGCCTCTGGCCTCCATGATGTGAGAGCAGAGCCCTTGCTCTCTCCCTCTGCTTCCCATTGCCATGCCCTGAGCTCCACAGATGTAAATTGGCCTAACATGGACTGAAACTTTTAAATCTCCAAAATCGCCGGGTGTGGTGGCACATGCTTGTAATCCCTGCTCTTGGGAGGCTGAGACGGGAGGATCAGGCAGGTTCGAAGCCAGCCTCAGCTGCCTTAAGAGACTGTGAGTGTAGCCCGGAGGTAGAAGGCCCCTGGGTTTCATCCCCCATATCACAAAAGAAATAATAATAATAATCTCCAAAATCTCTGAGCAAATAAATCTTTCTCTAAATTGTGTGGTCAGCTGTTCTGGATTATTGTGATAAGAATGTTGACCAAGGCAGCCCATGAGTAGTCTCACCCACCCCAAAACCTCCTCACCTGAGCAAAACCTCCTCACCTGAGCCTTTGGACACACTACACACAGGCCTCTCTGCCTCAGCCATCCTGATGGCCCCCATGGAGCCCCAGCATTCATTCAACAAACTGAGCATAAGTAAGTGGCAGGCCCTGGCGAGGTGCCAGTACACAAAAGTGAATTCACTCTGAAGGGAATCGAAGTGTGCATAAGATGGGTCCACACAGAGGAGTGTGAGCCTGCCTGGCTATGGAGAACAGCTTCCCAGCGAGGGGACACCTGGACTAATCCTGGTGAGAAGAGGAGGCATTGGGGCATTGGGGGATGAGATAATAGCATTTGCAAAGACACAAATACACAAAGGACTATGGTATATTACACATGTGGGAAACAGTGCAAGAGTCCACAAAGCAGAGTCACTTACAGAACAAGTGGAAACTCAAGGGCATTCTACCTCCAATATTCACCCTCAGTCCCCCACACATACCCTTTTATTTTTTTAAATAGAGTCTCACTAAGTTACTAAGTCTCAAACTTGTGATCCTCCTGTCTCAGCTTCCTCAGTGCTGGGATTACAGGCATGCACTGCAGTGCCTAGCTAGAAACATTATCTTGAAGAGTGCAAGATCCAAGGTATGAAGGGTCCACCCACTGGGATTCACTCTACAGAAGTGTTTAGCAGAGGAGAGAGGTGACCAGATCAGGATAGGGCTGTGGTTCTCAACCAGGGAATTTGCTTCATCCCAGGGGACACCGGGCAATGGCTGGAGACATTTTTAGTGTCACCACTTGGAGACTGCAACTGGGGTCTAGTGAAAAGGGGCCAGAGATGCTGCTAAACACCCGCTGTGCACAGGCTGATCCCCACAGCAGAGGCGGTCTGGTCTGAGATGCGAGTGACACCAAGGATGAAAAAATGCTGGAGTAGAGGATGGGTAGTTTGGGCAGAGTATGGGCATGGATTTTCTGGGGGAGATGGGAACAGCGAGGCCTGGTGGGAGATGATGAAGGCCAGAGGTAGGACAGGCTCATGAGAGGGGACAGGAAGCCTCAACCAGTAGGTTACACACCAGTGAGCTGGTGAAGTGTGGTCACGGTGGGGTGACTTGGTGGGGCTGGTGGGACACAGATCAGGCCACCATAACCAGGAAAGCCCAAACAGGAAGAACTAAAATGAGGTAGATGTTTATAATTCTAGCTCCATCTAGAGCTGAAATGGTGACATGTGTGTTCCGGGAACGGAGACATCATCTATCTAATTGCTCTGCCGTCCAGGGTTATCATCTCATGGTCCCAAATGTCTGCCTCAGATCCTGCCTGCACCTCATATTCCAGCCCAAGGGAAAGCAAGAAAGAGGAAGTTCAGTCTTTCCTCTGAGGACATGATGTAGGAGTCACATGGGTCACTCACATTGCTTGGGCTTGCACCTAGGGCTATAGCTACTCCCACCTGCAAGGAAAATGTAGTCTTGAGCTGAGCACCGACACAAAACTAAAACCCATCACTGTAAAATTAGGGCAAGCAGCCTTTGGGGGGCACCAGCAGCCCATGACACAGGAGATAAAAGAGAAAAACTCATGACAACAAGTTATGGTCAGGTTTGGGACATGGTTGGTTGCACTAAGAGGGTTAGAGAACACGGGAGGGGCAGGTGTGGGCAAGATGGCAGATTTATCATGGACAGGAGACTCTGGGGCTCCAAGGGACACCAATAAGGACTGTCCAGGGGAACCCAAAACCTAGGCCTGAGCTCAGGGGAAGGCCTGAGCTGGGAAAGAGATCTAAGACACCAGAGATTCATAAGAGCCTGCCCCAAAATGCTGCTTACTGTGGAGTCCACCAACCCTGCCCCTTGAAGTAGACTCAAAACTGAAGGACCAAGCAGGAAATGCAAAGTGTGGGAGAGGGGAGTTCCTGGGGAGGCAGCCCATCGCTTTCAGCAGCTTTATAAGGGATCTGGGTACAGAGTGAGGTAAGAAGATGCTTAAGAAAGGCAGTGCCAGGGTCCCCGATACTACTGAGGCAGACCAAAGAGAGCAAAAAGCAGGGGTGGGGGACACGGGAGCATCAGGTAGAGTGTTATTCGACCAGGAAGGCCTGGGGGCATCTGTACACTGGGAAGCCCTTGACCAGGTAGACAGTGTGGAGGGAAACAGAAGGAGTGAGGGCAGGAGGCGGGGGAGCTGGAGAAGAGAATTGCCCCCCAAGAGAGGAATCCTGTGCAGGAGGGGACAAAGAATTTTTTTTTCCTTTTTCTTTTTAATAGGCTTTATTTTTAGGGCAGTTTTAGGTTCCCAGCAAAGTGAGCAGAAGGTACAGAGATGTCCCTCCTGCCCCCACACATGCTCAGCTCCCTCACTGCCAACATTCACATCAGAATGGCACCTTCATTGGGACCAATGACCCTACACTGACACCTGGTCACCACCCAGTGTATGTCTTTTACATCAGAGCTCACTTGGCATTGGACATTCTCCGGGTTTGGACAAGCACACATCTACCATGATAGGGCATTTTCACAGCACACAGGTTGTTATTTATTTATTTATTGTACTGGGGGTTTAACTCAGCGCCATTCTACCTCTGAGTAGTCCCTTTTATTTTTTATTTTTTTTGGGGGGGAGGCGTCTGGGGATGGAACCCAGTAGCATTCAACCTCCGAACTACACCTTCTGCCCTATTTTTTATTCTTTATTTTGAAACCGGGTCTCACTGAGTTGCAGAGGCTGTTCACTAACCGCAATCCTCCGGTCTCTGCCTCCCGAATGCTGGGATAACAAATGTGCACCACCACGCCCAGCTTTATTTATTTATTTATTTATTTATTTATTTGAAACAGGTTCTCACTAAGTTGCTGAGGCCGGCTTCAAACCTGCAATCCTTCCATCTCAGCCTCTCAAATACTGGGATTGCAGGCATGCACCACCATGCCCAGCTCACAGGGTTGTTTTTAAATGATAGCTGATTAAATACGTCTATAGACTGAGTAGAAATGTCTGATACAGAGGAGAGGGTCAAGAAAAGCTGGAGTGGATGATATTTTCTTCTTGGCACAGGTTGTGAGCGCCAGTTTGCACTCAGAGTGGTCTGGGCAGCCAGGAGCAGATGTGCTCATGCCACAGCAGAAGTGCTTGGGGAACCTCCAGATCGTAACCCTGCCAGGGGCTCTGCCTCTCTGAGCCTTCTTCTTCCCGTGCAGGAACTCCAATGACAGCCTCCCTTATCTTCTTGATTGCAGGGATGAGAAGAAAAGTCAAGTGTGAATGGCCAGCTCAGGCCCCACCCCGGCAGAGGCTGGATGGGTAGAGGGCCCTCTTTCCCCTTCAGGATTAACACTGTTAATAGCCAGGAACAACGGTGGTCTTTGAGGAAACAACTTTATCATCTCCCTTCTTGGTCCAAAAGGGCACAATCGGGTTTATATAAAAAGATGCCTTCTGAGAAATACATTGTCAGGCAACTTCATCATCATGTGGACATCAGGGGGTGCTTACACAAACCCACAGGGCTACATCACTAGAAGATACAATCTTAAGGAACCACTGTCCCACGTGTGGTCCACTGTTGATTGAAACATCATTATGGGGCACATGACTATTAGGCACCATCCTCATGTGGAAAGAATGAAACCAGAAATACTGAAAATATATAGACAAATATATAAGGGACAAACAAGCAGACAGTCACCGTTTTAAAATCCCCAGTGACAACTCCCAGACTCATCTCGATTCATACCCAGTTATTAGTGGTGTTTCTCCAAAGACAGGTTTCCTAAGATTGCTCTCAGTCCTCAGCATCTGTTCCTGGTGATGATGATGAGTTTAGAGTCATGAGTGTGCTAAAAGGCTGTTAGGTCGGTGTCAGGCCTGGGAGCAGTGGGTGGAGGAGAGAGTATTTCACACGTGAGAAAGCAATTTTCAAACAAACAACTCGGTTAAAAAATAAGTAAAGAGTCTGAGTTGACATTTCTCCAAAAAAGATACACAAGTGGCTAGTAAGCACAAGAAAAAAATGTTCAACATCACTATCATTGGAGAAATGCAAAGCAAAACCACACTGAGATACCACCTCATTGCTCGCTGGGATGGCTACTATCAAAACAACATGCAACAAAAACAAAAACAGAAACTAAGGTGTCAACATGAACGCGGAGAAATCGGAACCCTTGAGCACCATTGGTGGAGATGTAAAATGGTACAGCCACTGTGGAGAGCAGAATGGGAGTTCCTCAAAAAATTAAATGTAAAATTACCATGTGGTACAACAATTCCACTTCTACCCCAAAGAATCAAAAACACAATTTGTGCACCTCTGTTCATAGCAGCATTGTTTGTTTGTTTGTTTATTTATTTATTTATTTATTTAGTGGTACTGGGGTTCCTGGAAGCCCTTCTACCTCCAGGCTACACTCCCAGACCTATTTTTACATTTTTATTTGGAAACAGGGTCTCCTAAGCCAGCGCGCGGCTGGCTTCAAACCTGTGCGATCCTGGCTTCGAACCTGCGCGATCCTCCTGTCTCCGCCTCCCAAGCGCGGGGATTACAAGCGTGCGCCACCACGCCCGGCTCATAGCAGCATTATTTATAACAGCCAAAAGGTGGAAGCAGCCCAAGTCCATCAATGGATGAATAAACTAAATTCTACTATATACATATAATGAAATACATATATATATACATACACACACACACACACACACACACATACATATATATATATATATACTTTTAAAAGGAAGAAAATTTCTGAAGACAGTGCTAAATAAAACAAACCAAGTGAATAAGAAAAAGGACACATACCATGTGATTTCACTTGCATGAAGTTCAAAGAGTAGTCAGACTCATAGAGACAGAAAGCTGAATGGTGGTTGTGGGAGAGGGAGTGTGGGATGAGGACTGATACTTAACGGCTACAGAGTTTTTGTTTGGGAAGATTTAAAAAGTTCTGGAGCCCAGCGTGGTGGCGCATGCTTGTAATCCCTGCACTTGGGAAGGCTGAGACAGGAGGATCATGCAGGTTTGAAGCCAACCTCAGCTACTTAGGCTCTCAGCAACTTAGTGAGACCCTGTTTCCAAATAAAATATAAAAATGGTCTGGGAGTATAGCCTGGAGGTAGAAAGCCTCTGGGTTCCACCCCCAGTACCACCAAAAAAAAAAAAAAAAAGTTCTGGAAACTTCTGTGGTGGTGCATGCTTATAATTCCAGTACTTGGGAGGCTGAGACAGGAGGATCCAGGTTCGCAGCCAGCCTCAGCTACTTAGTGAGGCCCTCTACAACTTAGTGAAAAGAGTTTCAAAATAAAGAATAAAAAATTGGGCTAGGGGCATAGCTCAGAGGTAGAATGCCAAATGTCCCTAGGTTCAATCCCTAGGACCACACACACACAAAAAGTTCTGGAGATGGACAGTGGTAATGGTCGCATAAAAATATGATGTCCTTACTGCTAATGAACTGTACACTTAAAAATGGTTAAGACAGCACCCGGCGACAGCACCCGGCGTTGTGGCACACACTTGTAATCCCCGCACTTTGGAGGTGGAGACAGGAGGATCACGCAGGTTCAAAGCTAGCCTCACTGGCTTAAGAGGCCCTGTTTCCAAATAAAATATAAAAATAGGTCTGGGAGTATAGCCCGGAAGTAGAAGGGTTCCATCCCCAGTACCCCCCACCAAAAAAAGGTTAAGACAGCAAATTTTTATGTGTCTTTTACTACAGTAAAAATTGGGGAAAAATGAAAATGTTTATAGTATATATGTTTTACCACAAATACACAAAAGCCAACCTCAGGTGAAATTGTACTGGAGAAATTTTACTGGTGAAATGTTATTCTATAAAATAAAAAATTGTTGCCGGGCGTGGTGGCGCACGCTTGTAATCCCCGCGCTTGGGAGGCAGAGACAGGAGGATCGCGCAGGTTCGAAGCCAGCCGTGCTGGCGTAAGAGACCCTGTTTCAAAAATATAAAATAGGTCTGGGAGTGTAGCCCGGAGGAAGAAGGGCTTCCAGGAACCCCAGTACCACCAAAAAAAAGAAAAAAAAAATGTCCTTTCTGAAAGCAGTATAAAAAACTAAGACCACAGGCACAAAATATCAGTGAGCTGTGCCCAGTTCTGCAGGGGCAGGGACGGGCGACAGAACCCATCTCTGCCCTGATCTGAACCCGTTCCCCTCTGCCAGCAGGTGTGGTCTAGGCCGTCCAGGAAGGCTGGTTTGTCTCGAGATGACAGGATATGAGCCATCTTTCCTGGCCCTATAATTTCATCTTTTATATTTTCCACATTTTTCTGCAGTTGACTGATGATTTTTATAATGGAGGAAATATTCCTTCTATTCTATCCTCCACATGTCCTCTGCGATGTTTCTCAAGCTGGCCTGGAATTAGCCCCCTAGCCACTGGTGACTTGCTTCTTCTCCAGGTGAGTCATGCTGTAGGCTCATGAGGATGGGTTAGAATCATAGCCTGGATGAACAAAAGTCTATGCAAAGCCTCTGCAGCCATTAAGTGGCCTCTGGGCGGGCACTCTGGAGGGGTCTGCAGAGAGGAGAGGTGTGAGCTCCAGCCCCTACCTGAGGGACTGAGACATATAAACAATGAACATGAAGCACCCCTACCCCAAACCAGTCCTGACCTTGTGTAAGCGGTGTGCTCAGCTTACCGCTGGAGGGAGAGATGTGTCCCACCAGGCTGGATCAAGGAAGACATGTGGGCAGAGGAGGCAGCTGCAGGCTTTGGAGGGATGGGATTCTGACAGGGAGGGGTGGGGCTGGGTGTTCTAGACAGGAGCCAAGGCCATGAGGCAGGAGAAGGTGCGGGTCAGGGAGAGCCTGGCCAGGTAACAAGATCATCAAGAGGCCTTTGCATGCCTGGCGGGTGGAACAACTTGAACTTTTTCCATCAGCCTGGGTGCTGTCTGCTATGGTTTGATTTGATTTATGGAGACCTCATCCCACCAGGACCCACAGATACCCAAGGTTGCCTTCCTATTGCACCAGCCTCCAGGACAAGCTGAGCCCAGCCAGAGCTGGCCAAGTGCTTTTTAAAACGATTATCCAAAAAGCCTTCCCATTCCCTTCCCTCAAAAGGGTTCAGAGAGTTTGAAGACAGACAGTTAACAGAGGGGGGTGGGAAGGGGATGGGGCTGGCTGCAGGAAGAAGGGAAAGGTTCTCTTTGGCCTAAAGCAATTTATTCAAGTTCCATTTAATTATACGTTTTAATATAAGACTTCCAAATTTTATGCCACAATAAAACAAAGCCGCCTTTGAAATGATTAAGGTAACAACTCCATGCTACTCGGGGCTGGCGCTGCTCCCAGCGCGTCACCACACCTAATTAAAGGTGGGGATAAGGGCTACTGTGTTTCCTTAATTGCTGCCTGAATGGACAGGTCTGCTGAATGCCCTACAGGAGTGAGCACTGCACAGAAACATGGGGGACATGGGTTTGACCCCGAGAGCCCACTTCTCCCCGCTCTCCTCCTCCTCCAACCTCAAATGCCTCCCAGTGACCAACCCTGAAATAATAGGAAAATGTTTACCCTTAGCCAGGTAAACAGGAGAATAAACAGGTGCAGAAAGACAGGAAGCCGGGCGTGGTGGCACATGCCTTGTAATCACAGCACTTGGGAGGCTGAGACAGGAGGATCACGTAAGTTCGAAGCCAGCCTCAGCTACTTAGTGAGGCTCTCAGCAACTTAGTGAGACCCTGTTTCCAAATAAAGTATAAAATAGGTCTGGGAGTGTAGCCAGAGGTAGAAAGCCCCCGAGTTCCACCCCCAGTACCACCAAAAACTAAAAACTCATCTTTTTTGTCCATCTTATCTGGAGAAGGAGAAGGAAGGAAACAGAGGTCAGGAGGGGAGGAGGAAGGCGTAATTTGTTCCCAGTTACATTTGCATCTTCCTTGAACAACTCCAGAGCCTTTTGACTCTCGCCTCTACCCGCCGCACTCATGTCAATACAGTTTTGCCAGCCCAGGCGGCTATTTAACACATGCAAAGTGATAGCGCCCGTCTGGGTTCCACTTCAGGCCCACTGCCCGAGTTCCTGGAGCCACAAACTTGATCCTCCTCACAGTGGCTATTTCTTTTCTAGCAGTTAAGGGAATGAACTTCACCTTGTGTCCCATAGTGAGGTCTTTGAAGATAGGAAAGTCCTGGTGTAGTAAACAGTGGTTCACAGGGTGACAAGGACCGGACGAGACACAGCACAGAGGAGCCGCTGCAGGCTGGCAGATATGCTGTCCTGCTCCGCCCAACCATCCCCACTACTTTAGAGGCACCCTCACATCACAGGCAGAGCCCTGGTCCTCAGGACTGGTCTCTGGCGGGATCCATAGCCGGTTCATGTCAGAGAACTGCAAATCCACCCTCCACTCATTCTCCTACTTCTGTATGTATTCGTATAACCCCTGGCTCCAGAAAGGACTTAGGCAGCTCAAGCAAGTGATAGCAAGAGAGCATAAATTAAAAGTGAGAGAACCAAAGCGAAGGACCAACAGGGAACCGGGAACGAGGCTGAAAACAACAAACACCACAATGTTCACTTGGTGACCATGCACCCAGCTGCACACAGGACCTGTGTGATCTTCTGTGTGAATGTTAGGTAATTATGAAAATGATGTCGTAAAGGGATAGACTTGGCTGGCATGTAGCTTTGCCTTATCTTTTCTTTTCTCCCCCATCTGGGGTGCAGACATGAGGCTGCAGCCATGGGGCAAACGCCACGGACCTCAAAGCTTTGGTGGAGATGGAGCCACCACACCACCCCGGGGCCCCTGCGCATGGCAGGCACGGGACAGCCCTCCCGGCCTCCGAGAGCTATGTTGTCAGTGGGCAGCCAACCAACATTCTGATATGGAGAGGGCTGGAGACAAGGATGAGCAGGGGTCAAGGAGAGAGGGGGAATGGGGCCGGTGTTTTGGGGACACTCAGCATTTAACAGGCTCAAAAGAAAAGACTGAGACTGCAGGGAAACTGAGGTAAGCAGGCCAGAAAAGTAGGAAGGAGGAGGGAAACCTTGCCAAAGTGGACCCTGTGCTTCCCTCAGAGCTTCCTAACATGCAAAAAGGAAAAGGAAACTGGGGCCACTTAGGTGGCTGGGTACAAAGACAGGTGACCAGAGACAAGCGGCAGCATCCCTGGGACATGGGCCAGATGAGCATTTCTACTAAGGGTCTTTGCAGTGGACACGCAGTTGCTTAGTCCCAATATCCTAACAATAGAGATCCATGAGCTCCATGGATCATTTCTTACACATCTCCAGGAGAGCTGATGTTCACCAGTGAACAGGGGGCAGCTCTACTGAGGGCCGGTGGGCCCTCCCCTCTACACCTGGGCTTGTTGGAGGGACACATTTGTGGCTTTGGGGTGAGAGGATGAGCCCCTTATCTCTTTCCAGTAACTCTCCAGCTAAATATCATTCCTCTGAGGTTCCAAGTGACCATGAGGCCCAGCTTGCCTCAGCCTCAGTGGAAACCGAGATCATAGCCTCATCCTCAGGAGCTCCCAGTTAGCAGTGAGACATGCCACAGGAGGGCCGTGAGTGACCAGGGCATGGAATGAACCTTCCTACTTTACAGTTGAGGGAACAGAATGGCGTCCATTTAGGAACATCATGTGTGCTTAAGTCATACAACAAGAGGGCGGCTCTCCTCTCCAGGAAGCCCTTGAGCTTAACACTTTTTTGGGGGGGGGGTCTGGGAATGGAACCCAGGGGCATTCTACCTCCAAGCTACACCCCCTGCCCTATATTTTTATTCTTTATTTTGAAACAGGGTCTCACTAAGTTGCAGAGGGCCTCACTGAGTAGCTGAAGCTGTCTGTGAACCACGATCCTCCTGTCTCTGCCTCCCGAATGCTGGGATTACAAGTGTGCGCCACCATGCCTGGCTTAACACTTCTAACCTAGGGACAGTCACACTTGCTGGCGTAACATGCCACCCAAGTGCTGCTGGGGGGCACGAAGGCCCAGGAGGGCCCGCCTCGCTGTGTCCCGCAGGTGCCCATGGACCGTCTGAGCATTCTCTCTTCACAAGATTTCATTCTCAAAGCTCTTTTCTACCACGACTGTTCCAAGAACACCAACGCCCAGCCATCAGCAGGAATAGTGGGAAGGCCGTGCTCACCCAGGGACCTCAGGGAGCTGGGTCCAGAGGTGCTGGGGATGCCGCTCTTCATGGCAGAGGCAGGGCAGGAGCCTCTTGGAGCCACAGAGAGCGCTCCTGGCTAGCAGTGGGCTTTGGGCTCAGCCACAGCACAAAGGACTAGGACTCCACCGGAGATAGTATAATTCACCATGGTGTCTCCGACGATGAGCCACAAGGCTACCAATATAGTTGTGTTTCTGCTAGGTGTGGCAAGGGTTGTGGGGATGCACAGGGAACGGGCACACACGGGCCAGCTGCTGGCACCAATTTTCCCTGGGTTCTGGGAGAGAGTGCTTTCTGCAACTGCTCGGACATGAGGGGAGGTGAGCAGGGCCAGCCATTCAGGGGCAGCCCAGGGTTGGGGGAGGCAGGTGGCAGGGATGGCCTTTGAAGGATGGAGGTTGATTTCCAAGGGAAGGGAAGTGAGGAGTGAGAACCCAGGAGCCAGATTCTGGGCCCCAGGCTCCCATTTTACATATGGGAACATGAAAGCCCAGAGAGGGGAAAGGATTCACTCAAAGTCACACAGCTGGTCAGAGTGACAACTTGAACCCTGCTTAGGAACACGACAGGATTTGCATCCAGACACCTTACCACTTTCCTGACTTCTCTAATTTCATCAAAGAACTAGGTAACCTATCCCAGCATTATCACCTTCATCTCTCTGTAGAGAGGCACCATGAGGCATCCTTAGGAGAAAAGGAGGAGAGTGTGGAGAGCTGGGTTAGGATAAAGGGAGGGAGGAGGGAAAGGCAGAAGCCCGAAGGCCTGCTGGGATGTCCCATGGAGAAGGCACAGAGAAGGAGACAGAGCCAGACACACACCTCAGCATCCTGCAAGTACTGTGTGTGAAGCTATTGATGAGCTTTCCTAAAGCTGGCTGGGAGATAAAAACCTCAGGAGCCATCTTTAGGCCAGTGGGAGGACCCTGCTCTGGAAGCAGCCAGCTGTAGAAGCCTGTTGTTGGAACGGCTGGTTTTACGTGTTTGAGGACGTGGACTGACCCTAGGGCATTAAACACCCAAGCCAAAACATCTTGCAAATTGTTCTTCACTCAGGTCAGCTTAGCTCCACAAGGCCATGGCCAGTATCTCCAGTGACCAGTGCCTGGGCAAGGGTGACACACACATCCACCCAATTTGGCCCAAGGCAGGGGTGGTTAATCATGGACTGGACATGGTAGAAAAGACCTTTAAGAGCAGTCTCCAGCCCCACACCTGTCTCTGTCCAACCCTGGCACTCCTCCCATCCTGTGAGTGCTTGGTCTTGGAGTCGGCAGTTTTTGGCAGACATGTTGGGCCACTAGGACACCACATATAGGTCCTTCTTCGGACTCAGTGAAATTTCACTCCTGTATTTCCTGCCAATTTGTCTTCATTCGATCCTTTGAATCCACATGGAACAAGTCTCCCTTTTATCCACTTTAACTGGTTAAAAACAGTAACCAACACCCTTACATCCTCATTTCCAGGCTGGGCACCCTGGCCCCTTCAGCCAGTCTCCATGAGGCTGAGTGCCTCAGCTGAGTGCCTCAGCTCCAGCTCCAGTTCCCCACCTCCCGCCTACTTATTTTCTACTAAGCTCTCCCTCCACTCGACTGCAGTCCTCCTCAAGCTGGAGGCCAGTATTACAAACCCTCTTTTCTCTGGAGTCCCAAGATGGGGGCTGACCATAAGCCCCTGCTCCTTCCTGTCATCTCTGAGCCAAGACAGAAAACCACACTTGCTCAAGAGATGAAAACGGTGGGCATCGGTGGCTCATTATTAAATATGTGTAGCAACGCCTGATTTTCCAAAAATTTAATAAAGATTTACCTCTCTGAAGGGCATGGGTCCAAATAGGTAAAGCCCCAAGTGAACAGCACAGGTTGAAGCTGCCCTCTGTCAAGTGCAGTTCCAGGTGCTGGCGTATGAGTGCTGTGTCTTTGCATTCAGGAGGACATCTGCCCTGAGAGTCTACTATGTCCCAAATCCTGGCCCAGCCCTGCTATTAATCTACTTAATTAATAAGTAGATTTTTCTTTAAGGAGCCCAGTTAAGGAAATCAGTATACACAGGATTATAGTAAGAGGTGCTAGATGCCTTGGTCCAGATGGGAAAATGGGTTTTCTATCACTGACATAACCACTTATCACAAACTAAAATGGGTCTCACTTGTCTAAAACCAAGAGATCAGCAGGACTGCGCTCCTGCAGAGATGCGGGGGAGAATCGTTTCCAGTTATTAAGGCTGCCTGCATTCCTGACTTATGGCCCTTTCCTCCATCTTCTGAGTCAACAGCGGTACATCTACCATTCTAACTTGACCCTCTGCCTCCTTCTTCCACTACGGAGGACTTGTGGTCCCTGGGTAATCCAGGGTACTCTTCCATTTTGAGGTTGTTGTTGTTGTTGTTGTTGTTGTTGTTTTGCAAGACTTGGGGATTGAACCCAGGGGCATTCTTCCTCTGAGCTTCATCCCTCTCCTCTCCCCACCCTATTTTACTTTTTATTTTGAAACAAGTTCTCAGTAAGTTGCTAAGGGCCTAGCTAACTTGCCGAGGCTGGCTGGGAATAAGTATTGGTATTATAGGCATGCACCACTACACTGGGCTCCATCTCAAAATCTTTATTCTAATCACTTCCATGATGTATCTTTTGCCATCCAAAGTAACATATCCAGGATCATGAAGAGGACATCTCTGGGGACCAAACTAATTCTGCCTTGGGAATGATTGCATTTGGCCAGATTCTGGAATTTGCAGGAATTGTGTGCAAAAGCCCTTTGCATAAATGAGGAAAGAGAGTTATAAGGAAGAAAAAAGGCCTTTCATAAAGCACAAAAATAAGGAAGCATGGCTAGGTTTTGTCCTTCTTTATTGTTTGCCAAGAAGCCCTCTTCTGTCTAGTCTCATTGACAGCTCAGAACAGGGAAGAGTCTCCCTTAATTGAGTCCTGATGTTTTCATCACAGCTGGGAATAGTAATAGTACCCGTGGTGCCCGGGGGGTAACTTTAGTTAGGCCACAGAGGGGTGCTAACTAAAGTGAGTGGGGTTGGGGGTCTAGTCTAGCCAAAAGGTTCTCTGAGTTTCATCTTTGAAATACTGTGTCCTTCTAAATGCCTCTGGACAGGTTTACAGGACAGTAACGCAGTAGAACAATACCATTCTCAAAGATGGTGGTCAGCAGAATTTCACTGACGCCATCTCCTCTACTTCTGCCCTATGAATCAACTAAAAACGATGTGAACTTAGGATGAATTTGCACTTAAGCTTTAAAAGAACAAAATCAGAAATACCAATGTTTCCCTTGTGCTGTACTGGGAACATAAATTGCCAAAGCACTGCAGCCAGGGGAAGGCCCATCCCTTGGCCTTCTAAGAGCCAGTTGGGGTTCTCTGAGTGCAGGTGAGCAGGAGAGGCCAGCTTTGGTGGGGGTCTATGGAGGGAGGACAGGCACATGGGAGAGGCCTCCTGCATGCCTGCTCCTGGGAGACACGTGGGGCGTGCAGGGATGAGGCAGACACCTCCTGCCTCCAGGACGGCCGGCAGCCAGGAGCCCTCATGCTGAGCAGAATTCCATCCATCATGTGCTTCGGCCCCCTGAACTCCTTTGACTCAGAACACGCTGGTGAGAATGGGGAAACCGAGTTAACTGCAAAGGTGAGGCTGTCAGCCACCTGCCTCCTGTGGGCTCCAGATGGCTCCTGCTGGGCAGGCTGAGCTGTTGCTGCCGCTGTCAGAGAGGCCTGTGCTTGGGAGCCTAGCTCCTCTCTCCCCTCCCATTTCCTTCTGTATTCCTCTCTACTCCCCTCCTTTCTCCCTTGCATCAGCCAAGTCCCACAAATAATGCTCAGCTCTCAGGGAGCATCTCTTGGCCCCAAGGGTGACCATGAACATGAGTGTCCCCTGGCACCAACACCCCCCATCAGCCCTGACTGGGCAGCTGACCTGGTCCACATCGGGAGACTCAGGGCCAGGGGAGGGGTGAGAATCACTCTAGCGGCTAGGAGACTTGAATTCATCTAGCACCTCTGGCCATCATAACCTTAGGTACCTACTCCCCCACTCTGGACCTCAGTTTTCTCGTCTGTAAAGTGGGATAACAACATCAGCTTCTCAGGTTGGTTGTGAGTTTAGGAGCATTGATCTCATGGCACCAGCTATGTAGAGGATGTTTAATAAAGGTTCATTGGGCGTAGAGCCTCTGAAACACAGAACCCTCCCGTCAGTGCCTGTACCAAGGTAGTAAGTGCGGAAGCATCGCCTCAGAGGTGGAAGGGAAGGTGTCGCCGGCAGAGCTGCTCATTGTTTTCCCGCCTTGGGCAGCTCAGCCTCTCATACTGTAGTCTGGGCTCAGCCCCTGAACTCAATTAGTGTTTGTCCTTTTATGATGTTGATGGAATTACTTGGAACATTCCAGGTGCCTAATGAGGGGGTGCGTGGCACTGGGCAGCGAGTCCTGGAATCTCCCTGTCTTTGGCACGCCCTGGGAGGAATGGTGATCATTAAAGCCAGGAAGCCCACAGAGACTTCTCCAAAACAGACGTGGTCAGTTCTCCTGTCAGCAGAGGTCCGGAGCCCACTCTGCAGAGGTTCTAGGAAGGGGAGCCAAGTACGGCACACAGCGGGAGGTTGGCAGGGGTGGGGGACAAACGCAGGAGGAACCCAGGGCAGGGAAGACCCGATTCTGCCCACGAGAAGCCAAGGAGACTTAGAGCTGGCACTTTGGAGACTAGAAAATCTCAACTCACTGCAAATATCTTGGTGCCTCTGCCTAGTGTTACAGGCAACAGGAGAGGGTCGATGGACTGGAGGTTGCAGCAAGTTATGGAACAGGGCGGTTGAAGGAACAGGAGGTGGGAGGGGAAGCCGCAGCCAGGTGAATGGAGAGAGCCCTTCTTAGAACTCCGGAGAGGCTTGGAAATCCACTACACCAGGTACAGGAAGGGCAGGTGTGAGGTGTGGGAATAAAATCCAGGAAGTTATTTGAAAGCTAGTATATAACAGTTGCCTCCGCTTCCATCCCTGGAAAAACAAACAAAAAATGTTGTTTAAAGAGATTACAAAATCCTGGGGAAATAGCCCTGCCCCCACCTTCTGGCTTGTGAAGGTACTCAGCCCTCGGCTTGCTGCCCCAGTACCCCAAAATAAAACTTGTGGCCAGTAACTCTTGCCTGTGCATGAAGCTCTCAGTGTCAGTTTGTAATAGTTGTCGCTTTGTTTCATTTGAAATAAACAGCAAACAACAGCAAAGAAGTATCAGTACAGTCTGAAGAGGTACACTTGTAATCCAGCACTTGAGAGGCTGGGACAGGAGGAGCCCTGCCTCAGGAATTTAGTGAGCCCATTAGCAACCTAAGGAGACATTGTTTCCAAATAAAAAATAACAAGGGCTGAGGGTATAGTTTGGAGGCAGAATTCCCCTGAGTTAATCCCCAGTAACACACACACACACACACACACACACACACACACACACACACACACACACAGAGGATTTATTTCAGAAAGTAAAAGGGAACTTTAAAAAGCCAAAAATGCTAAACTCTAGACCCTAAGAAAATTTTGAAAAAGAAACTGTATTCATAAAGCAGGAATAAGAGTTCGCTTAAAGAAAAACAAGTAATACTGATCTCAGAATTTAAAAACATAATTTCAGAAATAATAATAATTATAATTATTATTATTGTTAATTAATATAATTATTTGTGTGGTAGTGGGGATTGAACCAGGGGCAGTCTACCTCCAAGCTACACTCCCAGCCCTATTTTATTTTTTATTTTGAAACAGAGTCTCACTAGTGGTGAGCATCTCTCTAAATTGCTGAGGTTGTCCTCAAACCTGCAATCCTCCTTTCTTAACTTCCCAAGTATTGGAATTATAGGCATTTGCCACTACACCTGGCTCAGAAATTAAAATTTTAACTAAGTGTTGGAAGATAGAGTTGAGGAGTCTCCAGAAGGTAGAAAAGAGAGATTAAAAAGATGAGGAAAATAAAGAGAAAAATAATGATTAAAATGAAAATAAACAAAAAATGATCTGAGACTTTCAAAAAAATGAAAAAAATATATATTTTTTTTCACTACTGGGGATGGAACCCAAGGGCATTCTACCTCCAAGCTACAGCCTCAGCCCTATTTTCATCCTTTATTTTAAAACAGAGTCTCATTGAGTTGCAAAGGGCCTCACTAAGTAGTATCTGAGACCATCCTTAAACCACGATCCTCTGGTCTCAGCCTCCAAAATGCTGGGATTGCAAGCGCGTGCTACCATGCCTGGCTTAAAAATAATTTTGCCTAAATAAAATTTAGAAAACTACAACTATGCTGCTTACAAAAGATATACTTAAAGTAAAATAAAAAAGAAAGTAGTGAAATAAAAAATGTATACCATAGTGATACTAGCCAAAAGAAAGCTGGTGTACCTACAAAAAAGAAAATCAGATAAAATATAATTTTAAAAAAAGTTATAAAAAGCCGGGCGTGGTGGCGCACACTTGTAATCCCAGCACTTGGGAGGCTAAGACAGGAGGATCACACAAGTTCGAAGCCAGCCTCACCTACTTAGTGAGGCACTCAGCAACTTAGTGAGACCCTGTTTCCAAATAAAATATAAAATAGGTCTGGGAGTATAGCCCAGAGGTAGAAAGCCCCTGGGTTCCACCCACAGTACCATACACACACACAAAAAAAAAGTTATAGAAACAAATGCTGACATCACAGAATTTTAGAAGGTTAAACCTATCAGGAATTAAACCCTTATGTGACTTAAATTAGAACTAAACTTATTATTTCTTAGAATTAAATTTTATGTGTTTAATAGTAAATATATGCTGTATTACTTATATATACATTATGTACATATGATATATAATAATGTATACATTGTGTATATATTATTATATATAGTATATATTACTCATACACACATTATTTATATTATATACATATACATTATGTATATTATACATTATGTATAATTATATATACTTACATATACATTTATATATATAATATATATAATGTAATGCATTATGTATATATATAATACATAATATATACACATAATTATATACATAATTATATACATTATGCCTATAATGTATATATAAGTAATATATACATATAAATTGATAGAATTATAACAGTAAATCAACAAATTTCCAATCTATCTTTCCTCAATAATTGGTTAACAAGCAAACCCAAAGTTTACAGAAGCCTTAAATTAACAAGACCCATCTAATGAGTATATAATATCCTGAACTCAATATAGAAGACATACATTCTTTTCTCAAGCACATAGAGAACCTTTTATAAGAATTGACTATCTAGTAGGCCATAAACAGGTCTTAAAATATTCAAAGAATTCTGCCGGGCGTGGTGGCTCATGCTTGTAATCCCAGTACTTGGGAGGCTGAGACAGGAGGATCGCACAGGTTCAAAGCCAACCTCAGCTACTTAGTGAGGCTCTCAGCAACTTAGTGAGACCCTGTTTCCAAATAAAGTATAAAATAGGTCAGGGCTGTAGCACGGAGGTAGAAAGCCCCTGGGTTCCATCCCCAGTACCACACACACACACACACACACAGAACTGGAATCATAGAAAACTACAACTAATTTTGAAAACAATAATGCGCTTTACAATGCATTTATAATAAAAAAGATACTTCTAAATAACGTGTAAGGCAAATAAAATTCATAATGGGAATGAGAATATACAGAACTGAACAATAACAAAAATTATCATTAATAATGCCATGGCTAAGCTTAACCTGAGAACTACTGCCGAGGCAGTACGCGGGGGAAATAGAGAACTAAAAAGGAAGAAAGAATAAACGTTGCTGAAGAAGGCACAGGCAAAAACGACCAGATCGAATCAAAGAAAACAGAGCAAGCAGAATAACAAAGATGAAGGCTGACAAGGATAAATAAAGATAAAGGCTGAATGATACAGAAGAAAACGGTACTATAGAGAGGAGCAACAAGAAAAGAAAGAAAGATAGATATAAGTAATATTAGAGATTTTTTTAATTTTACTTCATTTATTTATTTATTTATTTCTGTGGTTCTAGGGATTGAAACTAAGGGTACTCTACCACTGAACTACTCCAGTGAGTTAAAAGGACCCAAGTCCTTTTTAATGTTTATTTTGAAACAGGGTCTCATTAAATTGCTGAAGCTAACCTCAAACTTGCAATCTTCCTGTCTCAGCCTCCCAAGTACTGGGATTACAGGTGTGCACCACTATGCTCAGCAAATAGTAGGAATATTATATTAAAAAGAGACAACTAAAGACCTAGCAGAGCTTTTAAAGCTAAGTAACAATGCTATGAAAAATGTTAGCCTAATAAATTTGACAACTTAGAGACAAAATGGACAATTAAAAAAAAAATGTGGCTGGGAGTGGTGGCGCACGCTTGTAATCCCCGCGCTTGGGAGGCAGAGACAGGAGGATCACGCAGGTTCGAAGCCAGCCGCGCTGGCTTAAGAGACCCTATTTCTAAAGAAAAAGTATAAAATAGGTCTGGGAGTGTAGCTCGGAGGTAGAAGGGCTTCCAGGAACCCCAGTACCACCAAAAAGTAAATAATAATAATAATAATAATAATAATAATAATAATAACATTTTAAAAAAACAATGTAACAAAAGTAAGGGAATAGATAGATGTGTAACCACTGAAATAAAAAATAATGTGCAGGTATGTTCCTATCACTCTGAACATCATTATGATGTGATACTACAATGCACCAATAAAAGTATGTTTTAAAATGTCCAAAAATTCAGAGCTAAAATATATGTAGATAGATGATAGGTAGATAGAGACAGACAGACAGATAGATGATAGAGAGTTAGATAGAACTGGGAGTTAAACCCAAGGGCATTCTACCTCTGACCTACACCAAGCAAATAATTTTTTTTAAATCAAGGTCTCACCAAATGCTGAAAGTCTCTCTAATTGCTGAGGATATACTTGAACCTGCAATCCTCCTGTCTCAGCCTCCCAAGTACTGTGATTACTGGGTGCTACCACACCCAGCTAGTAGTTAAAAATAAAGTGCACACACACAACTCCTACATACTGTGGTGGCCGGTCCCCAGAGTGATGCCCAGAGATGCTTGTGTAACGCCCTCACACTGCATAGACCAGCCTGCGTAAACCAGGAGGGTTCACTGGAAATGATGGCGTGTGATTTTCAAGGCTAGACCTTAATAAGAGAATGGTGTGGACTTCTGCCTTGATGTTTTTCTCTTGAATCCTTTGCTCTGGGGTAGGCAGCTGCCATGTCAGGAGGATAATCAAGTTTCTCTGGTTTGAGTGTACTTCACCCCCAGAGGTCCCTGTGCTCCCGCCCCCTGTGGCAGTGTTGAGACTTAGAACCTGGAAGAGGAGGCCTAGTGGGGCGATTACATCACCAGGGGCCACCTCTGGAGGAACTTCTTTCCTTCCCTGCCTCCCCTTCCTTTCCTTTCCCTTCCATTTCTTTCTTCTGCCTTCTTTTCTTTTCTTTTTTCACAGTTGAACAGCCAATCTTTGCTTTCTCTTTTTAGTAACATGAAGACCATTATTTCATCTCTACTCTCCCTCTCTGACATTATTTCTCATTAGATCTTTATTGGGGGGGAGGGTACTGGGGATGAAGTCCAGGGGCCCTCTACCTCTGAGCTACACCCCCAGCCCTATTTATTTATTTATTTATTTATTTATTTGTGTTTGTTTGTTAGTTTTGAAACAGGGTCTTGCTAGGTGGCTGACAGTCTTTCAAAATTGCTAAGGCTGATCTCAAACCTGTGATCCTCCCGTCTCAGCCTCCCAAGTACCAGGATTAAAAATGTGTGCCACCATGCTCAGCCCCTTTAGGTCATTTTTACAATAAAGCCCTCTTGATTTCATTTGTTTTCCTTGAATTTAATTTTTGAAATTAATATATAATTCACAAATAATGTGCTATTTTACAGTGTACAGGTCAGTGAGTTTTTTTTTTAAATTTTTAAGTTGCTCTAAAAGTAGAATAACAGATACTGCGGTGGGAGGTAGGTGAGGGCGGCAGAGGGTGGTTGGGTATGATCGATGCTCACTGTATGTGTATTTAGAAGTATGTGGAATTTCATTAAAATGGCAATTAATGTGTTTTATTTTTTATTTAGTTTTTTGGTGCTGGGGATTGAACCCAGGGACATTCTACCTTCAAGCTACACCCACAGCCCAATTTATTTATTTATTTATTTTGGTGGTACTGGGGTTCCTAGAAACCCTTCTACCTCCGGGCTAGACTCCCAGACCTATTTTATATATATATTTTTTTTAAATTCGGAAACAGGGTCTCTTAAGCCAGCATGGCTGGCCGCAAACCTGTGATCCTCCTGTCTCAGCCTCCCAAGTACTGGGATTACAAGCATGCACCACTACACCTGTTTTAATAAAAATATGGATTAAGGATTTAAATATCAATGTTTAGAAGATAGTAACACTTTTAGAAGAAAATATAGGAGACTCCTCTTATGACCCAGTACTTGGAAGATTGCTAGTTCAAGAACAGCCTCAGCAAGTCGTGAGGCTCTCATCAACCTAGTGAGACCTTGTTTCAAAATAAAAATAAAACAGGGCTGGGGGTGTAGCTCAGAGGTAGGATGCCCCTAGGTTCAATTCTTAGTAAAGCACATGTGTGCGCGCACACGCAAACACACACACACACACACACACACACACACACACACACACTAAACTAGAGCCAAATAAGAAAAGAAATAAAAGAACACTTTATTCATATTAGCATTATTTATATAAAATTTGAAAATATGAAAAGCACAATCTCAGCTTGTTCAGGGTTGTAGACACATGTAGAAAGAGTATAAAAACATACACAGGGATGTAAAACACCAAATTTACCGAGTAGGTTATCTCTAAGGAGAGAAAGAAAGACACGAAGTCAGGGGAGATCATATTCTGTATATATATCATGTATAATCAGGAGCCTTCAACTTTATCTGTTGTATTTGATCATATTTAAAAAATGAAGCAAACATAGCTAAGTATAAAAAAAAAATAAAACATAGCTTTATAAGCTAGCTGAGGTGTCCAAACTTGTCCTCCGCACTCCACTGGGTACTTACTGGAAGGTAATGGCCAGGAGTCTGCAGCAATGCCATGGGGAGAGGGGACACCAGAATGTAGGCCCCTTGGGACTGTGCACTGCTTGACCCATGGCTCTGCCCCCTACTTAGAAGAGGGAGTACCTGCTGGGTACAAAGCTGGGTACAAAGCACGTGCTCACTGAGCATCTACAGAATGAACAAATGGAAAGCCATTGAGAAGTGCTAGAACACGGTGCATTCTGAAGAGCTCAGCCCCACAGGCACAGCCACTGCCCTTACCCTCACAGATGATCTCATCTCATCCCTGCAGCGGGTGGCAGGGACCATTACTACCCTCACCATGCAGGTGCAGGCAGAGGCTTAGTGAGCTAGGAAGGAAGCAGTGGTTAGAATTCAGTCTGTAGTCATCAAAAAGCATCTGCATT
Source organism: Muscardinus avellanarius (assembly GCF_963383645.1). NCBI lineage: Eukaryota > Metazoa > Chordata > Mammalia > Rodentia > Gliridae > Muscardinus > Muscardinus avellanarius. The sequence continues at coordinate 78,900,788 of NC_137790.1, read as the reverse complement.
TTTAAGCTATAGTAAATTGGAAATAAGACACAGTCTGGCCAAGGAACTTACAGAGCAAGAGGCACATTAAACAGACACCCTAAAGTGATGTACTGGAGTGAAGGGCAACCGGGACCAAGTTGGGTGAGTCTCCTGGGCAAGCAGGGGAGGCTTTACCAAGGAGGGGACATTTGAACTTAGTCTCGAAGGAGAAGTAAATCTACAAATGACAGGACCCAGCTTTCCTGCTCCATGTTCAATTGATGTCACAAAGCCCGGTCACACAGAGCTGGACCAGCCACAGCTGAAGATGGACTGGCATGAATGTTCACTTCCAGCCTGAGAAAGTTTGCTCTTACTTTTATACATGGGGGGGGGACCTAACTCATAGCTCTTTAAAAATCATGATGCCAGTAATAATCGCTCAACCCTTGAGTAATTATAACTACCATTCATCAAGCATTACTGTGTACAGGGCACTGGATTAAGTCTTTATATGCTTGCCTGCCTGTAGTCCTCACAGCAACTCTGTGAGACAGGCACTACTTTGTCCCTTTTCAGGGTTGAGGAATCGAAGACTTAGAGAATGCGTGTAGGTGTCCGTCATGCTCAGAGTTCTCCACAGTCGGTGGTGGAGCTGGGACTGAACTCACAAGCCGCCAGCTCCCCAGCCCATGTATAACCACTGCCTCGCACAAGCACAGACATCCAATTAAAGCAACAAGGGTTTAACTGCCTCCAATTGGAAGAATAAATGAGAACGTGATACATTCATAATAAACTAGAAACCAAACTTATCATTACATTCAGAAACACCTGTTGCATGCTTGCTGCTCCATAAATGCTTGTGAAATGAGGTGGCATTTAGTTCCAGGAAATGAAAACCAAATGACATATTTCACTGATGTAAAGCAAGTGGAAACTGAGTGAAGGTGACCAACCAGGACATACTGAGCAGTTTCTAGTCTTGAGGCACACAGTGGCCCTCCCAAGCTTGGGGGCCCTCCTCAGCCCTCACTCTGACCTGGTGAGCTATTTTCTTCCTCAAAAA